>NC_044326.1:132739836-133939836 GCF_007399415.2 Gopherus evgoodei
CTTTTCTGTTCATTCCCTCTGGGGCACCTGGCATTGGCCACCATCAGAACACAGGATACTGGGCTAGATGGATCTTTGGTCTGACCCAGTACGGCCGTTTTTATGATTTAAAAAAATCCATTATCTTCTCAAAGAGAAGAGATCAGACTGATCTGGTATGATCTATCTTTTGTAAAACCACATTGTATTTTTCCCAATTACTGTTTACTTCTACGTCCTTAACTACTTAACAACAAATTTTGAAAAAGAAAGACCTTGCATACTGTTGAGGTCAAATTAACAAGCTTCTAGTTTCCCAGATACCTATTTTTAAGAAAGGGGAAAAAAGTGAATATATTAGCAATTCTCCAGTCACGGGAGATGACCCCTGAATTTACAGATTCATTAAAAATCCTTGCTATTGGGTTTACAATTTCATGTGCCAGTTCCTTTAATATTCTTGGATGGAGATTATCCAGGCCCACTGATTTCGTCCCATTAAACTGTTGGGAATTTCTATTTCCACATTCTCATTTCCATTAGCTCCCTGCCTTTACCCCTAAGTTCCTTGTTACCATTATTAAAAACTGAGGCAAAGTTTTCATTTAGGTATTGGGCCATGCCTCAATTATCTTTAATCTCTACCCCATCCTCAGTGCTTAACAGTCCCACTTCTTCTTTGTTTTCTCTTTATTCATATAGCTATAGAATCTTTTTCTATGGGTTTTAATTTCCTTTGCAAGGGCCAGCTCTGCTTGGCTTCTGGCAGTTCTCACTTTAACCCTACACTTTGTGACCTCCAAGAGGTAGCTTTCCTTGCTGACCCATCCCATCATCCAATCCTCATAGGCTTTCTGCTTTCTCAATAACCAGTTACAGGTGTTCTGAGCCTAGCTAGTGAGCATGTAGATACCTCTTGCCCCTAATCATCTGAAGAGTAAGCATGAGCTAACCCAAAACAACAAAAACCTGTTCATGTGCTAAGATGCTAGACTACATCCATAAAAACAAAAATAAAAACAAAAATATTGCCAAAAAGGCAAAGTCTGGAGCTGTTTTGTGTAAAATGTTGCCAGAACAATTAATTCTGAAATATAGTCTGAAAAAGGCTCATGCATATGGGTGCTGTAGTTGTATATTTGTAATGTCTTATTACGAGAGTCTGACTGTAAACTCAATACGCGTCTACGGACTTAGTTTTCTTTCTTTATACAGTGGGACCCTGTGATAGGAAAGATTTTTCTTTTTACAGACAAAATATCACACAAGTGAAGAATGTCTATGAAAGAAGAGGGCCTCCCCGGTTAAACAGCACCTTCCTTATCATCTCAGGAATGATCCATTTGCAGAGAGCACTATGGAAGCGGTGCAGAATCCACTGGATGGCCATAGCTTCATTCTCTGTTGGGAACAGCTGCAGCAACACAGTGAACCAGGTTAGTCCTCCTTACCCGTATCCCTGCAGTATGGCAAGAGGTCTTCTCCCTTACCTTGCACGTCAGTACACACTTTTGCCCCTCAGCCAGATCTTTAGATGGTATAAATGGGCACAGCTCCACTGACCTTTATGGAAATCACTGGTCTAAATCAGTGTAGCTCCAGTGACTTCAGCAAAGATATGCCCATGTGTACTAGTGAGGATCTGACTCATTTGCCAGAGGTAAGCAAAGTATATGTTTTCTCCTCTAGTATCCAATTTGCACATACTGTAGTTTTCATTTACCAGCTGGGTTTTCATTGGAAACTTTTGCCCAAATCACACTCGTCTTGAACTTCAGGAAAGTTCAGACCCAGAACAAACTTTACAGCTCAGTCTCATTTCTGATAACCCAAAACCATAGGTCCAATCACCACCAAACTTTGGGGAAGTTCAGCTGTTGATTCAATTCTACACCTGAAATCTATGGTACAGGCCCACTGCCAATAAGATGCAATAAATAGCAATTGTTCTGTGTGCTTTTTTGATTTGTTCCTTTTTTCCCCATTCTTACAATCACTGGCATTTCAAATAAAGATAAGGAGGGAATGGAGCAAAGACATACAGCATTAAATCATCTTGACCTTTTATATTACTAATGATCAGCCTGCCCACTCTTCAAAAGCTCTCTAAATAATGCGGAAAGAGAGGAGATGGCAGAGAAGAGACATCTGGAAGACAGAAAGGAAGAGAAGCTTCAAAATACAGCTTCCTAAAGGTTTTGTTCAAAATGAATCCAAGTTGCCAAAAGAGCTTTTCTCCACCAAAGTTCTCCAGTCATTGAGAAAAGACTTTTCAGCTAGAATTTTAGAAGTGCTCAGACTCCATTTAAGGACATGGATGAAGTCCAGTGAGTACTAGTGGGTGCTGAGCTCTTTTGAAAACATAAGCCATTTCAATTTAGGTGCCTAAATGCTCTTTTGAAAATCTGGCCCTTTGTGAACATGAAACAAACACACAATATTGGGTGTAAGGACTTATTTTTCTTTCCCTGGGCACGAAGATATTTATTTTGTTTTCTTAGATCTCAGAACAGAGGAGAGAGACATTTCAATTGACTCTGGATCAAGATTTACTGATTTAAGATTTGCACATAATGAAAAAGGAAATAACGAGAGAGAAAACTGGCTTTGGCAATGGTTGCTATTCCTAAGGGCCACAGGGTTTGTAATACCAATGGAATCTAAATTTGAAGCATTGAGTACCACTCTATTGCTCTCTTTTTTAAAGGGAGGGTAATCTCCAGGAATGGACATCCTCATGAACAGTACCATTTAGCGTCCATGACCATTCCACACAGGAGGCACATGCCCATCACCCACGTGTCATGCCCTCATATTGGAAATCAGACAAGTGTTCCACTGTAGGTGCAACATTGTATCTGCATTCTAGTGGCACATGCATGCAGCTGGGAACATGCTGAATTTGCCACATGGCTGCTCAACACATTATGCATGGTTAACAAGTGGACTTAATCCCACGGTTTCTTTTTGGCATTCTAGAGAGCACTGCCACAATGTCTGTGAAGCAGCAGCACTCACAGACCAACCCCTCCCCTGTCCTTCTCACATTCACTCCTATTCTACACCTGTTGCTGCCTCCCCCTTTCTTCCCATATAATTTATTCCATCACTGAGCTGAAATAAATTAAGCCTCTACATGATAGACCCCGTGAGCCTTCATGAGGAGATCTCAGTACACAGGGCTTGGACATTGGCATGGCTGTAATGTATCATCAGCTAACTGACTGACTTTTGCTTAATTCTCTCTCTCTCTCTCTCTCTCTCTCGCACACACACACACAATTTTTGCATGGGCAGGACAGAGGTGAGAATTTGACCCGATATGTAACACTTTCAGCCTCCACATGACAGATATAACCAGTGCAGTTTGCCATGCAAGCATGCCACCTTGAAGCAAACTAGGGATGGGTCTCTGGCCAAAATCAAGAGCAATCTTGTCCACTCCTGTTAATTCAGTCAACAAATAGTCTACCACGATGCCAAGAGTTAACAGGAAACAAGAATGCAGAAAGTTGTTAATAACTCTTACACAGTGCTTTTCATCAGTAGATCTCAACATGCTTTACAAAGTATCATTATTCTCATTTTAGAAGCAGGGAGACCAGGGCACAGGGAAGGCACTTAGTTCTCCGGCCATGTCATTGGCAAAGCTAATAATAGGACCCTAGTCTCATGAGTCGCAATCCAATTCTCTATTCACTAGGCCACATTGCACACAGCAAAGCCCACCAGACTTGTACTTGGTAGTATTTCAGTTTGAGGCCTATAAATCAAGGTTTTTTTTATAGCATCAAACTGAAATAATTCCAAATACAACAGTCCAGAGTACCTCTAGAATACAGTTCAGACAGTAAAGTAAGAGTGAAAAGTCAGAAGGCGAAAACTCTTGATATAGAAGAAAATATAATGTTTGACTTTCCCACTGGAGGTGGGAGAAAATATAACCTGCAGCCTTGAAACAAGGAGGAAGGTGCTGCTTGTCTGCATGAAATGCCATTTTTACCTTGTGGCAAAAGCCCCCAAAGTTTAGTATATGAAGTGTAGATAAAGAAAAAAGAGTGAGCCATAACAAGAAAGAAACTCGTGTTGGAACATTTACAGTTCAAGCACCACTTAAGCCCATACATTCACCACAGCAATCTCCTGAAGACTGGTACACACCATTTTTGTACCAATTAAATATCAGTTTAGAAACAGATTAAATTTACAGAAATAAGCTCTACCGACATAAGCACCATTACAGCAATATATCTGCGTCCACACTAGGGGGAGGTACTGCCTTAACTATATCCATTTCCAAAACAATACAAAACAGAACAAAAATGGCCTAAAACCAACCCTATGGCTTGAGAAATCTTGGAAGCTAAACAGCAATGGGACAGGTCAGTATTCAAGTGGGAAACTTGTATTAGTGATTCAATAGGTGACACTGATTTTTGACTTAATAATGAGCCAGTGGCCAAATACAGTGATGGTATCAACCTGCTGCAGGACATGCGTCTGTTTCTCTTCTCACTTGCATTAGTTTTGCTCCAGAACAACACCATTGATGTAATTAATTACACTGAATTGAATTATTCCTGTTTTATTCCAACATGATTTTTGTGGCATAACAGATTCAGGAGAAGTGCAGAGAACAACATCAGGAACTGTTCATGGCATTCATCAATCTAACCAAGGCCTCTGACTCTATCAATCATGATGCCCTACAGAAGGTGCTGTGTAGGTTTGGCTGGTCACAGAAATTCATTTCCATCATCAGACTACTCCATGATGAGCTGACTGCCACTATTTTGTGTAACAGTTCAGAGACCGAACCATTCATCATTTGCACTGGTGTCAAATAGGCCCGTGTCACGGCTCCAACACCCTTCTCCATTTACCTTGATGTGATCCTGATCCTCATCTGTGACCGCCTTCAATCGGGATTGAGTATCATATGGATGGCCAACTCTTCAAACTCCAACATTCCAAACAAAATCTAAGATCACAAGAATTGGCATCACTGATCTTCAGTATGCAGATAACTGCATCATCCTCGCGTGCACACACACAGGCAAACCTGCAAAGCACCCTATATCTTTTTGTAGATGCCTATCTGGGTCTCTCTCTCAACATCGGGAAAACCAAGGTACTCTACCAGCCCTCATCTGCACAAACTACTCTTTATATTCCACAAATCACCATTGTGGAGAGACCTTGGAAAATGTGGATCATTTTCCAAACCTTGGAAGTCACTTCTCCCAAACAGCCAGCATTGACACTAAAATCAAATACAGGATCTGCTGTGCCAGCACATCTTTTGGAAGATTACTAAAAAATGAGTCTTCAATTATAGGGATCTGCTAACAGGGACCAAGATCTTGGTTTACAAGGCAGTTGTCATCCCCACCTTTCTCTATGGGTGTGAGACCTGAATAACCTAAAGACGACATCTCAAGTGGCTGGAGCGGTTCCAGCAGCACTGCCTCAGGAGGATTCTCAGGATCGACTGGGAAGACTGACCCACTAACATCAGCTTTCTCTCTGCAGCCAACATCAGCAGTGTAGAAGCGCAGGTCATGAAATACCAACTCTGCTGAGCTGGCCACTGTGTATGTATGCCTGACACTCGCCTCCTGAAACAAGTACTCTTCTCTCAGTTAAGTCAAGGAAGAAGGGCTCGCGGAGGGCAGTGGAGGCACTTCAAATGCATATGAAAGTACACCTTAAAAAGGGAGGCATCAGCCCAACAAACTAGGAGGACTTGGTGCAGAACAGAACACAGTGGCACCACATTATACATGAAGCCACAGCTCACTTTGATGAGAACAGACATGCTCATGAGACAGAGAAGTGACAAAGGAGGAAAGAAAGGGCACAACACTCCAGCCAACAACTATGTCTCCTCCAAGATCACACCTGGCACTTCTATGAGAAAACATGAAGGGCATGAATTGGGCTCCTCAGCCAGCTATAAACCCACCAACTAACCTCCTTGGGAGACATAACCCTCTCATCAAGGGATAGCTGAAGTAGTAAGATAAATAATCAGGCCCACAATATTTAGGGTAAGATGATATGCCATTATTGACCTGCTTTGTTCAAATTAAAGCATAGTAATTGTAAAGATGACCAATGGCACCTTCTGGCTCAAGAGATGTTCTCCCCTTGAATCATATCAATCTACTTTTCTGATAGAAACAAGTTTATTCATTTTATTCTAAAAGGACATCTCTGCAGTAGGCATTGCAGAGTTAATACAGCTAGGGAAAAATGAGCTGGGTTAATCTACAGAATCATGAACAAAGTTTCAACTAAAGAAACTTTATTGCCAGTGAGGATACACAAGCCAGAAAGAACTCAGCTTGACTTTAAGACCCCAGGATAAATTTGCAGGGCTGGCTTTTTTCTTTTCTTTTTAAATACATCTTATAAATTATGTAGTTTTAGTTTGGAGTAAATGAAAAACAATGAACGTAATATAATACTAAACCACACTGTGACAGTTTTATATACGCACTTTTTGAAATATAAGCATATTTTAAATAAAACGTTCAGCTACAGAGAACAGGAAATATAACAACACACAAAATGCGGTAGTGGGTCAGACCACTGATCCATCTAGCCCAGTATTCAGTCTTCTAACAGTGGGCAATGCCAGATGATACAGAAGGAATGAACAGAACATGGCAATAATCAAGTGATCCATCCCCCGTTGTCCAGCCTCAGCTTCTGGCAGTCTGAGGTCTAAGGACCTGCAGAGCATGGGGTTGTGTCACTGACCATCTTTGCTAATGGTCATTGATGGACTTATCCTTCATGTGATGGACTTTGGGAAATCCTTTAGTTCATATATCCAATGCAACTCCTGATACCCAGAAGTAAATTAGTGTGAGCCAAATTCTCTTCTCCATTATATCTGTGTAAAACTGGAGTAATTATTAACTTCACAGAGCTACTCTGGATTTACAGCACTGGTGCAGTTAACACACATGGCCATGTTCTAATCTTTCATTAAGTTCCTGAACATCTTAGCATCTTGAAGATGGGGGAAAAGAGATTGATATCTTTGCATTAAAGTAGGCATTTGCAACCTGCATATGAACACTTTGAAAGGCTGACAAATTGTGAACTCTGTCTTGCCCATTCAAATCGACACATTCGCATACTAGAGAAATAACTGAAAAAGAATATGTGAATCCAATTTCAAAATGTCAAATGAATATATTTACTTTGCTCATGGGACAGATGTAACTGCTCAAGGTAAGAGAGACAGCATGAAGTGGATTCATAGAAATGGCAGTTAACCAAGCAGCTCTCTCTAATTATATCGCTGTTGCAGCCACCCTGAACTATCTTTAGTTAAACCAGAACAGATGTTTGGAGGAAATCTCCAGGGATCAAGGATCTCTTAAAGAGACAAGATACATCTTGAAACCATCAGGCAAAGGAAACGAACACTGATTTTAAAAGAACTATTGGCAAATTAAGTACATTGAGTTAAACAAGCTTTCCTAAGGTTACAACTCTAAACTCTCTAAGGTTATTTCTTTATGCTTAGCAACTTGCCATTGGTCAAAAGAAAAAATATCTTGAAATCAGTAAATATGTTATATTAAAAATATAATCACTGTCCACTGTTTTATATTAATTTGAATAGCAGAACTATATTTTTAAAACACTAGAACTGAGTGGGAAACAGTTTTCCCATCCCACAAAAATTGGGGCAAATTAGAAAATTTCTCCCTGTCCTGAATCAGGAAAAAAAGTCATAATCACAAAAATTGTTGTGAAACAAAAAAACAAAACAAATTTTAGTTTAGGTCAATCGCAACAACTCTTTTCAATAATTTTAAAAGGTTTCATTTAATTTTAGACCTTTTTCAACCTTTGTTTAATTTCACTGGCTTAAATTTCAAAACAAGTCATTTCAAACAAAACAAAAAAAATAAACCAAGAATTTTCACTTAGAAAATTTTGAAATAAAAAACATTCTGATAATTTAAAATTGTTTTTTCAAAAATATTTCAAGACAGGAGATTTGTTGAAACCATGTTTCAAAACAGTTTTGGTTCTGATGAATCAACATCTGAATCTATTAAGCATATATTCATACATGTATGGCAACATTCTGTGTACGTTGACAGGTTTAATGTTTGCCATTAAAATGATATACACCCATTTGAAAGTAATTAGTGTTACTGAGGTATTAGTTTAGGGAATAGCTACACCAGCACACTTTTAGAGATAATGCAAGCTTCAGAGATATTCCCTATATGTAATAGCCCAGTTTAACAAAATGCTTGGTCTTGTGAATGTATGGGCTGGGAGTCAGAAGAGCTGGGGTCTATCCTGGGCTTCACCAGTGACTTACTGCACAACTGTAGGTTTAACTCAAAGGGAGCATTCTGAAGTGAAATCAATGCTTTGCAAAATGCTTGGATGGAAACTGCTACATAAATCCTAAATCTAGTATTACTACTATATAAATACAAAGAATAAAAAACAAAAATGAATGTAAAATTTATGGTGTGCATTTATCCAGCTTACAGCATCAGTGTTAACTATAAGGACATACAAAAAGTTTCAATAAAATAAGAACCAGCCTTTTCACTGACCCAAGAAGTCAAACAAAAGCAGCAAAAAGTTTTGGTTTTTTGAAAGTTGAAAGAATTCAGGAAACTAGAATGGCTATTCTTGTTGAATTTCCAGCTCAGCCAAAACCTGGGTTGGAAATCTAGCTTGGAAGAAATTTCCAGCATCCTTTCTCTACCAGAGAGGTTTAAATAGATGTATATAAACTCAATCTCGAGTGAATCTGAATTACAACTATGTCAATACATACAGCAAAACTGCCAAAAAAAAATGGAGTATTATATTTATTTCTCCTGTCTGGATGCTTGGGGAAGTTTTTAAATTCCAAACATGGTTCGTTGGGGCTAGTCACATGCTACTGAGTCAGCTTTCCTGACGGGCTGAGCCTACCTCACACAGTCAGGCGTGTTAACAGGACCATTTCAACTGTTTCTCTAAAACTAGGCTACTGCCTGTTAGCTATATGTTTACAAAAAAATTGAAGCAAACTGGAGAACTGATAATTAGATATGAAATATTGTCTCTTACATTATGGATTGACCATGTCCTAATGTGGGCAGCCACCCTCCATTTCTGTTCTGTTTTTCAGACTTTGTGCCATTAACACAGGCCCAACAGTTACAAGGTCTGACTGGCTAATGCCTTGATGAGTCCCCTCTTGAACTGATTGACTTGTGTTTCATAGTTTAATTCTCAGACATTTCAGGAAAAAGATGACAGCTTTCCCATCTACTAGTTTCTTTAGGACTATTTGGTATAATTAAGGCCTTGCACATACTCTAGTAGTCCACTTCTTACGCCACACCCATCACCAGTTGTGTCTAAGAACTCTCTGGAAGTGCAGTAAGTGAAATAGCTAGCATTTCGGGCATGTGGTTCCTCATCCCTTCCTTCCTCTGTTCAGGAAGAAATTATTGTGATTGTTATTTGAGGTTATTAAGTCCATTGTATATGTGTTTCTATTGGCAAAGACAAGGTTGAAGAAGTGGGGCTGAATGGTAAATAGCCAGGCCTAAGGGATAGCTCAGAACATGAGGCAGTGTTCTGCACCGCACAGGAGCAGCCCTTCAGTCCACACAGACCTGACAGCAGGATCAGGGCTGCGTCCCCAGTCCTGCATACATTTTACATGAATAGTCACATGCTTGTGTCCATAAAGTTGAGCATGTGGGTAAGTGTTTTCAGGATTAGGGTCTAGATTTGTATCCTTTTTTGTAAAGAAAAGCCAAAGAGTGTGTGTTTCCCTTATTTTCCTCCTTTCAGTCCCACTTCTGTGTAATATTTTGCGTCTATGAGGTCTGTTTAACCTCTTCCTAAAAATGATAATTATTGTCCTCTTCACCTCCAGGAAATCTCATCGCTTTTTATTTTTATGTCAATCTATTAGAGTTGCATTTGTGTTTTTTGTTTGAAATTTTTGTTATGACATTATTTCATTCCAAATTGTTTCAATTAGTTGTGTCCCTGCCTCTATTTCCATAGTCTTCTGGACTTTTCTTTCATATAATTTATTTTCAGTTTGCCGGATGCACAGAACAAACAAATCCGCAGGAGCACCTTTAATTTGTTTCCTCCATCCCTCACATTTATCTTTGAAATCTGTTTTGGTCTTTGCTCAGTCACCTTGTCATTGATTGATTTCACTTTGTTCTCCTGTTACTTCAGGTCACTCTAGTATTATCTCATTTTGCAGGTTTCTTTGTCTTTCATCTCCTTCAGCTGGGGTTAGGGGGTGCCCTGTGCTTTGGTTGGAACCAGTATAAATTAGTGAGAGGATATCTAGCCCTAAAAAATCCCTGCCAATTAGATAATCACTGTGTTTTAAAGACCTTTTCCTATCACTAGCAGAGGCTCCCTAGAGGCAGGAAAATGAGCATTGCTGATCTTTACCTGCTCCTCTAAATTGGATGTATGTTCGCCTACCTATGTTCACGTGTCACCAACATTCACTGGTTGAATTCTGCCATAGTCCAGTAATCCTGCCAGAAGAAGGGTAGAAAGAGGCTGATTGCTGGGTACTTTCCTCATATACCGTAACTGAAGTCCCCCCAGCATGCACATTAGGGGCTAGATTTCCAGAAAGAAATATCAGCATGATGTTGTGCCTGATCGTGCAAAATCTGGGCATAGGAGTCACAATGGGAGCTGCTGGATGTTGAGCCTTTTCAAAATCTGGCCCTTATTTCAGTGCTCCAATGGGAGCTGTGTTCTCATAAATATCTGTCCCCAACTGTGGGTGCAGAGCTCTTGAAAATTCATCCTTTGGATCTATTTAGCTTGGATCTGGATCCAGATCCAAAATGTAAATTTCCTCAAAAATCAGCAGTGGGCAGATCAGGTGTATCTGCTCGTGGTATACCAGAAAATGAAAGAACCAAGAAGTAGTGCTCACTTACCCTCTGTCCTACCTAAACCTCCTTTTAACACTGGGACCAGTTCCATACTGATACGGATGTTCTTAAACATGAGACTGATCCATTGCATGGTTTTACAAAGCACTTGAGAAAAATAATTTTCCACATAGATTAGGAAAACAATGAAAACTCTGTTAGCAATAACTTTATTCAAACAGAGCTGTTTGTCTTCATAACCATGTTAGCCTAAATTAGGCTTATTTAAATCTCAGAAAAACATTTTGTATTGTTCCAGTGATGCAAATGGTTTTTTTTTTCTGAGCACAAAACAGTAAAATAGATTATGTAACCGTACAAAAAGATGAATATGGTTAAGAATTTTTGTCCATTTTGATGATAAACTATAAATAATTAAGAATTAAAGACTGATAGTATATGGTTTTTGAAGTCTGATGTTCTTTGTGTCACTAATGCAAAGCTTACTGCATATATTATAACAACTGTTTATTGTTCCCTCCTCTCAAGACGATCTATTTACTTAGTTATTGTTGGTACAATAATATTTTTTTTTTAAAAACTTGCAACAAGGACAAACAATATGCTTCCCAATATTTGTTTTGATATTCCTTAAATTTTTATTTTTTTAAATAACAAAAACAAACAGACAAGGTGTTGCTGTCTTTGCCCTTAATATGGAGACGTCATAAAGGCCTACATTTTCATAAGAGTGTTTCAGAATTTGGGTCCCTACCTGGACATTTTAAAGGGGTCTAATTTTCAGAGTGTGACTGCTCAAAGTCAAGCCTCTTTATGATGTTTCAAGTTGGGTACCCGTCAATTGAAGCGCCTAAAATCACTGGTCATTTTTTAAAATTTATGTCCAACTGCATAACAATGAGGAAACTATCATTTTCCAGAAAAAACATCACAAGGTACTCCAATTTTTAGCTGCCAACAGTCGTCATTATCAAATTATGTGGCTTCTCTGCCCAATGGAAGTTTTAGTGATTGACCAGTACAAGTCAGCCATCGTTACTAAGTCCTGCTAAACTGCTACTTCACTGATCACATTATAGCAAGTCAAAGCAACCCTGCTCAACAGAATACAGTTAAGGAAAAGCAATTTAATTTCCTGCTAACTAGCTGGACATTCCTAACTGACAGATCGCCTAAGGTAACTGTTCCGCTGAAGTGTTATATGAGGTCTGAGCCTGAAACAAACAGGGTGAAGAGTGACACCCAATGGTCAGATGTATAAAGGACCTACCCTTCTGACCCATATTATTTTTGCCTTCAATGTGGTTTTTTTTTTAATTAGTTTGACTTTTCTTTAAAAAGAAGATCCCAATCAAATGGGGTGTGTGTGTGTGTGTGTGTGTGTTTGTGTGTGTGTGTGTAACGCATCATATATATTTCTGAATTTATTAATGGTTAGACTTGCCTTATCCTATACAACAAAAGAAAGAAATTTCCACCATGTATCACTTTAAAGGTAGTTTTCCCCTAGTATTACAATATGATCTACTGCAGGAGATCAATATCATGAGAGATTAATGATCTCCATATACGTACTACACAAGCAGCAGTGACATTTTTGCAGATCTGCTAGGTTTTATTAATGTACGAAGAGAAATTAAATGGAGGTCAGTCACTCTAGTGCAAGGGTCCCCCACAGGGGCGTCTAAGTGCGCCCGTGTACTGGCCAGCAGACAAGTATCCGCCGAAATGCCGCCGACAAGCGTCATCCAGAGGCATCACTACTGGATGACACTGCTTGTTGACAGCATTTTGGTGGTGATGCCTATTGATGTTGCCACTTGGCGGCATTTCGGCAAATGCTCATCTGCCACCATGGTCCTCCATGGCTCATCCTCTGGCACCCACCAGATGAAAAGGGTTGGGGACCACTGCTCTAGTGCAACCCTCCTTCTTGCTTACATCCTACTCTGCTATACATCCACATGCAATGTGCAGCAGAGTTAGCTACATTGATGCAAAAATCTAATATAGACATGCCCTAATCTAGGAACAAAAAGTTAATCCATTAAAATACTTGGTATCAGCATGAAGCCGAGTTAAATAAGCATACCCTACTGACACACAGATAGCATGCATACCCTAAACCAAAAAGACAGTGGGGTTAAATCAATGGCAGCTGTAGGCAGGGCCGGATTAAGACCATTAGAGGCCCTAAGCACTGAAAAGTTTATGATGCTCCCCCATACGTAATTCAAAATAAAAATACTATACTGTAAAACAAAATTTTATTTTTAAAAATGACACAAAACTTCATGTGCGCTGAAATTAAAATAGCTTTTCTAGATTTTCTGATTGTAAAATTCTGGATAAGTTCATTGAAGCTGCCTCAATGAAGCATGTCCATACACAATAGGGAAAGTGAATCAAGTATGTTCTGACACACTGTTCTCTGCGGGATTTTTATTCTTTTCAGTTACGAAAAAGAGCATTCTGTGGAGCAGTTAGTAATCAATGTTAGAAAAATACGTAGTGCGAGCTCTACATTTGGAAATACACATTGTATTCCGTCTTTCAATACTGTATCATGAAGATCAATGTGACTGAATTTCATTTTTCCTGTTAAACTTTGCGGGCATATAACAGTGGAACTGCTGTACTTCTCCATGGAGATTCATGTTCAAGTCAACAGGGTATGAGTCAACTAGGTTTTGGAAGTCTCGTGAATATTGTTTGTTGGATAAGTCCATATCATTTAGAAAAGAAAATCTACTTGATATTTCTTTGTACCCTTCACCTCTCCTCTTCATATGAGCTTCAAGTGTATCAATTATAGCGTAGTAAGTAGATACGTGAAATTTGTATCTAGGATTCAATGCTGTTTCTGTTGCACTGCTATCATTTGCTTGTTTTTTCCTGATTTGCTTGCGGGACTGGGCTTCTTTGTAGTTAGTATCACACAAGATCTCTTTTGATATGTCTTCAAATCTTTCGAAATCATTCCTCAAAGTGTGTAAGTGGTCTGCTAATGGTTGACAGAGGTCTGCACATGTTTTCAAATCCAATTCTTTTTCTTGGAGAGCTTGACTTGTGCGGTAAAAGTGTTGTAAAATTTCATTTTACATGATCAACATGAATACAAACTCTAGTTCTTGCATCTTGTTTGCAATGTTTTCTGCCTCCCGTATAGTTTCTCTCTTTTGTGATTGGTCTTCAGCTATACTTTTTAATGCATCCACAATCTTTGAGTAGGACTCCAGAATTGCACTTGTAGCCACTGCATGTGCCTCCCAGCGAGTATTAGAAATATTTCAACACACAATCACTGCCCAAATATGTTTTAAGACCTGCCCATTGGTGTGTTGAGGCAGGGAAAAATGTATAAAGTAACTGGACTGCTAAGAAAAACCTTACTGCCACCGGACAACAATCAACAGCACTGTGGCCAACAAGATTGAGAGAGTGTGCAGCACATGGTATGAATATGGCATATTTGTTCTGTTCTAAAAGCTTCTTCTGTATTCCTTGATAACACCCTGCATGTTGGCAGTGTTGTCTTAAGACTGACCTCTGCACTTTGAGAAATCTATTTTGCAAACTTGGCACAGATAATGCAGTACTTGATTTGCCATTTCTTCACCAGTGTGGCTTTTCAAATTGAGGAATGTTATAAATCGTTCAACTTGTTTTCCATCTGTGGGAGACACATATGGTAGAAGAATACTCAACTGATCAATATGTGAAAGATTAGGTGTAGAGTCGACAGATAAACTGAAGTACCCAGCAGTACTTATTTCATCCACAATAGCTGAACGAACTTTGAACTCATTGGTCTAATGAGTGACATCACATATTGTCTTGGATAAGTATGACGGGTTACCTTTGCCAGCATTCCTATATTTTGAGATATGGCCTGCTAAAAATAGGTCAAACTGAGCCACAAGCTTCAACGATCCCAAGAAATTTCCATCCTGCAATGATCCAAATGTGTCATTTGATCCCTGGAAAGGCAGACCACGTTCAGCTAATGTTTGAACAACAGCTATATCACGCTGCAAGACATCTTGCCAGTATTCATGCTCCCCTTTAATTTGTTCTTCCAATTTTTGTGTCAATCCAAAGCCCTGTCTTTGATTTAAATACGTCAACACTGAATCTCTGTGACTAGTACTATTTTCATGTTGTTCAATTAAAACAGTATTCTGCCAGTCACTAAATCCATCTGCACCAAACTGGGATGTTGAAGGTTTATATGCAAAAAGTTTGCAAACAAAACAGTACATGGGCCCGGCTGATGGTGAATACAGTAGCCATTCTTGAGTGTACTTCTCACCATTCGCTTTCATGCCGAAAAATATTTTTTGTGGACAATATCTTGTTTGTTTGCCATCGGTAAAAGTCCGACGTGATTTCTCAAATGGCCCAGTGTGGTGTTGACAATCATTTGGTCCACGATCTAGCAGTAAGCTACAGCATCGGTACTGAAATCAACCCACATACCAGGATCTTTTCTCCTATTATTTACAGCATGAGCAGATTCAGTCTCTGACACATCCACATCTTCTAGAACAATGTCCGTTTTACCACGGGGAGTAGGATGACCAGTTACAGTCTCTGATTTCCTCGCATTATTTCGATCTACATTAGTAGGATGCCCCCTAGTTTAGGTGGGGATAAGTAATAAAAAGAGAACAGAAAAATGGGGGAAGGGTGTGTAGTGGAGTGTAAGGAAGTCTAACAAAGTTCTGATTTTTCCCCCATGACAACTACTTCAATGCTTTTTTGGAAATATCAAATATCAATTTTTTTCCAAAAAAAAACAAACAAGTTGGTTTTTTTTGGTGCCTCCTTCTTTGCTGGGGCCCTAAGCATGTGCTTAGTCTGCCTATTGGGTAATCCAGCCCTGGCTGTAGGTGCTCACCATCTCTAAAAGGCAAGAAATTTAATTGCCTAAAATGGCTTTAAAGGGCCTGACTTTAGGTCCCCTAGTTAGAAAACACTTTTTAAGCATTGAATTTACAGCTTATGAAATATGACAGATGGATAGCCCTGGAAACTGCCATCTTCTAGACCAGAAACAGCATGGGCAGTGACAATACAAACTTCTCCCCGGTCCCTGTTCCTGCTCACCTACCCTGACGTTAATCTAGCAATATGGAGTGAGAGAGTAATTCATTTTGCAAGCCCACTCAGTCCTGTGGCCTTCTACAGTGACTGCCAACAGAAGTGCCAAGGGGGATGGGAGTTTTCATAGTGTGGACACCTGTCTGCTATGAAATGAATTGAAACCTCCAGCTAATTTCACAAAGACCACCATGCAGCTGTCAGAGCACTGCAATAGTCAATTGCTGCTGATCTAGGCCTTGAGCCAAAACCCACTGGAGGTAATAGGAGACTTTCCATTTACTTCAGCAAGCTTTGAATAAGGCCCTTAACCTTGATTCAAACCACAAAGGGCCCATATACGATAATATTCCAGTATTCCTGCCATCAATTTTCTTAAAATAGGTTAATCATATTTTTAAAAGATGTTTACAGGGGGTGAAGTTTATTTTACACTTTAGAGAAGGTTGCAGGCTGGTGGCCAATCGCGGGAAGAAGGTGAGAATGGAATGTGTATATATAACTTCAAGCAAACATACATACATGTTTCCATAATCATTCAATATACAGTCACATCTCTAAGATATAATCAGTCACTATAGTTTTCCATTTAATGCACATTTGTGAGTAGTTAGACCCTGATCTTGCAACTTCTTATAGATTCAAAGCCACAAGTGACCATTATGATGAGCAAGTGCGACCTTCTGAATAACACAGGCCATAGAATTTCACCCAGTAACTCATCACACCCATAACATCTGTTTAAGCTACAACATAACTTTTCATAAAATATGCAATCTTGATTTAAAAGAGTCTAAGTGAGGGAGAATCCTTCACATCCCTTGGTAGTTTGTTCCATTAGTTAATGACCCACATAGTTAAACATTTGCACCTTATTTCAAGCGTAAATTTGTCTAGCTTCAACTTTCTGCCATTGGATCTTATGCTTTTGTCTGCTAGGTTAAAGAGGCCTCTATTGCCAGAAGCTGAACCATGTAGGTACATATATATATACACACCATAAATAAGTCACCTCTTAACCTTCTCTGGATAAGTTAAATACACTGAACATCTTAAGTCTCTCATTGCAAGGCAGATTTTCCAGACCTCAGATTACTCTTCTGGCTCTTTTCTGAACCCTTTCCAATTTTTAAAATCCTTTTTAGTGCGGGGTCCAGAAGAGTACAGAGTAGTGCAGTCAATGGACGCACTGCTGGGCCTTTATGAAGCCTCATTGACTTCAGTGGCACTGTCCAGGTGCAGCAATCCACCTGTGCACAACAAATTGGGGGACTGGAGCCTCATTCATTACCTTTTCACTAGTGGATTATCTTGGCATTACATATAAATCCAGCAGAAATGGGGTTTAGCTTGTACTAAATCCCTGTGGCTTTGCTTCTTTTCATGCAATGGAAATACCAGGAGTATATGCAGGCCACCACCAAGTGTACCATTAGATTTATGGAAACACAAAGATAACTCTCCTATGAGAATCATCTGCTGTGCACCTGGAAATCTTACATATGGTGCATCGAAAAGTTAACAGTGCTATCAAAACTCCACGTAGTAAACATTACCAGATGCAAAAGGCTCTGACAACAGTACAAGAAATATGAACCACCCACAGGGTGAAAGTTTTTGATGCAGCCCCATAAACAAACATAGTAAAGCAAGACACGTGTAAAAGTATCAGAAAAACCAATACAGACTAATGCACTAAGGCAATTAAAAAAGCTTAATTACTGAGCATACTACATGTTTCTCAACTCAAGGCTAATCATTCACGTCTCTTGTCAATGGAAAATCCCTAAAAGATGAAGATGATTTATCCTAGCTTATTTGCACATCAAAAGGAGAAAATGTTAACTTGATATTTTGTACTCTGACTAATTTTTTACAGAAGCAGTTTCTGACAGAACACCCTTTAAATAGCATGCCCTGGAATACTCTTTTTAAAATAATGTATAAATTTTTCTGCTCCTCTGTAGATGTTTACAAGGGTCTTTTCAGCAAGGGAGAAACCAGAGTAAATATGGCTTCAGTCATGTTCAGCGATTCACTCACCCTGAGCAGTTTGCAGTGATTACCTAGAGCAAGAGTACAACTGATTATTCACAAAGGACTGTTGTACAAGTCAGTGGAAGAATGAGTATCACATCACTCCATAAATGTCCCCATTGACTTTTATGGGTCTGAGCAGCAAGGTACTACTAGCCATGAATAAGGCTATCACAGAATCTGGCCCAACTTGAGATCAGAGTCACCAAGTAAAATGAAAAATTGAGGGAAAAGTATTTTTAAATTTTTCAGATAATCTTAAGTGGTAATTCTCACTATTGTGGCTACAGCATTCCCAGACAGAAATGTGATTTTCAAGTGAATGGTGTCCCTTTAAAATAAAAAGCACCATGACTTAAGTACCTTGAAAGCTGATAACTTTGTTACCTTCAATTTCACGGTTTCACCAGCAGAACTCTTAACCCAAAAAGCTGAAATTTCATAGTTTCCACTAGGTGGCAGCCACACACCCTGTGTGCATGGTGACTACCAGCTACCCAGTGACTGGGTCCACTTATGTGCCTTTGGTCTTGGCCATGAGGACATTATTCAATTACCATGGCAAGGGGTGAGAAGAACTAACTACCATGTTTTCCTCTAAGCCCTCGTCCAGACTAACCCGCGGCATCGGCGGGTTAAAATCGATTGCTCGGGGATCGATATATCGCGTCTAGTCTGGACGCGGTGTATCGATCCCCGAGCGCGCTTACATCGATTCCGGAACTCCATCAATCCGAACGGAGTTCCGGAATCGACACGGAGCACCACGGACATCGATGCCGCGCCGTCCAGACTGGTGAGTACCTCGATTTTAGAAATTCGACTTCAGCTACGTTATTCTCGTAGCTGAAGTTGCGTATCTAAAATCGATTTTAATCCCTAGTCTGGACGTGGCCTTAGGGCAGTAATGCATAATGGCTCTATCCATATTTCACACAGGTGATCTTATAAAATGAATCCTTTGGAGATGAAGAATTTAATTTACAGAAGGCCTGTAGAAATGTCATCAGCTGTGGTTTGGAAGAGGAGAAAAAAAGTAGCATGTGGAATGCTCCTGCAAATTAGGAATGCTCCCACAGGTAAGTCTCTCTGTACAGCATTCAAATCTTGTATGTTAGTAATATATGCTTTCAGCTGTATGGATCAAACCTCGTATTCCTAAAAGTATACTCTCCTTTATACTCTGATAGGGTCCCAGTCCTATTGCGAGAGCTCAGAGGAACCTCCGCTCCTCTACCAGCAGTCCATCCCCATTCAGCAAGGCACTTAAGCACACATTTAATTTAGGCATGTGCTTAAGTGTTTTCCTGAATAGGGATCTGCCACCTAAATATTCGTTTCTGTAGACTAGTCAAAGAGTACAACTGAGCTTTTCCCTTTCAATTTCCCCCTAGCTATTTGTAAATATTAATTACTTTAAAAATTCCTACATCTGTCTTCACAACCTCTTTCAAAAGCTGATGCTTGTAAACAATGAAGGTTGCCCTGTTACATAGCTATAGGGTGACCAGATGTCCCAATTTTATAGGGACAGTCCCGATTTTTGGGTCTCTTTCTTATATAGGCTCCTATTATCCACCACCCCCATCCTGATTTTTCACATTTGCTGTCTGGTCACCCTACATAGCTAAGACAGAAAAAACTAAGTGGCTCAAAATGTCATAGCACCAGTGACCTCCTTAAAGTCTCATGCTACTTTGAAAAGCCACTCCACGAAGATGGCATCACTGGATTCCATGTTTATTGTGTCAGCTTACAAACAAAAGCGGGTTTGTTTTTAATTCCCAGTTCTGCAAACTCCACCATGGGTTCTGAATATCACAATGGATTCTTTCTTGCTCACACATCAACACCAGCAATAAAAGGTTTACAGGGAAGATTAGGTCTAAAATTTACACCTCTGCAATCCTGTTTGTTTCAGAATATGCACTCACTGATACCAATGCAATCTGTAGGTTTGGAAGAAAGGAGAAGCTGATAGTAATGACTATAAATCGGAAGCTAGAAATGGTAGAAAATTGGTAGAGAGACACAAGGAGAAATATGTGGCCAGCAGAGTTAAGCTAGAGTTAAATTAATGGGCAGCAGGTTTAAAACAAATAAATGGAAGTTCTTCTTCACACAGTGCACAGTCAACTTGTGGAACTCCTTGCCTGAGGAGGTTGTCAAGGGTAGGACTATAACAGGGTTTAAAAGAGAACTAGATAAATTCATGGAGGTTAAGTTCATTAATGGCTACTAGCCAAGATGGGTACGGAATGGTGTCCTTAGACTCTGTTTGTCAGTGGGTGGAGATTGATGGCAGGAGAGCGATCACTTGATCATTACCTGTTAGGTTCACTCCCTCCGGGACACCTGGCATTGGCCATTGTCGGTAGACAGGATACCAGCCTAGATGGGCCTTTGGTCTGACCCAGTATGGCCATTTTTATGTTCTATGACAAAGTCTCCAGATGAAACAAAAACTGGAGCAATGGTAAATAATGAAGACAAGTTGCTAATAGAAAGCAATCAGGATCTCTTGATAAACTGGGTGCAAACAATAAGTGTTTCAATATAGCTACATGCAAATGTAGCTCTAAGAACAAAGAATGTAAGCCATATAAAAGGATGGAGGGGCCCAATATTGTGAAGCAGTGACTCTGAAAAAGATCTCGTGTCACTGTGGATAATATACTGAACATGAGCTCCCAGTGCGATGCTGTGATCAAAAGGGCTAATATAAACATTGGATGCATAAAGAGGGCGAAGAGAGGTTATTTTACCTTTGTATTTGGCACCGGTGTGGCAATTGCTAGAAAACAGTGTCCAGTTTGGACGTCCCCCATTCAAGAAGGATGTTGATAAATTAGAGAGGTTCAGAGAAGAGCCAGGAGAATGATTAAAGGATTAGGATACATGCCTTATAGCGAGAGACTTAAGGAGCTCAATCTATTTAGCTTAACAAAGAGAAGGTTAAGGGGTGATCAGATTACTGTCTATTATGAACACCAGAGTCAGGAACTGACTGGTCAACCACACACCTCCTTTGGAATGAGAAGAACATAATCAGGAAGCAGCAGACACACACAAAAAAAGCAGTAAATATAGTACAGTGCTGTGTTAAACATAAACTACTAAAAAAATAAAGGGAAAGTTAAAAAAAAGATTTGACAAGATAAAGAAATTGTTCCTGTGCCTGTTTCATTTAAATTAAGATGGTTAAAAGCAGCATTTTTTTCTGCATAGTAAAGTTTCAAAGCTGTATTAAGTCAATGTTCAGTTGTAAACTTTTGAAAGAACAAAAGATTTATTCAGAGTTACGAACAACCTCCATTCCTTAGATGTTCATAACTCAGATTCTACTGCACCTACATGGGGAACAAATAATTAATAATGGGCTCTTCAATCTAGCAGAGAAAGGCATAACATGATCCAATGGCTGGAAGTTAAAGCTAGACAAATTAAGACTGGAAATAAGGCATAATTTTTAACAATGAGTAATGAAACACTCAATTTACTAAGGGTCATGGTAGATCTTTAAATCAAGATTGAGTGTTTTTCTGAAAGATCTGCTCTAGGAATTACTTTGGAGAAGTTCTATGGCCTGTGTTATACAGGAGGTCAAATTAAATTATCACTATGCGTTCCTTCTGGCATTGGAATCTTTGACTATACGGACAGGCAAAATTAACTGGAACTCAGCACCAATTCAGTGATCAATCCACAAGAAGAAAGCTCAATTGCTCAGCCATACAAAGAGCCCTGCACTCACTGAGGCCTTGGCTACACTTGGAGGTCTGCAGCGCTGGGAGTTACAGCTGTCTTCGTACAGCTGTGTAGGGAAAGCGCTGGAGTGTGGCCACACTGACAGCTACCAGCGCTGCAGTGTGGCCACATTTGCAGCGCTGTTGAGAGTGGTGCATTATGGGCAGCTATCCCACAGAGCACCTTGTCCCATTTTGGTGCCATGGGTTGTGGGAAGGGGACAGAAGGGTGCGGGTCATTCTGCTTCCTGTCCCAACGCCCCGTGATGCATCGCTTTACATCCCAGCAGTCCCTGTTTTTCCGTCCATGTTTGGTGACTCTCCTAATGGTTTCTGTGCAACTTGATTTCTGTGGGAAATGGAGCCCGAACTGCTGAGGAATATGCTGACGAGTCTCGCCAGCACATCACGTTTGGCAGCTGAGCTATTCCTTAAGCTCCAAAGTGATGATGAGTCCGACGATGATTGCGAGTCGCCTGACGCGTGCAACACGACATTGCTTGTGGCTTTCACGGAAATGCTCAGCACCGTGGAAGGCTGCTTTTGGGCTTGGGAAACAAGCATTGAGTGGTGGGATCACATCGTCATGGAAGTCTGGGATGACGAGCAATGGCTGCAGAACTTTCGAATGAGAAAAGCCACTTTCACGGGACTGTGTGCTGAGCTCGCTCCCACCCTGTGGCGCAAGGACAAGAGATTGAAAGCTGCCCTGCCGGTGGAGAAGCAGGTGGCTATTGCAGTCTGGAAGCTGGCAGCTCCAGACAGCTACCGATCGGTCGGGAACCAGTTTGGAATGGAGTATCAGAGGGGTAGCCGTGTTAGTCTGGATCTGTAAAAGCAGCAAAGAATCCTGTGGCACCTTATAGACTAACAGACGTTTTGGAGCATGAGCTTTCGTGGGTGAATACCCACTTCGTCAGATGCATGTAGTGGAAATTTCCAGGAGTAGGTATATATATATGCAGGCAAGCTAGAGATAATGAGGTAGTTCAATCAGGGAGGATGAGGCCCTGTTCTAGCAGTTGAGGTTTGAAAACCAAGGGAGGAGAAACTGGTTTTGTAATTGGCAAGCCATTCACAGTCTTTGTTTAATCCTGAGCTGATGGTGTCAAATTTGCAGATGAACTGAAGCTCAGCAGTTTCTCTTTGAAGTCTAGTCCTGAAGTTTTTTTGCTGCAGGATGGCCACCTTAAGGTCTGCTGTAGTGTGGCCAGGGAGGTTGAAGTGTTCTCCTACAGGTTTTTGTATATTGCTATTCCTAATATCTGATTTGTGTCCATTTATCCTTTTCCGTAGAGCAGATGCGGTTGTACCTCAGTGCTTGGCTGTAGACAATGGATCGTGTGATGTGTCCAGGATGGAAGCTGGAGGCATGAAGGTAGGCATAGCGGTCGGTAGGTTTTCGGTATAGGGTGGTGGTAATGTGACCATCACTTATTTGCACCGTGGTGTCTAGGAAGTGGACCTCCCGTGTAGATTGGTTCAGGCTGAGTTTGATGATGGGGTGGAAGCTGTTGAAATCGTGGTGGAATTTTTCCAGAGTCTCCTTCCCATGGGTCCAGATGATGAAGATGTCATCAATGTAGCGTAGGTAGAGAAGGGGCGTGAGTGGACGAGAGCTGAGGAAGTGTTGTTCCAGGTCGGCCATAAAAATATTGGCATATTGTGGGGCCATGCGGGTGCCCAAAGCGGTGCCACTGATCTGGAGATATATATTGTCATCAAATTTGAAATAGTTGTGTGTGAGGATAAAGGCACAGAGCTCAGCAGCCAGTTGTGCTGTGGCATCATCAGGGATACTGTTCCTGATAGCTTGTATTCCATCTGTGTGTGGGATGTTCGTGTAGAGAACCTCTACATCCATGGTGGCTAGGATGGTGTTTTCTGGAAGGTCACCCATGCATTGTAGTTTCCTCAGGAAATCAGTGGTGTCACGGAGATAGCTGGGAGTGCTGGTGGCATAGGGTCTGAGTAGAGAGTCCACATATCCAGACAGTCCTTCAGTGAGAGTGCCAATGCCCAAGATGATGGGGTGTCCAGGATTTCCGGATTTGTGGATCTTGGGTAATAGATTGAATAACCTTGGTCGGGGCTCTACACGAGAGGTCAATTTCCTAGACACCACGGTGCAAATAAGTGATGGTCACATTACCACCACCCTATACTGAAAACCTGCCAACCGCTATGCCTACCTTCATGTCTCCAGCTTCCATCCCGGGCACATCACACGATCCATTGTCTACAGCCAAGCACTGAGGTACAACCACATCTGCTCTAAACCCTCAGACAGAGACCAACACCTACAAAATCTCCACCAAGCATTCTCAAAACTACAATACCCGCATGAGGAAATAAGGAAACAGATCAACAGAGCCAGACGTGTACCCAGAAGCCTCCTACTGCAAGACAAACCCAAGAAAGAAACCAACAGGACTCCACTGGCCATCACATACAGTCCCCAGCTAAAACCTCTCCAACGCATCATCAGGGATCTACAACCCATCCTGGACAATGATCCCACACTTTCACAGGCCTTGGGTGGCAGGCCAGTCCTCGCCCACAGGCAACCTGCCAACCTGAAACATATTCTCACCAGTAACTGCACACCGCACCATAGGAACTCTAGCTCAGGAACCAATCCATGCAACAAACCTCGATGCCAACTCTGCCCACATATCTACACCAGCGACACCATCACAGGACCTAACCAGATCAGCCACACCATCACCGTTTCATTCACCTGCACGTCCACCAATGTAATATACGCCATCATATGCCAGCAATGCCCCTCTGCTATGTACATCGGCCAAACTGGACAATTGCTACGGAAAAGGATAAACGGACACAAATCAGATATTAGGAATGGCAATATACAAAAACCTGTAGGAGAACACTTCAACCTCCCTGGCCACACTACAGCAGACCTTAAGGTGGCCATCCTGCAGCAAAAAAACTTCAGGACCAGACTTCAAAGAGAAACTGCTGAGCTTCAGTTCATCTGCAAATTTGACACCATCAGCTCAGGATTAAACAAAGACTGTGAATGGCTTGCCAATTACAAAACCAGTTTCTCCTCCCTTGGTTTTCAAACCTCAACTGCTAGAACAGGGCCTCATCCTCCCTGATTGAACTACCTCATTAGCTCTAATTTGCCTGCATATATATATACCTGCCCCTGGAAATTTCCATTACATGCATCTGACAAAGTGGGTATTCACCCACAAAAGCTCATGCTCCAAAACGTCTGTTAGTCTATAAGGTGCCACAGGATTCTTTGCTGCTTTTAGTTTGGAATGGGAAAGTCGTCCGTTGAAGTTGTTTTGATGCAAGTTTGCAGGGCCATTAATCGCATCCTGCTAAGAAGAACCGTGACTCTGGGGAATGTGCAGGACATTGTGGATGGCTTTGCACAAATGGGTTTCCCTAACTGTGGAGGGGAAATAGATGGGACCCATATTCCTATTCTGGCACCACCGCACCTAGCATCCAAGTACGTCAATCTGAAGGGGTATTTCTCTATGGTTCTCCAGGCGCTTGTGGATCACCGTGGGAGTTTCATTGACATTAACACAGGCTGGCCTGCAAAGGTGCATGATGCACGAATCTTTTGGAACACTGGCCTGTTTAGGAAGCTGCAGGCCAGGACTTTTTTCCCAGACTGGAAGATCACAGTAGGAGACGTCGAAATGCCCATTGTGATCCTTGGAGACCCCGCTTACCTGTTAATGCCATGGCTCATGAAACTGTATACAGGGAAGCTTGACAGGAGCAAGGACCGGTTCAACTACAGGCTGAGCTGGTGCCGAATGACTGTGGAGTGTGCTTTTGGCCGTTTAAAAGGGCGCTGGCGATCTCTATATGGGAAGCTAGACTTGGGGGAAAGCAGCATCCCTGCGGTTATAACCGCGTGCTGTACCCTCCATAATATTTGTGAAGGGAAGGGTGAAACATTCAGTCAGGCATGGACCTCTGAGGTTCAACGCCTGGAGGCTGAATTTGCACAGCCAGAGAGCAGGGCTATTAGAGGGGCCCAGCACATGGCTGCAAGGATTCAGGGATGCCTTGAGGGAGGAATTTGAGGCTGAAAACCAACAGTAATGTTTGGTGCTTTGCACGGGAGTGAAGTGCAGTGGTTACAATGTTAGTAGGAATCTGTTCTTCCTAAGCTGATTTGCAGTGCCTGTTTCTTTCCTGGGCTAAGGTATCTTTGATTTTCTGCAATAATAAAGACTGTTTTCAAAGCTAAGAATTCATTTATTGAAAAGAAAATAACTTTCTTGACAGACACACAACATTTTGGGAACCTAAAAGGGCAGGGGGGTAGGGTGGTGAACTGTACAGTCACAGGTTTGACTATGTCCTGTCCGGAGTGCTGTGCAATGACTGCTGCACTTCAGGATGCCTATACTGCATGGTGATGGGGGTTGAGTGCAGAGGGTAAGGGTCGTAGTTCTCAGGGCTGGTTGGTGAACGTACAGGTGTTGGAGGCAGCTAATGGAGGTAAGAACCTGGATGCTGGGGAAGGGGGTTTGGAGCTGACATTGGGGCACAGGGGAAAGAGCTTTGGGATGGGGGGGCGCAGTGCGGTGGTGCTCTGTCTGCATGGCTACGAGTACCTGCATAGAGTCTGCTTGACGCGCCAGGATGCTTATCAGCTGCTTTGTGCTTTTCTTCGTGGTCGCTGCATTTCTCTGGCGGATCCTGCTTTCCCTTTCCCTCCAGTCCTGCAGTTTATTCTCCTCTCTGGCAGAGTGATCCATAACTGTTTGCAGCAGGTCGTCTTTGCTTTTTTGCAGCTTCTTCCACAGGTTTTGGAGTCTTTGAGCTGCTGTTAATATGGGCAGCTGAGAACTCAAGGTCGCTTGTGGAAAGGAAAAAAGGCAACAGTTATCAGAGGCAGCATTGTTTATATCTCAGACAGTTATTCCCACACAGTGAAGAAGTTTACAGTCTTCACTTAATAGCATAATTTTCCCATACCAAAGAGAGTGCACGTAACCCACAGGAGCCCCGAAATGGTGAGTAAGGGGGACTGATTGCTTCAGGGCTGTGGAGGAGTTTCTGTGCATTGGGGAAAGCAAACAGCTGCTGGGGGCACCTACAGTGAACAGTCTCCCAACATTTTCCACAGGAGTTAATCCTGGAAAATAACTCTCTGCCGCGGGTCACCTGGGAAGAGCGAGAGGGTCTTCTACAGCAATGCGGATTCCGCCCTGGCCCCTATGCAGCTTGCCTGTGTGCAGCAATGGTCCCCCCACCCCTCTCAGCACAGTGGCACGGACGCGTTAGCCTGACTGGGACAAGGACCACAGTGGCTCTCCCAATAAACTTGCGCAAGCGCATTGCCCACGCTCTGGCTGAAACTTTTGAAGAGATTACCGAGGCCGATTACCGCAACGTGATAGACCACATCAATGGGCTATTCCACATCTAGGCATGCATGCAGCCCTAACCCTCCCTCCTCTCCCGAAACATTTCCATCCTGAAAATAAAAGCGACTTACCAGGAACCCGCTCTTCTGCTTGTCCTTCACCAGGTACTGGCTGCTGCGACTGGCTACCTTCCTCCTGGCTTGAGAAGAGCTCCTGGCTGCATGCCTCCTGGGACTCCCGGGTGTCTCCGCCCACCCCAGTACCCTCACTCTCGGTTTCCTCCTCCCCCTCCGCCCCCCCTGCTCTGAAGTGTCCATCATGGTCCTCGGATTGGCGGTGGGGTCACCCCCAAGTATCGCGTCCAGCTCTTTGTAAAAATGGTAGGTCGTGGGGGCAACACCAGAGCAGCGGTTTCCCTCATGGGCTTTGCAATAGGCACTCTGCAGCTCCTTTACTTTAACCCTGCACTGCACCACGTCCCGGTCATGGCCCCTTTCCAGCATGGCCCTTGATATCTGCCCATAGGTATCGTAATTCCTACGGCTGGAGCGCAGCTGTGACTGCATAGCTTCCTCCCCCCAAACACTGATGAGGTTCAGCAACTTGCCATTGCTCCATGCTGGGGCTCATTTGGCACGTGGAGGCATGGTCACCTGGAAAGATTCACTGATTGATTGCACTCCACACCTGGCTGAGCAAACAAGAAGGGGATTTTTAAAATTTCCGGGGCATTTAAAAGGAGGGTCACCTGAGGCCAGGGCAGTAGAGTGCGAACTGATGAGCAGAGTGGCTGAACAGGCATTCTGGGATACCTCCGAATACCTCTGGAGGCCAATTACAGTGCTTTTGGTGGCCACACTGGCAGAGCAGCGCTGCATCACCAGCGCTGCAGTCGTTATTCCCCAGGCAGAGGTGGAGTACATGCAGCGCTGTAGCCAGGGAGCTACAGCGCTGTATGTGCCTTGCAAGTGTGGATGGTGAGTAAGTTGCAGCGCTGTAAAGCCACCACCAGTGCTGCAACTCTCCAGTGTAGCCAAGGCCTGGGAGGAGGGGGTGAGTGAGAGTGTCAGAGTGCACTCTGTTTACACTTGTGTAACTCCATTAATGTTAGTGGCATTATACTGGCTTTACATTGATGTAACAGAGCAGAATTTGGCCCCAGATCCCTAATCATGAAGCACAGGGAACAGATGTGAGCTAACCAGATAAGGTCCCTTATTGAGGGGCTATAGCTCTGGGTTTGGATTTGCAGGAGTTTGTTAGTGTTAAAAGGTTTGTTAGTGTTAAAATTAGCTAAAGTGTTAAAAGGCTTAATTCTGATCTCACCTCCATTGATTTCAGTGGAGTTACTCCTGATTTACCCAGTGTAAATGGCAGAAGAATCAGGCTCAATTAATTGCTACTATAAAATTCCCAGTGGATAGGTAGGCAGCTACAAATACTTGTACACATCATGGGGTACTAACAGTCCTAAAATCTGGAGCTTTCCAATCCAGTTCAGTCCATTCTCTTGTTGGCTGTCTCATAATTCTAAAATGTTGAAGTACCAGTACTGAAACACCAAGGAAGATCAGAGAACATTTACATATGAAAAAGATTCTGCTGTAGCTTTCCTGCCTTGCAGCCACACTGCTACATCACTTGAGAAACTTGGACAGGATCCTAAATGTAAGGGGAAAAAAACAAAAACCTTCACCCAGTTCAGAAAAATAATAAAGTGAAGCTGCAGTTAATCTGAGAATTAAATAAGAGGAATCTCTGGCATTCAGCATGTTTGGGGAAAAAACATTATTTGCCAAGTATAACTATTATCTTTTTTCTTTGGGGGTTCTTATGGAATTACCAAGATTAACAGACCTGGTTCAATTTGTTCTATTTTTGAGAATACACCTGGGAAGATTTTAGGTGGTTTGAGATATTAAAGGGCCTGCAAATTCCTTTGAAGTCAGTAGTTGTTGCGGGTGCCCAGTGTACCTCAGGATCAGGCGCTAACGGCCAAAGGCAAAAAAATCTGCCAAAGTTTAGCTTCTATGCACTCATTTGTATAACTGGGAAAATCATCTTTGCAGCTATGGTTTGACTGTTTTCAGTGCATTGATTCCAACTGACTGCATACAGCTGTGCTTCACACCCTATAATAAAGGAAAAGATCAAGAGCTTATTTCTCTCAAAATGTCTCAAAATATTTGTGTTTCTAACCACAACCTTCACAAAAAAATCTGAGTTTAAAGAAAATAAATACCTTACATTTTTCCCTTAAAAAAATTGGAATCAATAGATCTGTTTGCATTTTACTAGAATTTCTGAAAGAAAAAAAACCCTTATGCTCATAGTTGCCATTTTCTTTACATTTTATGTAAGAACCCATAGGTGACTAAGGTCCCAATCCTACAAGCTGCTTTATGTGGACAGCTCTATAGACTTCAGAGGATCTCTGGGCAGATGCAGGGGGCTCTGCCCATATGGACCAACTTGTGGGATTATGGTTTTATTGACTGGGTGGAAAACTGAGGTCTGGATCTCTGAGACAGTTTTATCAAACAAAACCCTTCATTTTTTCAATATCTGGCCCCAATTCAGAAAGGCACTTACTTGTGTACTTAGCTTTAAGTACATACTTAATTGCAATAACTTCAGTGCTCAAAGTTCAGCATTCACGCAAGTGCTGTCCTGACTAGAGATGCCTTCCTAAATTAGGGCCTGGTCGCTTGTTCTGTAACATGAAGAATAAAAAACCAACCAAACAAACTAGCATGTTGGTGCCCAGCACACCTGAAGTTTGTATCTTGGAATATAGGAACTCTGAAGAATGGGACCAAGGTGCTAATTCAACTCTTTGCTGCTGACTGCTTTGTCAGTTATTTGTAGGATATGGAAAAACCCTGACTCTCCTTCCATGCTGGGTTCAACAGAACTGGAACCTTGCAACTCTGTACAAATCAGCACAGCAATATTCTGATAAGGCTGATAAATCTGAGCACAGATTATTTTAAACCAAAAATCGTATCTGTATGAACTGGAATGTTCACTAAAGAGTTGGAGAATTTACAAGAAATAGGAAGGAAACAGTAAAGGGGCATTTCTTTATTTTTCCCCCAATCTCTCTTCTCTTTCTCTACCTGATTAGATGTTTGTTATGTTAACTAAACTGATTTGAAATACTGACCACTGCATTAGAGTACTTGAAAAGGACAAACAGTTCTTATCGTATTGTGGGTCAGTTTTACTCATGAGCACAAGTGCTGTGAAGTCAGTTCTCCAGGGCCCTGCAGTAAGTGAAGCCGTCTACACCAATGCAAAGTGGATGTAAAATTTGACCCTTCTAATTGAGTAGCATTTTCCCCCACTCTCTTTGTGCTGGTGGAAATAACTGCACAAGGCAGGAGATAATCAGGTCCCACATGTATTATATTCTTGATTAACCTGCCTTTAGACTTGGTTCAAGGCCCACTGAGTCAATGGCACACTTTTAATTGATTTTCATGGACTTTGGAACAGGTCCCCCATCATTCTGTACCATTTTGCAGCAACAACCAACATTTTAAAAAGTGAACCTTAATGTATGTTTCATTTTAAAACTGGAATATCTAGAGTAGGGGTCGGCAACATTTCAGATGTGGTGTGCTGAGTCTTCAGTTATTCACTCTAATTTAAGGTTTCGCATGCCGGTAATACATTTTAACGTTTTTAGATGGTCTCTTTCTAGAAGTCTATAATATATAACTAAACTATTGTTGTATGTAAAGTAAAGTAAATATGGCTTTTAAAATGTTTAATAAGCTTCATTTAAAATTAAATTAAAATGCAGAGCCCCCTGGACCGGTGGCCAAGACCCGGGCATTGTGAATGCCACTGAAAAACAGCTCGCATGCCGCCTTCGGCATGCATGCCATGGGTTGCCTACTCCTGATCTAGAGGTTTCACTCAGTATATTTATTCACAGCAAACTTTATTCCCTGCCCCCCCATGATGGGTCAGCCTAATAGCAGTACTGGAGAAAATGCCCTCCCATACTGCTACTAGGCTGACATATCATAGAGAATCAGTTTGGTGACAAAGTCTAACACTTTGCTGTAGTAGCAATGTCCATTTTCCTTCCATATGCTCCTCTTAAACTCCCTCTCTGCTTCCTATAAACTAAATGCTCAATGGATTTCATAGGTCCATATGGATCATTTGGAAAACACTGTGCTCACACATATAAGGAATTGTAGGTGGTTCTGGCAGTGCTGTCTACGATTAAGGTTGCCTACAGATTCCAACTGTAAGACCTCTGTTGAAGAGTAAACCAGAAGCATGCCAATGTCTTTGAATATTAGCAGTCTTAATTCAGGATACCTTCATATCTCTTAGCAATAGCTCCACAGACTCACAACTGTACATAGTACAGTAGCTAACAAAACAACCTAGGAACATGCATAGATTTCCTTGTTTACTATATGCCTACTCTCCCTAGTGTAGGATTTACTGTACACATTACATTCCCCCCCTTTTAAGTATTTGCTGCACAACTTACAAAGCCAACACTAATAATTAGTAATGCATTTCAAATGCTAAATAATAAAAATTACATAGATATGCACTCAGTGACAGTTAAACTTTATAATCTTTTAAATAGGAAGGTGGACATTTCTCCCATATAGGATGCCTCAATTCAACCTCTGCAAAAGGTAATTCTGCCATCAGTGTTATATTTTCAGGAAGAACCTGTCATTCTGCAGTGCGGTAGCTGACACAGTCTGTCCACGAGGTTTATCTTTAACAGTTGATGTTGTGGCTAGCAGCTGCCCCTCTAGAGTTCCAGAAACTGGGGGTGAACCTAACTGGGGTATTCTCAGGTGGCAATTCTATTGCTGCTGTACTAATATCTCCAGCATTAACCACAATCCTTTTTCCTTGGGTGACCAAAAGGCAGTGCACTATTACCCTGCCCCCTCCCCCCAGAATTACCATGTAGAACACTGGTCCTGCATTATCTTGAATGGTAACTGACATCCAATTGGGACTGGGGCCAAAAGCTTTTAGTATAACAACTTCTCAAACAGTAAAACTGCATTCTTAAGCAAAAGCGGCAAGATGAAAAACATGCTCCTGTTGTTTTTGCTGTATTTTCCCCTTGAGTATGGATGTATAAGGTCTAACCTTGAGCTTAGTTTCCTTCCCATTAACATCTCTGCTGGGAACAGGCCTGTGGTTTACTGCAGAGTTATCTGACAAACAGGAAACGAGGCAGTTTCACAGCTATTGTACCTCCAGGTAGTCTAATACCCTTTAATAATGACTGAATTGCTCATTCAGCTAACCCATTTGATGGATGGATAGTAATGTGCCAATGTAACACATTGGATACTGTTTTGTTTAATCAGCAAAGAATCCTGTGGCACCTTATAGACTAACAGACGTTTTGGAGCATGAGCTTTCGTGGGTGAATACCCACTTCCTCAGATGCATGTAATGGAAATATCCAGGGGCAGGTATATATATGTGTGCTAGCAAGCAAGCTAGAGATAAAGAGGTCAATTCAATCAGGGAGGATGAGGCCCTGTTCTAGCAGTTGAGGTGTGAAAACCAAGAGAGGAGAAACTGGTTCTGTAATTGGCAAGCCATTCACAGTCTTTGTTCAATCCTGAGCTGATGGTGTCAAATTTGCAGATGAACTGAAGCTCAGCAGTTTCTCTTTGAAGTCTGGTCCTGAAGTTTTTTTGCTGCAGGATGGCCACCTTAAGGTCTGCTATAGTGTGGCCAGGGAGGTTGAAGTGCTCTCCTACAGGTTTTTGTATATTGCCATTCCTAATGTCTGATTTGTGTCCATTTATCCTTTTCCGTAGAGACTGTCCAGTTTGGCCGATGTACATAGCAGAGGGGCATTGCTGGCATATGATGGCGTATATTACATTGGTGGATGTGCAGGTGAATGAACCAGTGATGGTGTGGCTAATCTGGTTAGGTCCTGTGATGGTGTCGCTGGTGTAGATATGTGGGCAGAGTTGGCATCGAGGTTTGTTGCATGGATTGGTTCCTGAGTTAGAGTTATTATGGTGTGGTGTGTAGTTACTGGTGAGAATATGTTTCAGGTTGGCAGGTTGTCTGTGGGCAAGGATTGGCCTGCCACCCAAGGCCTGTGAAAGTGTGGGATCATTGTCCAGGATGGGTTGTAGATCCTTGATGATGCGTTGGAGGGGTTTTAGCTGGGGGCTGCCAACCTGAAACATATTCTCACCAGTAACTACACACCACACCATAATAACTCTAACTCAGGAACCAATCCATGCAACAAACCTCGATGCCAACTCTGCCCACATATCTACACCAGCGACACCATCACAGGACCTAACCAGATCAGACACACCATCACTGGTTCATTCACCTGCACATCCACCAATGTAATATACGCCATCATATGCCAGCAATGCCCCTCTGCTATGTACATCGGCCAAACTGGACAGTCTCTACGGAAAAGGATAAATGGACACAAATCAGACATTAGGAATGGCAATATACAAAAACCTGTAGGAGAGCACTTCAACCTCCCTGGCCACACTATAGCAGACCTTAAGGTGGCCATCCTGCAGCAAAAAAACTTCAGGACCAGACTTCAAAGAGAAACTGCTGAGCTTCAGTTCATCTGCAAATTTGACACCATCAGCTCAGGATTGAACAAAGACTGTGAATGGCTTGCCAATTACAGAACCAGTTTCTCCTCTCTTGGTTTTCACACCTCAACTGCTAGAACAGGGCCTCATCCTCCCTGGTTGAATTGACCTCTTTATCTCTAGCTTGCTTGCTAGCACACATATATATACCTGCCCCTGGATATTTCCATTACATGCATCTGAGGAAGTGGGTATTCACCCACGAAAGCTCATGCTCCAAAACGTCTGTTAGTCTATAAGGTGCCACAGGATTCTTTGCTGCTTTTACAGATCCAGACTAACACGGCTACCCTCTGATACTTGTTTTGTTTAATAAATCTTTGAAATTCCATGCTAGTAAAAGAACTTCCTTACCCGATGGAAGCATTTCAGATAAGCCACGGATACTGAAAACTGGTCCTCAATTTTTCTGTGGTGTCTTTGCTGGTGGATGTATGCATGAGATAGATGTCTACCTATTTGGAATGTGCATTCACTAGTTCTAAAAACATTTTCCCCAGGAATGGTCCAGCATAATCAATATGCACTCTCCTCTAAGGCTTACCTGGCCACTCCCAAGGACAGAATGGAGCCACAGTAGTAGCTTTGTGACTCTCTTGACAGATAGAACAGAATTGTGTCTTACTATCAGTACCCATCTTTGCCCACCACATGTTACTCTGGGCTAACCCTTTCATTTTAGTAATACCTGGATATGTCCAATGGAGTTAATACATTATTTACTTCAGGTGCTTGTTTTGGAACGATGATCTGTGCTCCCCATAATATACACCTGTCTTACACTTTGACTTAATTGCATTGCTTATAATAAGGTGTGAGCTTCTGATCAACTTTGGTGTGGGGCCACCTCATTAGCACAAACTTTCTAACTTCTGAGAGTACTGGGTCTTTACTAGTCCATGATTTTACCTGTAACACTGTCCCTGGAGTTGTAATAAAAAATGGTAACATTAACCCACTCTCTTCACTTTTGTCTTTTTCCATGTCTCCAGGGAAGGCAAATGGTTTAAAGCATATGTATTTCCCAACTTATCTGCTTTGTATACAATGGTATATTCATGGGCTCTTAATGCACTGCCTGTCTCTGAGTCTAGGTGATTCCATTTGTGGCATGGATTTCATCTCATTAAACAATGAGATTAGGGTATTGTGATCTGTGCAAACTGGAAACCTGTGTGTGTTTTCTATATATGAATAAAACTTCTCTACTCCAAAGATAACAGTTAATCTTTCTCAATCTGTTAATAATTATGTTCAGTGGAAGAGAGTTTGGAATACAAATCCAGCTGGTTTCTGTAACCCACCCTCCATCTAGTGAGCTAAAAAGGCTCCAATTCCATAAAAAGATGCATCACAAGTCAAGATCAGTTCTTTGTCAGCTTGATAATGTACCAGAACTTCTGAGAACTGCAGCAATACTCTAGAATCCTGAAATGCTTGTTCCTGAGCTGATTTCCAAAACCATTTAACCCCCTTTAAGTAATACATACAGATGCAGTAGAAGTGTTGATAAGTTTTAGCCAAACTTACTGTTAAAATTCGGCAAGACTAACCAAGCCTTCATCTCTGACCTATTCCTGGGTGCAGCGACATCACAAATTGCTTTGACTTTCTCTCTCACTGGGTGCAGTCTCCCATTTACCTCTAACTTTTCCTCACACTAGCAATCTCAATTTCCCATACGCCTCTACACTTAGGCCAAATCCAAATTTCTACTCAACATAGGCTATAGCATGAAAAAGAGACAGATCAGACAAGGAGGCAGGAGGGACTGGGAATGGCTGGGAAGGAGACTAGGACTGGGAGATTGATGATTGGAGACTGAGACAGGCCAGGAGAGGATAGTGAGACTGGAATGAGGAGCCAAGGATGAGCAGGAGAAAGGAGTGAGAAGAGGACAAGTTGGAAGGAACAAGGCGAAAGAGATAATCTTTGGAGAGGGTGGGAATTAGCGTATACTCCCTTCCAGGGTCTGGAATAGAACCCAAGATTCCCAAGTCTCACCATTCCTCTGCTGTCAGCAAATATTTGTGAAACTCCCTGGCAAAGTGTCTCAGTCTCATCTAATGCTGGCCCACACAGAGGATAACAGCCTACTACCACTATCAGTTACTCCATTAGCTCAAGAGACAGAGGATCTAATGGTTCTAACTCTGCTGATGAACCATATGGGTACCAATATGATGTCACATAAAAATTCCCTTATGTTTTCAGTTTGGCTTTTTAAAAGCTGAGGAAGTTGCATACCAAAAATACATTAAAAGAACATTATGGTTGCAAGGTCAAACACTCAAAAGTAAGGAAATGCCAGAATTAAGGTTACCCATGCAACCTTAATTCAGCCTTCTTGTGCATATGAATTATGCTATAGTTTTAATTACATGATCACACTATTTTTATCACAAGACCCCTGCCTCATTCAGTGACAGAACAGCCCTGCCTGAGTGATGAATCAGGTTTGTGTAGTGAAGAGGCTTTTGTTTGCAGAACCCCTGCCTAATTTGTTGCAGAGGTTGGTAGGTGAGTACTGTATGAAGCTGGATAACATGGGAAGAAAAAGGAGAGCCTCAGGGTTAAGGTAGTTAAATGCTGTCCTGAAGATTCTATCCCTGCCTGTGCCACAGAGATCCTATGTGATGCTGGAAAAGTTACTCAAAGCAAACTTTTCACAGTTAGTCACTAACTGCACGCGTCTCATTTTCTAGGTGCTTGACTTGAGATTGTGAGGTCTGATTGGCAGAAGTGCTGAGCATTCACAGCTGCAACTGAAGTCAATGGGAGCTGTGCTTTGAACATGTTACAAAAGTTGTTACAAAAAAAGAGACATACTCTGAAAAGTCAGGTCCTACGAGTCACAAATTGGACACCCAAAATTAGTGGAAACTTTTTATCTCAATTTCTCTGTGCCTAACCCCACCACCCTATCTGTAAAATGGGGATAATAATACCCCTCATCTCAAGGGTATTGTGAAAGTAAATTAATATATGTGAAGTACTTGGATGCTACAGTGATGAGTGCCATAGAAAAACCTGTGAAAAAATAATTCTGTCTGCCACACACTGAACAATGGAAAGAAAACATTGAATGGCTACTCATTAAAAGAGTACCATCAGTTCTTTGTCTGGAATGAGGCAGAGATCCCGTAGTAAAAGCAGTATGTGATCATGTAATTAAAGATTGTATCATGATGGGGACTGATTAAGGTTGCACAGACAACCTTAATTCTGGTATTTCCTAACTTTTGAATGATTGACTTTTAAACCTAAAATAATGTTTAACAGTTTTAGTGTGTAATTATATATATACACACACATACTATATAAAGTAAAAGTTTACTAGCCCAGAAGTAAAATCTACTAGTCCACCCTTTACTACAATGATTACAAGGGAAAACATGAATGCTATTTTACACACCCATGAAAACAAGGGAAGTGGTCAATAATTTTGCAAGGCGATTTATATGTCTGTTCATACCCACACAAAGGTATTCTGGAACCACCAGCACCACCACATTTGATACCTGAGGTAGTGGAGGGGTGTTGTACAAGAATGAACTCTAGTTGTCTACCCAGTAGTACCTTCAGTTTTAAGGATTTGGGATATAAGAAGATTTGGAGCTCTACCAATTTATTCTTGATTCACTCCAAAACAGTGATTTTCAACCTGTGGTCCATGGATCCCTGGAGATTCGCAGACTATGTTGAAGATTTCCAGTGGGGTCCACACATCCATTTGAAATTCTTTAGGGGTCTGCAAATGAAAAAAAGGTTGAAAACCATTGCTGCAAGACACAACCCCCTAGTTTCTTCTGGAAGACACTCAGATCCTTATCTGTACCATGGATGTTTGGTGTAGCCAGCCTTGAGAGGTTCATGCCCATGGATGGGAATTCTTCAGATGCACAGAACTGGCATAGCAAGTCCTACATTACCTGTCTCCTAGCAACCAGTACTGTGACCATGTCTTCTGCTGGCAACTAGCACAAATCAGATCAGCCTTCACACTGACTTAATTTATGCCGGGGACCAGGAGCAGTGCAGAGTAAGGGTGGCTTACGGATATATATCACTTGCCTTCCCTTTGGGGCACTGTGAGCTCTTGGTCTGCAGCCACAGAATTGGGCCACAGACTCCTTCTAAGGGGGGAATAGGTAGGCTTCTGAAGAAGTAGTCAATTTTTCAATGACTAGTAACTGCTGGGAACAGAGAAAGCATTTACTCACTGAAAAATCCCCATCTTTACCAATGCACAGTTGAGCACTTTTCAGAACCTCATGGGTTTACAAGCTCTCTCACAGAATTTGAAGAACATCTTCATTGTTAAAAGATATAATCTGTGCAGGATGCTCAGAAAATATTAAACTCGGGAGTGGAGGATAAATCCAAACATACACACATGTGACTCGTGATATCATGCAGGAGGTTAGCAAATTGGTGTCCTTTTGGCCTTGATTTATCAATGAAAAATTAGAGCAACCCATAGGAGACTTCTTGGGGACTGTAATATTTTGGGGTTCAACCCAGACCCATGAGAGGTTGTGTCACCACCTGCTCAGTAATTCTGGGTGCCTTAAATATTCTGCCACTGTGGCTCATAGCCTGGGCACCAACAGGAAGCAGGCAGTTCCTTGAGTGTCTGTGTGCTGCACAGCCCCAGTTCAGCTCTCTGACCCCAGCAGCCTGCCACAAACACAACAGCACCACCTTGGTTTCCACCAGCCTTAGTTACTACTTGCAGGAGCCATGTTAATTCTCAGTCTCTTGGAGTTCAGGAGCAGGATAATCTCTGCTAGTTAAACTAGGGTGACCATTTGTCCCGATTTTATAGGGCCAGTCCTGATTTTGGGGGGCTTTTTCTTATATAGATACCTATTACCCTCCACCCCGTCCCAATTTTTCACACTTGCTATCTGGTCATCCTAACTTTAACTTGGTAGCTTTGTTTACTGGTAATATGTAATTGAGGCAACCCCCTATTCCTTTGTCTAGGTCAGACTTCCCTATCACCCTTACCTATGCTAGGCTGCGTGGTCTTAAACGCATTCTAGTAACAACATACAAAGAGAATTCATAGCTTCACATATGACCTATACACATGCACTTTACAATGATATTAATAACCAACATGTTACTTGTTTTCATAGGATACCTCACAAGCACATTATTGCAGTGCATATGGGGTACCTAGGATCACAGTGACAAAGGATTGCTTCCTCCTCTCAATGCTTCATAAATTAAAGCCACTACACAATTATAGACCAGAAATTTCCTAATTGTTGCCAGATTTAGATACATCTAACCTTTGCTGGAGGAACTGAGGAAGGCTGAGCATCCATTCCCACATCTGGTGGGACCAATCTAAAATTACAAAACAGTGGACCAGAATTAGACCCCAATTCTGAAATTAGAGTTGCTGACTTGACTAGCCATTAGATGTATTAGTGTTTTGTAGAAATCACAGGGCAACAAACACATGTGTAGTCAGAGTTATGAAAAAGAGACCTCCCCCACGCAAACAATACTGAACTCAGAAGCATCTTGGATGCACTCTTAATAGAAAAACACAGATGGTTTCAGATTGGGCTAAGCATCTTTAGCCAAGTGTAGCTATTTTTTCTAGAAATCAAGGAGCAAGATAACTCAGTATTAGAAAGAGACCAAAATTAAATATTTTTTCTGTATAAATTAATTGCACGTTCCCAGTGTTTACTAAAGATTTTTTAAAATGCTGTTTTAAGCATGATGCAAGGAATTTTGCTTTCTTGGCTCCAACCTTGCTAACATTTGTGCACATAAGTTTGCATGTGTGGATAGTTCCAGTTAGTTCAGTGCATTAAGTGAACTATGTGTGCAAGCATTTGCAGGATTTGGGAATTTCTTTGTGATTAGACTCGGTGTAATCCAACTGTAAAAGTGAATTTAAAAAAAAGTCTTTGTCCAAGTAAAAAATTAAAACTGCACAAGAACACAGAAACATCTTTTCCCATGGGGTAACATTTGGAATTACGACAAAGTGTGGGTCCCAAGTTGCGTCCCCCAAGTCTGCACAGCTTGACAAGGAAGATTTGCAGAGTGGGTGACTCTCTGAAGGTTAGGTTCTGATAAATATATGAAAAGCGGGTTGCTTAGCTGAAGTTAACAAACCACAGAGGCCTAGAAATATGCTAGGAATCTCATAAGATCTGTTTTCTTATGAGATTTCCAATACTTTCTTGTTTTAGCTAGTCTGGAAATCTCACAAGGAGAGATCCTCCCAGGATATTTCTGATTCTGGTTTTGGCTAAAAGCTGGAATTGTAAAGGCACATGTTGTCTGTTTTTTTAAAGGATACCCAAACTTGAACTGTATATTGTGTGTGTATGTTTGTCTGTTTTTGTTAATTGTTTTTGCTCATCACTGTCATTTTCATCCCAAATCCTGTACTTCAGAACTGAGAGGTCAGTCCCACTCTCTTCACAATATAATGTCATTTCACATGTGTAGACAAGCGGACTCACCCCTCCAGCGCCTCCTGTTGGTGACGCCTGGAAATTAGCTCAGTTCCAGCTCTGGAGCGCCCTCTGTAAGCCGATGATCCGCCTGTCCTCTGTCCCCATGTCCCTCCCTGGACCCGGTGCCCTTTTACCTGAGGAGCTGCCCCCTGGCAGTAACCCCTTTCTCTCTGGGTATCCCCCTCCCAGGGGGACCCCCACCAACTATCCCCACTTTGCCTCCGTATATGGCTACTGCCAGTCATCGTCTAGCCCCGCACCCTGAGGCAGACTGCAGTATCAACCTACTCATCACTGGCAAGGGTAGGTTTGGACCTGCTGCCTTTGCCTACCCCGAGCTGCCCTCTGCAACCCCCAGTACCTGTTGGCCTTCTGCTAGGCCGCAGCCTGGGGCTTTTCCAGGCTGGAGCTCCCCAGATCCTCTGCCTTTCCTCAGCCTTACTCCACTCAGGCATCCTGCTGAGCTCCCTGCAGCCAGACTCTACAAGCAGAGGGAGTGTGACATTATGAGTGTATTATAATATCTCATTGAAAGATGACAGGGCCAGAAAGAGTTAATTAACTGACCTGACCCATGGGTGAACCTTAAGGACTGGTTAGGAAGATATGTAAATGAATAGAGCTTTGAAATGCAAGTCTGCATTGTTAGAGGTAGAAGGGTAGATGTTTGCTCAGGTCTTGTGGTGTAAGCAAACAAGTCTTGTCTATTGCTATGGTTTTAATTCAAAGGTCAAAAAAGGAATATTAGCATTTAAGATGATACTTGAGTGAAATAGTATTATTGTCTAAATGTCTCTTTGAAGGTTGTGGTAACCTGTATCTGAACTGTTTAATGGATAAATTACTCTGTGCTAATTGCCAGGATGTTTGGGAGAAGGAGTTAAGCCTGTGTATAAGAAGCCTGGGACATGATCCTTCTTCATCTCACATCTGCTTTGGGTTTCAAGAGGGGGAAACCTTAAGCCACAAGGACTGAGATCCCCAGTCATTGACTGGAGCCACCCTGAATATGGAAATTGGACTATAACCTATGGACTATTTCTAAAAGGACTTTTGGCAACTACGAGTTCAACTCTGCTATGTATCTGAACCTCAAGAATTGAATTCAAGTCTGTCTGTATATTGATCTTTTAACCAACTCTTTTTTCTTTTTGAATAAATTTTAGCTTAGTCAATAAGAATTGGCTGTAGCATGTATTGTGGGTAAGATCTAAGTTATAACTGAACCTGGGTATGTGGCTGATCCTTTGGGATTGGAAGAACCTTTTCTTTTATATGATGAAGTAAAATTTTCAGGAATCATCATCACATCTGACAGGTGTGTCTGGACAGAGACCTGAGGCTGGGCACTTTAAGGGAACTGCGTGGTTTGGACTTCTAAGTAACCAGTGAAGTACTGTAGAAGCTGTTTTGTGCTGGCTTGGTAAATCTAAGTATTGGAAAAACCTCCAGCATTTGGGGTTTGTCTGCCCCATTTTGTTTGCAGTTCACTCTGATTGAGTGACCTCAGCTGGCTCCCACGGGCAGCACTGTCACAGGGAGACTGACTGTTGTCTGCCCATGGCTTCTCTGCCTTTATAGGGCCAGCTGAGTCTATTTGGGGCATGGCTCCAGCTGCAGCCACTTCCCCCAATCAGCCCAGCCTAAAAGCTGCTTTCTCCAACCACAGTCCCCTCCCAGGGCTGTTTTTAATCCTTCTGGGCAGGAGCGGGGGTCCACCCCGCTACAACACCATAAACATCTGAGCCAAGTGAAAATACATCAGATGCCTGAAACCTACAGTACAATGAAAACTCCTTTAGCTAAGATTTAATATAACTGACATATCAAGCAATTGCCTGGCATATTTACTGCATCCATTCTTTCAATCCCATTGCAGGGAGGAGAAGAAAATATTGCCTAGGAAAAAACAACATTTGAAATCTAAACAGGTTACATTAATGTACATCACAAGTATGCTGACAAGTGATGTGCTAGACAAGGATAAACTTGAAAAATATACTTTGCACACTGTATAGATTAGAGATGGGCCAGATCAAAACCCTGGACTCATACAGTCATGAACTTTGAGGCAGCTCTGATCTAGATCTGAATCTTCTGAGCTAATCTCTAATCTACACAGTAAATATTGTAATATTATCCTCTTTAAAGAATAAGAATGACTAATTTGAGATGTATCAGAAGGGTTGCCGTGTTAGTCTGGATCTGTAAAAGCAGCAAAGAGTCCTGTGGCACCTTACAGACTAACAGATGTATTGGAGCATGAGCTTTCGTGGGTGAATACCCACTTCGTCGGATACATGCATCTGACGAAGTGGGTATTCACCCACGAAAGCTCATGCTCCAATATATCTGTTAGTCTATAAGGTGCCACAGGACTCTTTGCTAATTTGAGATGAGTGATGTCTTCTGAAAACTCTAGAATTCTCAAATAGAGGCAGGGCCTCCCAGAGGATTTAGAGGGCCTGGGGCAAGGCAGGGGAGCCATGGCACTTGTACTCACCCGGTGGCGGTCCGGGTCTTCGGCGGCATTTCGGCAGCAGCGGGGGTCTTCAGTGCTGCCGAAGACCCGGAGTGACTGAAGGGCCCTCTGCTGCTGAAATGCCGCCGAAGACCTGGACCACTGCTGGGCGAGGGCTCGCAGGGCCCCTGCGGGGCCCAGGGCCTGAGGCAAATTGCCCCACTTGCCCCCACCTCTGGGCGGCCCTGAATAGAGGTACAGGAATTCTAACCGGGAAAGGTTTGTACCACAGGCCACTATTCAACTTTCCAGCTAACAACACAGACATCTTACAGTGTGTTTAGGTTACAAAATCTCAGGGGCAGAGACTGTATTTGTGTTTTGCATACTGTCAAGCACATTGTTAACACTTAATTATATTATTATTATGATGATGATTAGAAAGAAAATAACCACCTTGGGAAAAGAGCTGTTCATTTTAATCTGGTTTTCAAGGAACACCAACCTACTTAAAATATCAAGAGAGAGGCACAGCACGGATAGATTTTAGTAGCATTCTGACTATTATGATAGAGTATTTAGTAACAATAAATGCTGGTGGAATATAGCAATGCATTGTTCCAACAAGCAGGGGTTCCCGCAGTTGCTACTTCTACATAGAACAATGGAACCTCACGTCCTTTTCAAGTTCTAGATCTGCAGTGCTGTGTTGTTACTTTTTTTAAGACACTAATGCCACAATTTTCAGAAGGGTTCTGCTCCCACAACTGGGGCCATACTTTCAAAAACGCTCAACTCTTATTTAGGCACCTAACTAAGGAGTCATACTTTTAAGAGCGCTCTTTAAAAATCTGGCCATAAATGTCACAATGGGAGTTGACAGATGCAGAGCACTTTTGAAAATCTGGCTTTTATTTAGGTCTTACATAGGAACTGAATTCATCTGAAAAGTCAGTCCCTAATTGTGGCTGCTGAGGCTCTTGAAAATGTATCCCCAGAAGGCAGGCTGGGCATCCTGCCATATAAGTAACCGGAATTCAAGTTTTGCTCTGAGCTATATTGGGAGGGGTGTGGGGAGTAGGGTGACCAGACAGCAAAAGTGAAAAATCAGGACAGGGGGTGAGGGGTAATAGAAGCCTATATTATAAAAGACCCCAAAATCAGGACTGTCCCTATAAAATCAGGACATATGGTCACCCTAGCGCGGAGAGAGAGACACCATGATCTTCTCTGACATAATACTGAACATCTAAGACCATAGTGCCTGAACCTGAAGTACTTACACATACACAAATCCCACTGAAGTCAATCCTACTTTTTGGTGTTACAAATGCCTTCAGAATCAGACCTGAATTCTGAACCAGTTGGCACCCAAGAAAATTCCCAAAATCTAGAGCATGAAAAATAAATTATCTTCCTTTTTTCTTGATTATACCAGTGCTGCCATTTGAAAGGGCTGAAATCAACATATACACTAGATGCAGGGTTGCCGAGACTCCAGGAATTAAAGATTAATCTTTAATTAAAGATTATGTTATGTGATGAAACTCCGGGTATATATCCAACCAAAACTGGCACCTCTAACTAGATGTCAGCAAAAATAAGAAAGGTGGGGGGAGGAGAATTTCTTACATTTGCAGTTTCCTGAAAAATTTCAGCCTGGGTGTGATATGTGCAAAGTTTTGCAAGTTCCCAAGCTTCAGTGTGGAAATTCCCTGCTCTTGTTCCCACTGATGTCATTAATAAAACACTCCTTAACTTCAATGGAAGTAGAAGGAACTCTTCTATTCACATGCTTAGCTTTAACAAGAGTTGAAGACAAGGGGACTACTCCAGTGATTTCTTAAACCTTACATCACATACTGTATGTAGCTGCTTCATTTTCCTTCACCTAAACCAAAACTATAAAGCAAACCTACTAAAGCATATAAGAAAGAAAAAATGTTTATCTAAGATTACCTTGCATGTACATTCTCTCTTTAACACCGCTTCCAGATCTAGAGTTGAAAACTGGTGTGGAGCATAACACTTGCAGAACAGCCACACATCTCCCCTAGCATTCCTAACCTTTCCAGCAACCAGAAGTGAACTGGACAGAGAATAGGGTTGGGGCTTACTGCAGTGGCTACAACCATTCCCCTTCCACAGAAGTAAGCCTCAATATTTCCAAAAGATAAAGGATTGGGCCATCAGAGAGCTCACTGATTCAGTATATTACATTAGCTCCAAAACCCATGAGAGAACACAGTAAAGACCAAATGCTGCAATGAGGTCCACATGGGGAGATTCCTGGGACCTAAGTCTTCATCCTATAAATCTTAGGAAACCTTAAAAGAAAAAGTGCTGGTCATGATAAGCAGGGCGGGCTCCAGGCCCCAGCGTGCCAAGCGTCTGCTTGGGGCAGCATGCTGCGGGGGGCACTCTGCCGGTTGCCGGGAGGGCAGCAGGCGGTTCCGGTGGACCTCCTGCAGGCATGCCTGCAGAGGGTCTGCTGGTCATGCATCTCCGGTAGAGCATCCGCAGGCATGCCTGTGGGAGGTCCACTGGAGCCGCGGGACCGGCGAGCCGCAGAGTGCTCCCCACAGGATGCCACCGTGCTTGGGCAGCGAAATGGCTAGAGCCGGCCCTGATGATGAGTAAAAGATCTACAATGAAATTACAGGGTTTTTTTTTACTTTATTTTTTCCACTATAGCAAGTTTTGTATTTTTTAAAAATGTTGGGACACAGGAATATTGGAATAATTCCCAGGAGCTTTTAAAAGGGTGAGGTTTTAGGTGAAGTACTTTGATATACTGCTCCTCATGATAAGCTATTAAAATTCAAAATTAGACAAAAATAATTAAAAACAAATTCTCCTGGCCACTGCCATTCTGTGCTAAATTATACCCCAGAAAAGTATCTGTAGCCAAGCTATAAACTTAAAAAACCTCCATCTTCTGATGCCCCTAACACTGCTCAGATCCATTTTCTTCTTGTATGATGGCTGTATGTTATTCTAAACCCGACCACCAACACCAGTACAGTACAACATTACAGTTTTAACCTCTACATATTTCATCTCTTCTTTGCTAAGACCCTAGGAAGCAAAGAGGTCTCCCCAGCTGTGTCTACACCACAATGCAAGTCGACGGTTATTGGGACTTGAGTCAGCTGACCCATGTCAGGGAACCCTGGGCTTGAGCGTCTACAGGGCATTTTAACTCTACATTAAGAATTTCTGACCCTTGCTCAACATAGGACTTTGGCATCCACACTGCAGTGCACAGACCTGAGTCAAAGTAACCCTATCCCAGAGTTCCTAGCGCCGCCCCCCTCCCAATGTCAACAGCCCTAGGAAAGTGGTGCACTATGAAAAGCTCTTTTGTCTATATTCATGGACAACCTGGGACACTATTCCAAATGAGATTGACATAAATGGTGTTATGTGCTGGGGGGAGGGATGGGAACTGGCTCATTTTTGCCAGGGGGATAGTGCCTGGGAAGGGGGTGGTCTTGATAACACTCCCTCACACATACCCTGGCTGCTGCTGGCCATATAGCAGTAAAGTGCATCCCCAAGGGTTGGGGTGCAGCATGCACCAGCATCCCCTCGGGATCCCTTATCCCTGCCCCAGCTGCACACAAGGAGGCTGCAGGGATGTTTCAGGTCTGGCTCCCACTCACTGCCTGACAGTGCAGACAGCCCCAGGGAGTTCAGCGGGAGCCCCCAAGCAAGGGCCAGAGAGTGTAGGAGCAGGGATCAAGGGCTACCCAGAAGGGAGAGGGTGTGGAAGAGCTCCCGACTCAGTCCAGCCCAGTGAGACATGCCAACATCCTGGCTGTCGCATTCTGCCTTTCAACTTTGCTCCCTATTCCAGGCAAGCTCCAAGCAGCAGATAGGAGGAGCTGGAGCCACCCTGGAAGGAGCAGGAAGTGGGAGTGCACACTTTTGGCCAGCTGTGCTGGCTGCCTGCAGCACTGCCACTCTGGAACCAGGAGCTGTGGGATATATCCGGAGAACTCCCAGGACCCGACTCAAACTGGGGCCACATGTACATAGGAATGCAATAGGGCTTAAACCCTAGTTCCTGGCTTGACTCAGGCTCAGAACTTCCAGCCCTGTAGAGTCCTAGGACCCTGGGTTTGAGCCCTAGGTTAGTACAGTTGCAGTGTGGATGCAAGGAGGGCTTGCTCTGAGCGTTGGCTCACATTGCTCTGCCTAGGAGCTCAGCTAGTAGCCCTGTCCTCCTCTCCCGTAAACCTCCATCCTGGCTTATTAGGTTAGTCCACTGAAGGCTAATGAGTTCCTTACATCCCCAGTCTCTCCTTCTGAATAGCTAATTATTCAATCAGCCACTACTGGGGGAACTAGTTAAGGCTACAGTGATCAGAGTGCTGACCCACTTGTCAGATCTCAGCACTTTGCCCACCAAGGGGTTAACAACAGAAAACCGGCAGCACTTTTCAAGGGCGTTTAGTGCTTATGAAATGTGCCACTTTGACAACGTTGGAGAATGAAACCCTCCGTTAGTGCCCAGAATGCTTATAGCACAGATGGCCATAGGGCTTTCTTACCCACAATGCGCACCTGAGGGACCTGCTCTTGGGGTAAGAGTGTACCTTTGTTTCCATGAGCCTCAAGTGACACTACCAGCAAGGATGTCAGCTAACACCAGTTAAGACAAGAGGATTTTTCAGGTGGCCACCTGTCCACCATGAACTAGACTGACATCAACAATCTCTATGCCCATAACACAGGCCATTAAACAGCAAGTAGGTGGTGATGATTTTGTATCACTTCTGACCTAGGCAAGATTTGGTGGGGTTGTGGGAAGAGACCGAGCCATGTAATCCTCAAACAGCAACAACCACTGCCACCCCTGTCTTGTTCAGTGAGACAACAGCTTTTGAGGCCAAAACATGCTAACAATTTTAAGCAATAATCCCCATTGAAACCAAGAACAGTTGTTCTGAAAAGTGAGGGGCACAGTATGACCCACAGAATGGTACAGTTAGAATATATAAAATATATCTTACCAGAGGACATGGTTTGTTGGTGTTGTCTAATAATTAGCATGAAATATTAATAATTAATACTAACAATGCTACTGTAAGACATTCTATATAAATATAACATACAATAAATACACTGTCCCATATATACAGTACAGAGCACTTACATAACACTGAAACAGTAACTGACCAATGCACCCAACATTCCAGTAAAGTAGGTTAAGTGTTACTGTCCCCGTTTCACAGATGAGAAAACAGGATCCTGCATTCCCATTCCTCAGTATTCTTTTTTTTTTTAAGTGAATATAAATTCCACATGAGTTCTGAAACACAGATTCTGGATCTCTCTCACACACACACACGCCTTTTTCTATGGAATTAGTGGGGAGAAAATGGGGTAGGGCCAAGAAAACTAATATAGTTCAGGATTTTATTTGTTGATGTGAATGGGTAGCACTAGAAAAGCAAAAAACAAACACCAAGTTCAAGGTGGGTTCCCCAAAAACAGAGCTACCCAAAGCTAGTGTAACCTATTCAAAACGAGGACCTTAGCAACCTACTTAAGGGTAGAACTGGGGTCAGTGTCATCAACAAAATTAGAACCCATGACCTCCTGGCTTCCAGTGCTGTACTTAAGGGCCTGATCCAGCTCCACTAGGAGTCTTTCCATTGACTTCCACAGGAACTGGATTGGGTCCATAAGCAACTAGCCATCTCTCTTAACATGCAATAGACAAAGGAAACACAGTGGATCTAATTTACCTCAATTTCAGTAAGGCATTTGATACGGTTCCACGTGGGAAATTATTAGTTAATTGGAAAAGATGGGGATCAATATGAAAACTGAAAGGCGGATAAGGAACTGGTTAAAGGGGAGACAACAACAGGTCATACTGAAAGGTGAACTGTCAGGCTGGAAGGAAGTTACTAGTGGAGTTCCTCAGGGATCAGTTTTCGGACCAATCTTATTTAATCTTTTTATTACTGACCTTGGCACAAAAAGCGGGAATGTGCTAATAAAGTTTAAGGATGACACAAAGCTGGGGGGTATTGCTAACACAGAGAAGGACTGGGATATCATACAGGAAGATCTGAATGATCTTGTAAACTGGAGTAATAGTAATAGGATGAAATTTAATAGTGAAAAGTGCAAGGTCATGCATTTAGGGATAACAAGAATTTTGGTTATAAATTAGGGACACATCAATTGGAAGTAACAGAGGAGGAGAAGTACATTGGACTATCGGTTGATCACATGATGACTATGAAAGCAGCAAAGAATCCTGTGGCACCTTATAGACTAACAGACATTTTGGAGCATGAGCTTTCTTGGGTGAATATTAGTCTATAAGGTGCCACAGGATTCTTTGCTGCTTTTACAGATCCAGACTAACACGGCTACCCCTCTGATACATGATGACTATGAGCCACCAATGTGATATGGCCGTTAAAAAAGCTAATGTGGTTTTAGGATGCATCAGGAAAGGTATTTCCAGTAGAGATAAGGAGGTGTTAGTACCGTTATACAAGGCACTGGTGAGACCTCATCTGGAATACTGTGTGCAGTTCAGGTCTCCCATGTTTAAGAAGGATGAATTCAAACTGGAACAGGTTTAGAGAAGGGCTACTAGGATGATCCAAGGATTGGAAAACCCTGTCTTATGAAAGGAGACTGAAAGAGCTTGCCTTGTTCAGCCTAACCAAAAGAAGGCTGAGGGGAGATATGATTGCTCTTTATAAATATATCAGAGGGATAAATATCAGGGAGGGAGAGGAATTATTTAAGCTTAGTACCATGTGGACACAAGAAAATACGGATATAAACTGGACACTAGGAAGTTTAGTCTTGAAATTAAACGAAAGTTTCTAACCATTAGAGGAGTGAAGTTCTGGAACAGCCTTCCAAGGGGAGTAGTGGAGGCAAAAGACATATCTGGCTTCAAGACTAAGCTTGATAAGTTTATGGAGGGGATGGTATGATGGGATAGCCTAATTTTGACAATTAATTGATTTTTGATTAGCAGCAGGTAAATAAGCCCAGTGGTCTGTGATGGGATGTTAGATGGGTTGGGATCTGAGTTACTACAGAGAATTCTTTCCTGGGTGTTTGGCTGGTGAGTCTTGCCCACATGCTCAGGGTTTAACTGACCATCATATTTGGGGTCGAGAAGGAATTTTCCTCCAGGGAAGACTGGCAGAGGCCCTGGAGGTTTTTTGCCTTCCTCTGCAGCATGGGGCCCTGGTCACTTGCTAGAGGATTCTCTTTAAACCATGATTTGAGGACCTCAATAACTCAGACATAGGTTAGGGGTTTGTTACAGGAGTGGATGGGTGAGATTCTGTGGCCTGCATTGTGCAGGAGGTCAGACTAGATGACCATATGGGTCCCTTCTGACCTTAAGTCTATGTGAATATAAAAACACATTAAAATATGCTAGAAGGTGGTGTCACTCATTTATTGCTGTTTGTGCTAGGCCCTTTGGCTGTTTCTCAGCAGAAGGAGACATAGCCCCTGAAGTAATAGTAAGTGACAGAACATCCATGGAAAGAATGGAAATTTTATTTGTATTCCAAAACTTATACTTTCTTTTTGATAAAATACAATGGATGGGATTTTAAATTCTTGCCCGTTTCTAAAATGTTCCTCTCTTTCCACTGCTCCCCTCTATGCCTGGTATTACTACAAGATGAATGCTTAATATCTTCAGAGCCTTATGTGCAGCAATAAATTCATATGTTGAAGAAACAATTTTTTTTTTTAGAATTGGTGACAGTCCAGGATGTGGATTAGTGGTTTTACTTGAAATCTCAGTGTATATTACCCAGAGAGAAGCACAGTCTCTGAACAGAAGATTTTCCAGCCTTGCTTAGCACCACTTAGCCTAATTAAATAAAGACAAGTAACATAAAGAGAAAATAGAAACAAAGCAAAACTATATAAAGAAAACTATTTGCCAGTGTTTGCAGTAGTCTTAGAATCCTGGAAAATTCTGATTTGCTCATCCTTCCCTAGCTACCAGCAGCTTTACTCTTCCTCATCGCTCACATTCCCTTCCAGTCTATGCCATTATTAGAGCTGAAATTAACACTCTAGCTATTGCTTAAGCAAAATGCAGTGGGCCACATTTTGAATTTAGTTACACCCATGCCAATCCCACTGAAATCTACTCTAGCACCTTCCCCTGAAGCATCCAGTGCCTCCGACCCACTGGGACAGGATACAAAATTAAGGGAAGTAGCATGGTCTAGTGCAGGGGTTCTCAAACGTCATTGCTCAGGGACTGCATTCTGACAAGAATTACTGCACGATCCCTGGAGGGAGGCCAAAGCCTGAGACCACCTGAGCCTTGCCGCCCCGGGCTGGGGGGCTGAAGCCTGTGCCCACCCAAGCCATGCTGCCCTGAGTGGAAGGGCCAAACCCAAGCCTGATCTCTGCCACCCCAGGCAGGGACGCCCAGGCCAAAGCCCAAGGACTTCAGCCCCAGGTAGGGGGCCTGTAACCTGAGCCCCGCCACCCAGAGCTGAATCCATTGGGCTCAGACTTTGGCCCTCGACCCCAGCAAGTCTAACACCAGCCCTGGCAGCCCCATTACAATAGGGTCACAACCCACTTTGGGGTCCCGACCCACAGCTTGAGAACTGCTGGTCTAGTCGATAGTGAAATGGAGTCAGCAGAGACCTTGTTCTATATTCCCTGTTATGCCACTGACCTACTGTGAGACTTTGGGCAAATTACTTCTCTTCTTTTTCACCTTGAGCTCTCCTGCCTATTTAGACTGGATGCTCTTTGGGTCTGGTGTGATTTCTTACTACATAGAACAATAAGGCCCCCTCTCAGTTACAGCTTCTGGCACTAGAACAATGCAAATACCAAATAGTCACAGAAAAAGCACTGGTTTGATCCAGTTTGGCAATTCTTATTTTTCTATGAAATATTTCAATGACCACGAGAATATTCACATATTTCAGAAGTTTGACAAATTTATTCCAGAAGTGTTATTCTTCCTTCATTATTCTCCTCTCACAAATTTCAGTCATCCAAGAAAGGACCACAAACAGTAACATATGACCAATTCCATGCTATGAATTATAGTTTGCCAACACTGAATAACTAAATGAAATCTTTCTTTCATGAAATCTTTGCAGACACACCACAGGCAAAAAACCCTATTCACCCAGTCTCTTGAGTACTTACAAATCACAAATACAACCCCAGAATCAGAAAAGGCTTATAAATGATCTGCAAAACAGAAAACAGCCTTCATTAATGTTCTATTTGGATTGACAAAAACTATTTAAAAATCCCATAAATGGCATAAGAGAGCTATCCCAGCCATCTTGTGGGACTAACCTTACAGGTTATTTACAAATAGAAAACCCACATGTTCTATTTACTTCAGCAATGTGAATTTATGTCCTTCACTGATCAGGCTAAAATGGGCATTTCAGAACCATTACAAGCTTACCGTATCTTTTCAAAAAAATGTTTCAGTTCCACAGACTCTCACTGGCCAGCTTAACTCAATTATCATGACCCAGAAGGCATCATTCCATGATGTCATAGCTTCCAGAAAGCTGCAGCAGTAATGAGGCAACCCATCAGGTAAGACATTTGATTAGTAAAAGGCATCATTTTTAAAGTTCCTTTTAAAATACAATTTTATACTCTTTAGGGGTTATATGTTACCTACATGATACACACAGACATGCCACTAGGATGGCTTAACTGAATTTGCCTTGCTACATTGCAATGGAGAAGTCAGTTCTATCATTCACATCTACTGTAACAAAGCAATTCTTAAACATCCTTAGTGGTATAGTATGTTAATATAATACACATAGTGCCTCAGGGAAATACACATTTTTGAAGTTCATAAATACCTAGATATATGGTTCTCAACTGTATCCATATCCTAACTCCCTTTCCAGTATCATGACTCCTTCTCCCCGGAAGTAGTTGGGACCTTCTTCCAATTAGCACCGTGAAAAGTATGGTATATTGAAGACTGTATTAAAATTGTGAGCTATCATTTTAAATCCTATGGCATTTTCCTGGTCCTGGAGGCTAGGGGGCTTTGTAGGGAAGCTTGCAATCTGGGTCTAGCAGCAGTCGGTCTGCAAAGCCAGCCTAGAGCAAGATTGGGTCAGTTGTGCCTCTCAATTTAGGGAGCAGCTCGCTTATGTCTGTGTTTTTGGTTCTTGTGTGTGAAGATTCTGAATTCTAAGAAATCAAGTCATGTTACACCGCAAACCTTCTAGAAAGAGAACGTTATGTTTTTACCTAACTTCTCTTTGTATGCAATGAACATAACAGGAAAGACAGGTTTGTTGCAAGCTAAGCACCTGTTTGCAACCACCCTGGAGCCACGGTCCCAGGTTGAGAATCATTCTCTAGGTGAATCAAGAAAGGTTCACAAATATCTAATAATTGAAATGAACCAACTTAGGTTTGTTTCAGATATCTGCTGACACGTGGGTCTGTCTAACAATGGGTTCTTTGTTAGTTACCGCAAATGTATATATGCATCTAAATCAGAACACACTGGATTGGAGCCCTATAGAACTCAGAGGTAGTTCAGATCCAAAATACTGATATCATTCTCAAAAATGTATTGCACTATGTCACTCTAAATCACTTCATTGCTTTTTCCACAACCAATTTTTTCTCCAAACTTTGCACTGTCCGTCACTGAGAACCTCATACATACCAAGTTTGAAGCTTGTGTGCTTATCTATCTACAAAACAATGAATGCTGACCTGTGAAAGTCACAGGGATGGGAGGGTTTCATGCTTACATACTTGATGTGGTTAATGAGATTTCATTAAAACCCATGAATGCCATTGGGCTGGAATCTTACAAATACTACCAAATGCTAATAGTACAATAGAACTTTTAATTTATTATAACAGGGCCTACAGACAGGGTCCTACTGTGTCAGTCACCATACAAGACATAAAGAGCTAACTGTTTGTGGCAGGGATGGACAGTTTAAGCAGATCTAATGTCTTAGGCAAAAATATATGGGTAGGTGGAAGAGGTTATAAGAGCAAATCTGGTAACAATTGAGCAGTGCAGGTTCTTTGTTAGTTACCGCAAAAGTATATATGCATCTAAATGAGAACACACTGGATTGGAGCCCTGTAGAACTCAGAGGTAGTTCAGATTCAAAATTCCCAGCTGGGCCCCCTCCAAGATCAATTCAAACTAAAACAACTAAACCATCTAAGAGCCAGATTATGATGGCCCTTGTGCTCCTCTGTAGTCCTCCCAAAATAGCAGTCCCTGTGCTCTTCGGAGCAATGGGACCTGTTTGCTCTTGGTCTTCCTTGGGAAGCAGGTTACAGAAAAGAGGACAGAAGCCTGGGAGAAGAGGCAAGGCTACAAGCCCCTGGCGCCAGCTCAGAGTGGGGCAGTGCACCATGGGGAACAATCCATTAAATTTTAATGGCTGCATGCAACAGACTGCAAACTCTATGTGCACTCCTAAGACATCCAGTGTAAAGACGCAGCCTTCTCACTGTTCCTCTGTGAGATGGGGGGGGGGCTCAGATCACCCCCTTGCCATACAATCTAGCCATTGAGCTTTAAGGAGGCTCTGATTCAAGATTCTCAGCCCACCCCAAGTGAAAGCTTCACTAGAACTCACCTCCAATGGAAGTAATCCACCTCATGTAATCCAACAACTTTAAAGTATCAAAGTTCCTACTATAAGTGAAAAACCACCTCTACTAGGCCACTGGTCCTGCGGGTTGTCACTTACTGCTTATATTAATGAGCAGGAACACAACATGCATTGTTAGTTTGTGCCTATGAAAGAAGATGCATACACATTCTATTTATTGTCTAGCAGCCCTGTGAGAGAATTGGCTCTTGCTGGTGCAGATAAAGAACACAGAAATGTAAATAAACCATTCTTGAAAAACCACCCAAAATGACCACACACAAAAAAAAAGATTGTTTTTTTTAGATGCTCAACCTAGTGCCAGTTCACAAGAGCTCCCCCTTCTGCAACTGCCAGAATAAATTTCCCCTATGGGCAGACTATCTGAAATCTGAGTCCGTCACAAATGAGAAGTGCTGCTTTACTTGTACACACATTAACAACCCCTAGAATTCTGTCCAGGGAAATTAATCATTCTCAGCACCTTTACAGATACAATCTATCCCATTAGCACTGACCTACATACATTTCCAAACAATCTCACATTTAAATCAAAACCATGTCTATCCCCCAGTGACTGACTCACTAACTGACTGACTGTACTTAGATTAACATCATCCGGCATTGCACAAACACACACAGCCTTTCCTCTGGGGTTCTGCACCACAATTTGGGAGACATTCTCAAGCGATTAGTTCTAATGAAGCCACCGGACAGAAATTTTAGATGCAAGGAGTCCTCTCTCTCTCTCACTCTCTCTCTCTCTCGACATGAAATATTCTAAAAGATGGGAATTAAGACCCACACCTTCATTTTTGCAACTCAAATTCAGATATTTTAGGCTAAGATTTTCACAAGAGCCCTTGTGAATTAGGCATCCAAACCCCTCTGAAATTCAATGGAAGCTGGGCACCTAGCTCCCTCCCTTAGACTTCTTTGAAACTCCCAACATCAGTGCAATGTTTTAAAGCTACCACTAAATGAGTAATAACTCACCCGTTTGCCAGTGATATTGAATAATTTAAGCAAACTATGGGCCAGATCTTGAGCTGGTAGAAATCTACGTTGCTCTATTGTCTTGAAAGTATCTATGCCAGTTTATATCAGCTCAGGATCTGATCGTGTGTATTAAGTGCAGCTCAAATTTCAGGCCCAGGAATGTTAAGCTCTCTGCAGCGTCAGCCAGTATTGCTGACCAGCATGGCCTAGCGTTAGCCTCGCTGCCGCTGCCCTCTTTTGGGAGACTAGCGCTGCTAGCAGTGTCTATGCTCTCCAACAGAATTATGCGCAGCCCCTTGCAGGAGCACAAGAAAAGGGCTCCTGCAGACCCTTAGAGCTTTCTTCCTCATGTTAATCCCATTAAATGGGGGTCTACTCTATAAATCCTCTCCCTCCAAAGTGCCCTGTTCAATACCATTTCCTCTCTCACACCACATGCTAACATGTCTTCCTTTATGACATCTCACCAGTTCTTCTTGTGTTGGTCTTTCCCTTTTTCCTTCAGTCTTGATCTGTTGGACTCTCTTTTCCAGACAGTTGTCAGGACTTTGCTTTACATGAGCAAACCGTCGAGTCTGTACTCCCTCATTTTTTCCATTATGGATGTTACCTTGAAGGATCTCTCTAACGTACACATTCCTTATGTGGTCTTTCCTGCTTACATTACTCATCCATCTCAACAACCACATATCTGTGGAACAGATAATTTGCTTATGTTTCCTCTTTGCTGCCAAACACTCAGCTCCATACATTAAAATAGGATGAACCACTGCTTTATAGACTTTCCTTTTTAATTTTACTGATATTTTCTGATCACATACTATACCATTAATTTCTCTCCATTTGAGCCAGGCATTTTATTACCCTAGCTCTAATTTAGTCCTTCATTCTGCATTTTCCAAAACCCAGAATCTTGAAACTGTGTTTTCAGTATTATCTGTACATCTAGGTTCAACAATAATTCTTGAGTGTACACATTACTAAAATTACATCCTGTATCCTCTGCTTATTTTGAGTCCATCTCTCTCCAATCAATCTCTCCATTTATCAAGATCTTCTTCTAGATGATCTTTCTCTTGACTGAATAGAATATCATCTCCAAATAGCATGCACCAAGGTGCCTCCTTTTATGTGTTCCTTGTGAGGGTATCCAGGAGGATAAACAAGAAAGGCCTCAGTGCTGATCCCTGATGCACTTCCACCTTTACCAACAGTTCGTCTGTTTCACCACTAGAAGTTCTGACTATTCACATTGCATGTACATACCTGGTTTGAACAAAAAGTTCTCATGTCATTTTATCCTTCATGCACCATCAGATGACTTCTCTTGGAACTCAAAAGCCTTTTCCAGATCAATGAACAGCATGTGAATATTGTTCATTTTCTCTCTAAGCTTTTCCCAGGGCCTGTGCAAGGATGTTTCGCACCCTAGGCGAAACTTCCACCTTGCGCCCTGTCCCTGAGCCCCCGCCGTGAGCCCTGAGGTGCCCCCCTGCAGCAGCTCCCTACCCCCCACCCTCCGCCCTGAGGCACCCCCCCAGCCCCAGCTCATCCCTGAGGCACCCCCCCTGCCCCAGCTCATCCCTGCCCTGCCTCCTCCCCGAGTACGCCGCCCCCCGACTTGCTGCAGGCGCCCCCCCCGCTCTCCCCTGCCCCAGCTCCCTCCACCTAAATGCCGGCAGCGACCGGGGCAGTCAATGATTCAGCCGCTGCAGTCACTGCCAAAGAAAATGCCGCCCCCTCAAATCCTAGCGCCCTGGGCGACCGCCTAGGTCGCCTAAATGGTTGTACTGGCCCTGGCTTTTCCACTAACTACCTCAGTGCAAAAACAGCATCTATTATCAACCTTTCTGACAGGAAGTCATATTGATTTTCACTAATATCTACTTGACTTCTTAGTCTCTTATCAATGACAGTCTCCCACAGTTTCATTGTACGACTCATCAGTTCTATACCTCTATAATTTGTGCAGGTACCTTAGAGTGCTAGACTCAAATCTTGCACCAGTTGGTATTCCCACCAATTTCAATGAGATTACGGTAGTTAAGTGAGTAAGGCAAGTAGTGCGTGGCCCGGAATAGCACACTGACACCTCTATATTTGAATTTGAGCTCTGTATGCATCAGCAATGTAACAAACCCTGATGAAACCTGCACTTCATTATATTTTATTTTGAAATCCTCTTTTCCAATAGAGATGGCCAGAATCCAAACCCTGGTACTTTTGGAAAGTTTGGACCCAGACACACAGTTTACCACTTGTCTTCATCTTTAAGCCAAATCCTGCATTCCTTATGCATCCAAAGCCCCTACTAAGAATTTTAGGTGTGCTAGGAATGGAAGATCCTGTTGAAACTCCCATTGACCTCTGTGCAGGCAGGATCAGATCCCAGGCCATTTTAATGCAAAAATGGCAATGCTACTGTTGGAGATATTTTTTCTTTTTGAAAACTGACCAGCCTTCAAAACCATTCATTAAGCGTGATCTTTAATGAGAGAAGATTGATTCCAACATAAGCCTTTTAAACAGAGCACTGTTAATCACATAAAATAACAGGCCAAATCTCACAGTTTTCCATGTCCAAATCTTTTATTGATCTGTCCCTCCCCTTTTCTGAGATCCCAGCCTCTGCTCACTACATTCCCCCTCCCTCGGTGGCTTGCTCTCCCCCACCCTCACTCACTTTCACTAGGCTGGGGCAGGGGTGCGGGAGGGTCTGAGGGCTCTAACGGGGTGTGGACTCTGGGGTGGGGCCAGAAATGAGCGGTTCAGGGTGAGGAAGGGGCTCCGGGCTGAGGCAGAGAGTTGGGATGCAAGAGGGGGTGAGGGCTTCAGCTGGAGGGGGATGAGTGGTTTGGGGTGGAGGAGGGGGCTCCAGGCTGGGAGGTGGGGCCGTAAGATTTGGAGTGCGGGCGGGGGCTGCAGATTGAGGCAGGGGGTTGGCGTGTGGGGGGTGAGGGTTCTGGGCTGGGGGTGTGGGCTCTGGGGTGGGGCCAGGGATGAGAGGTTTGGGGAGGGGATTCAGGGCTGAGACAGGGGGTTGGGATGTGGGCTTACCTCGGGCGGCCTACCTGTTCTGGAACCACGCTGCGTGTGCCATGGAAGCAGCCAGCAGGTCCGAGTTCTAGGCGGGTAGGGTGGCGAGGAGGCTCTCACCCACAGACACTGTCCCCACCCCCCAGTTCCCGGCCATTGAGACTGAGGAACCAGAGCTTGGGGTGGGGGCAGTGAACGGAGAACCATGCCCATCCCCCCCCTCCAGGAGCCAGACCTGCTGGCCACTTTCGGGGCACAACGCCACGTCAGAACAGGTAGGGACTAGCCTGCCTTAGTGCCACAGCACTGCTCACCGGACTTTTAACAGCACAGTCAGTGGTGCTGACCAGAGCCGCCAGAGTCTCTTTTCAACCGGACACCTGGTCACCCCAGGACCCACCTTCATGCTCCTTGCCTGGGGTGAGATGTGGTAGGAATGCAAAGCCTCTAGCAGGGAACCTCAACGGGCCTTGTACACGCCATCACACTGCCAAAAAACATATTAAAATGGGATAAATGCAAACGCATCTAGGGCTAGATCCTGCATTCCTAGTGCACCCAAAACTCTCATTGAAATCCATGGGAGGGGTGAAGATGTTTGGATGGAGCCCCTCCTAACAACCCTCCTTTTTATCTCCACATTGTAACCATTAGCCAGATTTTCAGATGTTTCCTTGAATCGTGCATGGTTTGTGGGCTTTTGCTTGCCCAAATTTAAACATCGACTTTTAATATCCCAGGCTGTTTTTAATACAGTCTAGCAAATGGAGTATATTTGGAAAATAAACACTGGATCCTGGATATTTTTAGACTGTAGCACTGAGATGCTCTATGGCTAGTCTGGTTTAGGCCACTAATATCTATTTCTATCTTTTTATATGGATGATTTTTTTAGTTTTTCAGGGGTATCCTATACATAAAAAGATGGTAAAAATTTACACAACAAAATCCACACTTACAGAACAAAACAAATATCATCTTAGAAACAAAATAAGCACAGCATTAATGGGAGTAACGACACATCCCTGGTAAATCACTTCTGTCCCCTTTCAACAGTTAACTGCAAAATCCATAAAACCATGAAACACATTAAAATAACATGTAACAAGTAGTAAAACATAATGGAAGTTTAACTGTTAAATTAATAAAAACCCTAGCCAAGGTGGCTATGATTTCATGTGTTTCCACTGTAAAATGGAGCAATTTGTCCACATTTAATAATTCCAGAGGGAATGAATTCCACATTTTCAGGATCATGCAGAATAAGAATAAGAATAAGAATAGTCTATAAGGTGCCACAGAATTCTTTGCTGCTTTTACAGAATAAGAAAGTCACCCTTACCAGGGTAATTCTAATTCCAAGGAAAAGCTGCAAACTGCTATTGCAGCAGATTCCACAGGGCAGTTCAGACTATGGTGCTCAGCATAGGTGCTGGAACTAGTGGTGCTGTGGGTGCTGTCGCACCCCTTGGCTTGAAGTGGTTTCCATTATATACAGGGTTGACAGTTTGGTTCAATGGCTCTCAGCACCTGTACTATAAAAATTGTTCCTGCACCCCTGGTGCTCAGGAAAACCTAACTTCCAACTGTAACTCAAACAGACAGCAGAACATCTTTTTAAAAAAAAAACACAGGAAAGTGAACATAATAAAGACCTGTGACTAAACCCTGCCTGCCTTACTCAGATGATCAGTGCCAGTGAAAACAATGAGCGAGGGTATTGGGGGGAAGTCCCTGAGATAAGAACGTAGAAAAAGACAGAATGAACTGGACAGGGTTGGGTTCTTTTCTTGCATAATCTGACTGTGCAATTTAAGATGGCATTTGCATAAATGAATACTGCAAAAAAGCAGGCTTCCTTGATGAGGTTGATTTCCTTTTTTACCAACTAAAGATTTTCCAAATTTGATAGCCATTTTGAAGTCCCACAGGACTGGTAAAAGTTATAGTATTGTGCCTGGTGTAAAAATAATCAGGTTAGGAAACATGCTCTACTAACTGGAGCTGCTTGAAACATTTTACAGTCCAAAAAAAGGAGCACTTTTAAAATAAACAAACAAACCGCCCCTCATTTTTCCATCTGGTCTACTACTATTCACTCCAGCACCCATGTTCCCATTTATGCCTTCTCTATTTACATTTGAATCTTCAGCTGCTGATTTATCTCTTGACAGTTTTGCTGTTATGTGCATAAACAGTCCGGAGGAGGAGGCAGGAAGTACACTCTCAGCAGATGGTAAAGAGAATTAGATGGCCACTTTCAAGCCTTCTCCTGTATGTTTTTATCACCTGTTTGTATCATAAGAACACCTATGTTCATAACTGGAGGTTATGTCCTTTCCCCATTATTTTTGATGGAGAAGTATGGTCCTGAATATTAGAATGGGGACAGCTTTGTACTGTAACATACCCTGTTACTTGGACTGTATGATAGGGACAGGATTTGGCCCCAGCTGACTTGCACAGCATCATACAATGAATTGGGGAGAGATGAGACTAGAGAACCCAGGAATCCTAAAGCTCAGCCCCCATGTTCTAATCACTAGACAAGACTCCCATGTAATTGACTTTTGGATGTGCATTTACTGTTCTTCACCTGATTTCACTGTTGCATTTAGATTGATTATTTTCTATCCAAGAGTGCTATTCCTCAACTTTACAGTTAAAGTTAGCTATTAAAAGGTAAAGTTGAACCCCTACCCCGCAAAACAAAAAACTTTATTTTTCTTTGTTGTTCCCTAGCTTGCTTCCACATAAGGAAGGCACCAGTTATAATCCAAACAACAGGTAGAAGAGAAGCTATGTTTTGAAAAGCATTTGATTTGACTATAAGAAACATGGCATATTTGGTCTGTGGTATCTCTGCCAAGGTATTACTAGTACATCTCTTTCCCCCTCCTCCTTCATAGTCTCAGGGTTTGTCTACACTACGAAATTAGGTTGATTTTATAGAAGTCGATTTTTAGAAATCAATTTTATACGGTCAGTTACGTATGTCCACACTAAGCGCATTAAGTCGGTGGTGTGCATCCTCACTACTATGGCTAGCATCGACTTACGGAATGATGCACCGTGGGTAGCTATCCCACAGTTTCTGCAGTCTGCACCGCCCACTGGAATTCTGGGTTAAGCTCCCAACGTCTGATGGGGCAAAAACATTGTCGCAGGTGGTTTTGGGTACATGTCGTCAGTCACCCTTCCCTCTATGAAAGCAATGTCAGATAATCGTTTTGCACCTTTTTTCCATGCAGACACCATACCACAGCAAGCATGGCGCCTGCCCAGCTCAGAGTCACCGCTGCTGTTGTGTCCTGGGTGCTGCTGTCAACAGATGGTGCAGTAGGACTGCTAACTGTCATCATCCACCACTTCCGCTGCAACTCTGCTCTCCTGCTCTTGTAAATGAGCTCAGTCTCAACAGCAAATTTCTCCAAGTTGTCTGAAATCTGCACGGTGCTAACCATCGTCATCCACTGCTTCTGCTGCAACTCCGCTCTCCTGATCGCCTGCAGACACCATAACTTGGCAAGCATCAGCTCAGCTCACTATCACTGCTGCTGTTATGAGCATTGTAAACACCTCACACATTATCCTGGAGTACACCTCTACCTCAATATAACGCAACCCGATAAAACACGAATTTGGATATAATGCAGTAAAGCAGCGCTCTGCGGGGGCAGGGCTGCGCACTCTGGTGGATCAAAGCAAGTTTGATAAAACGCGGTTTCACCTATCACGCGGTAAGATTTTTTGGCTCCCGAGGACAGCATTATATCAAGGTAAAGGTGTATATGCAGAACTAGGCTAAGAGATGCCAGCACGAGGAGGATTTTGATGACGACATGGACACAGACGATCCTGAAAGCACAGGCTGTCGCAATTGGGACATCATGGCACGGTTGATACAGTGGAACGCCGATTCTGGGCCAGGCAAACAAGCACAGACTGGTGGGAACCGCATAGTGTTGCAGGTATGGGATGATTCACAGTGGCTACGAAACTTTTGCATGTGTAAGACCACTTTCCTGGATCCCTGTGAGTTGCTTTCCCCCACCCTGAAGTGCAGAAATACCAATATGAGAACTGTCCTGATAGTTGAGAAGTGAGTGGCGATCGCCCTGTGGAAGCTTGCAGCACCTGACTGCTACTGGTCAGTCAGGAATCAGTTTGGAGTGGGAAAATCTACTGTTGGGGCTGCTGTGATCCAAGTAGCCAATGCAAGCATTGACGTTCTGTTATCAAGGGTAGTAACTCTGGGAAATGTGCAGTTCATAGTGGATGGCTTTGCTGCAATGAGGTTCGCTAACTGCTGGGGCGATAGACGGAATGCATATCCCCATCTTGGCACCGGACCACCTTGCCAACCAGTACATAAACCAGAAGGGGTACTTCTCAATGGTGCTGCAAAGCACTTGTGGATCACAAGGGACATTTCACCAACATCAGTGTGGGATGGCCAGGAAAGGTGCATGACACTCGCATATTTATGAACTCCGGGCTGTTCGAGCAACTGCAAGAAGGAACTTACTTCCCAGACCAGAAAATTACCATTGGGGATGTTGAAATGCCAATAGTTATCCTTGGAGACCCAGCCTATCCCTTGCTCCCAGGGCTCATGAAGCCAGACACAAGCAGCCTGGACAGTAGTAAGGAGCAGTTCAACTATAGGCTGAGCAAGTGCAGAATGGTGGTAGAATGTGCCTTTGGACATTTAAAAGCTTGCTGGTGGCATTTGCTGACTAGGTCAGACCTCAGTGCAACCAACATTCCCATTGTTATTGCTGCTTGCTGTGTGCTCCATAATATCTGTGAGAGTAAGGAGGACACGTTTGTGGCGGGGTGGGAGGTTGAGGCAAACTGCCTGACATCCAATTATGAGCAGCCAGACACCAGGGCAATTAGAAGAGTACAGCAAGGTGTGCTGCACATCAGAGAGGCTTTGAAAACCAGTTTCATGACTGGCCAGGCTTCATTGTGATAGTTGTGTGTGTTTCTCCTTGATGCAAACCCGCCCCCTTTGTTGATTTTAATTCCCTGTAAGCCAACCACCCTCCCCCCATTAAAATAAAGTAGCTATTGTTTTGAAACCATGATTCTTACTTTAATAATTAAAAAAAAATTAGATAACGGACAAGGTAGGCTGGATGGGGTGGGGGGAGGAGGAGGAGCCACACTAAAAATCAAACTGTTTGAATGACAGCCTTCTGTTGCTTGGGTCATCCTCTGGAGTGGAGTGGCTGGGTGCCCAGAACCCTCCCCACCCCACATGTTCTTGCGTCTCTGGGTGAGGAGGCTATGGAACATGGGCAGGAGGGCAGGCGGTTATACAGTGGATGCAGCAGGGATCTGTGCTCTTGTTGGCTTTCCTGCAGCTCCAGGATATGCTTCATCATGTCCGTTTGCTCCCCCAACAGACACTTCATCATGTCCGTTTGCTCCCCCATTAGCCTCAGTATCGCGTCCTGCCTCTGCTCTTCGCGCTCGCTCTTTCCTGGCCTCTGCCACTGAATGCCTCCATGCATTAAGCTGTGCCTTATCAGTGCAGAAGGACTGTATCAGCTTGGAAACCATGTCATCACGAGTGCATTTTTTTTGTCTTCTAATCTGCCATAACCATAGAGACGGAGATGATAAGGGGAGCGTAGAAACATTTGCACCTGTCAGGAGATAAAAAGGGAGAGTAAAATTGGTTTGGCTTCTTACGCCTTCATAACACGTGGGAATGTTTTCAAACTGCAGTGCCCCCCTTTCCCAGAGCAAGCAATGGGTTGGGTTTCACATTTAAAAGGAGGGGCTGTAGTATTCGGCCAGACGTGCAGCACACACCTGCGCCCACCCCAACATGTGGCTATTCTCTGGGATGATCCCTTCTCCCTTTCCCCCACCACTTGGCCATTCTCCAGGATGAATCTCTTTTAGCCAAGCACTAACAGCCCAGTATGAACGGGGTCCTTTTACTGTTCCCTTACAAAAATACCTCTATTTCAACCAGGTGACCATGAACACTATTGCTTTTAAACACTGTACTGCACTTAGAAATGTACTGTAGTTACAAATGTGTACTCACCAATGGCACCTTCTCCGGCTTCAGGGTTGGGGATCCCGCCTTGGAAGGGTATTGGCTCCAGGGTGATGAAAAGTTCCTGGCTGCCAGGGAGAATGAATTCACCACTTGCCTGCTGCACATTCTCCTCCTCCTCATCCACAAAATCCTCCTCTGTGTTCAATGAGACTACTCCCTTGCAAGTTTCCACAGACCGTGGTGGGATAGTGGTAGGGTCCCCCTCTAGAAAGGCATGCAGCTCTTCATAGAAGCGGGCATATATGGGGCTCTGACCCGGAGTGACCGTTTGCCTCCTTTGTCTTTTGGTAGGCTTGCCTGAGCTCCTTAATTTTCACGCAGCACTGCCGTGTGTCCCTGGTGTAGCCTCTGTCTAACATGCCCTGTGAGATTTTGGCATATATATTTGCATTTTTTCTTTTGGATCAGAGTTCTCCCTGCACAGATTCTTCTCAACATACAGCAATCAGATCCAGTGTCTCCCTTTCAGTACATGCTGGAGCTTGTTTGCGATTCTGGGACTGCACGGTCATCTGTGCTGCTGAGTCCTGCAGAGCTCACCATGCTGACCAAACAGGAAATGAAATTCAAAAGTTCCCAGGGCTTTTCCTGTGTACCTGGTTAGTGCATCAGAGTTCAAAAATGCTGTCCAGAGCGGTCACAATGGAGCACTCTGGAATAGTATTGGCCTCTGGGAGCTGTTGAATTGTGTCCGTACTACCCCAAATTTGACCCAGCAAGGTCGATTTTAGTGCAACTCTCCTCGCCGGGAAAAATATAGAAGTCAATTTTAACAGCGCTTTAGGTCAATGGAATGGGGTTGGTTGTATGGACACAGTCATTTTTAAATTGACCTAACGCGGCTAAATTCGACCTAACCCTGTAGTATAGACCAGGCCTCAGTGTTCCAAAGTGGAGAACATCAATGCTGTAACACATTTTCTGGTAATGTGGGAACAGTATGAGCTGTAAAATTGTTCTTTCACATAGCACAGCTTGCTGAGACATGCAGTACATGTTTCATAGGGACACTACGCTGTAGCTTGACAATGGGGGTCCTCCCTTCAGTTTCTACCAAAGTCAAATAATCAGTGACCAAACAGATAATGCCTGAAAGGACTATATTGTGTTAGGTATGGAAAATATTGTGTTAAATCCATAGGATGGAAGTATAATAAAACAAAAATTCTATAAAAGTTTATAATTTTTAATACGTTCTGCTAGTAGGTTCACGTCACTGGAGTCTTGGCCAGTTTTCCTGGAATACAGCAGATTGTGACATCTGAAACCTCTTGGGTTCTTTTTTTTTTAACATAACTATCTATTTACATTATATGTGTCATTTAAAATTAACCTCGAAACCCCAGAACTGTCTGATTATCAACACAAACAAGGCAGAATGTTGCAATCTTCCAGCTAGAGCTTCCTCTAATCCTATTTTAATAACTGGATTTAACTGAGTTAACATATCCTATTCTATGAACCAATAGATTGCTGACATATTCCAAAAGCACAACTGGAAAGAATTTTTCCTGGGATATTTCAGAAGAATTTTGTATGGGCTATAAAGTGTTATTGCCATCTAGGTCAAAGTATTTCCGTTTGTGGTGTGTGTAAATTCTTACTCTCGACATCAATATCTTTAGTTGCTTGGGAATCTTCTTCTCAGTGAACTAAGTCCAAACGCTGATGTCTTCACGATGCTGGAGCGTTTTAATTAAAGAAATTCTAAACCATCTACAAACTTTTCCGCCACTCAGATTTCTAGACTGGCTGATTATTCTAACACTTGAAAAGAGTCTCTGCTGCATGTAGTGTAATTGCTAAAGGAATATTCCACTGTCATGGCGGGGGGGGGAGGACCCAGATGTCCATAATACGTGGCTTGTTTGTTTTTTAAACTACTAAAATACTCTGAAGTCTGAACTTCTACAGATTGAGTCACCTGAAAACATCTTTTCTTAACTGGAGTGTTGTCACTTCCAGGGAGACAGACAGAACATAAGAATGGCCATTCTGGGTCAGATCAAAGGTCCATCCAGCCCAGTATTCTGTCTACCAACAGTGGCCAATGCCAGGTGCCCCAGAGGGAGTGAACCTAACAGGTAATGATCAAGTGATCTCTCTCCTGCCATCCATCACCACCCTCTGACAAACAGAGGCTAGGGACACTATTCCTTACCCATCCTGGCTAATAGCTATTAATGGACTTAACCTCCATGAATTTATCCAGTTCTTTTTTAAACCCTGTTATAGTCCCAGCCCTCACAACCTCCTCAGGCAAGGAGTTCCACAGGTTGACTGCACTGTGTGAAGAACTTCCTTTTATTTGTTTTAAACCTGCTGCCAATTAATTTCATTTGGTGGCCCCTAGTTCTTATATTATGGGAACAAGCAAATAACTTTTCTTTATTCACTTTCTCCACATCACTCATGATTTTATATACCTCTATCATATTCCTCCTTCGCCTCCTCTTTTCCAAGCTGAAGAGTCCTAGCCTCTTTAATCTCTCCTCATATGGGACCCTCTCCAAACCCCTAATCATTTTAGTTGCCCTTCTCTGAACCTTTCCTAGTGCCAGTATATCTTTTTTGAGATGAGGAGACCACATCTGTACGCAGTATTCAAGATGTGGGCGTACCATAGATTTATATAAGGGCAATAATTATATAAGGGCAATTATCCACTATCCCCTTTTTAATGATTCCTAACATCCTGTTTGCTTTTTTGACCGCCTCTGCACACTAAGTGGAAGTCTTCAGATAACTATCCACAATCCAAGATCTTTTTCCTGATTTGTTATAGCTAAATTAGCGCCCATCATATTGTATGTATAGTTGGGGTTATTTTTCCCAACGTGCATTACTTTACATTTATCCACATTACATTTTATTTGCCATTTTGTTGCCTAATCACTTAGTTTTGTGAGATCTTTTTGAAGTTCTTCACAGTCTGCTTTGGTCTTAACTATCTTGAGCAGTTTAGTATCATTTGCAAACCTTGCAATCTCACTTTTAAGCCCTTTCTCCAGACTATTTATGAATAAATTGAATAGGATTGGTCCTAGGAATGACCCTTGGGGAACACCACTAGTTACCCCTCTCCATTCTGAAAATTTACCATTAATTCCTACCCTTTGTTCTCTGTCTTTTAACCAGTTATCAGTCCATGAAAGGATCTTCCCTCTTATCCCATGATAGCTTAATTTACATAAGAGCCTTTGGTGAGGGACCTCGTCAAAGGCTTTCTGGAAATCTAAGTACACTATGTCCACTGGATCCCCCTTGTCCACATGTTTGACCCCTTCAAAGAACTCTAATAGATTAGTAAGACATGATTTCCCTTTATAGAAACCATGTTGACTTTTGCCCAACAATTTATGTTCTTCTCTGTGTCTGACAATTTTATTCTTTATGTTTGTTTCAACTAATTTGCCTGGTACTAACATTAGACTTCCCAGTCTGTAATTGCCAGGATCACCCAGGAGCCCTTTTTAAATATTGATGTTACATTAGCTATCTTCCAGTCATTGGGTACAGAAGCCGATTTAAAGGACAGGTTACAAACCATAGTTAGTAGTTCCACAATTTCACATTTGAATTCTTTCAGAACTCTTGGGTGACTTGTTACTGTTAAGTTTATCAATTAATTCCAAAATCTCTTCTAGTGACACTTCAATCTGTGACAATTCCTCAGATTTGTCACCTACAAAAGCTGGCTCAGGTTTGGGAATCTCCCTAACATCCTCAGACGTGAAGACTGAAGCAAAGAATTTATTTAGTTTCTCTGCAATGACTTTATCATCTTCAAGCACTCCTTTTGTATCTCAATCGTCCAGGGGCCCCACTGGTTGTTTAACAGGCTTCTTGCTTCTGATGTACTTAAAAAACATTTTGTTATTACTTCTTGAGTTTTTGGCTAGCTGTTCTTCAAACTTCTCTTTGGCTTTTCTTATTAAATTTTTAGACTTAATTTGGCAGTGTTTATGCTCCTTTCTATTTATCTCACTAGGATTTGACTTCCACTTTTTAAAAGATGCCTTTTTATCTTTCACTGCTTCTTTTACATGGTGGTTAAGCCACAGTGGCTCTTTTTCAGTTCCTTTACTGTGTTTTTTAATTTGGGGTATACATTTAAGTTAGGCCTCTATTATGGTGTCTTTGAAAAGTGTCCATGCAGCTTGCAGGTATTTCATTCTAGTCACTGTACCTTTTAATTTCTATTTAACTAACTCCCCCATTTTTTGCATAGTTCCCCTTGCTGAAGTTAAATGCCACAGTGTTGGGCTATTGAGGTGTTCGTCCCTCCACCGGAATGTTAAAAGGCTTCTTTTTGATTCTGACTGATCTGCTCAAGGTACAACACCCTAGCAGAAGAAGAGACCAGCATATTGGGGCTCATTATATACCCAATAAAACCCTTATTTATTTTCCTTTCTTGATCCTCGTCTCTACTTATTTTGTGTCCTCCTTTGAGCACCAGGAGAAAGCAAGTTAAGAGCATTTCCTGGCCGTTACATTAAGATTTACAGCGCTGTGTAAACAACTCAATGCAGCATCCAGTAACTTGTCGCGATGTGTCAGTGAAATACAGATCGTTTTGAGTTTGGATTTGGCTCGTCCAGCCAGTGCATTCAGCCAAACTGCAGAGGGAATGAATCCAAAGTCAGGCTCAGCCCACACTTCTATATTTGCCCATCCTTTAACAAAGAGATACGCTTGCGTGGGAGACCTCCAGTGCTTTATTTGTGCCAGCGTTTGTCAGGTCTGAGCCTCGGCATTTCTAGGCTGGGCAGTTCATAGACCCAGCAACTCCGGGCTTGCTGCATCAGTTATGAATATAAAAAAGTTGCTTGAACCCCGGCACCTCTTTCACTACAAATGAAGCACTAGAGACCTTACACTTACATCTCAGCCGAGAGGAGCCACCTCTGTGCTCTCTAGCACAATAGACGGGAAACCAACAACAAAATAATTAAGGGCTACAGGAAGTGGTGCTGGTGATTCAGATTTTTCCTCTGAGTCAGAATTAAATAAAAATCCCAAGACTGTGGTAAGGCACAGTGTGCTGTTCGAGAAACCATGTAAACCATATTTTGATGGGACATAAACCAATGACTAACTGTGATAATTAAAAATGCCATATCACTTTTCATGAATCTAGAGACCATGAAAACGACCATGGCCATATTCCAACATGAGTAACTAAATTCCAAGTCTACAGACATCCCTGTTATGTCATTGGGAAAGCTTTTCTTCACTAATGGTCCCTAAAATAGAGTGCAAGGCTGCAGTTGGCATCATAATGGCTGCTAAGTTCCACCTCAGAGATCGCTGCAATTATGTAGTGCATGAGGTAACATGATCCTTTTGTTTAAATACCTTATCATTGGTCAGAACACTTGAGACTTGCAAAAATTGCTACATAAATTAATCAAATCAAAGCCACTTAGATTATGACTCTTTGAGGCAGAGATTTCTTTCCTTATATGTCTGAACAGTACCTAGCAAAAACAAACAAGCAAACAAAAACACCCAAAACCAAAAGAGTTAAATGCAGCTAAGGAACTGACCAAATAATACAGATAATTACAGCTGGTCAATTTTTGTTTCCATTGGTAAATCATTTTTCTTTAAAAAAGGATAAAATTTTTTGCAAAAAATTTGAAATGCACCTTTTCTTACTGAAAACCAAGTTTTTGATAAGCAAAAAAACCCCAAACAAAAACCAATAATCAGTTTGACAATTTCAGTTAAAATATCATAGAAAATTTTGTGAAAAGAAAAAACAGAAAATATTGTTTGCAGTGTAGCTGTGTTGGTCCCAGGATATCAGAGAGACAAGGTATGTGAGGTTATAGCTTTTACTGGACCAACTTCTGCTAGTGAAAGAATCAAGCTTTTGAGCTACACAGAGTAGATATTAACCTGTCTTTCTAATATCCTGGGATCAGCACTGCAAACATTTTCTGGTTTTATTTTTCACAAAATTTTCCATGACGTTTTAACTGAAATTGTCAAATTGTTTTCAAAATGGTTATTGATTTTTGTTTTTACTGCTTATCAAAAACTTGGTTTTCAGTAAGAAAATATGCTTTTTGGTAAATGAAAAGTTTCTGCTGTAATTTTGATAGAGTTGGTTAAAAAGGCATAATTGGCAGACAAATCAGAAAATGGGTTTATTCTGAATTATGCGAAACTCTGACATTTCAAAAAAATTTCATAACATTTTTCTTGTCTTTTGACCAGCTCTGTTAACACCATCACAAAGTGTTCTACAAAACCCAGCACCTCTAATGGATTATTTCATGGATCACCACAATCCTTTCTATCTTTATTTGCTTTCAAGGTCTTTAGGAAAAATAAATATACTGTACAAGGAACTGAATATATGTAATTGGCTGTTTTTCATTTTTTTCTAAATTTGTGATATTCTGGAATAATACCTCAGCTACTTTAAGGTTAGACATTTACTACAATCATTTGTATTACTGGTAGTATATCAGGAAAATCAGAGTGCGTTTTAAAATAACCAAAATCATCCGGTTAAAAATATGCATTTACTGATTTGTCTAGACCCTTATGGAAAATCCTATATAATTTAACAGGGATGAAAGCAATAGAAGTTTCCTGGAATATAATAGATGTCTATAGAAATTACCCAAACCCTGTTGAATTTAATAGTGAATGAGATTCTATTTTTAAAACCATCCTACAGAATTCTACACCAAAGGTATTGTTTCCTATTAAATTCTAGAGGATGGTTCTTAAAACTTACAGAAAAGTTTATCAATTTCTATTACATTTTATAGGGCTTTTCCACCGGACTCTATAAGGGAAGTTTGATTCCTACAAACAGAGGGTGTTCAAAGCTTATATAAAGACATTTTACTGAGAGGATTATATCTGTAAAACCTGTTCATAGATTCATTTTTTATAGAGTATAACCCAAAGAAAACTGAGCACATCTCAGAGGTGACTTTATAAGCAAAGAGCTTGGAGCATCAGTGTGTGTGCAAACTCTGTTAACATTTGCAGCTGGATGCCTTGGGAAATGACCTCAGAAATGCTTCTCCTCTTCTACTATTTCCATCATTTTCCCTTTTAATCCCAACTTAAACAACAGTTAGGGCCAAATTTGTCCCTAGGGATATACCTCAGAATCATTCCCAACACTTGTACTTCAGGCAATGTGAATAAAAGCTGATGATTTAAAACAATATTTTTAAAGGTTTTTTAAATTTAAATAAGATATTTTTATTTAAATTAAATATGAACTTTGCAACCTACATTAAAGCCTAAACATATTACCATCTATTAAAATCATTTAAGCTAACTATTAAGAAATAATATCAAGCAGTACATGTTTGCTGCCAAGCTTTAATAAAAGTTAAACTACTGAGCTGACAGAACTCACTGGCTATGCACCTGGAGCTAGAGTTTGTTGAAGTGCTAAGAGAATATTTCAGTTTATTCAGTTCAATGACTAAAGTTCATCCAAAGCTAACAAACCATCTAAGAGTGGAAAACACAAGAAAGATTGTTTTTCTTTTCCAATCTATGAATACAAACTAGGTGTGAAGATGAGATCTGCTAATTCTAAAATCTTGAAAGACATCTTGACCAGAAACAATCAATTCAATTCACTAATTATGGAGAACACTTCCTTTGTTTAGAAAGTGTTTGTTTTGATAAACTTTTTCTTCTTACCAACATATTAAGGTAGCATCCAGCACATAAGATAGTTTAATTTAAAATTTTAAAGGTGTTTTTGTGCATTTTAATTTTATTTTAATTTGCATCCAAATAATTCTTGACACAAATCACATTTAAAAATTAATCTAGTAAATAAGAAATGCATCATTAACCATTTTCTAACATAATAAAAATGTAAAGATTAAGAATCTGAATAAAGGTAACTTAAGCTATATAGTTGCTTAAATAAATGTGTTAGTCACATTAGTGTATCATCCTGATTAACAAAAAGAAGCACTACATTTAGTGTAAAGGCTATATTTAGTTGCCAATCAGCATCTTTTCATGGTTACCAACCAATGAGAATGAAACTTTCTTTAGGAAACTAACTAAGAAGTATCAGAGGGGTAGCTGTGTTAGTCTGGATCTGTAAAAGCAGCAAAGAATCCTGTGGCACCTTATAGACTAACAGACGTTTTGGAGCATGAGCTTTCGTGGGTGAATACCCACTTCGTCAGATGCATGAAGATGCATGCATCTGACGAAGTGGGTATTCACCCACGAAAGCTCATGCTCCAAAACGTCTGTTAGTCTATAAGGTGCCACAGGATTCTTTGCTGCTCTAACTAAGAAGTATAAATCCAAAACACAATTAAAATTATGATTTAAAGCAAGGTTTCCTGCTGCTGATTTTAATAATGATTTTAATCAATCCCCTCGGACTACAGGTGAAGGTAGCTATGAGTATACCCTCAATGATAGTGTTGGGCATCCTTTATATGAATTCTTCATTTGAAAGAGATGGAGAGCAGGCAGAGCTGCTATTGTAACCACATCACATCCCTATAGCTGTGACTACTGTATATGTTTATGAAAGACTGTGATTTGGAGATGTGCCGAGGGTGGGGGTGAAGGTACACTGCATGGGTGTGTGCAGCAATTCACCAGCGATGCTCTCCAGTTTGTTTTATTCCTTTCTCATCACTGGTTTGTTACTTAATGAACCCCAAGATCGTACGACTACAAAGATGGCTGCTCACCAGTCACACCCCTCTCCTCTGCAGCACTGAGGCCAGCCATGACAGCCCAAAGTGCGGTGGCGGCTGGAGCACACCTAAGAGCTGCCTGCTGAGAAAAAGAAACCAATGAGTCAGCTACCTTTCCAAAGGCCCCGCCCTGCTCAAGTATAGCACTTCCATCAGTCTCCTCTTCGCTCCCACAGCCACTCTTCATTCTCATGGTCCCAAGAGAGCTCAGGAGGACAGCCTATCCCTTGCCACATCTGAAAAAATAGTGGTAAATGTGAGTACCCTGTTTCAGGGCCTTGTAACATCGAGAGAAGGGTCAGTCTCCAACTGACAAGTCACAAACCTCACTGATTTGCAAAGGATTGTACTTGCTTATATCTCCCTAGACAGACAGTTAGTAAGCGCTTGGTGGTTAAGCTGATGTGGCAGAGAACAGAGAGGAACAGTGTGACAGGTTAGATCACAGAAAACCCATTGGGACTGCCAACTGATGTTCTGAGACTACTTCTAACCCATTTTCCCTGCCAGCTTGAGACTCCAGAACCTTGCCTGTTTGAGCCAGACCCGCTAGCCTACTACAAACCCATGCCCAGGTCTGACTCACGCCCCCTAAAGCAACTGAAAACAGCTTAAGAAGTGGTCCTGTCTCTAGCACCCAGATACCCACTTCCCAATGGGATCCAAACCCCAAATAAATCCGTTTTATACTGTATAAGGCTTATACAATATAAACTCATAAATTGTTCGCCCTCTGTAACACTGATAGAGAGATATGCACAGCTTTTTGCCCCCTGCCTCCCCAGGTATTAATACATACTCTGGGTTAATTAATAAGTAAAAAGTGATTTTATTAAATACAAAAAGTAGGATTTAAGTGGTTCCAAGTAAGAACAGACAGAACAAAATAAATTACCAAACAAAATAAAAACAAAACAAGCAAGTCTATGCCTAATACAGTAGGAAACTAAATACAGATAAAATCTCACCCTCAGATGTTTCAATAAGCTTCTATCACAGACTGGACGCCTCCCTAGTCTGGGCACAATCCTTTCCCCGGTACAGCCCTTGTTCCAGCTCAGGTGGTAGCTAGGGGATTTCTCACGACTGCAGCCTCCTTTGTTCTGTTTCACCTACTCATACATCTTTGGCACAAGATGGGACTCGTTTGTCTCTCTCTGGGTTCCCACTCCTCCTTCTAAATAGAAAAGCACCCGGTTAAAGATGGATTTCAGTTCAGGTGACATGATCACATGTCACTATAAGACTCCAAGCCCGTATTCCTCCCCGCCTGACTCACAGGAAGGCCTGCAAGCAAACAGAGCCATCCACAGTCAATTGTCCTGGTTGATGGGAGCCATCAAGATTGCAAACCATCATTAATGGCCCACATTTTGCATAACTACAATTGGACCTCAAAGTTATATTTCATATTTCTAGTTTCAGATACAAAAGTGATACACATTTATACAAATAGGATGACCATATTCAGTAGATTATAATGTTTGTAATGATACCTTACAAGAGACCTTTTACATGAAGCATATTCCAGTTACATTATATTCACACTCATTAGCATATTTTCATAAAATCACATAGAGTGCAACATCAAACAGGAAAGTGGAGCTCTGATCCACTAGAATCTTAAGTCTTTGTGGACCACACTTCTGTATATATGATATTAGTTAATCATATGTGACAAGTGCTAGCCATGTTACTTAGTGCATCTATAGAAAGTGCTCCATTACTATGGCCAGGGGGACAGCATAAGAATCTTAACAGAACAGAAAAGAGGAACAGGCAATATTTTACAATGCCACAGTCTGCATTTGGCCTGTGGAGCAAGCTCTGTGAGCTCCTCACCTAGAACAAATATCAGACAGAGCTGCTTATGGCTTGTATATGTTTGCAATGCATAAGATAAAAGGGGCCTTTTATTGGGTAAGCTGGGCGTGTGATTTTAGCAAAGACAAGCAGGATATTTGCAAAGGATGGTGTCTCTCCGTCATATGGCTCTCCATACACAATGCAAACTCTTTCCTGCTGCGGTCCAAATAAAATAAAAACAAAGTGCTGTATAGAAGTCTCTCAACTGTAGCATGCAAAAATTAGCTTCTGAGTAATAAGAGGACATAGAGCTATACCATGCATCTGCTTCGCCCAGCAGCAGAGTTGAAGGAATTACATTGCAAGGGTCAAACTTTGCTGATATAAACAGACACCCCTACATTGACATCAACGCAGTTTTGCCCCTTTGCCTCAGCACAGAATTTGCCCCTCAATGTCTGCTTTGGATTCAGGTGCACAAGGTGTCTCCATCACTGAGAATTTTAAAATCAAGATTGGATGTTTTTCTAAAAGATCTGCCCTAGGATTATTTTGGGGAGGTTCTATGGCCTGTGTTATATATGAGATTAGACCAGATGATCACAATCATCTCTTCTGGCCTTTGAATCTATGAAGAACATGATCCAGCAGTCCTCAGATAAAACACCCGTTGACTTCAGTTGGGCTTTTGCCTGAATAAGGAAAGCAGGATCAGATCCCCAAACGTCTATATAGCTTTATGATGAATGCTATTATGTATCCAGTTTGCAATTGCCTAAATACCACCATTCTGCATGTAAAAAAAAGATGGGGTAATTAAACATCACTGCCCAGCAGCCTTAGCTTGTAAGTAACTGCACTGTTTACTTAGAGGGTACTTTGCAAATTGTTGGCTGGGATTCTAATCACATGGACTAGAGAACAGTCTGCATCTTTTAAATATTTGTGTTGGTGCCTATCAGTTTGTATCTCTCTGTTTTGTGTCTTTGAATTTGATTGTGACGATCATTTCTTGACTCAGTACCAACAGGAGCACGTATGGACATACTCCTAAAATCAGAACTACGCCCACCCCAGTCACCTCTGATTTGCAGCCACAGCAGGTCCCCAACAAGTTTGCGGCATGTACTTTGTTTTGAGAATTATGCACTCAGCATGGTGCCACCTGGGCTGGCCCTGTTTAATCTTAGTTAGGAAAATATCATCATCATCATCATCATATTTTCCAGCTTTGCTGTAGCTGATTCTTAGAGCAGCTGAGTTTCCATATAAAACAAATACTTTTTTTGTAGGTTGCCAGTCCTTGCAAATCCTACAACTGAATGCATAAAAGTACTTAAATGATAAACAGTCATGCATTCAAGTCTTCGGAGACTGGAGCCATATTTTGCTGTACGTTTTTAACTGTTGTGTATCATATTGCTGTGGCACAGGCAAAGGATAAACATACCTAAAAAAATCTTAAAATAATTTGCATGAAATTTGCTTTCATTTTAAAAATTTGAATTTTGTCGAGGTAATTGTTTCATTAGATGTATGAAATGACAAGAGACACCTTTCTGAATGCTCTTAGTGAATCAATATATTGAAAACCTGCAATCCCTTAACATATACAAGTTCTAAATTGGCATGCAGCACAAATATAAACTAAATGTATCACTCCCCCTATACATCATCTCTAACAATATTTGCTTCATCAGTAGCCCTCTGAAGTTTTACATTATTTGCCCAGATCACACAGTAATGCTGACAAGTAACAAACAGAATGGTAACCATTGAACTGGTTACCTCAAAAGAACAAAAAAAGACAAAAATTCCCTATAACATTCACATAGCAGAACTTGTCTCCTATTAGTCTGCCTTTCCCCCTATTTTGTGCACAACTTCTCGTGACATCAAGGAGAAGCTCCACAGGGAAGGAGAGCAGGACCGAGTTCAGAACTACCTGGTGTGAGTGGAGAATTTTGCTTTCAGGAGGGGAAATGAGTGGTGGTTACACCTTGGCTCAAAAACAAAATCACAGGATGCTCATAACCTCCACAACCATCATCCTGTCTGGATTCTTCCATTTTCAGGGGAAGGTATTGAGAATGAGGTGCCAGTTCCACCTGTGCCTTGACATCACATATTCTCATCAAGTATTTGAATTACCCATTCAAATCTGGGTATGGGATCAAGGCTGGGTTGATACCAGAGTTTTTAGCACATAATGAGGCATAGCAATATATCAGGTTGCTGAAAGGAAGGCCCTTATATATGCTGGTACTTTGGACCCCAAGCTAGGGTGACCAGATGTCCCAATTTTATAGGGACAGTCCCGATTTTGGGGTCTTTTTCTTATATAGGCTCCTATTACCCCCCCACCCTCTGTCCCAATTTTTTCCATTTGCTGTCTGGTAACCATACCCTAAGCCAGCAGTGCTCTTAAGCATTTAGCGAAGTCAACAGGATTACTCAGGTGCTTAAAGCTAAGCAGGTGCTGAAGTGCTTTGTTGGACAGGGGCCTTACAGCATCATTCCGCTCCGAATGGTCCTTTTGTGCATTCAGAATCATATCTGCTGGCATTAGTAACAAAGAGACATATTTGTTGTTTTCTACTCCTTTTAGCCCTATAGATCCAACACAGCAAAGAGAATAAGTGAGCAGAATTCTATTCCTATTTACTCAAGTATCAGTAGCAGCATTGTTTACTAAGTTCTAATCCGATGCACTTGTGCAACCTCACTGAAAGCAATCAGGTTGCACGGGTGTTACTGAGGGTCATGATTTGAAGACAATTGGGCTGAACAGGTGTTTTTAAGGTTGGAATCTGGCCTGCAGAATCTGTGTTAAGAATGATGTATAAGAATGAAAAAAATACATCTTGATATTGGACTCTCTGGTTGAGTTTGCAGAGTTGGCAACTAGGAAGAAAACATCTTTTAATAGGTAAACTGAGCACATTTGATACAGAAGTTATTGAGAAACAAAACATATAAGCCCCAAATGCCATTTTAATAGTGACTTTTTCAATGTAGAACCACTAGGTTCCTGATGTCTATCATCTAAAACAAGTGTAAGGCACCACAGAATAAGTAGGACAGAGATTTAAAAGCAAGCACCAACATTTAAAATGCAGTCTAGCAAATGAAAAGCAGTCAGAAAAAGGAGAAATATGTGCAGCACAACTAAAGGAAAAGACATTTGTCATGCCTGTACTCATTGCACTGTTACAAGTGGAACATATTAACTGGTGCTGCCAGTAGGAGGCAGTGTAATCTACCTGTCTGAGCACAGACCTGGAGTTTGACTCTCCAGTGTCCTAGTCCTGGTTCTACCATTAAATCCATGCCTGGCTTTGAACAAGTTTCTAAGGACTGTTCTAGAATGAAACTCCATCTGTGGACATTCTTATTCCAGAATAAAAGTGCCTTGTTCTGGTTTAGCTTAATCTGCTTTCAAAGGTCAAATTTCAAAGATGGCCTTTAATTTTGGGTGCCCCACTCTTTTGGGCATTCAATTTGAGACTCTTAGGGCCTCATTTTAAAAGGTGCTGGATACCCGAAACATTTCTTAAAGTCAATGGGAAATAGCTGGCTTTTGGATAAAATGTAAAACTGAAGTATTCACCACGTTTGATCATTAAGAATCCCATTGCACTTTTTACAAAGTAGGGACATTTTAGCCCTGACACCTAGCAGCTGTTGTAGTGAATAGGTAGTATAGGTATAGAAATAATGGATCAGATCCCTGGCTCGTGTAAATTGGTGTAGCTCCTTTTAAAATTAATGGAGTACAGCAATTGACACCAACTGAGGATACATAACCCAGTATATTAGTTGGTAAAGCACTTTGGGATCCTTCAGAATTAAAGATGCTACATAAATGTACAATAGTATTACAGCATTTAATTTCCACTGGAGCATGTTTTCCCTGAGAAATAACTGACTCACTAGGGATTGCTGGAATTAACAAAGAACATGAGATTCCTGGAATTTTCCCCAGTCCTAGTAGCAACCAGAGTTGGGGCTCAGTTTTTGCAGATAAAAGGATTATTTTTCAGTTTGACAATAAAGCTGCAGAGAAAATTACAACTAGTTAGCCTATCAAGTAAAAAATCTGGCAAGGTTTCTTGTGCTAATGGACTAACAATGCTTTTGTACATTGAATGGATGCAATACATGCTGTGAAAATGCAGACAATTTCCATCACTAGAAGTGGAGAAGATACCCTCACAACTGGACTGGAGAGAAGGGGTAAGGGCTGAAAACACTAGGTGCAAAGAACCCCTGGCACCCATTTTCCATTAGGAATATAAATGATTAGATAATTGAAAGACTTCACAGAGATGGAAGAGTTACCATTCAGCTCCCTGACAACTGAAAGGAATGTCATTTGATTTGCACCAGACTGAAGAGGTTTGTATGCATATAACAAACAAACCCATATTATGTGGGGCTGGAAGCATACTGGTGTTCATCAGAGAATTTACAGTGCCCAATGGGTCTCAGGTTTACTAGTAGCATGACAAAGAAAGGACATGATAAAATGCATGCTGTATACCAGGATAGCTAGGGTCTTGGGGCCTGATTCAAAGTCCCCACTGAAGTCCACATCAGGCCTTTTAGCAATTGAAAACAGACCTGAGAGAAAAGGAGGGGACAGTGCGCGAAATGATAACTCTGAGTTGGGGTAAGAAAGCAAAATAAAGTATATCAGTCGAGACTGGTGGCCTAGGCAAGTGGAGAAGTAAAACAGAGTCAAGGTTTGCTCACAAACAATTTACAACAGGAGGTAAATATTATAATTTGATTTGAGACTGAGTTTGCAACACCTAGTAAATGTGGTCTTCAGTCAATCATTTTGCTATGGAGATAAGGGTGTGAGTGACAGATGCCAGGTACCAGTTTGTATTAGTGCTATTGCTAAACTAAACCATAGCTTATATGCTTTGTGATACAGATTGCCATATGGCAGGCTCATGGACAGTGTGGCCACATCTTCTCAGCACCCCAAGTGAGTTTCCAGGATGTGGAAATCCAGATTTTCGCTTACATCTTTGATCTATTTTAGACAGCTGGAACCCTGCTTGTTAAGTGTTACAAGACTTAGGATATGGTTGTCACTGAGTTCACTTCCTTTTGATCTGAGACATGAGACAAGTTTGGGCGAGTGTTATCAGTGCTACTCTCAGTAACTTTGGTCTTGTTGTTCCAGTGTGTTCACCAGTAAGTTCCAGAATCTCTGGGTGTTTAGATTTGTCTAACTTATCATTACTTTGGGCCAGAGAAGACGCTGGGTACTGTTTTTAAGTTACACGGATGAATTGTCTAAGAGCAGGCAAAGGAAGCATATAGGGATACAAGTAATTCTGTTTGCTCATCCATGACCTATCACCAGTATATCCCATAACCAGGCATGCTGATTAATAATCTGGAACAGAAGGATGCCATCAGCACATTTAGATGTCCAAAATGGGATATAGTCCAATAGCTTTACAACATATGCTTAATACAAAAAAACATTTGGTCACAGCTGTTGCTGAGCCTGGATTGGAAGGAAGCCAAAGAAACAGGGAAGTGACAGCATAAGAAAATTACCAAGGGGAGATCAATGCTTTGCTTCCGTATGGGAATGCCAGCACTGAAGCACAAGATAATCAATTGCAATTATGCAGGTCTCTTCTGGCTTATGGAATGCATCTGTCAGAGAAAAGCTTGGAGAGTCTGTGTAGACCAACAAAGGGCCATCCAAAGCTTTTTTTTTTTTTTGGAGCTCTCTGGAATTGAGCAGCCAATCAAGGAAACTCTACTCTAACGATGGATGTTAATTTTAACCATGAGCTGAGTGCAGCTCATGAAATTCTCCCATCTCATCATGGAGGAGTGTATTACAGGCTACTGAGAAGTAAGGGAAGTATTACATTACAGAAATTTGTACAGATGGAGAGGTGTTTTGTGTCATATGTAAGAGGATTAGGGTCAATCTTCTTAGGCATAATAGGACTTTATTCATTATAGATGAAAAGATTCAAATCTTAGTGCTAAGTGAGAGGATCAGTTCAGAGGTGGCTGAGGCAAGTTTACAGGAACCGTGGAAGAGTGAACCGGACAACTGAGGCAAATAGGTTACTTAGTTTCAAATAGCAGATGAAACCTGTATAGGATTTTCCCCTCATATCTGATTAAAGTCTGCAAAATATAAACATAAGAAGTTCTATAAAAAGAGTATCAACTGCAATTAAAGAAGCGTGTATAAAATTTTAAGGGTTATCAGCAATTATCATTCAAGGCATAAACTGATCACCAGCTGGGATCAGAAAGAATCCCGTATGCCCCCAATCATTTGGCTGATATAGTATTTACACAATTAAGTACATTATGTGGGATTTACAACTTCCTGTGAGGCGTACTGCACAGGCCTCTGTAAGAGACAGGATGCCAAGCCAGATGGGCTATTGTCTGCTCTGGTATTGCCACTCTTATAACAGTAATCTTGTACAATATAAGCCATTTTAAGTTATTAATTGTTACTATTTTATGGTACCATATGAACATTTTTCTTGTCCCATCTATAAATTACTACCAAAGCTGCAACCACTGTACTCCAAATTAGGAGTTTGTCATTTGTGGCATGCAAGATGCCTTCAAGCAAGTATATACTCTAGTCCATCCCTCTACCACATATACACACTTCCCACTAGCTATCCACAGCAGAGAAATGTGAAATGCTTGAGCTATGGGAGGTGCGGCCTTGGGCTGAAGCCTTTAAAAAAGTGTATGGTTAAAATACCATAAGAAAACTAGAGCCACGGTGCTTCAAAGGATTGTCTGGATCACCTACTGAATCCAGACAGTCTTTCTTGGGACATGATGCTCATGTCAAGGAATTTAAAGGTCACTTAGGCTGATGAGAATGACTATCCAAGCCTGCACTAATTTATTTTGGCAGTGCAATGGATGAAGAAAAAAAAAACAGTAAAAAAAGTTGTAAAGAACTTCTCCAAATGCTTCTTTGAAAGAATTTGTACATATCCACAAAATGTTGGTTCCACACCAGAATCCCACGCCAAACTTTTTCTTTCAATCATTTCTTCTTTGTTTTTAAAGATTTTACTGGTACCCATAAGTGTAAGGCAGGCCAGTTAGTATCCTTTGCCAATAACTTTTGGTCTGCAGTTTTGGAGGGTTTCTTTTAATTAGTTTCTCATTATTAAAATGTTTGGATTTGAGATCTTGGGTAACTTAACACTTGCAAGAAACCATTGAAGTGAAACTGTTAATAGTCGACTGACAGCCCCATACTGTGATTGTCGAGGGAATTGTAAACCTAGAAGTCACATGTATAAACAAGGGAAGAGTTAAGATGATGGTGTGATGATAGTTTACTTCAGTGAGTCCAAAGGAAGGTAAAGAAATTGATGGTAGACCAGAGGACATCCTAAAGGAATTTTACCAGTTTCAAAGTTTCTACACTGGTTCTAATAGAATTCCACATTTTGAAAATAAGGATGCTCCTGGAAAGGGCATAATTTTTCAAGCCAGTGGACTCAGGGTGAGCCCACACTAAAAGTGTACTTTTGAAGTGATCACTAATTGTCACCAATTTTCATCACATCCAGTGAATTTTAGACATATGAAAGCACTTAAAGATGTTTATAGTTAAAAGGATATAAATTAAAGTAGGAAAACAATCTCCCTTAATTGTTTTAGCTGCTTGCATGTTTCTAGGTTGTTGAATTCCAATAAATTTTTTGGGATAAATTCAGTTTATTTAATTTATTAACACCATGGATTCTAAGTTTTAGGGCTTGATTCCAATTGCACCTGAAGTTAATGGGAGTTTTGCCATTAACTTCAATGGGAGCAGAATAATAATTACTGACTCTTATTTAGCCCTTTTCATCAGTAGATCTCTAAGCACTTGACAATCCTTAATGCATTTATCCTCATAAAATCCCTGTGAGGTAGAGCTTTTAAAACAGAATACATAATTCCTGGAGTTACAAATTACATTTAGTTCTGGAAAAACTTGTGTTCTGTGCTATTGAATTTATTTTATTATGTTTCCCAGAGAGTTCTAAATGAAAGGCAACTTTCAAAGCAGTGTCTACTTTTTCCCCCTAAACTACACTTTCCTTGAAAAACAATGCTTTAAGGTAAACATGCAACTCAAAAGTTTACAAAGGATTTGCACTTCATCAACAATGGTTCAAATTATAGTATCCACTAACTTTTCACAAGCCTTGTTTCAAATGATGGCAACATACAGCATCAAGGCTCCAGCTAATTTGCTTCCAGTTCTAGGAATTAGAGATTTAGAGGTGAAGCTTTGTTTAGTGGACAGAGAACTTTGGTGTTTTATTCCCAACTCTGCTACTGAGCAAGCTTCTTAACCCCTGTGCGCCTCAGTTTACCAAACTGTAAAATGCAAGTGACAATACATACAGTAGCTCACAGGAGTGTTGTGAAGATTACTTAAGGGTCAGATTCTGCTACCCTAACTCACATTGAATGGTACCTCACTATGCAAGTTGTCCCAAACAAATCAGTAGAATTCCTTGGGGAGTAAGGTTCTACTCAACATGAAGGAGGAAGATGGGGCAGAATCTGGCCTTTTATTAATCATCACATTGGCAGCAGTCAGGTCCTCTTATGAACAAGCTTTTATTTTGGAATGCTTTGAAGGATTGAAAAAGAAAATGTTACAGGCATGATCATGCTCCCATTGAAGTCAATGGTATTGACCAAATAACCAAGAATCTTTTTTTCTTGTAGGTTAACTGTTGCCCTGTAACTCACCATAACAACTGAGATTGGCAGAGATGGAAGTGTTAACCATCCAATGGTATATTTTTCAGAGGATGAAAGTCAGAACGTCCCCAGTGAAGGCTCAAGGAATTCTCTTTCCCTTAGCATCAGAAATACATCAAGTTGTTGTTTCCCCACTTGTTTCTATCTCCATGTTTGTTTGAATTGGGTAGTTTTATTATGCTTGTTTGGGTTTTTAGACTTTATTACTCCTCTGGGATCTAATTAAGTACATTGCTCTGTTCATTATAAATTATGTTTTGAATCAGTTTTTGTGAAGGCTTTCAGGCACAGATGCCTCTAAATTAAAGATGGATATTACAAAGAAAAAAACTGTTTTACAGTTTGTCTCAAACATCTACACCATTTTCATTAATACAGTGCCCACCAATACTGAATTTGTATTACTATTTAGTGTTAGCTACATTAATGCAGTGCTGGAAACCACTCTAGAAAGTGGGTCAAACTGTTGTCTGTTATTTGTAAAATTATGTAAATTCAGTGGAGGCAGGATCGATCAGAGGAGGAACATTATAGTCTTTGGGATAAACCCTGCCCATCTCTACACAAGTGTGCAAAGTAGTAAGGTAGACAAAGCCAGTACATAAGAAGCAGTGTATGTGATGAGGGCTAACAGATGGAAGCCACTCACAGCAGAGAAGACACAGGAGAGTATGGTCGTATAGAAGGATTGCTATTACCTGGACATAGGCAGTGCAAACATTGACAGTACCTGAAAAGGGGCATGATTACTTTACACAAGACCTAGCACATATTCTGTCCTCAACAATAATAATTAGCCAGCACTATCAGCTGCAAGTATATCCTGTATTCAGGAGGCAGGCCATTATAATGCCTTGTCATCCTTTTCTATGGAATTTAAGGCCACACAACAGCAGCTTAGCTGGAAGTATATTCATAGAGTAAAGAGATAGTTAATACCAATAACTGCCTCATGACTAGAGTTAGTACAATAAATACCAATGACATTAATAATTGTCAGGATATAATTTTAAAGTGCTAGACCAATAAATAGCTCTCCAGTGTTATACTTCGGAATCTGCTTATGTTTAAAAAAAAAAAACTTGTTAGATTTGGAAACATTTACCAGCCTTGGTGTATTTTTCTGCAACAGACCAACATTTACTTCTGTGGTGTTTGGATGAGACATAAAGCCAAGATCCTGACCAAATGCGGTCATCGGAGATCATATGCCACCTTTTGCAAGAGTAGGTAGGTGTTGGCTCCAACATCCCAGCCAGATTTCAACTTGGACAGTTCAATTTTGTTTACCTAATTCCCTTTGCGGTTTTATACAGATATTGTACTAGATCCTCAGCTGGTGTTATTTGGCTTCATTCCATTCAAAACAACAGAGTCACACTGATCTTTACCAGCTGAGGATCTAGCCCCTTCTATTCTTCATTTCCTGTCCTAAACAGCTTGGGCCATATTCAGCTCTGGTTCAACTCGGTGCAACTTCACTGACTGACCAGTCTGTTTAAGGGCTGGAGAAGATTCAGAATGCCACTCTATACTGCTTTTCCACATGTCTGCCTCATTACCTTTAATGCAAACAGTTTACACCTTTGGAAATGTAAATACCCTTGTATTAGTTGTCTAGGATTATGGTCATACTCAAAGAAACCCTCCCTGCCAAAATCATGCATTAATAAGCTTTTATTACAATTATACAGGTTTGGAATGCTACCAGAAGGCAGGTAGAGATATGAATGAGCAAGAGGCAGACAGGGCAACTGTCTAAAAGATTTATGTTCTCCTGTGTTTCATGTTAATTGAGATTGCACCCTCTTTAACCAGGGCTAAACCTAGCATTGCTGTGTGCTGTTAAAAATGCCATGATGTTCCACCCCAGTGTTGGCTACATTTCAATAGAGTATGAAATGCTTCATCTACTATGAAGTTCAGGGTGAAGGGAGCAGTAAGATGATCCTTCCTTCCGAAGAAAAATCCAGGGGCTTTGTAGGCACATAAATATGAAAGCAGGAGGACATAAATCCACTGATTTTTCACAAGAACTGTTGTATTCAAGTGAAAAGGAAAAAATTATTATTCTTTGTCCCTATCTGTCAGCCAATTTCAAAGGCAGGAAAACTGATTATTCAATGTGAAGGGAAAGACAATGACAGAAAACCCAGCAATGGCTGAAGTGTTCCTTTTTTGTTTCACTTTTCACCAGAAAAGTTAGCAGTAATTGGATGACTAACAGAACAAACATCAGCATCAATGGCATTAGATCTGAGACTAAAACAGGAAAAGAACAAATTAAGAATTACTTAGACAAGTTACAAGTCTTCAAATCAGCAGGGTCCCATGAAATACATCCTCGAATACTTAAGGAACTGGTTGAAGAGATTTCTGAGCCATTAGCAATTATCTTTGAGAGGTCTTGGAAGATAGGAGAGACATCAGAACACTGGAAAAGGGCAAATATAATACCTATCTTTGAAAAGGAGAATAAGGACAGCCCAGAGAATTATGCACCAGTCAGTTTAACTTCGGTACCAGAAAGATAATGGAGCAAAGAATTAAACAATCAGTGTATAAACACCAAAAAGAAAACAAGTTAATAAGTAACAGTCATCAGGGATTTGATAAGAACAAATTATGTCAAACTAACCTAATATGCTTCTTCGACAGAGTAACAAGCCCTATGAATAGGAGGGGAAGCAGAAGATGCGATAGATCACAACTTTAGTAAGGCTTTTTGATATTGTCTCTCATAAAGTTCTCTTAAACAAACTATAGAAATATAACCTAAACGAAGCTACTATAAGGTGGGTGACCAACTGGTTGGAAAAGCACACTCAGTAGTTATCAATGGTTCACATTAGACCTGGAGAGCATATTGAGTCTTGTTCTAGTCAATATCTTCATAAATTATTTGGATATGGCATAGAGAGTACACTTACAAAGTTTGCAGATGACAACAAACAGGGAGAGGTTGCAAGGAGGACAGAATTAGAATTCAAAATGATCTCGCCAACTGGAGGAATGGTCTGAAATAAATAAAGACAAATGCAAAATACTACACTTAGGAAGGAATAATCAATTGCACAAATACAAAATGGGAAATGACTGCCTAGGAAAGAGTGCTGAAGAAAAGGATCTGGGGGTTATAGTAGATTGGATCACAAGCTAAATATGAGTCAACAATGTAATAATGTTGCAAACACACCAAAAAGCGAACATTGTTCCCAGGATGTATTAGCAGGACTATTGTAAGCAACACATGACAAGTAATTGTTCCATTCCACTCAGCACTGATAAGGCCTCAACTGGAATATTTTGTCCTGGGCACCACATTTCAGGAAAGATGTGGACAAACATGACCTGTGAGGACAGATTTTAAAAATTGGGTTTGTTTAAGTCTGGAGGAGGGAAGACTGAGGGAGGGAACATGATAACAGTCTTCAAGTATGCAAAAGGTTGTTATAAAGAGGAAGATGAAAATTGTTCTGCTTATCTACTGAGCGGGGTGAAAGCAAGTCCAAAGACTTATCGGTACAGGGGCTGGCTTCCCCCCAGGAAGGGGCAGGGCCTTGGGCAGAAGGGATGGAGCTGGCGGGGGGTCAGCGTGCCCCAGCCAGCCCATCTGTGCTTCCCGGGGCTCCAACAGAGATTTAAAGGGCCTGGGGCCCCAGTCGCTGCTGCAGTAGTGGCAGCCGGAGCCCCAGGCCCTTTTAAATTGCCCTCCCCGGGGCAGCTGCTCCATTTTCTCACTTCCATTGGTGGCAGGGACAGCAGCACTTTAACGTCACTCCCCTTCCCATCGGCAGCTGTGCCAGGACTGCTGACGGGGGAGGCAAAAAGGGCAGAGATGTTAAAGCACTGTCATGGCAGCGCTTTCATGTGGGCTGCATACAGGCTGGTACTGACTTCTTAGCGGTAAGCCGTACCGGCCCACTTTCACCCCTGCTGCTGAGGACAGGACAAGACTTAATGAGCTTAAATTGCAGTAAGGGAAATTTAGGTTAGACATTAGGAGAAACTTGTAATTGTCAGGATAGTTAAGCACAGGAACAAATTACCTAGGGAGGTTGTGGAATCTCCTTCACTGGAGGCTTTTAAGAAGAGGTTAGACAAACACCCTTTCAGGGATGACCTAGATGTTACTTAGCCCTGCCTCAGTGCAGGGAATAGGTCTAGTTAACCTATTAAGGTCCTATCCAGTCCTACATTTCTATGAAAACATTTTTTCTATGTTTCCCATCACTCTTCTGAGCCACTACTCTCCATTACCCTCAGTAGTCAGGATTTCCTAGGTGCCAATACACTTGCAATTCCTAATACTAAAAAGTGTTAGATGCGGCACCTCAAGGGTTTTCTTAAAATCAAAATGACAGACTCCATTCCCATCTCTTTTGCCCAGTCCGCCTTCACCTCAGATTCCTGAAATACCTGCCTTAGATTGTTCCCACAAACAATGTTAAAATTCATTGTTATGCAGTTTGCTGACTTTAGAAGAAGAAACACTCTGTCAAATCTTTAAGCATATACATAGAGAATGTAAAACAGTAAAAAGTCTTTAAATCCATGGATACAACAGCTAGAAAAACCACACACACACAAACACACAAAAGAACTGAAAAACTCGGTGAGCAAAATTTCAATAGTATCCATCTTCTCCAGTTCAGTACAGAACCCATGAACATTAAACCATTTGGGGTAAAATTTATTCTGATGGGACTTGACAATGCAAGATCCTCTGCATCATTTAAGCTCTGTAATGTGGTTATATGGGAGACACCTAAAAATACCAGCCATGCAAATGGGCCTCCACATCCTTTGTTTGCCAAAGTTGGTCCTTTTGTGCTGCCTTTACATAGACTGGCACGGAAGTTGACAAGGGGGGTGAACTAGGGAAGGGGTCCTAGGATCCAGATTTAGGTAAATCTAGTGGTCCTAATAAGACAGACAAGTGCCACAGAGGCTGCTGCAGACTATGTGCTACAGTAACAGTTGTGGACAAACGGGAGGTGTGGCAGGGCAGGACTCACCAGCGCTGCACCTCCTGCTAGTGGTCCAGGGAATTAGCTATTCCAGCCCTGACCGTCCTCTGCAGGCTGGTGTCTCGCCTGCTACTGGCCCCTGTGTCCCTCCAGGACCCTCACAATCTGGGTCTCCCCACCCAGGGAATCCCCAACGCCCTATCCCCACCTTGCCTCAGTGGCTACTGCCAGTCATCATCTAGACCCCGCTCCCTGGGGCAGACTGCAGTCTTTAAACTACTCATCATCAGCAAGGGAGGTTGGACCAGCTGCCTCTGCCTATATCTGGGCTGCCCCTCTGCAGCCCTAGTATGCTTTTGTGGACCTTCAACCTGGCCTGCAACCTGGGGCTCTGCTAGGCTGGAGCTCCCCAGCTTCCTCTGCCCTTCCCAAGCACTGCTCCACTTCAGGTACCCTGCTCAGCTTCCCAGGCAACCAGGTCCTTCTCTCTCGAAAGGCTAGAGAGACTGTGTCTCTGGTCCTCACCCCTCTTAGAGGGCCAGCTGTGGCCTGATTGGTGGTGGTCCCACCTGTGGCTGCTTCCCCCTATCAGCCCTCTCCCAGGGCTGTTTTAAGTACTTCACGGCAGGAGCAGGGTGACCACCCTGCTTCAGGAGGCCTACCCTGAAATTCCACACCCTGGCTGCATTTCCAACTTCACCTGTGTGAAGCATGATCACCCTTTAAGCACACTCAAAAAGAGGCACAGAAGGCATTCTGTGAGCTAGAAAAAGTTTGATGAAGTAATGCACATTGGAAAACATAATACCAACTATACATACAAAATGATGGGGTCTAAATTAGCTGTTACCTTTCAAGAAAGAGATCTTGGCATTACTGTGGATAGTTCTCTGAAAACATCCACTCAATGTGCAGCTGCCGTCAAAAAAGCAAACAGAATTTTGGGAATCATTAGGAAAGGGACAGATAATAAAACAGAAAATATCATATTGCCTCTATAAATCCATGGTACGCCCACATCTTGAACACTGCATGCAGATCTGTTTGCCCCCTGTCATAAAAAGATATATTGTAATTGGAAAAGGTGCAGAAAAGGGAGAAAAAACACTTAGGGGTATGGAACAGCTTCCATATGAGGAGAGATTAATAAGACTGGAACTTTTCAGCTTGGCAAAGAGACTAATGGGGGACATGATAGAGGTCTATGAAATGATTGGTGCAGAGAAAGTAAATAAGGAAGTGTTATTTACTCCTTCTCATAACACAAGAACTAAGGGGCACCAAATGAAATTAATAAGCAGCAGGTTTAAAACAAACAAAAGGAAATATTTCTTCACACAACACACAGTCAACCTGTGGAACTCTTTGCCAGAGGATGAAGGCCAAGACTATAACAAGCTTAAAAACAGAACTATATAAGTTCACAGAGGATAGGTCCATAATTGCTATTAACCAGGATAGGCAATGATGCAAAACCATCCTCTGAAGTGTCCCTAGCCTCTGTTTGCCAGAGTCTGGGAATAAGCGACAGGGGATTGATCACTTAATAATAACCTGTTCTCTTCATTCCCTCTGAAGCACCGGGCATTGGCCACTGTCAGAAGACAGGATACTGGGCTAGATGACCCAGTATGGCTGCTCTTATGTTCTGAAATGTCATAGTAGTTTGGGGTTGTCTCTCATTTGAATCAAGGTTTGTGACAGTCACTAAGTCAGACTTTTAAAGCTCTCCAGTCCCTTCCTCCCCTAACTCAGGCCCTAACTAACATTCCAGTTGAACAGCTTCCAAAGTTTCAGTAAGAAGTATTTGCTACTCAACATCATCCTTTTACAAGCAGGAAGAGAGATAAAACTTGAAACTATAGGTCTCATCACTTGTTTTATCCTGTTTCACAGCTGCTTGGAGAATAATAAATGTCATTCTGTACACATTTTCCCTCTGCTCTGCCAAAACAGATTAATATCGCTGGGCCTTGTTGCTGAGAGGGAACAGTAAATTCTGCTTTTAGTAGTCAATCCCATTCACACATTTTCACTAACCCTTTTAAGTAAATTTACTAACTTAACAATTAGATCACAAATGTACATTTCAGCCATTTTACATAAGTAGTACAGTGCAGAAAATGTGCCATACAGTATGTCAGTGTAAACGAACCTCTCCTTCCAAAGGATGGACACACACACACACACACACACACACACACACACACTCACTCACTCACTCCACCTCCGGTTTTCTTGGTTTCTCTGTACACACAATTCCAGTGGCCTGTGGATATCCACCATTATTTATCCGATAGCCCATTTATCAGTCATTTTATGTTTCTTAACTTTAACCCTGCCCTGGTTTTATTATATTTGGATTTTCACCTCCATTTCCACTTTAAATTAAATCTGTTTAACCCACTAGGATGGAAAAACCAAACATTCTGGCTGCAGTAATGCTTCACACACTGGGAACATTTTCACCAGCTTGGGAGATTTCTTCCTCCCTTAGGCTCTGAAATTTCCAGCCTCAAATGGAAATTCATAGATTCATAGACTCTAGGACTGGAAGGGACCTCGAGAGGTCATCGAGTCCAGTCCCCTGCTCTCATGGCAGGACCAAATTCTGTCTAGACCATCCTGGATAGACATTTATCTAACCTACTCTTAAATATCTCCAGAGATGGAGATTCCACAACCTCCCTAGGCAATTTATTCCAGTGTTAAACCACCCTGACAGTTAGGAACTTTTTCCTAATGTCCAACTTAAACCGCCCTTGCTGCAGTTTAAGCCCATTGCTTCTTGTTCTATCCTTCGAGGCTAAGGTGAACAAGTTTTCTCCCTCCTCCTGATGACACCATTTTAGATTCCCGAAAACTGCTATCATGTCCCCTCTCAGTCTTTTTTCCAAACTAAACAAACTCAATTCTTTCATCCTTCCTTCAAAGGTCATGTTCTCCAGACTTTTAATCATTCTTGTTGCTCTTCTCTGGACCCTCTCCAATTTCTCCACATCTTTCTTGAAATGCGGTGCCCAGAACTGGACACAATACTCCAATTGAAACCTAAACAGTGCAGAATAGAGCGGAAGAATGAATTCTCGTGTCTTGCTCACAACAGACCTGTTAATGCATCCCAGAATCATGTTTGCTTTTTTTGCAACATCATCACAAGGTTGACTCATATTTAGCTTGTGGTCCACTATAACCCCTAGATCCCTTTCTGCCGTACTCCTTCCCATTCTGTATGTGTGAAACTGATTGTTCCTTCCTAAGTGGAGCACTTTGCATTTGTCTTTATTAAACTTCATCCTGTTTACCTCAGACTATTTCTCCAATTTGTCCAGATCATTTTGAATTAGGACCCTATCCTCCAAAGCAATTGCAATCCCTCCCAGTTTGGTATCATCGGCAAACTTAATCAGCGTACTTTCTATGCCAATATCTAAATCATTGATGAAGATATTGAACAGAGCCGGTCCCAAAACAGACCCCTGCGGAACCCCACTTGTTACACCTTTCCAGCAAGATTGGGAACTATTAATAACTACTCTCTGAGTACAGTTATGCAGCCAGTTATGCACCCACCTTATAGTAGCCTCATCTAAGTTGTATATGCCTAGTTTATCGATAAGAATATCATACGAGACCATATCAAATGCCTTACTAAAGTCTAGGTATACCACATCCACCGCTTCTCTCTTATCCACAAGACTCGTTATCCTATCAAAGAAAGCTATCAAATTGGTTTGACATGATTTGTTCTTCACAAATCCATGCTGGCTATTCCCTATCACCTTACCACCTTCCAAGTGTTTGCAGATGATTTCCTTAATTACTTGCTCCATTATCTTCCCTAGCACAGAAGTTAAACTAACTGGTCTGTAGTTTCCTGGGTTGTTTTTATTTCCCTTTTTATAGATGGACACTATATTTGCCCTTTTCCAGTCTTCTGGAATCTCTCCTGTCTCCCATGATTTTTCCAAAGATAATATCTAGAGGCTCAGATACCTCCTCTGTTAGCTTCTTGAGTATTCTAGGATGCATTTCATCAGGTCCTGGTGACTTGCAGGCATCTAACTTTTCTAAGAGATTTTTAACTTGTTCTTTTTTTATTTTATCTTCTAAACCTGCCCCTTCCCATTAGCATTCACTATGTTAGGCATTCCTTCAGACTTCTCGGTGAAGACCAAAACAATGAAGTCATTAAGTATCTCTGCCATTTCCAAGTTTCCTGTTACTGTTTCTTTCTCCTCACTGAGCAGTGGGCCTACCCTGTCCTTGGTCTTCCTCTTGCTTCTAATGTATTGATAAAAAGTCTTCTTGTTTCCCTTTATTCTCATAGCTAGTTTGAGCTCATTTTGTGCCTTTGCTTTTCTAATCTTGCCCCTGCATTCCTGTGTTGTTTGCCTATATTCATCCTTTGTAATCTGACCTAGTTTCCATTTTTTATATGACTCCTTTTATTTTTTAGATCATGCAAGATCTCGTGGTTAAGCCAAGGTGGTCTTTTGCCACATTTTCTATCTTTCCTACCCAGCTTGCTTTTGGGCCCTTAATAGTGTCCCTTTGAAAAACTGCCAAGTTTTTCCCCCCAGTCTTGATTCCCATGGGACCTTACCTATCAGCTCTCTGAGCTTACCAAAATCTGCCTTCCTGAAATCCATTGTGTCTATTTTACTGTACTCCCTTCTACCCTTCCTTAGAATTGTGAACTCTATGATTCATGATCACTTTCACCCAAGCTGCCTTCCACTTTCAAATTCTCAACGAGTTCCTCCCTAGTTGTTAAAATTAAATCTAGAACAGCTTCCCCCCAGTAGATTTTTCAACCTTCTGAAATAAAAAGTTGTCTGCAATGCAGCCCAAGAACTTATTGGATAGTCTGTGCCCCGCTGTGTTATTTTCTTGAACATATATCTGTATTCACATATTCCATTATATTTAATTGGCACTCTCTGTGCTAGGGTAAATTTCATGCTTAGTTAACAAATGGAGCACGCAAACCTGCACAGAATCAAATCTTCAGTCTTCACAGAGGCAGAACTCCCATTGAAAATAAGTGGGAGTTTTACCCAAGCAAGGATTGGGCTCAGGAAGGGTAACTGAATGTTTACCAGAATATGAGAGAGGAACAGTTATGGAATCCCCTTCTTCCCGGGGGTAGAAACCATAACGTGGCACCATGAAATCTAACTCACATTATGTGATAGTCATTCCTAGATGCTTATCCTTTCAAAGGTAGAAGTTCCAAGAAAGGACATCATTCGGCAAATAATGATACATACACACTACGTAGGTGGAGGTAATATTTATGAGATAAATTTATCATGCTCTAAATCACCACTTCACCTGTCCTCTGCCCACTAATCCCACTGGGGTTTATTCTGACATTCTAAACCTCTAACCAGAGTCAAGCAACTGTCATTTAAAAAAACATATCAGTTTTTTAGCAAAATGATTCTTCCTTTTCCCTACAAAATGTCAATTTCCTCTCCAAATTTACACCAGCCCAAGGCTGAGGATAGGCAAGGTTTGATCCTTTTGCCACTGACAGCTTTTCTAGCTGTAAAAATATCACATCTCCAAAGTCCATTTTCCTTCATCCCTGCAGGGCTAGAAATTGGGGGTTTTATCCTTTTAGGAAAGGGTGATTTTCCAATGAGCTCTAGCACTCACTTCTAACCCTGCACGGTCACTATATGTTCGACTCCAAATGTGACACTTTTTAACATTATGTTCATTACTTTTATTTTTTAAAAATCATGCACAATATATAGTCTACAAAATATACAGTGTGAATACATCAGTGAAAGGACCAGAAACTAAAATATGGTCTACAAGGCAAAATTACTGAATTTACTTTAAGTGCCCAGTAAAGGACTTTCAAACATCTTGAACTTCTCTTGTGACAGTTTTAGGTACAGAACAAATGTTTTATGTCATTTTTAGATGTTTAAATGGTTATTTTAGGTGATCTGCAAAACTGGTTCCTAGTTTTCACACTTGTCAGTATTCCAAACTCTTGCTGATAAAACCTTTATACATGGCATCACCATATATAAAAATTTCTCTTATGTTCTGTTCTCTCTTCAATGTTTAAAGGCATTCTTCCTTACACTCTGATTTATTTCAAGCTTTCTTTTCTTTGATATAGTTTCTTAAATTTTCCATTCCAATTTATGGGCCGGATCCTTGGGTAATTTTAATCTGCATAGCTCCATTGAAGTCAAAGAGTTAGGTTGCTATAAACGAGCCTCTATACATTTATTTATATATTGCTTGACAGTTCATACTCCTAAACAAAACATTAATTTCAGTTTTAGTTCTGCCCATGAATTGCATCATATGTGAAGAAGTCCTTTATGCTGCAAATAATAATTGTAATTGACAAAACAATAATTGTACTCTATTTGCCTGAGTTGAATTTAAAATTTAATGTAGTCAGTTTTTTCTTTCTGGAGAATAGTAAAACACTGCTCTGTGGAGGGACCAAAATACCTTTTCTGGCTGAGGCAACCACTTCTGCAGGCCACATTCACTAAATGTTCTAACAAAAGTTAGAAAATTTTTTGAAATGGTTGGAAGACTTAGTGTACGTCAGAGACTTGGGATAAAAGCAAATTGCTTCATGATGAACTGCAAAATGTTTACATTCTTAAATATAAAATAACCTTACTTTCTCTGAAAGAAAAAAAGCAATTTCAAATGGACCATTATTTATATAAATGTATATGTTTGTAAGTCTGCTTATGTTTGTGACTATAACAGAAGGTGATTTTTTTTTTACAGCACTTTCAAAGTTTATGGCCTATTCAAAGTTAACCAGATGAGGGTTTATAAAATGTTGAGTTAAACTGGACACTGGCCTCGCAGGGATTGTGTGCTTGAAATGCAATCTTTACTTATCTTAGTAAAGATTACTTCTGAGGAATTATATGCAGGATCAATCCTTTTGTAGGCAAAGAGAACAGCTAATTTGCAATTAACAGCAGCAGCTCATAGGCTTAGACATTACGTCCAGCTATATTGAGGGTGAGTGTTTAATCTGATGTAGGGAATGACCTGCTGTCTTGGGTATGGAAGCGCTTTATAAATTGGTTTGTGTAAAATAACACCTCCAACATTTACCCAAAGGGAACCATATGTAAAACCAATCATTTAGAGGTTCTAAAAATGCTGGTATAGTTTTTCTTCAATGTTTTTTATTTTTCAACACCTCTGACCTTCAAGATTGTGATTCAGACCAGAAGTGAATTTTGGAGACACCAAAACTCCCCAAAAGAAAAGCTGTAACTCATAATATTTCTGACCCAACTAAAAGCAGAAACTCCTGGATCTCTCTGAAGAAACTTGTTCTCAATAGATTTCTCACCTCATTTTGAAGATGTAACAGGTCTGAATAATTTGAATAAAATTGTGTAAGTGTCTGAACTTTCAGATTCTCACTGGAACGGAGCATACAAAAGCCTTCTGAGATTTGCCCATCACTTGTTCATGGGTAAATTGCATCTTCAGCTTAGATATTTAGCAGGACACTTAAAAGAAAACAAAAACAAAAACCTTCATCCAGCTACTTCATTCCCCTAGTAATGACCAAAGCTAAGTGCAAACCGTTGGGAGTTTTTAAAATCAGACCATGAGTTGGCATTTAACATATTTAAAAGACAGTGAGATACTGTTACTAAAAAGCTGACCTTTTTCTCTTTCTTTCCATTTTCTTCTGCAAAACCCACAAAATGCAATTTTCCATCCACTTTGCCAGATGACAGAATATTTCCCTCATTTTTACTCCACCTGCACACAATGGAGACCTGCTTCTACTATAGCATCTGGAAAGATCTTGGGGAAACTGAGTTGCCACAGGCCACAGTTTCCACTGGAACCAGTACTTGCAGTCAGACTAGCTCAATGCTGCATATGTCAACAGTGCTGTGTTGTTAATGCCCATTAACAGCACCCTTAATAAGCATTACCACTCTGTATAACCATTACAATAGCACCATTCATATCATGAACCCATTTTCATGCATATAAGAAGCAGTTGGAAAACTTTACTCCAGGATAGACGACGACACGCAAAGCCTCAAGGTTGAAATCTTTTCAGGAGACTTTGGAGAAAGTCTATTTAACAATATATATTTTCATGTAAACCAGTAAAAGCAGCCAAACATTTACTTCATTCTAGTATGCAATGAAAGTGGATTTTTAAAAAAAAAAATCAAAATTGATTAGTGTACTGTAGTTTCGTTCGAATGTTCAGAGATGATTTCGCATCCAAACTAATAGACCAAATCTGTCGTAGGGTGGTAGTGATCAAAATCACTAATGGATGTAAAGTCACTTATATGAAATACAGACTTTTGATAACTCAAGTCCACTTCCTAGCTGGCAAAGCACCCCATCTGACAGTAATATGCACTCTCATTGGCAGCATTAGCAGAGAAGCCATGAATTGAATGGGCACAGAGATTAGACTCCTTGCATCCTTCTAAATCAGGGTTGAGGTATATAGATAGGATTTAAGAGGAAGCTTTGGCTGTCCCTGATATTCCTGACCTGCAGATAGGATGTCAACCTAGTACCTTCCACCAACATTAAAATCACACTTTAAATGTGAATAAAAGTTCATTAATAATGCTACCTTTTATATAGTACTGATTAATAATGCTCACTTTGTCCAATCTGAAAAATAATTCATCATTGAGCTACAAGTTGACAATTGGTACATATGTGACCATTTTTTATTAGTCAATGGATTCAGAAGATTTGGTAGAATTTGAAGTTCTTGCAGTAGAGGAGGAGGAACTTTGAGAGTGAAAGGAGGGCTCAGGAAGGAAGGGAAGATACAGAAAACAGCTTCAAATTCAGATGAGAAGCTGAATTTTTCATTGCTGCCTGTTGCAATACAGCTTTCCTTGCTGACAAGTGGAAGTGCTGAGAACTCCGAGTTTTCCATTCATCCATTATTCAGTTTCTTCAGGATGCAAATTCAGTGCTCCAGTAGAGAGGTACTAGTATGCAATGGAATGTCACCAGATCTCTCAATGCTGGCACAGGACTTCTAAGTGAAGAAACAGCCTTTTAAGTTACTACATGTAACACCTTCCATCCACTGTCCCCTGGCCAATGGCACCCTCTTTTGGGCAGCAAACTCAGGCTTCAAACTATATTCCTGGGGGGATTCTGTGCCAAAAAAATTAAAACTATGTGCCAAAAAATTAAAAATTCTATGCCAAAAAACTTAAAATTCTGCAAATTTCATTTGTCAAAATAATGCAGTATAACCACACCAGTTTCAATTGTTTTGGTAAGTTATTTAAACTACAATACAGAAAAAAACTCACAATAACTATTCAGCATTTCCTAAACACATGAATGTTAAGTTACAAATACTAATGCCTTGCATTGCAGTTATAATCCTGGATTTTCATTTAAATTACATTACAGAACATCAAACTGCAAAAAAAACCAAACCCAAAAACAGAATGTCTTTTTAAATTGCTCAGACTTTCACACATGAATGTCAAAGTCATACTAATCATTGTCCTGGACCTGGCTGTGTACTTTGGGAAGTGCTTTGTTCTGATTGTCCTGACATTTATTGACTGCTTGGTAAATGTTTTATTTGCCCTCAAAGTCTTTTTTTTTTAATGGTTAAGTAAAATAAATCCTGAGCTGTAATCTAATCCCATTGTGCCACTTTGGAACAGGAAAAAAGTGAGAAAGCACATATATCTTCCTAGCTGATTCCCTTACTGTCATTTACAAGGTTTTACATCACTCTGGCAACGTAGGTAAAACTTTTACAGATTTTATGCTCCTGGGGGAATTGATTGAGAATGGGAACAGTTAACTAAAAATAGAAACATTAACAATGTTACTACACAGGCAGGCTGCTACATTTCTGCCTCGGAGACAGAGCCTTCCTCATGCATGATAAGACGACCTATCCCCCTCCATGCCTGGTGAGGGTATGGCTACACTTGCACTTCAGAGTGCTGCCACGGCAGAGCTTTGAAGTGTGAGTGTGGTCACAGCGCCAGGAGAGAGCTCTCCCAGTGCTGCACGTACTCCACATCCTCTACAGGTGTAGTTGCAGTGCTGGGAGCCGCGCTCCCAGCGCTGCGGCACTGATTACACTGAGGCTTTACAGCGCTGTATCTTGCAGCGCTCAGGGGGTGTTTTTTTCCACACCCCTGAGCGCGAAAGTTGCAGCGCTGTAAAGCGCCAGTGTAGCCATGGCCTGAGCCGCAGTAGCAAGTGAAAGGAACAGTCTCTCTCACTTGTTGGCCAGCTCTGCCCCGCTGACGGTGATCAACGTCTTCCACCATACGCACACATGCCCAGTCCCCCTGCTCCCACAGTGATTTGTGTCTGAGGCTGCTCCAGGCATGTTGGAACAGACACGCTGCCTGGGCTGCCGGGGAAGAGAGGTGTGTCCCCCCCCGCACATTTCTTTTGCAAGAGGCACAAAACTCTGTCAGACGTAAAACTAGAGACATGCTCTAGTGAAATCTTGGGGAGGTTCTCTATGAGTCTAGTGCCAGACTAAAGAATATTCACTTCACACTGACTACATGGGTTTGTTCTCTCTCACCTCCCAACCATGAAACCGTACTAAGAAAACCAGAGTTGATCCACTAAAATGAATGGGAGCAATCAAAGAAGCCAGGGAAACACACAAGTGGACTGCGTCCACAGCAAGCCCTCACAGAACAGGGCCTAACAGGCTATTTTTTATATAACACTGTAGCAGAGCTCTGCAAGCCTTTTGTAATGAAACAAAGTAAACCTGTTTTGATTGGTTACATACACCAGACACAGCCCAAATCCACAAAAAGCTTCACTGAGGCTGGATGCTTGGGATATGATGCACTCTTTTTTTTTTAAACTTAAAAGTGAGAAACTGCCTAATAGGTTTCATAGGAAGGTTGAAAGGAAAAGATCTCAATACATATATATTTATTTGATATGAAAGCATCTTTACCTGAACCCAATGGACTATTCTGACTTCTGTGATTCACTAGTGAATAACTTCCTTAAACATAAGCAAAGAGTTCTGTGGCACCTTATAGACTAAAAATGTATTGGAGCATGAGCTTTCGCGGGTGAATACCCACTTCCTTAAGCATGCCATTCCCCATCTCTAAATTGGTCCCATGCACTTTATTAATCAGCAAGATCTTCCAGGACAAGTCAAGTGGCTAAACAAGCAGCATTATAAGAATCTTCAAAAACACAATTAACATATTTTCCGTCTCCAACTCTCATTAAAATGGTTTGCCCTCATTAGCTCAGAGTTTGACAAAAGATTGTCTGCCAGCCATAGAACACATGCAAAATTTAAAGTGGAAGTGAACACTGAGGATTTTATTACGCATGACACCAAATTTGGATTTGTAATGCAAGTTTCACCCTTAAACTCTGGACAGGCTACCACCGTCTCCATAGTACAGCAAAGTTCAGATGGATAAAACTATCAGAACACCTTCTGCTGTCATTACACTGGATTACATCTGGTAACCCCACTGAAATCAATTAAGCTGTTAATTGATTTTAGTTTACTTATTCTACATTTGCATTCTAGATTTGGTGTAGGTGAAAAGAATTTGGTCCATTTTTCTTAAAGTAGCACATTCCTGTAAGAAAATTATCTATTAGCTGCTTTGTCAAACAAAATGGCTTAAAATTATGGAAAGAAGATTAAAAATTTCTGATCTCACAGGCTGTTTTATTATACAGTAGCTCCATTCACTAATGAAATAATATTTTGACATAGTCCAAAGGTGAACTCCCATTCTGTATGGACTGATGTCTCGCCAGTAAAATCAGTAAGGGATTTGTGGGAAAGATAATTAGCAAATATTCTGGGACTGAAAAATTACTGTTAAACTCTGTGGAATAAAACTTGGATTTGCAAACTAATGAAACATGCCATATCAACAGGGGTTTTCCATTTGCTACAATTAAAAATTGTATTTTTTCCCTTCACAGGCAGGAAATCACTAACAGATCAGCAGCATCACCACCACAGATTTTTGTTAAAGATAAGACACAAATGGAGCATCCAACAGGAGCCAAGGGTCTCTCTTCATAATGACTAACACATTTCATGACATTCCTTCAAATGACAGAGTAAAAAAGCCCAGCAGTTTATTGCCTTCTGTACATCCTGTGCATAAGATATTCCTTTACTTGTGGGCTAATAATATTTCTTTCCTCTATGTCAAATCTCTTTCATTCTCTCTTTTTCTCCTCTCTTGCCAGATGTATTTAATACAGTATGTAATAAGATTTCCGAATGGTTTCTAGCCTTTGGTGAGAGCATCATCACATAAGCAGGGTAAGAACAAAAGCACCAAAGAAATAAACACGGGCAACTATTTTAATAGATTGCAAAGAACTCACCAACGTATACATTCTTTTCATTTTAAACTGACCAATTGTTTAAAAAGAAAGGCATTCCCATGAACAGTAATACTTTAAGGTGGGCAAACCCACTTCTCTTAATTTCACACACTGTGGGTTTGAGCTTTCCATTAGCAAACAACTTATGTGACACAGAATGTTAGGAACCATTAAGAAAAGGACAGATAAAAGACAAAAAATATCATGCCACTATATAAATCCATAGTATGTCCACACTTTGAATATTGTGTGCAGTTCTTGTCACCGTATCTCAAAAAAAGATAGATGACAATTGGGAAAAAGTACAGAGAAGGGCAAGGAGAGATTAAAAAGAGTGGGATTATTCATCTTGGAAAAGAGACAACTAAGGGAGAGGTCTATAAAATCATGAATTTTGTGGAGAAAGTAAATAAGAAAGTGTTATTTACCTCTTCACATAACAAACAAATTAGGATCTCCAAATTAAATGAATAGGTATTAGGTTTAAAAACAAACAAAGAAGTACTTCTTCACAAAACACATAGTCAACCTATGGAACTTGCCAGAGGATGTTGTAAAGGCCAAAAGTATAACTGGGTTCAAAAAAGAACTAAATACATTCCTGGAAAATAGGTGCATCAATGGCTATTAGCCAAGATGGTCAGGCACACATGCTTTGGGTGTCCCAAACCTCTGACTGCTAGAAGCTGAGACTGGACAACAGAGAATGGATCACTCGATAATTGTCCTGTCCTGTTCAATTCCTCTGAATAATCTGGCACTGGCCATTGTTGGAAGACAGGATCCTAGGCTGGACGGAGCTTTGGTCTGACCCAGTATGGCTGTTCTTATGTTCTTAATTCATGTTATTAGAGTCGCATTCTGCTGAGCAAAGACTTAAAAAGTCCAACGAAGAAACAGAATGAAATAGGGAGTAAAGAAAACATAAATACAGAAAGACCACAGAAAATCTATAGCATATTGTAGAGACCACCACTATTGCCAGGCTAAGAATTGAAGTACTGGATCAGACCCATCTAGTCCAATATGCTGTCTCCAACACAGTGGCTGGTAGCTGCTTCAGGGAGAGATTCAAGAATTGGATACAAATTGACTTCAGTGGAACTCACCCAGTTTCCACCAGCTGAGGATCTGGTCCTATGTGTTTGGATTACATTTAGTTCATGAACTATTTTAATTTTATGAACCTCAAAAGCTGTTTGAAATGTTTACAAAACTTAAAATTCCACAAGGTTTGCCAATCCCTAAAAGAAGGGGGAGAGACAGACAATTACTACAAATGTGAAGCAGCACCTTTAAAAAGGAAGCACTGGAATGTTTAACCGACTGAGCAGTCTGGCTTATATCATCAAGTACTGCAAACTGTAGTCCAGTAGTTCCTGGAATTACACAAACTGTAAGCAAACACTTCATAATTCCAAAAGAAGATACAAGGCTGAGTAAATCTTGTAAATAAATCATTAAGTACTAGTAAGTTTTTGTATTATTTTATATCTCAAGCCAAAATGCTTCCTTCCCAGCAATGAAAATGGAGCTGACTACTGGGACTTCCCATGAAATGAGATGACATCTCTTTGCACACAAAGAGGTGTCAGAATGTTCAGCCAATTGAGCGATATGTTTGGCTGAACAGTCATAGGTACCTATTAATGAGCCAAATTCATTCCAGGTGGAATTCTAGCAGCTTCAGTATAGTTACACCAGGGATCAAATTGGCCAAGGGTATTTTAATATCAGCACTTAAAAATAACACTATGTATAAATTCCTTCAGCCATCCACATGCAGTATTTGTTGCATACAGAAATATGTGAGCTTTCTCCCCTGAATTCTTTTTGAAAACCCGATTGAGCATCAAACTTCAGTGGTTGATGATAAAGCTCTCACAAATGAGAGTCACGGTGGGCGGAGGAAAGTGAAAATAAGAAAAAAGCACGAGGAGAGCTAGGTCAGAGGAGGGAGGGCTGACATCTCAAAATGCTTGAAGTCAATCAAGTATAAGAAAAGGAAGGTACAAGTTGCTCTAATGAGTCTGTCAATAAACCACCAGTCTTCTGCCTTAGCAAGAATTATGGCAAGCAGGTGACTAGTTAGGTATATGAACCATCATGATTAGTGCAGAAAACATAGCCTTTGTGAAGAACAGGTGTAGGGAGGGCTTATGGAAATACCTCCAATGCAATGCTGTCACTGAAGCTTTATATAGAATTGTACTGTAGAGTCAGATTTAGCACAGACTGGTGTAGCTGTTGAGGTCATATTCTACCAGCTATGCTGTCTTCTCCTAAGCATGGTGGCTCCTAAATACCCTTCTTCATGTACATCATCCTCACATCACCATGGTACTGGAGAGCCAGCAACAGATGAAATGAGAGGGAAGCTAAAGCATCGGTGATGGAAATCATATTCTGAGCTCAACAAACACAGCAGAAAGTACTTCTGAAATCCCATGTTATTGCCATGATAGAGAAGGCGGCTTTTTCCTCCAGGTTGCCCATGACATTCTGATTAGTAGAACTGTTCTGGAGAGCAAGGGTGGAGGTGGGGCAGAAGACAACTCTGGTGAATCCAGGGTTTCTTCCCTTGAAAGCCAAGTTGAATTATTCTTACTGAGTTTTCTAGATATATCACAATTAACACTTCTTGCATAGGGACTAGCTCCACTGCTTCTATGATAGTAGATACCTGGTAAGGTTGGGAAATCCTCTTCTTTGGTTGCATTTTGACCAGTTTTACTTACTGAAGTTCTGGGCTACCGGAGAGTAGGACCCATGCCACTCTACAGTAGTAAAATCTTACATGGGTAGATGCTGCTGTATCTCCCCTTTGAGGGAGGCAAAGTACCAGCATCATTTAAGCAAGCTATTATTATATCAGTGTTCAAGAAACCACCTCTTATCTCTGGGGATCTCCAGAAAGGTGGAAAGATTTTTGTAGCAAAGCTGCTATGGCTTTATCAGACTCCCTTGTCTTCCTAGCATTCTGGTTTTTAGATTCAAGAATGGGACTGAGAATGCAGTGATCTCATTGGCCAATGATCACTGAAGTATTATGTTGTCCCTTAACATAACACAAGAACCAGGATCACCCAATAAAACTAATAGGCATTGGGTTTAAGAGAAACATAAGGAAGTACTTCTTCACACAATGCCTAGTCAACCTGTGGAACTTGTCACTGCATGTTGTGAAGGCCAAAAATAAAAGAGGGTTAAAAAATAATTAGACAAGTCCACAGAGGCTATAATCCATGTTACAGGGCGGGACTCACTGCTGCGGGGCCTCCTGTTGGTCATCCAGGGAATTAGTGTTTCCCGCTCCGGAGTGCCCTCTTCAGGCCAGTGTCCCGCTTGCTCCTGGGTCTGAGTCCCTCCTGGATCCCGGTGCCCCTTTCAGGCCGGGGTGCTGCCCCCTAGCAGTACCCCCACAGATCTGGGTCTCCCCTTCCCGGGGAACCCCCACCCTCTATCCCCACCTCGCCTCAGACTATGGCTACTGCCAGTCTTGATCTAGCCCCCATTCACTGGGGCAAACTGCCGTGTAAATGCCACTCATCACCAGCAAGGGGGTTTGGACCTGCTGCCTCTGCCTCCCCAGGGCTGCCCTCTGCAACCCCAGTACTTGTTCTTGCCCTTTAACAAGGCGCACAGCCTGGATGGTTTCCAGGTCGGAGCTCCCCAGCTTCTCTGGTCTTCCCCCAGCCCTGCTCCAGTCTAGGTACCCTGCTCAGCTCCCAGGTAGCCAGGCCCATCCCTCTCACCATCTAGAGAGAGAGAGACTCTGTGTGCTTCTGGCCCATTGCCCTCTTATAAGGGCCAGCTGGGCCCTGACTGGGGCATGGCCACACCTGTGGCTGGTTCCCCAATCAGCCAATGCTTACTGCTTTTCCTAGCGGCAGCCTTCTCACAGCCTCAGCCCTCTCCCAGGGCCGATTTAAGCCTTTTAAGGCAGGAGTGGGTGACCACCCTGCTACAATCCAAGATGGTCAAGGACATAACCCCATACTCTAGATGTCCCTAAACCAGAAGCTGGGACTGGATGATGGGGTTGGATCACTCAATAATTTGAAGCGTCTGGCACCAGCCATTGTCTGAAGACAGGATCCTGGACTAGATAGACCATTGGTCTGACCCAGCATGGCCATTCTTATGTTCTTAGATACCAATAACCATGAGGTGGTGCTGATGTGTTTGTGGTCCTTGGCAGGGATATACAGAATTGTGTTTGATTGTCTCCAATTTTTTTCACTGAGAGGTCCCAGAGGCTGCTGCTGAGCCCCTCTCTCTGGCCTTTTAGTGCTCCAGTGTGGGATGCCACAAGGCTCTGGAGCGCTGGAAAAGAGTGTGGTGACAATACGAGCCCAGCATATCTTGGTAAATGAGACCTACCTTCGCTCCTGTGGTGCTATCTACAAAGCAGCCTGCAAAACCATCACATGCAGTTGCCACCCAGTCTACATCCCCTGTCTCGACAAGGGGAGCGCTGCCTTGCTCGAGCAGTATGAGGCATCTGGTGACCCAGATGTCGCTGACCATCTGATCGAATCGTTGGACACTACCTGCCGAGCCACATGGGAGGAGACGACCAAGAGGATGAGCTTTACTCGCTCCAGCCGCATGTGTTGGAGTCTGTTCTGATGTCTTGGAGCAGCGCAGCAGCCACCTGCACTCTGCCAACCCTCAGTGACACCCAACCAGGTAGCTGGACACCTACGTAAAGTGGCCAGAGCACCTTTGGAGAAACAGGTGTGAAGACAAGTGAGAAACGAATGGCCTATAGTTAAATGTGTCCACCAGATCAGAAGCTGCCCAGAACCATTCACCGTAACCGAGCTGGAACAGACACTGGGGAGCATCAAGTGTGGAACAGCTGCAGGCTATGACATCATATCTCCAGAATTCCTGAAAAACCTTGGCCTCCGTGCTCGGCTTTGGCTTGTGAAATTCTTCACCAGGATCATCAGTGAAAGTAGGCAACCGAAGAGATGGCGCACGGCAAAAGTCATTGGCCTCCAAAAGCCTGGAAAGGACCCAAGTCAAGCATCAAGCTATCATCCCATATCATTATTGTCGGTGTGCTTCAAGGCACTGGAGCGCTTGGTCCTACAGCATATATTACCCAACGTGGAGAGAATTTTGAGCCCTGACCAAGCCAGCTTTCGCTGAGGCCATAGCACATGTGACCAAGTACTCACCCTGACCACAGGTGTTGAAAATGACTTCCAGAGAAACTTGAACACAGGCGCTGTTTCCATCAATCTAACAGCAGTGTACGATGCGGTACGGCACACTGGCCTGCTTGTGAGAGTATCACAGGTCCTGCTACCTTGGGTCACAGGTGTTGTTGAACTGTTCCTCTGTGATAGGCAGTTCAGAGTCCATATGGGGGAGAAAACGAGTGCTTGAAGACAATAGAGCAATGGGTTACCCCAGGGCTCTATGCTTTCTATAGCCCTGTTCAACCTTTACATCAATGACCTGCCAACAACGGAGTCATGAAAGTTCATTTATGCAGACGACATCTGTTGCAGTACCCAGGCCCGGACGTTTCACGAGTTTGATAACACCTTAAACTGGGACATGATAAAAAGTTAGCTGACTACTTAAGGCTTGGCACCTCCAGCCAAACGTCATAAAAACAGCCTCCAGTTTGTTCCATCTTCATCAAGCCAGAGCAACCCAAAAACTGAATGTTTACCTGAATGGTCAGAAGGTGAAGCATGAAGTAGAACCAGTCTATCTAGGTGTGACCTTAGACCGCACACAGAGTTATCATACCCACCTGAAAAAGACAGCAGCTAAAGTAAAGATGCATAGCAATCTTCTTAGTAAACTGGCAGGTTCGTCATGGGGTGCTTGTGTTCCAACTTTGTGGACATCAGCTCTTGTACCTTGTATTGGTGGCAGAGTACTGTGCACCAGTTTGGAGTCGATCATCACATACCAAACTGGTGGATACACAGTTACATGCCACCATGCGCATCATCTCCGGCACCTGTGTCCAACTGCACTCCCATGACTTCCAGTTCTGAGCAATATTGCTCCTCCTCATATCAGATGAGAGATTGACACTGGTAAGTTACTGGAGAAAGTACACACCAACTCAAGCCTGCCACTGCACAATGACCTTTTTAAACCACCAGCTGTGCATTTGCCGTCACGTCGCCCATTATGGTCTCATCTGCCACGCCGGGCTGTTAGGGCGGAAACACTCTGGCAAGAGGAATGGATATCAGTTATAATCCCCAACCAGTCCCTCGTCACCGACCCCCCAGTTTGCCTGCCTGGTTTTGACCTGCCCCGTTGCTAATGGTCCCTGTTGAACAGGTTCTGGACCAGGCAAGGTCTCAGTGCAGCCAACCAGTATCGTTGGGTCCTTTGTAACAGCTCTTTGTGCAACTTCAGTGCAACACAGATGATGACACACATTGTAGATGAATGCCTGCTGACTAGGTTTCAGCGGTGGCCTAGAAGAACTGCATCACGCTACTGAAGATGCCATCCCTTGGCTAGATGACTATGCACACGCTAAATAAACAGACAAGGATCTGCTTTGTCACCCCTCCTGTTCAATGTGTATGTGATGCCACTGGGAGAAATGAGAGAGTTTGGGCTTCAGTGCCATCAGTGTGTGGATGACGCTCAACTCTACATTACTTTCACTGGACCCAGACAGGCCTACCAATCTATTTTCCCAGTGTCTAGGCAAGACTGGGGTTTGTATCAGAGCTAGTGGAAAAGGCTTGGAGTGATTCTCCATGTGTGGGATACGAGGCAGAGGTGATATCTGCACCATTGACTGAGGGTACAGTGATGCATCTTTTTAATGAAGTTTACTGTCTTGAAGTCTTATCAACCTTTTACCTCCTCCTGGTCTCCTAAATAGCCACAACAATCAAGAGTGCATTTGACTCCTTGCCTTTTTCTCTTTCCTTCTAGAACAGTGGTTCTCAAACTTTTGTATTGGTGACCCCTTTCACACAGCTAGCCTCAGAGTGTGACTCCTCTTATAAATTTAAAACACTTTTTAAAATATTTAGTACTATTATAAATGCTGGAGGTGAAGCAGGATTTGGGGGTGGAGGCTGACAGCTTAGGACCCCCCACATAGTAAGCTCAGTTTGAGAACCCCAGTTTGAGAACCGCTGTTCTAGAACTGCTGATCAGGTTTATTCATGACAAGTCAAAGAAAACTAGCCTCCTCTGCTTTCCTGCCTCATCATCCTGGAAGGCCTTAGTGTTTCCTGAAGCAGGTCTCTGTATGGATATTTTTCTTGTGGTGGGTTTATAATAGTAATTCTGACTTACCAGACAGATTTTCTATTAAATTCACAGATAACAGAATATACCTGAGGGGCAGAAAGGCAAGTGAGAGAAAGAATGTGGGTAAGGGAGACCTTTATTGCTGCTACTTCTGGGAGTTTGGCACTGCAATATTATTACAAGCCAGGTTATGTCATGCATGTCATTTCATAATGAAACACGTTTGTTTTTATAAACCAGAGTTAATATTTGGATACTTCGGGAACTGTTAAGATAATGGGATAATAAAAGCAGCAATATAGTTCCATCCTTAGGGAAATGGCATATTTCAAGGTAAGGGCTTTGTCAGACAGAATATTGCATGTACTCCTGCAATATCTGAAATGCATTTGGTTATTCATCAGGTTTTTCAGCAATATGATCACTTGCCCCCATTTTCTCCTTTCCTCAACTCTGCAAAAAACCATGTGAAGTTAGTGACTGCAATAGGAATAGTTGCATACTGAGTGCGGGGAGAGGGTTTACATTTAAAGAAGTGGCTCATAATTAGGATTTAGTGGAGTGTGTCTGCTTTTCCTATTGCTTAAAGTCACACGAGGTGACAGTTAAATGACCCATCAAATTACTCTGCTGTATGGCAGAACAATTTTTAAATGTTAAAAAAATGAGTGAATCCGGCTCAACTGTTTCCTGACCTGATGTTATTAGTCTAGAATTCACCCAGATGTGGTATTTGTGAATTTAAGGGAAGTGACTGCTTTGAGCATTTGCTCAGGTCAACAGGGTGGGATGAATACAGCAGAAAGAAAAGTACAGGGGCCTCTTCAGTGTGGGGGAGCAGCTAAATAGAATGAATGAAATGCCTATTCTTACATGTTTTATCTCCAGCATGCCTGGATGTGTCAATATCATAACTAAGCTGATGAGTGGGGCTGAGCAAGCTCAGACAGCTCTTTAAACAAAACAAAGCTAGGATGGAGTGCTGGGCTTCATGTCAACCCGGTGAGGCAGGGGAAACTCAAAGGAAATATTTATAATACACATTTCTTTACCTTTACATGATATCTTCATATTTTGAAAACAATTTCACTGTTTGGTTGGAAGTCCAAAGGATCCACACAGAAATTTAATACTTAAAAGAGGGGGGAAAACTGGCATTAGGGCTCTCTCAACTTGCCAAGTTAAAGGAATGTTATTGAAGACTCCTTACATAAATGTTCCTCGACCTTTGAATGAACCAACACGTCTTAAAAACTGTATTAGCTAAAGCAAATTCCCATAGCAAATAAAACTTTAAGTCAAGTGCATCAGATTTTTCCTCCTTGAAAGAGCTTGAAGAGAAATCTCCAACATTAGGAATGGCAAGCTAACATTTCCTGATTGTTTCTAGCAGTGCTCTTAGAGGACTGTTTCTCAACCTATTTACCATTGTGGGCCACATCCAATATTATCTGTATGGCCCTGAGGATATCACATGGGCTGCAGTGCTGTGCTGACTGGGCCACAGGTTAAGAACCACTGCTTTAGAGCACATAGGAGCACAGTAAATGCCTTCTTAGTGCTGGATTAAGGGTGTAGCATGCCAATGCACCAGAGTCCTACAGCAAGTGGCCAGCACAATGCTACTAATAGAAAACTGGGCATCATCGAGTCAGGAGCACTAGTCCATGTGCAGGATGAAAGATGCAAATTAATATTGTCTTAGTCCATTTCACAGATAAGCTGAATCCTAGAAGCAATGACCCCCTTTGCACTGGCACCAATATCTTTTCTAGTCTCGCATGTGCAGGATGAAAGATGCAAATTAATATTGTCTTAGAACACATTAATTTGCTCACTTACGGTGTTGCTTTCAGAGGATCATAATTAGGAAGGAGGATAGCCTTCACCACAACCTGTTCCTGGAAGGCAACTGTAGCTTTTTCTACTAACACCCAAAAAGGGTCAAATTCTGATCCTAGGAATGTCTACACACAAAAGCCAGTTTAGCTAAGGTCACTTTGAAAAACCAAGGAATTAACATACTGGACCATTCCAATGGTGGGCCATTGTAGTCCTGTCTACAATAGTGGTCCATAAATGCATCAGAAGAAGCTCATAGAGATCCCAAGATGGATAGTAATCTGTCCATTGGAGAAATTTTCTTCTAACCCCAAGCATTTAGTGGTTGGCTTATATTGTAAAACATGAGGGTTAAGATGCCTATTTCTCATTCTAATACAACTATGGGTGTTTTAAAACAGATAGGTTTTTCTGAATGCCCCTAAGCTCTTTGCTTCAATGACATCTTGTAGCAGTGAGTTCCACCGGCTAACTGTGCTGTATAAAACAGCATTTCATTTTATCAGTTTTAGATTTGTGGCCTTTAGATTGTATTGCTAGTCTCTTTATCAGGTGAGCTGTGTAACAGTATAAAAGTTATTAGCGACAGATCCTGAGACCCTCCAATCTAGCACTTCATTAATTACTTGAAGGGAGAATGGCTGAATTCAAGTTCCCAGACCTGAACTGGGCTCTGCAGTTTTGCATCCAAAAATCACAAGTGGATCCATTTCCAGATCTAATTTGCATCTTTAACAGCATAAACCTGTTTTTTGCTTCGCTGCCTGGAGAGGCTCCCATTTTAGCAATGAGAAAACTGAAATTCAGTGTTTAAATGATTTGCCCACAGTAACATAGGGAATTAAAGGTAGACCTGAGAGCATGCAGAATGGCCACACGCACTTTTCTACAGCATTCAACACCACAGTATCAGAGTACTTTACAAGCATTAAGGAATTAACATTCAGAATTCCACTGTTCGATACAAGTATTATTCACATTTTGCTGGTCCTGTGGTGACCCTGGCAGGTTATAGTCTTTCCAACCCTTCAGCAAGGTTGGGAGCCCCCTCTCAGCTCATGCTGGCCCTTTTATCCCAAAAGCCCTATCTCCTTGGCCTCTGGACCTGTATGAACCAGTATACGCAAACCACCCAGGAGGTGGTACTTCTCTGGAGCTGTTCACAATCCCAGGGACTGCAGTAATCAACTCCCACTGTTTTTAGTTCCCAGAGGAGTTGCAGTAATCCTTCCCCATGGAGTAGAATATGGTCCCTAGTCCACAAAGATACATAAAATATTAATAAGTTTAATACAATAGGATCCCCAAAAATACCACATGTGGTTGCAATAAAGTTGAACCTCAGAGTTACGAACTGATCAGTCAACCACACACCTCATTTGGAACCAGAATTATGCAATCAGGCAGCAGCAGTGACTGAAAAAAAAAAAAGCAAATACAGTACAGTACTGTGTTAAAGGTCAACTACTAAAATAATAAAGGGAAAATAGCAATTTTCTTCTGCATAGTAGGGTTTCAAAGCTATATTAAGTCAATGTTCAGTTGTAAACTTTTCAAAGAACAACTATAATGTTTTGTTCAGAGTTACAAGCAACTTCCATTCCTGAGGTGTTCATAACTCTGAGGTTTTACTGAATCTGTCACACATGCGTATATGAGTCTTTGTTACTTCCTCTTGAAAGCTTTTTGTGCATTTGGAAGTAACCCCTCAAGGAGGCAGAAACAATACCACGTACCTCAGATGACCAAACCTACAGTGTGACTAACAAATTGCACACAGCAAATGCTTTAAGCAATGGCTGCAGCAGAGAGTTAACAAGCAATCCATAGACTGAGATGTTTTAAATAAAACATTCACCATTGTCAATAATCAGTATATTAATTAAAATGACAAGCTGTTCATGACCTGAAAAGCGTGTGTAAACTCAAAAGCTTGTCTCTCACCAACAGAAGTTGGTCCAAGAAAAGATGTTACCTCATCCATCTTATTTCTCTAATGTGTTCATGGATAGTTCATGAATAGGAAAAGAGGTTAACTTTAAATAAATGTCTCACTGCTAAAAGTTCACCCCGTTCTATTTGCTGTGCTTTATCCCAAACACTTCTTGGTATCTAGTGTCCATAGTATGGTCTTGTGGCTAAAGAGCAGGAGACCGAAATCAATAACTTTTGGAAAGTCACTTATTTTCTCTGTGCCAAAGTTCCTCCTTTACTTCCTTACATTACAAGGATGCTGTGAGGAGAAATGTATTGATGTTTGTTAGATATTACAGTGATGGACACCACATAGATAGATTGTATTTACAATATCTAAACCAAATCCCCAGGTGTTCCACTGAATGTGTTGTAAGGGTTCTTTACAATATCTAAACCAAATCCTTGGATATTCCCTTGAATATCTTCACTCCACTGTGGAAAACGGCAGCATACTTGCTTAGTTTAACAGGCCAGGCCACATATGTTACTGCTGCAAGGGAGAAATCCACTCTGGAGAAACAGAGGGGCATAATATTCCACATATGGAGGGTACTTCTGTTGCTCCTGCTGTCACAATTTTGTAATGTGCAGGCATTAGTGTGAAGGGTCACAACACAGTCACCACTCCTGCCTGAAAATAATTTCATTTGATCATCTTTGTTTCTGGATGAATGTGATCTCATTCCCTCTGCACATGAGAATTTCACAGGCAAGAGGCATCATATTCTTGGGGGAGAGGGAGGGAAAGAGGCAACAGGAATGTCAGTGCCCCTTATGGTAAGAGTAGTAATGTGTTTGTCAGCGCTTTAGACTTTGTTACATGGGAAAGTTTTTCAATATAATTTAAAGTATGAATTCAAACTAATATAGGTATAACAGTATAACTCTCCCCACTAAGCCCCAGTATGGACATACTTATTCTGGAATAAATATGACTTTTCAGTTTACCTTATATTCTTTAGGGAGGGGTTTATGCTAAACTGAAAAAAAAACACTCATATATTGGAATAAGTGTTCACACAGGGGTTTACTGAGATAAATATACCCATACAAATGGTAAAACTTTCCTGTATAGGCAAAGCCTTAGAATTAATATTCATTCTATATAGAGTCAAAGTTTAAGGCCAGAAGGGACCACCAGATCATCTACTCTATTGACCTGGTTACCATTTGTAGTTTACCTTAGGTTTCAGCTCATGCAATTCAAGTTTGTAGCATGCATGGGATCTTAACCATGTCTTGTAACCTACTTAAAACGGAAGGCATATCCAGGTTAACAAATTGTGATATAGATGGGACATTAGTTGTGTGACAGCAACCCTAACTGCCATGTAAGTATAGCAATAAAGATGAAGTTCCATATGTCATCCTTGATCCATTCACAGAACTCTCATGGACATCAATGGGAAGTTTCCCCACTATACTACTGATTTTTATGTGGTCATACATAAGACACCCTAAAATAGACACACACTTTAGGGCAGAATAGACATAACACTGTGTTGTATAGCAGAGAGGAATCCTGCAGGAAACTGTAGAACACTACATAAACTAAAAAATGGTCCAGACTTACTTGTTTTTAAGAAGTTCCCTGAATGGAACTAAAATTCTCAGTGGAAAAAACTTATAAGAGCAGGGTTAAGACCAGTGGCAGCCTAGATGGGACCCTATCTACACATGTGATGTGTCTCCATAATTTTTACCAGACAGAACTTGTAGGTGTGGCCTGAGCATAGAGGCAGTTCAACCAAGGAACACTGTGAACTGTGCACTTCTCTCTGTAGGCAGTCTGGTTATCGTTACTTCTGTGCAGGAAGACCTACAGAGCCAAGAATTGCTTCCATGGAATAGTGCATTATAGCTGAGATGCAAACCAGCATTTCCAAGTCTAATACTATTGTTTATTAGTTCAAGAACACTGTTCAGTCTGCCATCGACATGTGCAGAGGAAGAGCCACCCCAGCCCCAAAGCCACCATGGGATCATTGGCCTTGGTTGCTTGACTCAGTTGAGTTCAACTTGTACCCTCATTAACACTGACATTGCTCTAACACAGTAGCTGGAGAAAAAGCATATTCAAGTGATAGCAATGGTTAAAGTAGATGTTCAGGACAGAGTATAGAACGTGTCCTTCTCCTGACCTACATAGTACAACATGGTTTGGATGATAAAGGAATACTTCAGGACAGAGGCCAAAAGGGGGAAAGATTCCTGTAGTCAACTGCTGGCTACATTGAACATGACTAGATCCACAGTGATGGTTTCTGTGTTTAATTGGCAGTCAACTGCTGCTTCTGCGCAAAAAGCCCTCCGAGCTTAAATTAGTTGGACTTGTGTGCAATGTGTAGCAACAAAAAAAGTTACTGAGGAGAATGGGTCAGGCCAAAAGCTTGGGAGTATAGTCCCAGAATTTACCTTCTATACTGACTATCCTGTGCATGCCCCAGTTTTAGTAATTCAGCATCTTTTAGATGGCAGAAACCATCAGCAAAAGGTATCCAGTGCTGCTACCAACACCATAACCCTCTGCATTTAGCTTGCAAAGCACTAACAGAAATTATAGGAATGCAGGAAGACTGCTTCATTTTAGAGAGAGATATTTACAATAATTAGCCCTGCTCTTTGAAAGATTTGTCTAGTCTAGACTGATACATGTTTCTAAGTTGTAGCCATTAGTTCCTACAACTCCCTGTGCATATCAATCCATGCATTTTATGAGTTCATGAAATGGCGCAAAGTGGACAGCACAGTGGACTTTACACAGCCTCTCTCCACTAGGTCACTAGTTTTAATCCAATCCACAGCCCAGTGTCTCGAAGTTGTTGAAAGCTGATGAGTACTCACATGATGTCAGAAGAGTAAATAGGGGACAGGTCTCCACCTTAAACTGACCTCTTTGGCAGTTTCTGGTTTCCTAGTGCCTCTGCTGAAATACCAACCCCTTCATCCAAATTTCAGAACCTCAGCAGGAAGGTTTGGTTCAGTACAGGTTGCACTATAGCCAAAGTTTCAGAGGACTCAAATCAACCAGCTTGCCCGCTACTATGAAGGAGCCCTTGCCACCTAGGCTCTTGGATACATGTGTTGCAGTGGCCATTTCTGAAATGGGTGAACATACTCTCATGAAGTGATAGTGGAAATTCTGCTGGAAACAACTGACTGGCCTACATCTCCTATCATATCACCCAGCCTCCTAATACCAAGATGTGGGACACAACTGCAAAATGAGGGATGAACTGATGGAACATGCATTTCTCTCCCCCAAGTCAACTATTATCACATCCTTCTCTCCACCACCCCTCACACCTTTACCTGCCAGCCTCCTCAGAGACATGAACAGTAGTGAGGGCAGACGGCTGACTTGTTATCGAAAGTCTAAGCTTCATCACTGCAGCAGGAGAACACAGCAACTAGTGTATCCCTGTCCTATGTTTATTGATATATTCCTAAGTATATTGAGCTTTCAGTTTTTGCCAGATACACCCTGAAGGATCCTTTCCATCAACAGGCCAGTCTCCCTGTCTTTATTGTGAGCTGTTTTCTGGAGAAGGCCAGCTGGCTTTTCTTTTTTAGTTTTCTCATGGTGGGCTTGCTGACTCACTTTCCCTTTGGGCTCCCTACCTGTGCCTGCTGCCTTGGAGGACAGATCTATTCTCCTCACACCCAGCAGAGGCTTTCTATAAATTTCTCACTGCACTGCAATATGAAATGAGTTACTATGACGCCTTCAAAATCTGCCTCAGGCCACAAAGAACATCCACAACTCAAATAATTTTTTTTTTTTTAGGGGATATGAGGGTTACTTATACTGTAACTGAGGTTCTTCGAGTGTCCTCTGCGTATTCACTCTCATGGAATGCTCCAACTGGTGAAGCTTGAATGGTAGAACTCTCGCTAGCAGTAATGTTTGGAACACTCTCATGCCTCTCCCGTCCCTTCCCTCAGGGAATGTTGAATGTTCCAGGATGAAGGTATAAAAGGGCTGTGGTACTCTAGCTGCCTCATTTCCTTCCCGCATAACACCAAGCTCTTTGATAAGTAGGACTCCAAAGTAGTGGCATAAGGTGGGCAGGGAATGTGAATAAGCAGAGTCCATCTTGAAGAACCACAGTTATAGGTAAAAGACTCCTCGCTGTTCTTGCTAACATGGCTACTCCTCTGAAACTCATCACCAGTTATAGGTAAGCAACCTTTTCTTTCTTCTTTGAGAGTCCTTAGCCTATTCCCACTCGTGAGACAGATTAAAAGCAGTACTTTGATCCAGGATGGTGGGACCATGGAGTTCTAGCTGAAGGAGGACTGCAGAAATGCCTTGCTAAATCTTGCATCAGATCTAGATTCCAAATCTAACACATCTAGAAAAAGCCACAAAGCTGCCTTCAGTCTAGCAGAATGTGTTTTTAATTCCCTGAAAGGACAAGCCCATCAATTTATAAGCTTCATTAATCCATAATCTAGCCCATCTTGAGAGGATTTGCACAGAAATAGCTTTACTCTTACTCCTCTTTTCATAAATAAAAGGCTAAAGCTTTCCTAACATCCAGTGTATGTCATTTAGCTGCTCCAAACTGAGCATGAGATTGGGGAAAGAACATCAGTAAAAGTATAGATTGGTTTGTATGAAAATCTGAGACCACCTTTGGTAAAATCTTGGATGTACATAAAAAATTGAAAAGAGAGTAAGTGGCAGATCAGCCATTAATCACCTGTAATTCACTTATGTGCCTCACTGAAGTGCTAGTCATCAAAAAACACAGTCTTAATAGACAGGTAAAACACTGTGCAGTTTACCAAAAGTTCCCAGGGAGGTTTCACCAACTGAGAGAGCATTATGTTCAAATGGCCATGATGGCACAGAATGTCTTATTGAAGGATACAAATTAAGATATTTTAGGAACTTTTTGACTGCCTCCTGAGTAAAAAATTGTTTTATTATCCATTGGTACATGGTATGCTGATGTGACTGAGAAGTGAACCTTCACCAAAGGTAATGAAAGACCTGTTCTTTAAATAATTATATATTAGAATATTTATTGTAATGGTACTATATGTGGATCTGTATCATATATAGAAACCCACAGTCGAAAAAACACAAACATTTCCATTTATGACAATAACATTTCTGTGTGGACTCTTTCCTTGAATTTATCAGTACATTTTGCTTCTCTATCAAACAAGACTTTTCTAGCAAGCCCCGAGTCTTATTCCCCATGATGTTAGATGGAGAGACTGAAGATCAAGGTGACAGACCAGCCTTGTTGTGTCAACAAGTCTACTACTAATAGTAGAGGTTTATTAATTCTCTGGACAGGTGAATTAAGTCTGATCGATGCTGGTGCTATTAAAATTACCCTAAATGGGTCTTTTAAAAAATAAACTGTTTGAATGAAAGGAAAAATGGGGAGAAAATGTATATATTAAGCCTTGACCCCACCCACTTTATAAGAAGTGTATCTGATACTGGGTCCTGTCTTTCCCTGCTCTCAAGCAAAATTTTTGACATTTCCTGTTGCTGCTGGATGGAACGAGATCTATTACAGGATTCTCTAAAACATGAGGATGTATGTTATCAATACGTCTTGCAAAGAGCACTCGTGAATTTGAGAGGGTAACCTGCTCAAATGATCTGCAAGGGTATTTTTCCCCCCAATATATGAATTGTTATTGGGTAAACATCTTGTTCTATGTCCCAACCCAAAGACACCTTGCCTCTGTTCACAAATGTAGGGAATGAGGCCAACCTTTTTGTTTAGATAATAAGGCTGGAGAGCTGCGTGCAAACTCAAAAGCTTCTCTCTCTCACCAACAGACATTGGTCCAATAAAAGATATTACCTCACCCACCTTGCCTCTGTCACAAGCTAAAGCAAAATGACTTTAGAGCCAATCTGATTGCTCTCAGTTGTAAGACACTGATATGTAGATTCTTTTCTTTTGATATCCAGTGAACTCTGATGAATAAACTGATGTTTAAATAGGCCCTCCCATCCAAGTGTAGATGCACCAGCAGTAAGTATTACTGATGGCATAGAGAAACTAAAAGATACCCTTCATTAAGTACATTTAGAGCACGCTCACCACATCAGTATTGTTGACACGTGTAGAATTACCTATTTGCCATGCATATTGTCCAAGGCTGGTTTGTTATTTCTTGGTAGTGCTGCAGGTCTCATCTGAAGAGCGTGTGGGGTCACTGATGTGGCTGATGCTAGAAGACCCAATAACCAGAAAAGTTGGGGGTAGGGGTGAGGGGGGGTGGAGATAATTGACTGTTGTGGGGACTGCAGAATTTTAGACAATTTTATTTTATAAACCTTTCTTCTGGGGGAAAGGCTTTTCCTACAGTCAAGTTTAACATGGCCCCTACGAAAACGATCCTTTTAGCTGGATTTAGGAAAATTTTCCCCCTCAATTTATGCATAATCCCAGACAGGTAAAAAGTAAACATTTGTTCCACAAAATAGGACATCTTCCCATCTTTTACAATTTTATTAACCAATCTTCTAGGTAAGGATATACACAAATCCCGTTTTCTCAGATATGCTTCCACTACACATAGGTATTTTGTAGACACCCTCAGAACACCTTGAGACAAGTCACTTAATTGCTGTGGGGATTCTTGTGAGGAATTAAAAGGTGACTAAATTCAGTGATTTTCACATGAAAAGTATAATTTACCAATTTCTAAGAGTCAGTGATAGGTGCTATACTGATATGCCTTTTTTTGGAGCCAGCATATAGAAGTAACTGCAGTGATTTCTTTTAAATAAAGCGGTACATGTCCTGAAGAATTGCACGAGCCAAACATTTGCCTCTTACTGTTTTCTTGTTTTAGTGAAACTTTTTGCTAAAGCAGAACATTTGCCCTTGAAAGCAAAGCAAATTCATCCTTGGCGTAGCTGCCCTGAAGCCAACACAGCCTCTTATGCTTACTTGTGAGTCTGATTCTGTTCTCATTTACACCAGGTGCTAAGAAGTAACTCCACTAATGTAAATGGAGTTATACCTACATAGGGGGAGCTTTTCTAAATAGCCTACACAATTTAGGAGCACAAATCCTATTGACTTTCGGTGAGACTTATGTTCCTAAATTTCTTAGGAGATTTTGCGTATATTCCCTTTAAAATGAGATCAGAACCAAGCTTCTTTTTCATTGTTGTTGCCTTGCAAATAATTATATATTTTTTTAAAAAGTAGTTGTAACACCTGTTTACTGATCAATTATATTTTAGCTATTTAAATTAGTATTTTTATAGTGAGTTTCGTGTATCTGAATGGTAGCAGAGGGTTAAATGCTAATATTACAGGCAATCGAATGTCTGAAGAGTTCAAATAACCAAACATGTGTAGTCAATTTAAGGACTTGTATCAGAAAACAATAACACGGAAAAATTACACTCCACTCATGAGAACTGGAGCATGTGGTCTCCGCTTGGAACTCATTAGCATATTTGCTCTGTCTTTTTGTGAACGGAAACATGAACTGCATGTCACTTGCTCAAAAACAGATTCCAAAAGGAAATGCTGACTGCAGACACTCAACTACTGTGTCATGGCACATGTACCACTTCTAACCATTCCATATATCACATTGCATTGTGACTTCGAAGGCAGGAATTCTTAACTGCAGTCTCTTTCTCCTTTATTTTCTTATAAATATTGTTAAGATGAAGGAAAAAAAGAAAACCCCACATGGGAGTGTGTAACGGGGGGCACTCACCTCTTGAGCATCTGCTGAATGTTGTACTGCAGTCCTTTTCCCCGTCTTGGCACCCCTTGTAGGTTGCTGACCTTGGTTGATGGGTCTTCAGTGGCTCGGCCCTCCAGCTAAGTCACGGTAAAAAATGAACAGCCTCTGGGGTAGCAAAAGGTGTTGTCAACTTTCTAACGGAACAAAACTGAAGACCTCTGCCCCACCCCCTTCCCTGCCCCTTCTCTGAGGCCCCACCCCCACTCACCCCATACACACCCCTACCCTCCATCACTTGCTCTCCCCCTCCCTCCCTTACTTTCACTGGGCTGGGGCAAGGGGTTCGGATGCGGCGGGGTTGAGGACTCTAGCTGGGGATGCAGACTCTGGGGTGGGGCCAGAAATGAGGGATTCAGGGTGCAGGAGGGGTTTAATGCACTGAGACTACTCATGTGAGTGAGGACTGCAGAATCCAGTAGCTGTGGGGTTAGGGGGTGTTGATCATCCTTCAGATAGCTGATGCCTCAAAACATTTTTTGTTTGGTTGTTTTGTTGGTGCGGTTTTTCAAATACCAGGGAAGGGATATTTGGCTGTGTCCTACATACAGATATCTGGGCCTGGGACCATTCAGCAGCTGCTCTCACTGAAGAGCACTGTTCTTTGCTCATACACATGGCCAAGCTTTTCAAAAATGAGTTGTTTTGGGTGCCTAATTTGACACACTGTAAAGCAACCAGATTTTCAGCAGCCCCATGTTTAGCTCTCTCTGAAAATCAGGCTCCTTCTTGGAGTCTCAAGCTGGGTACCCAAAAAAACAGAGGCACCCAAAATCATTAACCCCTTTTGGCTAAATCCCTCCCCGTAGTGTTAGAGTAAGTTTTTGTGTACACACCCCCACTTATTTTTAATTGTTTTGCCCTGCCTGAAATTAGTCTTCCTAACTTTCTCAGTGTGACCTGGGTCAACCTAAATAGCCCTGCTGGCACTGAGGTATGGACCACATCTATCCACATTCAGCAACCCAACCTTCCCTTTTCTCATAGCAGCAGTATAACAAGGGTGTGCACAAGCACATCTTCAAAACATGGAAAAGAGGGAGTTATGTGAGAATAGACAAGCAGGCTACTTCACTTTCCAGATGGAGCTCCAGATGGAGCACAATAGCCTCTCCCATGCTATTTCCAGCCAGATTTACCTAGGAAGCAGGGCCAGCTCCAGGCCCCAGCGCACCAAGTGCATGCTTGGGGTGGCATGCCGCTGGGGGCGCTCTGCTGGTTGCCGGGAGGTTGGCAGGCGGCTCCGGTGGACCTCCCACAGGCATCCCTGCGGAGGGTCCGCTGGTCCCGCGGCTCCAGTGAAGCATCTGCAGGCACGCCTGCGGGAGGTCCACCGGAGCCGCGGGACCAGCAAGCGGCAGAGCGGCCCCCCGCGGTGTGCTGCCGTGCTTGAGGCGGGGAAATGGCTAGAGCCGGCCCTGCTAGGAAGTGTCACACAGATGGAAGGGAGGTGATCAATGTGCAACCACATTTCAAAATGTTACCCTGATTGTTAGGCAGGGTCAGAATTGGATCAGGCTCTGAACTGAAAGCTGATCTGTTGCATCTTCCCTCCCACCCTCCTCGAACTAATAGTCTGTCCCCTGGGTATGCGATCAGCTCCTTCCACTAAGGCAGCAAACTGTCCATTTAATTATCTCCCTTTTATCACACTGACATTTGTTTCCTTTTTCATCAGCCTCTGATAAAGCCCTGGAATAAGCTCAGAAAATACAGAGGGCTTTTAAATGAGCCAGGAGAGCTACTCTTAACAATAATGATAATATTGCCAGTAAAAACATAAGCAAGCTTCAGCATGAGCTATTAGGTGCTGTGGATCTTTCTACTTTAAAAATTAAATAGCTGAATGCAGAATCCCCCTGCCCCCCAACTCCTCCCAATGAATGACAGTTGGCAGGTTGCTTGGCTTACAAAAGGACAAGCATATTTCTGTCCTATCTGTCAAACTGCTTTTCTCAACCCTGATCCTCGAAGGACAAAATCCTGCAGGGTACAGTATGTAGTGTTAGTTATTTAAAGCAGCCATTTGAGTGTCTTATGGGAGGAATATAAATGATCTAGGCTAGCAGGAAATAAAGTTCATTTAATTATTCACCTATGCCCCAGTGTGCTGCATGTATGTGCATCAGATACTGAACCCTCAACTCCCGTACAGAGAGTGCAAATTCAGGAAGTTTAGCTCCACAGAGAATCAGTCCCTAAATAGCCAAGGAGCCAGGGTTTTGTTCCTTTCATTGGACAAGTGCCAGCATGCTTCTTCCTAGACTCTTACAGGTACAGCCATTGCCAGGGATTAGGAGATCATGGCTGCTGAAAGAAAGAGAAATGAGAAATACTGAGTGTCAGTATAGGAACTCAGACACTTATGGTTGGCCATGCCTGAATAACATAGCATCCTCAGAGGGATATCCAATCATCTGTAGAAATAAATTAAGTAAAATGAGCTGCTTACTGAAGTTTTAAGCTTCAGATCAATGTTACTTCTTTCCAAGACCTGAGAGAGTGGCTTTTGCATTTGTTTCCTCAAGTGTTTGCTGTGATGTGCTTCACTTGTTGCACAGCATTTAGGCCAGAATTTTCCAGAGGTAGATGCTTAAAGTTAGACACCTAAAGCCATGCTCAGGCACCTAAATAAACAGCTACTGGTACTAACTACTACCAGATACAGGTTACTGGAGCAAATGAACCACTGGTCTTATCCAATATGGCTACTTTCGTGTTTTTGTGATTTTCAGAGATGCCAAACACCTACAGTTGTCACTATTACAAAAATCAGTGGAAGTGGTGAGTATTCAGCACCTCTGAAAATCAGGGCAGATCCATGAGACCCTAAACATGAATTTAAGTGCATAGCTTTCGGGGGCCCCATCTAAAAAAATCTGATAAATAACTGGCACGAGAATTATATCCTTGTTTCTTTAATTTCAAGTCACCAGAAAATAGTGGTTGAAGAATGTCCTAATTTGTGCAGAGCTATTCATCTGAATTAATATCTTCAGTTATACAGGCTAAGGTAATGACCATCAAAGCTTACGTTTTAGGTGAGAATTCACCTACACCCTACTCAACCCATGTACATGTGTGATGGGTTGGATCACAGAAACCCCCTTGGGAGCTGCCGACTGATGTGCCAAGACTACTTCTATCCCTGTTTTCCCTGCCAGCTCAGGACCCCAGCACCCTGTCTTGCCGAGCCAGACACTTCTGTCTGCTCCAACAAAGACCCAGAGTCTGAATTACCTGTCCCAAAGCTGCAGATTTACCTGAAAACAACTCACAGAAGTGTGCTTGTCTTTAGCACCCAGATGCCCAACTCCCAATGGAGTCTAAACCCAAATAAATCCATTTTACCCTGTATAAAGCTTATGCAAGGTAAACTCATAAATTGTTAGCCCTCTATAACACTGATAGAGAGAGATGCACAGTTGTTTGCTCCCCCAGGTATTAATACATACTCTGAGTTAATAATTAAAAAGTGATTTTATTAAATACAGACAGTTGAATTTAAGTGGTTTCAAGTAGTAACAGACAGAACAAAGTAAGTTACCAAGCAAAATAAAATAAAATGTGCAAATCTATGCCTAATCAAACTGAATACAGATAAGATCCTCACCAGTTCCAGAATGCTCCCTTTTACAGGCTAATCTCCTTTTAGCCTGGGTCCAGCAATCACTCATGCCCCCTGTGGTTACTGTCCTTTGTTCCAGTTTCCTTTAAGTATCCTGGGTGGGTGGAGAGGTTCCTTCTTTAGCCAGCTGAAGACAAAATGGAGAGGTCTCTCACAGGTTTAAATAGACTCTCTCTTGTGGGTGGAGACCCCCTTCCTCACTCCTATGCAAAGTCCTCTCTTGTGGGTGGAGACCTCCTTCCTCACTCCTATGCAAAGTCCAGCTCCAAGATGGAGTTCTGGAGCCACATGAGCAAGTCACATGTCCATGCATGACTCAGTCTTTACAGGCAGAAGCCAATTTCCACATGGTATCTTGTATGTCTCCATGAAGACTTCTTATGAGGATCGGAGCCTTCCAAGCTCTTTTGTCTGTTAAGTGCTTCTGTGTTGAGCACTTAATTTGCACATTCCTTTCCTAGGAAGTGACCAAATGTTTTAACTAAGGCTACTTAGAAATAAAGCAATTATACAGCCAATGTTCATAACTTTGACCACACAAATGGTGCCTGCATACAACTAGGATAAACAATAACCAGTAGATCATAACCTTTACATAGATATGTTACATGGCATATGTAGCAAAACCCTATTCCAGTTATATCATACATACATTTATGAGCACCTCCCCACCCCCATAAAGCCTTATGGGGTACAGTGTCACAACATGACTACACCATTGGCAGAAAGCTTCATACATTACCTGCCATTTTCAGATATTGGCCCCTACTGGAAACAGAAGAGAAGGATCAACAAACCAATGGCTGATTCAGCGTGGCAAGTCCAATGTTATTCTATTAAAAGCCCAGTAGAGCAGCTCCAAATGAATGACAGCTGACTTCCAGTTCCAATGCTTGTGTTGGTGGAAAGGGAAAAAGACTGAGGGTGAAATCCTGACCACATTGAAGTCAATGACAAAGCCCCTCCCTATTGGCTTCAGTGGGGCCAGGATTTCACCCAGAGTCTTTTGGAAGGCTGGAGCCAGCCAAGGGACACACAAAGACCCATACACTTTGCACAATATGTAGTAGCTGAAACAATGGCTATAGAATTATACACAAAGCTAAGGACAATTTAGTGAAAATGCAGTTCTGTTAAACATCCCTTTGCTTGGGAATGCAATTGGGTTTGCAATGTCTCTATGTTTTGTATTATTTGCCACCCTAAGAATAATAATTCATCCTATGGAAACTGCATGGGGACTATTAGGAAGGCAGATGGGAATACCACCAGTTAGAATTTGGCCAGGTCACCAGAGTTAATCATCTCTACTCTTGTTAAAAGTACCAGAGAACTTTTAATGGCCGTGAATGATCAGGTCCTTGATTTTATATCTGACTCAAGATAGCACTGGCCCATGATCGGTATGTTGGGACTTTGGCTCACCACTGACTCAGAGGAGGTGGTCACCTACTGAGTCATCAACACAGCTTCCTCCAGCACCTGGGTTTTCCATGGAGATCTCCCATCCAAGAACCGAGTTGTCCCATGTTTGGCATGAATAGCCTGTGACACAATGACAGCACAAGGTGGTAGGTGCACACTCCAAAGCCGCAAGAATAGTGTTCTATTTTCAGTACCATTCTCTTCTTCCTAAAGATGGGAGGAGGGGCTGCTCTGAGAAAACAAATACAGGAAAGCTCCATGCTATCATAGTCTGTGTGCTGTATTCTCTTATACTGTTCGTGCTCATAAGTCATCTTCCTTTTTACCCTCCCATGGAGTAGCAGGGGAAAGTGACATGCTTCCTGCACCCAGCTGATACAGGCTGCTGGAACAGTGTCTGTTGACTATTAGCAGACTTTTATTGTGGGAGACTTTTATTGTGGGGATTGCCCAGAACTTAGCAGGAGTTTTAAGCCACCTGTGCCCCACTTTCCTCTAGGCTTCTGCTAAACACAGTTAAGCCACTCTGTATCTGTAAGAAGAAATGTCACATTGCATCAATTTAGAAAATTTTCCTATGTAGTCATTTAAATGGTACATTATCTAGGACTTACTATGGAAATCTTATATTTCTGGATGTCTCTAAACAAATGAATCTAGCACCTGTCTCCATTAATAGGGTGCGATGGGGGAAAATGCTAGCATAGAGAGGCTATCATTATCCTATCAGTTTGGAGTTATGTTATGGAATGAAAGGGACATAGGTGCATGGACTGGAACAATCACTAATTCAGGCGGTATCTAAATAAAAACCATGAATATCACAGTGATTGGAGTACAAAAAACAACTCATCTTTGAAAAAGGCACCACTTTGGGAAAATGGGAATGAGAGAGACTATTCTTAGCCTAGTATTGTAATTAGTGCCTGATTCTGAGCTCCTGCTATTTTTACTTTGGGGTTAACTTCATTGATTTGCTCCTAATTTACTCTGGTGTGAGGATTACCTGCCTCAGAACCATTAATTTATATGTAGTCCTGGACCGCAATTTATTTGTGCAATTTCTAGAAACGAGGAAGCTGCAAAAGTATTCAAGCTGCAGACTGTCAATAGTGCATAGTACTGGATTTAATAAATGATCAGTTAAGCCTTCAGAACATGTATAAGGAGGGGAAAATACAGTTCCTGCATGGGAAGTTAGTGAGCTTTTATGTTGGGTAGCAAGAGAAGGGCATAGAAAAAACAAAGGGATTTATGTGTAAAGAACGATGTAGAAAGATAGTTTGATTGCCAATGAAACCCATGGAGGCAAGAGGGAAAAAATGATCTGGGTAAATTCATTTGGACTCTGACCCAAAGACGGTTCTTAAATTTGAAAAAGAGTGTGTGATATTTAGGCACTAAGGACCAAATTTTCAAAAGATGCCTCTAGTTTTGGGTTCCTCCATTTTAGGGTTCCCTGAAGTAGAGTCCTGCAAATCTGCAGATATCTGCTTTATATTCACAGAACATGTTTGCAGATCAGACGTGGGTACAAATTTAGTATCCTCGCAGGGCTTTATTCCAAAGCTGTGGTCTGTGACTGAGACCGGTCAGCTAGGTATCATGCTGCTTGATTTGCAAGCACAAATGATACTGGCATGCACAAAGAAGAGGTCTCAAGCACCCAAAAACATAGGCCTCAATAGTTTGTTTCACAAATTAGAGGCCAGACTTAGGCCACTTTGAAAATTTAGCCTCTAAATATTTATTCCTTACCAGTTTCCAATATCAAACTAATTTTTACATAGGTTAGTCCTTCTAATGGCAACACTGTCCCATTTCTAGTATTGCAAATAGACATTAAATGCATTTCCAGGAAGTTGGTTCTCACCTGGAATAAGATATTTTCCTATAGCTTGGAAACAAATATTAGATCCATCTATAGATAAGAGAGAGCTCATATCTGAAGTCATAAATATAGTTCAAATTTCTCTTTCCCTCCACCTCTAGTCTAACCGTCAAAGTACCCACACAGAAGAGAATTTTATCTGCCTGCAGTAGCTCCTGTTTAAATAGATTATTAGCTGATTGAGATTAGACCACATCGTATTTTTACAGCATAGCCCTCTGACTCTCACTTCCTAATGAATGTATGTTTCCTGTCTCACATAAATCTGTAATTATGCTCAGTATGATTTCCATCTGTCTAGGTCAAATATGTAAAACGATTGGCTGAGTCAAAGTAACTCAATTTTAATTTGAATCCTTTTGGGGAATATATATATTCAAAACTGAATTCCTGCATCTCAGTTTTCTTCCAACCTGGATCATACTAGCTTGAGTCATTCTTTCTGGTTACTTGGATTTTCCATAGGTGTGAAATATAGGGGCCTCAGTGGCTGGCAAACCCACCTCCTCTTTCCCCTAAAAACAATAGGCTGAGACTCACTATCTAACCTGGCTACCTCCATTCCTGGTGTGAGTGTAGTAAGTACATAGCGTACTTTGAGTGACACACAGACATTATCAGTCATAGATGGCTCAGGACACAGACAAGGCTTGGGTGCTTCAGTGACCAGCAACAAGACTCAAAGTAACTTGCTGAGTTTAATGAATAAAAATAGAAATTCTGTTTAGTTACAGTTAAAATATGTATTGGCAAACCCCACTGTCACAGAACCATAGAGTCTGGCTGAAGTTAGTGGTACAACTCCCCTAGAAATCCACACTGCCCATCTAATTGAGGGTAGAGTTGCCCCACATGTGTTGAGGATGGAAAGGACCTACGAGACCATTTGGTCCATTCCTGCTCAGTTACCTATAGTACACTTTTAAAGAAGATACTTAATTGAACACCTGCCTGCACTGTGATTTTATTGCTGCAGCCCTTCTCCTTCCTACTATTTGTCACCTCCACTTATGCTCTGGCTACATTTAGATTATGAACTCTTTGGGGAAGAGATTTGTTTTTCTGCTGGTATTGTAAACTGCACAGCACATGTTTCTCCACTGTAAAAACAATAAGGTTATGACAAGAAATGATCATACTGGGATTTCTATGTCTTTCCGTGGCAGACTACTCTGCAGGGAAACAGGTGTCACTGTTTGTAAGTGTTTCCTGATCATCTTAACTAGAGCTGGACTCAGGAAGCCACTTGCCGCACACAACAGCAATTTTACTGAACTTTTGAACTAATGAACAATGCTACATATAATTCATGCCAGTATATGGCACTTTTCATATTAACCAGCTATCTTTATATACACATGTATACTGATACTTCTTTATATAGCACTTCCATAACACATTTCTTATGCTTATTTTCATTCCATGACTTCAGTCTATCAAATCTATATAGGTTATTATACCACAGCCATTGATGTGATATCTGAACACCTAGTTGTACCTTCCTGGACCATCTAAATTCAACAGATGCGGAAGAGTAAATAAATGACCTTCAGTACATAGACTCTTCTGCTTTTGTTTCAGGTTCTCTGGTCAGCTCTAAGACCTGGGGTTCGGGAGGTAGGAATCAAATCAAACCACACCTGCAGCAACTTGACAGGCAGTGTCTCTGTGGCATTTTAGAGCAGTCCCCATGCTTCCTTCAGCTGAAGTATTTTCTGTCATAGAGAGTGCTGCAAGTACCAAACACCCTGGCTCCTTTTCTAAAAGCTGTTCTTGGAAGCTGCTTTTACGAACAGTACTAGCTGGAATAGTTTCCAGATTAACTACAAAGCTACAATAACACAGTCTCTCCTCATACGCACCTGCGACACACATTTTTAACACCATAATTGTTTGTTTTAAGATCCCCCCTGGCAACATGACTGACCATCTGTGCAAAAAGGATTTTGCAAAGAATTTCTTTGAATATAAAAGTTTCAAATCTGGGTTTATAGAGCTACAAACATAAGAAGATTGTCAGTGAGACTTAAAAAAAAAATTACCTAATGATAATACAGGTATTAATCCAAGTATAAAGGGAGGAGAAATCCTGGTAGAAATTGGGGGAGGCCTTTTGGCTTGCGAACCACACACATAGCACTTGCTATGACCATATGCACAGCAAAAGGCCAAACTTTTCAGAAACCATAGTTGTATACCAGGGCTAGGTAATTCCTAACCCTATTTAAAGAGCTCATTGTGGGGCCAGCACTGGCTTTAGCTATCCTGAAGCATGGCAGGATGGTTGGTATATTCATTTGCAATTTCCAGGATATACAACTATTTCATAATGGAGCTATGAATGCAGGAGCTGGCATGAAAGGTTTGGGCATACTTGCATGTATAGAGTGTTCATTGGATGATGATGTGGGTAAGGGATGGAAATAGGGGTCAGAAGATCTTTGCTAACTAACTATACACCAGGGATCGGCAACCTTTGGCACGCAGTCCATCAGGGATATCTGCTGGCAGGCCAGGCCGGTTTGCTTACCTGCAGCGTTCACAGGTTCGGCCGATTGCAGCTGCCACTGGCCACTGTTCACTGTTCCAAGCCAATGGGGGCTGCAGGAAGCAGTGGCCAGCACGTCTCTTGGCCTGCGCCACTTCCCACAGCCCACATTGGCCGGGAACAGCTAACCACAGCTAGCCAGTGGGAGCTGCAATCGGCCGAACCTGCAGATGCTGCAGGTAAACAAACAGTCCCGGCCTGCCTGCGGATTTCCCTGGCGGGCCGTGTGCCAAAGGTTGCCCGTCCCTGCTATACACAAACACACAAGTTCTACTTACATAGATACTACTGGTCTGGCTGGTTCCTGGCAACTACTAAAATAAATAATGCGGTAAAAATGGATACTATCTTATTCATATACACTACAAAACTGGGGCCTTAGTCTTTTAAATGGGATAAGACATCCCTATTTCACAAGGGTGCTGTGAAACTTGCTTAAAATCCTTTGATGGGAGTTGCTATTAAAAGTGTGAACAGGGTTGTGACAAAGAAAGGAACAATGCTTGCTCTCTTGGCCTTAATCTAAGGCATAAATAGTAAATGTCAGCCTTCCCTCTAGGCCAGGGGTAGGCAACCTGCGGCATGCAAGCTGATTTTCAGTGGCACTCACACTGTCTGAGTCCTGCCCACCGGTCTGGGGGGGGGGGGGGGCTCTGCATTTTAATTTAATTTTAAATGAAGCTTCTTAAACATTTTAAAAACCTTATTTAATTTACATACAACAATAGTTTAGTTATATATTATAGACTTCTAGAAAGAAACCTTCTAAAAACATTAAATGTATGACTGGCATGCCAAACCTTAAATTAGAGTGAAAAAATGAAGACTCAGCACATCACTTCTGAAAGGTTGCCGTCCCCTGCTCTAGGCATTTAAAGCCTCCACCACTCCAACACCACAATGTAAATTCCCCTTCCCTCTTCGGGCCTTACATGATATATGGCATGTTGGTGGAAGTATGATAAGTTAGACACTGTCAGACCCCTAGAAAGCATCTCTATGTTTGGGCACTTGGCAGCCACAGGAGACTCTGGAATACCAGCTGGGCTAATAACTGCCTGTAAAATCCCCCAAGCTTGACATCACAATGGCCTGTAGGGAGGTATTAAGGAATTATTTGAGAATGAGATTGGAAGCCCAGCCAAACCAGTTGCCATGTCAGTTTATTAAATCAATGTTCATTAAGTGCACTCCCATTAACCAAAAGGGACACAAGCCAAACAGCATCCTTGATATAGAGACAGACTCTGGCAGTTGTTTTCAACCAATGCTACAAAGGCAAAGCACCAAACCCTCTCCAGATTGACAGATCACACCCCTTTTCTCCGATCAGTCAGAAGGGAAAAAACAACCGAGACATTAACAAAACCTGAGGTACTAGAAGTAATGCTGTTCTGCCTGACATTTTCTACAAATCAACCATTTTCTGGCTAGGGAGGGATAGCTCAGTGGTTTGAGCGTTAGCCTACTATAAACCCAGGGTTGTAAGTTCACTCCTTGAGGGGGCCACTTAGGGATCTGAGACAAAATCAGTACTTGGTCCTGCTAGTGAAGGCAGGGGGTTGGACTTGATGACCTGTTGGGATCCCTGCCAGTTCTAGGAAATAGGTATATCTCCATTTTATTTTATTTTACATCCTTCCCTTTCAAACTAGTAGACTATAAGCTCCCAGCCATATCTTTAGCCCCACTTTGATTGCTAAATATAGCAACTTCTCTCCTTACCCTGCCCCCTTCCTCCAGCTTGTGAAGGGAAGACAGTTTATAGTTGACAGAATACTCTTGCAAGAAAAAGCGAGAGAGGTTCAGGTTGCAAAGGTGAGCACTCAGAAGTTAGGAAATGATACATTTGCAGTTGTATGAGTAGCCTTAATTCAGCCCCGTTGTGTTTATGCATTAGGGCACAATCTTTAACTACATGATCACATACTATTTTTTTCCACAAGCCCAGTCTCATTCAGTGCACGGGATGGAAACGCAATGGGTCAGAATTAATGTTGCAATCTTACTATGGTGAAAAATCATAAATCTAGTATTTACCAACTTTTGAGTGCTTGATTATGCAACCTAAATTACACTTTAAAAAAAAAAGACTATGCTAAAAGAAACTAATGTATTCTGTAACTCCACAGCTGTACCGTAGAATTGCATTAACTGTATTACTAACCCTGACACATATTGAGATACATTTGGTATGGTATATAGAAGATAAATATGTACCTTATTCAGTCCCAGGGAACTAGAGCTAAATGCGAAAAACAAGGCTAGGATTTTCACAGTGGCCTAAGGGTATACGTGCCCAACTCCCATTCAAATGCAATGAGAGTTGGGAACCTAACTCCATCAGGCTCTTTTTGTAAATCTCAGCCTAAAATAAAATTCAGATTCCTCTACTGTATGCATTTGCTGTGGTGTGATTGTCTTCAGATTTTATCTGAGTAATTTGCCCCACTAAATGATATTGCATCTCTCTCCCACGTAATCATACCACAATCCTTACCATTATGTATATGGGCTGTAATACTTGGCTTTGGTTGTTGTGTTTAGCATGTGGGTGCTGGGTGGTGCTGAAACCCCACATTGCAGCATTTCAAACCTGGGGTTGAAACATCCCACTTTGGAAGTTAGAGAGAGAATAGCAATGCTTGTCCCAAAGCTAGCTTTGTTTCCTTTTAGAAACACATTGTGTTCAACTGTCCCCAAAAGGTACTCCTCCATCCTTCAGGAAGAAAAGGATTATAGACATCTTTTCACTCACTCACTCATGCCCGTTACCCCAATCGGGATATGGGCTGCTAACCACAGATCTCCAGAGTCCTCTATCCTGGGCCATTCGCTCTAGCTGGTTCCAGGTATAGCCCATTTTTTTGCTATCAGCCTGAAGGTCGCGTCGCCAGGTGTTTCTTGGACGGCCTCTTTTCCGCTTGCCTTGGGGGTTCCACCGCAGTGCCTGTCTGGTGATGTTAGTTGGCTGCTTACGTAATGTATGTCCTATCCAACCCCACCTTCTCCTTCTGATTTCTTCCTCTGCTGGGAGTTGACAGGTCCTCTCCAAGAGGTGGATGTTACTGATGGTGTCTGGCCAGCGGATCTGGAGAATCCTTCTGAGGCAGCTATTAATGAAGGTCTGGATCTTCCTGATGGTTGTTTTGGTTGTCCTCCAGGTTTCAGCTCCATACAGTAGGACTGATTTCACATTGAACAGTCGAATTTTTATTGCCAAAGACAATAAAACATCTGGAGCTCCAGATGTTCTTGAGCTGTAAGAAGGCTGCTCTTGCCTTACCAATCCTTACTTTGATGTCTGCTTCTGTGCCACCCTGCTGGTTGATGATGCTACCTAGGTAGGTGAAGGACTGCACTTCTTCCAGGGGGCTTCCATTCAGTGTGACTGGGTCATTGCTGATGGAGTTAATCCTAAGGATCTTGGTCTTGTCCTTGTGAATGTTGAGGCCAACCTGTGATGACGTGGCTGCCACTACGTTAGTCTTCTCTTGCATCTGCTGTTTACTGTGCGAAAGAAGTGCAAGGTCATCAGCAAAGTCCAGGTCATCAAGCTGAGTCCACAACGTCCACTGGATTCCGTTCCTACGCTCGTAAGTGGATGTCTTCATAATCCAATCGATGACGAGGAGAAAGAGAAGTGGTGACAACAAGCATCCTTGCCTGACTCAAGTTTGCACCTGGAAGCTGTTAGTAAGCTGCCCTCCATGGATCACTCTACAGTGTATACCGTCATATGAGTTCTTGATCAGGTTGACCACCTTTGCTGGGATGCCATAGTGCTGAAGGAGCTTCCAGAGGGTCTCCTGATCCACGCTATTGAACGCTTTCTCATAATCAGCAAAGTTGATGTACAACGAGGAGTTCCACTCCATAGACTGCTCGACTATGATGCGAAGCATTGCTATCTGGTCCGTGCATGATCTATTCTGCCGGAAACCTGCCTGTTCATCTCGTAGCTGTGGATCGACGGCATCCTTCATTCTCTCTAAGAGGACTCGGTTGAAGACCTTCCCTGGCACTGACAGGAGTGTGATTCCTCTATAATTGGCACAGTTGCTAAGATCTCCTTTCTTGGGGATTTTGATGAGATATACCTCTTTCCAGTCTACCGGAATCACTTCTTCTTCCCATATCTTCTCAAAGAGGGGGTACAGCATTTCCACTGAAGCATCCAGGTCTGCTTTCAGGGCCTCTGCTGGGATGTCATCAGGTCCAGCCGCCTTCCTATTCTTCATCATCATGGTGATGGCTTTTCTGATCTCATCTCTGGTTGGTTTATCGCAATTAATTGGGAGGTCCTCGTTGGCTGTGTTGATATCTGGTGGCTTTGGTGGTGCTGGTCTGTTCAAGAGTTCCTCAAAATGCTCTGCCCATCTGTTGTTCTATTCCTGTTATAGACTTTCCCTGCTTGTCTTTAATGGGACGTTCTGGCTTGCTGAACTTTCCAGACAGTCGCTTGGTAGTATCATACAGCTGTTTCATATTACCACTGTATGCTGCCTGCTCCGCTTCTGCTGCCAGTTCACCCACATACTCTCTCTTGTACTTCCTGATATTCCTCTTCACTGCTCTATGGGCTTCAGCATACTCTTTTTGAGCTTTGGCCTTTGCTGCTCTAAAGTCCTGCTGTTATTGACTGCTGCCTTCTTCTTCTTTCTGTCTTCTATCTTGATCAAGGTCTCTGTTGTGATCCACTCTTTCTGCTGGTGTTTCTTAATTCCAAGCACTTCCTGGCATACTGACCTAAGTGTGTCTCTCACTTTCTGCCATCTGTTTAGTACACTGGCTTCCCCTGCTCAGACCGACCCTGTAATACTGAAAACTTATTCTTCAGCGTCAGTCCAAAATCTTCCTTGGTCTTATGGTCCTTCAGAAGGCTGACGTTGTACTTCACTCTTCTGTCTGACGCGTCTATCCAGTTATTTTTCAGCTTCAGCTTCAATCTGGCCACCACTAAGTGATGGTTGGACGCCGCGTCTGCTCCTCTTCTAACTCTAACGTCCTGCAAGGATCTTCTGAACTTCTTGCTAATGCAGACATGATCGATCTGATTTTCTGTCATGCCTGCTGGTGATACCCAGGTACTCTTGTGGATCCGCTTGTGAGGAAAGATGCTACCTCCTATGACCAGGTTGTTAAGTGCACACAGATCCACAAATCTCTCTCCATTCTCACTCATATCTCCCAGAGTGTGGGTCCCCATGACTTGTTCGTATCCTGTGTTGTCAGGTCCAATTTTGGCATTAAAGTCTCCCATAAGGATGATGATGTCTTTGTCTGGGAGAATCTCTAATATTTTACTGGCGTCTGTTGTAAAAATAATCTTTGTCCTCCTCTTCGCTGTCATTAGTTGGAGCGTAGCACTGAACAACATTCATCTTAATCCTCTTCATTTTAGTTCTGAAGGATGCTGTGATGATCCTGGGACCATGTGCCTCCCAACCAATCAGTGCTCTCTGTCCCTGCTTGGACAACATGAAGCCTACTCCCTGTGTGTGGGGTGCGTCGCTCTCTTCATGTCCTGAATACAGCAACAGCTCTCCTGTCAACAGTAGTCTCTGTCCCCCTTGCGTCCATCTTGTCTCGCTAATGCCTAATAGGGTCAGATTGTTGCTCTTCATCTCTGCTGCAACCTGCACTGTCTTTTCTGACTCGTACATGGTCCTCACGGTCCATGTGCCTATGGTAATCCTCCCGGCTGCAAGAAGGGTAATCGGCTTAGCGGCTTCCTCACGGCTTTTACCACCCAGTGTCATGCATCTTCGAGTTGAAGACCGTTCTTTTTCCAGGGTAAAAGTCTCTGTTGTCTCTATTGTTGGCGTTTCTGTAGCAGGTTGATTTTTTACGAGGTGGAGTTGCTAGCCCCACGCCCAACCCTCCTCCTTTATCCTGACTTGGGACAGGTAGATGGCCCCAAAGGACCTCTCTGGTGGAGTTATAGACACCTTTTACGTGGTGCATATTCCCCACTGGTTTATTCCATCTCTCCTTTTAGAGAATACAGCCTTGTGATCTGTCAAGCTTTACAAATAAAGTAATAAATGCAGCCCCGGTGGACAGCTGCTGCTCTGTGTTCTGCTGAGCTTTGAGGGAACTAGAAATATTCTATTTCTTATTAAAATTAGCAGAGATCAGTTAAATACAGTGAGTCCAACAGCTTCAATAAAATAATAATAAATAATAATAATAATAATAAAAAAACCCACAACAAACCTAGAATTCTCCTCCTCCCTGTTGGGCATGTTGCTGCAAAGACGGAGAGCTTTGCAAATACAATTAAACAATAAGAGGCATTGTCCTGACACCTTACAATTTCCATTTGGCACCTCTAGCCATAAGGGATGGATCAACTAGTAAGTTTTCCCATTCTTGTAAAGATGAGCAGTGTTAAACTCGGGGTTACTTCAAAGCGACACAGCAAGGAGGTGGAAGAGCCATTTACACTGCAAAGGAGCAGGCTGATTGAGTTCTGAAACAGCACCAAGATGAAAGACAGAAAAGGAAAAGGGTTTTTGGTCTCGAAGTCTGCCTGACTCACATCTTAGAACCATGACAGTCTGGCATCTACTCCACATAACCGTAGCAAGAGTGCCCTCTTGTGTACAAGGGCTACATACAAAAGTGTGAAGCAGCCTATTTTTCCTGAAATCACTGGCTTGAAATGCCAGGAAACCATCCCAGCAATGTACGGTATCTCAGCTTTGAGTTAAAAATATAGATTTCCTCACCAAAGCTCCATGAAAAACGATCAGGGACTCAGTCTGGATGGATTGACAACACATTTCAAATTCAGTGGCTGCGGCCAGCTCTCCCCTCCTGTGCCTTGTAAATGGTGTTATATTATACTGATGTTTGCATCTTGGATGTTATGCTAATGATCTCATTTTCCATGTGATGGTTCAAGTCAATAAGTAGAAGAAAGTTGAAAATGAAGAGTTTCATTTCGAATTTCCTGAACACAGGAACTTTGTCTTCTCATCAACATGATACAAAACAATATTCTCTGTTATAAGATACATTTTTGGTCATTTATATCTGACCATCATTTGAATAAAACCAATGATATGCACATCAGCAGAATACAGGAGAGAATAGTAAAAATAAAATGTAACCGATCATATTGCTAAGTGCACCAGAAACCTATCTTCCTCAAAGAAGGTATAGCAAAGAATACCATACACACTGTTGTATACTATGGCTTCAGTATGGGTGGCAACAGTCTTTCTGACTTTATCACCTGAAATTAAATCCTGCTTGCCTTATTCACAGGAGATATGTTTCTCAGATACATGAGCTCAGCTTGCAAAATCAGCTCATAATGTAATATAATTATAGTCTAAGGGATAGGGCACTGTCTTGGGAACCAGGAGTCCTGGTCTTTATTCCCAGTTCTGCCACTGATCCACCTGGCTTTCAACAAGTCATTTCCCTTCCCTGTGCCTCTGTTCCCCCTCCCACTCTTTGTCTTAGTTTAGACTGAAAGAAATTACAGTCTAGATTATCTCTTATTATGTCTAGGCACAATGCCCAGCTCTAGGGTCCCAATAGGTACATGTAGCTCCTTTTTGAGATGAAGCCTACATGTTCAGCTACAAGTATACCCTGGCCAATGGACAGAGCCATCTCAAGGAAATGATACCGTAACATACTGCCTGCATGAGTGAGGAATTATTGGGGCTGGAATCATCTTTTTGTTCTGTTTGCACAGCACCTAGCACAAAGGGGTCCTGGTCCAAGACTAGGGCTCCTAGGTGCTACGGTCATACAAATAAATTAATAATCACTTAAAATTGTTGCTGTTTTGAGAATTGATTCAAAATGTGTGTGTGTGTGGGGGGGGAATAGTACCATTTCTATGAATCAAAAAGAAAATATAATGGAATTAAGTAGTAGCATACAACAGCTCTAGAAGATGGTATGGGATATTTTCCTCTCTATTTAAGTGCATGTGGGGTCTGATACATTAAGTTGACTTGTTTATACATTCTGTTACACTTGCGAAGTGACCTACGTGGTCAGCTACATTACTATATATTTAGACCATCATTTTTAATAGCGAACATCCAACAGACTATGATTTTCCAAGCCCAGGATTGTCAGAGGAAAAAAACCCTATTAACTTGTAAACTTCACAGTTTTGAGCATCCACAACACCACATGTACAGGAAAGTATGGAATGTGCATGGGGACAGGTATTCCTGATTGTACACATGTATGGGATATCAGGGGTGCACAAGTCAGGTAGGGGTAAAATGGATCATGTACCTGTGTGCATGCCTTCCAAAACTGGGCCTTTTGTATTAACTCAAAAACGTCAATAAAAAAGGAACAGAACTTCTGCTTATCTGCCTCCCATTTTTGCCACTTCCTAACTCTAGCTATAGGACTGATTAGGTCCCATTTAGCTTTAAGGAAAAAAAGAACCTGAAAATTTACCTGTGATCACCTATGAGATACCAAAAGTCTAGAGTAGTGGTTCTCAACCAGAGGTACACATAGCCCTGGTTCCCAAACCAGGGAAAGATAGGTATTTGGCAGCCTAAGTCGCACGTGGGGCATGATCCAGTAGGCATGACCAAAGATTGCCAAATAGGGTCCCATTTAAAACCTAGCCGGAGCAGTAACAGAAGACAATAATGGCATGCACCTTGCAGCTCAGTGGTTCGAGTACTTGCCTAGGATGTAGGAGAGCCAGGTTCTAACCCACTCTCTCCCCAGCGGGGGGGAGAAAGGAGTTGAAGAGGGGTCTTGCACCTCCTAAGATATTTTGATACAGTGCTCCCTCCATCTCTCCTGTTAAAGCTGTTCCACTGTGGCTAAATAATGAAAGTTCTTCTTCGAGTGATTGCTCATATCCATTCCAGGTAGGTGTACACGCCGTGCGTGCATGTCTGCCGGAAACTTCTTACCCTAGCAACTCCAGTGGGCCGGCAGGTCGCCTCCTAGAGTGGCGCCAGTATGGCACCAGATATATACCCTTCCGGCCCGCCCGCTCCTCAGTTCCTTCTTACCGCCGTGTCGGTTGCTGGAATTGTGGAGTGCGGCTTGCTGACCTCCACCTCCCTAGCTCTCCTGTACTTGTTCGTCGTTTTTAGTTGTAAATAGTTCATAGTTAAGTAGTAGATAGACTGTTAGCATAGTAGTTAGTTAGAATCTTGTATATAGTTGTCTAACAGCGCTTGCGGGTGGGCCATTGCCCTCCCCAGCACCGGGCCCATGCCTGGCTCGCCGGGCTTCAAGCAGTGCTTGGCATGCAAGAAGACGATGCCTACGAGCGATCCCCACAACGCGTGCCTTAAGTGCCTGGGGGAATCGCACATTAGCGAAAAGTGCCGCATTTGCAAGGCCTTCAAGCCTTGCACGAAGAAGGAGAGAGACCAAAGACTCCGCGCTCTCCTTATGGAAGCAGCTCTGTCTCCGGCACCGGCAGCGCAGTCAGCCAGTTCTACTCCAGCACCGGACCGCGCCGGCACCAGCAAGACTCCCCGGCACCGACCATCTCCAGCACCGGGAGCAGACTCTCGTCCCTCGGCGTCTGCAACACCATCCAGGCAGGCCCGAATGCAGCGCCCAGCACCTACTCTGGCCGCGGCACCGCCTGCAGGACTGCTGTCGACTCCGGGCCCGGAAGGTCTGTCGAGTCCAGCCCCTCCTAGCTCCCCCTTAAGATCAGGGGTCGAGCTACGGGTACCGTCTACGCCGGAGACCTTTGCCTCGGCTCGGGACCTGATCGCGATGACAGAGCCATCGCAGCCTCAGCCGGCACCCCTGGGACGGGTAACCTCCAGGGGTAAACCGATGCTTCGAGCGCTGTCTCCCGAGTGCCGGCACCGATCACCCCGGAGGCATGAACGCTCGCACTCGGGGGACCGCTCGGAGTCCCGGCACCGCTCTCCCAGGCAGTACCGGTCGTACTCGCGGCACCGATCGCCATCTGCACAGTCCCGGTCGGGCTCGTCTCACCGCTGGCACCGAGACTCCAGGAGCCGTTCACCTTGGCGTTTGGCTCCTCGGTCGACCTCCCGGCACCGAACCGGTGGTAGGTCCCAATCCCGGTCGACCTCCCGGCACCGCGCCGGTGGCAGGTCCCAGTCTCCGCTGCCGTCCGGGCACCGCGCTCATCGAAGGTCGTGGTCCCGCTCCCGGCACCCATGTGGGTCGCGGCACCGAGCCTCGGCACCGAGGGGAGCGTCGGTCTCGGCGTACCAATCAGGCTCAGCGCCTCCGTGGCCATCTAGGGAGCCATCGGTCTCTTCCCAGACTGACAGCGCCTATGCCATGGGCCAGGACACGCACCCGGCCCTGTTCCAGGACCCTCCCCCACAAGAGCGAGGGCCTCAACAGTGGGAGTTTTGGACCCCATGGGCGTATTCCCAGGCCCAGGGTCCGCAGCACATTACCCCCCGCCCTACGGGGGAACGCAGACCACCGGAGACGACAGTATCTAGACCTCCTCACTCCCCGGAAGCAGACGGCAGGTCCAGTCACCGGGACCCAGAGCTCCCTCCAGGGACGGAGGTGCAGCCCCACACAGACCTCCCCGTGGACACTTTGTTGCCGGGGGTTTCCTCGTCCTCTTCTCCGGATGAGGCAGTGGCAGGTACCTCATCCTCCAGTCCTCCCCCGCTGGATCTTAGGGCGCACCAAGACCTCCTCCGCCGGGTGGCACAGAACCTGGACTTGCAAGCAGAGGAGATGTCTGAAATTGAGGACCCGGTGGTAAGCATCCTTTCCGCCGATGCGCCCACCAGAGTGGCCCTGCCCTTTATAAAGACAATCCAGGCCAACGCCAATAACATCTGGCAGTCACCAGCCTCCATCCCTCCGACCGCTCGAGGGGTGGAACGAAAGTACATGGCCCCCTCGAAGGGCTATGAATACTTATATGTTCACCCGACACCCTGCTCGTTGGTGGTCCAGTCGGTGAACGATAGGGAGCGCCACGGGCAAGAGGCCCCAGCGCCCAAGTCGAAGGAGGTGAGAAGAATGGACCTTCTGGGCCGCAAGGTCTATTCGGCGGGGGCGCTACAGCTCCAGGTCTCAAACCAGCAGGCCCTCCTCAGCCACTACTCCTTCAACTCGTGGGTAGTGGCGGGGAAGTTCGCGGAGCTCTTGCCTCAGGACGCCCGCCAGGAGTTTTCCACCATCCTGGACGAGGGCAAGAAAGTAGCAAGAACATCGCTACAGGCCTCCCTTGATGCTGCCGACTCGGCCGCTCGGACCCTGGCCTCGGGGCTCACGATGCGCCGTATTTCTTGGCTGCAGGTCTCTGGCCTTCCACCGGAGCTCCAACATATAATCCAGGATCTCCCCTTTGAAGGCCAGGGCCTGTTTTCTGATAAAACAGACCCGAGACTAAAAGACCTCAAGGATAACAGGGTCATAATACGGTTGCTGGGAATGCATACGCCTGCGACGCAGCATAAGCCATTCTGGCAGCAAAACCAGCAGCAGCAGCGGCGGCCGTACCCCCAGTTCCGCCCGCGGCAGGACCTCTCTAGGCGCCGCGGCAGGAACAACCGCCGCAGGCAGTCTGGTGGCCAAACGGGGCAGAACCAAGGCTCCGCGAAGGCCCCTCCAGGGCCTAAGCCTTCCTTTTGAAGGTGCGCCCAAGGGCGCAGTACCAGTTTCCTCTCCGGATCCCTCCCCGCAGTTTTCCAGCCGCCTTTCTTTTTTCCTCCCGGCGTGGACCCGAATAATGTCGGACCGTTGGGTCTTGCGTACAGTTCAGGCCGGTTATCGCCTGCAGTTTTCTTCGCCCCCCCCCCACCTTCCATCCCCGTCCCTCTTTAGGGACCCCTCTCACGAGCAATTCCTCCGTCAGGAGGTACGCGCGCTCCTTGTCAAGGGAGCCATAGAGGCGGTTCCGGACAACGAGAAGGGCAAGGGGTTTTATTCCCACTACTTTCTAATCCCCAAATCCAAGGACGGCCTCAGGCCCATCCTCGACCTGCGGGAACTCAACAAGTATATCGTGAAGTTGAAGTTCTGCATGGTATCCCTTGGAACCATCATCCCATCCCTGGATCCCGGAGACTGGTACGCCGCCCTCGATATGCAGGACGCTTACTTTCACATCTCCATTGCCCCCCAACACAGACGTTTTCTCCGCTTTGTGGTCGGCTGCCAACATTATCAGTTTGCGATCCTCCCCTTTGGCCTCTCTACGGCCCCGAGGGTGTTTACGAAATGCATGGCAGTCGTCGTCGCACACCTTCGACGTTGCCGCATTCACGTCTTCCCCTACCTGGATGACTGGCTGATCCGAGGCACATCGGAGCTGCAGGTCCGTGTCCATGTCGACAGGATCAGCACCCTCTTTGTTGCCTTGGGCCTCGTCATCAATGTGGACAAGTCTACTCTGCTCCCCACGCAGCGGATAGAGTTCATCGGGGCCGTTCTGGACTCTACCCTGGCCAGGGCCTTGCTACCCTTCCCCAGGTTCCAGTCGCTGTCGGCCATCATTCTAAGTTTGCAGGTGGCCCCGCTGACCTCTCTACGAACATGTCTGGCCCTTCTAGGCCACATGGCAGCCTGTATGTTTGTAACGGCTTATGCCCAACTCCACATGAGGCCTCTTCAATCATGGCTCATTGCGCAGTATCGGCCGGCCAGACATTTGTTGGACACAGTCGTCACCGTTCCTCAGAGGGTGCTGGACTCTCTTCGCTGGTTGCTGGACCAGTCCGTAGTCTGTGCGGGGCTCCCGTTCCATCCGCCCCAACCCTCGGCATCCCTGACCACGGACGCCTCAGATCTGGGCTGGGGGGCGCACTGCGGCACCCAGATAACTCAGGGCTTGTGGGCACCTCAAGAGATCAACCTCCATATCAACATACGAGAGTTGAGAGCGGTCCGCCTTGCTTGTCAAGCGTTTGTCCATCTCTTTCAAGGTCGTTGTGTTGCGGTGTTCACCGACAACACGATGACCATGTTTTACATCAACAAGCAGAGCGGCACCAGGTCCTCTCCCCTGTGTCTCGAGGCAATGCGCCTCTGGGAGTTTTGCATAGCCCATTCGGTTCACCTTTCCGCCTCCTATCTCCCGGGAGTGCGGAACACTCTAGCGGATCGGCTGAGCAGATCCTTCCGTTCGCATGAGTGGTCCCTCCGTCCGGACGTCGCCCTCTCACTCTTCCAGAGGTGGGGTCGTCCCCGGATGGACCTCTTCGCGTCCAGGCAGAACAGGAAGTGTCGAGCATTCTGCTCCTTCCAGGGTTGGGAACCAGGGTCTCTAGCAGATGCATTCCTGATCCCATGGACAGCCCACCTGTGTTACACATTCCCTCCCGTTCCGCTGATACACAGGGTTCTCCTCAAGGTGCGCAGAGACAGAGCCCGGGTGATTCTCATAGCTCCAGCATGGGCCAGACAGCACTGGTACCCCATGTTGCTAGACCTCTCAGTAGCCAACCCAGTTACCCTGCCCCTACATCGGGACCTGATCACCCAGGACCACGGCAGGCTCTGTCACCCGGACCTTCCGTCTCTACACCTTACGGCATGGCTCCTGCGTGGTTGACAGGCTCCGAGTTGCGCTGTTCTACCCCGGTTCGGGAGGTTCCCATGGGCAGTAGAAAGCCTTCCACCAGGGCGACTTACTCAGCTAAGTGGAAGCGTTTCTCCTGCTGGTGTTCAGAGAAAGCTCTTCACCCTATGGAGACTCCCGTCACCACTATTTTAGACTACATCTGGTCCCTCAAGCCCCAGGGTCTGGCGTTGTCATCCCTCCGGGTCCACCTAGCAGCCATCTCCGCGTTTCATCCTGGAATGGACGAATGTTCTGTCTTCTCCCACCCTATGGTGGCGAGATTCCTGAAGGGACTGGAGCGGCTCTATCCACAAATCCGCCCTCCGGCCCCTTCATGGGACCTCAACCTGGTCCTAACTCGGCTCATGGGCCCTCCATTCGAGCCATTAGCTACTTGCTCCCTGCTCTACCTCTCGTGGAAGACCACCTTCCTAGTGGCCATTACCTCAGCTAGACGAGTGTCCGAGCTGAGGGCCCTCACAGTGGACCCACTGTATACCGTCTTCCATAAAGACAAGGTACAGCTGAGGCCTCACCCTGCCTTTCTTCCCAAGGTGGTCTCAGCTTTCCATGTTAACCAAGAGATTTTCCTCCCAGTCTTTTTCCCAAAGCCCCATTCGTCCCGCAGGGAGCAACAGCTCCACTCGCTAGATGTCCGTCGGGCACTAGCATTTTATGTGGACAGGACCAAACCCTTCCGCAAGTCCCCCCAGTTATTTGTGGTGGTAGCGGACCGGGTCAAGGGGCTGCCGATTTCCTCCCAGAGGTTATCTTCCTGGGTTACCTCCTGCATCAGGACCTGCTACGACCTGGCCCACGTTCCGACGGGCCGTGTGACTGCTCACTCCACCAGAGCACAAGCATCATCGCTGGCTTTCCTGGCCCGCGTGCCAATCCAAGAGATTTGTAGGGCGGCGACCTGGTCATCGGTCCACACATTCGCTTCCCATTACGCCCTGGTCCAGCAGTCCAGAGATGATGTGGCCTTTGGCTCTGCAGTACTCCAGGCCACGACCTCTCACTCCGACCCCACCGCCTAGGTAAGGCTTGGGAATCACCTACCTGGAATGGATATGAGCAATCACTCGAAGAAGAAAAGACTGTTACTCACCTTTGTAACTGTTGTTCTTCGAGATGTGTTGCTCATATCCATTCCACACCCGCCCTCCTTCCCCACTGTCGGAGTAGCCGGCAAGAAGGAACTGAGGAGCGGGTGGGCCGGCAGGGGTATATATCTGGTGCCATACTGGCGCCACTCTAGGGGGCGACCTGCTGGCCCACTGGAGTTGCTAGGGTAAAAAGTTTCTGGCAGACGTGCACGCGCAGCGTGTACACCTACCTGGAATGGATATGAGCAACACATCTCGAAGAACAACAGTTACAAAGGTGAGTAACTGTCTTTTACTGGAGCAGGGGGATTAGACCCTGGATCTCCCAGTGCATGTCCTAGCCACTGGAATATGTAGTCATTCTCTTTCTGTCCTGCAGCATGCCTAATTACTTCAATAAATCCAACAAAATGTTTTGGAGTAACCAGGAGCAAAAAAACAAGGGTTTTCAAGCAAAACAACTTATTTTCACTTTCAAATAACTCCAAACCCAGGCAGAAGGGCAGTTATTGAAGATTACCATGTAAACTCAGTACTGGGCCTAAACCAAATATGAGATTATAGCCCCAGCTGTAACTGTTGGGGACAGTTAAGTTACTGAAAACATGAGAGTAGTGTCTTGCCCTTACAGTACGACAGCCCATGCAACAATACTATATCTACTACTGAACTAATTTAATGCTGTTCAGGTTTAATGGTGGCTACCAAAAATTCTACTGCAATAAATGTGCCTGTATAACAGTTATGGCCCTTATTTACTGTACAAAGCACTGTTGCTGACTGGCTACAGAATTTCTTTCGCAGGCTTGGGTAAGTTCTTCAGGAACTCTCCACAGCTCTCTGGGATCATGGAAGTCCTATTAAGGCGTAAAATAAGCCTCCATTTTCCTCAAGCTCCATCTGAGAGCACATTAACTTCCCACAGTCATTCCTGAAAAAGAAGTCAGCTTAGAGCAGTCAGGAATCAAAGCAGGAGACCAAATCTCCTGATCTCGGGCTTCTAGGCCCGATGGTAATACAAATAATAAAGCGCCTGATCCATTAAAGTCAATGGTAGTGTTGTCATTTACTGCAATCAAAACAAAATTGGGCCCCCCAAAAGAAGTGCTGGAGTTGTCAACTGCATTGTTGGGAGGCAGTGCTGAAACAAATAGTGTTGACTTGCCTCTCTCCCATGGTGCAAAACCAGTGTGATCAAAATCCACTGTCTGTTCAACAGAGTGAGGAGGGGAGAAGCTGTAACTTTGTGCCTCACAAATACAGGCAGTTTAGCAAAAGCTAAGATGGACTGGATATGTCCTATATAACTGAAGTTACAGAAACTTCTGACAAACGTTAAGCTGTCACACTATCCAGATGTAGTAAATTTAAGGAGAAAATAGAATAGATGCTGAACAAGTGGGTCAGCTCCAAAAGCAGCATGCAAAAATAGACATCTGTCACACTTTCATTCCTTCGGATTCCTGCATGTTTGAAAACGACACACAATTGTAGACTGTCCTCCTTAGTTACAGCTTGGGTCAACATTTCAGATAAGGACAAGATGAATCTTAATACATAATTTTATTACAATTTTACATATTTTATTACATATTACAATTTTCAGTGCATTTGTATTTGTTAAGCAATGAACGGTTGTACAAGCACCACTTAAAACTTTTAGTATGTACAAAACCTCTGCAGTTTTACAAATATACAACTACCCTTCTCCCCCACATTGTGTATAGTTTTCTGAAATAGTCAAACATTGAGAATTTCTCTATGGGAACAATTGGGTATTTCTGATGGCCAGATTTGATCATTTAACACTGGCAACACTAAACAGATTGCTGACCTACTACCAAATGTATGGTATTCGTTTCAGATTGAGGAAATGTATGGATCCACAGATAATCACAGCTGCTTATAAATCTTTCTGTTAAATATTGTATGTCCAGATCTCAATAGTGCAAAAACAAACAAAATTCACACCTCTCCTCTGCAAACTGCCCTTTAAATTAATAGTACATATGCTTTACCCAGCTGTTCAGGAATCTAGACCTCTGTCTTTGCATAACTGCCAAGAAGATGGAGGATAATCTCTTCCCAGAATCCTTCCATAAAAGTCACATAAACCTGGCATTGCTCCATGTTTACCACAGCCGTTCCTGCTGACACTGCAGAACAGGTGAAGACAGTGGCCTGTTTCCTACTTTCCTTGAGGCTTTCACTTACCAGTTGAATGTTGTATCTTCCTTTCCTCCTATGGTTTTGAGGAAGGACAGTCCCAATCTTCATGAACGGCTGGCTCGTTTGCATGATGCAGGCCCAGAAGCAGGTTGTGGATGCTAACTGCCTCCAAATTTCCCTGCCGTGGAAGTCCATTAACACTTTGGATTTGCATGCAGTCCTTAAAAGATCCCGATACAGTAAAACTTGTTTAGTTGAATGGTAAAAAAGTGGGGCCTAATTTCATGGAATCTCTATGCTGTGACTAAATGTCAAATGGCATCTGGGGTTGACGAATGAAGTGGAACACTATTGTCTCACAGGAAGAATAAAATGACTGATGGTAGAATATTTAACATAGCAAGATGCCAGCTAGGATAAACAAACAGAGCAACTTGAAGGAATTGCTGTGTGCTTGCATTTCAAAGATGCCCAGGGTAAGCCACATCAGGGGAAGCTGAACACAAGAGGAAGACCCAATGGACCATTAGGATCCTAGGAGCAGGAACCTACTCTGAAAGTAGGGCTATGGAGGGTTGAATGAATCTGGCCTAACGTCAAAAATTATTTTAATTGTGCAAAAAGGGGAATGGGTTTTCAGTTTGAACCTGAACCAGTCAGATTTTGCCCAATGTCATTGCCTTAGTTGAATATTAATTTCAATTTAACATACAAACATATAAATATTAGGGAAATCTTCTGAACTTATTTCCAAAGGACAGGAGAAGTAATGTCACTGTACGCAAGGAATTTCCCGTTCTTACATTCCGCTGTGCAAGTATAGCAAGTGCACACACTATTTGAGAACACACAGATAAACAGTAGTGGTTTCCATGGTAGTACCCCCAAAATGCAATTCAGGTTCTGAAGCACAGACTTTCCATAATAGAGCCAGCAGCATGGGTAGTACTGCTGCTGACCCTGTAATAATATAAAACTATAACAATATTTTTAGTCCATAGGTGCCACCTACAGGCAATATCATGTTTCCTTTTCCTCTGAATGTGATAGAATGTATTTAATACTTAACATTTTCTTATACTTAAATTGCTTCCCAACTTTCCCTGAAACTAATATAAGGGGTATAAGGCTTCTTCTGTGAAACCTTCTGCATTTTAACAGACAGTAAGAAGCAAGGGAAAAGTACACTACAATTATACTTTGCAGATACACAGTGCTCTTCAATTATAGCCCTCTAAGCATTTTGCAAAGTTGAGTAAGCATTATTTTTATTTACTTACTCTAAATATTCTTATCCATGTAAATGTCCAATCCCTCTTTGAATTTTGCAAAGTTCTTGGTCTCTATGACATCCTGTGGCAATAAGCTCCAGTCTACTCACAGATTGTGCAAGAGCCTTTAATCGGTTTTGGATTCACTTTCTTTGTCTTATTGACACTTAATTATGAACCTCTAGTTTTGTTATCTGACCTTTCCCTAAAATCTCACTCATCTTAGGCCAAGAACTTAGCAGTACCATGAGATCTATGGCACTATGTATGTGAATAAGAGTTTGCACACTTGTGGTAGGGTAGGTCTTGCTCCAATGCTAGTCAATGGAAAAATCTCCCATTGACTTCAGCAGGAAGAGAAATAAACCCTGTAAGCAATGTTGGACAAACCATTCTATTTCTTCTTTTCTATTTTGTATGGTGCCGAGACCAATATTTCAATTATTTTCATTGCCTCGTGTTTCTACCCAACAAGACTTAAGTTACATTGTAAAGTGGGTTAAGATGTTTTAAAAAACAGATCAAATCTTAGTCCTCAATCCTGCACTTACCTGTGTAACTATATGACTAGTTCCATAACGCTTATACTTAAATAGGTGCGTATTTGCAGGATTGGGATCTCTGACTAATCTAATAGAGGCAGGGAGTGTCTTTGGTTTTTTTGTACTGCACATTGGCCCTAAAGTAGTAAATAAAATGAGAAATGAGTTCAGGATTTAGATCTACATGTTAAAATATATAATCCGATATAAATTTTATAATTGTACCTATATAAAATCTTTAGGTTGAGTAAATAACTCAATGTTACAGCTTATATTTTTAAAGCTGTGTCATTGAATAAACCATAACCTGGTAGCAAAAGCTGCAATCTAGTGACTAAAAGAAAACAACTGGGAGTTCAGACACTGCCTGAGCCAGACTCAATCTGCCCATAGACATCATTTTCTTTTTTGTAAGTGTAACTGAAAAATTAGACTAAACAGGACCTTGCTGAAAACTCTAGTGTTGCATTTGAGCATCCTAGACAAATTCTAGGACTGCATTTTTTCTTGGATTACACTAGTCAGCAGCATTGTTTATGCAGTCCTCAAGATGCTCTGCATTTTTGTGTTGGAAGAAGTAGTTTTACTAGCTGTGACTGGATTTCTGGAAAAGTAGTGTGTTTCCCACAGGTGTCAGGGAAGGGGAAAAGTATTTCTCACATCTTGTATTGCATGCCCAGCAAAGTGGGTGTAAGTGATGGATTGGGTCCAGCGATTCTGTGCATCTCCATTCACACTGAAAATAGAAATACAGACAGAAGTGCTACAGCTGGGTTATGTTTGTGGATGTACTGGAAATAGATACACATCTGCTTTTGTGTCGTCATTGCCTTGTCTGGCCATATAGTGTATCTACCTAGTTCAAGAGACTTGAAAAAACACAAGGATGTGTTTAAAGAATGGGTCACTTCTGTGCTGAGTCGGGTGTTCTAGAGACCCTAAGTGCTTCCCACAAAGTCAGTCTTTCCCATTTACCTCAAATATGTTTGCATGTTTATTAGCTTTCTTCAACTTAGTAGTAATGTACCACTAAACAGTTTTAGCTCCCTTTAAAAATGATTACAACTGAGGTCTAAACTAGACTATAAAGGCCACAGTGAGACAAATGTACTTACCTCCCTCTGTAAAGAACTTTGAGAATTACTGATAAGCACTAAAAGAGCTAGGCATTATTCCCATACATCTTACCTAGGACTCGTAAGCTTTGCCACTGAGTGCAAAATTAGACTTACATTCTCAAAAGCATCCACTGATTTTTTTGGGTGTCCAATGAGAGTCACTTTGTGGCTACTTTTTGCAAAGGTGCTGAACTCCCACAGTGGCAGCTGAATTCAATGAGATGCAGTACTTAACACCTCCTTGAAAAACAAACAAACAAAAGAACACCCCATGCTATGTAAGTGCCTCAAAGCTGGGCACTTAGAATTAGAAGGCAGTTTAGAAAATGTAGTCTTAACCTTACATGGATGTTGTGAGGGTTGACTGCTATTTGTATAGTCAGGTGAGAACTCCATTACAAAAATTACCACTGTAACTGGCAATGTTCTCAGCAGAGGGCAGGGATTTAATAGACCCAGATACTGAACGAGCCTGATTCTGCCACTGGTGGTACCTCTTCTAAGTCATCAGTAAGAAAATTGTAGGAAAACTGTCACTGCCAATTTAGTGCCTGTCTTGTGAATGGAGGATTTCAGTCCGCAAGGCAGCCAATCTACCACTTTACATGGAAGCACTATTTTATGCTCTCTACAGTCAGGGCCGGCGCTTTCATTTAGGCGACCGCGTGCCAGGATTTAGAGGGGTGGCATTTTGCTGCTCTTGGAGACAATTCGGCAGCGGGGAGGTCCTTCCGCGGCAATTCTGTGGAGGGTCCTTCACTCGCTCCTGGACCTGCCGCCGAAGTGCCCTGAAGACCAGGAGCGTGGAAGGACCCCCTCCGCTGCAGAATTGCCGCCAACGACCGTGAGCGCGGAAGGACCCCCGCCTAGGGCACCAAAAACCATGGTGCGGCTCCTGTCTACAGAGAATGTATGCTAAATGCACATTGAATGTTTGTGTCAATTCTGGGGGAGTAGGGATTAATAACTCCAAGATTAACAATTAAACATTTACATTTTTAAACAAAGTATTTGAAAAATCTTCACTATTTACCTGCCAAATCCTGGATTAACACCATCTACAGCTGTCTGTGGCAGGAGGCTTTTCAGCCAGTTGGTGGAGCAACAGCTGCACTTCTGTGCTATCTGAGAAACAGCCAAAACCACCTCAGCACCCCGTTCACCTCAGCATTGGCTAAGGAGTATCAAAACTGTCAGCTTGTTTCTTTTCTCCATGCCTGCCTGGCACCCTACTTACTCCTCTCTCCTCCACCAGGTCCACCCACTCGTCTCTAACCATGGAGATGGCAGGCATTTCTTCCCTACAGAACTTAGTTTGAGATTCTGTTTGTTAAAGTTTAATGGGCCAAATACAACACTGATTGTAAGAATTCAACAGGGATGAATTTGCCCCAATGGTATGACAAACGCTGAAAGCAAGATTACAAGCAATATACGGCTTCTTGCTCTGGTTTCAGTAGTTGTGAATTTAGGGTCGAAACCAACATTGAATGTAACGAGTGCCATTCCACTGATTTCAATAAGAGTTGAATCCAGCCTTTGGTCATTTAAAAAGTATTTATAAAACAAGTTCCCCCCTCTAAGCTCTGTTCTTGGGAGGGCTAACCACGATCTATACTAAAAGACACAAACAAACTGGAAAGATTAGGGCAAACAATGAGGTCTGATACAAACAGGGAGAAGGAATGGGAAGGAAAGGTAACAAGCATGGAACCCAAGAGTGGCCTTTTTAAAATGCATCTGATTAGAAGAACAAAAATCTCATTTTTGGGAGATGGCTGTGAAACTTCAATGGAAAAGGAGTTTAACTTGTAGGATCCATCAGAACAAAGGGACAACTGCCTGCTGACGTATGATTAAAGCAAATCAAGGCAAGAACCCAAGAGGAGAGAGTGTGAGTGCAGACAGCTGTCAGAAAGAATACATAACCATACGTAGCCTTTCTGTGTGTGCAGCAAGTAGCCCCAACGCCTTCTACATCTGATACCGTGTATTTAGTAAATTATTTGAACTGGCTTCCCATATCCGCACCTTTTTGCATTCAATTAAAATAATCATTTCATTTCAATTTTATGTTGTAGTAATTAATTCCTTTCTATATGGACACTGAACTTAAACATTCCAGAGTGTGTACATGACATATAAAACAATGTTCTTTTGGTTTTGCAGAGCTGTGTGACATAGTTCTATACAAAGGAGACCAATGCCTATGACTACGGCCGGAATAATAGGCGCTTTCACATGATGCTTTTTTTTTTAAAACATAAAGCAGGTTAAGTATCATTATCCCCATTTTATACATGGTGAAAGTAAAATATGGAGAGATTAAGTGACTTACACAGGAGAGCCAAGAACAGAACCCTTGTATCCTGAGTGAAAGTTCTGCACCTGTTCCCCTGGATAGTAGCAGTGAACCTTTCGTCATGCTGTGTAAATCCAGATTCCTATCTTGTTTCAGATTAGTTTGCTGACACTGCAAACGAATGGGCATTTAATCCACCTTTGTTGTTTCACAAAACACCATCTCAGTTGTCCGTAGAACTTTCCCATGGGCCACTAGATTGAAGACATGTGGTCAACTACTGAATCTGAACCTGAACAAATGTCTGAGAGAGGAGACCTAGTACACCATTACCAACCCAGTGACCCATTCAGTCTTCAAATAAAGCTACACTGTTGTTCACTAACCTTTAGCTAAGATCAGACTCAGTGTAAATAGCAGAGCTACATCAGCCACAATTTTAACATCTATTGTCATCCTGAATTACCAATAAAGGAAAGAAGCTGCTATTAATCGGACACCCAACTTACAAAAACACCACATAAACTAAAAAAATCCCAACAATTTTGCACTGCGCCAAGAAGTCAGTACAATTACCCACTCCACTTCTTGTCAGAGACAGCCACTGTTTTATTAGGAAAAACACAGTTCCAATGACAGCCTTTCACATTCTGTTTCAAGGAGACACTCAGGGTTTGGATACACTACTGCTTCAGCTGATGTAACTTATGTTGCTCAGGAGGTGGATTTTTCACACCCGAGTGACGAAAGTGACATTGACTTAAAGTCCACACTGCGCTACGTTGGTGGGAGACGCCCTCCCGTCAGCATAGCGTTTCTTCACCAGGTGCGCTGATGCAGCATGCTGGCATAGATTTGCCCCATATTAAATAGGTACATTTCAATACAATATGACTTCTGAATTACTCAAGTTGCCTGTATAGGGTAGTTCTTCCACTGAATGCAATCACTTTTTTAAAAAGTACTTAGTATAAAAGGCCAAGACTATGTCCCTATAAGGAGTGTCTGAGTCAGACTTGGTCCTTGGTATGCGGCACAGTCGACGAAAAGTTGGAGAGCGCAGTAGCAGGTTGTGTGAGAGTCCCATGAAGCTGGAGGATAACCAGTACAAAGCCATGGACTGCAAGGAGACAGGAACATAGCATTCAGCAACCCAAAAGGCAATAAAAGCACTGCAATTCCAGTAGCTTTTCACAAACTACAATAATTAATTATTTCTGATTAAGAAAGTCAACTCTCCTACATAAGCACCCTTAAATAAATAGCTACAGTTAAGCAATGCTTCCATTACAAACCCTATTTTTCAGGGTTTTTGAACTCTACTGTAAAAATGTGATCTATGCTAAAAATTGACAAAACCCAATGTTTTAAATTCATATTTCAAATTTTATCCTGTTTTAGTCTAAAAAGGCTTGATAAGCCCAACAACTGTGTACAAGAATCTCTCAACCACTTCAAACACTCAATTAAACATGCATTTCTTCACGCACAAATCTACTCTCAAAACATTTTCAAGATGCTGTTCGGATCTTACAGTAAATAAACCTTTTATGCAGTATCATCTGTCTCTAGTTACTTGAACATGGTTTGCCTTTCAATCCACAAGGTAAATCCAAATATAGACCAACTCCAGATATTTTCTAATACTCAACTTTTAAAAAACGATGTTAGCAACAATGAGTTTGTGGGCTCTCTTTTTAATACTTGGCAAAAATACTATAAAGCACCTACTTTTGAACATGTACCATAGTATGAACACCATGTAAAAAGCTCATTTGTTCCAGTAAAAGTTTGCATAGTAGGGTTTAGATCAACCTACTGTCAATAGGCTAGTTAACAGAAGAGTTTTGTTGGATTCTAACAGCGTAATCAGAAAAATATACATTATATACAAAATAATTAAAACAATACCAAATTTAAAAAACAACAACATTCCACTGATGGCTTGATCTTGTTTCTTATTTTCTCTATCAACCTTTTTTCTATAGTGATGCCAGTCTTAATAACTACTTTGTGGTCTCCCTTCCATGCAATTTACACCACTCAGTTCCAGTATTACTTCCAGGAGGCCCAAAAAACTCTAGTCACATCACATTTGTTTGTTTAACATTTGAAGTCAACTGCTTCCACGGATCTCCCAGCCTATTTTATCTTATCTATGTCTGTCTTATAGATTGTAAGCTCCTTGGAACAGGTTACTTGTTATTGTGTCTTACATATTATGAACTGTGCAGTGCTTGTAATGATGCACATGACACTTTTGGAAGACCCTAGAGGCTGCATCTAATGTAATGTAAGTGCAAACAACACCTTTCACATATTCAGTACTGAATAGTGACCCTTATAGATTACAAATCCTGCACACAATACTACTTGAGTGAAGTCGCTGCTATTAAAATGGAATGAAGTATAACAACTACGATCCGCAATACAGATCATGCACTTGGGATGCACTTAAGAGTACCATGAATCTAGTCTGGCCAACACAGGCATGGATTAATGCAGTCTCACCTACTACACAAGATTATGTTTTGTACTTACTGAAGGTACAGTTGCAGCAATAGGAACCATCAGTACTGACAGTCCTCGAATGAAGTTGGTAGCGTACTTCTGGAACCTGGACAGTTCAAATTTTCGCAGAGCAAAGATCTGAAGAGGCACAAAAAAAAAAACAACCATCAACCCACACACACCAGAGAGAGACTTTTTTTTTAATAAAAGGGAAGTTAAACATGCACAGTCAATGTTAGAAAAGGTTTGTTCCACTCAAATATTCTTTTCACATTCTTTTCAATTATTGGGAGGCTCAAATCAAGTAAATTTAAAACAGTCATGAATTCCTTCCTTAAATTTGTTTGGTGCCTTACAGTTAATACTCAATCCTTTCCTGGCAGATTTTATACCAAGACTAAGAGTCATCCGTCTAAAACATTTTAAGAGAACATTATTTCACAGGAGAATAGCTTTTGCACATTGAATAAGCCTCCAACGCCTGATCCTCAAGCACAGTCCTCTGAGAGATGGCTACTGAGAAGAGATGGACCATTATCCCCAACCTACTTCATGAATAATTGAACAGAAGCAGAATGTGTATAGGCAAACCTTGACTTTCATTTCACAAAACTTCCTAAGCCACAATACTTGGAAAAAAATAAAACAGAACAAGAATGAAATCCAGACACACGAAGGCAATGAGGAGGACTGTGACAGATAACAGAGAGACTAAATAGTAACTATTTCTGCAGAGATTTGCGAAAGAGCAAGAATATGGGGAATCCAGACTCCGCTACATATTTTATTTTTAATATTAATGAACATTCTCATTCATATTCCAAAAAATTCAGTATAACAACAAGAATTTATAATGAGGCCTGGTTTAATGCGTAAGCCACTTTTCTTTTCTTTCAATTGTTATTTTATTTTCTGTTTGATCTTGCCTCCCCACACAATGAAGGAGCATCTTTGGACTCATCAAGGATGCCGAAAAAGAGACCACAGACTTGTGTGTGTAGTGCCCCAATATCTGTGAACTTCTGTTGTATGTGTAGGACATATTCCTGCTTATGATGTAACAAATGTATAAAAAAAAAGCTTGAGTTCAAAATTAGTAAAACATTCTTGATTTTACACTTTAACAAGTGTCTTCTCAAACACATTTACTATGCAATGTTTACTAGCTTTAATTATGAAAGAGAAATCTCTTTAGTTTCTACTTTTAAAGTGATGAATGTAATTCTTTTTACAGTACAATGTGAGTTCTCAAGGTGGGGACAGCATACTTCTCAGGAGTGGAAGTAAACCTTCTATCCTACTAGATAGGTTTTTTTGGTCATTAATCAAAACAGAACCAGAATGTATAACTATAGACGCTGCATGATACTGGTTCATTTGGAAAATGAGTTCAAATAGTTAAGTGCTGAGATGCCCTGGCTAATTTTGATGACATCTGTAAGAGGTACCAGTCTCTCAATCCCTTTGCTTTCTTAAAATAACAATAAAGCACTTTTTCTCAATTACTATTTTAAACTTAGTATTTTAAGTAGTTTGCTTTTATCAAGTTTTCAGCTCATTTAGAATCATACCTACTGTACCCACGATCATCACTTACAATATCTTAAAAGTGGAACTACATAATCCTAAAATGGAAAAGAAAGCCGCCAGTAAATGCAGCCCACAGGAATGTATTATTCACACACCAAAACCTTAACCTTTATAAGCTGCAGTGTTAATAAAATGCAGTAGGCTAATTAAAGTATTCTCACAGGAATCACTCTGAGGTTAAGCTACATAAAAGCAGTTTCTGGAATGCCACATTAAAATTTATCAGCAATTACAATGTGCAGGACCCATACTTTTTCCCTTCAGCACCAGGAATTAAGGTGCATATTTATAATCAGAAGCTGCCATGGTATTTTTACACTTCGTAAGGTAGTCGTGAACTAGTCCTAACTTTACAGAAAGAATTATAATTTTCACAATGGTCCAATATTCATCAGCAACATACCTCCACTATCAGCAAATTGAAGAGCCCAAGTGAGACTGGCAAAATCCATGTACTATCTGGTACAGTAAGGTCTGTAAACCACAGGGTTCCACCTGTCGACAGCTGTTCCTGAACTGCAAGGACTGTTTAAAATACATTATATATTTAGTATGTCATTCTCCTCAAAGTCAGCCAAAATTATGCATAACTTTGCTTTTAAAGTGGCATTTCAAAGTAGACATTTTTGTTATTCTGTGGCAATGCTTTTTTGTGTGCGTGTGTGTGCCAACTGGTAATTTTAACATCCTTCCTTTCCCTCAGAACCAGGGCAAGGAACTGATGTAATATAATATATAAATCCCAAGTAGGAAAGCTCCTTCCCCTGCCAGGTAGCAGCATAAACTCACATTTAAGTCTAACTCACACTTACTATCAAACATACATTTGGACATTTGAAAACTGTACCTAACTATAGACTGTGAAATCATAATAAGACAAAATCCACCATGTGATATAAAGGAGATATAGAAATCAAAGAAATCCAAAGTGGATTTGAGAGAATGTTGTATTTATCACTGACTTAAAAAAATGGTTCTCACAAAGCATCAGTTGGAAATTCACTTTGCAAACACGATTAGTTTCTCTTTATTTATATAACGATGTCTTTTTAAAAAAAGCTTTTAATCCAAAAGATTAAAAGTGAAGGCAGCCTGCCATCTAACAAGAAAAGGAAATTATTAGTGAGAACTGCAGGCTGACAGGATTTGGCACAAACAGATGATGAAAAATAACTTGTTCTGAATCTTCTGTCCCTAACTGCAAAAATTTTATAACAAACAATTTTCCTAATAGTAGCTAAACTTTATTGGGCTAAATGACAAGTTATTTAGCCCAGTAATATTTAGCAATTAAAATAATGTTATGTGCCAGAGAAACAGGAGCATTACAATTATTTTTAAAATCTGCCCATTGAAGTTGAAAAGTCTCTTTCATATGGGGGATGCCATTAAAGACACAATATTCATCAGTGCAGGAACCCACAGCAACCAAAGTACTTTGTTAGACTTGGAATACAAGATATCATGGCATTTTAATCAACACAAAAGCATCATATGTTGGGTTAATCCTGCATATCATAATCTACTCTTTAAACGGTCAAAACACCAATATTGTGGATAGGATAAAATAAAGTACCATCTTTATGAATGCATTTTATTTTATCTAAAGTTAAAGGCTTTATAATGAGAGAAAATCCCCGTTTAATTTTAAGCAAACTGTTGCATTAGTATCTTTACATAGTAAGCATGACTTCGATTGTTTGGCTTGCAAAGCACACAAAATAATTTAGTACCCCAGGAGCATACCCAACACATTTTAGATTGTTCCTAGAGCTCAAATTCCAGCACTGCTAACTGATCATCCCATGCATCCCACTTTGCTCTTTCAGCTCAGAGCTGCACTACAGTGCAGTGTAGAAATACCCTTACAGGCACTGCTGGCAAATGAACTCTCTGAATGAACAGAGAGGTTATTTTGTGGCTATGGATGCACTGAATTCCTGATCTACCGGAACAATTTGGGGTGCAAGAAGTACGGGTATAGGCCAGAGATAGGCTTCTGGATTACATGGACCAGTGGCGTAGCATCTATGACATGCCTAATCAAAAGTCTTACAAATACAGTATTATTCATATTAGTCATTTAGCTATGTTTGGACTATTTTTTCAACAACCTTACATCTCAAACTCAAGAACTCAAATTCTTAAATATAAAACCAAACTATGTTTGTAAAAATTGTAACTGGAGAAGTGTATTTATCAAAACAGAAGTATATTTTCAGTACAACTGTTCGGAATGATCACCTTCTGAGTCTGCTGCACCTACACTGCAGTTACGCAAAGCTATGGAAACAAACACCCACACTGGAATCTGTATCCACATCAACAGACTAGCCTTGAAGGGGTGGCAGTTGTCTCGAACATACAACTCTGAAACAATCCTTCCCAGATTCTTCCTGAAATGGAACCTAATTGGAAAACAAAACAAAACTCCTTGTAATACAACTTTTCAAATTCTGAAACAATAAACCAGAGGTTGCATATCACATTTAGTTCATTTCAAATATTGCACTGGAGTACCAGGTGAATGAAGTCAAACCAGGGAGTTCGCCCTTTATGGCCTGAGAAGCCTTCCTTTGTTGTCTGCCAATCACCTCCAATCTCACCCTTCAAACCCTTTTCTTTTCTGCGGGCTTCTAATGATAACCTCTTCACCATCTCTGTTTCCTAGCAATACTGTTCGATGTCTTATTCTGTGTGTTGTATTTATCTGATTTAAGACTACAAGCTCCTCAGCGTATAGATCTCAGGCCAGATCCTCAGACTGCACTCTGTCCCATTTACATCACTCTGACACTGCAAAGGAGATGGAGCTACCATACCAGGACAGCTGGGGATTCCTCTTGAATGAGAAAAATCACTGGATGTAGTAAAGCTGACACAGCCAGGTCCTGCCATCCCCTCCTAACAAAGATTTAGAAACCATAGCTATGGGTCAAATCTTGGTCCTATTGAAGTCAACAACTAAACCCAGACTGACTTCAGGGGAAACAGGAATTGGCCTTATAAGTTTTAGTCCATCACAGATTCAGTGCCTCAAATGAGCATATTCCCTAAATGTCTATGTAAATAACACAACAAAGTTTTATATAAAAATAAGTCAAAATCCATTATTTTAGTGTCAGATTTGTAGAGCCTTTTTATAAATACATATTGCCATCATCTTTATATATGCCTCTTATTTTCAGCCCAAGTGGATTTGTAAGATACTGTACAATTGTTATCTTACCTAGCAACTTTTTCAGACCAGCCCAGTTGCTTCCCACGAATTGAAACTTCATAGCGAAGATGCTTAGCTAGGTTTTCTATTTCAGGCTGCAAATTTTCCAGCTAGCTAAAGAAAAGGAAGAAATGATTATACAGTAAAATTAAAGAGTTCTATCTGCAACCAGTCTCTCTACCCCATATCATCTTGTATGTGTACTGTAAAGTGAAATCCATGCATCTGTGGGTGCTTGCTGCCTGTAAATATGTTGGGCTTTTGAGGAACTTGAGTGAGAATGCCTAAGTATTTCTGACAAAAACAACAAATAAAACATCAATCTCACCAGGTGATAAACATAAGTACAAGTGTTGGTTGCATACTATAATTCATTATAGGTTTTTAGTATATAAAGGGTCTGTACACAATTGTTATACAAAAACACATGGTGGAACTCCCTCATCCATGTTTTGAACAGCCTTAAAAGGTATGATTCTGCAGTCACTGAAGTCTATAGCAAAAATCTCATTTAATTCAATAGGATCAGGGCCAGCATGTAGCACTGAAAATGGAGTTCTACATTTTTGCATTCAATGTGGCAAGATACAAGTATGAAGTAGTACTGGTAAGAGAATTTGTAATATTTGTGTCTAAACATGAAATTAATGTATTTGTTCTCTATGGACTTCTGATTGTGAACAAGGCAAAACACACAAATGCTACACAACACTTTATAGGATACAAGGACAATATCACAGACAGTGTGATTCATCTCTACTACTCAATAGCTTTTTAAAAAGTAAAAAAAGATGGCCACAACATACCATACTTATTTTGATATGGAGACCATGTGACAACTAGCTAGCAAAGTTAAAATAGATTGTATGGCTTACTACCATTCAGATGTATTACTAGACAACATCTCTTTTACAAAATCACACTAGAGGATTACTTCCTCTGAAATGGTGGTTGGTATAAAATAGTCTCTGCCACATCTGCATTATAACTGGTTCAGTGTGTAGGCACACATGTAGTGCCAATAACTAACGCCACCAGTTTAAAGTTACTTTAATTGTCCAAAGAACAAGGGAAAAAAGAGTTATGTCTGAACTGATTCTGTATGGTGAAATCAAAACTACAATTTTCTGTCCATTTTCTCAAGTCTCACTTTTCCCTTACCAGTAGCAAAATGGAAACAGGAAAAAGATTTCCTGGGCTGGATTTTCTGTCATACTTCTGCTCTTACTATTTTGGACTCTCCTGAGAAAGGCACATTAATTGCTGAGTTTTAGTAATACTCCACCCTTATCCAGTGCTTTGAAAGTGTAAATTCCCAACTAGGGCCTTGGCTACACTGGCGTTTTACAGCGCTGCAACTTTCTCGCTTAGGGGTGTGAAAAAACACCCCCCTGAGCGCAGCAAGTTACAGCACTGTAAAGCGCCAGTGTAAACAGTGCCCAGTGCTGGGAGCGTGGCTCCTAGTGCTGTAAACTAATCCCCACGGGGAGTGGAGTACCTGCAGCGCTGGGAGAGCTCTCTCCCAGCGCTGGCGCCACAACCACACTCGCACTTCAAAGTGCTTCCGTGGCAGCGCTTTGGAGTTTCGAGAATAGCCAAGCCCTAAATAAGGAGTGCTGGGGCCACGAAGGATGTGCTGTTGATATTCACTGCTGAGTAAATAACAAACAAACAAATCTACCTACCTAACCAGAGGTCAGTGTACCACAAAGGACTGTGTTAGGCTGAGTCTGTTAATTCTGCAACATTACAATTAATAGCTACAGAAAATTTTACTGCATTCTTTGCCAGTGATTACACTTATTTATTTCAATTCCACATTAGCAGAACCACTATTGGATGTAACCTTCCAGCAGTTGTTTTTGGCATTACTTTTTGCATTCTAAGTGCACTGTTACAAAGCAATTGCCTCTTATATTAAATTGAAACTAATAAAATACTTGGCATTTTCACAGTGCTTTTTTTTATCCTTAGATCCTGAAATACTTTACAAAGGAGGGAAAAATATCCTCTCATATCTTGTTGACAGGAACACAAAGAATAAAAGCAAGATTGATTAAAGAGAGACTTTTTACTCAAATAAAACATGGCTGTAGTAATTCTAGTGTTGCAAAGGATTCTGCAATTTTTTAGCAGTGAAGCATTTTACCACAGACATAACAGCTGATATACTGTCTACTCTCTTTAGTGCAATACCAAAAGGTATATTATCTTGTGATTCAAAAGGTTTCACCTGCAACACTTTTGCTGTGATTCTGTTAGGTTTCACAATCTACAAAATATTTTAACAAGTCAGCACCTGGTTGGTTTGCAGGCCTATGGGGAACATCAGTGGTGCTGAAAAAGTTGTGTAAATGATTCCCATCCTCCTAATGGCTTACCAAAAACATATCCAACAGTGGAGATACTTAACTAGGTTTTCATTTTTACATAATAAGAAAATTAAACATAATGAGTTGTGATTCTTCATATAGTAATTATGTGCAGGACATAGTTTAAGCCTTTTATAATTGTACATTTTATTTTTATATGTACACAGCATTTCATGCTATAACATATTACATATACATAAATGCTGTAGAATACAATGGATAAGATTGTATTATGTGTGGAATAATTCATGAGGCAGCATATCTAGTATTTAAAAGCTGCTGAACTCATCTACAAAAGGGCATCCACCAAGGCAGCTGAGCTAGCGGTAGCACTGGTGGCAATATTTTGTTAAAATTAATGTAGCCACAACCACAGAGAGCACCATATGTGTTAACAATGTCTAAGCCAGGGGTAGGCAACCTAAGGCACACATGCCGAAGGCGGCACACGAGCTGATTTTCAGTGGCACTCACACTGCCCGGGTCCTGGCCACCGCTCTGGAGGACTTTGCATTTTAATTTAATTTTAAATGAAGCTTCTTAAGCATTTTAAAAACCTTATTTACTTTACATACAACAATATAGTTATATATTATAGACTTATAGAAAAAGACCTTCTAAAACTGTTACAATGTATTACTGGCACACAAAGCTTTAGAGTGAATAAATGAAGACTTGGCACACCACTTCTGAAAGGTTGCCGACCCCTGGTCTAAGCTATGTCAATCTTACCTCTGAATATTGTTCTTGAGAGGGGACAGAGATCACATTAGATTACAAGGCTACATCACTATTTTAGTTACTCTCCCAACAAATAATGTGACACTGCAGAATGGTGGGGCACGTGACAGCTGACTGGCTGGTCTACAAGAGTGGCACAGCTCTGCAAGGACAAAGTACCACCAGGCATGAAGCCAGCAGCTCTCAGCTCGTTTCCTTGGCTACACAGGTTGCCAAGTCCCTTACTCGCAGGGGCGGTGGAGAGGGCACTACACAATCCCATCGCGCCTATCCCGGTTTCTTGCTCGGTACTCCAGTAATCCATGGACCAAGGAGGAGGCAGAAACATTGGTCTCCTTAACCTCTGAGGGCAGGACAAGACGCAAGGGCGGTTTCGGCTGGACACTAGGGTGGTTAAGCAATGGAATAAGCTGCCTAGGGAGGCAGTGGGGTTTCCACCACTGGAGGTTTCTCAGAGCACGATGGACAAACACCTGCCTGGGATGGTCAGAACATTAGCGGGTCGGGGGGGGGGTTCGCGTGAGGGGGCCGGGGCGGGCGGGCTGACTCACGGCCCAGCAGTTGCAGCCACAGGGCTGGCACGAGTGGGGAGGGTGCCAGGCGAGGGGGCGGCTCGGGGGCAGGTCACCCCACCGCACCCGCACGGGGCAGGGGAAGATGGGACCGCGCCCCCCGCGGATCTCGGACCCACCTTGGCCAGGACGTGGCCCTGGTGCGCGGCCAGCGGCAGGGTGAGGCCGGTGCGCAGGACGGCGCCGGCGCACACGATGCTGAGCCACCAGGGCAGGCCGGTGCCCGCCTGCAGCGCCACCAGCCCGCTCTCCGCCCAGTGCACTGGGGCCGACTCGGCCAGCGCCTCGTACAAACCGCCCGGGCTCGCGCTGGGCAGGGAGGCGGCGGCGGCGGCGGCGGCCCCAGCGCGTGGCCCCCAGCCGGGCGGCAGCAGGAGCCGCTCGCGGAGGGGCCGCTGCAGCTCCTGCCCCACGCGCCGCCAACGCCACATCCCGGCAACGGCCGCGCGCGCGGCCAGAGTCCACGCGCCAGTAGCTTCGGGGAGGGAAAGGGCGGGGGCGACCCAACGCGCCTTCCTCCTCCCGCGCCTGCGCCCCGAACTCTCCGCCTCCCAAGCCGGAAGGAACGCGGCAGTAGCTTCCGGCCAGCCAACCACCGAGAGGCCTAGAGCGCCGGCGCGCGCGACTGCGGGAGGTGGGCAGAGGCGCCATGTCGGCTTAGGACCGGTCTGGTGCTGACCAGACCCCGACTGCCCCCGCTGGAGAACGGGAGGGGGCGGGGCTTTGACGCCATTTCGGGTGTGGATGATGCTGGGGCGGGGGCTGCAGTGGCAGCTGTGAGAACCAAGCTCGCGCTGGCCGAGGCGGAGGGCTCCGCTCTGGTTGTGTCCCGGAGCACCTTCCCCCGTCGCGGAAATGTGCCCAGCCGGCCCCGAGGCCAGGCGTGACAAGGCACCGGGCCTGCCGGAGCTGGGGTCTGCCGCCCTTCCCTAGGGCCGCGTGGCGTGTGTAGGAGTCACACAGCGGGCGGCTGGGGGAGTCCCAACATCTTCACCGTGCAGCAGTGAGAGCGGGAGGGGAGGGGTGTAGGAGGAGATTGAAACCCGGGGTTGGACCTGTGCCTGCCGGGCCGGTCTGCCTTTTGCTCCGGGTGCCGTGATGTGGATCGCTCCGAGGGAAAGGAGAGACGGTCCTGCTCACCTTGGTATTTCCGTTGTTCCCAGCTGTACTCTTATTGTCCGATTGACCCAGGATATGGTTTCCCCGCCTAGGGTCGAGGCTGGAACCTTTGCAGAGTTAAATTGGCTGCTCTCAGCTCTAGGTTTATGCTGTGAGCCTTCCCCTCCTCGCTCCAGAGGCCTTGGTAGCTGTTGCAAGGACTAAAGGATTTGGAAGGCAGAGGAGCAGGCGTTTGTGGACACTGTCATGGACTGCTCACCTGTGCTGGAACGCATACTTGATTTTTCATGGGCTGTGGGGAGTCCTGAACTTTTCATATGAAAGCTTTGAAGACTTCTGATGTTTGCTTGTGCCCATGAAGTGATCCCTATGCAGACTACGAGGAGTCCTTGCAGTTGGAGGCATAATGCCTCCTCTGGCTCTGGAGCAAGAAAATAAATTCCTGGGTAAAACCAAACAACTTTTCTTGGCCCTGATGAAGAAGCCATGTATGTGGAGCAGATTCCACATCCAAGGTGTAGCCTTGAGCACTGCGGACTGAGATAGAGCTCTGATCAGGCTATTGTCCTGGAAGGGATACAGGTGAGTTCCCTGTGACCTGTCTGGCTCTTGACAGTACCAACATCTTTGTAAAAACCTGGGGGCCATGGGCAGGTCAAATGGGAGCGTTAGAAACAGATACTGGCTCCTGGCGTATGCAAATCTCAGAAGTCTGTAGTGACATGATTTGGGGAATATGAAGATAAGATTCCACTACATCTACTGAAGTCAAGAAGCCCACTGGGACAGGGATGACACTGCAGAGACCATGGTCTCCATCTGAAACTTTTTCTTCATCCACTTGTTGAGCCTTTTGAGGTAAAGAATGACTCTGATGCACCCCTCCCTACCCTCACTGTTGCATAATGAAGATGTAGAACCCAAAGAACCTTTCTTCTGAGGGAAGGTATTCTATCACTCCCATATCCAGAAAATGAGAGATTTCCTTCTGAATCAGATTGTGTTTTATGGGGTCACTGTTCCCTGAGTCACTTGCGCATGGTCAATGAAAACCATTTCTTTAGGAAATGGGAGATCCTGACTGCAGCTTTAGCTGTAGCTGGAGACCTATGTGATCTGTGTCAAAGTGGATGGGGAGAGGGCAGGCAGAGAGGCTAACGTCCCTCTAGACTTTCAGTCCATTTTCTTGAGGGAATCTGTTGTGGCTTTGCTGGTACCTCTGAGGATGAGCAGCAAAAAGAGCACCTCTCTGAAGGCCGGTTTATATCATCTCCTGGGAGACCTTAATGGGGAAAGAGGAGGCAATGCAGCACAATCCAAACAATCAGCCACCACTTTATCCATGTTTTCTTCAAAAAGGAGGGAGCCCGTAACCTTGGCTGAGCACAAGACCTGCATAGAGTGAGTAGCCACCTTCCAGGAACTGAACCATAGATGCTGCATGGCTGCTGAGCTGGAAGCCATGGCTCAGGCTGAAACCCTCATTGTAACTGATACCTCAACAGATGCAAATACTGTTGCTAGTGACTCCTTAAAGTGGAGCCCAAGGTAAGGTGATCTCTAGTCTTATGAGCTTTGAGATTTCCCGCCAGGAAATAGATGCTCTTGGAAAGTAGGTAGCTGCCAGAAGTGCTCAGAGGTTGGTGGAAGAGGCTTTGAAGCCCTTGTTAAGAGTGGCCTCCATCTTTCTATCCAAAGGTTCCTTAGGCTAGAACTCTCCTTGTGAGGGAATAACTATATCCCTGGCGAGGAATGCTACAGTGACGTTGACCTTTGGTGTCTCAGGAATAGAGCCCTTTGGTTTTTGAATGTTAAGAAAGGCTGAGGTCACTCCTGTTAATATGCCTGCCCTTACCAGTCTTGTTCCATTCATCCCTGATCACTTTCTCAAAGGAGTCAAGGGTTAAGACAGCCTAAGTGGAGGATTTTGAGGGAAGAAACTTTCTCTGAAGCTTACACACAGGAGCCTACTCAGGTTTTAGAACCAGGCAGCTTGCATTCTTCAGAGGAAGAGGCAGAAAAGGACATCTCCTGGGTCGTGTGCACTTTTACTTTCCCTGTTCAGATTTTTTTAAAAAACATTTTTAGTATGGTTTGAGAGTGGAAAAGCCCGGCTGTGACTTCAGGGAGGTTTGTTGCAGCTTGCCTTCCTTAGGGCATGGAGCCCTCTCAAGAGGTCTATCTCAGAATCCTCCCCACTGCATCCCATTCCATAGGGAAGGGGGAACTTGTCAGAGCACTCCTGGGCAGGTTGGGAGCTGATTAGAAACCCTGCTTCTTTCCCTGGGGTGCTCAGGATCCACTTTAAGATTTGGGGGGTGGGATGACATGGCCTTGCAAGCCTCCTCTCTTCGTTCTATAGAGATCCCATGGGACTTACCTCTAGAGTTGGGTAGTCAGGGTGCTCCTCACTTTTGGAGCCTCTCTCTTCTCTACACTGGGGTTCGTGGCCTATTTTTCCTCCCATTGGAGTCACAGCTGCCTTGGTGGGAAGGGACTTGCTTGAGTTGCAGCCTTAGGTCCCCATGGATTTAGGGGCAGAAGGCTGGGCACAACTCGACATCTGCTGAATCTGGAAACGCTGTCTCACTTATAGAGCACCACTCAGATTAACTCTGCTTTCTTGGCTGTTCTGCCATGCTGTAAGGGACAGAAGAGCTAGCCGGGAGATGCTGCAGTGCAGGCTCAGGGAGGGTTAACTGACCCGTGAGGAAGAGGAATGCCAAGGAGGGAGAACAGCTCTCACTGACCCAAAACCTGGGCAGAAAAGTTAAGTGGAAATAAGGGCAGGAGGAATAAAACATCAGTCTGCTGCTGCAGAGATGTAGAATCTAGCAGCAAGCAGGATCAGAGGGGGCATGGGCAGACCATGCAGAACCAAAACACTGATCTATCTGCATGTTAGAGAGGAGAGCAGCCCAGCTGTCTAGAATTGTGGGAAACCCTGGGCTCCATAAGATGGGAGGCAGAAGTAGTTTAGACAAAGCAGCAAAGAATCCTGTGGCACCTTATAGACTAACAGACATTTTGGAGCATGAGCTTTCCTGGGTGAATACGAAATACATGAAATTTAGACAGAGGCTAGTCAATTTCCCCCTTGCATAGAGTAGAATAATCAAAGCTGTCCTGATGGAGTACCCAGTAATTACACAGACCATGGCTCTGCAAGCAAATCTCATACACACCCACACCCACCCATTCTAGGTATTTCCAGGCTCAGCACTGCAGTATCCAGAAGTGATCAGTATCACTTGACCTACTCCCCTGACATTCAAAGCAAATTAAAATCCTTATCTGCTGAGTACCAAAAAAGTGTATACTGATGGGCCCACTCAATTATGAGGAACTGACCAATTCATTTCACATGCCTCAAATGTTGGACCTGATCCAGCTTTCTTTCAGATCAGTGGAAAGATTACCATTTACTTCAGCAGGAGTGAATTGGGCCTATGCTAAAGTTTTTTAGTCATTACCAAATAGGTCCAGATTTAAACCACAGATTTAGGAATGAAAAGGCTCTGTTCCCCTTTACTAAGCTTTTTACCATTCAGTTGGCCTCTGATTGTGTATATCTTTAATTAGCTGTTTAAGAAAAAGGGAAACCATTAGGCAGCTTGCAAATCATGTCATAGATAACTTAGTTAGGTCTCTAAGTGCTAACATTGCCTCACCTTGTTCACGTTCAGTAGTCTTGTCATTTCCTTCATTTAATCACCTGGCCGTCACAAATGCAGTGCAGGTGTCCTACTACAGCTTCATTTGTCTGGCAAGTAACTGTCAAGATTCAATTTGTTCCTTTTATGTCAAGTCTGTTGTGGGTAACTACGGACCAAGAAATTGCTAAAAATGTTCCAGGTATTAAATTTTAATTTGTCTTAGAAGTTGACTCATATGATGCTTGATCCATATGTCTAGGTTTAACTTCACGGCAAAAATGAAATCTCCGTGTTTTAGTGGTGATTTAACTCTAACCTTACCTGATACGGAGCTGTGCCAAGGTTGATGCTAGATTTCTATAGCAGTATCTGCTGTAATTTTTTTTAATCCCAAAGAATTAGAGAACTTCTATAAACTGTTTTTACATAGTGAAATCTTTAAGTCACTCATGATGATCAGCCACATTACCCAATGGAAAATATTTAAGTATTTCAACCCAAATCATATACTCTTTCTATGGTCTGGGTATGGAATAATCCATATAATGTATTTTCATTGGAGAAATTTTACTTTCAATGATACTCGAAAAACAAGTTCTGATAGCTACTATTGATCCCCTCCCTGGCAATGCAGATCTGTAAGAACAGAGGATCATCATCAGGAATTTAACACTGACAATGGCAAATTTAAAAATTGTTATGGCTAATGCATACTGACATCCACTAGCTTTATGCAAGTGGAGCCCAGAACTCCTGCATCACAGTGAATGTCCAAGTGCTATAAGTGTTTTGTTCTTGTATTTTAACTACTTAGAAATAGTCCTGGTTCAAGAACAAGCTATTTTTGTTTGTAGGTCAAAACAAATTGCAGATAGTCTCAAGTATTCGGTGATGTGAGATTAAAAGAAAGCTCAGTCAGTGGTTTTTGATACACAAAAATAAAAGTCTAAAATTAATCCAGTGGACTGGTTTTGATTTCTCTTTCCTGCTCCCAAATGAAATTTGACTATTGCAAGATTTTAGTTTTAGCGAACCTCAGAAGCTTAGCATCTTGCTTTATACATTTATCTTTTAACTTAGTTTCTTTGGTCCTGGATTTATGGAGACAAAATGACTAAGGGCATGTCTACAGTGCAGTTAGGCACCCTGGCTCAAGCCAGGCTTAGGCTTGTAGTGCTCAGACTAAGGAGCTGTTTAATTGCGATGTAAATGTTTGGCTCTGGGACCCTGCAAGGAGGGATGGTCCCAGAGCTCAGGCTACAGAGCGAACATCTACACCACAATAAATAGCCCCTTAGCCCAATTCACCTGGCATAGGCCAGCTGCTGTTTTTAATTGCAGGATAGACATACCCTCAGGGTCATACTACATCTCTTGTGAATTGGGTATTTAAGGAGCTGGTAAGTATCAAACCAGTGCAGAATACCATTGTACACAATAGGCAGAAATTTTGATATCCATCATATCAGTTTTGAAATTTCTCTGTTCACACTATAAAATTATTATCCTTTACAATGAAGGGAGAAGATAGTTTAAACTAAGAGCTAGGATTGCATTTTTATGAAATGCCTGTTCAGTGCAAAGGCATCTGACAGGTTTGCCTCCATCACAAGACAGTAACTAGATTACAGTACTTTATCACTGAGTGACAAAGAAATTACACCACGTACTGGGGCTTAAGGAGTGAACTAACTCATGGCTCATATTTCTTGAGTTATGCCATTCCTTAATTAACAGAAAAATGAATAGCGTATTCTCCATATACACACTCCAATCTATGCATATGTATTTAAAAAAAGATAGGGAAGACCTGCCAGGTCTCAAAAGAGTATGTTCCTTTTTTTATTGGTCAAATAAAAGGCATTACATTTGAAATATAAAAAATGTATCTGAAAAATGTTCCTAGTACAGACTTCTAAAAACCCCAGTATTTTATTTAACAAGACTGATCCCACAATCGAAACATGGGGCATTCCAGCCTATGTTCCGGTGTCTACAGTTTTGTTTTCAAGTCAACAAAATACAGATAGCTTTATAAGAAACCACATCCTAAGAAACTCAGTTTTTTTGACCCACAGAATACATTTTGTTGTAATAAATATTGAGCAGTATTTATTCCTCAGAAGGATTATTTCAAAAGAGTAAAAATAATCCGTTAGCACTGGAGAAGCATTAATCAAAGTTATAGGAGAGTGGTTATAGGAAACATTATATAAAATACCTTAATAGCATTATTCCCCACTCATAGTAAAGTGCTGAAATTGAATTTAAATTGTTTATTAACAGCTGTTCAGTTAAGTATCCATTTTGATCCAACCAATTCTTCATACATTAGATTTCAGAAGAAGGAATCACAGACAGCTGGAAAAATGAGTTTACTTAGATTTAGAGCACCACCTTAGGGCATGTATACAGATACTGGTATTCATGAACTTCTGGACATCTCAAATGTAGCCTCTCAGTATTTAAAAAGCTGTATAATAGCTTTGGAAAAATCATTTTCCCTTCTGGCTTTAAGAGAGTAATCATAGTAAGTTATGAAACAGCATTTTAAAAATCCAGTTTAATAGCCAACAAACAGAATTAATCTAATTAATTTGGGATATTCATTCAATTAAGATTTATCTAAAGTTTGTCAGGACTAACTCACCATATAAAAGGGTGGATTTGATTGACATTGTACCTTAAAGCTTTACCTTTTAACATTCTTCTATTTCAAAAAGCAAATGATAGACCATGCTGGATTTTTTCCCACAATACTAGTTGATTTGTAGATCTAGTTTATAAATTTGGTTATACCACATATCACACATACACAGTCATTTGTGTTATAAACTGGGATCTTGGGTTAAAACAGCTGTCAAAGGCTTGCCTTGTAGTACTTCTGAACTTGCTCTACAGCAGGGGTTCTCAAACTGGGGGTCGAGACCCCTTAGGGGTCACGAGGTTATTACAAGGGGATCGCAAGCTGTCAGCCTCCACCCCAAACCCTGCTTTGCCTCCAGCATTTATAATGGTGTTAAATATATAAAAAGGGGTTTTAATTTATAGGTGGGGTTGCCCTTGGAGGCTTCCTATCTGAAAGGAGTCACCAGCCCAAAAGTTTGAGAACCACTGCTCTATAGTTTGTTGATGTTCTTTTGCAGAGCATACTGGTGTTTTCATGCCAGGAAACTTTAAAAGCAAAACATGATAAAAGCTATTAAAGATGATCATTTACACAGTAATTTCATTTTGGAATGTTCAAAATTAACTTTGATCAGGCAGATGCAGTTTAGAATAAAACATCGCCTGCTCTGATTAAGCCACTAATTCTTGAAAAATAAGTCTTGGTTTGGAGGCAGTGTCATTAATGAATCTCTACTACTAAGTGCCAGCGGGTGTGCTTACTTTTGCTCCAACAGCCAAAAACAGTTGCACATTTTTTCTTCTCTGGTGATTGGGGGGAACTAGATGGATGCACCTAGAATGGTCAGAGAACTAAACATACCTCAGTGCATCCACCCATCTGCAAGAGTCATTTGTAACAGACTGCTGCAGGATGGCAGGTTCACTAGTATTCACTGGGGAACTCTACTGGTGTGAGCATGGAGACAATTCTGGAAGTGCCAGAAGGCATAATCCAAGAGCTTTTTTTTTTTTTTTTAATTGAAAACCCTGTGTAGAAGAAAATGGAAACTTACTTTTAATACGTATCTGGTTACAAGACAAAAATAAACAGATGTATGACTTTTCAAAAATCCAATGTATATAACTGGGAAAACCCACTGATAATTCCCACTTTTATACTGTACTTAAATTACACAAGTAGAAAAGTTATGCTTATTAATAGTTTAATGTATGAAGGAAACATCCAGATTTCTGAATATGAAGGTACATATCTCACATTAATTTAAGTCTACATAAAGTAGAGCCTCTATACTGACATATTGAAATTTACTTTCTGCTTAGCCATTTCTGTTATGTAAACAATTGTACATTTATTTGCCATTCTAAAACTTCAGGATCAAGTTTACATAATTTTGCTAAATTTCTGTGTTTGCTCAGAAGCAGTTTACAGTACTAAAACCAACCAGCCAAAGAACAGTTTCAACAGAAAGTTATGTCCAAAAAATTAAAAAAGAAAAGTAAAGGCTAACTAAGTTGAAACATATGATGGTAGGGAATGGGTGGTCACAATGTTCACAGAAAAAGGTCAGTTAGTAAGTTCTTCTGCAAAAAGCCTACACACTTCAGTCAAGCACATCAGTAGAATGGATTTGGGAGCATATTAAACGGCCATTTGTGTTTTCCTCTGAATAAAAAGCAATCTCCAGGCTAACAAGTTGATCCCACTCAGCCAAGTTGGTTCATATGCACACTGTTCATGTGAGGTGTCCAAGTTCCAGTCCACACCTGAAAAAGAGGGTGTGTTACTAATGATGTATTGGATGCTGTAGAACATTTAAGAATTTTAGGCTTAGCTAGTATGTTTACAATATAAACTTATAATGCCTGCCTTCACTTTTCACTTCTGTAATTGTTGCATCTATTAATAAACTACACCAAGTTATTTTCTTAAATGTGTTTTCCTCTTGTAATACCAAAGAGTTGAGGTGTGAAGATATTATTTTCCCTCACTTTCACCTTCCTGCCTGTGCTTCTCCCCTTGGTCACATATCCTACCTACGCATTCCCTTCAGTACTATGTAGAACATTTCCCCCCCAGCAATTTTTCAATTGCTTTCAATAGAAAACTATCATACCACAGAATTACAATGTGTCACTGCACCCTGATATACGGTAACATTTATATTAGCTGTGTATCAGGAAATCCAGCCTCCTAGGATCAAGGGGAATAATAACTAATGCCTCAAACCTGCCACTGGATCTGCTAGTGCTGTGCCAGTTCGGTTTCTGTGTGCATGCAGGGGATCATGCAAGCAGAGTCAGTTACGAGGTGAAGGTGTAAAACATCATGATTTGGGGAATTACAAATAGTTTCATTTCAGCTTTTGAAAAGTTCAATGAACTAAAAAATTTGTTATGAATTGTTTTTTCAGTATCTAGTACCACGTTCACTGCTGGAGAAACCTTACGAATACTACATGTAACAACGTAAAATCTATTTGGGTATAACTGATAAATACTTTAACAGAGTTTAATATAAAAGCAAGCACGTTTTATACAGTTAGGTATATAGTTGGATTTGGCTGGAAGAGGAGAAAGCATACAGGGAACCCTCTTCCTCAACTGCACTCATACAGTGAACTTCCTTAATTCAGCAGACGAATGAGGCCACTTGTGCAGCCAGCAGTGCTAGAGATCTCAAAAGGGGTAACACTGGAAGAAAGATTGTTGGTGGGGCTAGGTTGGTGGGGCTAGGGCAATGGTTAAACTGATGTAGGAAGGGCCAACTCTCTCCCTGGGCACTCATGAAGGCAATATGGCTGAAAAGCATAATGCTCCAGGTCTAATGCTGTGACAGTCTCACCTCCCACTAAGAAAATCATAAATTATATACAGCAGTGAAGAAACGACACCTCCCAGAAAGGTGACTTACCAGTTCTATCACATCTACATCACTTCTAGTACTTCTGTAGTACCCCACCAGCATTATTCAACACATTTAACAAAAGAGCTAATGTAACACTTGAAACAGTTACTATAAGGGCTTGTCTACATGAGGAAATGAACTCTAACAGGTATTTTCTGATAGCTGCCCACGTGGATACACTTATTCTGGAATAGCTATTACGCTTAAATTCACACGCTACCTTATACTGGAACAACTTCCCCATGTTGACAAGTCATCAGTGACTCTGCTTATTTTTAAAAAGTAATGGACTTTATTTTACCCGTACTAATTACAACTGAAGCACCTAAGGCACTTATATGTAACACATGTAAAATAGATTTAAATCAGAAAAACTGGAAATACACAAGTTTTTGTGTTTTGCATTATACTCCTGGGGAAGGATTTGTTTTTGTATCTGATTATGTTGAAGATAAGTCAGGGATAATAATAATAAAAAAAAATCACAGTATTACCGTTTGAGGGCCATTGTTTTCTGTGGAATTTGAAACCATCTTTATCAATGAGTTCCAAGATGGGTCAGCAGCATGAGGTCCATTAAATATAGGACCCCCAGTACCATCTGCAATGGGTGCTACAGGAGGAATCATTGCATTCCCATACACAGAGAAAGGCATACCCTTCAGGGGGAAAAAGTTCAGCATCAACATGTATATATAAAGAGAGAGAGAGAGAGACACACACACACACACACACCCCCACACTCCCCCCCAAGTAGCAACAGAAATGATCACTTTACATTTTAGAAATTCCCTACATTTGTATTATTTAAATGAGTACGGTTTTAAACATTTTTCCAATCTGCTGTACATTTACATTTTAGTATCATGCAACTGTTCTGGAGAAAAATAAAGCTCAATAATATTCTAACATATGCAGCTCAGACTGTTCTGACTGGACAGTACTATAAAGCAGGGGTTCTCAAACTGGGGGCTGGGACCCCTCGGGGTCGTGAGCTGCCAGCCTTCACCCCAAACCCTGCTTCGCCTCCAGCATTTATAGGGGTGTTAAGTATATAAAAAAGTGTTTTTAATTTATAAGGGGGGTTGCACTCAGTATAAAAGTTTGAGGACCATTGCTATAAATATTTACTTGTCTTAAGAAACAACACAGAAATACTGAAGTTCCTACACTAAGGTGGATGCCAGAAACATTAGGATTGTTACCCCGACTTTAGGAAAATCCATATATCCTGCAGGAACATGCTGATGGAATGTACCGGAAGGGGTTACAATTCCTGTACTGTCTCGCTCCATCACTTGATGTGAAAACACTCCTGGATCAGACATTGGCCTGTGGATCATATGAGTTCCCATTCCACTGTGACACCAATCTACTTTATCTGGCAATGAAACAAGTACAATCAGTTACTATATTGATAGTAATAAACTTGTGTGGGCAGCTAAGACTAAAATCCTCTGCATTAAAGCATTTGTGCAACAAGAATAGTCCCTTGCTCAGCAGAAACCTTGGTTGTTTGAGATGTGTTGTCCACTCAGACTATAATTCTGAGGCGCATATATACCAAGAATGAAATCCGTGTGGACAATCACTCAAAGAAATCCCACTTAATGGAGGATGTTGAAAAATTACTTCTAGTCAAGAAGTAACTTTCACAATATTTTCTCCTTCAAGTTATGGATACTAAAATCTGCCCTTTATGGCTCTTGTACTGTGGTAACTGCATGATCTCTTATAACCTCACTCTGAATGTCTGATACTACAAATAGGCGCTTGTCAAAAAAGAGACGGCTTTATCAAAAGGTTCCTATAGCTCATAGGCAAACAAGAAGATGCATCCACAAGTGGTAACATGAAGAGGCAGGCCACTTGGAAGTTGGTGGTTACCCAGGGAACAGTGATCATGAACTGATTACATTCAATATGGGAAAACAGAGACACTCTCAACTGGTAACGGACAGGCGGTGTTTCAAAAAGGCTAATTTCCTAAAGTTAAGAAAAATTGTGAGCAAAATTGATCGGGAAGAAAAACTTAGAAAAATGTTAAGAATTGGCAGGTCTTACAGAACAGTTTATCAGACTGCCAAAAGTCATGACTACACAATCAAGAAAGAGGACTTTAACTAAAAGCCCATCCTTGTTCAGTAGCAAGGTGAAGGCATCAATCAGAAATTAAAAAGTAATACATTTACAAATGGAAAAGAGGGGAAACAGCTGATAAATATTATGAAAGGCAGAAAACTATTACGGGATACTAAACACAACAAGGAAAAATTTGTAGCTGGCAGGGCTGAGGACAACAATGAGTTTTTAAAGTGTTTTAAAAACAAAAGAAATCTTAACAAATGGTATAGGATCCAATGCTAGATGAAGACTGTAAAATTGTTAATGATACAAAAAAGGCACAAGTGTTCAATAAATATTTCTGTTACAAAGCAGAAGTGTGCTCACATCACATAAAAATGTGTGACTACTGCCCAGAGAATTAATAACTAAGGATAGTAGACAACATCTACTAGGGACAAACTTCTTTAAACCCGCAGCAGCAGATAATGAAATCAAAATTCTGAAACGAGTTGGATGAGAAGATCCCAGGCCTGCCAATGCTAATTTTTAATAAATCTTAGAATACAGGGGAAATTTCAGAAAACTGGAAAAGTGTGTTAATAATGTGCCAATATTCAAAAAGGGAAAGTGGAATGACTGGATAACTATAAGCTAGCTAATCAGTCCTGGACAGAATAATGGAAAATATGAAAGGGGAGTGATTTGATAAAGATTAAAGGGCAAGTATACAACTCATGCTATAAATACCACATTTTTATGGAAAATAGCTCTTATGAAACTTGGTTACATTCTTTGAGGAGACAAGAAGTTTGATTAAGGTCACTGTGTAGATGTAAATACTTTGTCTTTTGTAAGATGTTTGACCTAGTACTGCATGACATTCTGATTATAAAATTAGTGCTATACATAGATTTATCTAGATCTTAATCTATTTCATGACTGATCAAAAAGTTTTAAAAACAGGACTCACCACTGAATGAGGGTAATTTTAGTGCAGGTCCACAGGTATTAGCACTAGGACCAATACTATTCAATTTTTTCACTAATGATGTAGAAGCAAATATAAAATGATTGCTATTAAAATTTGTGGATGACAAAGATAGGCAGAGTGGTAAGTAATGAGGAAGACAGGGAAGTCAGAGAGAGAGATCTGGATTGCTCGATAAGCTGGGCCCATTCTAACAAAATGCATTTTAAAACAGTCAAATGTAAAAGTATACATCTAGAAACAAGGAATGAAAGCTCTACCCTACTTACAGAATGGAGGACTGTATCCTGTAAAGTAGTGACTAAGGGTAAGTCTATACTACCTGCCAGATCGGCGGGTAGCGTTCGATGTATCAGGGATCGATTTATCGCGTCTCATCTGGACGTGATAAATTGATCCGCTAATCGATGCCCATACTCCACCTCAGCAGGAGGAGTAAGTGGAATCGATGGGAGAGCTGCAGCAGGCGACTCTCTGCCGTGAGGACGGCCAGGTAAGTTGAACTAAGATACTTCGAATTCAGCTACGCGAATAGCATAGCGGAAGTTGCGTATCTTAGTTCGAACCACTCCCCCCCAGCCCCACTAGTGTAGCCCAGGCCTAAAAATGATACAAGGTTCACAATGGACAAGCTACTCAACAGGAGCTTCCAGTGCAACACTCTGGCAAAACGGGCTAATGAAATCCTCAGAGGTATAAACAGAGAAGTAGTGTGTAGGAATAGGGAGGTGATTTTACCTCTGTATATAGCATTCCAGTATTGGTCTCGGCAGCGCCACATACACTTCTGGTGGTCACATTTTAAGGAACATGTGGAAACATTGGAAAAGGTACAGAAAAGAGTCTCAAAAATTATTTGGGGGCTGGAGAAAATGCTCTCTTAGCGAGAGGTTTAAAGAGCTGAACCGATTTAGCACATCGAAAAGAAGACAGAGGTGACTTGATTGCGGAGTATACATGCCTTCACAGGGAGAAAATGCCAGGTACTAAAGGGCTCTTTAACAGCAAAAGGTATAAAAAGAACCAGTGTCTGGTAACTGATACCAGACAAATTAAAATAAGCAGCACAAATTTTTAACAGTGAGGTTGAGTAACCACTGGAATTAACCAAAAAGAGAAGATATGCTTTAGCCAAACAAGTTTTTTGGTTCAACATAGAGGTAACTGGGTTCGATGTAATGGCCTGTGATATCCAGGTCAGAGTAGATGATCTGATGGTCCCATATGGCCTTAAACTCTCTGAATCTGAACAGAAAGTTTCACAGTTCCTAATATACAGAACAGCAAATTCCATAAAAGAAGCAAAACTGAAAAAAGGTTATGAGTCTCCAGAGGAGTAATCTTCATCCTTAAGAGACAACTATCCCATGTATTTCCTCACTCAACGTCCTGTATTGCAACAATCGTCCTCAACAAGAGAGTGTTTTGGATGAGAGTCCATTCAAAGCCCACTAATACTGCTCTTCAAGGCTGCTTCCAGGAATAATCATAAAAATTACAGCTAGATTATCTAGTTCATTCCAGGCAGGGTGGAACCTACCTGCTTTGTCATTTATGGCTTTGTGCAATTATAACAGCAACAACAAATGTCACAAGCAGCAAAGCTTCACAACCAAAGGTTCTCCGCTATCTTTTAGGACACAACTTCAAATTGGACAGAGCAGACAGAAGACCCAGCTCTGAGAATAGGAAATGGATTTATAATGAGCAAATGTAAATTCTGAGGAATTCAATTTATACAATGCCTCTTAGTTCTAAAGCATGGTTAATAAGAAAAGCAATATGACTATAGAAAATTGCATGCATAAGGATGCCAGTTAGACGATACTTCATACCTTGATTGGCACCTATCCCTTCAAAGGACCAGATGCCACTATGCCCCACTGGAGTGGCTAAATTGCTCCCAATAACAGATGGAGTAGAAGTTCCAGTTTGTCTAATACGTGCAGAACGTTCAGTCCCAATTGGAACAGGAACTTTTCTGTCCTGAGACGCATTGCTGGGCTTTTCTGAGCCCAAGGACACTGCTGAAGGTGTAGGAGATGGTGCTCTAACTCCAGATGACACTGACTGAGCAGGAGATTCTACAGAAAATAATTGAAAAATTACAGAAGTGTGTATGTATATTTAGTATCTTTGTTAGACCTAGTCTGAGATGATAAAATGAATTTCCATTCATATATTCATGTATCAGAGGGGTAGCCATGTTAGTCTGGCTCTGTAAAAAGCGACAGAGTCCTGTTGCACCTTATAGACTAACAGCCATATTGGAGCATAAGCTTTCGTGACAAAGTGGGTATTCACCCACGAAAGCTTATGCTCCAATACATCTGTTAGTCTATAAGGTGCCACAGGACTCTGTAGCTTTCCACGCATATAGTTTTATTCACATATACCAACCCTAACCTGTAAAAAACCTCACGTTTTTGGAAGTAGATGATTCAGGAGAATCAGCAGCCATATTATGATAATCTGAAGTGTTTTACCTCCAGATCACTGGTTCAAAATACAGCTCAAGGCTTTATCACTTGTTGACTGTTTGGTGGCTTATGTGAAACAATTACTGTAAGTAGTTTACTACTCTAGATGCTATACAATTGATCATAAAGATACTGTTAAAAAGATCATTTTAGGTATTATCAGTAAAGATTGGCAATTAGAAAGGGTTAGATTCTGAAGCATATCTTAAATAAATTAATGGGTTCTTTTCAACACATCTGCATCTCATTTAGCCTGCAGAAGTCCTAATAAGAGGACTTCAGATTTTAATATTGTATTGCCAGTGGCTTAATCTTTAACTTTCTTCCTTAAATATAATGGAATCAGTTATCTTTAAATTTAAAATTAGTTTTCTATCATAACACATCATGGCTGTGTTACAGCAAAAACTGTAAAAGTCACAATTATAGATGAAGATATCAAGATTTACAGAACACAGTAACTCTCCAAATCTATTTAGTGGTTATTTTAAAGGGTTCTAAAAACAATCAATTCATCATAAAAGAAACAATATTTGTTGATAGGATTTATGAAGACACTACCACATCAGTGACACTTGGTTCACTTTTGGAAGAGTATCATTTCAACCAAAAGGGCTAGAACTTGAAAAACAAATCCTTGAAAAAAATCCTACAATCTAAAAAGAACCTCAGAGAGGATTATTGAGCAGCCCTAATACATCTGTTGAGATCAAATAGTTCATTTAACAGATTTCTTTCAGGACAATTCATTTCGTAAAATATAGTTTCAAAATCCATCTTCAAATGGATATGGACTTTAACAACAATGAAACAAAAACTGTAGGAAAAAGCTTAGCCAAAAATATCAAGTTTATTCATTCAGAAGCTACATAGACTAGCTAGAATTTGACAGAACATGTTGCCTTTACAATAATTTCTCACTAGTTTCCTACTGAGAAAAACTCACCATTTGATGCTGATGAACATGGAGGCAATAAACTAAGTGGGGAAAAATGTTGTCTGTTAAAATTAGCAGCTGAAGGTGCTCCACCCAGGGGTGGCCCAGGTGCATATATCTGACTGCCGGAAAGGTTTGAGGCAAAGTTACCCAAATGTGCAGAAGAAGGTGTTACAGAAGCATACGGTGAATCCATACTGACAATACCTATGAAAGAAATTGGCAAAGGGTTAGTCCTCACTGAAAGATGGTTCTAATTAACATCTGTGTAGGCAGGAGACAAGGACAATGGGAAAACATTTGCATCAAATTAATTTCTTCATCAATCACAATTCTTTGACATTTTGGTTAATTAGCCAAGTCTTTTTAGCTGTTCTCTCCATTCACACAACTACAAATAGGAGCTTGGATATGGTGTCTGTGTGTGTGTCAGAGGAGTGAGGAATTAAGTAGTTCTGAAAGGTTTAAAACAACTCTAAAATAAATGAGTAAATGAGAAAACAAGTATGCAGCAGTATTGAAGCTGGATACAAATGAGTAGTAAGAAAGTAAAAGCCCACCCTCCTTTCAAAAAAATAAAAAAAACTTTTCAAAGGGGAAAACTGAAAGTAAAATAATGCAGGACAATTTTCAGGGGAAGAAAAATGACTGGAAAATATCAGTTGAAGAGAAAATGTGAAAATAAAGACCTAAAGGGAGTTAGGCAGTAAATAGGGTGGGAGTAGAGAGAGACTGTTCGGAAATCTTTCATACTTTTTGTTGTGAGAGACTTAATAAAAATGATATTTTATATTTAAAGACATAAGTAACATTTAAAAATTATGCTTGATTTTTATGTGGAGGTCTTGAGTATAAATGAATGCAATAACTAGACTGTAAATAATCCTGTAACTAGCTACCAGCATAACAATCTAGCATTTTCCAGATACTAGACAATCATTTTTCTAGTCCCAAACAATATAGGTTAGAAAGATTTAGGTAAGTAATGCAGACTCCATCTGGCACAGGGAAGGTAAAGCTGTGATTGTGTTTAAAATTCATGAAGTATTTCTCCATTCCCCTTTTCGTTTATTAAAGAAATATTTACTATATGTTCTGAGATCAACATGAAGCCATGTCATCAAATTACGGAAACATGGCTCCAGTTATACAGTGGGAAACAGTCAACTATCCAAGGTAAGAAAATTTACCAAATAATGAATTTGCAAGAATTTTTGCATATTGGGGAACTTTTTCCAAGTTTTGCTGGATGAAGAAAGTGAAGAATAAAATCTAAGAAAGTTACTGTATTTATTAGAGCTGAAATAGTTAAGGACTCTTGTCTCTGCCCCAATATGTATTTTATTTTCCCTGTCCTTGTATAGATTAGACAGCAATGTAGATCAGACAAAAAGAGGGATCAGGATTTGAACACGCTACCTGCCAGGATTGGGTAGGAAACAGTCCAGGGAGCCAGAGAGCATGTGCCCATGCTAACCATACATTTATGAAGATTTAAGACTTCATTTTAAAAGATTTTATCCATCGTGGCTGTCAAGATTACTTTCCTGTGAACTAATGCAGTGATATCTTCCTGACTCTGAAGGCACAAAGCTCCAGTAGCTGCTGCTGCTCATACTGGTTCTTTTCCGGAGTAGTAGTTATGAAACTGACATTGCTTGGTTAGTGTCACTGTTCCGGGCAGCAGTTAAACAGGTCCAAATTACATGAATTTCACTCAGTGGTTCATTGGAAAGCTATGGACAGCAGTAGAGGCAAGGACTGAAGCTAAAAATTAGAGGCACGGACTGGAGCAAAGCAGCAGTCTCCCTTGAGAGCAGCCAGGAGCTTGGGTTAGGAGTACAGTAGGTGAAACTCCCTGAGACAATAGCAAAGAGGCTGAGAAATGGCAAGGACATAACCCTGTACCTCTCAGCATAAGCCAGCGTGCAGGGTTAAAGGTTAGCACCCTGGGAGGAATCCTACCAAACATTCTCCAGGAGTTAGGAGGGCTGGGACTTCTCACAAGGGTTTGCCCCTGAATCCCTTCGTCTATCTTTTGTAAATGCTTTTTGTAATTTTTTTCAAGCCCTGCTAGCAGAGGTTTTAGAACCCTGTAAAAACCACTCCAAACCTACTGTATTCAATGAAGGGGGAAAAGTTACGAAAATATCCCCCAAAGTCCGTACAGGTAGTTTGAACATCCAACCAAGTATGAAGAACATAACACTTTAGATTATATTTCATAGTAGGCTTGTGTTTGCAGGTCCACATTAATGTAATGGCTTTCCTCAAATCCACACCTGATGTTTACATCCACTGACATAAGCACTGGGGCATTACTTTTTAAGGTCTATTGCAACTTGCAACTAATACATTACGATGGATGCACTGCACAAAGCTATTGAGAATCAGGGCCTTTGTGTGCTCTGTAGTATGACTGAACCAAATACCAAGCACCCCCAAATACTGCTGTGATATTCATTTATCATAGCTCTATGAAGTAATATAGCTCATGGACCAGCTGTCAGCAGACCTCAGACTCCAGTCTGCAGCATGGCCTGACAAAGCAGCTTGCATTCTGGAAGAAGGCTATAAAAGTCACTGAGCCCAAACAGAGAAGTGTTAAGAAAGAAGGAGTAGTTTTTTATGGTGTTCTCCAGGACGCCTATCCCCTTGAGCGTCAACTAGTGCAACACTGTCCAAGAGACCTGGCTCAGAGCCTCCTTCCCCCACTTCCATGTGTGCTAGCAAGAGGGGAGTGTGTATCACCTTGATTCCCCAGGTGCCAGCAGCTATACTATTCTCCACAGAGTATGGATAGGCCACTTTACACTTCTCCCCAGTGCCTAGCTGCAAGTTAGGCTCCCTGAACTCTGCTGCTTGACTTCATGGAACAATGAGGGACCACATTCCTTATAATCCAATTAACTCCCTGCTAGGAAAGCTGGCAAATAAGCAACAACTCCAGCCAGACCCAATAGGGAGACTAACGAAGTGCCAGATGCCTAGCAGCAACAAAATGGCAAATTCTATGACAAAAATACTGAATTCCATGGGATCTTGGAAATATGCCAAAGTCCCTGGCATCACTGTCCTGATTGAAATGAACTGGGCAGTCCAAACCCTTTCATTACTACTGTCTTAGACCCTCTGCTAACACAAGAAGATATCAATATATCACTTTTCTTTAGAGGCACATTTTCAAAGTTATCTTCACAGCTAAGAACTAGATTTTTTTTTCCACACACACAAAAGCTGACATTCTGAGCACAGCTATTCAGCAAAAAGGTAACTTCTAGTGCTGTGGAATACATGGGATACTATTGATATAAATGCAACTCAGATCTGTCTCACTAAAATACCCCTCGCTATTCAACAGGTGATAACAAGGCCTACATATTGCCAGATATTTGAAGAAGACCAAACTCTCTCAAATTATTTCAAAATCAACGGAAGTTACCTAGTGCACATGAATAGGTTACAAAGTAAAAAACAAACAGCATCTCTCTATTCTTTGGTATTAATAAATAGAAACAGATCAAAATTTACAACTGTTCTTCACTTCTTTAGTAAGTCATTGCTATACTTTTCTCTTGAAGGCGAAACACTACATACAAAACCACATCTTGAGTCCCTACACACTGGACAGAGTCAAAGTACAAACAAACTATGTATTCCATAGTAAGTTGCTGCTCTGAATTCTGTGACAAAACCCTGCATGAGTTCAGCAGACTGGAAATTCTCCTGGAGAATCACGTGCATCCAAAAATGGAGATTTTTGTTGAATTAACATGAAAATGAATAATAAAAATTAGTGAAGTATCCCTTGTTTATATATTCTGATTTTAAATTCATTTTTAACTGTGTCCTAAAGTTTCAATATGCTACAGATTTATATATTGGCTATGCTGGACTACACTACAGAAGTTGGCAAGGGATAAAGAGGGAGGTTTTGTCAGATAGGCAGTGACAACTGAGCCTTTTGATACCTCAGAAGTTGTGGTAGATGGATGATTCTGTTAACCGTTTCAGTGTTGATAATTTTAACATGCTACCATTTCAACTGTCAACTCTGTGGTTTACATGCAATACTTCAAATGAGATGAATAGGACAGTTCCCATCTCTCAGAGATAGTGTGTCAGGCTGCATGCACACTCACGAAGACAGCAGTACATTAGTTTACATTCAGAAGGTATCCTTGTAAGGGCTAGAAACATAATTCGGGTTACAAATGAAATCTTATACTTGAAAGCACAGTTCCACTACAAGGGACAGATTCAAGAGCAGATGAATTACGGAATACACAATTCATTTAGTATACAGAACCCTAAAAGAATAGGCAGAAAATATTAAGTGTTCCAAAGTGCAGGCATTCAGCTGAGGACACCACACACACACACACACACACACACACACACTTACCTGAGGGACTTGGAGCTGGCCTTTGTAACGGTGGCCTAAAACCTGGAGCTTTGGAAGTATCAGACTGATGCAAGGGTTCTGAGTTTGGCAAAAACGAAGACTTTCCTGATCGAATGGACTCTGGTGTTGTCTGAGATGAAACTACAGATCCACCCCAGAAGGCATGAGCAGAAGTGGAACTGTTCTCAAACAATGTGCTAAAGGGCCCAAAAGGCAAAGTAGCACTGAAGTTAGTACCCACAGATTTGTTTGCTGGATGGGCTGAATTCTGAGAAGCAGTTTGTGTATTTAAGGTAGAAGGAAGCTGCACCGAAGAGGGAACACTGTGGGGCCTTTTAATGTGATTTACATTGAGGATTGCAACAGAACAATTCTGCACGGGAGCTGGAGTCTTGTGACCAGTATTTGTTCCATGGGCAGGTGGTTTGATAGCAGGGGTTTCCATTTTTGCTGGAGGTTGAGTAGATCCCATTGATGTCTGAGGCAAGGGATAGGTCATGGGGGCATTTGTCGAACCTACCACTGGGGCAGATGAACTTGTTACTGCTGCTAAATTTGGAGGTACAACCATTCTAGGATCTGGTAGAGGAACCTGAGGTTGCTGGGGAGGAAGTCTTGCTTCTTGAGAAAGAGATCCTGGAGATTGCTGGTGAGCAGGGTGCACTAAGGAACTCCCAAGAGAACTAGCACTCAGCTGCCCACTGCTGGCTAAGTTACTTGTTTCTACTACTGGTGGACTAGCTGCTTCCTGGTCAGAGGAAGATGCCCCTTTATTCGGAGAGGTTGTTACACAGTCTGAAGGACTGTTTCTAGAAACTGCTACTGGCTGAGCTGGTGGCGAAGGGGATGATGGGGATGAGACAGGGTAGTGTTCTTTGGCAGTAGGGATGGGGTATGTGGCATTTGTAGGTGCTGTACTGTTGTTACTAGCTGTGGTTGTGATTGTAGTTGTGGTGGCATTAGATGTTTTCACAACTGTAACAAAAAGCTGCCTTCTGACTGAAGGTGAACTGGGACTGCCGTTTGTAGATGAAACGGGCACAGCAGAGGCTGTTGAACTTGTTGCAGTTGTCAGACTAGTAGTCAGAGAACTTGTTGAATTCACCTGAGAACCGCTGCTGTTCTGACTGTTATGGCGAGGCACCATGTGAGGTTTAGGTGAGTTAGTAGCTCTTGCAGGGCTCAAAGGCCTAACAGGAAAAGGACCCCAGGTAGACTGAGCAGGTGGAAAAGTACCTCCAAAGTGGGTCATGGGCAACCGAGGTGGACGGATTTGTTGGAAAGTCTGAGCAGCAAGTAAAGCATGTGCAAACTGTGGAGGAGGATACGCTAATGGAAGAGAGACTGGAAAACCAGGCCGTACGTTATTCACTGGGTTCTTGACAGTTTTATGTGTGGGTGCTGAAGAAATTGCAGGCACAGTGAGTGCTGTGGCTGTTTGAGATGTTGACTGAACAGCTACAGTGGTCACTTTGATTCCCATTAGTGAATTGTTAACGGCTGTAGTGGCAGCAGGTGTCGACGACCCTGTTTTGGAATTTGCTGCAGAACTTTTCAAACGATTCTTTGGAATAAGTTCATCAATTTCCTTATCTGGATCCTTAATCAGAGCATTGATCAACTGTGTTGCTTGTCTTGTTGATTCTGTGCCACCCCTGTAATAAAGAGTAAAAGGAAGGGAGGAAAAATATAGTTATTCTGATTTAATTTTTACCCTGAACTTTTACACTATGTAGCCCAAATGTCTGCTTTGAGGTTGTCAACCATCCTCCTACAGATAAATTCAAAGAAAGATATTTTATGTTAAAGGAAACTAGATGTTTAGCTTCATATGTAAAGAACTGAAAAGGTTGGAATACCAGTGTCCTAAGCAACGAAGGCATTGCATAGTCCACAAAAAGTAGTTTATATCTCCTTACTTTCTGCCCACAACTACAGAACAGAATCAATATTCCCTATTCTGCATGAAAACATTCTTTTGGTTCAAAAGCACAAACGGAATAGTAACATCAATTATGCTTCTCAAATGATAGATCTTTAAAATTGTTGCTCACTTAGAAATCCTGCAAGAAAAGTGGTCTATTAAACCAAAAATTACCCTCTAAAATTCATTCTTCCCATTCACTTTATAGAAATTATTCTTTTTAAAAAGTAGTTAATGATGCCAAACCAACTTTTTACCTGATTGTTATTATTCTGTCCCCTGTTTTGTCTTTCTGTTTGTCAATGTCTATATGTGCTCCAGTGAACTCCCGGATGGCATTGATGTTACATCCTCCTCTTCCAATGACTCTGGAAATTACTGTTGATGGGACAGAAACCTTCTTTGATCTATGCAGAAGAAAAAAGTATTAAGGGAACTAGAGAAGTTTTGATGATCTGAAATAAGGTGAGGATTACCAGGAAGCTTTGAAGTTTGAGACAGATCCTGAGCTTGTGTTTCAGAGGAGAAATTTATCACTTCTACTCTCAAATTAATACATTCATTTTAACTGCAAGACGGGGAACAATGAAATAAAAATGTTCTGTCAAAAAAGATACATAAAAGGGGTAAAACTACTGGCATGTTTCACGTTGTATATGCACACATACCTTCTTACAACCTCCTTCCATCCTTCTTCCCTCTTCTGACCACGTTTTGGGCTAGCTATGGTTAATTTTCCATTTGGAGAAGAAAGGGGAGAAGGTCCAGATTTTGTGCAAGTGGACAAGGAGTTGCTGGTTACTTCACTGATAACCTCTGACAACCTTTAAAAAAAGAATTTGTTGCATTTAGAGAAATTTCTTCTTCAAACTCAGTGTAAGACACACACCATGTGGCCATTTTTCTGTAGCCTTTGGGCACTAAGCTTGTTAGGAGCTTCAGCATTAGAAAATCATAACTTGATACAGTTAGCACATTTCTGCCCAGATACTAAGTGCTCTAAGCACAAGTGATCATTCATTAAATATACTTAATGTACTTATGCAATAAAATATCTTAATGGTATTTTAGCAGCTAACTAATAGCGAATTTGGTTTTGCTATTTTTTCCCCCCTTCTGCTGAAAGCTAGAAACAGGTTCACTGCATCTGAGGAAAATGCAGAGCAATAAACTACCTAGAACACTGGAGAAGCAGTATGTATATATAAAAAATAGAAGTATGGACTTCATTTTTTCCTCTTATGTGTCTAATAGGATTAGGATTAACCAACCACTATGAATTTGTGTATATGGCATTTTGGAATGCATCGAGAAACCATCTGAACTTTTAGAACCACCAATGTAATATCCACTGGATTAGGTGCCACTTGAACTCAGCAGCACTGTACCTGAAACCTAGGCTAAAATACTGCCCTTTCACTTGCTGGCATTGCTAAAAGACTAGCCGCTAGTCATGATACCTGTTGCCAAGAGACCACTGACTATACTAACTCTGAAATAACTTAAATGCTTCTGTCTGGGAAACCACATATAGCAAGACAACCCACTCGTTAAAGATTTGTGGGTAGGCTTCATGCCTCAGCCTACTGTTTTAATATAAATCATGATCCAAAAATGTTTTGGCTCCTCATACAATATTTATATTCATATAAATAGAAAAGCAAGGACATTTGTGCTCTTATCTATTTAATTCTTGTAATTTATAAGACTCTAACAAGGCTATTAAAAATAGGTCTTGAAAATCATTTTCAGCAGGAAGTTCCAATTATTTTATAATGGGAGTTCTTATGTATGGCCATAATAAACTTACTTTATTGATGATTTGCCAGAAATTGCTTTCCTCTCATCCTTTGGAAAAGTGACAAGTACTGACGGCTGTTTCTTGTTGCTCAGAGCGTTAGTGGCTGCTGTGGAAGAATGACTGTCACTTTTGTGGCTGCTGTTGCTATTGCTGCTTTCGTCACTACAGCTGGAAATCCTCATGTTGTCACTGTCACCACTTTCACTGGTACTGCTACTCTTCGACTCGCCATTGGCTTTTTCTGGTTGACCATAGGAGATTGGGAGTTGATCATCAAATAGAATCTGAACATTATCTGGGTTAATTTTGTTTTTTCTGCTTTTCCTCTTGGAGCTGGTTGTGGTGATGGTATTGTTCCTTTTCCCATGGGAACCTGCTAAAGTAGTCCAAGTGGCAGATATACCTATGGTGGTTGTAGTGGTGGCACTAGGAGGCTCCATTAGGACCTCAGGCTCATCTGATTAAGAATCAAAAAAATTACTACAGCATGAGGAATTTTGCAATTTGTAACCCTAAAGTCACACCGAGCAAATCAGGCAATTTACTATTAAAATTTAGTAACAGTCTTGAATGACTCCATGGGATAAGCCAGTAACTGCTAAGACATAAAAATAATGCAGAAATTGTTATAATGCCATTATAAACTAATGGTATGCGTGCATATTGCACTCAGTTCTGGTAACTGCATCTCCTAAAGGATATGGGGGTTCCAAGAGTGCTAACAAAAATGATTAAGGGTGTGGAAAAACTCACATGAAGAGAAAGTGAAAAGACCGGGTTTATTGTTTGCCTTTGAGAAGAGACATGATACAAGCATACAAAATAACAGACGGTGTAGAGGAGTTAGACTGGTAACTTCTGCTTACCATTTTTCATGATACCAGAACAAAGGGATATTCAATTAAATCAAAAAGTGGCAAATTCAAAACTGTTAAAAGGAAATACTTTCCCATACAAAACTCAATTATCCTTTGGAACGCATTGCTACAAGGTATCAGAGCCCAAAGGATTCAAAAGGATTTGACATTATTCAGATAACAAGAATAGTGGGAGAGTTATAGTAAATATTAAAAACACGAGAGTTCTGGAAAGGATATAAACTCTAGCTTCTCGACAAAGCCAATCACTATGTACTGGGGGCCAGGAGGAAAGTTTCACTGTAGACAGGTTATCCCATACTTGCTTTCTGAAGCAGCTGATTATGGCCACTGTCAGAGACTGCGTACTGCCTAGATAGACCACTGGTCTGATCCAGTATAGCAATTCCTATGTTTAGTAAAATTTAAAAGTAATGTTAGATATAGCAAATATGGATGGACTACATAAAACTTTCTATCAAAGTACTGATAAAAAAAGCTGCAATCATACTGGGAGTAAAAAATGACAGGAAAATATTAAATCTATGGGAAACAGCAATAAGACTACCTTCAGTTTTCAGCTTTTCCTTCTCTTGAGCAGCTTGTAGTTCAAAATTCTCTTTATTTTTTGCTTCTATTTCTTCTAGTTTTCTTCTTTGTTCTTCCTTTTTCTTTCTCCGTTTCTCTTTCCTTTTCTCTCTTTTGGCAGCCAAAGCCAGCCTCCTGCTTTCTTCCCTCAGCTGTAAGTCAAGAACATTTTAGGAGTATGAGAGTATTGCCAGTTGATAAAGAGGAACCGTACACCATGTTTGGAAGCAATGTGAATGCTTCAAGATTACTACTATTTTACATTACAATTTGCAACTGTGAAAATCAAACATCTAATTTAAATCAGTTAAATTATGTTTAGACATCAAAAGGCCAATATTTTCCACTATGGATCTCGATTGTACATTTAACACTGGTTTCATCTGCTGAACTTCCATTGCTGTTAATGGAAACTCTGCACATATAATCAATACATATTGCAATGGAGAGGAGAATTTTGCCCTATATTTTAATCTTCAAGCGTGTGCATGTGAAAGCACAAGCCAAATCAAGAATGCATGAATATTACCAAAAATAATGAAGTTAAACCATTTTCAATTAGAGTGAGATGGTAAAAATATATGCTTATTAAAAATGCTGCAACTAATGTGGCACTGGAAGCTTAAATCAATACAGATTTTAGATCAAATATATTTGTGCTAATGACACCAGGTACAGACTCTTCATTAAGCTCAGTTTGTACAAAATAACTTTCTGCTTTATATTAATCTTTTTGGGAAATGCTTATACCAAGAAACAGTGTCCGTACACTTGATATGCAGGAGGTAAAGCATACTCTGAGACAATCAATATTGTGCAACAGGTTTTCTGTTTGTGTGCCATCTACAAACTATAATTACCTTAAAATCATAATCATATATAATTACCTTTTCTTATATTTGCACAGATTATTTTACAATTCTAACAGAAAAAATAATCATATCAGGAATAGCTGTTTGAAGCACTTTCTCTACCAAAGACACAGCAGTGAAGTTTTGGCCACCTAAAAGGTGGATTTTATGGTGGCTAAACATTCACTGGCTCCTTTTTTTGGGTAAGTATTTCACACAGCTCTAGCCCAAGAGAGAGAATGTGTGTGTGTTTGTTTTTAATTCGAGCCCAGACTTGTACAGTTTCTTCTGATGGAGAAGACATTTTGGTCACAGAAATGAAACTTGAAATGAAAAGGGATTCCTTACCTTCTCTAAGTCCAGCTCTTCTAAAAGAATGCTTGCATTTTTGTTTGCTTCAGCAGCCTGTCTATCTTTGGCTTGTACTATTGATTCCATACAAAGGTGGCACTTCTTTAACATCTCCTAAAATGACAAAGTAAATCAATCTTCTGTCTGAAAACATAAAATTCTGTAATATGTATTGTATTTGTTGACAAACTTATATTTTCTAAATGATACGAGATTTAGAAATTTACAAAATTAGTACTGGTATTTTGTATTGGAGACATATTGGTACAAAGCATTTTAAAAATATTTAAATATTTTATTATTTTAATTACTGGTGATTTAACTGCTAACATGCTGTGGAAACTACAGAACCTTATTATGGAAGAAGCAGTCTGACACACACAGAACCGCAGCTACCCAACTGTCAACAAAGGGCAGTTTTGTGGTGATATTTCAAGTACTATCAGAAAAAGGAATAGTGTTTTCTTCTCTCATTTTTTAATTTAATGCTTACAAAAGGTTTCAAAGCTCTGGAGACTGAAACACTCTATGCACTGAATGGGTGGAACAAGGCCAGCAAGCTTGTCCACACCACTCCACTTATGTATCTCAATTTTGCCTTGGATGGACAGCCACATGCTTGAAAGAGTAGTTCAGTTTCTACGTCTGCTCAATTACTGGCTTCATTGCTGAGTCTATTAGGAATTTGATTAGTAAAAATGATTATTGTGGACACGTGCCCTCACTTGGAGGACTGTCACAGAAGCTGAACCAAGGCTCTGGAACTATTTGGCTCAAGGGATAACTACTAAGTTCATAATGTTCAGGTCTAAATGCAGTACCCCTCTCCAGCTTAACTTTCCTCCAGCAAGTTCCTCCATTCCCCCTTCTTTATACATACTATATTACAGTAAAGCCTAGTGTCCCTAATTGGGTGCCAACTGCGCTAGGCACTGTATTGTCCAACAGAGGACAGTCCTTGCCCCGGAGAGTTTAAAATCGAAGGCTGCTGAACAGGATAAAACAGGCTGATGAAACAGAAAGGGAGAAAAGGGACTGGGAAGCTGAAATAATAAAAGAAAGTTGGGAAGGAAAGTAGATGTCACAGCTCTAACCAAATAACCCACCAACATTCTCTCTCTATCTCCAGCTAAGGAGGAAGTCCTTGGGAAGTTCTCAGATACAGTGTGATGTGGGGCCATATCAATATTTGGATGAATGGCATTAAATTCTTGCAAACTCACAGAACTTTGCCGGTGAGGTGAGGGGATGGGGGGAAGAAGTGCCATGGAGAGTGCTGTCTCCTCACTCATGTCATCCTCCAACACTGCACAGCCTGAACTTCAGGGAGGAGATTTTGCAGGGAGTGTGATGATGGTGCAGGGAATCAGTGATACAGTGGAAACACTGTGTACTACCACCGCTCTACTTTTCTCATGATCTACTTCCTGCTGATGCCTTATTCCTTTTGATACCTGATGCCATTTGCCCATACCAACCTGGACCAGAGATGAACAATGCAAGAGATAGAACTTTCACAGCAGGTCAGAGGCTCAAAAGATATTACCACTCCCCTGAGAAGCAATTACTGAATATTATGGAAATTGGGAAGCCATTTATGCAAGATAAATGGATAGCAATTCAATCCAACAGCAATTCACTTACTCAACAGCAAGCGTCAACTTCAGATACTTAGTTTAAGCTCAGAACAGCACTGGATCCCAAAAATACTGAACAGCATAAAAGGAATGCTTGCTTATAAAACAGAAATGGATAATATTTTACTGTTTGTTTACAGTTCTTGTTTACTGCATTTAATCAACATCAGGAGAACAATCTTTCAACTATGTTTAAGAATGGAAGACTTTTGGAGCTCCACTGTGGTTATATGAATATAATCAAATGTCACATTGGAAGTGTTAGAATGTTATATTTATTTTTATGGAAAAGACAAAATAAACAAAGCTGCCTTCTGTAATAATATTTAAAAATGCAGTAGAACTTCATTGATCTGAGCAAGTGTCTGGGAAATTAACTGAAAATTAGCAAGTAATTATTGGCAAGTTGCGTTTACTGCCATTTTCACAACCATTTACTGTAACTTGTACTACTATTACAGTATTTGGATTTTCAATTTTTACCAAAATAAAAACATTTATTTTGAGAATCATGGTACACTTGCTTTGCCAGTCAAGCAGATGCTCACGGTAAATTCTACGCCAACCTTGATTATTCATACTTAGAACTATTCTTTTAGTAATACTTTCAGTCTTACCACATTACACTACAACAATTCCCTTACCTTGTCAGTGATCGTTGCTATGTATCGCATACATTCTGAATCGGATGGAAACTGGTTTACTTCTTTCACTAGATAGCGCACTACCTTTACATGACCCTGAAAATTTAATTTCAAACATCAGGTTATTTCATAGCAAATTAATTGCTCTTTTAAAGCACTATACCAGGGGTAGGCAACCTATGGCACGCGTGCCGAAAGCCGTACACGAGCTGATTTTCAGTGGCACTCACACTGCCCGGGTCCTGGCCACCAGTCCGGAGGGCTCTGCATTTTAATTTAAATTTTAAATGAAGCTTCTTAAACATTTTAAAAGCCTTATTTACTTTACATACAACAATAATTTAGGTCTATATTATAGACTTCTAGAAAGAGACCTTCTAAAAACATTAAAATGTATTACTGGCACGCGAAACCTTAAATTAGAGTGAATAAATGAAGACTCGGCGCACCACTTCCGAAAGGTTGCCCACCCTTGCACTATACATTTGTCAAACAGGGCTGTCATGGAATATCTTGTATTAATCAATAGCTCTGTTACTCTTTCCTCTCCTTCACACATTTTTTTAGTTAAAAAGTTACTTAAATTATTCAAGTATTTTTGGTTTTGGAATGTCAAATTCAACTTTTTTTCCTCATTTCAGACACTTCTTATTCTCTTCTCCATGATCAAGAAGAAAACCCTTGATTTTAAAATGTGTGGGTATTTACTAGTTATTGTGGAGAAGTGGTTTCTTTTGAAAAATGTATACTAGTTATTTATCTTTGAACTATACTATTTGCATCACATGTACAGTAGTCAAGTTTTCATAATTCTAAATCTTTTATCTATACAGTGCAATGTGCTATATCATCAATAGGATGCATGAAGTCAATGGAATAGAAAATTGTCAATGGGAGAAAAACACGGAGCCAAAGTCAAGATGCTTATTTTCCAACCAAGTACAATGGTTAATTACAATATTTATCTTGTAACAAATAAACAAGGCAATTTTAATCATTTTAACTTGATAGAAGTCGGTGATCTAGAGTAGCTTAGAGATTGACTGGTTGCTTACTGACTGATTTATGGAACAAATCCACTGATGGTATGTATGTTTCTGCAAACAGAGCAGTCTATCCTGGGACTTTCATCACTAGTTTCATTTTCTATTACATATCATCATGGGGAGAGAGGTCTCCTACTATTAAGATTACATGCAAAACAGCCTCAGCAACCCTCCCTTGATTCATGCTGAAACTGAGTATCTTGCATGCAATATCTTGGCTAATGAGGTCCTGAAAAGTCATCCAAACCAAAGGCTTCATTGATAATCAAGTCATAGATGGTATTAGCCACTAACATTTCATTTACCAACATCAACTGAAGAGCAGGGTTCATGACACCCTTCTCTACTGAGCAATTCCAGCAAACCTATGCAATACTAATGGAACAGATATTTAACAGTTCAAACTTGGCTTATACCTCATTAATAACGTATTACTGCCAAGCCTTCTCTTGCTCATGAGAGATCCAAGGGATCAAACTTTTGCCTTCACGTCTTTCCAGTTCCATAGGTGTCCATAGACTCTACTTCTGGCAGTAACCAATAATTTAAAATGCAATTTTGTATACTTATATTTGCAAAGTAATAGTTTACTCATGTCACACTGGGTCCCTGTGATGGGGTGTGCTCCCCATACTGGCCCTATAAAAGCTGATTTAGGCCAGGTAGGCCCAAGCAGCTAATTAGGCAGAAAATGGGGGAGATTTAGGCTGGAGACAGCTAATTAGAGAGACACTCACCTGCAAAGGACAGGTGGGGATCCTACAAAAGGAAATTGGAAGCAGAAGGGGCTGCTAGGAAAGTCTGGGCAAAAGGAGATATGTTTGGGCTGGCAAACCCAGAGAGTGGGAAGGCCAGGAAGGTAGGACAGGGCTCAGGAAAAGGCAGTAAGGTCTAGACAGGAACAAACCTTGACTGCTGGCGAGAGGGTCCCTGAGCTGGAACCAGGAGTAGATGGCAGGCCTGGGTTCCCCAATCGGCCACTGGGAAGGTGGCACAGGCAGTGCATAGGAAGACTGCCTGAGTGTGTTTGTGGAGAATAGATTTCCCCCCCAAAAGAGGAAACCATAATAATGGCCTAGCCAGGGGCTGAATGATGAAAAGGCCACAGCAGCTCTTGGAGCGAGAGACAGCTGCAGATAAAGAGGGTGTGGAGGGACAGCTTACAACCACAAGGAGAGGTGCCAACCTGGTGAGTTATTCCTCAGAATGGCCAGGAGGAAGGCCCATCCTAATGGTGACTGGAGCACGCTGTCATAGTCCCAAAGAACCGGATAACTAAGACTGTAACCCTTTCCCATTAATGTTTCTGCGACATGCTGGCAAAGCATAAAGTTGCATAGGTGATGCAAATACCTATTTTTGTGGGTTCAAACGAGACCCTCAAAATATTTATGTAAGTTTTTCATTTACTCTTTTAAATATTGTGATAATTAAATAAGAGATTTAGTAGATCTAATGTACCATGTTCTGATTACCATCGCACAGTTACATTTACAAAGAAATAATATCTGAATAAGGAAGGGAGAAGAAAGAAAAAAAATCCACATTTTACCTTTCGAAAGGCTGCCATCAGAGGTGTTATCTTTCTGTTATCAGCAGCATCCACATCTGCTCCAGCTTGTACCAGTAGCTGGACAACATCGAGATGTCCACCATTTGCTGCAAGCCATAGTGGAGTATTCCCCTTCTTATTCCGTACATCAATGTGACCTCCCCTAAAAAAAGCAAATTGTTTTGATCAAAAACTGAATCATGCTTTGAGAATAAACAATACACAGGACCTGTATAATTAGTTAATTACCTATTTCAACTAATCTTTTAGCACTAAAATACTGTATTTTATATATGTTTGGCATGGAGATGCTCCAGTTTCCAAAATTGTTTTTTGACCTTCTGAATCATTATAATGATATAAATATTTACAATACACAAGCCAAAAGTCAGTATGGTAACCTGAGAGGGTGCCAGAAATCCAGACTCAGGAGCTATCTCTGAACCTTTGTTTCTAACTGCAGATGTATCTCAAGTTGTGGTCAGTCTTATAGGAGGGGCTTGCTGACAACTGTTTCTATATGCCTTCTGCTGGTATATTCATGAACATGCACTGTTATCTACCTTGGAAATGGCGGCTAATGGGAGAATATTCACAGTAACAGTGAATACTACACAATGGAGGGTTCAAAAGACACATCCATCAACAACAAAGATGCAAGGAAATATTGAGAGGTCTAAGCCTGGTGAGGAAGAATACAAAGTATAAGCTAAAATTACACAATGTTACATGGCCTGTGAACTATAGAAAAGCAAGACAAAAACATTGAGGAGTCCAGTGGCACCTTAAAGACTAACAGATTTATTTGGGCATAAGCTTTCGTGGGTAAAAAACTCACTTCTTCAGATGCATGGAGACATCTGATGAACTGGGTTTTTTATTCACAAAAGCTTATGCTCAAATAAATCTGTTAGTCTTTAGGGTGCCACCGGACTCTTCGTTGTTTTTGTGGATACAGACTAACACGGCTACCCTTCTGATAAAAGCAAAACAATGAGCATTCAAGACCCTTTAACAGCATAGCTTCAAATATGGTACCTGCTAATGAGAAGCTCACAGAACTTGTAGTGCCCTTTGTCTGCTGCTATGGTTAAAGCTGTATCTCTCGATGAGGGCACTGGAGGAGCATTAACATCTGCACCTTTGTCCAGAAGAACTCTGCCTACCTCTGCATACCCACCCGAGGCAGCTTCCATTAATGGTGTGAGACCAGTCTAGGTTGAGTAAGCAGGGGGAATAAGAGAGTTAGAGGGGTTTTTTTGTTTTAAATAAAAGCCAGTAGTAACTTCAGCTTGCAGTAATACGTTTTCAGTTCAAACATATGCATTTCCATCATTACCTTGCAAGACACGTTTAAATGTTACCAACATTTAAAAGGAAAAAATAAAATCACCTGCAGCTGGCCAAGAGTGTGGACCATGCACTGTGTTATATTTTGGAGATTAAACATGCTTTTGGGGACAAATCCTGGACCTGCGCTTTGCAGCACAAAGAGGTGGAGAAGCCCCAGCTATCATTTTACTAGGCTCTTTACACTAGCCCAACCAATCTTGTACAGGTTTGGGCATGAGGAACAGGTAGCAAAGATGGGACGTTCTGCTGTGGAGCTCATATAAACAGGTTTCTGCATGGGGAGGGGAAACCTCAACTGCTGCAACACCTGTAAGGTGTCAACTAGGTTGGGCGGGAGATAGCCAGACAAGTCTTGGAGAGGAGAAATCCTATTCTAACAGCTGGTATAGAAGCAGATCCTGTGAGTTTAACTCTTAAGTTATGTTCCATTTAGTGGGCAGAGGGAACGGAGGCAATCTTTGACCTGATCAAACCTATCTTCATTCCTTGGTTGACAGCTCCATTTCAATGCTGTCTGCCAGGGACACAATGTGGTAGGTCAACTGACATAGCTGGCTGGAATATTGACTGTCAGCTGAAAAGCCTTTTCTCTACTGTGAGCCTCCACCCCAATGGCTGTCAAATCTGGCAAGGAGAGGAAATGCTAAGTGAAGTCACAAACTCTGTCCCTGGTAGGGAGAGGGATTTGATGGCTGCAGTTACTGCAGAGCTTCATTTACAGGGAGCACACCTCCGGATTCCATTTCATCTCCATGGCTGTGGAAGCCAGGAAGACTGTAGCTACTCAGTCAACGAACATGGGTTAAGATCAGCTTTTAATTTTTAAAAATATGAAGGTCTCAAGAAATTTAATATAAAATGATTAAGTGTAAGATTTATCATTCCGATGTTTGTCATTATCTGAAGATTAAATATAGCTCCAGAAGCTAAAACAAATGTTTTTATGTACTGTACACACAATGTTTACACACAGACATACACCCAAACCGTAACCTTAAAACAAAGATATTTCTTTTCTTTTAAATAGCTCTATTAAAACTCAGCCCCTTCCTTGTTGGTTTCAATAGGTGTGTGCACAATCTATAATCATATAGTTACTACATAGGAAATACTTACTTTCCCTTAGTTGACTTCCAAGGGGGGAAAAAGTCACATGAAACATAGAACTAAGTTCTTAGTATAAATCTGCTTAGCTGAAAGACACATATCTCATCCTGTTCCTTACCTTAGCTCTATGCTCGACATTTGCTTTTCTGTCAAGCAGTAGGCTAACCACTTCAGTTCTTCCTTGGAAACAGGCCAAAGTCAAGGCAGTATTCCTATTGGTCTCTATCTGAGCATTAATATCAGAGCCCATGTCCAACAATAGCTTAACAGCAGCAGTGTGCCCATTCATAGCTGCCAACATTAAAGGAGAAATGCCCAGTTTGCTACCAGTTCTGAGGGGGAAAAAAAATGAACAATTTTAATTTTCATTATCTTTGAAAAGAGTGATAGGAAAATTAGAATGTGAAAAAGGAAAGTTCCCAACCTAGAAGTTATTCAAGTTGAAGAAGGCTGATAAAAGCAAGATCTTCTATAATGTTTGCATTTGTAGGTATTATGTACTCTACTTTTAAATTATTAGTTGTCGTATGAGGAAATTACTTTTTAGCAAGTTAAGAATTTTGTTGAGTCATGCAATCTAAAGATCAGGGTTATGTACTTTTTCACCATGAAAGAAATTATAAACATTTTGAAAAGAAAGATTAGTTACCCTTGGTAATTCTGAGGTTATTACTACTAGCAAAAATGCAGCTCAAAATAGAAAAAAGTGTATCCATGCTAAACCTGAAAGTTTCCTTTTTCTAAGTAATGAGGTCACAAATCTATTACAGCAGCAAAGAGTCCTGTGACACATTACAGACTAACAGACATATTGGAGCATGAGCTTTCGTGGGTGAATACCCACTTCGTCGGATGCATGCAATCTATTACAGTAGATCTCTAATCTACCTACAGCACTGGAAGCGGAACCAGCCCTGCTAACTCAAGATGGATATTAAAGTAATGTACTGCAGAGCATAACAAACTTTGAAACATACTGACTGACCCAAAAGCCATATTACACTTCTCAGCATGTTACTGTAAACCTGCCAAAGGGAGGCCATATCTGTTGATCTTATTACTCAGAGAAAGAGAGTTTTCAGGTAAGGATGGATACATTTTCTCATTCTCTCATATGAAGGTCCACAGGTCTGTTCCACTGATTTTAATTACTGTATACATCTAGGAAGGGAGAAAGTGATGTTACAACTCTATAAATCCTTTAGTAAGGCCATTCTCTACTACCAGAAGACAAAAATTGGGAGCACCTTTCTCTCAAAGGAGAGAGGGTTCAATTTGGAAAGCTGTAAGGACATACTAAGTGATGACCATGTGGTCCCCTAGGAGATCTGCCCATGAGGCCTCTACCGCTCTTCAGGAAGAGTACTCCAACATTAGTGAAAAACACTTTTTGCTTGGAAGATGACAGAGAAAAACACCGCATTAGTCACCACTGAAATATTCTGTGGTTTTCTGCCCATTTAACATAGCATGTACTATGTCTCTATAGAATGCTGGATGTTTCTTGTTTCAAAAGTATCTCTACTAGCAGATGGATCAAAGTCAGTAAGAGGATTTTCACCATAACCCAGAAAGGAGTGCTATGTTTTTGCTACCAAGCTCATGGAGAGATGCTGGAAGGAAGGAGGAGAAAGGAACAGGAGTTAAAATGGTATGGGTCTTCAAAAAGCATCTCTGAACTGTTCCCGTCTAAAACTGGGCAAAAACTAAAGCAATGTAGACTGTACATTTCTTTAAATATTGTATCAAGATTAAAAGCTTTAGTTTTTGTTTCATACAGTCACCAAAGTAAACTTTTATTTTAGATTTAACAAGCAACTATAAAAGCAGGGGAGTAGGGATGAAAAAGAGAACTTGCCTAGAATTGATTTCTGCACCCGCATTTAGTAGGATTTTGATGATGTTCACATAGCCACCAGAAGCAGCTAGACTTAGAGGTGTGTAATCAGAAACGTTCCTGTGCTCTTTGTTTGCCCCTCGAGCTAGCAGCAGCTCCACCACCTGCAATGTTACAAAGTAAGTTACTTTTGATTCTCTTCTTAAAATTGAAAACCTAACTGGAGAAAATGTTCTAAATGTCTGAATACACCAAAAAAGACATGTCTAGAAAAAAAAAACAGTTATCTGTATTGCAAGCAATCCTTTTTAAAAGAAAGAACTTGAACTCTTCAACACCATGCCCCTAGCCTCAGAAAAACATTACGGTTGCAATTATTTCTCCTAAATTTCATGGCAATAAAATTTAAAAATGTTAATAAAATACATCACTCCACAAAGTTGACAATAAAATAGTTTCTGGCTTGGGTAATTACAAATTTGAGAAGAAAAACCCGAGTATGTAATGACATAGTGCAAAGAAAATTTCTTTGTGTAAGAGACTACACTGTCCATCTCCATTATATGATAAGCCCAGCAAATCACGATTTAAGAGTACTTCAGCTACCTATGCTATACAATTTTCTCCATCCCGACAGTGAAGCACTCTTATTCATAATCCAAAAGTGGGATGATCAGAGAGCAAATCTTTAGCTGAATATGCTAAACAAACATCAGTCATTTTCAGTCAGAGCGCTCAGGTGGGACCAAGAAATCAATGGTGTGCCATCACCCTATTTTCCCCAGCTACTCCACTGCACAAAACTCTCAGAAGCAGTATAGAATTGTTTCTTTGCTTCTGCACTGAAAGGACAGTTACCTGTTCCGTAACTATCAGAGGGGTAGCTGTGTTAGTCTGGATCTGTGAAAGTAGCAAAGAATCCTGTGGCACCTTATAGACTAATAACAGACGTTTTGGAGCATGAGCTTTCGTGAATGAATACCCACTTCGTCGGATGTTCCGTAACTGGCGTTCGTCAAGATGTGTTGCTCAGGAGTATTCCACAGTAGGTGTGCGTGCTTGCCACGTACACCAGTGCCAGAAGTTTTTCCCTTAGCAGTACCTGTAATGGGGGAGCGCCTCTATATCACGCTACAAGGGGAGCTGCACACTCCCCTCACCCTTGGTTCCTTCTTGCTGGACAACACTGACAGAGGGGAAGGAGGGCGGGATGTGGAATACGCCTGAGCGACATCTCGAAGAACGCCAGTTACGGAACAGGTAACTGTCCTTTCTTCTTCGAGTGATTGCTCATATGTATTCCACAGTAGTTGATTCCAAGCTATCCCTGTTGGAGGTGGGTAGGAGTTGACGACAGACTGGGATGGAGTACCGTTCTGCTGAACCCAGCATCAGCCCTAGATTGGGAGACGATCGCGTAATGCGAAGTGAACGTGTGAACCGACTTCCAAATAGCCACTCTACAAATGTCTTGGATAAGGACAGGGGCTACGAAGACAGCTGATGAGGCCTGAGCTATCATAGAGTGTGACCTAACGATTGGCAGCAGGGGAACCCCTGCCAGGTCATAGCATGTGCGTATACACGAGGTGATCCAGCGGGAAAGACGTTGGGTGGAGATAGGTTGCCCCTTCACCTCCTCAGCCGAGGCAACAAAAAGCTGCAAGGATTTCCGGAACTGTTTGGTCTGATCCAGGTAAAATGCCAGTGTTCCACGTACATTGAGCGTGTGGAGGTGGCGTTCCTCATTGGAAGAATGGGGCTTAGGACAGAGCATGGGAAGAAAGATACTCTGGTCCATACGGAAGGCGGAGACCACCTTCGGGAGGAATGCCGGGTGTGGGCGAAGCTGGACCATATCCCTGTGGAAGACCGTATTGCGGGCTCTGAGGTCAAGGCCCTGAGTTCCGAGACATGGCAGGCCAACATGATTGCTACACGGAAGGCCACCTTCCATGAGAGGTGAGACCAGGAACATGTGGCCACGGCTTCAAGGGGAGAACCCGTGAGTCATGACAAAACCAGGTTCAGGTCCCACTGTGGCACCGGGGGGGCACGGGGTGTGTCTAGCGTATGGGAACAAATGGTCAAGGCCCTTCAGGAAATGGGAGGTCAGAGTGGGAGAAGACCAAGTGCCCTTGCACCAGCAGGTGGAAGGCCGATATGGCCACCAAGTGTACCCTGACCGAGGTGGGTGCCAGTCTTTGGGTCCTAAGGGACAGGAGGTAGTCCAGGATAAACTGAAGATGTGTGGAGGAGGAGGAGGGAGACTCCCCACTCACTCCCCCACTTGGAGAACCTGGACCACTTGGCCATGTATGTATGGTGTGCAGACGGCTTCCTGCTTTCCAGGAGGACCCGCCTTACCTGCTCCGAACACCTGCCCTCTTCCTCGTCTAGCCACAGAGCAACCATGCTGTCAGGTGGAATGCGCCTGGATTAGGATGGAGGAGGCAGCCCCCATTCTGGGACAGCAGGTCCGGGCAAAGTGGCGGCATCCTTGGGAGGGCCAAGAGGTGAAGAAGGGTCCCATACCAGTGTTGGCGGGCCCACGCTGGGGCTAGGAGGATGACTCTTGGCTTGTCTGCTTTTACCTCTTGCAGAACTTTGTCAATGAGGGGGGATGGTGGGAAAGCATGAAGGAGTCAGCCTGACCACCGCAGGAGGAACGCATAGGAGATCGTGCTCCTCCTCATCCCGCCTCTGGAGCAGAACTAGGGGCAACACCAGTTCTGGCGGGTTGCAAAGAGGTCGACCTGAGGAACTCCCCACTCTTGGAAGAGCTGGTGAATGACCTCTGAGTGGAGCAACCACTCTTACATACTGTCCTGGTCTGGGAGGAGAGGCTCAAACTCAGGCAGAGACTCCCACAAGTTAAAGTCATATCTGCTCAGCGAGGCCTGGTGGTTGGCTCACCTGAGCTGGAAACTTGCCGAGGAATAAATTTATACCGAAGGAGTCCAGTTGTCTGGCATCCTTATTTTGGGGGGTAGCCGGGGGCTGACCTTGTCACGCTCTGTGGTTTACCGACTACCACAAGCGAGTTAGGTGCCAGATGGGAATAGAGCTACTCATGGTCCTTGGTCAGCACAAAATACTTCCTTTTAGCCTTCTTGGAGATTGGGGTCGGGGGGGGAGTTTGCCACAGGGTGTTGGAAATGTTGGCTACACTCTGGTGCGGGGCGGAGCCACACGGCCCAGTGCCCAGGGGGACAGCATGTTAAAAGAAGGAATCGGAGGGGCCCTCCTTTAGCAGGTTTTGGTGCACCTTAAAGTCCTCCTGAGGGATTGGTGGCAGAGGCACCATTATGGTGTCGTCCGGGGCCGGGGAAAGGGCCATCACAGAGCTGTGGGCCTTGGCGGGTATCGGCAGGTCGAGCCCCAGATCAGAGTCTGGACGCGGGTCCACCGACTCGTGGCCCGCCGCTCTGTCTCTTAGACGGCTGAACGAGGCTGATGGGGCCTGAGACACTCCGGCAACCGAGTGGACCCCCGTTTGGGTGGCCATTCCTGGCCATGGTGCCAACTAGCACCACTGTCCCTGCCACGGGGCCCCTTGCCATTGACCCAGCTGAGGGCCTGGTGGCAGTAGTTGGGTGGCTGGGTGCCCAGGCCAAGGTCACTGTCAAGCGTACGGTCTCATGGGATTGGTATGGGCGGTGGTGCCTGAGAATTCTCCTCCCTCGGGACCTGGACCTAGACATCGAGGACTGGTATCCGCCCAAAGTGCTACTTTGGTACCCACGATGGCCACGGGAGCGGCAATGCCCTGGTGCTGAGTCATTGTGAGGAGAATCCTGAGCACGACGTCTAGCTAAGTGGAACTGGAACGAGAACGGCTGCTGTAGTCGCGTCGCAAAGGGAATCGTTCCCAGAGCCTCTCTCAATGCCTGTGCTTGCTGGCAGGAGGCATAGAGGGTCCCCGAGACTCCCATGTGGGTGGTGACCGGGATGACCTGGTCGGCGTCAAGGGAGGGCGCAAGCAGCCGGATGATCGGTCGCTGCCCACCAAACGGTGCGGGGAGCAGCCCTTGGAGCAGGAACTGCGACCCACAAGAGAGGTCTGATGACACCCAATGGGGTCTTGCCCCGAGACCGGGGAGCTGTCACCGGCTGCGTGCCTGGAACTGGCAGACTCAATGTCTTTCACAGCCTGCATCATCTCCAGTGGTCGACAGCATCTGCACCGGCAGAGATGTGAAGGCGGACGGTGCCAGGCTGCTCTGCTCAACACGAGTCGGAGGCCTTGAGCCTGGGGTGGGGGAGGGGAACATGGGCTGCCCGATGTGGGACCAGCCTTCCCTCTTTCCTTGTCTCAGCGCTGCTGCGAGGTTGGGCCCTCTCCCTCTTTCTTGGAAGGGGAACAGTGCTGGCTGGTAGAGGGGGCCTTGCTACGCACCGACGATGCGGAGGCAGGTGCTGAGTACACCCAGAGTTCCTGAGTTGGGGCCAATGCCGATTCCATGGGGAGAGCACAGAGTCTAATGTCTCTCTCATTCTTGGTCTGCGGCTTGAATGACCTGCAGATCTTACAACACTTGCTGATGTGAGTCTCACCCAAGCAGTGGAGACACTCAGCGTGTGCGTCACTCCTAGGCATAGAACGGCGACAGGACTTGCACAACTTGAAGCATGGGGCACAGGGCATGCCCCGAGCCCACTTTAACGACTGAAGTAACAATCCAGGAACAGAACCACTAAGGTCGAGTAGAATGTGCCCCAGCTCTGCTGCAGCCTAAGTTCTGACTACTTTCACTGGCAGCTAGAAGGAACTGAGGGTAGGGGGAGTGTGCAGCTCCCCTTATAGTGCGGTATAGAGACGCCACTCTAAGGGTCGCAGCAGCGCTCCCCCAGTATGGGTACTGCTAAGGGAAAAACTTCTGGCACCGGTGCATGTGGCAAGCACGCACACCTACTGTGGAATACACATGAGCAACCACTCGAAGCAGCAGCAACCGTTATTGTAACTCTTAATAGAAGAGGTATAGTGGGGTGGGGGGGTGAGGAGGGCAATAAAAACTTCTCTCTTATAGGTGTGGCTTCCTTACTCGTTCATTTGTAATTAAGGGGTCAAGTCCTGCATATTCTGTAGAAAGGTGGACTTATACTCTGCAGGAAGGTTCCTAGTTTCTGTAGCACTCTGGTGCAAGAGACTTAATTCTGTGGCAATTCCTTTTACAAAATTGTTTTTAATTAGCTAAATATGGACATTAACAATACACAATTACAGTAACTGCTAGGACAAATGGTCTCAGACATTTTAACCAATATGTCCTGAACTATTCACTATTCAAGATATTGTTAAAAATATCTACCTGTCTACAGCAATTTAGAACTGGGGCAGCTGTACCACTCATACAATATGGGTACGAATTATTCTTCAGCAGGCATACCCAAAGAGCAGAAACATTCGGTTAAAGTGGTTATCTGTTACTATTTGATGTAGCAGTGGATAGCTGGGATAGGGAAAGCTGACTGCTATCTAGTAGTTTGCTGATATGGGAATCTGTTTTCAAACCCCTTCTTGCAAATGTCGAGTCGCCTCAGACCAGCAAGGTGAGAGTCAAGGAGAAATGCAGGCTCTTCCTGACATGAAAAGCATCAGTGCCAAAAATCCCAACTGTCAAAACTTCCCATGTTCTAAGACAATTTCTACAATACATTTGTGCATTGTCAACACGCAAATCTAGCACACTGAAAATTGGGGGCAACATATACTATTTGAATACAAGAACATAAACAAAGGAACTGTGAATGACTGCATTATTCACTTTCAGATTTAATTCAATATAATTTAGCGTTTTAAAATGTAAAGGTATCTCAGAGTTCTAAATCAAAATCTCACAGAAACCAAGGAGCCTTGCTCTTGAATTTAGATCTAGCTTGCTGCTAAATACTAGATTATTTCTTATATTCATATTATAATACATAACCAATCCTCAGTAAGTTTGCACTTCATTAATATATATATTTTAATAGCAACAGTCCTTTAAAGTTGGGGTGCTGTGGAAGTTTAGGCATATTTGTTGCCTATGCTAGGGAAAATAAATTTGCTCTTAATCTAAACCATGTAACTTACAACCTGCTTCTACAGGTTTACATGGGTAAATTTCACTTCACCTCTTGTCTTCCCCCTGAACAAGCCAAAGACAACGGCGTGTCCTTGGTTCTCTCAGATTGGGCTTCAATATCTGCACCATTGTCCAACAAGATTTCGACAACACCAACATGACCAGCTGTTGCAGCCAAAATAAGCGGAGTAAATCCTGAAACAGAAAAAAGAATGTTTGATTATCTCTTCATCTATTTTTAAATCATTAACAACTTTAGTTATAGCAATAAAAAGAGAGTTGGGTCACCATGAATAAAGTCTAAAATAAATGTAAAACTGTACATAGTGCCAGGTTCTAAGCAGGTAATTGTTTTGCTACATTGTAAGATACTGGAGTTCACTCTAAATGGAACCCACGTACACCAATATACTGAGATTCCTACCTTTTTTGTCCCTATGCTCAATGTTAGCTCCTCTCTCTAGCAGCGTTTGTACTAATTCTTCATGGCCACCAGCACATGCAAGTGTCAATGCTGTGTCATGATTACTCTCCGTCTAAAAGAAAAAAATTACACACACTTCAAAACAGCAAAATACATTTTCCTTCATTTTAAAATTCCATGGTCATTACTGCATGAAGATTTAAATGTACCTCCTTTACAAGACAAACCTTTTAAATAACTCTATAGATGTTTTTCTTGTGAAACTAACTATAATCTTCCTCAAATTAAATGTTAAACTTCTGAAGTCAGCTCTTTAAATAGGGATTTAATAAGCACCTTCAAGAATTGAGATATATCAACACGATTAAACTGTTTAATCTTTAAAAGTCATAATGCCAGTCCTGCAATTTACACCCAAAATACAATATGCATTAAAAATTGTTGCCATTTAAGAAATGCATGGATTTTTTTTTTCATTTTTACCCCTCTACAGCAAATCTACAAATAAAAATTCATTCTCATCCTTACAGCTAGTGTTTCTGAAGGAACTACAGCATTAGGCTTTAGCAGCTGGTAAGCCAGCAGAGGGAGCACAAATGAATTGGCAGGATTTATTTCTGGAGCAGTGCTTACATTATTGATAAACACAACAGAAAGATTGTGAAGGGACACATGGGGGCTGAAGTAAGTGTTTGACAATAAGGATAAAGTTGACAGGTAAGTCAATTTTGATTTCTAGTTAATAAGAGAATGGATTAACTAGGCCGAGTGCTTGAAAAATGAAAAAGACAACAACAAATGTTTCTGATTTTGTATTTAAATTTTTGAAATCCAGGCCTATGTAACTTTTTTGGAGGATGGGAGGTCTCCTTGATTTTAAGGCACAGAAAGAGAGGCTTAAGAAGCTTTAAATTGCCCTCCTCCATTTCCGCCAGCAGAGAGTGAAATCTTGGCCCAAATGTCTTTAATTCAGCACAAAAAGTTCCCAAGTTTCCTTATTCATAGGAAGGTAAGAACTCAAAAACTTGACACTTCCCAGAAGTTTGCCATCCACAACTGCTGACATTTTTAGCTTGGCTTAGAACATTATGCTAAACAACTGCAGTCCTAGGAGCAAGGAGAGGTGAAGTAAGCTGTGCTGCCAGACTCAAAGTACTGACACATGGTGAAGACTTTCAGTTCTTCAAATCAACTACTTTTCACTAAAAAAACCAAATCTTTTATTGCAATACTTCTCAAACTCTGGTCCTCAGGAAACATTCTGAGCCCTGCAGTGAGGTTAACGGATCACTCTTATGAGGAAGTCCATCAACTGCTAGAATTACGGAACCACTGCCTTATCAATAACTCCACAGAATGAGCTCACAAATTGCCTTAAATTTTGATCACTGGTAAACTAAGTAGGTTATGGGAGCAGGATTAAAAGATACAAGCAGTTCTTTTAAATTTAAATTTTCCATTCTCTTGCTCTTAAAATTTTCTGATTTTTGTAGAATGCATCCACTGAAATAAATTTGTTAGTCTCTAAGGTGCCACAAGTACTCCTGTTCTTTTTGTCTCCAAATAACCACTTCTATATTTCCTGTTATTTCTAATTATCTACCATCTTGGTATGATGCACTCATTGATTATGACATTACCTGTCAGGCCCATACGATGGAGTGATGTATGTTTCATCAAATCCTCCCAGTGCCTGGTTAAAGAATTATCAACTCATTCAACGGTGTATATGTGCGAAAAAGGAAAAGCTGTGATGTTTGATGCAGTCTTTTACTGAGATTGTGACACGACTTCAGATGAAACATTTTATAAAAGGCAGCAGCTATCTATGTCTTGCTACTTTATTATTATTATTATTATTATTATTTTATTTCTACTCTGACAGCAAATCCTTCTAAGACATTAAAAATCAGTTCCTGGCTGACATGTAGCAGAACAATGTGGTATAGGGCAGAAAGAACTGAAGTTTGGTACCAAGTTCTGTCTTCTGTTACTCAAGCTAGCAAGTACTGGGAATGCCACAGTTAGCACAATATTAGCAATGGATCCGAGGTGATTACGGAGATAAGGTTATGCTGATTTGCACTGACCCTGTCAACCTAGGAGGCAGGCTGATGGGTTGTGGAGAATTATTTTCCTGCTGATTGGCAGAAAGCCAATGAAAAATATCTTGGGGTAAGATTCAAATACCTGTTAGATAATTAAGGATATTTCATCAGAAAATTTATCACTTAATATTGCACAAACAAGAGAAAGTGAAAACTAAATGATCAGTCACCGAACAAAATGCCTGCATTTTTTCCCACCTGTTGCTGTAGCCCAGATGAGAACACATTGCAATTGTCCTATTGGATTATGCAGAATTTTATATTCCACCAAATCATCTAGAACTCAACTAAATATAAATCAGAACTGTTTACTGATGGTGATTCATTCATTATGTAGAAGCAAATCCTTCATCACCACAATTATTCTGCACTCATTTCAGGCTTACCTGTGCATCAATATCTATGGCAGGGTAGATCGGTAGCATGGCTGAAGGAGAAATGATAGGACTTGGAGCTGGCGTCTGAGGTTGGGAGACGGAAGTTGCAATGCTATGGGTAGGAGTGTTTGACATTGCAGATGCTCTTCCACTCACTGCTGTTAAACAGAATGACTACATTTAGTAAAAGTAAAATTTATCCTTCATATCTGCAACATCACAACAAGTGGAAAATGAAATACCAGAAAAATCTTGAATGCTTCTTAATAAATTATTGTATTTTGAAAATATATCACATTTAAACCTCTAATTCATTGGCCTTAACAACTCTGACAACTAAAAAACTAATTAAAGAAACAGATGGTATGAGAAATGTGTGAATGTTAGGTTTGCGGCATTTTCTGAATGCCACCTCTGGAAAAATATAGCACATGTCCTGATCAGACTCTTTATTCAAAGAGGTATATGATTAACTGACTCAAAAATTCCATGTCTTTAAAAGGAGACTGGAGCATATTCAGAGTAACTAGGTACTAAAAAGCTATACAGTATATTTTGGCTAACTATGGGTCCTGGAGGTCATATTCCAATCACAAGGTATTAACGCAAAATAGCAACAATGATAGTGTGGAAGCGCCTGATCAAACAGAATTGATCAACTATAAACAACTATGTTACGTAGGGGGGAAGTTGAACATTTTTATAAAAATCATTTTGCCAATGGTATTGATTAAAAGTTCTGGCAAAGAAAAAAGAAAGCCATCAATAAATACTGGTTTTGCTACATCATATCAAAATGGCATAATTAGGAAAATATGGCATTCAAAATGCTAAAGAACCTATTGCATTCAAGATGTTCCAGTTTCTGGTAAAGCATCCTTTAAAATAATATGTTCTGTGTATATATTTTTAAAGGAATTAATGGATTTTTCTGCTCTCCTTTTTGATGTTAGTGAGGGTCTTTAGAACTTCACTGATTATATAGGAGAGCTATGAAAATGAGGACAGACAAAGTGGTGTCAAATGCGCAAAGTAAAGGATTTGAAAAAAAATTTCAAGTATATTTTTTGAATAATCTTAGGGGTTATTTGTAGCTCCAGTAACTACAAAATTTAGAGAAATGCATTTTTCAGATTGATAGTGTTCCTTTACTACATACTATATATTCCTGCATAGCTACTCTATTGTAACCCCTACTCTTAAAGTTTTTAACGTTTTAAAATTTGTTCTTTGAAGTGTGTTTAATAATTGGGAGAGGTGCCAGATCACCAGCCCTACACACTGAAGTCTTTCATTCAGCAGTAACATCGTGGGCAGCAGCAATGCAACTTTCACCATAGCATCCCACCAACCTGACTGAGCCTCAGTCCAAAGAGGCCAATGTTTAATCTCTGTACTAACTCAATTCTTGGCCTTCTTGCTGAAACTGCCAACAAGGGAGATAGCAAACGTCAATTATGATAGAAACAAATGATAACCACCAACTTATTTCATACAGATCCAATGAACAATCTTACCAGATAATGACTTCTGGTCACTATCAAACCAAGTTTTACTCATGATTTAAGAGGTGTAAGTCTGTGCCAGTCCCAAAGCCATCCAATTATTCATTCTTTAACTTTCACCTAACTAGCTAAAGAATGGCAACTGGCATCTTTAATGAAGAGGAAATCAGTCTCCCATAGTACTTCGTTGCTAAGTTATCACTGGGTATGGAGTCAATTACTGGCACAAGACTTGAATCCAAGATAATCTGGCCCAAAGTTGAGGTGCACAAATTAAAGATAATATCAACAAGAGTTGTGGTTTCAAGGAATTCTAGTTCAGGGAACATTCAAAGGTTTCAGCCCAAGGTATTCACATTCACCAGGAGTCTTTTTTTTAAAACTTAAAAGCAGCTCAGGTTCATTATCCCTGTTATATAAAGGTTTTACCTAAAAAAAGAATAGCTGTGGTTTGATTTAGAACAAAAAAACCCAGGAAATTCAGAGTTAGATCTCTTGCTCCATTTTTTGTTCATTATATCAGAGTAAATGTGGATAAGATACTGAAATTTTTCTAAAAGCCAGCAAAAAACCCAAGAACCCTGAACTCTGAATTTACTGCCTTTTATGGGTTTAAAGAACAGAACTTTTCAAGCAGCTCAAAGTATTTTAATTCCTAAAAAGTTAAAGACGTCTTGGAAAAAGGTTTGATTCCCACCATATCAACATTTTATAAATGAACCATCTTTTCTGTCCAGTGGTACTGGGGGCACATGGTAAAGTTATAAGAGATTGAGTATTCAAGCTGGCTGCAAGATGGTGGGAATCAATGAGAAGTAAGTAATCCACGCACCAGAACCAGAAAGCTTCCAATGCTGAATGTAATACCATTACCATAAAAGTTTTTAAAGGGTCATTAAGAACCATAATTTCCTCTTTAAAACACCAGTTCCAAGTTATGAGATTTTCAAAGACGTAAGAAGTTAGTATTGTGACCCATTACAAAAAAAAGGCATGTTAACTATTACAACCGGGGGGGAAGGGATAGCTCAGTGGTTTGAGCATTGGCCTGCTAAACCCAGGGTTGTGAGTTCAGTCCTTGAGTGGGCCACTTAGGGATCAGGGGCAAAATCAGTACTTGGTCCTGCTACTGAAGGCAGGGGGCTGGACTCAGTGACCTTTCAGGGTCCCTTCCAGTTCTATGAGATATCTCCATATATTCTTTTCTTAACTGATACCACCAAGGTTGTTAGGCCTAAAAATGGACCAATGTGGAGAATTATTATATTCAGTTGTTTCTAACTTAAGCCATGTACCATTTTTCATACTACTGTTGCTGCAGTGAGGAAAAAAATGTAGAAAAACCAACAATCCTCTTCCCACAAGAAACTTTACGATAAGAGTTCATAAATGAACGGTTTATACGCATGCTAACAAAGTACACTATGAATATGCATGTTGGTTTACAATTCTTACATTATTATTTTAAATCTGCTGCAACAATAAACTGAGAAAAATATATGGTTCATATCCGTACAGTATATTTACTAAATGAGACAAAAGGTAAAGATGTGTTAATTTTTAGGTCTAACAATCATGAGGGTGGTATTCCAGGTGCCGGGAAAGCTCCTGATCGGGTTGAAATTGTCATTCAAGTGCATACCCCAAAGGAAACCAACAAAAATCGTTCACCTAAAGTGTTCTAACAAAGACTAAGACGCATTCGATAAACTACAATGTCTTCATACTATCTTCACAGCAGTAACATAAGTACGTGGCCCACTTTACTAAAGTTAAGAAGTATTTTTAAATTAACTATTTTAATGAAGAGTTTTATTAACATCAGGGCACATTCTGTCATCTATCATGAGCAAGCAAAACAAAATGAATTTCCTACCCACGCTGCCTCTTTTTTAAATTTTCTGACTGCGATGTTGTAAAGTACAGATAGATATCTGTTTCAGTGAACATCTACTACTGGATGTTAGGGAAATGAAGTGATTTTCTTTCAAATCACATTGAAATTAGGAACGCTTGGTATACAGATTTGGCTGCAGGACCACAAACACTTCTTTCTCCTGTTGAGATGTAGGTTTAAATTTTCAAAAGCATTAAATCTGATTTTCAAAAGTTAATTTTCAAAGTTACTTAGAAAGTTAGGTTCTTAAATCACTTTTCAAAGCAGCACTTTGATGCTTGACACTATTATTTGCAATGAAGACTGAAGACACTGCAGTATTTCGATTTTTATATTTGATTTTACTGTGTACTGCCATTAGGAGGTCTACTTAACTAATCTTTACATTGGACTCCTTTTCCAGATCTTAGATTTCCTCTGGATTTAAAGGGACATTCCTTACAGTTGACATTTTTTCCCCACAAAAAACACCAAGTTGTACACTTGTAAGATAAGCACTCCAAATATTGCAGGAGAGAAGGAAAAAAGAAAAAAGTTCACAAGTATAAATAAGTTGAGTGATGGATGTGTAAGATAAAAATCTGTTTTAGAGCAATAGGCTCTTACCAAATAGCTCATTTGGAAGGTAAGTCTGACATTTTAAAACCATGTGCTCACATCTGAGAAATGTCAAAGTTTATTTCTTTAACTAGCTAATATATCTGTCCCTCTTGACTTAGGGGATAATACTATGCACTTTTTAAATTTAGCAAGAATGGGGACTCTTTTTGTATCGTAAGAATGATCATACTATTCATTTAGTTTCTTTGAGTTTTTGAATTTTTTTACACGATGCTCAACAGTAGTAATTTTCTTAGCGGTATTCTCATTACTGGACCCACAATGCTGTTCTTGTGCAGTGAATGTCCCTTGCAATGCCAACTTAGAACGGTAGAGACATGCTTTCGTGCTGCACTGCTGTAATTTGAGATGCGAGACTGATAGCCAGATTTTTGTTCTCTTTTTCTCAAATGGATTTAAAAAATTTTTAAGATCTTAATGTGACTAATTTATTTTTTGCATTTCAGGTTTTTTCCAAATATTTTAGCAGAAGAGTCAAGTTTTCTGAATTTAAGATTAAAAAAGATGTTCCTAGAATACATTTTTAATGGATCTGTGCACACAATTACAGTCACAATATGCCGTGAAATAACAACTGGAAGGCATGCTATGACTATGAATTGGCAAATACAATACCACTCCTAAATATTAACAGATCTATCACATGGAGCCTGAGACTCCATAACATATCAATGTTCCTTATTTTACATTTATATTAGTTCTTTTCAGGGGCTTTTTCATGCAGTTTTCCAGCATAAAAGGTAAAACAGATCACATTACATACATTTCTTTTCATGCAGGAAGTCCATACCTTTTAGTCAACGGAACAATAAAAATGTAATTAAGTTGTGTTTACTGTTCCTTTACACAGCAAATCCTAAAAGGATGCCATCAATACATACCAAGAATAATACAGATATCTGAACATTATTTATAATACTGATAGTGTAAATTAAAATCCTTAAGGGAAGTTAAAATGCTATTGCAGTAATTTGCTCCTTCCAATGGGAGTACATACCTCTGGGAGCATTTCTAGAAGTTACAAGAAATCTCAGGATTTTGACATTATATTCCAACCTAGGGTACGTACTGACTGTGTAGCATCTGTCAAATCATTTATCCTTTCCTATGACCCAATTTAGCCATTTGTGAACTGTAAACACAACTTAATGATCTCATAAGAATGTTTTGTGAAGCTTAAATTTATTGTTTGGAAAATGTTTTGAAACCCTTGACTAGAAGTCATGTACAACGTGTTAATTTTCTTCTCTCTTTTCAAAGGTGTTGAAGGCAACCCTCAATATGGAAAACTGCAAGAAATCTCTGAGTGCAGCAAACATCTCCCAGTAGCAGAAGGCAGGGAGAAGGTGTAACAAACTAAAAAGAGGTACTGACAAATTGAAATGCTTGTTTATTAAAAATATACATTTATAGTATTTACATGCTAATGAATTAATAGATTGCATATATAGCTTTAATATTTAAAATATGTATTTATAAGTAAACTGAAATGATTCTTATTCATCAGGATCTGAACTCAAGATTCATCACAACAGCATGAGAGATAATGACATCAACATCTCAAGTGGAAACAGGGAGGTGTCCTTCCTTGCCTTGTCATAAAACTCTTGGAGGATGAACAAGAACCCTGACCTCAGGTGTTAGTAGACAAGTAAAAACTCATTTTCAAATAATTTGATTTTAACATCTGTCATTTTTAAAATCAACTACATATTCTGTTATTTCTAGTCTACTCCTGAGAAATGCTGAAGACTCAACAATTGCCACTGATAGCTGTGGGTACCCCTGATTTTTTTCCATTGTTACCTTAGTTTTAATTTCTCATTAAAAAAAGGGAAAATTTTAGAAGTCATTTCATCAGCTGACTTTATAAAAGTGGTACCATTTTCAGTCGGTTCAAACTTAAGTAATAATGGTGAAAAACTGGTGACTTTCCATTTGATAAGACAAATGTCAAAGACATGGTGAGCTAAATTAATTTCTGGTGTAACTCAAGTGACACCATCCCTGAGTCTTAGTAAGTCAAACATTCCATGGAGAGACACCATGAAGTCTCTAGGATACACAGCAAAGATGTTCTAGTTTGCTGGATATTGTATTGAGCCAAATTAATCTCCAGTATTGTGGCAGCTTGAATTCAGACTTTGAAACTTAAATTGTACAGCATTTTTGAAGTTTACCTATTTGTACTACATTCTCTATTTACAAATAAAAATGGGTTATTTTAACATTAGTGGTTCAGAACTCTGAAATTTAATTTATACAAATTAAGACTAATCCTGAAAACCTTCCACACGTGCAACTCCCACAGACTTCATTGGATATTGCAAACACACAGCTTGTAGAATTGGGACCAACGAATGTGAAAAATATTTGATTCAGATGTAAATTGTAAATAAATCTAACCATTCATAAAAGGAAGTGTTCAGATAGTGCACCCCCAAAATGGAATCATGAATCCTCAATATTTAAATGGAGTTACATGTAATTATATATCATATTTTAAAATGTAAACTAAATTTAAGTTCTATTTAAATTTAGTATATGTAATTACATGTAATTACAGCTTAAAAGTTGTACCCATTTTATCTGACAGATGCCCCAGCTGGTATTAGGTATCCCAGTGAATCCAAATAAGGGAAATCTTCACATCTCCATTTTCTCATCAGGATGGAAGGAGAGAAATCATCTGTTGAGTGTTCAGTTTAACTTTTGCCTACTGATATTTTCAAAAGGCACCCAGGTTTGAAAATGCTGTCCTGAGTATTTAAAAAAAACATTCCCCAAATACTGTTTCTTCACTTCCCTACATGAAAATGCTACTGTAATTTCTGTAATATGTTGGTACAACATAACTTTACTCCTGTAGACTGAAATATCCTAGATTAGCCCCACTGTCATGCTTCTCAAATGGCACATTACAATAATTAGCACCATGTAATTAATATTTTTATTACTAAATCTGTACTTATAATAAAGTTTTAATATACGTTGACCTCCCGCAAGGTAATTTAAAAGATTCAGTGGATACACAGGTTTATGGTAATAAAGGAATAGATTGAAAACTAATATTCCACTGACAAGTTGTATAATTAACAAGAGGAGTAGCAAATGAAATATAATTAGAATGCAAAACATGCTATAAGGAAATCAGCACTGCTAGCCTTCTATACTTCCAGTTGTAGCTAAAACCTATTTTATTCTTACTGTACTGTTTAGTACTCCTTCAAGAAAAATCTTGTGTATATGAAATGTCTTAATACTGGATTATTCTCATAGACAAGTTTTGGAAACATTTAAATTTGTTTGCATAAATAAAGGTAAAGCAATTTTAATCTGTGTATTACTTAACAATACGTATTGGTTTATTTAAAATTTATTCCTACTTATGGCTCAATTCCTAAATAATTTAAGTTTAACTATGGCAGTTCTAATTCTAAAATCAAATGCAGAATGTCTATTCCACATGGTCTTGCTTGGAGTATGTTAGCTGATAGGCCTATTCCAAATATTAAATCTATTTCTGAAAAACAGATACAAACACTGAAGAACAATATTGTCAGGCGGGTTCTCCACATCTGGAAATGGGGCTGTAATAGTACCATAGTTTCAATTGTGGCCAAAGCAGCTATGCAAAATAAGATGGCATTTTGCACCTACAGCATACCAACCTGTCAAACGGGCAGTAGGTAGCAAAACCTCAAATGGGAAGTCAATCCTTTAAACTAAAAATGTTTACTTACGATTACTGAAAATTAACTATTATTCTAAAGCCTTAAGGACAAGGATCAGTATACCAAAATCGTTCATTGTTGTGGTAGTTAGAACCCAAACCAAAAAAAGAAAGAAAAGAAAGTTGATATACCCTCTACTAGCTGTAAGCAAATCATAAATTATACCTGCTCATAACAATATAACCCACCTGCCATGATGTCATCCAGCGTGTCATTGAGGGTCTGAGCAGGGCTGGCTACCATTAACCCTTGCTGAGTTTCTGTCAGAATTCCTTGCCCCAGCCCTGCCAGCTGTGCTTGGCCCAACACTGGCTGTCCAACTATAACACCTTGAAGTTCTGTAAGGTTTGCGATGGACCCTGGAGGTAGGGAACCTGTTGCCAGAGGCAAAGCTTGTGGCATCGCCAGAGGCTGAATAGGTGCAAAGCCCATCTGCATAGCAGGTTGCTGAGGATCATCCTTGAGCAAGATGGGGTCCACCTGCTGTAATCGTGCATAGTCCCCCTCTGAAAGTTGTTCTCCAACCCCAACAGGAGTCAGTAGTCCCAGATGCTGGCAGGACTGCTGTTGCTGCTGCTGCTGCTGCAGCTGAATTCTTTGCGCTTTAACCTCTAGATATTGCTTTTTTAGCTGCTGCTGCGTTTTCAGTTGTAACTCCCGTTCTACTTTCTGCAGTTCCTCCAAAATCTTTTGTTTCTTCTGAATTTGTTCCTCTCTCGTTTTGTTCAATTCCTCAATCTTCTCCTTGGTAAGCTGATCAGCATGTGCCAATTCCAAGGACTGCAGTTGAGCATTTTTTTCTATGGCTTCTTTTATCCTCTGCTCAAGCTCTGTTAACTTGCCCTGAGCCTCTTCTACAATGCTCTCTGGAGACTGATTGGTGATGTAACCCTGTACATCCTGGTTGTTTGCTGGCAAATGGGTGCTGGACTTTTGTTTAGAAGCAGCTGTGTGAAAAAGAAACCCCCTCAGAACCAATGGAAGTGCACATGAATGGCATCCTCATTACAGAGCTACTGTCTGGACATTTAATGGCCAGTTATGCACCAAGGTACTGTACCCATAGAAGGTGAAAATGTACAGTAAGACCTTATGAAAAAAACATATCTTACACATGATAATTATATCAGAGGTTAGCTTGCAAATCTAACAGTGGTTTACTATACATAATGTAGAACAGTTTTGTACATTATTTTTAAGGTATTTGTTCCAACAATAGTTAAATGTCTGAATAGAAAATGATTGCCTCAAGATGTGTGGTATGCAAGTGGCACGATTAGATATACAAAAAAGAAAGGGAAGGAGATACTAGCCCTCGACCTGATATTTTGTGTTTTGAGATGGTATCAAGTCATAAATGCAGGGAAAAAGGCAAGAAACCAAGCCAAACTGTTATTTGATGGGTAGGGTTATTGTTTGTTTTAAATCAGCTTTGTAAATCTGACTTGGTAAATTTAAAAAGGTGCTAATCTAATTAGGAATAATTAATTCCTTCACACTGGGAGTCTAGCTTTATCAGCTTGACATTCAGTACTAGACCCAATATTAAAGCATTAAAATACCAATTAATATGTTCTGATTGGACATCTATTGTGTTTAGGTGTTCCACACAGAAGACATGAATTTGCATATGTTCGACCCAATTCCCTGATCAGGAGAGTGAACAAATTCAGTCTTCACGTAAGAAAGGACCGTGCTCTGTGCAGTCCAACAGATTTATAGTGAACAAGTCCATAGTGATTAAGCCAACCCTGTACCATCTAAATGTTATAAGAAAAAGTGATTAATAGTTCAGAATGGAAGGGAAAATAAAACCCAGTATTTCTAATTGAGGAAGTACCCATTTTCTTCCAGCAGAACTTAAATTGTAAAGTATTACAAGCATATACACAGTATATATTTTATTATACACACACAAACACATGTGAACTACTGGTGGTCCTTGATAGAAAAGAATATTCTGGAGATTCTTTATGTAAAAATGCAGCAAAAATTTTTAGATAACGTGTCCAAAATGGACACCAAATTTACACTGAGTTCAACTACTTTGCAAAGAGGACCCAAGTCACATTTTACAGCACAAAATCAAGAAATTCTGCTTTTAAATATAGTCAAACCTGTACCTAGACTACTATCTTAAGGAGATGTAATTCTAAATCAACTACAATATTACTGATAACTGTGATCAATGACAATTATTTCAAAGTTTTTACTATTAGATACTGGTTGAAAATCTACATTTCACATTAATCTAGCAAAACCACACATTATGTAATTTTTAGAGAGGCAGATTTCTTGAAAAATTCCAATTTAAATAAGTTAGATGGATATTTAGTCTTTAATGTGGGTGAAAACAGTCCTTACAAAAATTAAATTAATTCCCTTGACTGATTCCAGAAATAATTATTGTCTACAGGAACTTGTCAACTAAAATAAAATTGAAAGCAACCCTAAATCTTCTACCTAGACAGGATTTTTTAAAGTAAGCTGCAAAGCTACAACTGACCTTTATTTCTGATGGGAAGGGTTGTGGCGACATTGGCAGGGGGTTTGTCAGGCTCCTGGGGTGGGACGACCATGGGCAGTGCCTGCACTGGTACACGAGGAGCCTAAAACATTGGACACTAATAGATTACATTTCTTTTCTTCCTATATGCTTAATATTTATTGAAGTATAACATCTAGTTAACAAATAGATAGTGTTACAAAAATGGCATGCATAATATATATAAAATACTGTTTAACACCTTTTGAAATGTTGAGTTCAGTGCCACTAGTTGTTAACAGTTCCAGACTATTATTAATATGGGTCCTAAGCACTTCACTTTCCTAGGCCATGTCTACACTAGCAAGCTTACAGTGGCATAGCTATACTGATACAGCCGTGCCATTGTAAGATTGCTCACGTAGCTGTTCTGTGCCAACAGGCGAGAGCTCTCTGTAGACATCATAAACCCACCTAAACAATCAAAAGTAGCTATGTTGGCAGGAAACACTCTCCCGCCAACATAGCACTATGCACACGAGCACTTATGCCGATGAAATTTATGTTGCTCAGGGATCTTTTTACACTCCTGAGTGACATACATTTTGTCAACATAAGGGGTCATGTAGACATGGCCTTAGTATAAACAACAAACATTCTAACAATTTAAACATCATGAACATGGTAGCCCATAATAAATCTGCAGTGCAAATTTAAGCCACAGTTGGCTGCAAATGAAGGTTAAAAGAGCACTTCTTACTGAAGTGTTTTGGATTGTTGAGATTTTCTTCCTTGTTTCTTCAGTAAAATTGAAAGATTGAGAGGAAAAAGGCAAAGAATTACACAGTAATGCTACCAAAGGATTTTCAGTTTGCACTTCAAATTGTGGAATCTTTTCAAAAAAAAGTCCATATAGTAGCCTACAAAATGTGCTAAATCTATTTCCAGATATTTTTCATAATTTATTTAGTGCATATTTTAGTACCTTCACTTTCAACAAACTAAGTATGAACACACACAAAAATGAAATCACACCCTTTATTAGCTCTTGCATCTTACCCTATTTAAATCATGGGATGGTGGGGTCAGCTGGGTGGCATCAGGTGCAGGAGCAGAAAGCAAGTTATTTGGATAATCCAGCAGGTAGCAAACCACACTAGTATGACCACCTTTAGCTGCCTCTATCAACATAGTTGAACCATCCTAAAGAGAAAAAAGAGGAGCGCACTACTTTAGAAAGTCAAGTGTCTGAGAAACATTAAATTATTTTGTTAGCTTAGAGAGAGATCTCTACATCATATATTGAAAAGGCATGTTGACAGGCTCACTGATAATTTAGTGCGTTTTTAACCATTTTTAAGACACAATTAAACATTTTTACAAGAGTATCTTAAAACACAAAGGCATTAACATTCTCAAACTATGAGAATTACACAGCAAATTCAGTCCAATTTCTTGATGCAAGAATTCACGACATCCTGTGGATAATACACTCACTCTCCCTCAAACAGTGCTCTACACTTAGGGCTTGCCTTCACTACCATGCTAAATCAGAGCTGCTGCACCGATTCAGCAGCGCCGATTTATGTCTGGTGAAGATACATTGCGTCGATGGGAGAGTGCTCGCCTGTCGACATAACGACTCCACCTCAACAAGAGGCGGAAGTAGGTCAGCGGGAGAGCGTCTAAGTTGATGTAAGTTACGTTGCTCAAGGGAGTGGTTTTTTCACATCACTGAGAGACATAACTAACATCAACTTAGATGGCAGTGTAGATAAGCCCTTAGTGGCAAGGGTTCTCTTGGATGATAAGGATTTCATTTAGCACTATCAGAATTTTTAATTCTGAGAATGATTGCTATAAACTTTCATTACATGTACGTCAATTTATTTCGTCAGCCCCTACACTTATTTCAAACAGTAACTAGAAGATTAGTTCAGAAGACCAGGAGAAAATACACATGCTAAAAATACTTACTTTCAGTCGGTGTGTAGGATCAGCTCCATGAGCTAGCAGTAATTCCACAACTGCCAAGTGACCTCCAGCACAGGCCAGTGACAATACTGTATGATCATTGTTAGCTGTGGTCCTATTCACATTTGCTCCTTCAGTGCAGGAAGGGGAAGAAAGAAGGATGGTGGGGGAAGAAATCACTTCTTAAAAAGATGAACTGAAGCACTTGTCTTTCACCCATTCCTGTTCTGGAATCAATACTTAATTCCACATATATTAGACTAATATGAAACAGCAGCTTTAAAAATAATTAAATGCATAAAATCAACTTCAAACCTATTTGATGGCCAGAAATGTTAGAAGAGATGCACTGACTGTTACATAATAATATAGTACTGTAGTCAGCAAATTTGATAATATGAAATTATAATCGTTAACATAAAAGTCTCATCAGCTACATAATGGATACAAAAATGTTACTTTTACTAAATAATACAGGGAATATTAACATTCCCAACCAAGAAGGTTAATATGTCTATATTATATGCATGGACCTAATGTGATTGTGTATGCGATGCTGTTATTCAAGATCTGTCAGCAATTTTGTTGTCAAAGTGCCTCACTTTATGACTGACATGCTGCAGAAGCCCTTCCTAGTCACTGGCAAGCAGTGATTAATTCCAGCTGTGCTTTCCCCCATTCACATATGCGAAGGGATGACAATGGGGCAGGATTAGGGACAGTAGGCCGGTCAGGTTCCACACGCGGAGGAGAGGAAACTTGTAACTGTAGCTGCTTGGGAGATGGAAGTGGGGTTACTAAGGAGCAAGAATGACCACACATACTATTGCTAAAATCAGACTCCTAAATCAATATTTAGGCACCTGATTTGTAAAAGCATTGAGCACCCATTAGCTTCCACTATCTTCAATGCAAATAACACACTAAGGCCTAAAAAAGGAGTTTAATTTTCAGTGTTCCTAAGCCGTACCGTAGCTCCCAATGAACTTAATGGGAACTGCAGGTGACTGGCACTGTTTAGGGATCAGGTGCCTCACTAGGTTGCCAAGTTTGGAAGTCCTAGTCTCCATAGCCTAATGGTTTAAATATTCTAACTCAAGGTAGAGTGATTAAAATAACTTGAATGTAATTGGAAGCAAGTCCTATAATCATTCCATGTTCTTGTAAGAAACATTGTCAGTTTTATATACAATATGTCAATTGCATGGACAATTAGGAGGATCAAATATCTTCTATTTAATAAAAAAATACATCAAACATATGAGCAGCAACTCAATATCAGTAAATCACAACATACAGTGAAGTTTTCATGTACTGCCTGCGTTGCAAAAAGGGGCATGGTTAAGATAAATGATGTCCAGAACCATAATTACATTATAAATAAAATTAAGCATAAAAAAGTTATCCTAGTGCTAGGTACTATATTTAAATTACTGGAAATCTATATAGAATATACATTACATACACTGTTGTCTTCAAGTCATAATTCTTATAAAAGCATAAAAGAAACTTCATGAACTCACCTTTGCTAATCAAGAACTGAACCGTGCAAACATGACCTGCTCTTGCAGCTTTCATTAAAGGAGTTCTTCCACCTTCTGATTCATGTTCCTAGACAAAATATGAAAACAAGCTTACAAGATCATAGACGGGCAAGTTTCTAAAGGGATCTAAATCCAGCCTGCAGTTTTTCAACTGAAATAATATTATGGTCACAAATGACTACATTTTGATGTTTAATAACCCAATAATATTCACAAACCAACTGACTTAACTTGATGACATCTGTAGAACAGGGATAATACCAACCCACCTTTGTAAAGAGCTCTGAGATCCTCGGATGAGAAGTGTAAGTGTGAAGTATTAAAACGTTCAGATTGTAAATTCCATTTTAAATTTTTTGGAGCTTTTTTTAAGAAACGCATTTCCTTATTAATAAGCTTAACAGTTAACTTCATTTTATGTGGAATTATTATAATGCTATACAGGCATTCTCAACAGACGCTGAACACGGACAATGTCTCTGTTTACCTCAATCATCTTTATTCCATTACCTAAATACAGTTTAATAGTTGCAATTGAAGGGGGGAAAAAAATAAGGTTTTTCACTTCTAGCATAACAGAACCAGCTGTTTTCTGGTATTAACCAGAATGTGGAGTGGATCATTTCTGCATTTTCATTTGAAATGCTTCATATAAATGGACACGGCAGCAGTATTTTTCTGGGGTTGGAACAGTTTTGGAAGCCAGCCAAGGTAAGTCAGACTAAAGCAGTGGTCTCCAACCTTTCTATGTACAAGATCACTTTTTGAATTTAAGATCAACCCAGGATCTACGCCGCCCCGCTCACTCCATTCCCTCTTCCCTGTCACTCACTCTCCCCCACCTGCACTCACTTTCACCGGGCTGGGGCAGGGCATTGGGATGTGGGAGGGGGTGCAAGCTCTGGAAGGCAGTTTGGGTGCAGGGGTCATATGGTCACACCTCACCTAATCTCATACAATTCACTGGACATTTCATGAGTTTTACTTTTTATTAGTGTCATTTGTGGTTTATAGATCCAAAATCCTTCAGAGACTGTCACAAACAGTGTAACATTCTCAACTGTGGGGTGTGCATTGGCTAAACCTGGGACAGGGTGTTGGGGTGCAGGAGAGGGTGAGGGGTGTGGGCTCTGGGAGGGAGTTTGGTGCAGAAGGGGGCTCTGGGCTGGGGCACAGTGTTGGGGTGCAGGAGGGAGTGAGGCGTGCAGGCTCTGGAAGATAGTCTGGTGCAGGAGGGGGCTCCAGGCTGGGGCAGAGGATTGAGGTGTGGGAGGGGATGAGAGGTGCAGGCTCTGGCCAGGAGACACTTACCACCAATGGCTCCCGGCCGGTGGCGCTCCAGGGCTCAGGCAGACAGGCTGCCTGCCTGCTGTGGCCCCACGCCACTCCCGGAAGAGCGGCTGGCTGCTGGCATGTCTCTGCGGCCCCTGGGGGCAAGAGAGGCAGCAGGTTTCTGTGCGCTGCTTGTGCCTGCAAACACCACCCCTGCAACTCCTGTTGGCCGGTTCCCAGCCAATGGGAGCTGCGGCGACAATGCTGGGTCAGTGCGCAGATCCACCTCCCTGCCCCCCTCCCAGGGACCACAGAGACATGCTAGTAGCCATCTGCTTCCGGGAGCGGCATGGGGCCACAGCAAGCAGGTAGCCTGCCCAAGCCCTGATTGACTGGCAAAGGCTCCAGGATCAGCCAGTCAATCACAATCAACAGGTTGGTGATCACTGGACTAAAGCATTTTGAGAGCTGCTTTTAGATAATGAAATAATCATTTTACATCGAACTGGGAAGAACCACAAATTCCTATGTGGTTAACAAGCTACACAAAACTGCATTTAGAGAACATATTTAAAGTAAAATAAAGAAAAGGAGAATTGAAAAACCAAGTTTTCAGCAATTAACATGGGTTTAACAACCAGTGCTCACTATATTTTTTATTTCTGATTTATAATGATCATCTAAAAGTTAATTCCTTACCAAATCTGCACCTGCCTGAAGTAAGACATCTGCTACATCAGTATGGCCATTTTCACATGCATATGTCAGTGCTGTGTCACCCGTTGCTGTTGTTGCATGCACATTAGCCCCTGAAAAGCAGTAGTAATGAACATGTAAGCTTTAAAACAATAGTTTAAAAATATCCAATTATCTCTATGTTCCTTAACAAAACAGATTGTAAAGCTCTAACATTTTCTTCATCATTCAATAAAAAAGATGATGTTAACAATATTCCTTTAAAGATTTTAATCAGCAATACTCTGGAATGAGTCACTAAAGATACAAGTCCCCTCAGAATTGAAGTTTGAACTACCTATTACTCTCCAGTGGTAAACATATATCCAAAATATTAAACAGTCTAGAAGAGTTACATAAATCACTACAGAGTATCTACAGAGTCTAACGTCATAATGCTGCTAATGAAGATTTATCAACATGGGCACAGCTACCCTATTCAAGTAAACAAACTTGTAGCACCCAACTAAGCAGAACAAAAAATGACTCCATACCTGCAGCTAATAAATATTTAACTAGCTCCAAATGACCCTCTTGAGCAGCTTCCATTAGAGGTGTGGAACATCCAAGCTCTATATCAGCTCCTGCCTTAATAAGAAAATCAGCAACCTCCAGAAAACCTCCACAGCAAGCTAAAGTTAGGGCAGTTTCCTGAGTCTCTTCAGTCTGAGCATTGATGTTTGCTCCTTCCAAAACAAGAAACAAACCCCACCACCACCAAGATCAAGTTAGTTATTGAAACAAATATTAAAAAGCTAATTTCTTTAATGAAAGACATGTAAAATGTAAAGCTGATTTGACTACTCTGTTTCAAAGAAAATTCCGGAAGTAATTTGAGACCCACATAAATATAACTGTCTCTGACTAGCAGAGATTGCTCATGTGATCTCAGCGAGCACTCTTTTTTCTGTAAGATTCCAGAGGCATATTCTCCAAGTGGATCTATGCAGAGGCCAACTTGGAGCACCTAAATTACATATATTGGTTAATTAGTATATAATGCTCTTCTGAAAGATACATTTTCAGATTACCAGTTGCTCATTTACTTCTCACTGATTAATCTGAATTTATTTAAGAATTTTTTTTTTGTTAAAAGGTCAGGATGTTGCATCTGGGAGAAAGACTATTTGAATAGGAAAAAAAATGAAAAAAATAGTGCTGTAACTAGTTTTTTAAATTATACATTGACATTCATATGTCTAGATGCCCAGATAGTATTTTCAAATCTACTGAGTAGACACACTGTTGTAGTTACCTTGACCTAACAATAATGCCACCATCTCTTCATGACCTTCTCTGGCTGCTTCCATCAGTGGTGTATATCCTTCATCATTTACCTCCTCCAAGTTAGCCCCACGTTCAATTAATAATGCTGCCAGCTCTACATGTCCACCACAGGCTGCCAACGTTAATGGAGACTCAAAAGAGTCAGCAGGCATGTTCACTTGAGCACCACTGTCAAGAAGTAACCTAGCAACTTCCACATGGCCATCCTAAGAATGCAAAAAACGCAAGATGAACAAAGCACAAACACAGGCAACACAGGCTTTGCCCTGACAACTAGAACTTGGCTTAAAGATCATACTTCAGTTTATGTATATTCCAGTCAGACCCAATGCATTTTATGGTTGGGATTTACAACAGAGTCTAAGGAAACTAGGTGCACAAATCCCACTGAATTTCAATGGTCTTCTAACATCCTTAGACATTTTTGAAAATCCAAATAGCTAAAACAGATGAAGGGAGTTAAGACTCCCATTAACATCAACAGGAACGAAATCAACCCTGAAGTATTTTCAAGCATATTCAAAGCCTCAAATGTAAAGATATTGCTACATTATGTAGGCCACCCAAAAGTTAAGCGCGTGGTTCACAAATTAGAGAACTTAATACAGGATATGCATGTGGTCTACTATGTACAGAACTGGAAAGAAAATTGAAGAACTGGAAAGGACTGTATGCCTTTGGAAATCCATTACTTGTCACAGATGCCTTTTTGGCTTTATCTTAATTTATAGGCTGGAGTCTTGACAGATATTAGCTGCCTTAGTTGTTGTAAATCATTCAGGAAAACCATACATAGCACTTCCCATTTAGAAATGGGTATAACACCTTTCAATGAGTGAACCTTTAGCAGGACGGTTATCAAATTTTTGCTTAGCCAGACAGCATATTTTGACTGTTTGTAAGTTTCTTGCTATACAATAAACTTATCTAAGAACAATCTTTTCTCTCAAAATATCCTGATTATTTCAGCTTTTACTTTTTTGGGGTCTATTACCCATTTTATTATTTTTATTTGTATGTAAATCACACAGTAAGCATCCATCCAATTGCTCTGGCTTCTCAATATTAGCATTAGCATCAGTATCTCAAAACCAAAAATGGATTGCCTACATCCTTCAAGCCTTTAAGAATTTAATTAAAAAATCTGAGCACACACTCCTCAATTCAATCATTTGCAAAACTGCTTAAGTAGATATAATCCCGCCCAGGTCTGTAGTCTTTACAGTTATTTCGGGAAAGGGAAGACTAAACTAAGACTTCAATGAGGATTAGGGGCATCATTTTACAATCATCTTCAGACTGACAGATTTATAATATGAAAGGATTTCTTACATCAAGCGCACACATTATTTACAACACTTTCCATCCCCACTTTACATGCTAGCTGCTTTCCAATAAACAAGATCAGTTCCTGTCCAAGAAGTTCACAATCTAAGGATGAACAGAGACTAGGCAGAGATGGAAAACACATACATTATGTTAAAAAAGAGGGTAGGGGGAGTATTTAAAGTACATTCATAGTAAAACTGGGTCTCTGAAAGGGACATAACAGTAGAGAGGAGTAAGGCTCTTGAGAATGAGTTCAGGAAAATTCCCTTTGCAGAAGGGCAGTCTAGAAAAGGCACGGAGATGTTTATGTCAGAAACTAACAAAACCATTCAGCACAGCAGAGGAGGCTAGCGGGTTGGGGCATGCGATGTTAAGAGAAGCGAGACTGGGATGACTATATAAGCTGGGATGACTATATAAAGCTTAGTTAGTTATACTGAGTTTTCAAGAAGATAAGAAGCTTGAATTTGATGTAACAGAGGAGGAGCTAGTGGACAAATTCAAAGAGGTAAGTAACTATCATCATCAGAATGGGCAAGGAAATTAACTTTGCTACCACACTAGATGCTGAAGTTTAAGCTTATTCTTTCTCTGCTTTGATTCTGTTCTTCATTTGCATGTGAGCAACACAATGAAACTGAAAAAAAATTATTAGAAATTGTCAGTTTCTCTGTTTAAGAGGGAATGGAGAGTCATGATACAGCACAAAAAAGAAAACAGCTATAATTTAGGGAAAAGGGAGGGGAAAAATAGTCTCAAGCAATTGCTTCCTTCTTACTATTTAGCAGGAAACCTTGATACAACATTCTAATAACTCCTTCCATGTACAGAGTTATTATGCGTATCTGCCCACACCTATCACTCTACTACGGGACTAAATTCCTGCAGCTTACACATCATTAGACTTGGGATAGGTGATGTCCATGTTGAAGATTACAAACTGAATCTTTGGTGTTGCAACTGGATAACTAAATGGAAAGATTTTGAAAGAGACCCAGATTTGTTGGAACTAAACCTGTCTGGATAGCTACTCTAAATTTAATCAAAAGTGAAAGGATTCAAATAAATCCATCAATATCTTACATGGTGAATGGGACACATAACAAATATTATTATTAATACGAATTATATGCTGACAAACAGATTCCCTGAACTGTCATGCCAGAGACGCAAGTCTCCAGACTCCAACATGGACAAAGATGAAGCTTGAGGGAAAGAACGGTAATCTTCTCTTGGATAGAGGCAGCTGAACAATTAATAGTGAACTGTATGGGTCATAAGTCAACAAACCACAACCACAGGAACTGAATACTAGGGGTATGTTTACACTACAGGATTATTCCAATTTTACATAAACTGGTTATGTAAACAGATTGTATAAAGTTGAGTGCATGCAGCCACACAAAGCACAATAATTCGGTGGTGTGCATCCATGTACTGAGGCTAGCGTCGATTTCTGGAGCATTGCACTGTGGGTAGCTATCCCGTAGCTATCTCATAGTTCCCGCAGTCTCCCCCGCCCATTGGAATTCTGGGTTGAGATCCCAATGCACGATGGTGCAAAAACAGTGTCGCGGGGGATTCTGGGTAAATGTCGTCACTCCGTGAAAGCAACGGCAGACAATCATTTCGCGCCCTTTTTCCCTGGATTGCCCTGGCAGACGCCATGGCATGGCAACCATGGAGCCTGTTTTTCCTTTTGTCACTGTCACCGTGAATAACCTGGAGTCACTCTCATTTTTACCCAGGCGCCCCCGGCCGACCTCACCTGAAGCCAGCCAGCAGCACTCATGGGATGACGACGATGATGGCTACCAGTCCTACTGCACTGTACCATCTGCCACCGGGGAAGGGAGGGGAGAGGATGCTGCTGTTCACTGCTGCAGCATCGCGTCTACCAGCAGCATGCAGTAGACATACAGTGACATTGAAAAAAGTCAAGAAACAATTTTTTTTCCCTTTTCTTTCACGGGGTGGGAGGGGGAGTAACTTGACGAGATATACCCTGAACCACCCTGGACAATGTGTTTGACCTTACAGGCATTGGGAGCTCAGCCAAGAATGCAAATACTTTTTGGAGACTGCGGGGACTGTGGGATAGCTGGAGTCCTCAGTCCCTCCTCCCTTCCTCCATGAGCGTCCATTTGATTCTTTGGCTTTCTGTTAAGCTTATCACACAGCACTGTGCTGTGGACTCTGTATCATAGCCTGGAGATTTTTTTCAAACGCTTTGGCATTTCGTCTTCTGTAATGGAGCTCTGATAGAACAGATTTGTCTCCCCATACAGCGATCAGATCCAGTATCTCCCGTACAGTCCATGCTGGAGCTCTTTTTGGATTTGGGACTGCATCACCTCTCGTGCTGATCAGAGCTCCATGCTGGGCAAACAGGAAATGCAATTCAAAAGTTCACATGGCTTTTCCTGTCTACCTGGCCAGTGCATCCGAGTTCAGATTGCTTTCCAGAGTGGTAACAGTGGTGCACTGTGGGATACCGCCAGAGGCCAATACCATCGATTTGCGGCCACACTAACCCTAATCCGATATGGTAATACCAATTTCAGCACTACTCCTCTCGTTGGGGAGGAGTACAGAAACCAGTTTAAAGAACCCTTTATATCGATATAAAGGGCCTCGTTGTGCGGACGGGTGCAGCGTTAAATCGGTTTAACGCTGCTAAAATCGGTACAAACGTGTAATGTAAACCAGGCCTAGGTTAGACCAAGCCTGTGTATGATATGACTTTCATTGCTATCCCTTGGATGATGGACGATTGTAGTTGTTGCCAAAAAAGTTGACAAAAATAAAACACAGCGTAAAACGGATGATCACCCACATCTCATTTATATTTTTAACCAAACTAACTTTGAAGGGCTGTAGTCGCCTATGAGATCTCACCTACTATCACTGTCATGACAGATTATTTTTAAATGACTATAGAGTCATGTGATCTAGAGCAAGAATTTTTGTAAAAGAGGAACACATGGAAAACGGAAGGTCTACACATGGCAAGTTTTGTTTTATTTTTTCAAACAAGCTTCTCTGAACTGCAGCAGCATGTGCTGAATGCCTTCAGTAACCAAGCAAAGATAAGCATTTAGCATATAAGTTTAACATGAAAGAATATGTATATTTTAAATTTATCTGTTAAATGCACCTTTTAATGTGACCACTGGGAGCATTCAGTTGATATTACTACAGTTTAGGGTTTTCTGTGAGAAGATTTGAAGGTTATCTTTAAGTTCAAAGCTCTTCTTTCAAGCCAGAATGACTGTAGTTAAGATATGAGCCTGTCAAGTGTAGGAAAATACTACTCACTTATTTCAAGACTTCTTTGTGCAGGCCTCAGAAATAACCAAATTCTAATATCTTTTATTGGAACATGGCCAAACAAGTGCCAGCACAGCAGACAAGAGTGTACTCAGTACAACATATATTATTGTGAAGCATAAAATGAGTGCTAATTTAGATCATCCTGCTTTAGAATAGTATTGTCTTAACCCATGTTTTCTTTACCCTCTGTTGAGTATGGGAGAGATAAAAATAACAAGGGACAATGAATGGACATATATAATTTAAATTAGATTGTGTACCAAATAGACAAGAGGATTGTTGTTTTGTGGATCTTCTCCAGCAAATGGAGAAATGCTAAATAAGCTTCCATGCTACAGCAATGTATTTGTTTCTTACCATACAAGCCTCCATTAAAGCAGTGTGCATTTCATCTGTTTTATGCTCCTGGTCTGCACCTGCCTCCAGAAGAAACCTCACCATTTCTAAGTGGCCTAAATTGAAAATACATAATTAATAAAAACCTCAAAACCTGTTCAACAAGTCACATTCCTCTGGTGTGTGTGTGTGTGTGTGTGTGTGTGTGTGTTTTCACAGACTGAAGCACAGCAGGAAAGTTTTAACATATGTAGTTAAACAACACATGACTCAGTTACAATATCATAAACAAAGAAAATTACTTTGGAAATCACCATTTCCACCTCCCATATTTTTAGCAAGGGTAAAAATCAGACTTTTACTGTAAGCATCATAACCCACATTATCTAATCAATAAAATAGTTTACAAGTGCAGTATTCCATGTGATATGCTACAAGAATGCTAAATTAATAGCACAAATTTCATATCGCTTTATAGGGACTTCAGACACTGTCCAGAAAGAATACTAGACTGATTGGTTTAATCCTAACTTTAACTGCAAGCATTCTGTGAAAGGCTGCTGTCCATCTATTTATGAATTCTGTATGTGACCAGTTTACGGAAAATCTTTTATTGTATGACTGTATAGGATTAATTCATTGTATGCATAGGTGGATTTAGTTTAACAGCAGAGTCTTAGGAAACCAGCAGAAAGGCAGCACAATGTCTCTAGATGAATAACTTCCTGGTAAATAGGTCAATAAATTAAGAGAAAATACCTGAGATTATCTGAGCAGATGGCTACTTTCCACCTCCAGCCAAAGTACACAGCTGTTTTGGCAAGGCTGAGAGCCTAAAGTTCAAAGGGACACTACCAATTAACTCATTCTCCAGAAGGAGGGACAGAGTTATTTGGGCCTGCAGGAAAGGAACAGGCTGATGCACACACAGGCCCTCTGGAGGGGGTCTGAAATGGCAGGGCCTTCCTAAATTTCCAGGGGGATGGTAATCCATGCGTGATAGATGTGTATAAACAGTTTTCAAAATTCTCTCCCATGTTTCTGTGTTCCTATGTTTAAGATTAAACATATTTTGTTTTAAGAAAGCGGTCTTGTCAATCTATGTACCAGTGACCCCAAAGGGAAGATTTGCAGGTGCTGAGCCCAGTCTGACTTGCTAAGAAATCACAATTGCTATACAGTAAGCAGCAGCTCAGGATCTTTTATAAGAGTGGGAGCACTGAGGGATTGAGAGGTGGAACAAGAGGCTAACGCCTGAAGAGGGTTCACTCCCAAACCAGAGAGGGGTCCAAAGGCACAGCTGGGCCTGTACCTGTGACACAATCCATTTTCAACTTTTTACTAGTTAATTACGGGGGAAGAATCCTGCAAGCCAAGACAGCAATAGAAAATAGTGGTAACAACAGAGTCACACACAGGTTTTCAAGCCTCAGACACGAGATCTGGAAGCAAATTAGAAAGCCAAAAAAATTCAGAACCTCCAAGAAAGAAAAGAATACAAACTGAAGGAGCACTTTGAACACAGTCACCTTGAACTCCAAGTTCTTTCCTATGCAAAAGAGTGAGGAGTTGTGCAAGTAACAACTTGAGCTGTTTGCTTTTTATTCTGCTTCCAAAGCTCATAGACCAGGATTCAAAATCCAATCATATTGCTCTGTTATAATTCATTTTCAGAAGACTCCATCACTACTTACTCTTTTCTAAGCACCATCAAAAACTACATCCCATTACCTAAGGTAACAGAACAATGCAACAGGACCAATCAGAAAATTTTTATCACAAAGATTAGAGCAAAATTAACATAATCAGCCAAATAACTCAGTGCTCAGCTACTATGCTGATGCAGCCACGTAAGTATGTAGACTACAGACCGGACTCTAGAGAGCATAGATCCATTGTAACCACTTCAGTGAAACCTGCCTTAAGTAACCATTTGAGGGACAAATTAGTTCATTTAACAGCTGTGGCCTTCTAACGGAAGTAAACAAGACTTGCATTCCATAGGTTTGGGTGATCTAATAGAGAGAGTTGCCTAAAAGGGAGGCAGTGTTCTCCAATGGATTATGCCCTGGAACAGAACTCGGAAGACCTGAATTATCTTTCTGGCTGTGCCACTACCCTGGACAAGTCACTTCCCCTCTGTGGCTTAGTCTCCCCATCTATAAAATAGGAGTAATAATACTGACCTTTGGAAAGCACTTGGGATCTACAGATTAAAAGCACTACATATAAAGATATTACTAAGGGTCTTTTCTACATGTTTCACTGAATTATAATAGTGGACTTTGTCCAGAGCAAATATAATAAACTATTACAAAATATGTTGGTCCCCCAATATCATTTTCTCCAAATAAGGGCTTAATCCTCAAGCACTTATAGAAATGTTTTTCATATTTTGTTCAACGAGCAGCTTATTTTCAAGAAGCTAGATACTTTTTTTTTTTGGTAGTGCGCAGTAAATAAATCATTGCTCTGATTTTCAGTTAACAGCATTTCTTCATGAAAGTTTGCACTTTTACTGGTTATTTTACTGGCCTAATAAGATTTAAAACCTTATGTAAATAAATAAGAGATAAAATTAGGACCAGATTCCGACATACTTACATTGAATAGTATCTCACTCCATAAGTGGCCCCATTGATTTTAATGGAAGGTACTAAATCAGGGTTAAAGGATCAGACGCTGGTCCTTAATGAATTGCAAAATCTATACCTATCTGTAACCATTTAATTAATAATTTTAGGTTGTATACTAAAGCTCATTAAGGAAAGCAAGGTTTTTTAGGAAAATTTCTACAAAAAAAGTAAAAGGCTTTAATACTGATACTGCACCTTTGTAACAAGCCAATGTAAGTGCACTCTCTTTAAATTCATTGGAATGTGTATTGATTCCTGCTCCGTTTTCTAACAGCACTCTGGCTACTTCCACGTGTCCAGCACTTCCTGCTTCCATAAGTGGAGTGTGACCATTTTCATTGTGGTCCTCAATGCTAGCGCCTGATTCCAACAGCACCTTCACCACATCTACATAGCCCCCAGCACAGGCATATGTAAGTGCTGTGTTGCCTAGTACCAGAAGAGAGAAAAAACAAAAAACAAAAGTTATTCAGATATTTTGTTTTGGCAACAGGAATTATTTCTACATCCCACTTACCCTCAGACCCCATTTCAATACTTAATATTAACACGGATATTTTAAAAAATGGTTATAACATTTTCAGGTTACAGCTCAAGAAACAGTACAATTAAAAACAACTTTTCACATGTATAACAATGCTGAGAGACTAAAACCCTGAACTGCCCCCTGATTGGGGGGGAGGGAATGAAATCACTCCCATTTTTCTCCATGTGAATATGCAACTTCTGGCATGACCATCTCCACACTGATAATTTAATGGGCAGTGTGAAGAATGTGTTATTTTCAGTTTCAGTCTAGTGATATTACTCTGCACAAAGGAAAGCAGATGTTAAATCAATTAAGGAGTGGAGTGAACTGCCTTAGATAAGATGATTTCAATACTTATTCCCAAAGAGTTAGTTTTCAGTATCCAGAGCTGGAATCAGCATATTTTCATTACATATACTTGTTCTCATTCTTTTATGAATCACAGATAATATCAACATGAACATTCCCCCTCTTTTTTTTTTTTTTTTTTTTTTTTAAACGGGAGTGATAATGCTACTCTACTTCCTGACAACTATTTGGTAACGAAAAAATTTCCTACTCTTCTAATGTTTTTTAATAGTTTCTTGACAGCAACATATTTGTAAATCAATTCATAACCAAGGCTTCAACAGTTAACACTCTACTGGAGGACTGGCAAGGACACTTGCAGTTGCCCAGAAGTAGTTTCTCTAAAATACAGAATTAAAAACAAAATTTATCCATGTAGTGAGGCGGTGTGGCTCCCCGCCACCCCGGAGAGGGAACAGCCTATCCAGAGGCCGGAGTGGGCAGAGCTAGGGAGCTCTGAGCCTGCCCCTCTGGAAGTATAAAGGCTCGTCCTCAGAGCTCAGTAAGGCCCCAGCCACTGGAGAAGCTAGACGCCTCCCATCTATCCCGCGACTGGGAGAACCCCGCTCGCTCATTACCCTGAGGAGCCCACAGTGCTGGACCCCTCAGAGGACAACACTCTGACCCAGGTACTACCCGAGGGGGATTTGGGAAGTAGCTCGGGGGCAGCCGACCCTAGTCTGGCTGCAGCACTGCCAGAGCCCAAGTCAGTGTGTTGCGACTAGGAACCCCACTGACTCAGCAGCGGGTCTTCTGCAGTGGAGTGGGAGGGCTTGCGTCCCCCCTGCCACCCAACTCGTGGGTGGCTGTCCCCCTGGCCTGCGAAGGCTTGGGCCTACTGTTGTTGCCTGCCCTGACCCAGGGCTTATGGTGTTTGTTCCAGTACCGCAAGGGCTGCAGAGGAAGACCCTGTGGCCAGACTAGTTCCCCCGAATATCAACTGTGTGCAGGGAGCTGGTGTGGCTCCCCACCACCCAGAGGGGGTCAAGCCCTGGCAAATCATTCATGAAGTTATGCACTGAAACAGATTACACACACAAAAAAATAATCTGGCAAAAGAAACTGCAAAAAAACCTTCTCACATTCACCCTTTGTCCAGCTAATCTCTGCCAGAATTCAAGCAAGCAATCATTTGCAACAAAACAAATAAGTAGTCAATAATGAACTATCCAAATTATGCACAAAATAGTATAATATAGTCTTTGTCATTGTCTTCACAGATTTTTGCTTCAATTTATTTCATTGCTAAGGAAATTTCACTTTTGAAACTATTCACTGATCTGGGTTTACAAACACTTAACATTATCTACATACCTTTAGGGAAAAGACTATCATACAATGCCAAATGGATCAATAGTCACAAAGAACTATGCCTATACTTTTTTTAAGTAGATTGCTCACGCAATCAGAAAAATCTAGTGATTTCCAAGCCTCTCCAAACAGTAAAATAAAAACAGTTGGTAAGTTAAATGTATAACAAAGGTATGTCTCCAAATAGAACTTCAATTTCATCATCTGCTAAATACAGCAAATACCTATCATCTAACTTGTATTCATGATAATACAGCTGTAGTCTCTCAAGCGGCGTACAACTGCAGCTGTCCAGAGTCTAGAATTATAGGGTGAATCCTGCTCTTATTAAAGTCAAAAGGAGAGCTATCATTAACTTCAACAGAGCCAAGATTTCACCCATAGCTCCTGCAATGCTCTAAAGGTCCAAGCAGTCACATAACTCATGCTATGGGTCCCAAACCCATGAAAACTATCAAAATTTCTGCCACTTACAACCCTTTGGAGATTTTCAAGGTGTGACTGATATGGCAATTTTCTCAAAAATATCCTTGAAAGACCTTATTGTATTAAGTTTATGTATTATTGTAGACTGAGATTGTATGTAACCGGGGGCAAGGGAGGCGGGTGGGGGGAGTGGCAGATTTGAGACCTGGGAGTTCAATAGAGTATATTGAAAATGTGTAACACAGGTATGGACTTTTGGGACAGTAAGTGTAAATGGATTTCCTGGGGAACCCCTAAGGAAGAGGTTAATCCAAATTCCTAAATCCAGGTATGCAAATACTCAGCCTTTTGAAGTTACTCAGACAAGAAAGTCATTGTCTCCTGGTTGCCAGTCACAGGAGGCCAAGATTGAAGGCCTGGGCTGTTTAAAGAAATGACTGATTTGCCCAGTTGCTGATCTGGATCTAAGACAAAAGCATTTATAATCATAGGGAAAACCCAGTTGTGGGTTTTGAAGGACTAAAGCCTATCACAGCCCTACATTGGATTGGAAGTGTCCTCTGTAAGCTTTTTAGTCTCTGTGTAGGTTCTTTTACTGTTTTAATGTCTTCTCTGTAACGCTCTTAACTTAAGAATGAATGTGTTTGCTTAGAAGGAGCTGTGTAGTAACTTATAAATGCAGACAATGCTCTTGTCATAGTCCAGAGAGAGAGCAACAGAGAAAGAAAAGCACAAGTGCTGGCCTTTTTAGGCAATCTGGCTTCCTGAGGATATCTCAATGAGGCAGGGAGCTATGCAGCCTTGAAACCTCCAAAGAGAGTGAGATACGACTTTCTGCCCAAGTGAGGGGATGGTGAGGAGCCATAAGCCTAAAGTGGATGTCCCTGGTGGACCATGGAGGAGGAAGAAGCAGGTGCACTTGCTCTGAAACTGACACATGGCACCTGAAAATCATAGTACGTGTTGTTTCACTCAGGATTTTTTTTGTAACATACACATTGTGATCTATAGTCTACTATTTGGGCAGGAATGAACTTTATCACCACTTGCAAATGAAGATGGAGTAACAGTTACTGCAAAAGTGAAAAAGGCAAATGTAAACTTCAACTTCCTGTTTGATTCAGACTAGCAATACTGACCATATGTCTGGAATCAATTAATATTTTTCATTTCTCAAAGAAATATGAAAGCAACAGGCAAACACACTGGAGGGGGGAAACAAAAAACCCACTCACCAGAAGGACATCAGACGCACAAAGACACAAAAAAGTAAATTTCTGTGACACAAAACTCAGATATTCAGTCTTCATCATAGCACATTTATTACCTGTTGATGACTGTGCATTGACATCAGCACCATGAGCTAGCAGCAACTTCACAATTTTGACGTGTCCGCCATTAGCAGCAGCCATTAAAGGTGTTATGTCTCCTTTAATACCTCGGTCTTCTACGTTAGCATGCATCGCCAGAAGAACCTTTGGCAGAACGGGCAATAAGTGTTATTGTAAGATGCCAAATGCCCAAATTGTCATAGAGCTTAAAATTAAATTCTGTATACAATCTCGTTTTGTGAACTCATTATGTCTTGTAATAGTTTATTTCAAATGTTATACAGATGCTCCCCAGGTTATGCAAGACCCGACTTTCGCAAATTTGCACTTACGGAAAAAAGTTCCATAAGCCAGAAATAGGATTTTTGAGTTGTGAAAATTTTTGCGTAACATACGGGTATCCGTTTCCAACTTACGCAAAATTCGAGTTACGCAGGGCTTTCCAGAACGGAACCATTGTGTAAGTCGGGGCACATCTGTATATACAAAGTGCCTGTTAGCAATGCAAATTTTTTCTAATGAACAGAGCTTTCATCTGTTGAAAATGTAAGTAACTGAAATGTTACTTGGGCTCTATAATACCACAAAAACCAGACAGAGATACACCAGTACAGTACTTTATATACTGTGTAAAAGATAGCACTGGAAACTAACCTGTGCAAGCTCATAGTATCCAGCTGAGCAAGCTAAACAAAGGAGACTTTCCCCTTCTTCTGTGTGCTCATTCACACTTCTCCCTTCAATTAGCAACTTTCGCACAGCATTGACATCTCCTTCTGAACAAGCTTCTGCCAAACTGCGGCTAGTAAGGTAAAATCACATCATCAGAAAATGAAATTGTAACTACACTTTAAGCATAAAGAAATACCTATGTGAGTAGAGTAGAAGTACTATGCTCTTTTCAAATACAAACCTGACCTGTTGTCATGATGCAGTCAATACAAGACAAACGAGAAAAGCGTGATGGAAAAAACACAGGAAACCATAATGAAAATGAAGGTTGAAATACAGTATAAACATGTCATTTGAAAAATAAGAACTCTCATGAGCAGTTAGTGCTTCTGCCACTTTAAGCTCTGGTAAAACAGAATCCAGTACAAACATTTTCAAGCCCATCATGTAGCATTTTAGTTTATGAAACTTCCTATTTTTTTTTATATATATAAAAAGAAACAAGGAAAAGTCTAGGTGATGGAATAGCAGCAGTGTACAGTCATAGGTCTGACCATTGCCCCACGTGAACCCTGCCACTGATGTTTCTAATCTGAACCTTTATACCTCTGTGCAATAAAAATTTAATAACTTTATTGTTTGCTACAAGTTGTCTCTGCTATAATGCTTTCATTTTAAGGGAGGTTTATCTGGCAATGGCAGAATAGCTAGCCGCCAGTCTAACCAAAGTTCTTGTTATATCAGGTGAGAAGGAGCCAGACATAGGACTTTCAGGGAAGGGGGGAAAAGGGAAGTAAGGTTGGGTGATAAGCAAGCAGGAAGAAATTTGCATGAGAGGAAGCAGTACACCATGATATGAGGACTGCTGACTAAAAGGCTGATTTGGGTGGAAAGAGATGGCCTGCATTGGCATCATGTTTTGCCTACTCTGCAGTGTCATCTGGTAATTTATGAGCAGCGATCCTAAAAATCCATTTGCCAAGGAAAAACACAGAATACGATTTTTAGATAGAATCTTTTGATTTTTTCTCAAAATGCAAAAGCTTATGTTTAACTACAGTGAAACCCCGTTTATCCAATCTAAGTGGGACCAAATTGGATAAGCAAAAATTCAGATAATCTGGAGAGTTTCAGCCTCAGCCTCCTGGGGCTGAAGTTTTGCCCATTCTCCAGATTATGTGAATTTTTGCTTCTCTGACCTGGCTCTGGTACCAGTTGGATTGGATAAACAAGGTCCCACTGCATAGTGGGGCTAGAGAAACTAAAGTTCAGCGTTTCATTTTATATTGCAGAAAAATGCAGATTTTTATGTTTTTTTAATCAGAGAATTTGGGGATTTTTTTTAATCACGGAAAACTAGGATCTCTGCTGATGAGGTTGTCATCTACCAAGCACAGTGATGATTCATTCAGGCAGAAACTATGCAGGCTTTATTCCTGACATACCTCATACAATCAATAAAAGCAGATCTGGAACACAGAGATGTGTGTCCATGTGTTGACACTGATTTGGTTGGGCATCTGAATAATAGCTATCACAACAATATGAAAGCTATACGTAAATACTGAAAGCACCTCAATCGGGAAATTGGAGGGTACACGACTGACCGGCAAATGCATACAGTATGGCATAAAAACATTAGTAGTTCTGACACCTTAATGTTTCTTGGAGATGGGATGTATCTATTGGACAAGGGTCAGAGGATTTTTCTCTCAAAACACAACTATCAATATTTTGGAACAGAAACTCTGTGTGATTTCTCTTGCTGGTCTTGCTACCTTCCAACCCTCAGAAACATGACAAGGAACACCGCATTGTAACATAGTTGTCCTTCATTCCAGGCACAACACGTGAGTCGAGTTAAAAGAGGGGAAGAAATAATGTCAACAGAAATGTCTGTATATCAGGAAATGAAGACTTCAGCTAGATGCATTCACTATTGTACCCAGACCCCCATACTACAAGCTGGGGGCAGGCTGGACAGGGGAACCCCAATGACTGGATCAAGGACATAGCTGCAGAAGTGTGCCAACACAAGGCTGGTGGGTCCCAACTGATCGTGGGGAGGGGCTGGGTCGGTATGCATACTGCAGGACATGATATGCGTAACTGCCTAAATGACTACTAACTCCTACCAACAACATCTCTCTTCCTTTAAAAAAAACAAACCCACTCCAAAACAGAAAATTCAATGGCAAAAGATTACTTTGAGGCAGAGTTCAGGTTGCCTAGTGATATGACATCACATTCCAGAATGCTGAGTTGAGCAAAACTCAAGCTTCTGAAAAAAAACAGCAAATGCACAGTTAAGGTTGCCCAGGAAATCTTAACTCTGCCCTCTTTCAGCTGTGCTCCAATATGTCCCATTAACATACACAATGTTACTTTACCTATCCCACAGCTGCTGAAATGTCTAAGCGCTTCACCTCCTTTTAGGAGCCATTCTCACCCACGGGATTCCAACACACACTATTAAAAGGACAAAACATTACAAAGGTTGCCGATGCCACTTTCCCTCCATTCCTCTGGAGATGGCAGTAGCCAATGGGAACTATGTGCATATACTCCAGCATGGTGAGTGGGTCAGATGGGGGCCGCGGTTGTGCCTGCTCGGTCAAGGTGTGTTTGTGATATGAGGAACAGAGTGGAATACTTTGAGGCGTGTTATAGAGCTGTGATTATGATATGAGGAAATCTGTATTTTGCACCTTTCAAAGTGTAAGAGCAAAAGGAAGAGCTGCATGTGTACCTTTAGGATCCAGTATGCATCATTTCAATGCAGAATTATGTAGGCTCTGTCAGCAGCAGGGCAGACAGCTTTTATTATTAAGGCTCTTGTCAGCTGTGAGATGGAATATGAGAGAACTAATGCTTTAATGATGGTTAAGTGAGGTCTTTAAACCACGATTTGAGGACTTCAATAACTCAGACTTAGGTTAGGGGTTTGTTCCAGGAGCAGGTGGGTGAGATTCTGTGGCCTGCATTGTGCAGGAGGTCAGATCAGATGACCATAATGATCTCTTCTGACCTTAAGTCTATGAATCTATAAGTGAAAGTGCAGGTTTGAGATATCTGGTGAGTAATCACATGGGAGGTGCAAAAGGCTGTGAAATGGTTCTTAAATTGTACCTGTGAGAGTCTAAGAAGTTGGCTAAGGGCATATCTACACTCCAATTAGACACACATGGTTGGCTGTGTCAGCTAACTCAGGCTCACAGGGCTTAGGCTAAAGGATTGTAACTGCAGCATAGCCCGCAAGAGGGCAGGGTCCTGGGTCCCAGAAATAGGACCCCAGCCTGAGCACCTACACCACAATAAAACAGCTTCTTAGTCCAAATCCCAGGAGCCTAAATGAACTGACATGGGCCAGTCATGGGTTTTTAACTGCAGTGCAGACATATCCTAGTGTGAGTGTGTGTACGTGAGGACCTGGAAGCTCCGGAATCTTATAGTGCAAGGGCCAATTTGACTATGTGCATATTGAGACATTGCTCTAAGAGGCTAGAGGGAAGGTGACAACTCCCCTTCTGTCCTTTAATAGTATTAGTTAGAATCTTGTGGGTGAGAATGAATGGCTCCTAAAAGGAGATGAAGAGCTTGTACATTTCAGTAACTGCGGGGTTGGCAGAGTAAGGGTAATGTTTGTCAATAGGGCATACTGAGGCATTACTGAGTTTTTTGCCATTATATATGTATTTCAGTAGTGCTTTGAAGCCCCAACCAACACCATGGCTGCGTCATGCCAGAGGATGTACAAACACTCCAAAAGACATAGTCCCAACCCTGAAGGGCTTGTATTCTAAATAAAGACGACTAAGTGTAAGACAGGGGTGTAACGTACAAGCAGAAGACTTGGAACTGAGACAGATTAAGGGACCTGTCCAAGCTTCTACAAGAAGTATGGCATAGCTGAGATCTGAAGTCACTTCCCAACTCCCACTCCTTTGCCCTAACCATAGGACCACACCCTTCCTGCTTTAACATAACAAGTCCATAGAGGGGACTTGATCTTATTTGTTCCCCAATCCTCAAATTAGATATTTTCCTAAAACTACTTCAGCACCGTTTATATTAACCACTTTCTTTTAAAAAACAAATAAAAATAAGAATGTGGGCAACAGAAAAAAAAAAAATTCTTCCACTGGTTTCAGGAGTCATCATCTCCTGAAGAAATTTGAAGAGGAAAGCACACTACTGTAGTAGGCTCTGAGCCAACTAGATTTTGTTTGACATTTGAAATTATGTCTAAGACAGTGAAATAAAAATTTTCCTTGAATGCGTTAACCCTTTTAGTACTGATGTCCCTAAATTCCCAGTACCCCATGCAAAAGAATTTTGCATTTCCCACCTGGAAAGCATTTAGTGCCAAATGAATTAAATAAAAAGTCCAAAGAATATGCTCAGAATTGACAATCTGAAGCCAGTTCAATCTCAACAACTATGTCGTTGTATAGCGAAAGAAAAGGGACAGAAACATAGAATGTGTTTTAAGTGGCAGGGGAAAAAATGCAAAAGATCTATTTACTTGTCCGTCTGCCCTGCATTTGCTGTGCTTTCCGCTCTCATTCGGGTAAGTGCAGCAGCAGCTTCATCCAACGCACAGCTGACCGAGGAAGTCAGTCTACGAAGCACCTCGGGATCTGCAAATGCTTTACCGTCAGCGGTGGATAATTTGCCTATTCCTTTCATTCCAATTTATGACAAGTGGATACATACACCGAAAAAGGAAAACAAAAGTAACAAAGTAAGTGTAAATTCAGTCCATACAATATGTTAATAGAAACCATTCCAATACTGATTGTATCGGGAAAATTTCAGATACACTGGACATTTATGTTTTTTAAAATGACTTTAAACAATAATCCTGTAACATAGCTGCATTCACACTGAAAGCACACAGGTGACAACTCCCTTAAAACACCGACCAGTGAGTGATTTTAAGTTACTGAAAACTATGTGGTAAATGTTTTTTTTTCAACTGCATTTCAGAACAAGACCTCATTCAACAATTTGTACATTCCAAGTTTTAAAAACTAAAACTTCTTTTTAGTGTCCTAAACATTTCTTCATAAAAACAGGCATTCTTCATTTGTACCACCTCTGGGAGACAAAGAGTTATACGGCTTTTTATAAAGCTTTCAAGAACAATTTCATCTCTGATCTGAGACCAAACCATCCCAAATGAATATTCGTGTTCTAATTATTAAAAATAGTATGTTTGTTTCAGGAAGTGAGAAACTTTAAGCTTCAATTTCTGCAAGTTCTTTAAGAACTGCATAGAGCCCTGTGGTGGAGGCTGCTCAGGATTTGTGCTCCATCAGCACTTCTCCCTGGAACACTAGTTTCACACCCTGTCTGGCTAGCCCCACTCACTTTCTGAACTTCACTGAACAGCTCTATATCTTCCCAGGAGAGAGGAAGTTGCCTCACTGTTCTAGGGAAATTTTCCACCAGTGGGGACCCACTGCCTGGATCCTGATGGCACAATGAACCAACACCATTAAGAGGTTAAGCTTAACACCAACTTTGCAAGAAGATTCGTTAAGCTTTTGGGTATGACTATTCTGTTTATTAAAGTTTGCAATGTAATTTTTGTAAGGAATTCAAAAATAAATAAAAATAAGGAAAAACTGAACTGGAGGCTACTCTACTACAGGAGAGCTTCCTTACAGAAAACAAGAGGCTGATAAATGGTGCCCACTGATTTCTATTTACTTCACAGTGAGAGCTAAGAGGGTAGCCATCTTTTCCATTAAAAAAAAAAATAAAGCTCATATAGTTGAAGACCTAGAAAGGAGGAGTCTTAACCAGCGCAACTACAGAAACAAAAATAAAACGCAAGCTCTATAGTTCAGACAGAGTACTTTCACTCACTCTCAGTCTGAAGTGTGGCTTTGCACATTGGGAATAATTAAGAAATGGGAGGTGGGGAAATTAATTGAGCTTTACTAATATCATATTCATATGATATTACAAATAAAATAAGGTGGAGTTCTGGATATCAGGACATTTTTTTCCATGCTTTTGGAAAAGTATGTATTTTAATTAGGCCCATCCCCCCTGCAAAATAATTTTCACACCACTGAAAGTTCACACTGCATTAGGCCCCAAGACTGCCACACTTAGACAAGCTGCCCCATTATGTCTCAGGAATAAAGGTGGCAGGACTGAGCCCTTAAGAGACGTGAGTACTTACCTGCAGCTTCAAGTAATGCTTCTAATCTAGCTTGGGTTTCTGGGTCTACTGTCCTCAAGTCAGCACCATCAGCAGTACTAGACAAAAGCAATTTGGAGGCAGTCTCCAACATTGGATTTTCCAAATCATCCTGATCCAAAATGAATGACTCCACCTGGAAAGAAAAAAGAACATATTAGCCTTAATAAAACTCCTATCCTTAACTCTAATTTTAAAGTCCATTCATGCTTTTTTTTTTTAATCAAAAGGCGCAGTGATTTTCTCTTAACAAATCAGATTTTCAGAAGCACTTGTGCTGGCATAATTCTGTTCCCTCTGAGGTTACTAGGAGTTTTCCTTTAATGGAAGGAAAATTAGGCCAATCCTGAACACTTCTCAAAATTCTACATCATATATTTCATAAATTAAAAACTCTAAACATTGCTCTGCAATTGGTAGCCGCTTTACTTTCAATTGTTTTAGGTTTAAGTCTTAATTAGCATTAGAAGTTGTGAACTGAAGTATAAATACTGGAGAAGTTTACATGGACATAAAAACATCAAGTAACAATTTAGATTAGATTTTACCTCCTCAGAACTACCACTAGTATTAGTCATGAATTCCCACAGAATTTATTGTATATTTCTGAGATATCGGAAAGCTATATAAAACATAAATGTTCTGTATGCTACACAGTGCAACAAATTAATAGAATAAGATTAATATCCAGATAAGAATATGGAGATATTAAAACAAAAACCAACATCAACAAAAACCCACAAATTCAAGGGTTGTAAGGTCTTCTCCAGATTTTGTGGTTACACAGAATGGAATATGACTTTTAAAAGTGGTCTGGTTTTCAGAGGTACTGAGCACTTCCTTCTATGAGAAGCATAGGTGTTCAAAACCTCTAGGGAGGAAAAAAACAGACCGGAGATGTCTACCTCTTTGGACTGCAATGGTAGCCCTCATAATGTAAATCAAACGGTTGTCCATACGTGCCAGACAATTGTATTAAGTGTGAGCTTCATTATTTATCTCACTGGAGTGAGAATTCTGAAGCCTTATTATGATCACTGGAGAGCCAGCATTACCATTTAATTGCTGATGGTTCTACTAAATACAGCAGAGCTTATTTAGCATGAGTGGACTACCTGCACAAATCCTACTGTTTTATTGATGGGTTTCACTGATGGGCTGAAAGGTTTTGAATAACACCGCTGAATAGTCAAAATAAATATTTTGTATCCAGATTTCTGCTCTTTTCAATACACACTGAACTAAAACACCTAATTTTCACTAATCAATCCAGTTCAATTGTTCCCCCCCTCATTAAAAACCGTAATTTTGGCAACCATTTTAACAGATTACAGAGGAAAAACTTAAGTACAAAGTGAGCATACTTTTCCTCTAAAATTACTGTAAGAGTTCTGTTAATGTATATACTAAAAAACTATTCTGACTTTCAGTCATTGTTTCCCTCTTGTTTGATTATAGGGTCAATGAATACTATAATGATATTAGGAAATTGCTTGGACAGATCTCAACTGGGATTTTTTTTTGATAAGATGCATTACACAGGACATATCTGCATTCTGAAAGATGGGACACTACAATCTGTTTTACACTGTTTTACACTTGCACTAACTTTTATCATATTTACAAAAGTGGGCCCCGGAGACTGGTTTAGGAGTAGTAAAATAGATGTATGCCCTTTTAAACAAACATCACTGAAACAGATACTAACTAACTACTGTAGTGCCTAGGAACACTATTCAGAACACAGAACAAAAAGATGGTCCCTAAAAATGTATCTTTGTGGCTGCTGATCAAAGTAATTCACTGAATTGAATGTAATGCAGAACTGAAACTAAAAAGATTGTTACCTTAAAGCTTAGTCTTATGAAGATGCATATAAATACATATGTCTCTCATAGGTACTGCCTACTACATTTACCCAAGACAAATGGGGTATAAATATCATCTTAGTCTCTGTCCAGACCATGCACATTATATTTTCAGCCTTTAATGAATGTGTTATGGATTTCTGATTACAAAAGTCAAATGAAACACAGCTCTAAAAACCAAAAACGTCCACTGCACTGGAACATCTGGACTATACTTTGATTTGTTGACACAAGTGTGAAAAATACCATGCTGACTAACAGGATGCTGTGTCTCAGTTACGTTTTGTAGAGGAAAGAGCTATTTGGGTAGAAAAACTTTGAAGTTTTAAATGTTCTGAAATTTAAAAGTTTGACATTAGGTGCCTATTCCTCCCTCCCTCCCTTCTGATTAAATTTAGATCATCATTTCATCAAAGCTATTTTTATGCCCAGCACATAAAAATTGAGGCTAGTCTGAAGGTTTAAAAAAACCTCTGTCTGCTCCCATCAAATAGGCTGGAAATAGTCCAATATTGACATTTTTTAAAGATAGGTTATACAGATTCTTTAAACAAAATAATGGAGATGGCTCTAACAGAGAAGTTACAAGTAGTTACGGCATAAACTAAACTAAACTCTAATTTATTAATAACTTGTGTTATACCCTCACATGGTTGCAGGTTTCCATACCTTTAATTTTCTTTACAAAATATAAAGGCCAAATACTCCAGGGAAAGTGACATATCTTGCACAAATAATTTCATATAGATCTATTGCTCTGTTATAAATCACTCATAAAACATGTGTATAAATTTCTGTTAGCTTCCTATTGGTTTTCAGGAAGTGAGGTTCCCCCGGTGTGATCCTCATTTCTACTTCCCAACAACTCCTCCACTGCTGTACTTCCTGGTCTAAAAGAATGAATGCCCTTTAACCAATGGTGTGTGGTCCAAGAGCTACTTTAACTCTTTTATTGTAAACAACTGAATTGGGATGTATTATTTAGCATCTTTATTAATGGACCTGGATGTAGAAAGAGAGAACACGCTGATCAAATGTCCAGATGACACAAAGCTTGGGCAGGAGAGGGTTTGCAAATACTTAGCTGTATCCTCCAAAAAGTCAGAGGGATTTTGATAAATTGGGAAAACTGAGCGATAGACAACAAAATGAAACTCAGCATAGACAAATGTTGGGTGCTTAGGGAAGAAAAATCAAATGTTCTAATACAGAATGGGGGATAACTGGCTTAAACTAAAGCATGTCTCACAAACGCGTGGATGGAACTCCACATAGGTGCTCTGCAAATGTCAAGAAAACTTATTTCTTGAAGCGATGCCATTGACACCACTTGTGCACTTGTAGAATGAGCTCTCACCCCAGGATGGGGAGGAAAATTAGGCCGCTTATAAAAGAGTAAGATACAGTAAGAGTAAGATCGAGATCCTATGAGAGGAAACAGCTTGACCTCACACACTATCAGCTATGGCAATAAATTGGGAGATCTTCTGATTGCTTTTGTTCTTTGCAGGTAAAAGGACAGGGCTCATTGCATAGAGGGAATGAAGTGTCCTCTCTTTTTCGGATGCGAGGGATTTTGTGGATGGAGGGGGAACACAGGTAAGAGAATTGACTGGTTCAGGTGAAATGCTAAAACTACTCTGGGGTGAACTTTGGACGTAAATACAAAACTTTGCTTCTATATAAAACAACATAAGGAGGGTCCATCACCAGTGCTCCAAGCTCACCGACTCTCCTGCTGAAATCACTGTGATCAGGAATGCACAGATAGGAGACACATGGAACATGTAGTTAGTGTTTCGATGGGAGGCTTAGTGAGCACCAGAAGAACAGTTTAAATCCCATTGGAGAGTGGACTTCCTTACTGGTGGAAAGGTTCTGATTTGACTCTTACAGAATCTGGCAATCAGTGAGCGAGCGAGAATTAAGTTACAATGGATGGATAGATGCCAGGTGGATCCATAAAGAGTTGATGGGAAGACTTGCTGTTGTTTCGAGGGAAAGAAGATAGTCCAGAATAAGGCAATAGCCACAGCCTCTGGGGATGTAAGCTTCTGTTGTATCCAGATAGAGAAACTCTTCCACTTGGCTGCCTGGAATTTTCTAGTGGAATCTTTTCTGCATTAGAAAGAAAGCTTTGCAGACTTCAGAGAGCTTCAAAACAAGCATGTTGTAGATTTGACACCGATCCAAAACCCAAGCCCTCTGAGGGAGTGCTTGGGATGCTTGATTCTACCTTTCCCCTGGGTCAGGAGATTGGAAAAGGACTGAATGTTGATTGGCAACCAAGATGACATGGGAACCAATGTTGTCTGGGCTTGTTGGGGGCAATGAGGAAGTCTTGTGCCTTGTCTTGATGAATTTTCTGTAAGACCCCAGGTAGGAGTGGGAAGGGATAGTTCGGATACGACCATGGAAAAAAAGAGAGCGTCACTGTGACCCAAAGCACCCTTGTGTTCACTCCCTAAACACTACTGTAGTAATCTTTCTATAAAATATGCCTTGTGAGGTATCACTCGAAAACTAATAACTTGCTGGTCAATAATACCATGGTGAAATATATGTAGCAATATTATATGCAAAGTCATAAATTCCCCCTGTATGATGTTATTGGCACGTGCTCAAAACAAACAGTCCTGTCCAGGCACAAGCTGTTAAACATGTCTATCCTAAACAAAGGAATATGTGTTTACCTCATTTGCCATATAAATAGTAAGCCGGATCATCATGATAGAAAGGGTGGAAATGGCAGGGAACAGAACAATTTGCATTTCAGCAAACACAAATGGGGGGGGGGAGAGCATGGAGCCTCCTTGACCAATTCCGATGTCACCTTCCTCAATGTTTGAATAAACTTTACTTTGACAGGTATGCTCCCACTTCAAAGTTCCAATGGATTATAAAAGAAAGAGGCAGAGAACCTTGCAGAGATAGGCAAGTTTTCTTTCATCTAAGAAGACAAAGGCACAAGAACCATTTGGAAAGATCAAGACCAAGGAGAGAGTTAGGCCTTGTATACCCTGCCACTTTACCGCTTAGGGGTGTGAAAAAACAACCCCGAGTGCTTCAAATTTCAGCACTGGAAAGTGGCAGTGTAGACAGTGCACCAGCGCTGGTAGCTACTCCCCTCGTGGGGGTGGGTTTTTTACAGCACTGGGAGAGCTCTCTCCCAGCGCTGGTGCCGCAACTACACAGGCACGTTAAAGCACCGCCATGGCAGCGCTTTAATGTTGCTAGTGAAGACATACCTTTAGTGACTATCTTGCTGGAAGCTTTGAACCAAAACTTGCTAAATTAAACTTTAGACTTTTAGATGTGTATGTTCACTTTTATTTGCTTGTAACCCTTCTAAACTCTCTCTCTTATACTTAACTCATTTAAAATCCTATCTTCTTTTGTTGTTAAACTCGTTTTACTATTAATCTAAACCAACAGTCCTGTAATCATGCTAATGTGAATGTCAGCTCCACTTATTGTGGTAAACTGTGTCTGTCTCCTTAAAAGGAGCAAATGAGTCATGTTTCTCTGAATTGTCCAGCAGAGGGACGGACATCGGAGAACACATGGTTTTGGGAAAATTCAGGACTGGGAGTGCGCTGGGTTCCCCCTGCAAGTAGTAAGCAAGGCTGGTGGAAACAAGAGAGGGGCTGTGAGGCTGTAGACAGGCTGCTGGGGGTCATAACTGCTGAACCAGGGCTGTCTAGAACACAGACACTCAGGGTGTAACCTGCAGGCTGGTTGTGAGTGGCCCGGCTTGGAAGCCACAACAGCAAAGCATTGTGAGGCACCCAAGGTGATAGGGCAAGCGGTGACCACCTCTCACTGTGCGCTTTCACGTTCAGGCATGCGGTCTAGACCTGAGAGCAAAGATCTAGGGCCCTTCTGGAGCAGTATATGTTGCACTTTCTGTTCATCTGAGAAGCAAGAAGGCCCCTTTTGAGAGTTCCCCACATAGCAAAAGTATTGTCTATCACAGAGTCACATAACTCTCAGCTGTGCTCAATATAAAGTGTCTGCTGAGGGAGTCCACCAACATATTCTGATCCCCAGGAAGGTAAACAGCAAACAGGGTCATTTGATTGCTGGTGCACCAATTCCATAAGGTGACTGCTTCTGTGCACAGAAGAATAGATATTGTTCCTCCTTGCTTGTTGACCTAAAATATGGTCGTCATATTACACAATATGAGGAGGACACAGTGACATTTAATGAATCAGAGAAAACCTCTCTAAGCTTTCCAGGCTGCCCACTATCCCAAAATGTTGATATGCACACTGATCTCGGGACATTTAAAGTGCCCCGCGTGGAGCAGTTGTCTGAGGGAGCCTCCCAGCCTAAAAGGAACACTTCTGTAATAATCATCCTGTCTGGTGAGGGGAAAAGGAGTGGCACGCTCATGCACATCTGACGGGAATCTTTCCATTAATAACAGAGAGGAGGTTACCTTGGTGTGGGCACAGTTATTATGGTATGCACGGACTGTGCTTGGTGAGAACACTATCTGAAGCCACGCTTGCAAGCAACAAATATGGAGTCTGGCCAATGGCATGACATAAATACATGACTCCTTATGTCCCCTGAGAGAAAGGAATTCTGACTGCTGTTCGAAGGTTGCTCATGACCTCATCTATGAGGCCGTTCATTATTTGGAATCTGTCCCTCAGCAGATAAACCGTCACTGTGACTGAATTTAGGGACATGCTGATGAAATCTAAAGTCTGTGCTGGAAGGAGGGCAGACTTTTCCAAATTTCCCTTTCCTAGGGAAGTCACGAGTTGGAGCATTGGCAAAGCTGATTTGTAGGCATCTTGACGTGGCTTGGCAATGAGAAGCAAGTAGTTATGACAGGGGAAAAAGGTGAAGCCAAGACATCTGCTATGGGCTGCTACTACCAAAGAGACCTTGGTAAAGAACCTGGGGGTAACAAGGCCGAAAAGGAGTACTTTGTATTGAAAATGGTCAGGGCACAACTTTGAATCTGAGAAAGCATCTGAGTGTGTGGTATTTTCACTTGGACATTTACACGTCCTTCATACTGAGAGCTGTAAACCACAAATCCTTTTCGAGGGATTGGATTATAAAATGCCAATGTAACCACGCAAAATTTCTGCTTGCGAATAAAGCGGCTGAGACAGCAGAGACTGAGGATGGCCTCCCTCCACCCTTCTTTCTGGATGCTAGTAAGGTGCGTAAAAACCCCTTTCCTTGGTGATGAGGAGGTACCCATTCTATTATTGCTCGCTGCAAGGAGGATTCTACTTCTCGTTTGAGAATCTTTTTGTGAGAATGGCCCCGAAAATTCTTGGGGGGGCTTGGTGGGGGCAGCGAGGGAAATTCGATCGCATAGCCAGAATGGATATTTAGAACCCACTGGTCTGTTTTTGCATTCCTAGTGTGGGAAGAGTGTTAGATTACCTCCAAAGGGTATGTGAGAACCCGTAAATGTTGGCATAATTGGTTTGCACTCTCCAACTCCCATCAAAAATAGCATTTCAATTGAGGCTGGGATTGGGACGATGATGTTTCTGCAGAAGGTGCAGGGAAAATGAACCTGCTGCCTTTTATGGGTGGCTCACAAGATCGGGGGGGTAAAACTGTTGAGCCATCAGTCTTGGCTTGTATGACATCATGTAGAACTTTCTCTTCAGGACAAGTGCACATATCCCCAGAAATCAGAGAGAGTGACCCTGAAGTATGTAAAGGCTAATCTGTCTTCTGGTTAAGCACGAGAGTTTCATCGATGGGCAGGTCCTCCACAGTGTTACAGACCACCCTGGGAAACCTTGAAGCATGAAGCCAAGATTTAAGGTACATTACAATGGCAGTAGCCTTTGTCATACAAGATATATCTGCTGCATCCACTGCTGATTGAAGAGTGGTCCTGGCAACCAACTTGCTTTCCTCAATGAGAGCCTGAAATTGGTCTCTATCCTCTTGCAGAAGCTTGTCAACAAAGTCCATGAATGTAGAATAGTTCAGGTGATTATACTTGGCCATCGGGGCTTGGTAATTGGCTTCTCTGAACTGAAGACTAGAAGAGCTTCCTTCCCAATAAATAAGAGTTTTTAACCTCTTTATTGACTGGAGTAGATCTAGGGTGTTCTTGTCTAGATCTCTCTAAGGCAGCCTGGATATCCAAAGAATTGGAAGCATTATGAGAAAAAAGAAAATCCACCCCCATGGCTGAGACAAAATAGCAGTTTTTTGCCCCCACAGGAAAAGGGGCACCAGTGGCAGGGGTACACCAGACTGTTCCAGCTGGTTCCAGAACACCATCATTAAGAGGAATGAATGACTGTTATGGAAACAATGTTGTTTTTACAGATGAAATAATAGTATTGCTCCCAAAATCAAAGCCCCAAATGGTTGCAAAACCAGCTAAGCTGGCATCCAGAAATTAAATTAGATAATACTACCCCACTGAATCTGAAATTACAGATACCCTATTTGAACCCTGAAGTTAGATCATACCTGCTGTCCAAAACTAAAAGTCAGTCAGCCTGGAAAAAACACGCTAGTAGCTCCTAATCAGCCTTTATATTTGGCAGTACTATACCTGTGTCATACATTTAAAGAAGTGTAACTACACTGTGCATGTGCTTTCGATGAGTATATAAATGATCAGACAACGTCTCCCATCCTCCTTCCTACTCTTATTGCATTATATCTGAAATTAGATAAGAGTTCTTAAGGCAGGGACCAAATCTTTTTTGTACTTTGAGCAGCTAGCATAATTTTGGGTGCTGTAAATTAACATATGGTTATATTTTAATTTTGTTCTTTTCTGAAATGTTTAATATACTCAGTGAGCAATGTTTTTATGTTTTGCCTCCACATAGGGTCATGCACAATGACAGTTAGTTCCACAACAAAGTTGGGTGACAAAAACAAAAATTACTGAGATCAGTTAATTTATCACTCTTTTTACTGAGGAATAATTTCTGAAGTTAGCAATGACAGTAACACCACTATCAGACATTGCTATTATATAGCCCCACCGTCCAAATCCATAGAAGCCTATTATAAATAATTTCTGTAACATCTATGTAATCAGAACACAGTTTCCATAAATAGCTCTGCTCATCAATCCACAGAGCAGCCATGGAACTACCTTATGCATCTGTCTTGCAAAGTTCTCCATCACAGGAGTGCAATTACAATGGCAAACAGTAGGCGTAAAGAAAACAAAAACAAATCATTTTTATATAAAGCAGAGAACTGAAAAATGTTTTCTCAAACTAGATTCTCTGTTATTTGCATACGTCTCCACGTCTCAGTGATTGGTTTTGCTAGCACAAATCCTTATATCTATTCTTTCGAGACTAGTCAGTTGGTTGTTACGGTACAGCTTTTAAGCAATCATCAGCAGGGTACTGACTCCATTTCACTGGAAGTACCAAGATTTCTGCTTTGTATTACAAAATTTTGTTATGCAATCTGAAAGCTGGGGAACAGGGAAGAAAGAGAGCTCATTCTTATAGTACATCAGCAAAATGTTGTAATTCAGAAACCAAAGCAATTTCTCACCTGCACATCGCTAATGAACTTGCTCAACTGTCTTATGCTATGTGTTGATGTGTGCAACACAAACCAATACTGTGCAAATTTCCAGCTGTGCTTCAAGCAGTGTTTACTATGAGAAAAGTGGCATTCAGATAACAGACGACTACCATCTGTCTAATAGTTACACAGAGACTCATTCATATTTTTAAAAATCCTTATTTATATTTTAAAATATATCTTAAAACCAGTTGTAAAAGCAATTTCCACACCTACCTACCAAGACAGTGCTGAATTAAAGACTTTAAAAAGAATATGAAATTTACTGTACTTTCCTTGAGGTGACTGCACAGGAATTTTTGGCCTGAAAGGGACAGTTTGTTTAATTAGTGGCAATTGTTTAAAGTGTTGCAAACAGCTCTCTTAGCGGGAATTAAAATGTGATCAGACTATGAACTTCGGATATCGTTCTCTCTTTGACAAATGCAAATAGCTGAGAGATCAAATGAAGCCTAGTTAACTTACTCATGCTTTACTTTTTACAATATGTATCTACAGAATATGGACACCCCCTTGTTTTCAGTTTGAAACTCTTTTTAACCAAAAAAAATCTTGCATTTTACAAGAAGTATTTTTTCTTTGCCTATTTTCACCCTACTTTTCTATCATTCAAAGATATAAAAAAACTTGTTTCATTAGGAAAACATAATACATCGTGTGAGCTATATGTATGATGATAATATGTTACTCTGTGTGTATATGCAAAGCTACCTGTTGAAATCAGGCTATGTATTAGTCTAAAACAGGGGCTCACAGGACAACTTATTTGATGGCCTCAGAGTGCAGCCATCAACTCTTGCTGATGCCGCTCTCACACTACTTCCTAAAATACTTAATTAGTTTTAGGAAAAACAAATAAATATGCACGTATACACGTCCAAATCACTGTAAGTTATTGATTGCTACCTAGTAAGTCTGCTAATATAAGTATCACTATTCACAGCAGACTTACTCAGCCCTGCCAAGACTGGGGACAAATTAAATCCTGGAAGGTGGGGGAGGGTCAGGAGAGGCAGTGGTGGGACTGAGGGTATGGCTACACTTGACATTTCAAAGCGCTGCCGTGGTCGGAGCACTCTCCCAGCGCTGCATGTAAACCACATCCCTTACGGGTGTAGCTCGCAGTGCTGCGGCACTGATTACACTGAGGCTTTACAGCACTGTATCTTGCAGCGCTCAGGGGGGTGTTTTTTCACACCTCTGAGGGCAAAAGTTGCAGCGCTGTAAAGCGCCAGTGTAGCCATGGCCTGAGACTGAAGCCACATGACACGAGCCTGAAGCCCTGCGGCCAGAATCTGCAACCTCACCACCCCTGGGCTGAAGCCCAACGTCTGAGCCCCACGCTCATGCGAAGATGGGGAACTCACTGGCTGCCTGCTCCTCCAGCGTTGTGCCCCAGGTGTCTCCAGAGGGGGGCAGGCCCAACCCCTGCTGGCAGCCCCAGCAATCAACACCAAGGCAGTGCACCCAGGAGCAAGAGGGCGGAGGAAGGGCTTCTGCTTTGCTCCCTCCCCCCAATCATAGCCCAGGAGGCTGTGGCCACAAGAAAAACCCTTGGTGGCCACATGCGGCCACGGTGGTCGCATTTGAGAAATGCTGGACTAGAAGATACACATAACAAACAGGCATGCACACAAGCTCTGAAGTGTGTGCACATCTGAACATACTGATGAATCTGACGCCCACCACATGCACATTTCAAGCTGTTAGCAGATAATGGGTTAAAGATTTGACACACTAAAATGGGAAGAAAATGAAAATCTGTATCAGAACACGTTACAGAACATAAGGAAGTATTCAAAAGTTTTAAAAAAACAAAAACAGGAGAAAAAGATGAAGTGGAGTGTATGCTCTGCAAATGGTGTGGCCCAATTACTAAATGTAAATATTTATAGGCTGAGTTCTAAGTCTACAACACTAAATTGTTTATTCAAATGAAAAGTTTTATTTGGGGATTAGAGATGTATTGTTTTCTTAAACTCAGAGGTGGCATTGTGTTTTGAGTTCTGTTTTTGTTCTGCAGCAAACCACATTGAATTCCATTCATCAAAGCATTAATCTACTGAACACTTCCCCCAGTCCTTCTGTCTACCAAAACAAACTCCGATATTTACACACAAAAAGTAATAGTTTTTGCATCAATTTTCGCTTGTTTTACAGTAACACACCGATAATATTTATGAGAAAAATTAAATAAAATAAAACTGAAAACAAAGGGCCTTAAGAATATGCTATTTCAGTTTAGAAACAAATAATGGAAGCAATACAGCAGTGTCCTTTCAGAAAGGTTGCTAAAGACATTGCATGTTTTTCCAAAGTAATGTCAAAATTGTTCAACAGTGCAATGATTCACGTTTCTTAGCAAAAATTAAGAATTCTTCATTTGTGTCTTAAAGTTTTAACTTCTCAAAGTTCCAGTATGAAGAAGTTACTAGTCAATCTGTAATCAAGAAAAGACCACAAACGGGATTTATGCTGTATCTAGAAACAAAATTGCAAGTTACTAACTATGATAAATACTAGCTAAGTAACTCACCTAGTGAAACTGGCCTCTGAAGCACAAAGCTCATGGCCATTCTCCTTCTCACACTGGGAACTTATGTCAAAAATAAATGTAAACTTTCGGAACAAAAATGTTTGTAGAACCTTTTTGTCGGAAAGAAAATCATCCAACAGTGTACACTTATTAGTCTCTGATTTCTCTTTTAAGATCACAAGTTATTCACAGCCTGCACTCTACAGTTGGCCAGAGAAGATTTATAGGACTCGTGAAACACACAACTGCAGGATCATCTTTAAGGGGAAGCAGGACATGGAACAGCAGGTAAAGGGGTAGACCGGTTTATGCGTGGGCAAGCTGAAACCAATGCTAATATGACACCTGCAAGTTCCTGCCTAGCATATTGCTAATTATGCCCAGAGTTGCACAGGACTGAAAGCATCGGCAGAAGACTACGGAGTTGCACAGGTATAAACAAAAGCAGAATCGAACCTGCACAATTCATTAGGGATGATGTATGAATAGGAGATAATGAACTTTAACCTCCAGCTCTTAGGTTGAGCGTGCAGGACCGGCAAGTTACAAAATCTTGTCAGTACACTGAACAGACCTACTCCGGACGTCACTGTCAAGAACTTCTTACCAGGTGTTGCAAGTCCCCGATTTCACAGAGAGTATAATTGTAAAATAACAAATTTAAAAAAGACAATAAAAAAACTGGTATTTTATATTATTGTATCTAGTCAAGGATTCCAATTTTTTTAACAGCCTAATTTTGCAGTTATTCATTAGTAGCACAGACTTCATACAGATTAAATGTATTCATGTACAATCAGAACATTTTTCTACTTTCTACTATTTCATAATATATAAAAATTTGTCTAAGAATAAAACAATGCAATTTCTGCTTGTGAGAAATAAAAGCCAAATTCAGGAGGACTATCCACTGAAATCTTTTAATTAAAAAAAACCGCATTTTGAAATATTTATATATCTATTTAACACTTAAAGGTGGGGAGAGGGATAGCTCAGTGGTTTGAGCATTGGCCTGCTAAACCCAGGGTTGTGAGCTCAATCCTTGAGGGGGCCATTTGGGGATTTGGAATTGGTCCTGCTTTGAGTAGGGGGTTGGACTAGATGATCTCGGAGGTCCCTTCCAACCCTAATAATCTATGATTCTAATTATTATCTCATGGGATTCATGGAAGAACATAGATCAAAATACAGCAATGTAATGTGAAAGTTGACATAATTCTGGCAAAGAATCTCAGGGAAAAATCATCCCATTCAATAATCATCCAAAGGTAAATGTATCAGTACTCAGTTACCTTATGATTAAATTTCATGCAAATATATATTTCATAAGTATAAGTTAGTTCTACTTGCCTGCATAATTTCAAGTAAATCAATAAAAATACAGGTCAATTCTAGGATACCATTAGCATGCTGTCAAATCCTATTTGATAAATAAATTTCTTATCAAGCCATATAAAGTAAGATCCTGTTATGGCAAACATTGTGTGTAGTCCTATTTCAGTGGTCCCCAAACTTTTTCCCGTTGCGCCCTGCTCCTTCACCCATAATGGAACCTGTGGGCCCCCTCCCCTGGGAGCCACGGCCTGGGAGCCAAGTTGCAGCTGGAGTGGAGCTGGCTATCCCTTTCCCCCGAACATTTCTCCGTAGCCCATAGTTCGGGGACCACTGTCCTATTTCATTTTAATATATTTTAGCACAACAAAGCCCATGTTTTATCCTAACTAAAACCTTATTAGTCCCCATTATGGTGCATGATCCCATGATAGCATATATTAATTTAATGGACTTCCACTTTAAGTAAAACTTTCACACTCTATATCTACCTTTTAATTACAAAGGCAAAAAAAATTTATCAAGAGACATTAAGTATTTCAAATGTAGCTGTATGCTCATTATTCACAGGACTATACTTTTTTTCATGTTTCGGATACCCATCAAGCTGGTGAAGGGGGAAGAAGAATTTCACTCCACAGAGACACTTATTTTTTCCATGCCAAAGAGGAATTCCATATCTACACTATCTCAATATAGATGTAACCCTCTGAAGTTATTAGACCCAGAGTTCTTACCATTCTAATATCAAACTGGTCACATCAGCAAACAGTTAAATCTTCACATCTTCACACAGCGCACAGTCAACTTGTGGAACTCCTTACCTGAGGGGGTTGTGAAGGCTGGGACTATAACAATGTTTAAAAGGGAACTGGATAAATTCATGGTGGCTAAGTCCATAAATGGCTATTAGCCAGGAACGGTAAAGAATGGTGTCCCTAGCCTCTGTTCATCAGAGGATGGAGATGGATGGCAGGAGAGAGATCACTTGATCATTGCCTGTTACTTTCACTCCCTCGGGGGCACCTGGCATTGGACACTGTCAGTAGACAGATACTGGGCTAGATGGACCTTTGGTCTGACCCGGTACGGCCATTCTTCTGTTCTTATGTTCTGAAGAATAAAACTATTTGGACTGTTGAATACCAAGACTGAGTGATCGGTTTAATGATGTTCTGAAATATATGTGAACACACCTAATGCCACAGTTTAATTTTTCCCTATAATGAAGTCATAATATCTAAATTTGTACATATCCTCTCTTTGTTTTAACTTAGATTAAATATTTTTAGAAATTTACAATAGATGGTTAACTTCAATACAAATTATCTAAATTTTCAAATACATCTTCATAACAAAGCTAATCCTTCATTTAAAAAAATTCATGATGCAAAAATTAAAATGGCCATAAAAAATATCATTTAAACCTTTGTGACCTTCAGAATTATATAGTACAGGCAGAGCCAAAAACTATTGCTGCTACTTTTGTGAAGTTTATTGTAAAGCTACAGGATGATGAACTCTTGTTATGCAAGCTTGATTATTTTAAAAAATCTATAAAAAGTTACAGGGCCAAATTCTTGGCTGGTGGAAACATGCAGCATGCATTTATACCAGCAGAAAATCTGGCCTATTTCAGTCTTACAGTTCTTTAAAGGTCAGAGCAGTATAGTTCAATAACAGGGATCCTTCTTTATCCCAGTCCAATCCATTTTTCTTAGCACAGCAGCTGGCACCATAACAGCAACACCACTGCAGAACCATCCACAAAAGTCCTGCAATGCTGATCATTTCATGTACAGTAAAGTGGTATATTTGTTTTCATGTTACTTGGAATTTATGAGAACTGAAAAATAAGTATGATTGCAATTCACACCTGTTCTGTTAAAACACGACAGGCTAAATTTTCTTGTTCACACACTTCTAAGATCTGGCAAGTAGGAACTGAGTTGGTATAAAATTCTTAACAAGTGTGGGGTTTTGAGCTGTGGGTTTTTTGGGTTTTTTTTTGCATATTACTCATCTTATTTCACTGATATACTCAAAATGTATATTTTTTCTCACTGCTGACAGAAGGGGAAAGCAGAAGGGTCAGACTGTGATGCTGAAGTGGTATAACACTGCATCAACGGCTGGCACCAACAGTCGTCCTGTTGCAGGGACACCTGCATTATTACTGCAGTGTCATCATTTCTACTGAATATGAAAAGAAAGTGTTGGTGTGTATGCACACGACTCTCTCCTCTCCACTGTGTATAAGGAAAAAGATACAAACAGATACACAGGTGGTCAAGTTGTGAGGAAAAATAGCTGTATTCTAACAATTGTTTCTGCATCTCAAATACACCACCCATCTAGTCTGACACGCTGCAGCTCTTATTCCTTGAGACAGACAACAGCACCAATGAAATGAAGCCAAGCTTCTGGCATCAATTTACCAGGATGATCCAAAAAATTCTAAAAGCTTAGTATATCCTATGCTAGTGTGAGAGAATTATGCGCTTGTCCATACACGACACGTAAAGCTTTCTTGCTTTAGTTACTTTTGCAGTTAAGAAATATTTGTCCGAATACATAGATAATTAGTGAGACACTCCTTAAAGCAGGCAGACAGTTCCCCAGCCCCATCTTCACATTTATGGAGACAAAGAATACAATGAAGGATCCCATCTGCCCAACAGGATGATCTTACTCTTAGGAAACTGCTGAATCCTTGCAGGATAATTTTTTCCCCTCAAACTGTCTCCCATCACCCCTTTGAATGAAAATGTGGACTACGCTTTTAGGAGAAGTAAGTTTTATTTAACATGCTTACACTCCAATCCTATATTAGTATAGATTTACAAACCTGGTATATGCAATTTAAATCAATGTCATGAGTAGGGTCCTACCAAATTCACGGTCCATTTTGGTCAATTTCACAGTCATAGGATTTTCAAAATTGTAAATTTCATGATTTCAGCCATTTAAATCTGAAATTTCAGAGTTGTAATTGTAGGTGTCCTGACTCAACAAGGTGTTTGGGGGGCGGGAGGCGCGGGGGGGGGGGGTTGCAAGGTTATTGTAGGGGAGGTTACGGTACTGCTACCCTTACTTCTGTGTTGTTTCTGGTGGCACTGCCTTCAGAGCTGGGAAGCTAGAGAGCGGCATCTGCTGGCCAGGAGCCCAGCTCTGAAGGCAGAGCCACCACCACCAGCAGCACAGAAGTAAGGGTGGCGTGATATGGTATTGCCACCCTTACTTCTGAGCTGATGCTGGCAGGGTGCCTAGCCAACAGCTGCCGCTCTCCAAACACCCAACTCTGAAGGCAGCGCAAAAGTAAGAGTGGCAATACCTTCCCTAAAATAACCTTGCGACCCCCACTGCAACTTCCTTTTAGGTCAGGACCCCAATTTGAGAAATGCTGGTCTCCCCTGTGAAACCTGTACAATATAGAGTAAAAGCACACAAAACACCAGACTTCACAGTGGGACACCGGAGTTCACAGTCTGTGACATGTTTTTCATGGCCATGAATTTGGTAGGGCCCTAGTTATGGATAACAGAAAACAAATCTGAGAGAACGATTTCATAATTATTATAGGGCTTGAAATAGGGCTATATGGTGATTAGGAAAAATCATAGCAAACTGTGTCTGGGTCTGCCAAAATAACCAATTTCTGCAGAATGCAAGCTTTAGTTTGGGATGGGCAATTTGAATATAAGACAATATACTGTACTTCCAGTAACAAAAGAACCTGCTAGCCTGGAGCTTGATTGACAGGTTAACCACGCCCACCTAAGCCCTTTTTGCTGCTAACATTCTTAGTTCTGGTGTTCCAACTGCTCTCCCTAAATGAGCCCTGAACGGCATCACAGTAAATCTAGTACCTGTGTGCCAAGCTCGAGAAGTCAGGCTGTGAGCTCTTAGGTTTTGCTGGGAGTTTTCCCTTCTCTACTATCCTGCTCCCCTTCCTCCACTCCCTACCCGCTGTCCTTACCTGGACCACGGTCCACAGGATTAACATTGCAGCCAGAATGTTAATGTTGATGCAGACATGCTATACTACCTGAAAACATCAGGAGATGGCCCAAACTGAGGTCTCTGCTGATCAGGGAGGGATGTTACCTGGATAGACAATCTCCTCATGCAGCCTTCATTTCCTGAAGTGACCAGTCAGCTCTCTACAGAGTAAAGTCTAGCAAACACGGACAAATATAAGGCATGAGAGACATGTGGCCAGACTAGCTGAAGGCGATCTACCGAGCACCTGCGAACTTGCTGCCCTCATCCTCTGCACTGGTCACCCAAATCCAGCAACACACTTGGACTCCAGTAATCCTGGCTTCTCGGAACTGTCCTGTCAAGCAGCACTCATCTGCTTGGAGATTTATGTTGCTTAAATGAGTGTTCGTGTGGTCATATTACTGTCCGTGACCAGCTCTTTACAGCTATTATAAGGATTATTCTTGGAGGGAGCCTACTCCTGAGACTCCTCGAGCTAACTGGACACTTCATTCAAATATATTACAGTATCCTGGGAATAAGCCCCTCCTATCAGACACAAATGGCTTTTTGGATTCTTCCCTGTCCTCCTGGGGCTTCCCTTCTAGTGAACAAACAACAACTAAGCTTCCCAAAGATCTAAAAACTAAAGGTCTCTGCCTCCTCCTCTGCAGAGTGTGAATCTTCCTCCTAGGACTCCTGGAGACTCAGAATCCAAATTTTTTGATACTCAGATTTTGATTACACTGGTTGTACAAAACAGAAAAAAATCTCAGGACCTGAGACACTCCTGCTAAGGTTCCCCATTAGAAAGAACTTTTTGGAGCAGGTAGTGAGTACCGAATGGCTCAGTCGGAGAAAGAGTCCACTCTGAGCGGCTATGTTAAACTGCATAAAAACCCGATAGAAAAGCACAGTAGATTTGACTCCGTCTTTATAAGGTAGACCTACAAGATCTCTTCAGTTAAGACCATTATTCCTGCTAAGGCTGTTATTGCCCCGAAAGAGCTCTATTTAATCTTTGGTCCACTGGGGCTTACATAAAAGGGACTAACACTAGTGGTATTGTGCCTCCCTCACCCTGTTTTACAGACAAAAACAAAGCTTGTGAGTAACTTTGGGAAAGTGAGCTCAGTGAGGAGGGGAAAAAAAGAAAAAAAAAAGATTTCTAAGCAGCTTCTTTCCCCTACCTCCATCCAGGTTTCCCTGTCATTGCCTCTGGCCTTGATCATATACAAGCAAGTCGTATCATACATGCATTTAACTTATGCAAATTCAACTATACACGCTCGGCAAAAAAAAAGATACCTGTAAATAGTGTGGGCAATTCCACCCAATGAGTGTATGCCCCGGAGTAAGTGTGAGATGGGAGACGTGAATCTGCTGTTCCCTCAGTCGGTGTCAGTTCCCACGTGCCTCTCATAGTGTGAGCATCTCGCCACGCTGAGTATGATTCTAGTGTTTAAAGATACGTATTTTTTTGTATAACATTGCCCCTAAACACAAACCAACTACTTTATCTGGTGTTCAACCGAAGAAACAGCGATCTGTTCCAATGCTGGAGGAAAAACTGTGTTGGACTTATTCAGACAGTATGTCGGTCTCCAACGTGGCATGTAAATATGTACGCAACGAAGTTAGCATCTGTGCCGTCAAGATTTGAGAGAGAAAAATTTGTCAAGCAATGGCATCAAGTGCTCCAATAACTGCTAGGTGACGAGCCAGGGGCATGATAAGACTTTAGTGAAGACTGAAAAGGCATTAAACTTATGGCTGGAAGACATGAACCACAAACGTGTGCCTATCGATGGCAATACATTGCGAGAAAAGGCTCTTAGCCTCCACGCGCTGTTCATACCTCCTGCTGTAGAGGGACAGCCTTCTGACAAGAAGGAATTCAAAGCCAACCACAGCTGGCTTAACAGTTTTAGGAACAGCTTCAACCTCAAAAACGTGCAGACTACTGGCGAAGATGCCTCTGCCAACGAAGAGGCAGCAAAAGCCTACCCTGAACAATTAAAGAAAATCATAGAAGAAAAGGGCTATCTTCCAGAACAAGTTTTTAATACTGACAAGACTGGGCTCTTCTGGAAAAAAATGCCCAACCGCATTTATATTTCAAAATCAGAAAGACAAACCCCTGGCTTCAAAGCAGCTAAAGACTGTGTGACTGTGTTGTTTTGTGGCAATGCGGCTAGGCATTTAATAAAATTGGGCTGCAAATCCCCGTGCCCTAAAAGGCAAGTGTCATAAACAGATAAGTAAGAGTTAATAGAACAAAAGTACTTCATCTCTCTTTTGCCTGTAAAGGGTTAACAAGATCAGTGAGCCTGGCTGTCACCTGACCAGAGGACCAATCAGGGGACAGGATACTTTCAAATCTTGAGGGAGGGTAGATTTTGGTGGTTGTTCTCTCTGGGTTCTGAGGACGACCAGATGTGCAACCAGGTTTCTCTCCAATCTCTCTGATACAGGCTCTTATGTGTTCAGAACAGTAAGTACTAGGTAGATAAGGCGAGTTAGGCTTATGTTTGTTTTCTTTATTTGCAAATGTGTATTGGGCTGGAAGGAGTTCAAATGTGTATTTGGCTGGAAGGATTTTAATCTGTACTTGTATACTTAGCCTGGGGGGGTATTCCCAGTGTCTATAGCTGAAAGACCCTGTAACATATTCCATCTTAAATTTACAAAGATAATTTTTACTGTTTTTTCTTTAATTAAAAGCTTTTCTTGTTTAAGAACCTGATTGTTTTTTTATTCTGGTTTGAGACCCCATGGGGCTGGGGCGGGATTCACCAGGGAATCGTTGGGGAGAAAGGAGGGAAGGGGGAGAGAAAGGTTAATTTTCTCGCTGTGTTAGGATTACTTTCTCTCTCAGGGAGAGTCTGGGAGGGGGAGAGAGAAGTAGGGGGAAAGGTGAATTTTCCTCTCTGTGTTAAGATTCAAGGCGTTTGAATCACAGTGATCCTTCCAGGGTAACCCAGGGAGGGGAAGCCTGGGAGAGGCAATGGTGAGGGAAAGGGTTTACTTTCCTTGTGTTAAGATCCAGAGGGACTAGGTCTTGGGGGTCCCTGGGCAAGGTTTTGGGGGGACCAAAGTGTACCAGGCACTGGAATTCCTGGTTGGTGGCAGCGCTACAAGTACTAAGCTGGTAACTGAGCTTAGAGGAATTCATGCTGGTACCCCATCTTTTGGACGCTAAGGTTCAGAGTGGGGAATTATACCATGACAGCAAGAAAAAAAATCTCCTGCTTGTGTTCTGGCAATCAAATAAGAAGGCTTGAGTGACGGCAGCATTATTTCTGGATTGGTTCCACCAGTGTTTCATTCCGGAGGTCAAGTGGTACCTCGAAGAGAAAGGACTCGACTTTAAAGTGTGGCTGTTCATAGATAATGCTCCTGGTCACCCTGCAGCACTCTGGTTTGCACATAACGACGTCGAAATCGTCTCTCTCCCCCACCCCCCACCTAATATCACCTCCATCCTCTCAATCAAGGCGTGATTAGCTGTTTCAAGACCACTTACATGAGGCTTACGTTCTCACAGATACGTAGCACTATGGATGCTGATCCCAATCTTAATGTGATGGAGAGCTGGAAGTTCTTCAACATTGCCAATTGCATCACTTATATTAAACAGGGAATGGATGCAATCAAGTCCGAAACAGTCAATGCATGTTGGCAAAACCAATGGAAAGAATGTGTGAATGATTTTAAGGGTTTCCCAACCATTGACAAAGAAGTGAAACATATTGTTCAGGTAGCCAGGCAAGTGGGTGGTGATGACTTCAATGACATCCTTGAGGAAGAAATTTAAGAATTAATTGAGAGCCATAGAGAAACACTAACTAACAAAAAGTTAGAAGAACTGATAAAATCATCTACAGAAGACGAAGATGACAACAACTAACGGGAAGAGCCAGCAAGTTGGAATCTTCATAAATTTGCTGAAGTATTCCAAGCAGCAAAACACTTGAATGATTTAATTTCTGAATACGATCCCTCTATAGAACAAAGCCTCAAAATCACATGTAGTATTACGGATGATTTGAGACCATATCAAGAAATGTTTGAGCAGCTCAAGAGATAACAGCGACAGTTGCCGATCACCATGTTTTTCAGGGAAAAACAACCAGCAGCAGATGAGCCTACGCAATCAACTTCTTGAGCTGAACCAGAGCCAACCACTTCGTCTATGACTCGCTCTCCATCACCCAAGCTCTCCGACACCTCTGTCTCCTGGATCGACATCAAGCCCTGACAACCCCCTTTATTTTTAAGTAAAGTACTGTAAAATTTAGTTTGCATACGCACTCTTTATCATATACTATACATTATTGTATACATTATATATATTACTGTACAGGGTTGTATACACAAAACCATGTACAGTATACTGTACTTTATGGGCGATTTAACAGATTTAAGGGTAATTTTGACTATATGCGATTTTCGCCTTATGCGCTGACTTTATAACCTAACCACAGCATAAGATGCAATGCCATTGTACTGCTTGGATGGGTTTAATGGATAAATTCTCAATACAGGAGTCTCTAATCCATAAACAGAGCACTCTGCTACATAGATAGACCACTGAAAGTGGTCAGTTTAAGGCAGGATCTTCACTGACGACTGTCCCAGTTCTCTCCTAGGCTTATCCTCTGCAGTAGGTGTAGATGACTAGGAATGCATCACCGGAGCCACAGTCCGTGTCAGAGGGTCAGCTGTGGTTGCTCCTCCCCAGATCTCAGTACCATGCCTCAGGGTCTGGTGTATTTCTCTCCAGAGGCTTTAAAATGTCTTACCTTATGGGAGGACACTGAGCTCTACACTGTGTTTGGTATGGACCCCCGCGGTGCCAGACTTAGGCACTTGAGGTGTTGATGCCAACTTGAATACTGTTCATGCTGAGGTCTGCTTTGCTGCCATCTTCTCCATGCTAATCTTCAATATTGCTTGTCAACTAAACAGAGTGCTGGACGAGGCAGACTTATCCACTAGCAGAATTCTGGAGCTCATCTCCTCAGCATCTGATGAGACGTTCAGGATTGTTCCAGAAGATGGAGTTTCAGTCTTTCATCTTCTGCATTTGTGCAGAGAAGGATAAGCATACCAAATGTCTGCTCAATATACATGTCTCTCCTAGACAGCAGACACACCTGCTGTGTCAATCTTTCAAGAGAATAAGCCCATCACAGGTTGCACAGGCTTGAAGTCTGTAGTACTGGGAGGTATAACTGTTAATACCCAGCCCAATCAGGCCAATACAGATCACAGTGGTCACATATGAAACAGTCAGAAGAGTTTGCAAAGGAGTGCGGAAGACAAACTGTATTTTATCCAGAACTAGAAACTAGTAGTCAGATACTTCCCAGTTTCCATCTTGCTTCCACAGGCAGTAAGGGGGAACTGAGGAAGAGTCACTGCCACATCACCCATTAATGCCCTCCCACGGGAACACAAGGAGGCACAGGGAGATCCACACTGAATATTCAAATATTTGTCATCGATATTGTCCATTATTACAGACATGTTAAAAGCTGGTAACCAGTTTTGCACAATTGCTTCAGCTGTGGCTAAAGCAGAGAGGATCTATGAAACTGTACACTCATCTGCCATTCCCACAAACAGCAAAAATAACTGCCAATTTAAGTAGCCAGCTACCCCAGACCTTCTTCCCAAATGTTCTGATGTTGTAGCAACAGAACAGGGGTTTTTTACTATATGGTTTACAATTTTTTAGCAGGCCACTTCCTTTTAGTATACACAGTCACCACGTTCCAGAGAGGAAGAGAGCTGAAAAGATGGTCAATATATGTAGGAAAAATGGCAGCTGCCTGAGCTAAAGAAAGAAGGGAACTTAAAGGCCTGTTTCCTTAGAAGTCTAAAAGATGTAATTAAAGTTTGCAGAGATAAAACTGAAATTGTTAAAATAAATTAAGGTACATAAAAGTCCTGTACACTTCTTCTGACAGGAGAGCCAAGAAATAATACAGTAGATTTGAGATGAGATAACAGAAGATTGTGCTTATACTGTTGTGCAAGTAAAAATGCAGTCATCCAGAACTATTAATGCTTATTAATGGTAACTATTCTAGATTTATAATGCAACTTGTCAGATACCAATCACAGACATTAGGAAAACATACTTGTTGCTTTAAAGTAAAGTAAAGGGGGGAAAAAAATCAATATCGCAGCTATAGTGGAAAGCAACAATGCGTTCATGAAAAAACTATTTCAGATTGAGTCTTATCAAAGTTTATATACTCTCCCCAAGACCTCTATGCCATAAAATTCCCACAGCAGGGAGTTTCCCCAAAACTGATAAAAACAGACAACTTTTCCCCCCTCAAAAATGCCACCAAAAGGCTAAAGCAGCCAATATGTTTGTCCAATCTACTTCAAGAAATTCCCCCTCTGGCTTCACTTTGCCAGTGAAACCCATAAAATCCTCGGGAAAAGGACACATGGCTAATTATATAAGTACACACTTATCTAATTAAAGTGCAAAACTACTGCTATTTGATGATTACAAGTAAATTGAGACAGAGAACCAGTTTTTATTTCAGCTCCAGGTTAGACAAAGAAATCCAGATGTGGTGATGGACAGCAGCTTGACCTTGAGACAGACAGCTGCAGCGCTTGGAAAATTTAGTTACACCAGTGACAGAAACTTGCTTTTATGAGATGAAAGGATCTAAATCTTCAGTTTCTGCAGATTATTCTTGTTAAACTAAAAGAGTTGGGGAATTATTTTTAAAAGTGCTCAACACCCACCAGGTCATATAAAAAAAGGGGGTGGGAGTGCCTTTGCTTAGACAAAAAGAAGACTCAATCCTTCCTGAAAATCTGTACCCATGTTTCAAAAACCCTTAGAGAGTCACAAAAACTTTGCCAACATAAACCTATTGCAAACCCATGCAATATAGCCCTCAGGAGTCTGCAGGCAGACTGCTCCAGTTTGTTTCCCCTCATTTTTGTCAAGCAGCAAGAGATCAAAATTAACATCGGGGATACTTTTCAAAGTCTTGCAAGATTCAGTGAATCTGTTAAATATCTTGTCAATTCCCTACTGTCACTGAGGAAAGCTGTGATCAAGGCAACAGAGGCAGTCATAGGAAGTTACTTCTTAGAGGGAGAGGGAGGGCTCAAAATGAAAGCTGGGGAAGGAGCTGTAAAGAACCAAACCCCCTGCAAGCCAGCCAGGTGGCTTTAGTAATGGTGTAAAGTACCAGAAACACGACCACTCACGCCAACCTGTAAACTCTGAGGTGGTGCTGTAATCAGAAGGTTCTGGTAGATGTGTATGAGGCAGAGGGGCGTAAGATTTTTTTTCTCCCTTCCAGCAGCTTTCAGGGGTGAAAAATTTAATTTTATGTGTAGACAACTACTAGCCAGACATTTATGAAATAATGAGCCTCCAAGCAAGGACCAGGAAAAGTATATGAGCAGAAATCCTAGCTCCCTCCTTTTCTGGGAGCTGGAGGTGTCAGAGGGGGCTGGAGAAAGGAACATGATTGCTATTTACTACCTATAACTAGTAGGATTAGTCCCTCCTGCTAATAAGTGCCATGTAAATTACAAGTCAGGCACCACAGCTTCCACACACCCACACCCACACACACCCGCCCTCCTCCGCAGACTAATTCTTCAACTCTACATTTGTAAGAGTCATATTTGTTTGAGAATTTGAAGTCCAGACTGCCCTTGGAGGAAAAAAAAAAAGACCTCAGAACAAACTCCTCATCTGCTCAACAAAGTAGTACTGTAGCTGTTACATGAGCCAGACTATTTCTTCATTACTTTAACCAAAGGAACACTATAATAATGGTGGGTAAGGCTGTAAGTATACATAGATTTGCTTTACAATCTTTCTCTGAACCATTCCCTTCCCTATCTCTGTTTAATATAGTGGTGTTCCTTGCACTAAGAGCTCGGCTGAAATTAAGGTCAGGCTTGACAAAGCCCTGGCTGCGATGATTTAGTTGGGGATTGGTCTTGCTTTGAACAGGGGGTTGGACTAGATGACCTCCAGAGGTCCCTTCCAACCCTGATATTCTATGATTCTGTAGCATGCCTGGTCATTGGATGACAATTATTTATGCAATCATCACTTTGATTCAAAATAAAATGGCATACATGCAATGAATCCAGCCTTAGCTTGACTGTGCATTAGGATATAAAGTCCATTTCTACTTCAGTCTCAGCTGACAACCAAATTATTAATGCTATTGTATACTGCTAAATGCATAGCTCTTTAAATGTTCAAGTGCTGTACAAACATCTGTCAACATAATTATGTAAACATTGTATCAAATTAAGTTGCTGGGTAAAACGGCAGTTGGAGAAAAGAGTGCTATTTACAGTGTGAGGGTTTCTAAACAAACAAAATTTGGGGGACCTTACGACCTGTGTTACATGGGAGGTCAGACTAGATGATCACAATGGTCCCTTCTGGCCTTTGAATCTACGAATAAATTCCACAGATGCTACATAAAACTTAAAAATCCTATTAAACTTCACATACTGAATAATCTGGGGGCAGGGATTGGTCATGAGTATGGCCTAAAATCAGTCTTAAAAAAATTGTAGTACCATAATACAAATAAAAAGATATAAAAAGATTATGCACAGCCAATCTAATTCCTGAAATAATACAATGAGGTTCATTAATGAGTGAATGATTTTTAGTTTGTTGAACCTGAGTAGAGAACAAGCACCAGAAAAAGATACTTAAAATTTATTTAAAAATTTACTGTAAATGCATTTCATATTGACATAGCATTTCCAAATGAATTATTACAAACTCAGTATAAAGTTTAAAAGTACCTATACACAAGTAATTTTAGACAAACAGTAACTTTGAAGCATTACTATTTAAGGTCGCCAACACTGATTAAAAGTCAGTAAGAAACTGGGTCAAGGTATATCAACAGGATTTGTTTCATTACCAAAAAAGAGGAGCACAATGAATTTATGGAAGGTAAATAACTTGATACACTCATCTAATATATGTGTACAATTACAACATTTTACACTATGGATACAGCACAGTTTTGATTTTTATTTAAATACCTCTCAGGAATCCACTTAATCTTTAATGCATATGGATATATATTCCTCTTTGGTTCAGATGATACATATGCACTTAAATATTTAGCTTAATTATGGAGAAGACATAATGTGTTTGATCTGGCATATTATAGTTCACACATTCATCTCCCCTACCTCTAACAAAGAAAGCAAATGACACATTTTAAGCAAAAATATTTTATACGTAATAGGAAAAAGAAGTTAAACCCTTTCAATCCATCAGATGTCCAGGAAATGCATGAGTCCAGATATCTTTTCATTTGAATTTATGAACTATTAACATCTCCATAATAATTTTAACTCCATTGTTGACAGACTATACACACACACACACACCCCTCATTATAATTTCCAGAACTAGTTCAACATTGATACCAAATGTTTTCATGAATATAAATTGAAAACCTTTTAAGTAAAAAATGATCACCCAAAAGGTCCAACTATTTAGAAAACGTACATTATTGATAGAACTCTTGGGCGTATTGAACTTTTGAAAATATCCAGAGTAAGGATAAAGGCTATTCTAATGCATTTTTGCTCACAAAATTGGAATTACGGAAACAAAAAAGATTAATATGAACTATTATTCGTACTCACTTTCATATTCTTCAAATTACCAAGGAATATATTGCTTAAAACATCAGGCTTAATCTAAACATAAAAACAAATAGAGGAGCAGTGAAAAGCTAACACATGGATATTGCTAGGAAGATTGAACTAGCATTTTGGAGATATAGCTAGAAAAAGGAGTTGTCATCTACTTAATGAAATAGAATCTAGTTCTTCATAAAGAAAGTCAAATAGAACGAGGCCACAAATATTTTCAAAGGTGGAGAGAGACAGCAGTAGTAGAAATTAAGTATCTCTATTGCATATTCAATTCAAGAATGGATTGAAATAAAAGAACAAACAGCACAATCAGTTTTCATTCTGCAGAACAGCTAGAAGCTGTAAGAATCTTACTGCAATGTCAGCTCCAAGCACACACAAGGGCTCCAGAAAATGCTCATTGATCATGCAGCACTTTATAATGCGCAGGAGCCCCTCTCCTCCCTCTTTCCCCCAACCCCTCCCCACAGCAGTATTATAGTAATTGAGAATTCTCAACACCAGTACCGCACATGTTAAAGAGAAAATAATCAATCACATCCTTGGCCTTCCTTGGAGTTATTAGCCTACAAAACAGATCTGGAAATCTAACCGGTATTTAAAAAACCTGCAATAACTCAGTATCGTAGTCTAACCTAGACCAATTAAACGAGAAATGGTTATTTCTTCCCTTCATCTTTAGATTGCATAAAACTCAACTGATAAACATTTATTCAGTAACAGATAGAAAACATAAATATAGTTTCTCTTTAGAGATACACAAAGGAAGACTGAATCAAACTGCGATCCTTTAAAACAGTAAAAATATCAAATTATATATTTTCATGCTTTGACAAGGAAACCAGCAAAATTTAGCATTTCAGGATTTATAAATATCCTGATTCTCTTTAAAAACAAAAAAAGTATTGCATTTAGCCAGATAACTATTTCCAATCTGGACCAAAGTATATATAGCAATTTAGCAACTCTCATCATTTAATAATTTGTTAATAGATACAAACAAAACAAGCAGTTTCTTTAACCAGCAAAATATAAGCACTATCAGGGCTTTATGTAAATTAATTGTGTAAGACATAGGATACTAAAGCCTTTGCAAGCTGCTTTGCAGACCCCACCTTTTAATGAGTTAATCTAAAGGTCACAAGCACGCAGGCATTTTATGAAGTCTGAGGTTCTTTCTTTTATTCCTCTCTACCATGCACCCCCGACTCACAATTTATAATCAAACAACTGACATGCTAATTCAGCTAATTTAGTAGCCATCTGAGCAGCACATCTCACAGAACAAGGACTGTGTGCCTTGCTTACATGCCTAGCTGCTCTTCCCCTCCTCCCTCAACTGAGTAATTCCTAAGCATATTCCTGTAGATAGATTTCTTTCTTCTGGCTTTCAATTTCATTGCAATTTGTAAATCAGCTCCTACCTCAAGAATGTCTTCTAGAACATATGCGTCCATCTCAGCCTCTGTCTCCACCATGTTTTATCAAACTGCCATGTTTCTTACTGCACTATGATTAGATCACTGCCAGCAGGAACACTCCTCTGTGTCAGCAAGGGAACAGGAAACGGAATGTTCTATTACATGCCTGAAAGAGGTTTTACTGCTTGCAAACCAGGCACCTACCAACTGAGCAGGGGTGACTGAATATGCTGTTTAAAGTCACAGCAGCCCTCTTCTGGAAGTACCCTTCAGATAAATAACCTAATCAAAGGAAGCAAGCAAGCCACCTTATTTTACAACGCTATCTTGAAAGCATTTATGTTTCAGATGCATTCAATGTCTTTAAAGAGGAAATCCAACCCGTCAGCTTTCCTAAATTCACTAAACCTAAGGGGTGGCAGTTTTGTGGCATAGAAATTTATCTGGAGTAAAAGTTTCTAGAGTAGAATAGATGCTGTATCTGTGCAACACTTACTGAGACATTAATGCCAGGCTCAGGCAATCCCAACAGAGTAAAATTAGAATGAATCTTCAGTAAAGTATGGAACAAGCAATCACCTTGATTTATATTCAATGAATTAGGAGTTTAAAGTCTTCCTACCTTCTGACCTTTGCAGGAAGACTTCTGAGCTAAAATTCAGTAGACTGAGTTTCATTCTTGTTTTTGTCCGAACAGCATTTTTAAATTCATTTTCCAAGCATGGCTCAGAATTCTGCATTTTTTTCCTATAGATCAGCTTCTCTCCTTACAAAATTCTCAAGAGATGGGGCTGCTTGCAAGTTTCTCTTCCTAAAAAATTCTCAGATCTAAACCTATAAACACTTTCTTCTAAAAACTGAATAAAGTTTTCTGTAGTCTCAACACTAGACACTGATCCAGCAGAGATGTTGAGCCACAACAGGACAATAAGCTGCCCCCTCTAACTAGGCTGAAATGAGCACATTACATGCTCCCCAACATCCATTTGGTTGCCCAGCTCTACCTCAGTATGTTGCCATGCTGGGCTATTGCACAGCAATGTGCTTTTGGATGCTTTAGGAATTGCTGCTGTTTCTTAGCCAGTGCCGAGACTGAACAGCCTATTTCAGATGGATTCACATGGGACCCCCCAGCTTTCCATGCCACCCCAACATCTGTGTAGTCCCCAGTAGGGCTTTCTGACCATTCTCTCAGACATTGTACCAGGCCCTCCTGGAGAAATTAGTCACTAAATACCAAGCCTAGCCACTGCAGTGGCACCTGCTGGGGTCTCCAGGTGGTCTAAATCCTCTCCCCACAGTTGGAGCAACTACACTTTGAGAGCCAATGTGGTGGGTGAGAGTGGAGGGTCAGAGGTGAGAGCATGTGTGCATAGCTAGGACCATGATGAGGTCTAAATGAGAAGAAAAGAAAATGGAAGCGTGGAAAATTAAGACTAGGAAACCTAAAGAGGTGGACAAAGAGAGCAAGGAATAAGGTACAAAGGTGTGGATAGAATTGCTAAAAAAACATTGCCTGGGGACTGCTAGAGAACTTCTAGTCTGGCTCTTTTCGTTAGCAAAAGACTAATAACCGTATCTTGGTTTCCCACACACCAGACCGAACTACTGTCACTAAGCTGCTCATTCACTCATGACCCATTACAGAACTGAAATATTCCTTGGGCCAACAAGTTTAGCCAGTTCTAAGAAACATAGCTACATGCATCCCATTCATCTTCAAAGAATGGATTTGTGTAATGGATATATGAGGTTGACTCAGTTTCTGGTTGTTCTCAGGGTGTTGCTACAGAGGCAGTGTTAAGGTTGTTTGTGTGATTTGCATATTGTTTTGAGGTTATTAATATCAAGTAGAATTTCTAGAACAAAAAACAAAATCTGTGCTTTTTTGTATTTTTCTTACAACTGTGGATCAAAGTAACATTACCTCTCCTCTGTATATGTAAGGCCCTACCAAATTCACAGCCATGAAAAACTAGTCACAGACTCTAAAATCTGGTCGTCCGCCCCGTGAAATCTGGTTTTTTTGTGTGCACGCTTTTACCCTGTACTATACAGATTTCCTGGGGGAGACCAGAATTTCTCAAATTAGGGGGTCCTGAACCAAAAGGATGTTGCGGGGGGTCCCAAGGTTATTGTAAGGGGGTCATGGTTTTGCCACCCTTACTTCTGAGCTGCCTTCAGAGTTGCACAGCAGGAGAGTGGCCACTGCTGACTGAGGGCCCAGCTCTGCAGGCTGCTGTGCAGAAGTAAATGTGGCAACATCATATCATGCAAACTTTACTTCTGTGCTGCTACCAGCAGTGGCTCTACCTTTAGAGCTGGGCTCCCTGCCAGCAGCCACCGCTCTCCAGCTCTGAAGGCAGTATCATCACCAGTAGCAGCACAGAAGTAAGGATAACAACACTGCAACCCACCCTACAATCAACTTTGACCTCCCCACAACTCCTTTTTGAGTCAGGACCCCTATAATTACAACACAGTGAAATTTCAGATTTAAATAGCTGAAATCATGAAATTTATGACTTAAAATCACATGACCGTGAAAATTGACCACAATGGACCATGAATTTTGTAGGGCCTTATTTATAGGGTATTGGTTAGCCTACTATGTCCAGTTCCAATGTCCACAGTTTTTAAAGCATGTTGAAAATTTTGATATAGTTCAGAAAAGAGATGCAAAAATTATTAGAAATTGGAAAAAAACCCACTAATATTTAATGAAGACTCAGTGAGCTCACTAGATTAATCAAAAGAGGTGACTATCACATCTATAACTACCTTCACAGGGAGAAGCTCTTATTTTAGAGGGATCTTTAAGTTGGTCTAACAAAACCTAATGACTGGAAAATGAAGTTGCAAATATTCTAACTGGAAGAAGGAAAATTAACCACAGAAAGTGGTAAATTCTCCCATCACTGAGCTTTTAAAATTGAGATTGGATATCTTTCTAAAAAATATGCTCTCATTCAATCACAAGTTATTGGGGCTTGACAGTGTTCACTTATATAGTAAAAAAAATCATCTGTTACAGGAATTGCAAGTGAAATTTTATTACCTGTGTTATGCAGGAGGTTAGACTAGATCAGAGGCTCTCAAACTGCGGGTCACGACCCCCTCTGAATGGAGTTGCCAGGGCTGGCTTAGACTGTTGGGGTCTGGGGCTGACGCCCGAGCACCATTGCCCAGGGCTTGAGCCAAAGCCCGGGGGCTCCAGCCCTGGGTTGCAGGGTTCAGGCTACAGGCTTCCTACCAGGGGCTGAAGCTCTTGAGTTTCAGGTTTGGCCCCCCTGGCCAGAGTGGTGGGGCTCAGGCTTTGTCCCCCCCCCACCCTCCAACCTGGGGCAGTAGGGCTCGGGTGGGCTCAGCCTTAGGTCCACCCTCCAGGGGTCGTGAAGTAATTTTTGTTGTCATAAGGGGGCTACAGTGCAGTGAAGTTTGAGAACCCTGGAGCAGATGATCTGAGCAGTCCCTTCTGATCTTAAAAACTAAAAGGCTTTTGTTAGGGAATCTATGTGTAGAGCAGAGCTGTGACTGTTTTCTGCTGTCAAAGAGTGCAGTATGGGGAGGTAGGCAGTGGGGAACAACTTATTCTGCTCAACTGAGTGTTCTACATACCCCCTTCAACTACCACAAGATAAAGGAGTTTAGAATACGTGATCTCTTACTGTTTGCTAATGCACTGCTTTCCATTCTTTATGATGTGGAAATCTTTCAGTTTCCAGAAGAATTCTTTGCTACAACTGCATCTGCTCTAACCCCTCAGACAGAGACCAACACCTACAAAAGCTCCACCAAGCATTCTCAAAACTACAATACCCGCATGAGGAAATAAGGAAACAGATCAACAGAGCCAGACGTGTACCCAGAAGCCTCCTACTGCAAGACAAACCCAAGAGAGAAACCAACAGGACTCCACTGGCCATCACATACAGCCCCCAGCTAAAACCCCTCCAACGCATCATCAAGGATCTACAACCCATCCTGGACAATGATCCCACACTTTCACAGGCCTTGGGTGGCAGGCCAATCCTTGCCCACAGACAACCTGCCAACCTGAAACATATTCTCACCAGTAACTGCACACCACACCATAACAACTCTAGCTCAGGAACCAATCCATGCAACAAACCTCGATGCCAACTCTGCCCACATATCTACACCAGCGACACCATCACAGGACCTAACCAGATCAGCCACACCATCACTGGTTCATTCACCTGCACATCCACCAATGTAATATACGCCATCATATGCCAGCAATGCCCCTCTGCTATGTACATTGGCCAAACTGGACAGTCTCTACGGAAAAGGATAAATGGACACAAATCAGACATTAGGAATGGCAATATACAAAAACCTGTAGGAGAGCACTTCAACCTCCCTGGCCACACTATAGCAGACCTTAAGGTGGCCATCCTGCAGCAAAAAAACTTCAGGACCAGACTTCAAAGAGAAACTGCTGAGCTTCAGTTCATCTGCAAATTTGACACCATCAGCTCAGGATTGAACAAAGACTGTGAATGGCTTGCCAATTACAGAACCAGTTTCTCCTCTCTTGGTTTTCACACCTCAACTGCTAGAACAGGGCCTCATCCTCCCTGATTGAACTGACCTCGTTATCTCTAGCTTGCTTGCTAGCACACATATATATACCTGCCCCTGGATATTTCCATTACTTGCATCTGAGGAAGTGGGTATTCACCCACGAAAGCTCATGCTCCAAAACGTCTGTTAGTCTATAAGGTGCCACAGGATTCTTTGCTGCTTTTACAGATCCAGACTAACACGGCTACCCTCTGATACATATCTTTGCTCCTGCAACTCAGTCAAGGAGTATCTCTCATTTAAATGTTCCTCATCTTGGACCTCGTAGCGCTGATGCTTCCTGATCTTGTTCCTTGATTCTGGCTAGTATTTATTAGAATCTGCATCTCTGCTTACCTCTAGAATCATCACACTAGCACAATGCGTACACAGGTATCTCCAGTGGTGAGGCTGGCATTTACTAGTATATGCAGCCATTCTATTCCTCCAACCAGAACTTTCCTCCAACCAGCAGAAGAGAGATTTAAACAATGGTACCTGGTGTTCCTGCTGCTCAGGAAACTGGGCGACCAACGCCAAAGGAAGACTAACATTACTGGCTTCTCATCCACAGATGTCATGGCACTATTAACTAGTTTTGTGTCACTGACATCTTAAGAGCTTGCACGAAGTGCCTTGAAAAATCCACTCACCTATAAAGAGCAGGAAATTTTCACAAGGGTCATCACACTCTGCAGAATCTAAATTTTCATTTAAAATAAATGTTTCTCACCCACATGGCTATGAAGAATAACTTCTGAATAAAAAGCAATATTAAACCAATGCAATGCTGTCTTCAAGTCTGTGAACAGCTCTAGGGCCTCCGCTGCTGCTCAGATTTTCAACCACATTACAGCGAATTGGAAGCTGACCTGAGTCAGTTTTCACTGCTGTTTTCCAGATCTCTGTGAGCAGCAGTGAAACTGATAAGAATCAAATTACTGGTGGTGTGGTAATTCAAAAATGAAAGCTGGAAGAAATTTCAACATTCTTCCTCACTACACAGCAGGCAGAAAGCGGAGTTGAGGAATACATAAAACGTCACACACACATATACATATTTACCATTGCAGCAGCTAGGAGATTATTAGATGTGCAGTGGTTTTCTAGTCTGTAGAAGTCAGGATGCTCTTTAGTGGAGCAGTGGGGGAAAAGAATTATCTTTTTCTTCCAGGAGGCAAAGAAGGTTGGGTAGGGAGAGGAGCTTTAAATAGACATCCAGTAGTTAGAAACAGATATGAAAGATAAAAAATCCACAAAAGAAGATCCAAGAGATAGCACCCTACTGAAAACCTAGCACCTGGAAATAGTAGTTTTTGGTTTCTTACATGGTCATTGCCTCTGAATAGCGTGGGACAGCTCCATCTCAAAGCTAGTACATCTATCTTCTGCCTTATAGGTGTTGGGTAATTTCCAGAACTATGTTAGGGTGTGTGGAGATAATTGGGTGAGAGATAGGTGGGATAGGTTAGAAAAGACATTAAGCAGAGGGTTTGTTTGGAGGGGGCAGAAGGGAAGCAGTAAAAAAAAAACTGAGGAGATATAAGGCAGAAACAGTGGAGTAAAAATGGGAAGGGAAAGTAGAAAAAGTAAACGAAGTAGGGCTGGTCAGCTCGTACTCTGCAACTATATTACTTGAGGAATTTTACTGCTATTCATCAAATAACTTATACAATGAACACTTTTGTGTTCTGCCAGCTGTTCAGTTAGTTAAATATTCAGCAATTAGATTAACACTAGTGGAATTTGTCAAATATATTAAATTATCTTTTCTGCTATTCAAAAAAACAATAAGAAGTTCATTAATGTCAAATTAAAATACAGTACACAAAACAGTACACCACTGCTTTATTCCTTTCAATCGTAAGGGATATGGCTGTCAGTCTGGGGGGACACAGGCAGTTTTCACTACAGGGTTTTTGGTAAATAATTCAAGCTCTGTTTATGTTTGTCCTTTGGAAGCACTAGGGAAAAGCTATTCTCTATAGAATTCTTTCCTGTTAATAATCCTTCTATTGGGTCACAAGCACTTCCTATTAAATGAACCAAACTGCATCATGTGTGTAGAACTGTGACAAGGAGAGAAAGCTCATTATCAGTCCACATAAATTAGAAAATTTGTAAGAGCATGTAAACTGCTGGCTTTGCAGTAGTTTATTCAAAATAACCAAATGTCTATGTATCACAGCCCATCCCTCCCTCTGGAAGGCTGTTGTCATCACAATCATTATAGTAAAAATGCCATGATGTAATTGAGGAATACTGAACTTAAGTCAAGACTTTCAGGACTGCCAGCTGCCTCTGGCATTTAGGTTTCTTTAATGTACGCATCCTGGAGATCAGATCCAAGATAGTGCCTTAAGTGGAAAGCCAGAGCAACCAACTTGGCATACTTCTTTTTATAAAGATTCCAGAATGGGCTTCTGCCTGCATGGTCTCTTTGGACACCTTAAGTAGAACTGATGAACACCTAAATCTCACTCCAAGATGGGCAACCTCAACAGCTTCTGCTGAAAATCCGGCACATGCTATCCAAATACACTGTACAAATTTTCACGAAGTAGAAAAAAGTGAATTACATTATTAGGGAAACCATGATTAACGTTTTCAATTTTACACAGTATTCCCTGTAAAACACACCAGCCCTATATTATCTGTCCTTACAGACCAGACTTCCTTGCAAAAGACTATCATTTTCCCAGGCAAAGGGGAAGCAAGGCATAGATTTGAGAGTCTGAAGTCATCCCTTGAAAGATCACGGATAGTAATATCCCTGTTAAAGGAGAAAAACAGGAATTCTGTAACACAATGTGCAGATCACTTTTAGTGCTCTCCAGAATGCAGATTTTACATAAATATTCCCCTGCACATGTATGTGACAGAATCTACAAAATTCAAGTGGCTGGGGCATAGATTTTAATGGTTAAGTCAAAATTTATACTAATACCACAAATACACTAAGTGCAAGGGTTTTGCTAAAACTGCTCATTTCTGAGTCACACAGACCGCAACTGTAGTCCATGCCAATATTATACAGACTAGTATCCTTATTTAAAACAAAAACAAAAACAAAAACACAAAAAACTGGACCATATGCCAGCTTTCACTTTCTTCCATATAGCTTTACTTTATCACTTCATTAAGTAAAATAATCATGAAACTTGAAACACACCAAGTTCCATTTTCCACAAACAAGTTTTACTGCAAAATATCATTTTAGGGCAGCTTTAAATGCACAGTATTTCAGTAGAACTACAACAAGTCTGTTATCATACAATCTCAATTGGTTTAGGAGAACGTTCAAGCATCTTATAAAAATGTGTTTTGCTACAAAGCAACTTGACACAACTCCTTTGTGCATAACCCAAATGCATAAAATTGAATCCCTCTTATAGTATTAGCAATATTGAATGCTAGTCAAAGTCACTGTCTTACAGTTTGTTAAAATTATGTTATGCAATAGAGACCTCCCTCACCACCTCTTAGCCCCCATCCAGCTCTCTCAGTAGTCCCTCACCTAGTAACATTTTAAATAGATAAGTACAAGGAAATCAGAGAGGGACAGAGATGCCCACTCCTCCTGGGATGCATGCAAGGGATAAACTGCAATCTGTCAGAAAGCCTCCGTCTTTCTTGAGACTACCGCAGCCACGGCCACTTTACAAACAACATTTTACACATTCAGTCCCCAGTGTAGAGGAATTGGATCTCTGGTTCTTCAATGTTAGCTTGTTTGCTTCCCTCCCTTCAAGCCCCTGCAAGCTGCATCCCAGTATCACCACTTCCTTTTGTGAGAACAGAAGGGAAGACCCAATTCTGATCAAAATCCACATATTCTGGAGCACCTTGGACCCAATATCTGTGGCAAGACCCACATACTTGTGCAGTATACAGCACAACGGCGATCTAATCCAGCTTTGGACTCCTGGGCGCTGCTATTATAGAAGACTTTGTGACCTTTCATCACAGAAAACTGGAAACTGAGGCTTATTTAGGTAATATTTTCAACTGAACTAAATATGAAAGTAAGTACATAATACACTGTATAGTTGGATAGTCAATTCAATTTACATTGCTCCAAAGGCATCTGTCAATATACAAGACTACATTGTAGATGTTACAGAAAAACCAGGACGTTTTGACAGCTGCAGCTTTTGGAACCCAGGAAAGCATGGGAGGCTTTAGACATCAGAGAAAGGATACATAGCCTCTCTTATTATACTCCACTCTTTGTGGATAGGGCAGAAATAAATGTTTTGTGGCAGGGCCACCACAAACACTTCATTGTCCACTAGCTACCCCCACTGCACCATACCCCATATGTGTCTCAATATTTCATGATGGATAAGCACATTATATTGATGTTTCTGCTAAAACCAACTTTTAAATTGGCAACACTTAAAGCCAGGAAGCAAAATTGTCCCCAAAGTGGAATCTGTGAATCCCCATTGTTTTTATTGCTGTAAATAACTGGAATTCTAAACAATTCCAATGATGCTGCATAAACAGGAACAGACCTCGTGGTACTGGCTCTGAAGAACAAGAATAAAACCTGTAAAACTTATTTTTGTCAGAGAGAAGTAGAAAGGATTCTAAACACAGATGTTGCTTATATAAAAAGGGCATCTTCTTAATCACTTACAAGAACTGCACTTTAAATAATCAGTAGTCTTCAAAGACACCAAGCTCAGATGAACGAGAGGAGCTAACACTTATCCCATAACAGTAGCAGTGAGAGATCTGCAGATTCAGACAGACTTTTCCACAACAGTATACACATGGTTTATAAACTCTGATTCTAAAGGCAGACTTCATAATCTTATGTATGGCCTACAGATTTTTCAAACATTTTAGAACGTGAAGTAAAATTATTCAATAACTTGTTCAAAAAGTAGACAATTTGACCACAAATCCATTGTCCATAGAGTGCTGATCATAATTTTTAAAAGGGCAAAAATCCTTTACCCTCTAAATTTCTTAGCTTGGAACTGAAATTCTCAACCCTAATGTTGCATTATTGTACTTATGTACTAGACATACAGTTCATTAATTAATTTTCCATAGACTTGCTAGATGATTCAGCTATTACCCATACAAGTTTTAGATTTTAACCAACAGTGTTTTCAGTTTCCTTGTTTCTAAGCTACCCTCAACACCACCACTTCAGAAGCGTTTTATGTACAGAATGCACCTGGATTCAACCGGTTCCAGTTCCTATTTATTGTTAAGAGTATTTCAAGGAAGAACACTACAGAGTTCCAGTTATTTAAGATCTCTGTCCATATCCTTCTTCAAAATAGAAAGCTATGCTGTAATCTAAAAGAAGCAAATATTACTCAGATTGAGGGAAAATTTTGATTTTAGCGATGTGAGAAACGCATGGTAAAGAAAAACATTGATTTGTAATTAGTCACAAATAATTTCAAAATATGTATAAAATTCAAACACAAAAAGCCTAAAACTGGAATTAGCCAAACAAGGTCTTATAGTTTCTTAGTAGCTAACTGCTCATTAAAAGCAGACAATGATTAGCATTCTATTTCCTTGTTCACAAAAGCAAGTCCTGATTCCTCCCCCAACTCTTGATTTGTATGCTAGTCCTTATGCTTGGGAAGAAGCAAGATTCATTATTTTCCATCTTTAAGTGAACTGTAAGATTTACAAAAATGTAATGGTTTATAGTCTAAGGCCCCAATCTTGCAAGCTGATCTACACAGAAATCTCTGGACCCAAGCAAAATCCTACTGACTTCAGATTCACTTGCAGGATTGGAACTTAATTACATATTATTGATTTAAATCCACAGGTATGTATATCTGCACCTTTTTAAAAGAAAGTTTCTTGTTTACTTACCACCTATTTTCAGTACAAAAGGTATGAACATGTTAAATGACAATTTCCAAAAATGTACAGGTTCATTTCAAAACACTCACCGTGCACAAATGCCACTTAAAAGGCTATTCAAGAATACAACAACAGTAATTCACAGGATGTGTAGTTTTATTTAAACACTAACATATAGGTTAAACACAGCTTTAACTAGCAACAAGGGCCTTAGCTACACTGGCGCTTTACAGCGCTGCAACTTTCTCGCTCAGGGGTGTGAAAAAAACACCCTCCTGAGCGCTGCAAGACGCCAGTGTAAACAGTGCCCCAGCGCTGGGAGTGCGGCTCCCAGAGCTGTAAGCTAATCCCCATGGGGAGGTGGAGTACCTGCAGCACTGGGAGAGCTCTTTAATTTTTGGACGTCTTATTTGGCAGAACTGGGTATCCATTTAAATATTTTATGGTGTCCCTGAGCAAAACGCTCAAGTTTTGTTCCACACTTCTGTTCCTAAGACCAAAGGAAAAAACTCCACAGTATCAGAACCACAAGAAATGAGTGACTAGTTCAAAACTTGCTTCTACTTTTTAGTCACTTAGTTTTTTTAAAAACTTTACGTAGTCTCTGCAGTTTGCTTTTAATTAAGCACAGAGAAGGAAATAAAGGAACTAAATTCCACAAAGGTTAACTTGAGTACTTTTATTCTTCATTTCCCAGTCCAAATTAATGGTTATTTTTGTAACTAGTCTGTGCTAATATTGGTAGAATGTAAAAAAAAAAATAAATAAAAAAAATAATTGAGATTTCCTTCTCCAAAACATCCTGATCACTCTTGCTAGAAAGTTACCTTACTGTATTTCCCCTTACCTGTGAAGGATAATTTCTACTATTGTATTTATTCAGTTCTCATCTGCTGTTATCCATTCTTTAAGAAAAATCAGCCTCTTGCCACTAAGCAGGTCACACCTTAAGCTCCATAAAATAAGGAAACGGCAAACACGTGCACACTCATCTGAACCATGTCTATCCTATTAACTTCAAAAAGTCTTTATTCGTGAGATTTCTCAGTGAGACAGGTGAAAGGAGGCACATTTGGAGAAGACGGGTCAGGAAACAAGTTTAGTAGAACGTCTGAACAAAAACTGAAAAAACAAATTAGTATATAGCTGAACGGAAAATTACTGGGCATCAGGGAACTGAACAGGTGGAAGGAAGAAACAGTAGCTTGTTATTTTATCTGTTAAGACCATATGGTGAGGTATGAGCATTAAATATATCTGGTCAATTGTTTGAAACAGAAACTAAACCTTCCTTGAATCTTCCATTATCAGAAGTGCTATCGCTCTAGGTTTGTACTTGAAGTAGAGAGATACTGGGGCTCTGAAAAGTAAGCATTTTATTAACAATTGATCAGACAATTCCCATTCTTATAATCTGCTGTCGAATGTGCTTTTGTGGTATGTCATCTATTCACAGCTGATCAAGCAGTACTGGTCACCAGTAACAAGACAGATTACAACGTCTTCAGTATGTGAAAATGTGTTTGAGTGTGATGATTTATGACAAAAAAAAGACCATTTCCTTCTTAGATGCCAACAGTTTATTCTGCTCCATTTTATGTATCTATATACGATTTCCAGAATTTAAATATCATACTTCATTTTAAAATTATTTATGGAGGAGAGGAAAGAGAATATATGTTAATTTCAATAAAATTTATAATTAAAAATGTAAACCAGTCTCTAAATGAATACTATAGTTTTGTTTCTTAAACAACTGCACACCTGATTTTCACTGTCCAAACAGTGAAAATGCCAGTGGAGTGCAGCATGCTTGGTAAAGGTGGAAGAATAGGGTGGGAGCCCACTCAGGTGTCTGACATAAGTTTTATAGCTGCATTAGCATGAACTTGTCTCTCACCATTTTAGTAGGCAGCATAGAATGCAAACTACTAAAAAGGCAGGACAGTGCTTCCTACAGCAAATAGAAGAAATATGGAATAAGTTTTTCGTATACCTCAAGCATCAAAAACAACAAATTCCCCCAACCTAGGGTTCTCTTAACAATTTGTTTATTTCACACTACTAGTTTAAGTGGCCATAAGTCTGTATGACCAAACAGCACTTGTAAAACATCAGAACAAGTCAAAAGCCAGAATGAAACCTGCATCTCTTGAAACCCACCCAGTCCCGTGCTCAGTGGCTTTGTACACATGAAACGATTCTGTGGGAGGGACTTATGAGATTAATTTTGACTGATTTCAAATTAGTAAACCCAACAACCTTTTCTTTGAATGTATTTTAAAAAGAATCTAGATTCTTAGTCAAGAGCAAGTTCAGGAAGGAAACTAGGTATATTTTATCTCTACCATTAAATGTACAGACATTTGTCAAAAAATTTCCCTTACCTTTACCAAATTACGTGCTACAGGATATCATTATTCATGTCACACATAACCCCTGCAAGCATTACTTGGGTGGAATATGAAGTCACTCAGCCCCAAGTGCTGCAAACCAACTGCCTCGAACCTCGGTAAGGCTGGACTCCAGAAGAGTGCCTTCAGAGTCTCTCCACATTACAGCCGAGACTTTGATACCGCCCAGTCTGTCCGGGGGGACAGATAGCTCAGTGGTTTGAGCTTTGGCCTGCTAAACCCAGGGTTGTGAGTTCAATCTTTGAGGGGGCCATTGAGGGATCTGGTGCAAAAATCTGTCTGGAGATTGGTCCTGCTTTGAGCAGGGGGTTGGACTAGATGACCTCCTGAGGTCCCTTCCAACCCTGATATTCTATGATTTTATTTTCAGCTGGTTACTGTTATTGATGCTAGTAACAATAACTGAGTCAATTTTCCTTTCACCAGTTTGTACCAGATTGCAATCTATTACAAACACCACCACAACTATCTAAAGTGTGGGTGCCTTTGAGATGCGTGCACGCGCGCACACACACCTCAAGGACATAGGAAACAAAGTATAAATTTACCAAAACAGCAATATATCTTGCTCCCATCTTACCACACAGTAACTTTCATCACTAGTCTTGTGATCAATACATCTTAATGCCCCCAATGCACTTTCCCAGACAAATCAACTTAACTTTTTAAGCCACCTATGTCTGCTACTTTTAACTTCTTCTTCACCATCTTATCTATACCCTACTCATAGTTTAGTATGTGCTCACAGTCTTGCCCCCTCCTTTATTTCATCCCACTCCTCTTGTCTGTATGGAAACAAACTTCTGAAGGCTCAGCTAATCATTTATTTTGAAAAACGCTATGAAAAGGACTTAAATGACCTTCAAAAGAGCCTGTTCAGATGGGCTAACTCAAGCATGAAAATTTTAATTTCTACATGTTTTATTATTTACCGAGATGTACCCATTTCATTCCAAGCTGTGTATGCACTTTAAATAGCTCCATAAAACTTATGCTGAGATTTTCATTCATCTCATATTCAATATTTACTCTAAAAGTATTACTTAATATACTTTTTCTTTTCCAGTTGTGTGCCCCTTCTTTGACAATACATGAATATGCCTAAAAATCTGCTCTCTTACATAAAAACAGTCTTGTCTTTCGAGAAATTTGAAATGGAAGCAATGGGAACCATGTTTAGACATGGCTCTTGATAACAGGCTAATAGATTACTAATATGCTTTTCCCTGTCAATTCACAACAGCTAATCTACACTTGCCAAGGAAAACACTGGCAATCTACTCTTTAAATGTTTTCTGCTAATTCAATTCCACTGCAAAAGTAGACAGGGAGAAAATGTGACAGAAGATTACCATGATTCTTCCCTTAGTAAGTATTAACCATGCCTTCAGTTACAGTTAGCAGAATACTCTTTATCAACCCTTCACACTTTCTATAGTAAGTATGAGGTACTGTCTTTCTTTGGAAGTCAAATATATCTATTGACCTTAGTCGAAAGTACAGCTTGAAAATTAACAAGTTAGAACATTCTTTGTCTTCTTGCTAGTTGATGTGTTCTACTGGAATGCTTTGGCTGTGGAAAAATAGCTTTGCTGCAGATAAGAGAACAATGGGTTGGCAACAAGACAGTAGGATTTGTATTGAGAATTACAGGCACAGCCAAATATTGTGTTGATTCCTAAGTTTAGTCTAAACTCAATCTATCTTCCTTCAAAGAGCCTCAGATCCAGAATTCCTGTTGTTTTACTCAGCTAAAGAGCAGTTTCTTAAATACTTAAATAACCAAGTCTATAACATTCTGATAAAACTACCTCAAAATAATGGATTCTTTTGTGTGTTGTATGATAATTCTACTGTAGCTAAGAGCCAGAGTACAGCTCTATATCACTGCAGAGAAATTGGACTATAGATAGAAAATGTAGAAATGCAAACTAAGGAGGCGGAGGAGGAGGAGGAGGCAGCAGCATCTATCCCTAGGTTGAATTTGCCCTGCTGTATTTGGCAGTTTTTACTAGAATCTATTGACAAAGCATTTATGCTCATGGCAAAGGAACTCAATCCTTGGCATCAAATCTTCCCAAGTCTTCTGAATCAGGGACCCGCCACATGAAAGGCAGCCTTACAATGGTAAAAATGCTTCAGAATTGAGTGTTTTTCTTTATACAAGCGGTTCACTCACTTCATAGCTTCAGCGGACTGAGGTTACTGCACACTCCAAGGGCTCCTTGTATTCCTCCATTCCGTGTCCCACTCTCCCAATCTTCCTCCATTCCACAGACTCCATACAGCTCCCCCAATGCCAGGGACTGCGTGTGCCCTCCTATTCCCACCTTCTCTCCATGCCAGGGGCTCTGTGACCCCTTTCCATCATACCAGGATGCCCAGTACCATCCCTCCATGACAGGAGCTGCATGTATGCATGCTCCATTCCTTCTTCCCGCTCCCCCACCATTACCCTGTCAGAGACAAGTCATTCAGGGTATCAACATGTTAAACTTTATTTGGAAGTAGGGCAGAGATGACATGAAATATTGCTATGCTGGAAGCTATTAAAGGGCACCAACCATCAATTTGATCTATTCACAATTACAGAGGTACTTGAAGCTGTGACTATGCTAAACAAATATCAACAGCTCCACATGTCCCTCTTCCTCACTCTTCGATTTTCTGATTTTCCCCAAAAATCTGGCCACTGATTCCTTGAACGTTCCCTGAAAGTTCTGAATATCACACACAACCTCTGAAAGTTATCACATTACATACAGACAGAAATGCCGCTGAGTTGCGCATAAGGCTTTTACAAGCTCAGCCAAAATTATGTTTTACCATATAGTATCTCTATAAAATACATTCTGACATCATCAACTGCACTACTCAGTATTTTATCTTAATGAAAGTAAAGCAAAGGACAAAAAATGAGGGACCACTCTCTTGCTGAGAGGTTACAAAATTGGCAGTTGCTTATTTTGCTTTCTTGTACACAAAAAGGAACAGAACATACCCCTGAAGAACAGCTTTACCAGGTTGGAACTTGGGATTTTTTATATTGAAATACTGACCCAAAGCTACACTTTACAGATAACCCCTGCCCCAAAGAGTTTTCAACCTATACAAAATACATGTACAAATCAAATGTCTCAAGATACATGCCCTTAATAAAAATCTACCTTCTTTTTTCTCCACTTTCTATTTATCACAACCAGCTTGCAACAATAACTTCCTTTAGGCAAACCCCAGAGAAATATATGCAAGGTAAAGGGGCACACCACATTTAGTGAGGCCAGGCCTACACTATACTTACATCAGATGTCATTCAGAGGTGTGGATTAACACAGTTATACCAGCCTAACCCCTGGTGTAGACAGCGCTATGTCAACAGGAGGACTCCTCCCATTGCTGTAGCTACCGCCTCTTCCAGAAGTGGATTAACTACATCGATGGGAGAAACTCTCCCATCAGCACAGTAGCATCTGCACTCAACTACAGCGTTTTAAGTGTAGACCTGCCCTTCAGTTATATAGTATCTTCAGAAAAAACACAAATCTTTCTTGAATCTGTTAGGGTGGCTTTTGCCTGCATGAATTTGTGCCCGGGATGGGGAAAAATATGGTATTTAAAGCAAAAAATAATCTAATCTACTCTAGGAGGATAGTTTATCTTTTTTCCCCTCAGTGAATGCACCTGCTTTTCCTCTGCTTTTTGAGAGACTTTCCCCTGACTCAGGCTGATTCTGGAATGGGGAAGCTGCAGGGTAGTGCTCTATCAGGGTATTTCCAGAGCCTTTCCCCACTGACATCCCCACCACCAGAGCATTTCACTGTGGTGAGGAAAGGCTTCATCAGCAAGCAGTGTAGATGCGATAAGCACTGCCTGGGGCATGAAGAGAGCCATGTACCCTTAAATTCTGGCACGTCTCTAGTTTACTTGCCCAAGCAGCACCTCACCATCTATACCCCAATTTACACACATGCTAGCTGGACGTGCAGTGTCTACAGGCTACACACCACCGAAACCATAGACATACCTTAAGAGCCACCATGATCCAATTAACTGATCATCACATTAGGGGCTAAAATGCTAATCCAAGCTCTGCTCAGTGACTGAGCAAATTTGATGGTGCTGTATTTAACTTCATGCCTCCATTTTCCTCATCTGTAAAAAAAATAGCAACACTACTTATCTCACATGGTATTATTAGGAAGTAAATTTATGTTTCCACAGAAGCCTCAATGTGTAAATACTTCTGATGGGTATTACTGTGTTCTCCACTGTTCTATGGATAGCAACTTTGTCACTGAAATCACACACTGCTGCAGATATGTGCTCCAGACTCTCACATTTCATTAAAGGAAATATTTTGACCTCATGGTAAGCTGGGTGACATTATGCAGTGTTGACATCCAGAATTCACAGACAGCCTGAAATAATTTCCAAAGTATAGCAGAATCTAGGAATCCTACAACAAAAGTTCAGTGCAATTTAACAGAGTACACTGTGTCTTGATTATTGTACTGAACACCAGGTTAAGATTCTCAAACATACAGACCTTTTTAAACACCTGTCTTGGCAATTCCAGTCCCATACCATTCTCTCCCCCAATACGTACTCTAGGAGTATGAAATCCTCTGATAATGGGGTTTTAATGAGCTGGATTATAGGTTCAATTTCAATTTCTTTTAACACCAGAGACAGGACCTAGAATTAAAACTTGGAGATCTCCCACTTTTGGTTGATCCAGTCGCTAGAAGAGAAGCTGTTTTCTAGGTCGAGATCTCAGCTCCAATGTTTTCATGCATTGAAAGGAATGTTCTGAAAGAGCTACAAAGCCTGTGACTAGATCACCCACTCATGCCTTGGCTTTTAAGCTCTCTTAATTTAAAAAAAAAATTAACACTGTACAGTGTGGAACTTAATTTCTCTTCTCACTTTTCTTATACAAGTGAAGTAAGCAAAACAGGTACAGCCTGAAAGAGGCTACTTGTATTCCAGTGAGGTAGAATTCTGAGGTTTTGAAATAAAAGACACCAGGCCTGTACTAAATATTTACTACTTATGATAACAAAAGGCAGATAGAGTCTACTTAACAGCACATATAAAAGAGGTCTCATTTTGTAGACAGGATAGATATTAGAGCACATGCTGCACACACTGAAGTGGTTAAGCACACTGAAGTGGTTAATCATTTCAATATTTTTGGAAGGATCATCATCATACTGTGGAACAGAACTGTTTCTGTATTAAGAACAATTCACTATTACCATCAGAGGAAGAGGATTTTTGCTGTAACTTTTAATAAATTATCTTTATTCAGATTTTAATGTAAAGAGACAGGCTCTGTTTAAAAAAATACATTAGGATTTAGAGTCACAGTACTATAACGTAATACATGTGCATTATCTGTTTTCTTATGTTACAGTATCATCAAACATTGTTGAGTTAACCTCAAAATGCTTATTCAAGAACATTCATTATAAACAGCACTATGAAATGCATTTATATGTTAGTTTTTAAGTAGGCTTGGAGAAATTATATTTTTAACAGTAAAATATCAGTAAATATTATTTTACTGTATACAAACTGATTAAAAATATTTCCATTAATAAAACACGTGTGTTTTAACTGTTATAAAGTTTTAACTCTTTGAATCACAATTTCAACTTTCATTAAATAATTTGTCTGCCTCCCCTAAATTCCTGCAACTTCGAAAATGTAAATTGATAAAAATAAAAAAGAAAAATTTAAACTCCATAATTTCACACAACTGTTTAAATTTAATTTGATAAAAAAAATTAAAAGCTTAAAAATAAACATGGATATATTCATCAAAATTATAAAAACAAAGGAAATCAAATACCGCCTACTGAAACCACTAAAAGTGGGTTAACAACAGAACTGTTAGGTAACAGGTTTTCTGATTGTAAATTAATATAGTGAAACAATGTCTGCAGAGACGGAACTAAGTTGCACATTTCCACAATAAGGAAGGATCTATTGAAAATTATGGAGTACAAACACACATTCCAGTCATTTCTGTTAAAGAACCCGCCTTTTGTTTCCAAGTGTTGCCTTGTCTGTGCAAATACACGTCTGCACTTCACAGATGTACAGACACTGAATCCAATGGGTTCTGCAGGTACAATTTCTGTATGTACCAGTATAAACTTTAATGAAAGTGCACCCACTGATGCCTGTTTTCGGAGTGCCCTCAAATAATTTTGCACTTGTCAAAAATAATCATATGCAGACAAACTGTTTGGATATGTACAAATAGACGCTTGAAAGAGGCTCATGAAAATTTACCACTATCATGCTGAAATATTTTTTATCCAGTTGCAGCTTCAGAAAGATATCTGCACAGTTATGCTCATCACCACTTTGGTTGGTGATTGAAACAGACAGAGGGCATATGTTCATGTATCTGGGGACCATTACTTTTAAGTAAAAATGCCTTTAGAACATACTTCAATCCCACTCACCTATTAGTAATTATTTGTATTATGGTAGCATTTTGAGACCCGAGCCAAAATTAGGGACCTGTGGTGCTAGGCAACGTATACATGCACAATAAAAGGGTCCCTGCTTCAAAGCATTTACAATCTAACTCAAGAGAAAGTTATTACAGCCGTTCTCATTTTACATGTGGGGAACTGAGACACATTAAGTGACTTGCTCAGGGTCACATACGGAATCTGATGGACAGTTGGTAATTACATCCACTTGCTGGAGTCCCAGTCCAGGGCCTTAAACACAAGACCATCCTTTTCATTTGCTTGAAAACAGCATGCAAATACTTTGAAGTGTCTTATAACTATCCTCCTTTGTCATTTCAGTGGAGTGACATGACACGCACACAGTGAACAGACTTCTTCAGGACTGAACACGTTACCATTGATCTGACTTTTCTGCTGCCTCTTCCCTCTGCCACTGCCCTTCCCCTGCCAGCTTTGATTGCATAACAAGGATGTGATCTTTGTAGTTATGAGACTGGAAAATGTTGTGACTTTCGAACTGAACAATTTACTTATCCCAATAAATATTCTGATTTAAAATTTTAGAGCTTCTCCATAAATACAAGACATTTTAAGAAACTATAAAGTTCAACAGCTCTGACAGAAAAAGCCCTTTCCAATTTGTTACCTACCTTTTCAGAACTGTCTCATACACTCCAACATTAGTTCAATAAAAACAGCAGCTGAACAGTAAATATTTTTCTTGATAGTTTTTTTTAACTAATTAACTTGTACAATTTAAATTTTAAAAATGATTACGCCTGTCAAAGACAACACTTAGCCCAACTCTGTTTCCACTGAACAGTTGGAACAGAGTCAGGCCAACACTGAGCGCTTTCAAAAATCCCACTCAGAATATATAAATCTCCTTTAATAAATTAGAACTTTGTTTAGGTACCAAAAAAAAAAAAAGTTTTTTGGCAGGAGAGAGGAAAAAGCAAGATTCTAATGAGACTAAAAAGGAAATATTTCAGCAGGCAGGAGAATGTTTAAGGGTCACCATTGAATAAAAGAATATAAGAATACTTAAAATTTTTGAAATTTAATAGCCATGGAATTCTAACATTCTAAAAGTCAATGGAAAAAAACTGTAGATCTTTTTTCCTTATACACACTTGATATATTAGATATCGTAGAGATTCACTAGGAAGTTCCTATCTATGGAAAAAGCACACATACCACAAGATGCCTAGATAAAACTTCTGTTTATGTTGAAAAATCTGCACAAATATCTTATCCAATAACTCCCTCCAAATCCTTCCTTTGACTCATTTAAGAAAACTTTGCCAAGTGTTCTGCATACAGTGTCTCTTCTGAGGAGAGGAGGTGGGAAATTAAAACAGTCAAATGTGTGAAAAAGGAAAAAATTCTTATGTCAAGAATTAATCTCAGGTCTGAACACAGATATTCCTCTTCTATAGCCATGCAAACATCAACAATCAGGGAAATGTATTTATGATACTGATCACTTGTCATGTTATATTCAAAGTGAAAAGAATACAGGATTAATCTATTTTTAACTTCAGGAAAGCTAACTCAGTCTTGAATGTTGCATAACTAATATTTTGATAGTTTTCTTCAAGCTTACTGTACACATTTTGCCTCTGTTTAACTCGAGATTTTAATACATGTTGAGTTGAACTTGTGAATAGTGCAAATAAAGTTCTATTTTTACTTTTAAGTATGCACATGTGCACACAAACAAGTATTTACACAAAGAAACTTTTTAATTCAAGTTTAGAAATCCCAAGTTTCAGGTGTGATTTACAGAGTTTTCACTTTCTGTATTCTATTTGATGTGTACATGTGCTTCCTATTACTGGAATTAACTATGATGAATACTAGATAAGGCTTGCTCAGTTTATCCTCTTCGTCTAGATTTGAGGAATTCTGAAGAGGCTGCAGATAGCTACACATATACATAAAAGTTGCTGGACAATTACTTCGAATTGTGGCCTGGATCTAGTCTTAAAGGATGCAACTACAGTACATGCATGTTAAGGCTGGTAAAGAAGGTAATTTTATAACAGTGTGCAGCAGCAGTCAAATAAGCTAACAATGTTAGGAACCATTAGGAAAGGGATGGGTAATATAATTGAAAATATCGAAGTCACTATATAAATCCATCCACACCTTGAATACTGAGTGTATCTCAACAAAGATATATTAGAATTGGAAAAGATGCAGAGAAGGGGAATGAGAATTATTAGGGGTACAGCTTCCATAGAAGGAGAGATTAAAAAGATGGGGACTGATCATCTTAGGAAAGAGATGACTAAGGGGTATATGATAGAGGTCTATAAAAACATGAATGGTGTGGAAAAAGTGAATATGAAAGTGTTATTTATCCTTTTATGTAACACAAGAAACAGGGGTCACCCCATGAAGTTAACAGGCAGCAGGTTTAAAACAAACATAAGGAAATATTTCTTCACACAATACAATCTGTGGAATTCAGTGGGATGTCATGAAAGCTGTAAGTATTCACTGGGTTCAAAAAAGAATTAGGTAAGTTCATGCAGGCAAGGTCCATCAACGGGCCTATTCATCAAGAAAGTCAGATGCAACCCCATGTTCCAGGTGTCCCTAAACTTCCAACTACCAGAAGTTGGGACTGGATGACAAGGGATGGATCACTCAAAATCGCTGTTTTGTTCATATTCTCTGAAACATCTGATGCTGGTACTGTCAGAAGCAGAACACTGGGCTAAATGGACCACTGGTCTGACCCAATATGGTCATTCTTCCGTTATGTTTGAATAAAATAGACCAGTAAGGATCCTAACTCCCTCAGTATCTTAGGAATGCCAGCATTTGGACAGAGTACCACCATCAAAACTGACAGAGACCAAGTAGTAATGAGTGCATTTAGTCCAAATGTGCAAACATCCTCCTAGAGCAAAATCTCACCAAATAAAAAGAAAGAAATTGCTATACCACATCAAGCCACAAGACCAACTTATCGGGTATTCTGTCTCAGACCTGTCTCGGACTGTGGCTATTACATGATACTTCAAATAAAGGTGCACAAAAGAGGCACTTTATATACTTTCTCTATACCATTAATTTTATTGCATATCTATAATCCCATTTTCATCTTTTCTCTAAGCAAACAAGTTACAGTCTTTCTAAACTCTTCATAACGCAGGCTTTCTATCCCTCTAGTCATTTTCACACAGAAGTTACCACCAGACAAAAATAATGGCTAAACTGGAGTTCAGGCTGAAAGTGCAGATAAATTGGAGTTATTTAAAAAAGTATACACAGTACAACGGTAGGAAGTCAGAGTCAAGACAACAGGAACTTTTAAAAAAATTAAAGATAGGAAAGTGCAAGTTAATGTTATTATAATAAAACCTCCAAACATCTGGGGGGAAAAAAAATCACATTTACGATCATGAATATTAACTTATTTCCCAGAGAGATGTCGTCATTTCCCTCCTATTCTCCTCTTTTATGGGTGGAGTAGAGTACAGAATGATTGTATAATTGGTTTCAGACTCACATTCTAAAACACTAAGCATGATGCCTCTTCACACTAAACTTACTTTTCACAAAATTTCATTATCTGGACATAGCGTATCTTCATATACAAACCTCCTATCTGCGTACGTAACATCTATAACCATCAGATCAAGTCCCATGAGGCATTGAGCAACACACAGAATTGAGTGTTTATCGAGAAGAGGAAAGGATTTGCTTCAGTATTGTCTCTCTCAGGCATTTGTAACATACAATTTTTGTGGACAGTGCATGACCATACACACACTGTATAATTAAGGCTAAGGCATTTTTTAGTTTCACCAAGACAAAACTGTCACTGATCTATATCATAATCAGTTTGATTGTCTTAGTGCACCTATATGTAAGCAGAGTTTGAATGAGCTCTCCCCTGACATCTAGTGATATTCTGGGGAAAGAGAGTTCAAGAGCAGACTGTGTTTGCATAAGCACACCTACTCTGCCTACATGCGCAGCATGATGGAGTTGCTTTGCCAAAATGATAAACTTTGGCGGCTTTTGGGTTACAATTCACTTCTGCGCTGATCATCGGAGCCCTGGGCACATGGGATCCCAGTAATGAGCAAGCGTTGTGGGAATGCGGAATCTATGCCTTGCTGATGCAGCAACTCGTGGTGTTCAAGGGACATCTATTTAGAACATATCATCGGATATCGGCAATACCAGGAGATGAGCTGGAGTTCCATTGAGAAGCAAGGTCACAGAAGTAGCTGAAATACTTCTGATGGATTGTATTTACTTAGGGACAATCTATCCTAAATTCTCAACTACTGAGTGACAATCTACACTCATTGCTATGTTTGCTTCCTTCAAGCTACATCTGATGAGACAAGGAGATCATAATTTAAGTACAGAAAGATTTGTCATCCAGAAATCAATAGGTACTACTGGTTGTTCAACAACTTTGAAACTCTGTCTTAGGTGCCTATATACTCTTAGTATAATTTATGAGTGATGTGCCAGAATATTTGGATGCTACTATTTTAACTACATTGTTAAATTTATAAAAAATAGTGGGTAAAGTTGGGCTCCTACAGCACCAACAGGAGAGCACTCTCCCACTGACATAACACATCTTCACCAGCCGCACTACAGCCGTGCAGCTGCATCAGTAGCGCTCTAGTATAGACTTGCCCTTACTGTACGTGGAATCGTGTGCGTGTTGATGTATTAGGGCATCATAGCCAAGACAGAGCTCATCTGAGGCACCAAGGTCATTATAACCCCAGGAGTGTGCCATCCCTATTTCAATACGCAATATTATACATTTGACTGTTTTCTGAAATTTGATCACATCCATCCTATTTTGACTAATATCCCTATAAATGTCTATTAACAAGCTTTTCCTAGGCATTGGCTGAAGTTTGAGACCTCTCTCAAGAAAAAAAATAAGACACTAATTTGAGATCATTTTAGCTGATGAATTATCTCCTTTCTGGGGTGAGGTATTTTTCCAGCAGCACTTAGAGGTCCCAATCACAATTGGATCCCCTGCACAAACAGAGGTAGACAGGGTCGCAGCCCCAAAGTGTTTACAATCTATATTTAAGGTCTTTCTTACTCCTTCAAATCTAGAGAATTTTTTTTTAGCTTTGCAACAGATGATGTATTTCAGTTTCGAGTCAAAAATACCCTTCCCTTGGATCGTAGATAACACTTCAAACATCAGTCACATGCTTAAGTATATAGCTGTCTCTTCATAAAAAGGAAAAGAAAAACAAGCAATAGTCCTTTCATCTCCATCAGAGCTCATCACACCAGGCAGGTTGTACACATTGTAGCATGTGCTGCATAAATTCTTTACTGAGAATACTATTAACTCACATAAAAAGCAACAAAGAATCCTGTGGCACCTTAAAGACTAACAGATGTAGTCCGTTAGTCTATAAGGTGCCACAGGGCTCTCTGCTGCTTTTTTACAGATCCAGACTAACACGGCTACCCCTCTAATACTTGACATTATTCATATGGTACCACTAATACTTGCTCCTCTCTACCGCGCTGATTACTGTTCTATGCTGGATCCATCTTCTCCCCTATCCTCCTGCCCTTGTAATAAGAATATTAATCCAAGGAAACCTTCAAAAATTTAGTTAAGGAGAAAAAGGACAGGGGACTATTCTGAGACAGAAGTGATTTAATGTAGTCTAGATCAAATCAGGTACTACCTATTAGCTCAGAACGTACAAAAAATCCCTTTTGCCTGCATGGAGAGAAATTAATATAAAACCCATCCCACTTGGGATAGTAAGAGTATACTTATTCTCTTCTGCAAGTAGCAATGAATTCTAGCAAAGCCTGTTCTATGCAGTTAATTGGACAATACCAAAGACATTTGATCTACTGGGGGGGGGTAATACATCTGCCAGTAACAATGATTTGAAAGCTTTTAAAACAGGGAGTCTGCCACAGAAAACCAGCCAAATCTCCACTCAGATTTCCCAAAACAATTTTATTGAAAGCTATTCCACTGACCACCTTTAATAAGCAAGCACTGAAGTAGCCGTATTAGACTGTTCAACATTTTAAGGACTGCTCCTGTTAGGAAACGTTTCTTTTTCTGGTTTTTTTGCTGTTAATAAGACTAAAGGAATCCTACATTTTTTCTGTGATTTCTTTCTCCAGATTTCTTTATATCCCTGTGGAAAATTCCCATGTGTATTTCCAGCACACATTTCTTACTGCCAGTAAAGATCAGTATGATCAGCATGAAAAAAACAACAGCAGAGGATCACATAATTCTTGTCTTATTCTTTCTACTGAATTCCTTACAGTCAAACTAAAACCAAAAACCTTAACTCTGGCCTCACATAGATGAATGTATTCCCTATATAAAATGTGCTGCGTAGTGAAAGTGTTATTTGAAGAAGAGAAAGTCCAAGGTAAGAGTTAAGGTTTTTTGGCTATATGCATTGTGTGCGCTTGTTTGTAAAAACAGAGTGAACCTTTGTTGTGGAGCTGCAAAAATGTTTGGGTGTTCTGTTCAACATGTTGAATCTAGTTGCTGTGGATGCTACTGCTGCCTTACCAGGTGATTTCCCTGGTTTGTACTGATTGTATTGATATGTGCACCTGAGCTTTCTTATTTAGCCATACAGCAACTCTTGTCCAAGCTCTCAGCACCTCAGGTCTGGACTCCTGCAACATTCATCTCTCTGGACTGGACATATGCAATCTTGCCCCACTCATATCCATTCAGAATGCTTCTGCAAAGATTATTTTCCTAGCCCACTGTTTTGATCATGTCAACACTCTCTTTACAAATCTCCATTGGGTGCCTTTTCTTTATCGCATCAAAACATAAGCTACCTGTGTTCACTTTCGAGACTCTTCACAGTCTATCACCACCTTATTTATCATCATTTGCTATCAAGCTATTGATGCTCACCTCCTATTGGCTCATGTTGCCAGCTTCCCATGCAGCCCCTCACACAAGGGAGGAGCTCCCCATAACCATCTGCAAAGCTACTTCCATATCCACCTTCAAATTCATCACAACAGTTTTGCCATGATGCCTATAAAAAACTTGACAACAGCTCGGTACTGTGTGCAGAGACCACAGCCTATCATGCTGACGTATCATCTGCTTCCTTCTACTCCAGCTGTCTATATCTACCCATTGTCTCATGTCTTATATTTAGATTATACTCTCTTGGGACAGAGACCATTTTTTTGTTCAGCACCTGGCACAACAGAGTCCTGGTAACTGCTTAGGCGCTACAGTGATACTAATAAATAAGAACAGCCATTCTGGGTCAGACCAAAGGCCAATGCCAGGTGCCCCAGAGGGAATGAACAGAACAGGTAATCATCAAGTGATCCATCCCCCATCGCCCATTTCCAGCTTCTGGCAAACAGAGGCTAGGGACACCATCCCTGACAATAGCCATTGATGGACTTATCCTCCATGAATTTATTTAGTTCTTTTTTTTTTAAACCCTGTTATATTCTTGGCTTTCATAATATCCTCTGGCAAAGAGTTCCACAGATTGACTGTGCGTTACGTGAAAAAATATTTCCTTTGTTTGTTTTAAACCTGCTGCCTATTGATTTCATGTGGTTAACCCTATTTCTTGTGTGTGAGAAGGAGTAAATAACGCTTCCTTATTTACTTTCTCCACACAAGTGATTTTATAGAGCTCTATCATATCCTCCCTTAGTTGTTTCTTTTCCAAGCTGAAAAGTTGCAGTCTCATTAATCTCTCCTCATACAGAAACTGTTCCATACCCCTAATAAATTTTGTTGCCCTTTCCTGAACCTTTTGCAATTCCAATATAATGATTAAATGAGCAACCTTAGCTCTCACGCAACTATCTGTGGGGGCGGGGGGAGAGTTTTCTAAGTTTGGTTTTCTTCACCTCTTAACGAGAAGGGGTGAAGTAGTGTTGGCAAGAGGTGTGTCAGTATACTGGGGCAAGGGGAAATGTCAGCAAGCATAAACAGAGGAGACAGGAAAAGTAGCAGAGCAGCATGGAGGCTGCTGGGAACCAAGACAGCACAGTAATGCAAAGCTGTGGATGTGGCAGCAACATGGGAGGATGGTACAGGAACAGACATGTCTGCACAGATGTGAGCAAATGGGTCTGAGGGATTTGACTATGAGTAAACTAGTGTTATTGTGGTTTGTTCTTGCTTGTTCTCTATAAAGTTTATTAATACTCAGCAGTTTCTTTCATTCCTCCATCTCTCTTTTTTAGGTACCTACATGCAAGTCTTATCTTAGGCGGGGGTTCCGTTCCGCGGTTATCACATAAAGCGAAAACCGTGTATAGTCAAAATTATATCCCCAAGTCCTTTAAACTCCGCCTGCGGCTCTGGCGGTCGGGCCGGGTGGGCATTTAAAGGGCTCCCCCGGGCTCCCCGCCGCCGGAGCTGCAGGCGGGATTTAAAGGGCTCCACTGGGCTTCCTGCTGTGTTGGGGAGCCCAGAGGAGCCCTTTAAATCCTGCCCACAGCTTTGGCAGCTGGGCTGGGGCTGGCATTTAAAGGGCCCGGAGCTCTATGGTGGCTGGAGCCTCGGGCCCTTTAGTTTGTCACAGGGGCTACCAGCCACCTCTGCAGCTGGGAGCCCCCTGGGTGATTTAAAGGCCCTGGGACTCCCAGACACAGCTGGTGCCCCAGGACCTTTAAATCTTGAGGCCATGCCCCCCCCCCACTCCGGCCATAAGCGTAAAGTTGAAATTGCGCATATTAAATGTGCGTACGTTGCGAGAGACCTGTATTTTATCCATACATGAAGACAACAGGGCTTTGGAGCGGAGCCCAGAGCTAGAGCGCGGAGCAGCTCTGGAGCAGTGGAGCTTCAGGCTTTTGCCTGGAGCTGGAGCACAGCTCCAAAGCCCTAGACTAAGACCTGACTTGAAGGCCAAGAACCAGATCACAAGAAAAAGAGTGCTTTTATGCCCCTCCTAATTCTAACTCCACTAAACATCATCTTCCAATCCCGCAAAGATTTACATACATGTCTAACTTTAAAAACACGAATAGCCCCACTGAACTCAATGGATTCAAGTGGCTAAGTATTCGCAGGATCAGGGCCCCAGTGCCAATTCTGCAATGAGCTTTGTACAGGAGGACACTCCAGTTCACACAAGTCACTGCGGAATCAGGGCTCACTACAACTAGTGGATGAGAACACTGAGCTCTTCCTATGGTAATTTACTGGCACATTCTCTGCCGGAACATCTAGGAGAAACAAATTTTGTACTGTGTTGCAATCTTAAGTTTTCACCAAGGCCAAGTCAAAATGCAGGAAGAACATTCAAAAGGTTATACAAATACCATTTTTGTAGGCATGCCCTAAAGCACTCCTGTACATTTGCATTCCCAAATATAATCCTTAATCATTGCTGGATCCATCTGAGAATCCAGTAGCAAACTGACTTAGTTCAAAACCAGAAAGCCTACAACTTAATATAAGGAGATTCCTCAGGGAGGAAAAACTGATCTAACAAGTTAAACTTTAATGAAGAATAATTTGAGATTCAGGAAAGAACTACAGCAGAAGTCTTGTTTAATGCAAAGTAAATGTTCAAATATGTTTTAAGAATTTGGAGGAAAAAAACCCCACCAACCCCACCTCCGATATTAAATGTAAAATGGTTGAAATCTCTCTGATCCATTCAAGTTTATTTCACTGCAACACGTGAAATAAAATCAAAACACATACAAATACTTTTGATCTTTATGCACTAAGTGGTGTACTGAATAGATAATTACAGGTTTGCTCTGTTTCTTGGCTTTAGTTGTATTACATAGCTTAGCCAAGGCAAAATAGTTGAGACATCAGAAACATACATGCACTTTTTTGATAAACTAAAACATTAACACATTTTAAAGAACCACTACTCAAACACTCTTGGACTGTGAATTCATTTCATGAAGAAATCGGGAATGAACAAGGACATTCTTAATTAAACAGGATATTACAACTTCAAATGTAGAACTCTGAGCTTCATCTTTTAAAATAACTTTAATTTGTCTATTTTACTTTTGCTCTTCACACAAATATTACATCTATATAGCTTTCTGCTGACAGCCATGCTTCTAAGAAGTCTGGAAGACAGATCTTTGAACTACCATATGGCATGTGACACGGAAAAAGCACTGACTGTCAAACTCCATCCACCACATGCCAGTTTAAAGAACACGTTGGCAATATTAGTAAGATGGAAGAAAAAACATGTTATAGCTGCCAAATGTTTGTAACTAAGTTCACAATCTAATTCAGAACACTGAAGCACTGCCCTGCACTACATGCCAGAAAAAAATACTGAAAATTCCAGTTAGGCAATGAAAACTTTACCAGTTGCTTAACTAGCTTTTTGATAGTCTGAATAAAGTTACATAAATTATATAAAAATATTTACACGCTTAATCTGAAAACGTCTAATTTTTCTTAAAATTTATTTTCATCCACTACAATATACAGTCTATTTACAGTGCATTTCTTTCTGCTAAAGGGACATTCTCGGTAGTTACAGCACTGTTGCCTGGATACTCAAGATTTCTTTGATATATCTGCTGATCCAAGTGCAATGCAATTCCAATTTACCAGCCACATATGCAAAAGATTAAATTCCCCTCTAGCAAAATTAGTAAATACAACCCTTTAACACAGATCATGAGACTACAGTAAACAAAATCAGAGTAGACCTATATTAAACATAGCTATTATAGGAAAAATGCTAAATTATTCTAGTCGGGTTAGAAAATGTACTGCTACTGCTCATGACAATTGTAAAAAACTAAGGGATACATTTTGCCATCGGCAAACATACTGATCTACCACTAAACAAATGGGAAATATATATGCACACCTGAAGACAGAATCTGACCATAAGAGAAGATAACAGCTCTCTCATGTAAAGTCTTCATTCTGTATGCTGAAAAAAGTTTAAGCGTTTACTTCTTAATTGGTGGGTGGAGAAAACAGAACATTTGCCATATCCATGCAGTCCAGCATCACACTTTCGGCAGTGGCCATTAGCTAATGCTTCAAACACATCACCCTGCACCCCCTTCACCAGACCATGCACCTATCAAGTTGTGAATATTTGAGATGGAGAAGTTAAAAGGAAAAATCAGTTCAACTCCTTCCAAAATTTATGTACAGTACCTATTATTTTACACTGAGTTCTTAACCATATTTAGAGTAATCCAAATGTTTTTGTTTCATTGAGAGACTATTTCTCACTAATTCATGACCTGAGATAATGGCAACCACTTGTTCCAAAATTGCTTCCTGTAAAGGTGACCTATAAAAGGAAAAAAAATTGGTTTGGTGTTTTGCTTCTTTATATTTAAGATGTATTACATGAGCACCTGGAGGCCCTAACCACAGTCAAGTCCCTACAGTGCCAAGCACAGTACAAATATGTAGTAAGGAACAGCCACTGTCCTGAAGCGTTTATAGTTCATAGATTCTAAGGGGGCACTGATCACCTAGACTGATCTTCTACAATCTACATAACACAGGCCACAGAACTTCTCCAAAATAATTCCTGTTTGAACTAGAGCATATCTTTTAGAAAAACAGGGAATTTTTGTTAAGAAATTGTGAGTGATGGCAAATCCGCCACAACTTTTAATAACTTGTTCTAATAAATACTTACCCTCATTGTTAAAAATATACACTGCATTTCCAGTCTGAATTTAACTAGCTTCAACTTCCAACCTTTACATCTTTTTATATCGTTGTCTGCTAGACTGAAGAGTCTATTATCTAATTTGTTATTCATTTAGGTATTTACAGACTGATCAAGTCACTCTAACCAGACAATACAGGAAAAGGGTTGAGGAAAAGGAAATAAAAATCACAGAAATGAAGGGTTGGAAAGGATGTTAAAAGGTCATCTCATCCACCCTCTTGACAACTAGACTATCCCTGACAAGATGTTGTCTAACCTTTTCTTAAAAATCTCCAATGATGGGGATTCCACAAATGTAACTTACTAGCACATCTATCTCTTGCTTCTGTTATATTTCTTTATTCTGTGCCATGGGGGCGGAGGTGACATGACAGGAGGCGGCAACCTCTGGACATTCTCTCCTCATGCTGATTTGCCTGTTTGCTCCAGCCCCCTTCCAAACATTACTTCAGTGTCTTTATCTTAGCCTTATTTTACCTCTCCTCCATGCTCCAGACTCCCTCTTTTCCCTACCCCATCTTCACTCTTCCTTCAGCTTTCCAAGGGTTTTGTTAATCCCGTCCAACAAAAGAAAATAAAATATATTTTAAAAAAAAAACCACAAACATTAAGAGAATATAGGTCTGATCAGTTGCTTTAACTCACCAAATCATATTCCAATAGTTTAATGTTTAAGAAACTAATGCATACCAGCTCAACTTTACTAGTGATAGCTAAAATGACCAGAGTATAGATCATTTCTGAAGATGAGAGGTTTAAGTAAAGAAGGAATTAAGGGGAAATGAATTCTACTGTGTGCGCATGCTTTCACACACTTGTCTATTAAGAATTCTCTAAAAAACTATTAAAGGCTAATCAAGCTAAGAATATAAAATTTAATCTCATCTGAAAAAACAACAAGGAGTCCTTGTGGCACCTTAGAGACTAACAAATTTGGGTCTCTAAGGTGCCACAAGGACACCTCGTTGTTTTTGCTGATAGACTAAGTCGGCTACCACTCTGGAATCTCATCTGAGTATTTTTCCACAGGAATTAAACACCACAGAAGAGCTGCATGAAGAAAGCCAAGCATGCTGAGTAAAACATTTAAAAATCAAGATTTAGTCTGTTAAAGCACTCTACTATTGTTAAAGAAAATTCCCTTCCATGCAAGAGATTCCAAACACATTTTCTACCCAGCAGATACTGACTATTACTTCATATAAAATATGATCCTCCTTTCTCCATAATTAAATTCCCACATCCCATGTACCTAAAGAAGCCGATGGACATTTTGGATCATCAAGCTGTGCACAATTTACCGAGTTATATTATTTCCTTCTGAAATCAGTGAGAGCAGGACTAGACCTTGGCTGTTAACAAGCATCTTGAATTTCCAAGGGAAAAGCTTATTGTCAAGAAGGGAGAAATCACATGTCCCCAAATGTATCCTAATTAGTTCTTTGAATGTTAAATTCTCTTTATTGGATACCCAAACTTCTATTTCTACTCTGGGAATTTTTCAGCAATTGTGAACAGGATTAAGTAAATCTGTAAGACTATAATGACAAGGAGTGTCTAGATTCCCAAACTGCTCTTTCCATGATCAAAATTTCATCTATGCATCCAGCTCTGTTATCCTCTGCCTCATCATATAAGAATAATGATTTTTTTCTCTCTCTCCATGTTTTGATGTTGGACCTCTATTTAACATGCCATAAGCAAATCAGCAAATATAGGGATTGGTTTAATATTACAAAGAGTAGAAAACATATGTCTCAGCTTTTCCATCATTTCTGCTTCTCCTATCCCATCATACATACAATATACAATGATGTTCACTAGCATGAGGGAGCATCTAGAAGGGGCTAAATATGTTCTCATTTTTTTTGTCCAGAGTGTTTGCAGTCTGGAAGTTTTATTGGATCAATCACTGCTCCTGGATTCTCAGTTGCCCATAGTGCCTCCCATAGTGCTACAGCTGGGTGACAGCCACTTTGTTAGCTCCAAACTAGTCTACTGCAATGCATTATACTTGGGGCTACTCTTTAAGACCACAGAAGACTTCAGCCATGCAAAATGCAACTGTGTATTTCAATGCAGTGGGGAGGAGAGATTATGACACTATAAATGCATATCACCTGTGCAGCACTAGATAGTTGCCAAGTTTTCTGCAGGTACTCAAGGCAATCCACTTTAAACTTTGCATGGTCTGGTACTTAGTTCACCACAAGACTGCTTCACACTCTTTTGCTCACTACAGCCATGTAGATCAGCAGGATGCTCACGATGCTGGCTGTATTCAACTAAACCTCTTAGCATTAAAATACATTTATATACGAAAGTTTAGATCCCATAGTGAGATACAGTGATCAAACTTTAAAGATGCCTCAGTTCTGAAAGATTCTACCAGTTAAAGAGACAATATTCCCTTTGCTTAAATTAGGAAATGCCAACAGAACCAATATCTCAAAGCAATAGAAACAAAGTGTGCCCACTCTATATATAATTTTTAACATAATGAAGTCTTTGGATGAAAGGCACTGCGTCAGAGTCTGTCAGTTACTGTGGAAACAGATGCAGAATATGTTTCTTTAACACTAAAGTATCATATTCATCTTTAAATCTGGCATTAGAAAATAAAATAGAAAAATTCTAATTTAAAACTACTGCAAAAACATAACTGATGTTAAGGTAAAACTCAATCTGTGCTCCTTATAAATACATTAAGCTCATCTCTACAACCAAAACATCTCCAGAGAGGCTTACTTTATCCGTATTTTATTTGCTATTAAGAACAGAGTAGTTTAACTCTGACAGTGAGAAGTTTAGATCTTATAAATGAATTATTTTAAGAATGATATTTTAAAAAGAAAGAAGCAACTGTTAAAATTAACAGGTTACAAGACTGAAAAACCACTTAGCAAAATTAGTAAGTGTATATATAAAATACAAGTATGAATTAAGCACTCTAGCTCTTATTTGCCTTTCCAATAATATGCACACCTGACACTCAACACTGAATGGAAACCAGGTTAAAACAAGGATAAAAGAATATTTTAATACTATGTATAATTGTGACACAGACATAACCAGGCAGGTACAATATCCATGTCCAACCATTTTCTTAGTATTTCACTGAAGAGGGTCATGGTGGCCTCTGTCAAAAGCTAACTAGCTGACTGTCATGGTTATGAAAAACGATTGTGCAGGAAATAGTTTAAGAAATCTGTAAAATGCTAGCTATTAGATTGCAAAACTGTTAAAGTGAGACTTTTCACCTGAGGTGAGGCAGGGTTTCAGAGCAAATTTAACTGATGTTGAGAACAATGGACATCTGTGGAGACAAGCACTTTGTTCACTGTGGGGATCACGTGGAAACTTACAAAGACAAACAAACCCCTGGAGAACTCTCTGAAGAGGTGGCCATCTGAGCTAGAAGACAGTAGCCTATAACTGTACAAGAGCCAAAGAAATGGCCCAGGTGGTTATCCATTAGAGGAGAAATTGCAGCAAGGGTGTCTCATGAAAGGTTGATACGAGCTTTCTCAATTGGACAAGGGCTGCAAGGACTCACCACTGTGCGAGAAATACCTTATTAGAAAAATAACTTACCCTTATATTTGCTTTCATTTGAATTTCTATCTCAAACTCTGTTAAATAAACTTCAGTTTGGTTTTACTATAACACAAGGGACTTAGATGTGTCTATGAAGAGCATTGAACTGATGTGAAAGGAGTAAACTAGGTTGCACTGTTTGCATGAAGGCAATGGATCAGTATATATTGCAGGTGCCCAGAAGATAAGGGACTGGGCATTCAAGTGTAACAAAGTGGGGCATGTAAATGGGTAGCCTACAATGGGAAAGAGCGAGGCTTGTGAAGCTCAGAGCAGGGCACCTATGCTGTCAGCAGTCTGTAACTCCTGATGTGCACAGATAGCTCCCTACCACTGTAAGCAGGGAATAGTGATTCATCTCGGATACATTGGGTAACCCCAAAAAGTGTCTCTATGATTAGTTTATGAATTCAACTGCGGCAGGATATTCCTGAGAATAATAAAAGGATACAAAAAGACTACACATTTCAGAAAGCAAAAACATCTGCATTTATACAAAGAAAAAATTTACAAAGTTATCAATTTTCATCAGTCTAAACAAACTGATCAAACTGAGGTCAGAAGCTTTTCTTCCATGAAACAGTATCAAAAAGATGTTAGTGCAGGTACACCTTTCCTTCAAGTACTCTGGTATTTTTAGTGAGGTGCAATACTGGATTAGATGGGGAAGGAATTTTCTTCCAGTGAGATTGGCAGAGACCCTGGGGTTTTATTTTGCCCCCTCTGGGTCACTTGCTGGCTTCAACTAGAGTAAATGGTGGATTCTCTGTAAAATGAAGTCTTTAAATCAAGTTTAGAGGACTTCAGTAACTTAACCAGAAGTTACAGCCTATTACAGGAGTGGATGGGTGAGGTTCTGTGGCCAGCTAGGTACAGGAGGTCAGGCTCTCATTCAAAACAATACCAGCACCTTAAGCAAAACTGATAGTAATCTAAAGGCTCCTTAAATACAGCAATGATCTATGCACCTATGTAAAATTGGCTCCTCTTTCTACTTCAGTCTTAATAGTGGCCAGGTTATACAAAGGTCCTCAAGACCTTTCCTTTCGAAAGGCCTCCCCCTGCACACCTTTCAAAGAGTGCTCCCCACTGCCCCACACCAGCACCCCTGACACTTGCAGTGTGTGTGTTGCTGGGCGAAGCAGGCTTCAAGAAGAACGAATCTAGATTCGGTTGAACACGGCAAAAGCCACTTCGCCCGCTGCCGTTTTCAGAGGGCAAACGAGCAGATGCTGAGGGCTGAAAGCACAGCCCCACATCTCCCAGGGAGGCTGCAATCAGCGCCCCGACCTCTCTCTGGGGGGCCAGACCCGCTGCAGAGAGCGAGTCCCCCGCCCGCGCCGACCCAACCCGACCCCTGCGTTTCCTCTCGGCTCCGGTCCCTTCTCCGGGAGCAGCGCAGCGCGGCGCGGTGCTGCCCTCTCCCGCCCGTGAGGAGCTCTGCCCGGCCAGCGGGCGGCTTATGAAACCGGCGTAAGGAAGGCTACCGCTCCCGTAGAAATGTGCTACTCACGGCCACCTCCAACCGCAGCCGCGCCCCGCTGCCCGCCCAGCGTGAGCCGGGAAAGGGCGGCCCCCTCCCGCCGCCACCGGGGGACCGAGGAACACACCGGGCCCGCAGCGACTCCCTCCCCCGGCACCTACCAGCAGAGCCCAACCCAAACCGCAGGCCCGCATCCCCGCGTCCTCCCGGCACCTGCCAGCCGAGCCTCCCAGACCGCGGGCCCGCAACCCCCCGTCCCCTGCCAGCCGACCCCCCCCAGACCGAGGGCCCGCAGCGATTATCCCACCCCCCATCCCCTGCCAGGCGAGCCCCCCCCGTCCCCTGCCAGCTGAGCCCCCCCCCAGCGATTATCCCACCCCCGTCCTCTGCCAGGCGAGCCCCCCCGTCCCCTGCCAGCTGAGCCCCCCCCAGCGATCACCCCACCACTCCGTCCCCTGCCAGCCGACCCCCCCCAGACCGAGGGCCCGCAGCGATCATCCCACCCCCCGTCCCCTGCCAGGCGAGCCCCCCCAGCGATTATCCCAGCCCCATCCCCTGCCAGGCGAGCCCCCCCGTCCCCTGCCAGGCGAGCCCCCCCCCAGACCGCGGGGCCGCAGCGATCCCCTCACCCCGGCACCCGCCAGCCGAGCCCCCCCAAACGCAGACCCACAACCCCCCGTCCTCCCGGTAACTCCCACCCGAGCCCCCAAGACCGCGAGGCCGCAACCCCCCGCCCGGCACCTGCCAGCCCAGCCACCCCTGTACCTCGGACACCTCCTCCTCCTCCTCGTCCTCCTCCTCCTCGCTGCCGCCGTCGCTGCTCTCGCTGCCGCCGCTGTCGCTGCTGCTGGCCGGGCGGCAGGTCCGGCTGCGCTTGGGCTTCTGCGGCTTCTTGTGCAGCAGCAGGTCGCAGACCCGCACCAGCCCCCGCGGCGCCGCCGCGCCCGAGCAGGAGGAGGAGGAGGACGGCGAGGACTTGCCGCCGCTCAGCCCCGCGGGGGGACCCGGCCCGGCCGCGGGGCTCCCGGCATCGCCGCCGCCGCCGTCTCCCCCTTCCGCCTTGTCCATGGCTGGCGGCCGCGCTCAGTCCCGCCCGGGAGGCACCCGGGGCTGCTCTCGCCGCTGCCTCGGTCACCTCTAGCGCCGGCGCGGCGCCGCGCCACTTCTCGCGATACTTGGCGCTGCCGTCACTGGGGCCGGGTGGCGCTGCCGCTACGGCTCTGCCCTCTCTCAGGCTTCCAAGCGTCCCCCTTCCTCTTCCTCGCTCCCTGCCGGGCCCTTCCGCCCTTCCTCTGCTGCGCATGCGCCGCGCGGCGCCGGCCGGAACGCTGCTACTACGTCATTACGCGCGGCACCAGCCGCCGGGCTTCCGACGCTTATTTCCGCCTCGCGCCGGCTGCTCTGTAGCTGTAGCGGTGGCATCTCGCGAGCCCTTGTCCTCCCCGGACTCCTGGGTTTCTTGCCCTCGGCGGGGGGGGGGTGCCGCCCCGTGAACCTGCCCCCTGCTGAAAGCAATGGGGGGGGGCTCCCCGCGCTTCCCTTTCTCCTGGTTCGTGGGCCCGGGCAGGGCCGTGAGCGGTGCTCCTGACCCACCAGCCCTCCCTCGCCCCCATTTTCGCAGCTAGCAGAGGGCTCAGGGCTGTGATCTCCGCACGTGCAGAACCTACAGCACCTAGCTCTCGGGTCTGGCGCTTTTCAGCTACGGCGCTCAAAGCGCCCTGCAAAGCTTTATCCCCAGTTGACAGGGAAACTGAGGCACAGAGGTGAGGTGACGTGACTTGCCCAGGGTCACACACGGGGCCAGTGGCTCTGCTTGGAATAGAACCCACGGCACCTGGGTCTTAACAACTGGAAAAGCCTGCTGCCCACTAGAAAGGTGGTATCTTTGACGGTAACATCAGTGTAGCAAGTACAGATACTATGCTTGGTCTGAGCCAGAGTACCCACCAACACAATTTTTCCTACTAATTTTGTTTTCATATTAAACTGGTATACTCTGCGTGTGACAATTGTATGTACTGAACCAAATATTCATCAGCAAACTGACATGCTGCATGTCTCACTCTCCATTCTCATTGCCTCCTTGTTCTTTGTAGCCTGTCCCCAGGTTGTATGTCCCAGTGAAGGACAGGAAGAACAGCCTTCAAAAAATCACAAGTTGGGCCCAAAAAAATCACAATTGGATTAAGAATGAAAATGTAAACAAATGTAAGAGGTTTTTTTTAATTGTTTTATGGTTTCTGTGCCTTTAAATTACACTTGCTTAATGTTTTCATACTTTGCAGCCATGAGGGCTACAAATTTATCTCCCTCTCCCTGCCATATAAGCTGAGATTCTCATGCAGCTGGGAACTTAAAAACAAAATATTGTGAGACTCGCAATAATACTGCAAGAGTATGAGAATCTGGGCATGGACTGTTAGACATATACTGTATGACTGAACATACCATTAATACAGTATAATAAAGCCTTGGCTTAATTGAGGCCCCTAGGTGCTACCACAACATAATAATGTACATTGCTGTCCTTGGGTAGGAACATGGTTCAGTCACCCCCTGCAGATCTGATGGGGTAGCTAGTAAAACATGATCAGGAGTATGAACAGAGGAGCTTTTTCTGTTTTCCAGCCCTATAATAAGCTGGCTAGATTCTGGTCTTGCCCCAAACCAGTTAGCAAATGTTAGAAAAGGTGGGAATAGCCCTCTGGCACAGAGCGCGAGTTAGGGTCCAGCAAAGGCATGTTTTAGGGTAAACCAAGCCTGAGACAGCTTAGGCTGGAATTTATGTTTTGTTTTCTTGAGTCACTTTAGTAATTAAGCTAAAGCCCAAGAAGAGGGTAACGTTTCACCCTACATAACATATGTGGTTTTTATCTGGAGCAGTGCGGACACTGCCAGCCTAGGTATGGAATGAAAATGCTCTGCACAATTTGAAAGGCCTACAAAACCTTTTGTAGTCAAAATCTGTCAGAATTTAACATTGCTGTTGAAATCCTAACTTGGCTACACTCCATAACCATCAAATGTGTATTTTATATTAAGAGTAATGTCCTTGTTAACTATAATTTATTCAATATCATATACACTGTATATGTAATGAATATTGGTAAAATGGCAAAGCCAAGCACTTATTAAAAGTTAGGAAATGTCAGTCTACAGGTTGCCCGTGCTGCAGTAGTTCAGCATATGTTTTCTGATAAAAATTATATTATGTGCTATTTTCCCCCACAAAAAATTAACCTTTGTGCTGAGATCAAACTTGAAAAAAAATCAGTCCAAATTGTCATTCCCCCTTCCTCGCTCCATTCCCGGATAAGTGCCTGATCACGGGCATATATTGAATGAGCCTCCTCAACTGTAACATTAATATAATAATGCTATAATAATAATCCAAAAACTGGTGGGAAGGGAAGGAAAAATTATGATTTAGCTTTATTTTTTGTTCTGTGATTTATAATTGAGCCAGACTTTTAGATCTAATTTTCAGGTGTGAGATGTGAAATCTGAATAATAATCTAAATTCATAAGCATCCCCGAGAGTGACACAGGCTATGTGAACCAAAGGGAGTAAATTGAATATTATAGCCTCATAACTACCAGTTCATTGACTGAGTGACTTCTAATGACAAAAATAGCATAATCGACTCTCTAGGATAGCGGAGCATGAATCTAAGTGGATAATGATACCTACCCTTCTTAAGTGCGTTGAGATGTACAAAATAATAGTGCCACTTACACGAGTTAAGTATTATTTATTTTTATAACTACCAGCAGAGAACATGAATCAGAAGTAACTATAAGTAATTTCTATTTCATACTGAAGTTACAGCTCCCTTACTGAATATATGAAAAGCATGCAGTCTTATTGTTAAAATAATTAACAGTCTGGACACAAGCTCAGGGAGAATGGGTTAGGATGGGGTTCCATCCCTAGAGCTCCTGGTAGGGAGGTGCACTTCTTCATTACCCCCTCCACTGTGGTGTGGGTTAATGACACGATTGATTCTCCAGGATCAACATAGAAAAGGAAGCATATGAACTAAACTTTCACTGAATTTCAGGATGGTGTGTAATCGATAGTTTCCAATCATCTAGTCTGACCTTCTGTGTAACACAAGCCATAGAATTTCCCCAAATTAGTTCCTATTTGAACTGGAACATCTCTTTTAGAAAAACATCCAGTTCTGATGTAAAAATTGCTAGTGATGGAGAATCCACCACAACCAAGGCCAGCTCTAGGCACCAGCAAACCAAGCACGTGCTTGGGGCGGCATTCCGGGAGTCTTGGGGCAGCACAATTCCAGAGGTGGCATTCCAGGAGGGTTGGTTTTTTGGGTTGTTGTTTTTTTTTTTTTGCTTCAGCAGTTGTGCTCTCAGAGGTTTTGGGTTTTTTTTTTTTTTTTGTTTGTTATTCTGCTAGGGCAGCAAAAAACCTAGAGCCAGCCCTGACCACAAGCTTTGGTAACTTGTTCCAATAGTTAATTACCCTCTGTTAAAATGTATACCTTTTGAATATGTTTTCAGCCAAATTCTGATATTTGACAAATCATTTTTCAAATGTCCAGTTTAACTGGATAGTTAGAAAGCAGTAATAGTGGCATAGCCAATTTGAGCATTTATATCTTCCTTCCGACCACTTCTGCTATTCTGATGGTGGTGACCCCTAACTACCTTCAGAAAGCTTTTATGAAGAGGCTTTGCTCCCTTCTAATCCTTCACTGTGGAACTGGTTACTGCTACTCCCCTTCTAGTTGCAGGCAGTTTATATCACATTCTCCCACTGATAGTTCCCTGCCATCCTCCCTGGGATCAAACCCTGTGATCAAGCCACAATATAGAAACTAGGGCTGTCAAGCCATTAAAAAAATTAATCATGTGATTAAAAAGATTAATCACGATTAATCGCACTGTTAAAGAATAATAGAATACAATTTATTTAAATATTTTGGATGTTTTCTACATTTTCAAATATATTGATTTCAATTACCACACAGAATACAAAGTGTATAGTGCTCACTTTATATTATTATTTTTATTACAAATATTTTAAATATTTGTAAAAAACAATAGTATTTTTCAATTCACCTCATACAAATAACATTGTGCAATCTCTTTATCAAGAAAGTTTAACTTACAAATGTAGAATTATGTAAAATTACTGCATTCAAAGACAAAACAATGTAAAACTTTAGAACCTACAGCTCCACTCAGTCCTACTTTGTGTTCAGCCAATTGCTCAAACAAGTTTGTTTACAGTTGCAGGAGATAATGCTGCCTGCTTCTTGTTTACAATGTCACCTGAAAGTGATAACAGGCATTTGTATGGCACTGTTGTAGCCAGCCTTGCAAGATATTTTATGTGCCAGATGCGCTAAAGAGTCATATGTTCCTTCATGCTTCAACCACCATTCCAAAGGACTGCACCCATGCCAATGACTGGTTCTGCTCAATAACGATCCAAAGCAGTGCAGACCAATGCAAATTCACTTTCATTATCTGAGTCAGATGCCACCAGCAGAAGGTTGATTTTCTTTTTTGGTGGTTTGGGCTCTGTAGTTTCCGTATCAGAGTGTTGTTCTTTTAAGACTTCTGAAAGCATGCGCCACACCTCGTCCCTCTCAGATTTTGGACAGCATTTCAGATTCTTAATCCTTGCGTCCAGTCCTGTAGCTATCTTCAGGGCCTCCCAGAGGATTTCAGGGGACCTGGGGTCTTCAGCGGCAGGGGGCCCTGCTTCGGCAGTAATTTGGCGGCTGGGGGTCCTTCCGCTCTGGGACCCACAGTCGAAGTGCCCCGAAGACCCGCAGCGGGGGCCCCCTGCCACCGAATTACCGCCAAAGCAGGACCTGCCGCCGAAGTGCCGGGTCTTCGACAGTAATATGGCGGTGGGGAAGCTCCGGGCGCCTGGGCCGCACGAGAGTTTTCTGGGGCCCCCGGAGTGAATGAAGGACCCTGCTCCAGGGGCCCCGAAAAACTCTCGTGGGGGCCCCTATGGGGCCCGGGGTCTGGGGCAAATTGCCCCACTTGTCCCCCACTCTGGGCAGCCCTGGCTATCTTTAGAAATCTCACAGTGGTACCTTCTTTGCATTTTGTCAAATCTGCTGTGAAAGTGTTCTTAAATTGAACAACGTGCTGGGTCATCATCTGAGACTGCTATAACATGAAATATATGGCAGAATGTGAGTAAAACACAGAGCAGGAGACATATAATTCTCCTCCCCACCCCAAGGAGTTCAGTCACAAATCTAATTAACACATTTTTTTTAACGAGAGTCATCAGCATGGAACCATGTCCTCTGGAATGGTGGCCGAAGCAAGAAGGGACATACGAATGTTTAGCATATCTGGCATGTAAATACCTTGCAATGCCAACTACAAAAGTGCCATAAAAACGCTTGCTCTCACTTTCTGGTAACATTGTAAATAAGAAGCCAGCAGCATTATATCCCATAAATGTAAACAAACTTGTCTTAGCGATTGGCTGAACAAGAAGTAGGACTGAATGGACTTGTAGGCTCTAAAATTTTATATTGTTTTGGTTTTTTGAGTGAAGCTATGTAACAAAAAAAATCTACATTTGTGAGTTGCACTTTCATGATAAAGAGATTTCACTACAGTACTTGTATGAAGTGAATTGCAAAATACTATTTCTTTTGTTTATCATTTTTACAGTGCAAATATTTGTAATAAAAATAATAATATAAAGTGAACATTGTATACTTTGTATTTTGTTTTGTAATTGAAATAAATGTATTTGAAAATGTAGAAAAACATTCAAAAATATTTAATAAATTTCAACTGGTAATCTATTGTTTAACTGTGCGATTAATCGTGATTAATTTTTTTAATTGTGATTATTTTTTTGAGTTAATCATGTGAGTTAACTGCAATTAATTGACAGCCCTAACAGGAACGTATAGTCTATAGGGAGATTTCTTGTCAGATTCCTCATTCTAGCAAAATATCTTTTTGCTACAACCAACAAATTATTTAAAGAGATATGAATTTCACTGTGGGTCAATAGTACGAACAAGAGAGCCTTAGCAGAGCATATTAATTTGCTTTATTTTTAGAATCCAAAAATAAATTTTCCCAAAGAAAATGTAATTCTTGTCAGAACAGATTTAATTTCAAATGTTTATATAGAAAGAGTGGATAACAGCCTTTAACTAAAATTAAGAGTTTGGTACTGAAATTCACATACAACTGTATAATCAAAAGTACTTTTTCTATTTCCAGGGCTTTTTAATAACGGGTTATGTGAAAATAGTAAGTTCACAAAATATTATGGGAAAAGTAATAGCTAACCAATGTATTCCATTTTGTCAGGGTATGAAGTTGACTAACTGTATGTATTTGTTTTTTTTACTATCATCCTGCTGCAGCAAATGTTTAGATAACACATAGGATGTTTATTTCTCTGTTATGTGGTTTTTGTTTCAGCTTTTGCTGTTTTTCAGTTTATTTGGTGTTCAGCCAAATGCTACGATTATATATTTAGCACACACAAGTATTATTCCACCTTAACCCGATACTTGTGCTCAGCTAACACTTTAAAGGAAATGTCTGTATTTTCTGGTGTGCACACTAATTCCCAACCCTGCAAAGATTTACACAGATGCTTTGACTTTAACTCATGAGTAACCACTTACTTCAATGCGACTACTTGTGTGCTTAAAGTTAATCATGTGCATTAGTCTGTGCAGGATCAGAGTCTAAAACACCATAGATCAAATTCTGGCCTCAGTCCCATGAACGCACCATAAGTATTATCTTCACTGCTGCAATTGAAAGCGCACTTTAGCTCATGGTATTTGGGTGCATCAGACATTTTCTTGAAGAAGTTAAGTAGGTGCACCTCTGAGATGTATCTAGTTTTAATATTTACGGGAGCACAAGAGATAGTTCAAATACATTTTCAAACCTTTGAGGGAATATAGCAGGTTTACATTTTACATGGGTGTGACCAGGAGCAGACTTTGGCCTGGTCTACACTATGCGTTTAAACCGAATTTAGCAGCGTTAAACCGATTTAACCCTGCACCCGTCCACACAACGAGGCCCTTTATATCGATATAAAGGGCTCTTTAAACCGGTTTCTGTACTCCTCCCCGACGAGAGGAGTAGCGCTGAAATTGGTATTACCATATCGGATTAGGGTTAGTGTAGCCGCAAATCGACGGTATTGGCCTCCAGGCGGTATCCCACAGTGCACCACTGTGACCACTCTGGAAAGCAATCTGAACTCGGATGCACTGGCCAGGTAGACAGGAAAAGCCCCGCAAACTTTTGAATTTCATTTCCTATTTGGCTAGCGTGGAGCTCTGATCAGCACGGGTGGCGACGCAGTCCCAAATCCAAAAAGAGCCCAGCATGGACCATACGAGAGATACTGGATCTGATCACTGTATGGGGAGACAAATCTGTTCTATCAAATCTCCATTACAGAAGATGAAATGCCAAAGCGTTTGAAAAAAAATCTCCAGGCTATGATACAGAGTCCACAGCACAGTGCTGTGTGACAAACGTAACAGAAAGCCAAAGAATCAAATGGACGCTCATGGAGGGAGAGAGGATGTACCGAGGACTCCAGCTATCCCACAGTCCCCCCAGTCTCCGAAAAGCATTTGCATTCTTGGCTGAGCTCCCAGTGCTTGTAGGGTTAAACACATTGTCCGGGGTGGTTCAAGGTATTTCTCATCAATTTACCCTCCCTCCCCCCGTGAAAGAAAAGGGAAAAAAATTGTTTCTTGACTTTTTTCAATGTCACTGTATGTCTACTGCATGCTGCTGGTAGACGCAGTGCTGCGGCACTGAACAGCAGCATCCTCTCCCCTCCCTTCCCCGGTGGCAGACGGTAGAGTGCAGAAGGACTGGTAGCCATCCTCGTCATCATCCCGTGAGTGCTCCTGGCTGGCCTCAGGTGAGGTCGGCTGGGGGCACCTGAGTAAAAATAGGAATGCTTCCCGGTCATTCCCGGCAGATGGTACAGAACGGCTGGTAACCATCTTTATCATAGCAACTGGGGGCTGAAATCCATCAGCCCCCGCCTTTCATGTGTAAAGAAAAGATTCTGTGCTGCCTGGACTATCATAGCAGCGGGATGCTGGGCTTCTCTCCCCCACACTGCTTAATGTCCTGCCTAGGCTATCATAGCAGCTGGAGGCTGCCTCCCCCTCATTTTATCTCACTAAAAAGTGAGTGTTTCTTATTCCTGCATTCTTTATTACTTCATCACACAAATGGGGAGGACACTGCAACGGTAGCCCAGAAGGGTTGGGAGAGGAGGGAAGCAACGGGTGGGGTTGTTGCAGGGGCACCCCCTAGAATGGCATGCAGCTCATCATTTCTGCGGAATCTGACACAGCGCGTTTGTGCTCTCTGGTACACTGGATCTCTAGCACACTTGCCCCATATTCTAGGCAGGACTGACTCTATTTTTAGATACAATATAAAGGAGGGAATGAGCCAGGGAGTCATTCCCATTTTTGTCTTTGCGCCCCCGGCCGACCTCAGCGAAGGTCAGCCAGGAGCACCCATGACAGCAGCAGATGGTACAGAATGACTGATAACCATCATTTCATCGCCAGTTTACTATGGCATGGCAGATGGTACAGAACGACTGGTAACCGTCTCTGCTACCTTGCAAAGGCAAATGAATGCTGCTGTGTAGCGCTGCAGTACCGCCTCTGTCAGCGGCATCCAGTACACATACGGTGACAGTGACAAAAGGCAAAACGGGCTCCATGGTTGCCATGCTATGGCGTCTGCCAGGACAATCCAGGGAAAAAGGGCGCGAAATGATTGTCTGCCGTTGCTTTCACGGAGGAAGGACTGAGTGATGACATTTACCCAGAATCACCCGCAACACTGTTTTTGCACCATCATGCATTGGGAGTTCCACCCAGAATTCCAATGGGCGGGGGAGATTGCGGGAACTATGGGATAGCTACGGGATAGCTACCCACAGTGCAATGATCCAGAAATCGACGCTAGCCTCGGTACATGGACGCACACCACCGAATTAATGTGCTTAGTGTGGCCGCGTGCACTCAACTTTATACAATCTGTTTTACAAAACCGGTTTATGTAAAATCTGAATAATCCCGTAGTGTAGACATACCCTTTGACCCAATGTGTGCAGATACAAGCAGAGAAGTCAATCAACTGGTCAGTTAGCAGTTAAATGCAATGATCAGTTAGTTAATGAAGATCTGCCATCATTCCCCCCAAAAAATTCAAAGATGAATTTTAAAAATACAGAGGGACAGCTAGGTCTTTAGCTGGTGTATACTGATGTAGCTCCATTGATTTCAACCACACTGATTTGTACCAGCCAAGGATCTGCCCTAGAGCATGTGAGAAAAGTGTCAGATTAGAACCAATCCCATTTTTTCTTTTAATTAAAATAATATTTTAAAAAATCATGCATCTCTTTTCTACCAGCCTATTGTGGGAGACACATACATGCCTCCTATACTTCCTCCTTCATGCCAACTAACTTTTCATCACTTTATACAGTAAAATTAGTTGATGCATTGTAAAGCACAGATACTGCAGTAGGCACTGAGAAGTATGGATATACCCAGAGTTACTCATGAAATTATTTTATAAGCCAAGGCATTCAAGTCTCAGTAGCCATGTATTAAGACAGGCTCCTGTGCTATAAATCAGCTACATGATCCTGTGCTATAAATGAGCCAAAGTGCTCGACAGCTTGATGGACTGGGAATATGCTTGCTGCCAATTCCTGTGAAATAAGCTAAAGTTAATTAAAACTGGACTACCTTCAAGCATGTCAGAGATAGCAAGAAAGGGGCTGTTTAGCCATTCTAGTGACAAATGCTAGTGATCATGTGGCCACAGTTCATAGAAATAAGAGATGGAAAAGATTTCCCCATCATCTCCATGAAGTATTGTTCCCTGCAGGATATTTACAAGTGCCTTGTGCAATCTTCATTTAAACGTCCCAAATGACATATTTGAAGAGTGCTCAAAAAGATCACTTTGATGTTCCACTCTCTAGGACCCTCAGTGAGCTTTTGATTCCTAGATGGGGTGAAACAGGCATGCAAAGAATGTTGTGTCCCTAAAATATTGCAGTAAAGATATGCATCTACATCTAATTTTCACCTAGAGAATGCAGAGAAGGAAGATGATATTGAATCTTTGATGTGCATCTGAGGGGTGGCCTCAAGATTGCAGTATTCCCCAAGATCTCTCACTCACCCAGTCATCAACAGAGGGGATGTTGAAACTTACAATATCAGTCATTGCTGAATAGTACTTATCATACTGATTGACAGACTATTGGAGACACAATATGACCTCACTGCACCGATGCCAAGACAGATCACTGGGGAAAATAATGGTGGCAAAGAAATTTATTTACATATCCATGAACCCAAGGAGACAATGGAAAAGCAAATAGTGCTGAAAAACCTCCAGTTCATTCACAATTAAAAAATCCACAATGCATCCACACAAGTAATGAAATATTCTTAAAATAGCTATCTTTGCGTCAAGGGCTGTCAGTTTAGGCTACAGTATCTGTAAATGATACCCAGATGTATATCTCCATTACAGAAAATTTCACTTGAGCATGCTACAGATGACCCTGTATCTACAGGCAATTGAGGCTTAGAAAAGAGCTAATTGGCAGAAACTCAGTTAGCACAAAACGGAGACAATGTTTATTGTGGCTCATTGAAAATTGTGTTGAAATAACAAGCTCACTTTAAATTATAAGGGGTTCCCTGGTCCTGCTTGCAGGGGGAGGGGAGCCCTCTGGAAGGAAGTGTGGGATTGGGGTTTTTTGCAGCCAGTTTGCAAGATCCAGCCTAGAGAGAGGTGGATTGAGTTGTGCCTCTGTTTTAGGGAACAGCCTGCTTTGTCTCTTTCTGTTTCTGGTGCTCGTGTTTTAAGGTTCTGGATTCTAAGAAATAAAGTATTGTTACATTGCAGCCTTCCAGAAAGAGAATTTCATGTTGTTATCTAACTTCTCTCTGTGCGTGCTGTGAACGTTAATAGACTTGAATAACTGGCTAGAATTATATCAGCACCACTGACTGGAAGACAATAGCCATTATTTGTGTATTAAGCTTAGCAAAGTAAGTGTGACTAATTGCTTTTGCCTTTTTGATATCCTCATCCAGGCCTTTCTGAATTTAAGATTTGATTACATAATACATTCTATGTGGCACCATTCAGAAACTGAAGCTAGTCAAGAATCTTATTTAACATTTTTATTAATGACGTTGGCATAAAAGGTGTGAGTGAACTAATAAAATTTGTGGATGACACAAATTGGGAGGTATTGCCAATATGGAGGAGGACCGGAATATCATACAACAGGGGTAGGCAACCTATGGCACGCGTGCCAAAGGCAGCACGCAAGCTGATTTTCAGTGGCACTAGCACTGCCTGGGTCCTGGCCACTGGTTCTGGGGACTCTGCATTTTAATTTAATTTTAAATGAAGCGTCTTAAACATTTTAAAAACCTTATTTACTTTACATATAACAATAGTTTAGTTATATACTATAGACTTACAGAAAGAGAACTTCTAAAAACTTTAAAATGTATTACTGGCATGCAAAACCTTATATTAGAGTGAATAAATGAAGATTCTGCACACCACTTCTGAAAGGTTGCTGACCCCTGCCATACAAGATCTGGATGACCTTGAAAGTGACTGAGGAGGAGAAAGGTCTGGGGGACTAGGTTGATCATAGGATGAGTATTAGCTACCAATGTGATACAGCTGTGAAAATGGCTAAGCAAGTGAGGTATTTCCAGTAGATACAGGGTAGTGTTAGTACCATTATACAAGGCCTCACCATTATACATGGTGAGACCTCATCTGGAATACTGTGTATAAATGGTCTGCCCTGTTTAAGAAAGATGAATTCAAATTGGAACAGGTGCAGATAAGGGCTATTAGGATGATTAGAGGAATGGAAAACTTACCTGATGAGATGAGACTCAAATGGTTTGGTTTGTTTAGCCTAACCAAAAGAAGGCTGAGGGGAGATATGACTGCTCTCTCTAAATACAACAGAGGAATAAATACCAGAGAAGGAGAGGAGTTATTTAAGTTAAGAGACAATGTGGACACAAGAACAAATGGATATAAACTGGCCATCAGCAAATTTAGGCTTGGAATTAGATGAAGAAGTCTAGCCATCAGAGGAGTGAAGTTGCAGAAGCCTTCCAAGGGGAGAAGTGCAGGCAAAAAAAACCTAACTGACTTCAAGACTGAATTTGATAAGTTTATGCAGGGTTGATACGATGAGACTGCCTACAATGGCAGGTAGCTGATCTGCAACTGCTAGCAGCAACATCTCCAAAGGCTAGTGATGGGACACTGGAAGGGGCGGGCTCTGAGTTAGTACACATAACTCTTTCCCACTTGTCTAGCTGGTGGCCTTGCCCACATGCTCAGGGTCTAACTGATAACCATATTTGGGGTCAGGCAGGAATTTTCCTCCAGGTGAGATTGGCAGAGATCCCAGGGTTTTTTCGCCTCTGCAGCATGGAGCACGGGTCACTTGCAGGTTTAAATTAGTGTAAATGGTGGATTCTCTGTAACTTGAAGTTTTTAAATCATGATTTGAGGACTTCAGTAACTCAGCCAGAGTTATGGGTCTATTACAGGAGTGGGTGGGTGAGGTTCTGTGGCCTGAAATATGCAGAAGTTCAGGCTAGATGATCATGATGGTCCTTTCTTACCTTAAAGTCTTTGAGAACGAGCAGCCCGGTTGTTAAGTGATTTACAATGGAAGCACATAACTAAAAGCTCTAGTTACCTGTGGGCTTCTGAGCAGAAATCAAGGTGTTGGTATTGACTGACCTTTAAGGCCTTCAGTGAGTAAGGTCCAGGTTACCAAATACTACCTTTCTCCTTGTGTCCTCCTGGCATAATTTTGGTCAACATAGGAAATCTCTTGGGAGGTCTGTAAACAGAGAAGAGAAGGCATTTGCTGTAAGGGTCCCTTGACTTTTGAAAGTGATGTACAGGTTTTCTTTTGTTACCTCCCACCCAACACTCTACCCCCTACAGGGTATCATCAAACAATCACAACCAAAATACTTGGTAGGGACCACATCCTGAAAGAAATCTTTCCAGAACCCACTTTTCTGTCCCTCAATCACCCAGCCTTGCCAAGCTCATCATCAGAAGCAAGCTCCCCACAGACCAGGGCATGCCAATTCAAAGCAGCACCTGCTACACAGGACTGAGACTCTTGGTAATGTATAGGAAATAGCAGAAGGATTTGCAGCAGTGGGGTTCCTGAACTGTGGTGGAATGATAGTCACCAAGCATATTCCTATTTTGGCACCAGCCTTCTGCCACAGTGTACACCACCAGAAAGGGCTACTTTTCTATGGTTATGCAAGTGCTGGTGGATCACCTGTATCAGTGTGCTGGTCAGGAAAGATGCGTGATGTTTACATCTTTAGGGCTTTTCAAAAACCTGCGAGTAGGGACATTCTTTCCCAATCAGCTGATTACCATTGGCAATGTTGAAATGCCAATAGTGATTCGGGGTGTGTGGGAGGGTAGCCTACCCCTTGCTTCCCAGGTTCATGAAGCCACTTTGACAGCACCAAGGAAGAAATCAACTACAGCTCTGTTGAATGTGCTTTTTATAAATTGAAGGGACCCTGAGAGTGTTTAATCACCGGACTGGATCTCAGAGAAAAACATCCCAATGGTTATAGTAGCATGTTGTATACTGCATAATATCAATGAGGCGAAGGGGGAAAAGCTGTCACCAAGAGGGAGGGACGAGGCTGACCAGCTGTCTGCTGAATTAAAACAACCAGATGCAAGAGCTATTACAAGAGCCAATTGTGGAGCTGTGCAGCTGAGGAAACCTTTAAAAGAGCATTTTACTAGTCCTTCAGAGGTCTCTGTTGCTTTCATGGAAAAGTGTCAGTCTTGGATACGTTAGAAGATATACTCGTAGGGTCTTTGCCTGCCACGATGAATTCAGTAATGTTTGGTGTACATTACCAAACTGGGGGAATTCTGCGCCACTACGCAATGCAGAATTTTACTTTGTGCATGCAGAATTTCCTTTCTCCCACAGAAATGGGCTGCAGTACTGCTGGCTACCACTGGACTCAGCAGAACCCAGCTTGCACATAGAAGACACAGCTGGAGGGATGCAGAGGGAGATAGAGAGTTCCTGGCAGCTGCAGTTCCCAGCATACCTTTAGGGCAGGAGAGGGTGATGTGCAGGAAACTCCAAGCAAACCTAGGACTGAGCATTAGGCTGTTTCTCCCTCTGGATCTCTGGGCTCTGGGTGGGGAGAGATTGTGGGTGTCTGGCCCCCTGGCTGGCCTCTGGGGGAGAGGGGGAAAGGGGCCAGAGAAGCAGGAACTGGGTTGTCATAGGGGTTTCTTTAACTCTCTACTCCTGGGGGAATTTTTGTTTGTGTCTCGTTTGTTACAGACATACTTGCTGACAGATATTTTAAAATAAATTATCAAAATAATTGCAACTGGCATGATTATGTAGCATTATATTGACAAATAACATTTGCAGAATTTTAAAATATTGAGCACAGAATTTTTAATTTTTTGGTGCAGAATGCCCCCAGGAGTTGTACATGATTAAAGGTCATTGATTAAAGGTCTAGAAAACATGACCTGTGAGGGAAGATTGAAAAAAGTGGGTTTGTTTAGTCTGGAAAAGAGAGGACTGATAGGAGACATGATAACAGTTTTCACGTACATAAAAGATTGTTACAAGGAGGAGGGAGAAAAATTGTTCATCTTAAACTTTGAGGATAGGACAAGAAGCAATGGGCTTAAATTGCAGCAAGGGAGGTTTAGGTTGGACATTAGGAAAAACTTCCTAACTGTCAGAGTGGTTAAGCTCTGGAATAAATTGCCTAGGGAGGTTGTGGGATCTCCATCACTGGGGATTTTTAAAAGCAGGTTGGACAATCACCTGTCAGGGATGGTCTAGATAATACTTAGTTCTGCCTTGAGTGCAGGGGACTGGACTAGATGACCTCTCGAGGTCCATTCCAGTTCTATGATTCTACATTTATTAATATAGTTGGGTCTTTGCCCTGCTCTATATATTCTGCAATGCTTAGTATATTAGTTTGAACTAATAAAAGGTACTATGACTTTCTAGCAGAAATCAAGAATCCACACTGATAACCCCTTAAAATTTTATCTTATAATGCAATTCAAAAAATTTGAATATAAACAGGGACCCAATTCTTTGTCATTTTACATCATTCTAGCTGTGTAAAAACATCTTAAAATGGGCATAAATTAAATATTTTAAGACCCTTTAAACTACCAGAGGGCTATGTAAATGAGATTCAGGCCCAACATTTTAAGAGCCTGATCCTGCACTCCTTGTGCACCCAAAATTCACATGGATGTGAATGGGTGTTTTCACCTGAACAAGAACTGCACTCAAAATGCTAAGTTGATATTACCAGCAAACTTCCAAATCCTAGAGTTCTCTTAGCAACACCAAGTTCCAAATGAACATATTTTATAATACAGATTCTGTGCTGATTGTTGGAAATTCTTGATTTTTGTGTGTTTGGCATCTCACCTTTAACACTGCATTAAAGTTCACTTTCACATTTAATTTCTCTGTTTTTTTTTAAAAAGAAAACAGAAAATGAAAGATAAAATTGTTTTATTGCTGCTAAGTATTCTTAGAACCATCTCTGTGCTGTTAAATCACACCAGTATCTGAAGCATCTTTTATATATATATATATAGAGAGAGAGAGAGAGATACCTATCTCATAGAGCTGAAAGGTCATTGAGTCCAGCCCCCTGCCTTCACTAGCAGGACCATGTACTGATTTTGCCCCAGATCCCAAAGTAGTCCCCTCAAGGATTGAACTCACAGTGCTGGGTTTAAGCAGGTGAATGCTCAAACCACTGAGCTATCCCTCCCCTCACTTAACTGAAGTACTTTTAATTTAGGTGCTTTTAAGTCAGGCATTCTTAGTTCTGCTCCATAGCTAATGCTTTACTTTGCACCTATACATGGGCTGTTCAATGTTTACTTTTTCCTATTTGTTCATGATCCAGTCTGTTCACTTTGGGCCTGAATGTGCTCTACTTACGTCAGAGTAAGTCTGAATTTACTCTGGATTTACACTATGGTAATTACAAATAGAATTTGGCCAAAAATAAGGCATAGATCCACAGGACTCTTCAGTATAGAACACTGCTTCTTTTACAAAATTAACTGTAATCTTTTTTGTCATTCCTATTTGGTACAGTAGATGGCACTACAAGGTGATAATCTATCCTCAACTAAAACAAATCAGATGGACAGCTTTGAAAAACTGTTATTCTTACCAGTCCATTTGAGGATGAGAACCTAGTTCTTGATTCTGTGACAGACACATACCTATCATGTATGTTCATTTTTATCATTCCCTTTTATTGCATTATAAGGCATCTATTAGCAGTGGAGTATTTTAAAAGCATCTTATGTTTGTTTTCAAGAGCTGAACATAGGTTAGGTTCCTGCTCAGTAATGGAGAAATCTGAAGTTTGTCAATATAAAAAATGACCCATGTCTAACAAAAAAATAGTATAAAAACTATTTCTACGAAGGAAGCTAAATACATTTAAAATAACCCCAAATTAAGAAAGAAAAGCAACACTCAAAGAAATTATCCTTTTACTTTCTCTTTCTCCTCTGAATCTTACCTCCATCTCACCAGACTCCCATTTCTGATTTTTGAGTGTTCATACAGCATCTCTCATTTACTTTCTCTGGTCCTGTAGTATTAATTGCTCCCAAAGACATATTAAGTGGCATTCTTGTTAGCAGTCTTAGTGGTAAGGATAGAGAATAAATGACCATCTAGTCTCTTTGTCTCAACATTAGGAGTTTTACTGTTGGCTTTGTCTATAGACTTGTCTACCCAAAATGTGTACTGTTAAAACTATACTAGTATAGTTAAATTGTACCATGTAGTTATACCAACATAAGTGTGCTTATACCAGGGGTTGGTAACCTTTCAGAAGTGATGTGCCAAGTCTTCATTTAGTCACTCTAATTTAAGGTTTAGCATGCTGGTAATACATTTTAATATTTTTGGAAGGTCTCTTTCTATAAGTCTATATTATATAACTAAACTATTGTTGTATGTAAAGTAAATAAAGTTTTTAAAAATGTTTAGAAGCTTCATTTAAAATTAAATTAAAATGCAGAGCCCCCTGGACCAGTGGCTAGGACCTGGGCAGTGTGAGTTGCCACTGAAAATCAGCTCACCTGCCACTTTCAGCATGCGTGCCATAGGTTGCCTACCCCTGGCTTATACCTACATAGCTTATTCCTGTATGGGAAGGCGAATAAGCTAAACCACTCTAAGCACTTTTGTATTGGTATAATGGCATCCACAACAGGGATTATAATCATATATAAGTAAAAAATGAAATCACTCCTAACTGCCATAGTACAAAAACTGGGTGTAAACTATGCCTAAACTAAGGCCCTGTCTACACTAGAAAGGGTTTGCTAGACCTGTGTAACTATACTGACAAGCCCTCCTAGTGTAGATGCTAGTTATAGAAGCAAAAGAGTGCTTTTGCTGGAATAGCTTATACTGGCTCCCTGTGCTAAATAAGCTGTAACTGGCAAAAGGCTTGTTTTGTGGGTACCACTGCATCTGCAGTTTTGGCTGGTATTAAAATATGGTTTAAAAAAAAGAAAGAAATCACACTCCTAGCCGACATTACTATATCAACAAAAATTTTAAGTGTAGACCAAGTCTTAGGTTTACATTTCAAATATAGTTCAACATAGCAACCGCACTAAGGGCTGTGAAAAATCCATACCCTGAAGCACTGCAGCTATGCAACCTAACATCTGGTGTAGATGTAGTTAGGTTGATGGAAGAGTGCTTCTGTCAGTGTAGCTACCATCGCTTGGGGAGGTGGTATTCATACAGGGACAGAAACCCCCCTATGTTGCTGTCAGCTGTGTCTATGCCACAGGGTTATGCCACACTCCTGACTGATGTAGCTTCGCCAATATAATTTTCAAGTATAGATCAAGCACTAGCTTACAGGGGAAGTTATACTGGTATAAGCTCAAGTGTGAATTTGAAGTGCTATAGTTATGTTGGTATAAACTTGCTGTGTGGATACCCTTAATCTGGCATAACATGGCCTTTTCCCACTTTAGTTTATAATCTCTTTGGAAGCTGTTTAAACTCTGTCTTTGTTTTCAGAGTTAGAAATGCTTTACCAGACTCTTTCCCATACTGAATTACTTCGGTATAATGATGTTGCTCAGGGGTAATCTACACCCCTGAATGATGTAGTTATACCAGTCTAAGCACTGGTGCAGACAGCGCTGTGTCACTGGAAGAGCTTCTCCTGCCGACATAGCTATCGCTTTTTGTGGAGGTGGATTAACTAAGCCAACAGGAGACGCTCTCCTCCATTGGCTTAGAGCATCTTCATTAAAGTGTTACAGCGGCAGAGCTGCATCAGTGCAGTTGGGCCTATGCAGCATTTTAAGTGTAGACCTGCCCTAAACTGAAGAAAGCCATTCTTATTCTGGAACAAAAATGTCCACACAAGGATTTAGCCAGTTAAAACATTAATATTTTGAGCTCCATCAGTAGAATTATACTGATATAACTTAGAAAAGTCTCCCATGTAGACAAGCCCTTAGTCTAAATAAAGGCAGTGATTAAAATGGGAGTAGGGTTAGGTCAACACTGAATGGTTTGGAAAATATCATCTGTACTCTTCACTGTTTTACCTTAGGAAGTGAATTGAAAGTGGCAGTTGGGTCACAGATGGCTGCTGAAAGGGCAGTGAGTCTCTGTGGGAGAGGAAGCAGCATAAGGAGGCCAGATACTTCAGGAAACTGCTTTAAAAACAGAAACATTGGTTGGAAAAAAATTAGTCAATAAATATATTTCACATAGCAGAGAAAAGGGGTGCAATCTAGCAAGCCTCCTATAGACATCGAACAAGGCGAGGATTTTACCCAAGGCATTTGAATCGTTTCCCCAACTCTTCTCCTTCTGCTAGGAACTATTTTTTCACAAGTGGAAGGAATACTTTGAGCGAATGCACCCAACATATTTTTATTGGCATTTAAAAAAATTAAAATAGAAATTAATTCTCTAATAGCACTAAGCCATGCTGTGGTATGCATTAGTACGCATTAAGGAAGAAGGATGGTCCATTGTTTAGGGCACTAGCGGGGGACTTGGGAGACTGAGTTTCAAGTCATTGCTCCACTACAGGTTTCCTTTGTGACCTTGGGCAAGTCACTTAGTCTTAGTTCTCCATCCGTAAAATGGGGATATTAGCACCTCCCTGTCTCACCAGGGTGTTACAAGGATAACTACATTAAGTACAGATGCTATAATCAGAGGGGCCATAGAAGTAACTAAGACAGATAGATTTGGTGCACTCCCCGGGTTGCTGAAAGCAGTCAGGCTTGTATTTCACAATGCACCTGAGGCATCCACCGAGGTCCAAATACTACAGACTGCTTAAGAATGTGCTTAACTTTAAGCACAATAATAGTTCCCTTTACTTCAAACTTCAAAGGGATTAAACATATACTTAAGATCTTCAGTGAAAGCAATACACTCCTGAATTGGGGCTATATGCATCTAGCATTGCACATGCTGTGAGGGGGAAATGTAACCCACACGGCTATAACTAAAGAGCATACAGTGGTTTCATTTGTGTCATCTGCCAATTTTTGTGGTATAATTTACAAGAGGGGAAGTATATTTATAGATCACTAAGTGCTGTTAGAAAGTAATCATTTGAAAAGAACACAGTGAATCAATAGTCATGTTGACTTGTGGAGGTTTTGATGAGTAAACTGTTGCAAGGCAAAATTGTATAATTTATTTTAAATCTTTATTTTTGTGATATCCAAGCTCAGCATTAAACACCTTGTTGCTTCTTTATTTACTTAGTTGGGTACTTTGCAATTACACGTAAGAAACTATTTTTGACTTTTTCTAACAAAGTTTAAAAGAGTATGCCAGAAACCAAGCACGCATTTAGATACCAGTTCAGTAAAGTACTAAAGCATGCGGTTAACTTCAGGCTTGTGCTGAAGTCCATCCCTATTCAGCGAAGTACATAAACATCCATTTACCTTGTATGGAATTTAAGCACACATGGAAGTGCTTTGCTGAATAGAAATGTATTTAGTATGTGCTTTAATGCTACAGTGCTTTGCTGGACCTTAGTTCCAAATCCTGCATACAGTCCAAGTAATGAGGCTAGGAACTGGGGAAGACCCTCTAGGATGTTTGTACATGGGGTTTTGTTTGTTAACATCTTACTGCACTTAACAAATATTGGAGGCTAAATATTATTCTAAATAACATGATTACATTACACTGAAAATACACTAAAAATATTTGAAGTGTTAAAACATTTTTTAAAGTGCCATAGCAAAGCCAAACAAATCCTACACTGGTAACACAAAAATTTATACGATTAAGTCAGACTTGCTTTTTGCTATTAGTCTAAGCTCCAGTGCTCTCTGCTGTCTCCCTAAAGCTGTCTATGTTTATTAGTGTATTTTTAAAAGATTATCAAGTGTATATCAGGGGCAACTTACCAGGGAAGCACACAGGAGAGAAAGTATCAGAGGGGTAGCCGTGTTAGTCTGGATCTGTAAAAGCAGCAAAGAGTCTTGTGGCACCTTATAGACTAACAGACGTTTTGGAGCATGAATTTCGTGGGTGAATACCCACTTCGTTGGATGCATCCCACACATGTTCATGCTCCAAAATGTCTGTTAGTCTATAAGGTGCCACAAGACTCTTTGCTGCTTTCATGGGAGAGAAAGGGTGCTCTGGATTTGAGGAGTCTATGGAACACTTCCTGCTATTCTGCTCCTTTAACTTCAGTATCTGGAATTTGCTGGCCAGAAAGTTAAGAATGTTACTGCTCTGTGGCAGACCTATGCACAGTTAGTTTGGATTTTTTCCAGACTCTGGAAAACTGTTGTCATAACTCTCCTACTCAGATCTGAACCTTAGAGTTCAGAACATGAGAAGCTAGTATGAAACCTCCAAACTTAATTACCAGCTTGGATCTGATATCGCTGCCACCAGCCAGAAAAATTCCAGTGTCTGGCTCACTCTGGTCTCCCCAAAACCTTCCCTGGGGAACCCCCAAGACTCAGATGCCCTGAGTCTCACCACAAAGGGAAATAACCCATTTCCCTTCCCCCTCTTTACCTCCTCCCAGATTTCCCTGCCCTGGGGACCCTAGGATACTCCCTGCTTCAAGTCCTTGAAACACAAGTACTGAGAGATCAAATCTCTCTCCCCCCTCACCCAGAGGGTATGCAAAGTCAGGCTTAGTAAATCTAACACAAAGAGATTTTCCCTTTCCCCCTGTCTTCTTCCTCCCACCAATTCCCTGGTGAGCTGCAGACTCAATTCCCTGGAGTCCCCACTAAAGAAAAACTCCAACAGGTCTTAAAAAGAAAGCTTTATATAAAAAGAAAGAAAAAGACATAAAAATGGTCTCTGTATCAAGGTGACAATATACAGGGTTAATTGCTTAAAAGAAAAAATGAATAAACAGCCTTATCCAAAAAGAATACAATTCAACACATTCCAGCAACTACACACATGTAAATACAAAAAAACAATATAAACCTATTGTCTTACTATCCTTGTACTTACAACTTGGAAACAGAAGATTAGAAAGCCTGGAGATAGAAAGATCACTCTCAGAGCCGAGAGGGTCACCGAACCAAGACAAAGAACTCACACCCAAAACTTCCCTTCACCCAGATTTGAAAAAATCTTGTTTCCTGATTGGTCCTCTGGTCAGGTGTTTGGTTCCCTTTGTTAACCCTTTATAGGTAAAAGAACATTAACCCTTAGCTATCTGTTTATAACAACTGTGCATCCCCATCTACAAGGAAAGACTGAGTATTGCCAAGAATTCTCTTGGTGGCACTCAATGATCAACGCAGTAGTTTTGTATTACTTGCAGCAGAGTTGCTGCTTGGTCCATTGCCAGGCAAGGGAAGAGTTACCCATGGGGCTGTCTGAATCACCTTTCAGTCTCTAGCAATGGCTGAGAAGAAGAAGATGAGTGAGGGGAAGCTGCAGGTGGCTTGAGGGCCTATAATTTTGAAATGTCTCATTTTCAGGAACAGTGATGGAGAATGTTTTTGTTTTGGGGATTTTGGCTCTTTACTGTTCCGAGACTAACTCTTGGGTATGGTTTTGAGTTTTTATTCTAATAAAAATGAATATAGAGAAACAGACAGAAAACAATGCTGTAAATTAGTGGCAGTTTAACCCCATTCAGTACAGGCTTTTACATTTCCTCTTTTACAATTCCCACAACCTGTCTGTGCTGAGAAATCTCTCTATTTGACCGAGTGCTGCTCTGTGACCCTGTTAGGACCATGCTCAGCCCCTACCCAACACTGACCATATGGCAAGGGAACCCTGTATTAAATTATACTCTGCACTGAGAACATTGACAGAGTGCCTACAGAAGCTGAAAGCCAGTTCTTGATCTGACTCATAATACAGGGTTGATACTGGTATTTGTCTGTTAATAGCATAACCTTTGTTAATGACAGAGAAAGACATTATGTAGCTTTTTCTTCGTGTTGCTAGGGAACTGAAGCTCTGACCTAATTTGCCAGGGAGTATTTTATTCATAGATTATACGGCCAGAAGAGACAATTGTGGTAATCTAATCTGATTTCCTATACAACAGGCCAGATAGTGTCCCTAAAATAATTCCTGTTTGGACTAAAGCATATCTTTTAGAACAGCCATCCAATCTATATTTAAAAGTTTCCATGATGGAGAATCCGTGACAACCCTTTGTTAATTATGCTCATTGTTGAGAATCTGTGCCTTATTTTTAAATCTGAATTTGTCTAGCTTCAACTTCCAGTCACTGGATCTCGTTATACCTTTGGATTAGAAAACCCTCTATTATCAGTTTTTGGTTCTCTGTGTAGGTACTTATACACTATAATCAAGTCATCCCTTCTTAGCCTGGTAATGGAATGCCAAAATCTCAGATCAGGTGAGCGCAGAGACGTAATCAAGCTGACACTTTTATTTACTAATAATTGTGGCCACTAGATGGCAGAGTTGGCAATGAAATGCTATAGCATCACCAGCAACACATTCCAAGAAAGCCTAGTATCATACACCTGGTACGAGAATAGCATAGCTGAAGTCGACGTATCTTAGATCGAATTAAAAGTACTTAGGCCACGTCCAGACTAGGGTATTAAAATCGATTTTAGATACGCAACTTCAGCTACGTGAATAACGTAGCTGAAGTCGAATTTCTAAAATCGAGGTACTCACCCATCTGGACGGCGCGGCATCGATGTCCGCTGCTCTCCGTGTCGATTCCGGAACTCCGTTCGGGTTGATGGAGTTCCGGAATCGATGTAAGCGCGCTCGGGGATCGATACATCGCGTCCAGACTAGACGCGATATATCGATCCCCAAGCAATCGATTTTAACCCGCCGATGCCGCGGGTTAGTCTGGACGTGGTCTTTGAGTCCTCGTGGTGCTGGATTGATGGCCACAGTTCCTCTGTCGACTTTGCTTGCACCTCTCACACTGCTGGATTTCAGCATTCGATGGGAGAGCGATCAAGGATTGATTTATTGCGTCTGCACTACACACGATAAATCAATCGCTGATAGATCGATCGCTACCCGCAGATCCAGTGGGTAGTGTAGATGTACCCCTAGATGGGTATGAACCACAACTTCGGGTCTGAAACCACCACATCTTGAAGGGAGGAAGTATTAGGAACACAAGTCTAGACCTGGATCCCAATGTTACAGCTGAATCCTCCGTTTCTCTCTTTCCTAATAAGCCAAACCAAAACTTCAGATCCAAAACACCCCCCACAATCTCAAGAAGGAGGGGTCATTCAGCCAAAAATTCTGAATCCAAATACCCCCAGTAGAGAGAGGGTGATCTCCAATTTGCATACTAAGAGAAGGTCTCATTGGCCCAACTTCCTAATTGTGAATGTCAATAGACATCTGAAATCTCAAAAGTCGAAATTAAAAAATATGGCTGGGGGAAGGCAGAGTTTTATACACTTAAAATTAGTAAAAGTTTAGTGGCAAGAAGCTACAGATGTGTTCTTCATACACACTGCTCAGAAATGTATGTAAATGGTAACCCCTGAAATCACTTTATCGCATGCATGGTGGAAGATTTAGGGAAGTTTAAATGGGGCTATAAGAAGCTATAACAACAAACTTACAGGAAGCTCAATGAAAGGCCCTCTCTACAGTAGGAAAGTTAATGCCTCTTGACACTGGGAGTCAAATATGGCTCCCACTTTTCAAGCAGTGTTGAAACCAGCTGGAGTTACTTGAGTTCACTATAGTGAAACATGTCAGATGCCTTGTTATATTCATTACAGAAATACTGAAATCCATGTCTCCCTAAAGCTCAGTTAGGCCAGAGCCTGACATCCTTACTTACACTGAATAGTACCTTACTCCACAAACAGTCTCAGCTGGCTCATTTGTGGAAGGGGGGGTCTCCTTAGCAGGAGTAAGGGGATTACAACGTGGCCCTCAATCAACAAACACGAGTTACAGATGTAGTTAGTCAAAATGCCTGATGCTCAAGAGAGCATGGAACAAGGCAGCCCGGGGGAGGTGCAGTAACATATGGTGCATTGTAACTTTTTTGCCACTTCTATGCATCCAGAGAAAGCCCAAACCTATGTGAAAAAGAACATTAAAGTTGCACAGTCAAGCACTGAAAAGTTAGGAAATGCCAGAATTATGGTCACTTGTACAACATTCATTCGACCATTCTGTGTACACACACCACGGAACAGTCTTTAATAACATAAATGCTTAGGCTCCTAAACTCATATTGAAGGCTCCTACAGTCCCAGTTCTGCAGAGCACTTAAGCAGATGCTTAACTTGGAGCATATGAGTAATCCCATAGATTGGGCCATCCCTAGGGGAGTGTGGGGCCTGGAATTAGTGGTGCGGAGGGTGCTGCAGAACCCCCAGGGTCCCAGCTGCCAGCCCTATGCCCGGGGTCTCAGCTGCTGGCCTGCACACCCAGGGCTCTGATACCGCCCTGCCCCCGGGGTCCTGGCTACCGTGCCCGGGGTCTTGGGTGCCGGCCAAGCACACTGGCCCACAGGGCCCTGAGCGGTGACACCAAAGGAATAGCTCTGTCCATAGATACTTCTTTATAAAATGTCCACTGCTAAATGAGTTTGGATATTAATTTTTTGCTTTGGTTATTGTACATGATGGGTTAATCAGTTAACTGGGCACAGCAGGCACTCAGGTTTGAATCTGTGACAGTATAGAAATAGGTGCTTGTAATGAGATAAGACACGTTTTCATAGCTGTGGGCACAAACCAAGGTGTGTGCATTTTAAAAAATAAAATATTGAATTTTTCTCGTCTGTTTGCTCATTTACAACTGGTTCTTCACTGACTCTTGACCTGAGTTACAGGTTAATATAGGATTTTCCTTTAGCAGTAGGCAGCAAACGAAAAGGGAGTTCTTCAGAGCTGCAGAGTTTTCTGAGTGCAGTGATCATTGGATCATGGAATCAGAGGTATAAAAAGACCTAAATCCCAATCTAGCTTTCAAAAAGTTACTGAGCAATTGTGCATCTAAGATGCAACTACCTCGACTGAGTGTATCATCAGATATTCACATACACAGTCATTTGTCTGAGTGACAATTTGCATGTGTAAATACCTAATCTGTATATGTATGGATGGTAATTACAGATCTGGCTTTTTGAAAATCAGGCCTCTTCTAGGTAATAATCTAATCCATTATCCCTTCCCTAGCCAATGTAGAATTGCTCCCAACAGTGCTTTGCAGATTCCAATTTTAAATAGTTTATGCATGAAATTACCTGGCTTAAACTTCTGCAAAAGAAGGTACTACTGGTGATTAATGAATAAATAGACCAACTAAGGAAAATGTCACCCTGACCTGGCGTGTATTACTGTCGGCTGATTGTAAAGTAGTTTATGTCTGTGTGGACTTTCCCAATCCAGGTACATAATGAGGTAAATATATTTTATCTTGAGGAGACCGTTAGTCAAAAATACCTTTAATCATATTAGAGGGGCTAATGCAATTTTCTGACGGGAAAAATAATATTGATCTCATAAAATCCAGTGCATAACTTCATTTTAAAACCTAAACACTGCATTAAATGATCCATTCAAGGCTGCATGTTTAAAGACTCCCACTTGTCCAGGTTAATGAATTTTAATGGTAAATGTAATCATACATCACTGTACATTTCTCATTTAAATTATCTACTTTATCTTTTCATGAATATCTAGGATATATTTTTAATTAATAGACACTAGGAGGATAGGAACTTTATATATGCAAAAATCAATAGATTCAGTGTTTTTAAATAAAAACATCCCATTCAGTAGTAAGAATGAATATGTATTTTAATAAAATACATCTGGACTACTTATCAAGCTCATACTGACTAAAGCAGTCAGCCTGAAAACACTTTGGCCCATTGAAGACCACTCAGATTTTCTGTGATCATGCTTAGAAACTTTAGTGTTCCCCTTAAAAGAAAAAAGGGAGAGATAGGAAACAACCCCCCCCAAAACCCCAAAATTTAAATACTATTCTAATTAGAATTTTTTTAAACAAATTTCCTTGACAAATGGAATTTTTCAAAGGATATGAAAAATTTCCACAAATTTGAGAAGGCATCTTCTCTATCAAAACACAAAACACCACTCCCCCTTTGATGAAAATTTAACTAGCCTTATTCATAGATTCCAAGGCCAGAAGGGACCATTGCAATCATCCAGTCAGACCTCCTGTACAGCACAGGCCATAGAACCTCCCCCAAATGATTCCTAGAGCACGTGTCAGCCAATCAGAATGAGGGCGGTCTAGCCTCATGGCCTGAGTGGGCAGCAGGTCCAGTGGCCAGATTCAAAGCTGTAGTCAGTTGCCAGGGGTCCAAAACAGAGGTCATGAACTGGAAGTCAGAGCCAGAGGGTGAAGCTGGAGTCCGTAGCCAGGAGCCAGAGGCAAGCCTGGGTGCAACGCAGGATCAGCAGGAACAGGGCAACACAGGACCACATTGCAGTAAGCATTCATGTTGAAACGCCAGTAAGCTGCTGCTGGCTTAAGAACCGGCCCGCTGGCCTTGGTAGCCAATCAGGTTGTGTGGCTCTCAGACAGCTGTACTGATGAGGCTGCCTGAAGACTAGCTCTGGAGCAGGCTCTGATTCCTAACAACAGATCTTTTAGAAAAATGTCCAATCTTGATTTAAAAATTGCCAGTGATGGAGAATCCACTATGACCTCTTGGTAAATTGTTCCAATAGTTAGTTCCCCTCACTGTTAAAAATTTACCCTTTATTTCCAGTCTGAATTTGTCTCCCTTCAATTTCCAGCCACTGATCATGCTATACCTTTCTCTGCTAAATTGAAGGGCCCATTTTAAAAAAATTGTTCCCCATGTAGGTAATTTATAAAACTGTGATCAAGTCACCCCTGAACCTTCTCTTTACCAAGGAGCTCAATCTATTTAACCTGCTTTACAGTGATTTCTGATCCTTTAATCATTCTTGTGGCTTTTCTCTGACTCATCTCTAGTTTATCAACATCCTTCTTGACCTGTGGGCACACACTATTCCAGCAGCAGTTGCCCCAGTACCAATTACAGAGATTAAAATAACCTCTCTACTCCAACTCAAGATCCCCTGTTTATACATCCAAGGATCACACTGGCCCGATAAAAAGCAACAAAGAGTCCTGTGGTAGCTTGAAGACCAGAGGTCAGCAACCTTTCAGAAGTGATGTGCCAGGTCTTCATTTATTCACTCTAATTTAAGGTTTCGCGTGCCAGTAATACATTTTAACGTTTTTAGAAGGTCTCTTTCTATAAGTCTATAAACAATTGTTGTCTGTAAAGGAAACAAGTTTTAAAAAATGTTTAAGAAGCTTCATTTAAAATTAAATTAAAATGCAGATCTTATCAGTTTAGTGCAGTGGTTCTTAACCTAGGGTACATGCACCCCCTGAGGCAGGGCCGGTGCAAGGATATTTTGTGCCCTAGGCAAAACTTCCACCTTGCCCCTGCCCCCCCTTGCACATCAGTTCACTGAGGGGTAAATCCCAACGAACCTTTATAGACCCCAGGGGCCAGCCTGCCCAGGGGCCAGCTGTGTCCAGGGGCTGCTCCCCAGACCAGGTTCTCCCCTCCCTGCCCCCTGAACTCCCCTGGAGGGTGCACAGCCCCTCCGTGAGCCCTCCCCACCCAACCCCAGTGGCCCCCACCCTGAGTCCACTCACTGGCTTTGCCAGGCTTGGGCTGCTGCAGAAGCTTGGCAAGGAGCAGCTGCCTTCCGGAGGCACCGGAGAGCCAGAGTGTCCTGCTTGCAGCAGCAGCGAGCCCCTGCCATGGAGGAGCCGACAAGGTGCAGCAGCTCTGCAAAGGTGGTGGTGCCACCAGCGGGGAGCAGCTGTGACTCCCCCCACCCCTCCTGCCCAAGCTGCAGCCCGGCATCCCCCAGGGGGCTCCTGCAGGCTGCAGTGGATGTATGCGGGCGCCAGCCCCCATGCGCCCCCCTTATTATTGTTATTAGTAGCAGGACAGTAGCACCCAGAGGCCCCAACTAAAAATCAGATCCTCACTGTAAAACAGAGAGAGGTGAAGTGACTTGCCCAAGGTTACACAACACATCAGTGGGAGAGCCAGGAATTGAACCCAGTTCATCTGAATCTCAGCCCAGTGACCTGTCCACTAGAGATGGCCTCTTCCCTATTTTGTCCCAGCACGTCCTCCTTTGCCTGTGTGGTTTGACAGACAGATTATAGAGACTGTTTCACTAGCTTCTGCCGTCCTTCTCCCAATGGGTGTTGAAGGGAGATGGTGGCTTCTCCCATCCCTCCCTGGTGGGAATTTGGAGAAGGAAAGTTCTTTGTTGTTGCAGAGTTAGGGCCTGACGGCTCCAGTGTTGTTGAATTTTTTAGTCATGGGATCCATGGCTGAAAATACTACCAGGGGCACTATTGTGTTATAACGCCCTGCCCCAATGTAATGAAATATATAGAAGAGGTCCAAGAGTTGTTTGTGCCAGAACAACCAACTACTGAGTGGGACCAGCCTGTGGGAATTCTGTCTCTGTCCAGAAGTAAAAACCCTTCCTTGGCCTCAGCAGCTATGACTCTATGTTTCCCTGAACCAAACCGCAAAAATAAAACATTTCTGCCTTATGTTAACATAAAATTTCTGTGTGCAGAAGAGCTATTCTAACAGGAAATGGCACCCTTGTCCTGGCTGAGTCTCGTGCTGTGAACCCCTTTCAATTAACACAAGGAGGCATGCTCAGAAGCCATGCCAGCACCCAGTACCAGATGCTGTAAGTTGCTTTCTGCAGGAAGTGTTGCCAGTTCCCCTGTGAGGGTTCTGGTACCTGCAAGCACGTGCAGGGATTGGTGCTTTGATGCTGGTTTTAAAATAATCTCATATAGCCTGGAAAGGGACTGTCAGGATTAGAGCTGAGTGACCTATTCACAGCCACCTGTGGATTTGATGAATTTAACCTCCTGTTCTCTTTGCAATTTTACCTACAAACAGACAAATTCACATGAATTTGTTTATTTGCATTGGTTTCCGAACATCACTCGATCTAGGGAACACTTGCAAACTGCTTGCTTTCAGTATTTGCTAGACATACGTTTGTCCAGTCTGACTGATCATGTAAGCCAAATGGCACTATTTCTGCTTCCTGAACGAATGCTGTTGTACAGACAAAACTACATAGGATCTTTTCAGGGGGCAAGACAAAGATGCCACATTTATTATGATAACAACTTGATTTATGACCAATAACTAATATCTTAATCCTTATACACACACATTATACCTAATACCTACACACGCACACATATCCTTCAGTTGTTCTGCAGCTGCTGCATAGTTACCAGTCCTGGACATAGCTTGAGTTCGTGGCTTGATTTTGCAGGTTGGGTTCGTAGCTTGTGGCGGCTAACTGGCCAGGAAAGCCGGGCACAAGGACAAGCTGGGTCTCTGTTGGGCATGCACCGATGCCCTTCCATGTTGGCAGCAGAATGTTACCCTCCAAAGTCTTCCATCTCACCCATCCTTTTTGTAGGCTTTAGTTTGAATCCAGAGTCTATAGGTCTTGCTGTGTCATGCTGCCGCTGGGTTTGGCGATTGATCACCCATCAATTGCAGGTGTGACTTTCAGCCTTGGACCTGGCTTTGATCTTTCTTCTATTATACCTTTTATTTTTTAGGTGGACACTTCTTACTTGGTTAGGGCTCTTGTCTGCCGGTGGTGTTTGAACTTTATTTCATCAAGACAGGCTGGGGCTGGAGGTTGATTCCATCATTCATATATGCCTCATTCACACACCTAAACTAAACTAATAAGATTACAGCAGGGTTTGCAAAAATGAAGGTTAGAGGAAGCTTTTACAAAATGGAGTGAGTGTTTTAAAATGGGATTTGAATTACAATATGGCAAACAGTGAACAGAAGTTACAATATAGACAAGTGTAGTGGGTGGCAAACAGAGAATAGAAGTTACAATGCAGGCAAATGTAGTGAATGGTGAACAGAAGTTACATTAATAAAGTGAACAATTAAAAACAATTTCATTTATCAGTTCTACAATACCTGCCAAACTGCAAAGAGCTTCCCGAGTGACTTTGTGAATGCTTCTGGCACAAATCCATTCTAATCTTCACTACACTTTCCCTTTCTCCAAACATTTTAGAGAACCAAAATGTACTCAGTTGAATATTTACAGTAAGGTCCTGATTGTGCAGTCCTTATTCCCCTGGATTTTAGTGGGAATACATGTGTAAGTAAGTGTTCCCCAATAAGAGGGGCGATTGCACACTGGGCTCAGAATGAACAAAAGGAGTGTTTAATGCCATCAGATGAATCTGCTTTGAATTTCTACTTTTGCCCACCTCTAAGAACAACTATAGGTAAGTTGTGCTCCAGTGTGGAGAACAGCAAGCAAAGTGGTGTGAGGGCTGAACTGAAGGGCTAGGCAGTTTTGCTCCATGCTCCCCCAAGCTGACAGCAGGCCATTTGCATGAACACCACAGCTGGGGCTCTCCTGAAGTGTGGGGTAGTAATAATTCCAACTGCAGCTTATCTCTGACAGAGACACCAGACATGCGTCCTGCTGACCATGTTGACAGTTCGGAATTTGGCTCAGCTTAGAGAGAAGTGAAGCAATACCATGTAACCTACGTGACCTGCCTAATGTGAAAATTGCAACTGTAGCCATCCTTGCACAGAAAAAGTTTGCACAAAGGTTAGGGTATTTTTCATGCTGTCACTTGGACAGTGTAGAGGCCACCGAACACGTCATGACGTTCTGTCCTGAGCCACATCTGGTGCATTACGAGATAGTATGCCTGTGAAGGACATCTGTCTGATGCTATCCAGCCACTGTGTTTTAGGTCTTCCAGGAGGTCTTTTCCAACTTGCTTCCATTGGGTCAAAATTGAAGAGGATCCTACAGAGAAGTTAAATTTTTGCACAAAAAAATCCCTACTTCAATATCATTATTTTGCAAGTTCAAATAATTTCCCAAGATTACTGCAATTTTGCTGAAGTTCTGTAAATTTAAAGTCACTTAGTGGGTAAAATTTTCAAAAGCACCTGAGTGACTTAGGAGCCCCTCTAATTGAAAATCAATAGGACTTAGGAACCTAAGTCACCTACATACGTTTGAAAATTCTACCCTTTGTGAATACAGTCCTTCCCCAAATCCTCTCCTTTTTCATGAAGAATATTTTGCCCAGCAGATTACCCATAACCAAGATGAAATTCTTCAGACATCCAAACTAAGAAGACCACAAATACCTATTTGTGTGCTTAAATTTATCCATGGGACTACTCACATGCATATAGTTAAAGGTGTGTCTCTAAGTGTTTGCATGATCAGGGACTATCCTCTAACTGGACCATTGCACTGGCATGGCTCCTTATTGAAACCACACATGCGTAAGGGTTCATCTGTGTGGATCCAATTGCAGAATCAGAGTTTAAATGTAGAATCGACCTGGATGATTCTGTAATCTAGAGTGTCATATTCCTTATGTAAAAGGCCTGATTTTCATCCAGCCTCCTCCCTGTCTCCCTTTTTGACCCAACAAGTTTGTAAGTAATCTGCAGATGCAACTGACGTAACGCAGCTGTGAGATTTTCCAAAGTTGGTCAGCTTTAGTCTAACTTCTTCCATTGAAGTCAGTGGAAGTTTTACCACTGACTCCAGCGGGAACAGAGTGAGGCTGGCACTGATCCCACCCTACGTGTTTTACTACTTGCTTTTGCTTTTGTAGTAGATGAAATTATATAATTTGTGCCTATAGTTGTTTTTGCCTGCAAATGGTGGATTGCAGGGGAGGGGAGAAGAGAAGAGGGGGATGGTTTTAAAAGTCTACCCCTTTATGAATCTCCGACTTCTCTCCCTTTGAGTCAGTCATTGTCCTTAATGATTTGCAGTCAGGGTTCTATAAATATATAGAAGGAGTTGGCTCTCTGATCCTTTCCCTTGTCAAGGGGAAAGACGCAGATAGGCTATTAACACAGTTTTGCAGAAAGCATGAGCGAAATAAAAATCTTTTTGAGAAAGCAGCAAAAATATAAAAATAACCCAAGAGAAAGTCTAGTCAGTGAATGCATTAGAACTTTGAAAGTTGCCCCAGTAAGGGGGTTTTTTTTTTTGTTGTTTTTTTTTTAGCAAATGCTGAATCTTTGGTGCTGTTGAGTCTAATGACCAACTTGCTTGTTATTTTCCATTTGTGGGTGACAGGATACTTTTCAACAACCTAAGTCCATCTCAGTGGGATTTGTGTTTGTCACTAGGAGGTACAATAACTAAGTTTTCAAAACAAAAATGTCAGTTCAAAGTTTCATGGGAAACACCATGGAAACTGATAAAAATATGTCTCATCAGCAAAGTAGCAAAGGTTACCAGTCAAGAGCTTCCACATTTGTTGTTCTAAGGTATGGCAACTACGGATCCCCTTTCAGTGGGTTATTTGTGTGTTGTGGGCTTAGCTGAAGGAAGCATCAGCCCTGAAGGTACTGCTTTATGTCAGAAATGGGCAGTGTGGCAGATTAGGGGAACAAACAAAATATTAGTTTTACATATGACCCTTAAAGCATCATTTTTAAAAGGAACCTGTCTGCAGACAGTTTGCAAAGGATCACATGCCCATAAATACGATTAATGCTGCGGGCCTGATTCACTACTGCATTATTCTAGTTTCATGCTGGTGAAACTCATTAGATCATTGCTTGAGTAACTGCAAGGTAAAAACTGACATGTAGGGCAGGGAGTGGTGAGGAAACTGATCCTGGGTTAATGAGAATACTGCTGCATGCTCCAATGGTAACTTGTGGCTAGTAGCAAAAGTAAGGCCTCAGCAGGAAGTATATATTACAACTAAGCATCTCCTTTCCATGCAGAGGATCACAGCTGAGACCCTGCCTCCTTAGAGACCTGACTATGCCCACCCCCTATGGCTTTTTACCCCAACTTCTAAGAGCAAAGATGCAAAGAGCATGAGACTTAATTCTGGTCTATGCGAGAGACCTACCGCTTCTGGTGCCCTTGTGCAGACCCGACTCACACCGGGACTGGAACTCAACAACTTTGAGCTCCTGCCAGATCACTAGGCAGGCCCTGCAGCATCAAGGCCTAGCAATCCTTTCAGCTACAGCTGAGGCAAGGGTTGGAATGTTGTTGCAAGTTCTTTGCCCCAGCATATCTAGCTGCACATGTCCAAACCAACAAGAGCTGTGGGGCCCCAAAAAACCCAATCCCCCCCATCCCACCCCCCAAAAAACAAACAAAAAAGCCCCACACCATCACATCCCTCTGCAGCTGTGAGTCTCAGAGCCCAGGTCAACTGACTTGGGCTTGTGCTTTGGGGTTAAATGTAGCAGTGTAGACATTCCCTCTCAGAATGGAGCCAGGGCTATGAGAGCTCATTTACTGGAGAAAGCCACATCGAGGGCTAAATCCCCGCTGGACAGGTACAGAACTAGGGCTGTCTGGATTTAAACTGGACCAATGGCCTCCCTGCTCGCACGTGCATGTATAACTTATGGACGCCAATAGGGCTTGTGCATGCACCTGAGGCCTCTATTTGTCCACTATTTTCATACTTCAAATACTAAGGAGCAGCGCAGTCCTGTGCAGGCAAAAGGAAAATTAACTACACTAAAAGACTGAGTCCTTCCAAAAGCAATTAGCCAAGTCTCTGACTGTGTGGTGCTTACAAATCCTATACAAGAACAGGACACCCGCACTGATCCTGAGCAATGGGGGCTTATTTGGAGGCAGACGTAGCACATGTGGCTGGCAGCAGCTCGGACTAGTCATGTGTGAAAATGGACAGGAGTCTGTCCCTACTTGCTGCAGAGGAAAGAAGAGATGTCAGTGTTGCCAACTCTTCTGATGTTATAACCAGTCTGGCAATAAATGGCATTTTTTCCTAAAGCCCCCTACTTCTGGAGATGTGATTGTGTGAGAATCTCAGCTGCTTTTCTTTAAGTTTGTTGCCTTAAGATCCTAGAGAAGAGCTTGAAAAAGTGACACACCTGCATCCTAAAGGCTTAGAAATTAAAAAAAAATTATTCAAAAAATCATCTCATGATATTTAAGCTAATCTCATTATTTTTGAGGCCTGACTCTCAGGTTCTGAATGCTTGGGTTGGCAATGCTGAAACACTCACAAATAATGTCTGCTTTATTGTTCTCTTGATATAAGGTAAAGGTTATTCTGACTAGAGATAAGTGTGTGCGTCATTTGTACATGGAAAAATACAGAGGCAAAGGCAGCTGGAAAGTGAAAAGCCCTACTCCCTTTCTGCATTAGTGTGCAGTGCCAGTCAGGTATTTGGGCACCTCAAAAGGCAGATAAATACTTACAGGGATTTACAAAAGCACATAAATGAGTTAGGCACCTAACTCCCATTGCAATTTAACTCCTGATGGAAGATGGTGCATTAATCCCTTAGGCACAATGGAAGGATCCAGCTATAGCACATACTGTAGCTCTCTTGGACAGAGAACTACACATTTTTAATTACAGGAACTTTTAACAAGCTGGTAGCTCATTAAGGACAAATGGCTGATAATACTGCCTGACAGCTCTCCTGAGGTGTGAACAAATGGCCCTGTTGTTACTTAATACGTATCAGTATGTCCTAGCCACTATAGCAATCAAAGGAACTACCCTAATCACATTTTTGTTTTCAATTCAAATGAACATATTCTGCTCATTCTAGCACATTCTGTATCTAAGTCTCCATCTTGTCTCGAATAAAAGATGCATATCTACTGTTTGTCAATGCCTGACCTTTTTTCTTTTTACATATAAGCCAAACATTAGAAAACCAAACTGATAAGCACAGCAAACAATCTGCCAGAAAAAGACCCCCCCAAAAAAAACAAAAAGACAGGTCGCTGGTCATAGTTCTAAAAACCTAATCACTTACTCAGCAATTTATTGAGGGTTAGAGCCAAAATTAAGAGACATTTCGGATTCAAAGCAAAATACATATACAAAAGTGCATTCATCATTCTGTGCACAATTAATACCCTTGTACTGACACTGGTGTGTGCACTTTTACGTGTCCATTTCTGGCAGAGAGTTGGGGCTCTAACTTTTCAAAACTTGGCTCTGAATGTAGATTTGAATTTGCTCCTCAACGTTGAAGAATTAATCTTCATAGATTTTCTAAAAATCATATGGTGACTTTTCTTTTTTGGTGTAGCAATTGACTGAGTGAATCAGCGCTCTATATTCAACTAGATGGCGTCTCTCGGTTTGTCAATTCATCTGCAGGGCCGGTGCTTCCATTTAGGCGGCCTAGGCAATCGCCTAGGGCACCAGGATTATTGGTGGGCGGCATTTTGCCGGAGGGGCAGCAGGTGGCTCTGCTGGAGCTGCCACAGTAATGCCTGCGGAGGGTCCGCTGGTCCGCGGCTCCAGCGGAGCTGCCGCAGTCGTGCCTGCGGACGGTCGGCTGCTCGCGTGGCTCCAGTGGACCGCCCGCAGGCACGACTGCGGCAGCTCCACCGGAGCCGCGGGACCAGCGCGTGGGGTGGCGAAATTGCCATGCGCCTAGGGCGCTAAAACCCCTAGTGCCGGTCCTGTTCATCTCTCTGGCTGTAATACGAGAACTTTAGAATACCATATCAGGTCAATTGCAGTTTCAGGGAGTGTTCTAGGTGTCAGTGACCAGAACCCTGCTGATTTTGGTGAAAGTCAGAAAACTGAGGGAGGAAATGGGGCAAACATGGTGCCCCTATCATCTGATTAGCAGATGAACCAGCTTCAGCCACCTCTGTAATTGTCTTTAAATCAATTCTTGCAGAATATGCCCCATCACAGCTCTGCCTATCATCCCAAGAGTTTAAAAATGTTGACACTCTAATGACTTATTTCTCAGGAAGAAATAAGAATGGTATGGGGAAGTGAGAGGAAGAAGGAACACGTGGAGCAGGGTGACCAGATGTCCCATTTTTATAGGGACAGTCCCATTTTTTGGGACCTTTTCTTATAGAGGCGCCTATTACGCCCCCGCCCCTGCCCCGTTTTTTCACAGTTGCTATCTGGTCACCCTATGCATGGAGCCCTTGCCATGGAGGAGAATGGGAAAAATGGTATGGAAGAAGGGGACACTCAGTGGTTTGAGCATTGGCCTGCTAAACCCAGGGTTGTGAGTTCAATCCTTGAGGGGGCCATTTAGGGAACTGGGTTAAAAATCTGTCTGGGGATTGGTCCTGCTTTGAGCAGGGGGTTGGACTAGATGAACCTTCCAACTCTGATATTCTATGAAATAGAGCCCCTGCTATGGTGGGGAAGGAGGAGGATAGGGGAAACGGAGGGACACAGAACCCCTGGCATATAGCAGAGGGAGAATAAGGGACCTGGCTGTAAGGGAAGGGGCAGGGGAGAAATAGGAGACACAAAATCCTTGGTGTGCGGGATAAGGCAGAGGGTTGCAGGGAGTCTCTGAAATAGAGGGAGTTGGAAGGCAGGACTGGAAAAAAGCCCTCGATGTGTGCAGTGCACTCATCCTACAGAAGCAATGAAATGTGTTACTTCTCCTCCTGGTTTATATAAAGTCTGTGAAATAATCTACCTTTTACAAACAAAATTTACCTAATCCTCTATTGGAAGATAGAACAACATTCAGTTATTCCCAGGTAAAAGCTTTATGTCTTTTTCACCATACAACATTTACTTTTCAACAAAGCTGAGAAAAGAGAAGACCAAGGGCCAGATCCTCTACACCTATAAAGAAGGGCAGATTCATTTACTTAAAATGGTGGCCTACCTCCGTTCACTTCAATGGAGCTACATCTATTTACATCAGCTAAGAATCTGGCCTTCATTTTATTGCTACTTGTTGCTCATTCAATTGTCTGCATGAGCAAAGTAAAGTGAATGTCATCAGTGGCTTTGATTTCACCATTAGCCTGAAGAAAACTGAAGACCCCTACCAGCCTGTGTCAGGGATGCGCATATCTATGCAAATATTAAGATAAACAATGCTTCTCTCTAGCCCATGGAGGAGTTTTGCTACCTAGGTAGCATGGTGTCACAGAATGCCACAATTCATGATGAGATTACCCATCATACAGCTAAGAGCAGATCTGCATTTGGAATGCTGTCTCAACATCTAGGGAGCAATGGGGTATGAAACGAAAAGACTATCATGCAGTGATGCTCGCAGTGCTTCTTTATGGTTGAGACACATGGACAGTATGATGTGGACAACCACTTTATCAGTTCCATAGGAGCTGTCTTCGGTGCGTTTCAGGGTCAAATGGTAGGACAAGATTCCCAATATCAAAAACCTTAATCAATGTCAGATGTTTGACATTCAAGGCATGCTCATAAAAACTCAACTGCCTTGGTCTGGACATCTCATTCATATGGGCAACTTGAAAATACCGAAGGACATATTTTACAGTCAGCTAAAGCAAGGCACACATTCTCATAGTGGCCAGTACAAAGGATATAAAGACACACTAAAGTCAAACTTGAAAGCAGGTCAGGTTGATCCCAGCAACTGGGAAGGAACAGCCTATGGCAAAATGAGGAGATGGTAGATTTGTCATGTTGTCCCTAACTGCTTTAACACATTGTACGAGAAAACAGGAACCACACAAAGCAAGGATAGGATAGCCTGCCATGGTCATGGACAGTCCTGTCTGCCCCACATAAACCTGTATTTGCAGTTCCACATTTGGCTCACCTTGTATATATGTGGTCACCTACAGTGATCATTGATTTCAACAGACTCCACGTGAAGATGTAAATACATCTGTGCCAGCATGGCTCTGCGATTGCAAGGACCGGAGAGACCTGTTCAGGGAGTTCACACCTCCTGTGCACTGCAGAGCACAGCTCTGTGGAGTCCCCTTGCACTGCTGCATGGGTCAGGGATTCACTGACCCAATCCACAAGGAGAGGGGAAGAGGACACTGCACTCATGAAGATACTTCAGTTCTCAGTGGGAAACTTCCATCCATCCAGTGCATCCCAGGACATTTACTTGAGCTTTGCACTGGGGCGTGGTTTTTAGCCCCTCACTGCTTTGCGCATCAGGTAATACCTACTGCATTAGCTCATAGTGGGATGAATTAATGTGTGTTATGTGCTTTGAGATCTGTGGATAAAAGGCTCTATACGCTAGCGAAGTGTTGTTTTCATAGTAACTTATTCTTTAAATCCATAAATAACTGATACTCAATTTGCAAGAACAAATAATGTTAGGTTTACAAATATTACAGGACCAGTTTCTGCATGCATAGTTAATGCTGGTCAGTGCCCATTAACAATCATATTCCCCCAAATTGTGATCTTATTTGTTTCTTTTCTGTGGTGTTTGACGTCTTCCCCTTCCCTCCTTTATTCAAATACAGTATGGCCCATACAACTATAAACACAGCAGTAATCAAAGTTTGGGGCCATGACTTTCTAAAGTGACTAATAGTTTTGTCTGTCCTTTGAAGACCTTAAAAGGAGCCTGATTTTCAGAAACTGTCAAGCACCTGCCCTTGGAAAAAAATAATCCGATCTCTTCAAAGTGTTCCAAGTTGGGCACCTGAAAATCATACGGGTTTTTGTTTTGGTTTTTTTCCATGCAGAAATATTAAGTACATTAAAATATGGGCAATCCCCCGCCCCTCCACATCCCAAATCCCTTTCCACTCCCCATATTAAAGGCTAGATTATGTCCAAGTGCGGGACAAGAGTACAAGAAGCTTTCCTTTCCACGGATCCTGTGCAGAGGTCAGCCATAATCAGGCTCGGGGTCAAAGCCATGACCTTTTTTCTCTCTAATTGGTTGCAGCTAGCCTTGCAGGCCAGGCGCAGTCAGGAATGCACGTTGCATTCTATTAAGGGTGGTGGAATGGAATCCGGGCTGAGTCAGCAGAGACAGAGCAGCGGTTCTCAAACTTTATTGCACCATGTCCCTGTCTGACAAAAAAAACTACACGACCCCAGGAGAGGGAACCAAAGCCTGAGCCCCAGCACCCCGGGTGGGGGTGGGCAAAGCCAAAGCCCAAGGGTTTCAGACCCAGGCAGAGGGTCTGTAACGTGAGCCCTGCCACCCAGAGCTGAAGCCCGAGTCCTGCTGCCCAGGGCTGAAGCCTTCAGGCTTTGGCTTCGACCAGAAGCAGATTTACAATGAAACACACAGTGCCCTGGCACTCCCCCTGTCCAACTACAGAGGACCCCAGGGCTGGGCAGCCCAGCACCATCCAGCCCCCCATGTGGGGGTACCGCTGGGGGGCAGAAGCTGTGGGGGAGAGCAGGGAGGGAGCCATTTAAGAGCCGTGCTGGAGGCACGGCGTGCGGTGCGCTCTCCCAGCCAGTGAGCTGGGCTCCTGCTGGCTCCTGGGATTCTTGTTGCAGGCTGGCGCTGGTGGCCCCGTGTGTCAGATCAGGCAGCCATGTAAGGGGCTGGCTGGGGGCATGCTGTAGAGGAGGCAAGTGTGTTCCTCTGGTGGGGCGTCCATCTGCACTCATCCTGCTGCCCTGCTCCTCTGGAGGCCGGGAAGCGTAGGTGCAGCCCCTGGCATGCACTGCGGCTGGCGGCCCCTGGAAAAAAGCTAGGGGAAGGGAGCGGCAGGCCTGGGGGTGAGTGGGGTCTCAGCTCTCACGTGCTGCTGCTGCCACAGCTCCCTTTGGCTGGGAACAGGAGCAGTGGCGGGGCATCCAGCCAGGTAAGGTAACCCCAAGGCGCGACTGGGACTGCCCCAGCCCTAAGCTCCCTCCCCTGCCCCTTATACACCCCCCAGCCTCCTGGGAGCGCCAGCCCACCCCACTCCCCTCACACTTGCACCCTCCTCACAACTCCAGACCTGACTCCTGCACCCCCTCACACTCTCCCAGCCCCCTGACGACCCTAACTCTGCACCCCAACCCTCTGCCCCAGTCCTGAGCCCCCTCCCACACCTCAGCTCCTGGCTAGATCCCACACCCCAATTTTTTTTTGTTTTTAATAAAGCACTCTTATCCAAAGCACTTTACAATAGTTATCTAATGGCACAAACAATATTTGGAAAGATCATTAAATTGTCTGCCTCAACCTTTAGCAATTTTCCAGTGGTCTGTGGGAAAAAAGTTAGACTATAAAAACAATCAAGGTACCACTTTATTTTCATTTACTCCCATTAATTATAATATAGGAGGAGGATGAAGAAAAAAAGAATGAAAAACAGGGATGGGAGAGATGAGAGAATGTTCTTTTTCTTTGCTGAGTGCCAAGGAGGTCCCCAAAAATGAGCTGAGCACAGGGCCCCACTAACTCTAAATCTGCCACTGGCTTCGATCCCAGGTGGTAGGGCTCTGGCTTCAGCCCCAGGCTACAGCAAGTCTAAGACCAGCCCTGGCAACACCATTAAAATGGGATTGCAACCCACTTTGGGGTCCCAACCCACCATTTGACAATCCCTGCAACAGAGGGCTGAGGCCATAGCATGACCCATGGGGTACATGACTCATGGTGTAAAATAGCTCATGGGATGAGCCAGAACCTAGCCATATGCGTGTAGGAGTTGGTCATTGGATCCCTGGACCCTCTGAAACATTTGCCTTGTATGATGTTTGTGATGTACTTGTACAACCTAGTACAATGCGAGTCCTTGATGCAAAGGTAATATACAACAACACATCCTTTGCATGTATTCTTAATAGCAAGAGAAACAATACTTCTTTCCTGGGGAAAACCTTTTCAAAATATACATCTTTTCTGAATCAAATATACTCAGCATCATTAGGCTTGATCAGGGCCGGATTATGACATTCTGAGGCCCTAAACTATGTCAACTATAAGAGGCCCCATACTATAAAAAAATTAATTATTATTTTCACAGAAGGGACATTGCATGTATAAACAGAAAAGTTTTCTATTTGCATATATACAAAGGTGAAGTTGTAAAAATAAAATAATAATCTACCTAGGCGCTAGAATTTCGAGTGCAGGGTTGCTGCAGCACCCCCTGGTTTGAAGTGGTTTCCATTATATACAGGGTTTACGGATTAGTTCAATGTCTCAGCACCCCCGCTATAAAAATTGTTCCAGCACACCTGATAATCTAACTAAAACAAGTCTCGCAATATGCCCGTTTGCATTATAAAACAGTTTCAAATTAACCTATTTTCGTCTATGATTTCTTAATTAGTAGACATGAAAACTTTATATCTACAGCAACACAAAAGTAGTTACAGTTACACAGACCAGCTTACTTAATGGAAGCAGTACAACCTGTAGTATGTCTGTCTGCACATCACATAAGTTTTAACACTGAAATTTAAAACATTTTCTTTAGTGATTTTTGGAGAGCAAAGTCATTGATGATGTCCTCAAATGATAAGCTATGGAGCTGGCACTTTTGATGCACAGAATACTTAGGGCAGATTGCCTAGAAAATGCTGCAAGAAAAGGTGACATCTCTCTTCACATTTGCTTCTGTATTGTTTGTCTCCTCCAGGATTACTAATTAGTTTTGAGTAAACACCTTGGACATGCATAGTGACAACAAGCAATATGCGTGAAAGAGAAAAAGAATTTATCAGAGAAAAGACTGGTAATCTCTAGATAGGCATTGAGAAAGTGTGAAAAACTAGCCTATATTCAGGCAAATATAATGAATACCATAGGCTTTAATAGCCTATAAATCATATATGCACATAGTTTGAAACAACTTGCTTACCGAATACTCAGAATATTTTGATATATATGTATATCTTCCTTCACTTCTCTCAAAACCCTCAATTTATTATTTCATCAGCACTCTGATATTTACTGTAAAGGTTCCTGAAACTGACGGAGGGAAGCCAACACAAGTTTATCCTTCTCAAGATCCACTCAACCCAAGTTCATAAGATGATCATCTGCAAACTCAATCATGTGACGCATGGATAGCATGTGGAGCAGAAAGCAGCATGTGCACTAAAATATGCAATTGTACGTATGTACAGATCAGAAGAAGAAAACACACTAACACTTAAGAAAAGGAAGAAAAACAGGAGCAAAGGCACTATACAAGTGAGCATGCTGGACCGTAAACAAAAGATGGTGGCCTTCTGGCTATTACCAGCCAAGGGAGACGCTATACATGACGTCACTCCTAGGATGAGTCCCATACGAGTATGAGCTTGGCAGGATTGCTTCACGACACTGCTATCTCCGACCTCACACTTTTTCTGATTTTATCAGCAGTGAGATTACTTATTTCAATAAGTTATGAAGGCACTGTCAGAATTTTACCAGTAGCAGCTGGCCAACAAAATGCTGCCTTAGGAGACTGATAGCAGACTTAATCATAGAAATACGAATTTTACAATAGCAATTGTTTTTCTCTCAGCCCTGGCCTCCTGCCTGTCAATAATGAACAGTTAGTGAAGGATAAGGGTATTTGTGTAGCCAGATGTGTATATTTGTCATATTTAAATGAAAATGTCTATATTTAGCGCAAATCTTTTTTTTCTTCACAACTCCTTTATTTGGCAACTGACTTTGATAAAATTTGAAATAGAGTCAGCTTTTTTATTTTTTAGAAACCCCTCATGTTGTGAGGCCCCAAGCTGTAGCTTGCTTAGTTTATGCCTCAATCAAGCCCTGGGCCTGATCCTGAATTATGCCCATTGACTGAGAGCCTTCAGAACCAGGCCCTTAATCTGCTGGAGATAAAGAATAAAACATGAACCAGCATGTTAAAATGAGTTCTAACCAAATTAGAGATGCAAAGGTGACTAATCACCGCCAGGAGATGCTGAGGACTGAGGTGTCTACGGAAGCAGGCAGAGTATTCCCAAATGCTTCCAGTCGCTCACATCTAAGTATGCACCAGTTTAGAAGCAAATAGGAGTGCAGAAGCATCCATTTTAATGTGCAATTGTCATTGTCATGCACACAAACTTTGTTGGAAACTTACCTCTGGGTGTTTAGAACAGTATGAAAATGTAGGGAACGAGTGGGCTTGGGACAACATTTAATATCTTTAAAGCAAATATGAACACTGGAACCCAAATCACTTTTTCAGCAGTTACAAGAAAAGTTGGCACGAAGTACAAGACGGACAACAGATGATATCTGGAAGTAAACATGGACCCTGCAGGTAGAAAAGTACATATTTGCTCAAGGAGAAAACTGGCATTCTTGCTAACGCTGCACAACACAGTAAGGGAAAATTCCAAACCAATTTCATGATGCAGCAGCTAGCAGTTTTGGTTTTTTCCCTGAATTTTTACTTTTTTGGTATTAAGTTTCAACGTAGCAAACAGATGTTAATCGCCTATGGTTTTGAAGACCTGCTTAAAATTCTACAGCCATGTACATCCCTCAAAGTGCTATCTTAGGGTCTGATTCTTCACTGCTTTGCACCTTTTGCAACCACTTTCACTTAGGAACTCTTCCAATATGGCAGCATTTTACCCTCACTTTGCATGCATGTGCAGCCACAATTTAATCCATGGGGCTAAACTGACACTTATACAATGACACAAAGTGCAAGGCTCAGGAGAACTAGGCCCCTCATTTTTTAACTAATAATGCTTTGCATTTCAGTGGTGCTTTCCATCGGGGACTCAAAAATTATTGAGCCAGATTCTCCATCACCCGGTGTAGCAATTTACACAGTGCAGAATAGGGTAAAGCTCTACCAAATCAGAATAGGGTACTAGGCAATCAGGATCATCATCTGTTTTACCTCTGAGGAAACAGGCCCAGAGCAGAACAAGTGTTGAATTCCTCCTGAGTGGGGTTATGCCTCCTCCATTCCAACTGGCTTTAACAGAGGGACAGCGTATGGCCCATCTCTGGAACCCCTCATAGGGTCACCAGATATCCCAATTTTATAGGGACTGTCCTGGTTTTGGGGTCTTGTTCTTATATAGGCTCCTATTGCCCCCCACCCCATCCTGATTTTTCATATTTCCTGTCTGGTCACCCTAAGCCCTCAGCACTTTGCAGGACTGAACCTTACAGAACATGTCCAAGGATAGAAACCATTGATCTAACCACAAACCCCATCTCCTCAGAAATCTTCAGTGCTGTGTCGCTTTTGCATAAAAGCCTGCCTGTTTTCCTGCTCGATTTGAAATACTGCTGCTGTGCCAGCTCACATTCCTCACTCTCCATAACAAGCAGTAGATGTGAATTATTTTTTCCAAATGAATCTTTAGGAGCTCTCATTAGGTTGAGAGTGGACACAGTCTATGAATATATATTGTATTTACCTTGGGAAGACAGAGCCTTTCAATACTCTCAGTTAATAGATGCCTTTAAATGGGGATTGAGGTCATTCAGAACCTGACAGGAAGTTGTCATCACCTTGCAAGGGTGGGCACGTAGAGAAAGTTCTCTTCCATGCCAAACACTTGCAACAGCGGAAGACATTTGTTTGGCAGTAGCTTGACTGATAAGAGGAAATAGAACTAGAATCCTAGTGGGAATGTGACAGGACCAGTCACAAGAGGTGGAAGCACTTCTGCTTTGCCTTAACTCTTCTCCCTGTGGGAAACTCAATGGGATTACTATTGATTTCAATGGGAACAGAGTGAGGCCAACACAGAGAGCTTTTGAAAATCCCACCCAATGAGTTGCCTTTTCCAGTGTTCATTCACCATCTCTTTTCCTCTTCTTAGTTGTTAAGTGTTATTTAAATCTTTATACCTTTGGAGATGAAGTTGATAACCCTGTCCATGTTAGCTGACCTGTTGTATTCTTCCCCCCAGTAGTAAGATATGCATTTCACTTATATAATCTGTATGTATCTGTCATTGATCAACGGTTCTCCACGTCCATTGAAGGTAGGACAAGCAATAGTGGGCACACTGTGTAGCATGGGAGATTTTGGTGAAATATTAGGAAAAACTTTCCAAGTGTTAAGGATAGTTAAGCGCTGGAATAGGCTTCCAAGGGTAGTCATGGAATTCTCATTACTGGAGATTTTTAAGAACAGATTAGACAAATGCCTGTCAGGAACTCAGAGATGGTCTAAGTTTACCTGGTCCTGCCTCAGAATAAGGGAAGGAACTAAATGTTCCCTAAGTGTCTTCCAGCCTTACATTTCTATGATTGTTTTAGCACCTAGGCCCCTAATGTAGTCAATGGCAGAACTCGCAATGAATTCAGTAAGCCAGGATTTCACCCTTCGAGTCTAAGACAGGTACTATAGAGTTAAAAATGAATTAATATCTAGTTCCTTAATATTTGGGCACTCCAAAGCTAACAGGTTAGCAAAAATAGTCTCTGTTGGTGCAATGGATAGTTCTTGACAACAAGGAACTGTCAAGGCAGATCTGATAACAAGATGAGGGCTCTGATCTAGCAATCAAAACTTCACTTTTCCTCACTGAGAGTTTTGCTTTAGTAAAGGACTGAGCTGAAACGGTCAGATTCTTTCACTTTGATCAGCACAGAGTGGATGGAATCTTGTTGAGAACTGTTCCCATTTCTAACATAGTGGAGTGCTTTCATAATTCTGACAGTCTTTTCTTCCGCTGCCCTTTAAAAGGCTTGTCTGCCTAGGAACACTCATGAAAATTAATCTGATTTCAACAAATGCATTAATTTGAAGTGGATTACTCAAATGGCATTGAATCCCTGTGTGAACACCTTTTGGAAATGGGCTAAGCTAAACCAAATGAAGCCCACTTTAATTCTAAATAAGAGTATCCACACAAGGATTTAAGGGATTAACTAATCCAATTTAAAAGGCAATTTGGATTAATTATCCCCATGTAGACAAGCCCTGAGACATGTTTGGCTCCAGTTCAATTCCTGAAGTAGAGCACCCTTTAAAATGTTCTGATTCCATATGTCCCCACCAAGAAAGATCTTGGCTGCAAAGCTGTTGGGGCAATTTCGGTTTTCCAGAGGACAAACTGCCCCACACTCCTCCCCGCCCCCCAAAAGCAAGATAGTGGTTGGGAAGGGGGAAACTTTCAATAAGAGACATTAAGGGCAGCTTCTGGATGTGATAGACTTAGTACAAATCCTAGCATCTCCCTCTAGGCTGCTAAAAGTTACTGATTACAGACAATGAGGGTTATGCCTAAGCTGCTCATGTAGGTGCGTGGGGCTCAGGCTATGGGATGGTTTAACTGTGCTGTAGATGTTCAGGCTTGGGCTAGAGCCGGGGTGTCACAGCTGGGATGTGGGCAGCCAGACCTAGTAGTCAGAGCCAGAATCCACAGTCACAAGACAGGAAGAGTCAGGAATCAGCTGGGTCAGGATACCAGAAGGTCAGAAGCAGGAGAGAAACTGGAGATCAGAACCACGAATCAGATGCCCAGAGTCATGCTGGGTCAGAGTGCTAGGAAATCAAGCCATGGAAGCACAAGGCACACAGTCCAGAACAGGGTAGCCCAATTGTTCTGACAGCTACCTGTTCCTGCTGCTATCTTAAGTAGGCCCACTAGGCCAATCAACTGCTCTGGGACTCTGCCAATAGGAATGCAGGGGCAGAGTCTGAAACTGGGGCTGGGCTTCACGGATCCCAGGGAAGCAAGCGCAGGCTGCCAGATGGACAGTTGGAGCGTGGCTGCACCTATACATCCTGCTGACCGTGGTTTGAGACCAATGGGTCATGACACTGGGCTCTAGGATTCTCCATCCCAAGCCAGATCTCCTGCACTGCAGTTAAACAGCCCCTTAGCCCAATCCAGTTGACATGGGCCAGGCATGGGTGTTAATTGCAATGTAGACATATGCTGAGAGACCTGATTAGAGCTTAACCTCTGGTCTTGTGTTCAGGCTGTATGCATTTGATTCAAATCCAGCCACTAGAGAGAAAAAGTCTGCCATCCCTGCTCAAATGTCTGGCTGCCTGTTGTCAGACAACATTTACACTGAAGGATTCATGGCAAGAGTCGATGGCAGCAATAGAAAGTGAAGACAATCTTTGCCCAAGATTTTGGAAGCAAGATGAATCTGGAAATCTGTTTCTTTTGAAGTCTCTCTGGAAGGGAATATTAGCCACACCAACTCTGCAATTTTTTAACTAGCATCTTCCTTTTCAAAGACTTATAAAACTCCTTAACCTTTTACTCTGAATTACATGGGTTTCTTGTTTTTTTTAATTTTTATAATGTTTTACAATCAGCTACTGACATATCCTCTGAACTTTAACTTTGACTCAGTTTTTTATTTTTTGTCTGCGTTAGGCTTATTGACCTCTATTCTGTAAAACATTTAAACACATGCTTAACTTTGAGCACCGAGTAGCCTGGACTTCATAGTGTTGTTTCACTGAAGCATGAATATCAACTTTAACTAAGTAAGAAGTCCCACTGATTTCAAGTGGGCCACTCAATGTTTAACGTTAAGCAGGTGCTTAAGTGATTTGCTGGGTTGAGGCCCTATTTATAGGGTTGCCAGGTATTCAGTTTTTGACTGAATGCCCAGTTGAAAAGGGACTCTGGTGGCTCCAGTCTGCTGACCAGGCCATTAAAAGTCTGGTGGGCAGTGCAGCAGCGCTAAGGCAGGCTTCCTGCCTGCCGTGGCCTAACATGGCTCCTGGAAGCAGTGGCTTGTCCCCACTCCGGCTCCTACACGTAGGGGCAGCCAGGGGGCTCTGCATGCTGCCCCCAACGCAAGCATCAGTTCCATAGCTCCCATTGGCCAGGAACCACGGCCAATGGGAGCAGTGCCCACGGACAGGGCAGCACGCAGAGCTGCCTGGTCATGCTTTGCCATAGGAGCTGGAGGGGGAATATACCTCTAACAGCTCCTGGAAGCAGGGTAAGCGCTGCCCAGAGCCTGCACTCCTGACCCCCTCCAATACCCCATCCCCCTCCTGCCCTCCAAATGCCTTGGTCCCAGCTCAGAGCCCTCTCATGCACCCCAAACCCCTCATCCCAGCCCCACTCCAGAGCCCACACCCTCTCAGCCCAGAGCCCTCTCTCCCTCTCACACATCCCCAACTGCCTGCCCCAGCCTGGAGCCCCCTCACCCACTCCAAACCTTTCATCCCCAGCCTGGAGCCTCATCCTGCATCCCAAATCCCTCAACCCTGGCACCACCCCAGAGCTCTCACCCCCTCTCACACTCCAACCCCCTGAGCCAGCCCAGTGAAAATGAGTGAGTGAGGGTGGGGAGAGTGAGCAACAGATGGAAGGGGGGGTGGAGTGAGCAGGGACAGGGCATCGGAGAAGGGGCGGGGCAGGGGCAAGGGTGTTTGGTTTTGTGCAAATAGAAAGTTAGCAACCCCACCTATTCAGGAAATTCCTATCTATACGTAAGGGACACATTTATAACCCCATGAACTTGAGGATGACATGGGAAACATGAGCCACTAATTTATATCAGCAAAAGATGTAAGTATATATTTTTATGGTCTGGTTCTTAAAAGGACCAGGCAATAGTCTGTGGAGTCTGTTTCCTAGGTCATTGGTTCATATATAACCCTAATCACTGTTGTTGTCATTGTTATTGTCTTTGGGGGAGGGAGGGCACCAACTACAAAAAAAAAATAGGCTGAAACATACCAGTGTGATAGCTGCCTTCTTGGGAGACACACCACAGACTGCGCCAGAGACCATCAGAGGTAAAACTGTAAGCTGCTGTAGTTTGAACAAAAGAGCCAAGGCTCTAGAGGTGGGGACTGTAATAACATGCATCCTCTGTAGAGTGGCACAGAGTAGGAAGTGTAACACATGCCACTCAGAGGGTCACACCAGCTCAAATTCAACTATCCAGACAGCTATAGTACCTGGTGCGCGAGTGGGAACTGGAAGTAGAGTAAGAATCAAGTGTGTTTTGAGGAGGAATTGGAAGGCAAAGAGAGATTGTTTGGTGCATGGCGCTTGGAACCATCTGCACAAGGGGCATGGTGAAGGCATGGAAATCACAGTGGAAGACAGATACAAAGGGAGGGGTGCTAGGGCTGAATATTGTGAGTGAATGAGTGTTTGAAGATGGATGGATATGGTCAGAGTGACAAGAGAAGAAGAGGCTTTTGGCGTGATGGATGGATTGGAGGGAAGTGCAGAGCAAAGGCAGGTCAGAGAACAGAACAATGTACCTAGTTCAAGTAACTCCCTAGTAATGACTGTTATAATATTCATGATAAATAACTTCACAACACAGTTGAAATTATTTTAAAATTTTTAAGCTTACAGGCAGGAATATTCCCCAAACCAGAAATTTTAAAGCAAATATTGACAAAAACACGAGAACAGAGGAATATAGGAATTACCATATCAGAGCAGACCCTAGGTATATATTGTCTAGTGCCCTGTCTTGGACAATGGCCAGAACCATGTGTGTCAGAGAAAGTGGCAAGAGACTTAATAGCAGACAATTATGGTATTATCAGCCCATATGGGAAGTTTCTTCCTAACCATGTCTGAGAGAACAAATTTCAGTGGAGTAAGGCAGGGGTTGGTAACAACTGCACAAGATCCCAGAAAGAATTAGAGGAATGCAAGTCAAATCAGAGCAAGCAGACCTCATTCTCAAGGAAGCTCAAGGCAAAGGGAAGGAGAGGAATAGGGACAGTAGTTGAAGAGACAAGGGTTTTTAATAGTCTAAAGGAGATCATATTATGTTTGAAGGCAAAGAGAAATTACCCCAGTGTGTCAGGGAGTGCTCCACTACAATTGTGTTGGCACCTCCTCTGGGACACTCTGGGGATTAGCTCTTGAGGTTGTCATCCCCATCCACAGTTTGCATGCTGTCACTCCATCTCTGGTCTGCAGCTTCTCTAGCCCCAGGATCCACAGCATCCTCTTTGTGACTTAGATCTCTAGCTAGGTCACTCAGTGTTCCTTCTTCTGGGGTTCAGTTCATCAACAGTCCTAGGCAGTCTGCCATTCACTCCCTCAGTGGCAGGTAGGGGAACCCAGACCTGCCCTCCACTCCCAGGTTATGTTCTCCATCCATGGTGATGCCTCCAGCAGGGGGCAGAAAAGCTTTGGTACATCCCATCATAGGAAGTAATTAGATAATGGGGGTAGGTTAAGGGGTTAAAAGCACCCAACAGGAGTGATATCTCAGAGTCCAATATTGGGATGAGAGAGGAAAGCAAACAGTGTGGGATTGAGGCTGGAGAAGATGTAGTGATCAGCTGATCATATTCATTAGAATTACTCAGAGCTTGTAGCTTGGCTGGTTTAGCTCCTAACATTTGACAAATGGGCATCTACCACAGTCAGCATGTTAATTCTGAAGAGAAAGCACTACATTTATCCATGACTAGGGTTGTCAGAATAATTTTTTTAATATAATTTCAATGTTTATTTTCAAGCATTTTTTATTTTTATTGATTTAAATGTTCACCGTTGCAGGCGACTATGGGAGGAGGTGTCATACACTAGGGGGCATCAGTCAATAATTCTTTAACGACAGTAGTCTCAAAAAGTAGATTAAAAAAGTTAAAGCTTCATAATTGTTAAAAGACCAATTGTCAAAATATACAACGTAAACAGCCTCAAACTCTAATAAGTTTTCAAGGAGCATTTTTTTCCCTTTGTCTATCTGAAAGTTTAAATGATTATTGAGGGATATATTTTGTTAGTTGTGTGTGTACAGTGAAGTTGACGTTTATCAACATTTACTGATCAGAATCTAATTCTTCCAAGCCTATCCTTGATGTGGGCTACTCTCCTACTTTTTCTACTGTGCATATGCTCAAGGCTGTTTCCACCAGTCACTTATTTCATTCCTCCCAGCCAAAATCAAAGGGTTGCCCACTGTAGGTCAGACCACCACTTCACTGGAAGAAAGTTAAAGGGTGATTAACAAAGAGGTTGAGGGGTCCAGTAGAAAGCGAGTTATGTAATTGGGCTATGAATGGTCGATTTATTCACTGCGAATAATATTTGTTATGAAGTCAGCCCCTTTCTCCATTTATAAACTGATCCCTATTTTGAAATAAATATGGGCCAAATCCTCGGCTGGTGCAAATCACTGCATTCCCCATGGTGGAGTGATGCAACTTTACAACATCTGACCAGGGGCGCCTCTAGGTATTTTGCTGCCCCAAGCACGGCAGGCAGGCTGCCTTTGGTGGCTTGCCTGTGGGAGGTCCCCGGTCCTGTGGATTTGGCAGCAGCCTGCGGGAGGTCCACCAAAGCCATGGGACCAGCAGACCCTATGCAGGCATGCCACTGAAGGCAACCTGCCTTCCGCCCTCACAACGACCAGCAGAGTGCCCCCCATGGCTTGCCACCGCAGGCACACACTTGGCATGCTGGTGCATGGAGCCGCCCCTGCATCTGACAGTCTAGCCCTCTGTTATTCAGAAGTACTCACTGAAGAATTCAGACAAATATTTTTCTGCCTGTCAGTCAGTCAGTCATAAAACTCTTTGCAAATTGATCACTGTTCATTGTTCCTAATGCATGCTTGAGCCACAAAGCTCTATGACTAATGAAATGACATTTTTTAAAACAGGAGAATTGTGAATAAGAAATAAAGCACTCCTGGGATGAATCATTTTTTGGTGCGTGTTAAAATGAGTGAAAATGTCAGGGCTTGCAAACATTTTCACAGCTCTGCCAGTTGTCCAGATCATCAGGAATAACTCAAACCCATGACATATAGAACTCAAACTCACATCAAAACTGCACAACTCACATCTTTTACTATTTAACCAGCTTTCCTCCTGGATGTTACCTCAAGTCATCTCCCAGAAATTGTGGGCTGATATTTGGTCCTACACAAGGGGAAAGGGTCAATCCCATCTTCCAGACAACAGAGATACATTGTCTGAAATAGGGCTCTTTTCCCCTTGGGCTATGTACATTCTAAGGTCCAGTTTCATCTTTGTTTCCATGAAAATCCCTGGAATATGAACACAGCACAGAATATGTCATTCCACATCTTTACTTTTTGTTTTTCTGAGAATTCTGGGGCCAATTGAATGTAGAAATTCAATCCTCCTTTACCTTCGGTCTCACTAATGTATCACATCAACCTGTGATATTTTTCTTTAGCTAAATAGAAAATCAGATTCACCAGCAGCTCTGACTTCTTTCTGCTACTCTACTCAAGCAAAGCAACCATAAATTCATCTTAAGTGTCCAGTGTATGTCTGTCATTGGAGCAGCGTAAAGCATCTGGGTGTGTGCTTCCTGATGAGTCCGGTACCTCATCTTTTATAAAAAAAATTAATTTTAAAATAGTTTATTAGATAGTTGCAATTATGGATTAATTTCTGAACTTAATATTCCTAGCTAGCCAAACCATTACCTGCACACCGTTAGTCCAGATCACTTTTGTATAAATATTAGCTAAAAATATGCATGGTTATGGGATTAGGCTAAATTACACATTAATAAAATCCCTTTAATCCCTTTTATGTCATTTGAGAAGGTAATTTACACAGATCTTTTTCTGTCTGGGTGTTGGAAAGTTAGTGAATTTACCAGGTCTTCAAAACAAAAAGTTCCAGGTCACAAACTTCATAAGCAAATAATTTTATCAATTTCATTTTTGGCAAGGATATTTCCCATTTTGTAATCTTCAGGCCAAATGGAAAGTGTCTAATGTGCAGTTAATCTTTTACAGACACCGACTGAGAAGAGTATATTAATCAATGCTCTTTCCATCAGTCTTTCTACTATTCCTGAATAATTCATCCCCACAAAATAAGCTGCAACCATGAAGTGGCTAGCATTTATTTCTTTTATTTTCCTCTTCAGTTTTGCTATATCCAGAGATCTGAAAAGATCTGCTAGAGACACAGGTAAGAAAGATCTATATTAGCTACTTGCTTTCATGATGTCTTTGCAAACTTTGTGTTTTATAATTGTTTTGGTAACTGGTTGAAGTTAATTTTGCAGCCTCATAACTGAACTTTAAGGGCATGATCCAAAGTCAATGGAAATTAATGAAACAATTACCACTTACTTCAGTAGGCTTAAAAGGAATGCAGAAATCCCATAATCTTAGGTAGGCCTGAAACAGTATCCTTCCAGATAATGACTCTAGTAATTTATCTAGTGACAGTCTCTCTTTTACTTTAAGTTAGCATAATTGTTCTTCACTGTTTCAAAAAAATCATTGAATAGTGTTATTAGGACAGAATGGCTGCCAAGTTCCCCCCCAGAGATGGATATAGGGCAGTGGTAGATGAATAATTGCTTTATGCACACACCTTACAAAGAGCCTTGGGATGAGCAATGCTGTATAATTGTAAGCTATAATCACTACAGATAGGCCAAACTGAAATCTTTTATATGACACTTCCACTCACCGAGGACAATGGTGATTTGCATACAGTGGAACAAGAATCCAACCCAACCTAGCTTTAATTTTGAGTTTGCAAAATAAAAACCCTTCCAACAGATCCCCAAACCAAAATGTATCGTCCTCAGCTCATCTCTAGTTTGAGGAGTACAGTGGTTGTCATTGAAAGTCCACATGTACCAATAGTTATAGGCCTGGTCTACAGTAGAAAATTAGGTTGGCATAACTATGTCGCTCAGGGGTGTGAAAAATCCACATGCCTGAGTGGCATAGTTATTCCAACCTAAGTCGCTGTGTAGACAGCACTAGGTCCATGGAAAAATTCTTCTGTTGACCGAGCTATCACCTTTTGGGGAGGTGGATTATATATGCAAATGGAAGAACCCATCCCGTAGGCATAGGTAGTGTCTACACTGAAGTGTAGACATACCCATACAAGTTATTTCCTATACTTGAAATAGGAACACACGTATGCAGTTAAACACTAAATCAGAAAAATGCTAATGGTGGGAATATTTTACTCAGGGTAGATTAGGAATGTATGAGGCCAGGGTAGCCAATGGCAAGTGGAATAGATGGGCCAGATGAGATGAGCTTAGAGAGAGGGAGAATACAGGGTTAGCAGAAATTCAGGTTAGCAAGTGGTGGGTTTTCTAAAGCGCTCAGAACTGGCCTTTCTCTGATCCCACTGAAATCAGTGGGAAAATTGCATTGAGTTGAACAGTTAGGTTAATGCTGAACACGTTTGAAAATCCCACCCCAAATGCCCAGAATATATTCCCTATAGGGCACGATTCTATACATAGCTAATGTAAAAAATGATCTTTATTGTTCTCTTTTCTTTTTCCACTCAGAACACAAGAGTGAGATTGTCCACCGTTTCAATAATTTAAAGGAAGAGCAATTTACAAGAGTGTAAGTGAACATTCGAGTTACGTTCTGTAGTGATAATCATCCTCATCCTTTTACATTTTTAGTTGTCCAAAAAACCCAATAGAATGCACACAAAGAATGTGACAGAAATGTTAGCCTGCTAGATGTCCAGTTAGATAATACATAGAGAAAACTTGCTTGCTGAAGCAGTCACAATCCTACATTTAATTGATGCTCAGGGGTGAGCCACAGTATCGTCTGGCCTTGTGGAAACAATACATTGCCCTTTGCAACATTTAGTCAGAGTCCCTCAGTGACCTGCTAGGGCCTACGACTAGCGTGGATGTGATTCCCTCTGGATGACTGAAGGAGGCCCATTTATAGATCAAAAGGATGTTTATGTGAGACAAGTCAGCTTGACCTAGGTGGTTTTTAGGCATGGTGGAGATAGCGGAAGATCTCATTATTTAACAATGACAATAATAATTACTTTATAGCACCTACAAGCATGCTGGGTACAAGTTCCAGGAAACACACAGAAGAAAGTCCGTGATCTGAGGCATTTATAGTCTATGTCATGGTCCTGCTAGAGAAGTGTTAAGATAAACCATATATCAGGAAGAGGAAAGGACAAGGAAAGATACTGATTGGGGAAATATGATTATGTGGTTTCTCAGTTTAGGCATGTTTGACATTTAAATGCACAGTTTTTATTCACAGCCATTTGCACAATTGTGCATACAAATTGTGTACACCAGTACTGAGGCCTCAGGAACATTTGGCCCTCACTAATTTTATTGAGTCTCCAGCAAACTTCTCGCCTGCCTCTTTCACTCAGTGGTTCTCTGCCTGGTTACCACAGATACCAGCAATGTCTCTGAATCCAGAAGAAGACTAGCAATTCAGGGATTTTTTTTTCTCCTTATCTACATCTTTAAAAATATGCTTTGTGTTTCAGTGTCCTGATCATATTTGCTCAGTATTTCTACAAATGCCCTTATGACGACATAGCTAAACAGGTGAAGAATGTCGTGGATCTTGCACACAAGTGTGTGGCCAATGAGCAGGACCCAGAGTGTTTGAAACCAGTGGTAGGCAAGAGTCCATTGTTATTGTGATTCTTCCTTGTTTACACTGCAAATACAGCACTATAATAATGAAAAACCAATAAGTGATTTTGGTTTGCTATCAGAAAACTAAGACTCTCAGGTTTTGATACTGCTAGTGAGCTACTCTCCATTGTATATATATTCTGACACATGGCGCTTGATTCTCTTACATTTTGAGAGTGGGATTTCTAAATCTAAATAATGTATGAGCCTATGTTCCATTCATTTTCAATGGGATGCAGGATCTTAAGTCTTTGCTCAGATTTTCAGGTGTCTAAAATGCATATAGGTATTTAACTTACTTAGGCATTTTAGAAAATCCCAGTAGTACGCACCTAAGCAAGTTAGGTGCCTCTAAGCATCTTCAGGCACCTAAATAACTTTGAAAACCTGGCCCTTAGGCACTTTTGAAAATGTTTAGCCTGAGTGCATTAAATTTCCACAGATGCTTGCGCAGTCAAGTCAACCCCAATTTGAAAACCCTTAAATTCTGAAAGCATTGAAATTTGGAACCAGACCTGAATTTTGCAATTTGGGCTAAGCCATATTAATATATGCTCATAGGCAGCACTATAGTTATTGTGCCAGTTTGGAACTGTATTCTAGCTGATTCTAACTGGTAATTCAACTAACAGGAATCCTATGGCTTCATCTCAAAGGCTGCCCAAATTGATATTTAACTTAAGGAATAATAATTGCTTCCCAAATTCACCCACATATGCTCATTGACTTCAGTGAGGCTACCTGCATAAGGTGAGCAGGATTTGTCTTACAGCCTACTAAGTCAAACCTCCAGTGAATCTATCCCAATAATAAAACATTAAAATGGTCAAAGTAATATAAATATAGGACCAAATTTTCAGGTGATCTCAATTGGCATAACTCTAATTAAGTCAATGGAGCTATGTCAGTTTATACCAAGTGAGATTCTGGCCCATGAATTCTAATTGTTTTCAGATTAGATGTAATTCATAAAAATCTAGATGACTGAAATTTACATCAGACATTCCATGAGCAACCTTAACTCTGACCCTAATCAATGTATTTTCCCCTACAGCCTACTATTGTCCTGGATCAGATCTGCAAAATAGACAGGCTTGGTGAAGTATACGGTGAAATGGCCAACTGCTGTAGAAAAGCCGACCCTGAAAGAAATCAGTGTTTCCTGTCATTCAAACATTCTGTTCCAGGGTTCCTTCCTCCATATCAAAGACCCGAGCCTGAAGTAATGTGCAAGACATTCCAAGAAAACAAAGAGTTGTTTATGGCACAGTAAGAACATTGATTTTATATTCGATATTTTTAGCCGTGGAGAAAAGCACCATGCTGCCTGTGCTATACTGCCACACAGGAGCACATTTTAGAAAAATTGCCTCTGTGCATGTGGAAACATCTGCACACACACATTGTGAACACTAGACTATGTCACTTATGCAACTTTTAGAATATAGAGCTGGTCAAAATTTGAAATTTTAATGAAAATTTTCACTGAATATAGTTGCTAGACTAGATTGAATTTTTCATTTGAGAATTTTCTTTGAAATCTTGCTTTTTGGCAAACCTTTTCCCCCTTCATTTCTGGTTTTCTCCTCGCCCCCTCCACTTGTTCCTTTTCCCACTTTGTTACTGAAGAGAGACAGAAAAATGATAAAAAGAGAGAGCAAAGAGTTGCAGTTTGCTCCCCCCAAAAACCTCTAAGAGGGATTTTTTGTTTATTTCCCTTAAAAAAATAATCAGGGAATTTTGAAAGTTTTGCCCCCCCCCCAATAAATAAATGAATAAAGAATGTTAAAAATCTGAGCAGCTGAAAATGTAAGGAGTTCACACAAAAATCTGCAATACAGCTGAGTGTTTCCTTCGTGATCAGAACTCCATCCTGGCCTCTGCATGTATCGTTGGTAGTTACCAGAGCTAGAACTGGTTTGTTTTAGTCTAGAATTGTTTCATAAATGCTTTGTATAGATTAAAGACTATTTGTTGTTGGTTGTAACACAAGTTATTTTGTATTTTCTTTTCAGTCAGGTCTATGAGGTCGCAAGACGGCACCCATTTCTTTATGCCCCATCAATCCTTGCTCTGGCTGTTGACGTTGAGCATGCAATTGAACTCTGCTGCAAAGAGGCCAATGCTGGCATTTGCTTGGATAAAGAGGTATTCATATTTTCAGCGTGAAAAACCAAATATTGCTATTAAAAAGTTTCCTTCTGATCTTAACTGCACTTCTGTTTATAGAACAATTGTAACCGTAAGAGGATAAAATCAAATCTTGTTTAATAACATTTTTCAAATAATTTTGTTCTGCCAATTATCCCAGAATCTCTAGGAATCTTGAAATTAAAATCTGTCTCTTTCTCTTCCCCCCATCCCTTGTATCTGTATACACTAATCTGTGGGGTGGGTTTAAGCAATGCACACAGAGTACTGGCATTGAATTTAGTGGTGTGTGAAAACAAAAGGGGAAATAGTTGTAGTTATGCTCTGGGTCATCTAATTGCCTGGAAAGTTTGCTTTTTGTGAAATTTTCATTAAGGGGTGGCTTCATGCAGCAAAACATGTTGGGGGGGAAATCAAATTTTTGCATGTTTGTGTGTGAAAGCTGATCTTTGTCTGAATAAATACTACCTGACCTCTCACAGAAAACTGTCTGCTCATGAACGAGTCAGTATGTTACAGAGGGTTGAAAATTTTCCTATTTTGAAATGTCATGATACAAGTATATATTTTTACCATCAAAAATTTTGCAAGAATTTTATCCCTTTTCCAACCCATTCTGTCAATCCATGATTGTTATTCCTCAGCTGTACTAAATATGGGCTATATACATTCCTTAGGGGAAAAAAATCACATGCTTATTGCCTGGGTTTAGACTGTGATGGGGTAGCATGCAGTACAGGTGTGCAAGGGGGAGTAAGACACACCTTAGGTCCACGCATGCAAGGTTAAGCAGTCACTGTACTTCCTGCCCTGAGCAGACAGGATGTGAAACAGTAAGGACTTTGGTTCTGCTTTCTTTTCAACTGCATGCATTCTCATGATTTGGCACCGGTACAAACCAGTAGCAGAGTATCTCCCTTGACATACAGTTTATGGGGAAGTTACAATCTAGCCATTAACCTACTTTTAGAATATTATGGACTAAATTCTGCTTTTACTGATACTCAGATCCAATGACCATTCAGTCCCAGTTATTTCAATGTGGTGGGTCAGGTGACACAGAGAGCAGCACAGTCCTACAAGCATAGGCAGGGCTGGTGCAACCATTTAGGCCACCTAGGCAGTTGCCTAGGGTGCTAGGATTTGTGGGCGGCATTTTCTTCAGCAGCGACTGGCGGCCAGATTTTCGGCCGCCCCGGTTGCCGCCGGCATTTAGGCGGAGGGAGCTGGGGCAGGATGGTGGGGGGCAGCATGCAGGGGAACTCCCCGCCCCAGCTCACCCCTGCCCTGCCTCCTCCCCGAGCAGGCCGTAGCTGCTTCACTTCTCCCGCCTCCCAGGCTTGCAGCACCAATCAGTTCCCCTGCGTACCGCCCCCCACCCTTACTTGGAGGCGGAGCAGGGATGAGCTGGGGTGGGGGAGCGTGCCTCAGGGTGGAAGGGGGGAGCTGCCAGAGAGGGGGTGCCTCAGGGCGGATGGGGGGAGCTGCCAGAGAGGGGGGAACCTCAGGGCAGGGGCTCAGGGGAGGGCGCAAGGTGGAAGTTTCTCCTAGGGTGCGAAACATCCTTGCACTGGCCCTGAGCATAGGGCTATGTAGTCCCATTCAAATCAATGGAGCTATTTGCAGAGCAAGGTGCTTCTTATGGAGGAGGCGAGTAGCAGAATTCGGGTGTATAATACACCCCCCCACATACATAGTAAAGGGCTGGGGCTAAGGATTGCATAATGAACTCTAGGTTTGTCTGGCCTTTTAGTTAATCAGGAAAGAGCCCTTTGTGTTTCTAAACTGGCACTGCCAGCTTTTTCTTTTCTAATCCATCAAATGTGATCAATTCGTTTGACAATGTGCTTGTGATTACTCTAGCTCCCTTTGATAAAGGAAAAAGTCTTACTTCTGAGTAAGGTAAACACCTACCTCTGTGGAATCCTGAAGAAGTTCGGAGAAGGAACTTTCCAAAAAGAGTAAGTCTCTGACCCCTATTTTATAATAAAAATCAAGTGGTTGTCCTAAGACCTGAAGCTACATCACCGAAAACCATCAGAAACAGATCAGTAACTTGTTTACATGTGCTGAGTTTGATGCTCCTCCTTATATTAAATGTGGAGATGGTTTTTGCAGAAGGAAGAGCTAGCACTGACAGCCATTCTGAAATCTATTATAAAGATTAGGCCAGGCAAGCATTTTCCCAATTATGGGCCAATTCTTATCATGCTTCTCTGCTAAGCTCCCATTGATTTCAGTGTATAATAGAGCTGTGGGTTAGTTTTAGCATATTGACACACAATAAGGAAGAATTATATATTTTACATTGACGGTGAATGTTAGTGAAAGTCTAGCCACATGGGCTAAAGACAAGATTTAACCATCTCGCCAAACTGTTTGCTCAGATATGGAGTTGCATAATCACTTTTGTAAATGACAAAAATAAATCAATCCAGACAGGGGCAGCATAAGCCTCTTCCTGGGGGGAGGAAGAGAGGTGGCTGAGGTGGGCTAGACAGAAAATTGCAGGAGCTGCACCTCCCCTTGAGGCCTTGGCCTTCTCAGTCATCCCATCCCCTGTTCCTCCTTAGGTAAGTGTTAGCTCCACCTCCCCTCACCAGATGCCCCACCCAAGTTGAGGCCAGAAGCTGGAACTAGGCAGTGCTGGAGAGGTTAGGACAAATTTTGGAGTGCCTATAGCCCCCCACAATCCCCCTTCTAATGCTGATGCCTGAATCCAGAGCCTGTTCCAGAAGGCAAAAGGGAGCTCCATCCGCAGCAGAATTGTAGTTCAGTTGCAGATTTACAGATTTTAAGGTCAGTAGAGGTTCTTCTAGTCTAACTTCCTGCATAACGGAAGAGACAGATTACACCAAGTAATTCCTGCAAGTTGCCCAATAACTTGAAGTTAAACTAGTGCATTTATTTTAGATAAGCCACATGCAGCCAATTTAAAAAGACTCCCAGTGATGAAATATTTACCTCAATTATTTACTTACCTGTGTAATTTAAAGCAGGGTGGATACAATTCAATGATTAAAAAATAAGTTGTATTTAATTTAAATTAAATACAAGTTTTTAAAGATAATCCTATTTGAAATTATGGCATTTTATGTTAAAACCTAAATGTATTATAATCTATTAAAACATTTATATTAAATAAAATATATATTAAGCAGTACATGACAGCTGCCAAGATTTTAAGAAAGTCAAGCCACTCACTTGGTAGGAGTTATGAGGCAAGAACTTGGAACCAGTTTGCTGAAAAATGTAACCAAGAAATTACAGCAGAATCCTCTTCTGTGGGTGCAGACAGAATATTCTTTTCAGTTTAGTTCACTGACTAGTCATTTAAAGTTAAGATGCCAATGAGAGTTAAAAAACCCCAAAACAGCAGAAAAGCTTGTTTTCCTCTTCCAATCCATGAGCAGAAGTGAGGTATGAGAGAATGAGATATACTATTTCTAAAATCATTAGTTTTATTTAACTAAAAAACAAGGTAAAATGCTGTTTTTGTGCATTTAACTGAACATGAATTTCCACCCAGAGAGAGCTTGACACAAATCACAAGTACAAAATTAATCAGATTCTTGTAAATAAGAAATGCACCATTCACCATTTTTAACAACTGAAAATGTGAAAATTAAGATTCTGAATAAACGTAAATTTAGCTAATGCTTAAATAAATGTGTATAGATAAAAGTTTATCCTCCTGGTTAGTCAGATGATGACTAAGTTTAATGTAAATGCTATATTTGGTTACAAATCAACATGTTTTAAATAGTTACCAGCCAATGAGACTTTCATTAGGAGTAGGGTGGAAACCCTAAAAAAAGTACAAATACAAAATATGAAAATCACTGATTCAGTTCAAGCTCTTTTGTTTTCTGATTTAAGTCATAATTAAAATAAATGATTTAAAATTGCTTTATTTAAACCAATCCATCATGTTTTATAGAGTAACCTAAATCGTAGTGACTTGCACATTTCATTTTTTATATAGAGCTTTAAATCAGACATTTTTCTGATTTTTTTCCCCTTTATAGTACTCTTAGTTTAATGAGCCAAAAATTTCCTAAGGCTTCATTTCCAGAGATTCAGAAAATTGTAAAGGATATCACACATATCCATGTGGAGTGTTGTGCTGGTGACATGATAGAATGTACAGATGACAGGGTAAGTTACATTGCTTTTGCTTAGCATTGACATATTTGAAAAAACAGAACACTGCCTGTTCTGTTCACTTACAAATGATACACCTACACACTCATGGATGGTTGGCTCCTCAGCCCTTAAAAAGTCAGAGCTAGATCCTCAGCTAGTGTAAATTGGGCTAGCTCCACTGACTTCAGTGGTGCCAATTTATACCAGCTCTGGATCTAACCGTTACATTAAAAGAAAACTAAGGTTGCAAAGTCAAGTATTCAAAAAAGTTAAGAAATGCCAGAAATAAATTTGCTTGTGCCACCTTAATTTGGCCTGCTTGTGCATATGTATTATAATACAGTCTTTAATTACATGACACTTACATACTATTTTTTCCATGTTAATATTTAACATTGTTTGTCATATTGGATTGGAACCTTTAAGTTCACCACACAGACCTCAGGCACGTGAGTTTATGGAGTAACTGATAGTTGTAGTAGGTCATTAATCTCTATGCGGAAGATGGAACACTTTGCCAGTGGGTTTCATTGATATTTGCTGACAGTGGAGGAATGCGGAGACTCGGAGATCTTGGGTTCTATTCTGGGCACTGGAGAGGCATGTACAATAGTGGGCACAAACTCTTCTGACTGTTCTCCCCCACGCCCCCAAGCTTGATGCCTTTTTGCTTTTACCCTGTGCCTACCCCAGCCCTGTATTTAATAAGCTATACTACCAGCCCCTGTAGAACGCAGGCCATAGCAATGTCTTGTTATCCTGCAGTATTCTGGGGGGTTCTAGCAATTCCTTAACAGAAAACTCTTGTCTTCACCATGCATACACAGTTCTGTAATTCAAATTAAAGTGGAAAGAGAGGTAGGGAGGATTCTAACAAGTCAGCTGTTCCTTGTGTATGAGGTATTTATGCATCATTTATTAGTCCAAATTCTTAAAGTAGGCTCCATGGATCAAACAAACAATCTTTACTCAAGTAGTGCCATTAAACTCAATGGGGTAACTCACATGGGTAAGGATTGCAGAACTGGTCCCTAAATGTGTGTGAAATAACTATTTTACAATGCCCATCCATTTCAGAGTGATAGGCAGTTTTCAGACCTGTAGGCAAGCTGTGCCACAGGGCTGACTTTCTTCTTCTGTAGGGTTTAACATGTCTTGTATTAAACAGAAAGATCAGGTGGTTGAAAGGGTAAAGTGGCAGCCCCTTGTGTCAAGGTGCTTGATGATTTCTGCTACCTTTAGCAGACTGTTCACCCCCTCTAGCTTTCTAATGACAAAGGAAGGGACATCACCCCGCATGTTGGACCATGGAGCCATGGCACCCCTGCCACGCTCCAAGCAGGTTTCAGCAGACATAAGTGCCTACAGCTGGAACTCCATTAGCTCTGCCTGCTCTTCACTGGGTAGAAAGCAGTCTAGTGGAGTTTTGGTTATAGCCTCCTGAAAAACTGTTTCCCCTCTCAAGTGAGTCTTCCATTTCCTTAGCAAATTGGCAAGACCGGCTCTGACTTTGGCCTCAAAACTGTAAAAAGAAAAGCAACTGTAGTTGCTTATAAAGGCCTTTTAACGGACACAGTATCATTCCTTTTGCAGGTAGAGGCTGTGAACTATATCTGCTCTAAACAAGACATCTTCTCCAGTAAAATAAAAGATTGTTGTGAGAAGCCAGTGGTGGAAAGAAGTGAGTGTGTTGTTAGGGCAGAGTTTGATGACACACCGGAAGGCTTGCCCTCGCTAGCCGAGAAGTACGTTGAGGACAAGAATCTGTGCAAACCCTTTACTGAAGAGCAGTATGTCTTCCTGGCAGAGTACGTATAGCAAATGTCACGTGTTCTTGCTGAACTATGTCATTTTACATGTGAGGCTCTCCTGCAGAGTACTATAATCAAGTATGTAATGGAGAGATTCCTTTGTCTGGTCCTTTGAGTGGCTGACCTATCACTTATGGCATCTTGAAATTCTATCCGTTTTCCTCTATTGTAATTCCCATATTTTGAGACACGTATTTACCACCATCCTTCTGAAGATGAATTGCAGATCATCAGTGCCCCTCTTCAGTTTCTTTACATTCAGGAGTTCCATGTACTTTATCTGCAATACCTAATTTAAAACTTTTTTTTGGCTCTGGGCTGCAGCTCTGCCATCAGCAGTCATGTTGACAGACTGTTCTTATAGCGCCAAAAACTGTACTCTATTAGTCAGGCTGCTGCTCCACTACCCATGCACAGAAGAACTGTAGCCAAACTGGAAAAAGTTGTACCCATGACAAGCATGTAACCATGTTACTTGTTAGAGGCTATTATATTCTTAAAACTCTAATGCTGGCAGTTTTCATGTTACAGATTTCTTTATGAATATTCGAGAAGGCATCCCGAGTTCTCTCCTCAGATGCTTTTGCGGATCACTAAGGGATACAAATCCCTCCTGGAAGTATGCTGCAAAACAGAGAATTCTTCTGAATGTTACAGTCACGCAGTAAGTTCTACTGTTCAATCACACATAACAGGAAAACATTAGAATGTTTTGATGAACTCTCATGAATTGATGGTGACCAATGAGATTTGGATGGGATTCTGATGGCTAGGGATTTACTGGGGATTAAAAAAGGGAATTAGTTGGCATTTACATACATAGATGACGTAGCATTTCTGTGTTTGTCATTCATGACAAGTACCTATGATTTCCTGGAATGAATGAATGAACGAACGAGAGTAACTCTATAAGGCACCCCGAGCCAATGTAAAATGACTGAGATCATTAAGTTAAGCTCTAATGGACATATATGCACATCAAAAAAGCAACCACATAGAGACATCTTATATGTTAACTTCTGCAGAGGAGCTAAAGATTCAGCGAACATGGAGAATGGACAGTTCTGTCATTCCAGAAACGGTCCTTCAAATTGAGGGTTAAGGCAAGTTAGTGGAACAGCATATGTTGCCACCAATTTTGTTGCTCTCTTTTTATCCATTGAACAATCTCCAAAAATTTAAAAGCCCTGTAACTTATTAGCACTAAATAGGTTTAATAAAGAGAAAAAAATTAAAACAAAACTCCGGACATCTTGTATGTAGCAAGTCTAAGCGTTTCCTCTCCCCCTTGCCCCATCAATGGATGGATTTGAATCTACTTTCAAAATCCTATGCTAACAAAATAGAACTAATGTCAGCAATGGCAGCGGTCCCAGTGAGGATCAGGGCCACACTATACTAGGCCTTGTGCAAATGTATATAAATAGTCTCTCTCCCAAAGAGCTTACTATTCAGTCAGACAGTCTAACTAGACAGAATGCAAGTGGATTTGTTAGAAGGTGACAACTTGCATAAGCTCATTTTATAGTGCTACTAGAGTCAATTGCTGGAAGATGAACTATACAAATTTAAACTGAAAAGAAGTTGCAATTTTTGCAGTGAGAATTAGCTATTGGAAGAATTTACGTTGTTGGGTAATAGATTGCTAATTACTTGAAGCCTTTTAAACAAGATTGGATGTTTAAGATGCTCTAGTTCAGCCACAAGTTGTTGTACTCAGTGCAGGAATTACTGGGTAAAACTTTATACTTGTGATAGGCAGGACATCAAAATAAATGGTTACAATATTCTCTTTGATTCTTAAAATCTGTGGCACTGATTTTACAAACCCAGACAAAACTGCATTCAAACTAAAGTGGTGCACAAACACTTTTTCCATTTAAAACCCACCAATTTGCTTCTATAGCATTTATGAACCTTTTGTTCACTTTTCACAGATGTCTGTGTGAGCAAAAATATTTTCACAAGAATGTTCATTGACAGAGGACGTATGATGTATACTGTCTAAATGAACATTCATACTAGGAGTTATGGGCATCATGAAATAATTCTGAATAATGAACCAATTCCTACAAGTCAAAGGTCATTCTCAAGAGGAAGGATGATAGAGTGGTTAGGGTAGTAGTCTGTGACTCAGGATATCAGATTCAGTTCCCTAGTCTGCCACAGACTTGGTGCATGCCCTTGGGCAAGTCACTTAGGCTGCCTGTGATTCAGTTTCCCATCTGTATATTGAGAATATTTTCCTATCGCTCAGGTGTGTTGTGAGGACAACTACCTTTATGATTGAAAGGGTCTCAGATGATAGTGATGAAGGCCATAGGCGTACCTCAGAAATAATAGAATATTTATGAATAGAAAGGGCCTAAACAGGATAGATAGGAGTTTCTTTGTGAGTTGGGTGTATGCTCTAATGAGAACCTTATAGATAGATAACCTGCCTCTAATAATGATTGTATTTACTTGCAGGAAGAGAAACTCAGGAGTTTCATCCAAGAGACTCAGGAAATAGTAAAAACTAACTGTGATCTCCATGCCCGCTTGGGAGAAAGTGACTTCCTAAAAGCGTATGTTTCTTTGTTTTGGAGTGGTTCCATGTTTATACAGTGAATGTTCAGGATTGTGTAAAGGTGAAATTCTCCAGACCCAAATGAATAAGACAAGGGTACAATTTAACCATTAGCGTTTTTTCAGCTAGCAGTGCAGACAATGCCATTGTTCCAATTAAGAAGAGTATTTAGAAGTTACGGTATGAACAGCAATGTAGGCTTCCACAGTGCACATAATGGTAGACTCATTGTTGCTTTTGTTACTACAGCTAAGAATGCAAAAAGTTAGTTCAGCTTTGGACAGAGCTATTTGTACTTCATTGAACAGTGCTTTATTTAAAGATTTTCTTCAGAGTTGAACAATCTAGAATATTTTTTATTTCAGTATCCTTATCCGCTACACCAGGAAAATGCCTCAGGTGTCACCTCAAACACTGATTGAAATCGCAAAGAAAATGGCAGCTGTTGGTAGCAAGTGCTGCCAGGAAGCAGAATCTAGACGCATACCTTGTTCAGAAAGACATGTGAGTATATTTCTTTCTTTACTCTAGCTTTCTTTTTGATGTGTTTTCTGTGCACTGCACCTTTACAACTCTAGGTATTCTGCCCAAATGCAGAGAGAGTAGCAATTTTGTTCTCAAAGGTTCAACATCCTATTAAGGAAGAAATACACAGTATGCTCTCTAATGGAGACATTGACATATTATATAAGCCTAACTTTAGGCTTCTAAATGCATAGGTGTAAATCTGCCCCATTTGCAATGGAGATAAGCTCCCCAAATGCTGGCTACCGTGAAGACATGGTGAAATAGGTTTTATCTGAAGGCAGTTTAAAGATTTAGGCATTTCTGAACAAGGGTCTTGATCTGGCAGTGGCCTCATCTTGCTAGGAAGGGATGCCATTTGTGAAACTAACAAAGAGTACCCAATGGGAGAGACCATGAAGGCATTTCCAGTCAGCTTTATTACTTGTTTAACAGTCTGCAGAAGAAGACTCCACTGACATTTTAGAGCATAAGAAATTACGCCACTTTTCTGGAAGATGGCTGCCTTCACAGCTAGGTTCAGAAATGCCAGTTATAAATCCTTTCCTGGTTACTGATTATACGAAATGTTGAAGGCCTGAATAAAATTCTTTAGAAGGGGCAACTTTTGGCTGGGACAATCACTTGCTAAGTCTGAGAAGTTCCAGAATGATTGAATGTTTTCATGGGAGCTCTGCTTAACAAGTGAGAGCTGCCAGCACCCCGCCTGGACTATTGTGACATTAGGAACATGTACTGCTTTTATTAGCATTAAAGCTAAGAGCGCTATGAACCTTGTTTTACTGCTCTCCCTCTTTGTTCAGCTGAGCTTGGTGATTCAGAATATGTGCCTGAGACAGGAGGCTACACCTATCAATGAAAAAGTCACACACTGCTGTGATGACTCATATGCTGAAAGGATACCATGTTTCACCAAGCTGGGAGCTGATGAAAGCTACAAGCCTCTTCAATTCACCCCTGAACTGTTCACCTTCCATGAAGATTTGTGCACTGCTCCTGCTGAAACACAGCAAATAAAACAGCTAACGTAAGATCTGTTTGCTAATTCACAGCAGATTTTAGGATTAAGCTCTAATTTTCCATATTCAGTATAGTTGTAGCCATGTTGGTCCCAGGATATTAGAGAGACAGTGGGTGAGGTACTCTCTTTTTTTTTAATAGGACCAACTTCTATTAGTGAGAAAAACCAGCTTTTGGGCTACACAGAGGTGTGGGAAAGGTACTCCCAGAGTCACAGCAAAACATAAGGTGGGTGAAACCAGACAGTCACTACACTCTCAAAACAAACTGCACAAGAAAATGATAACTCACACCTTATCACCTGTGGGTGAACACTTTTCACAAAGCAATCACTCCATACATGACCGCTCAGTCCTCAGCCTCAAAGGAAACCTGCACAACACCTTCAAAAGACGAGCGTGGGAGCTTCAATTCATCACTCTGCTAGACACTAAAAATGATGGACTGGTCAGAGACACTGATTACAACAATCTGTAACCTGCTAACCCCCTCTTTTTGTCCTATGATTGCTAAGTGTTGATGGGCCACTCTACCTTGAATGGTTCCTTGCACATATTGTAACTGCTCATTTCTAAACAATCTGTTCCAACATGCATTTTGTATGATGCTGGGAGTACCTTTTCCAGTCCTAAAGAAGAGCTCTGTGTGATTCCAAAGCTTGTCTCTCACCAACAGAAGTTGGTCCAATAAAAGAGATTACCTCCACCATAACTTGTCTCTACCATTTTCCATATACAGTGAGGAATCATTTACTACAATAGCACTATGGTAGCCTTACCAGTGAGTCAACAACACATCATTTACTAATGCGATGAATTTTCTACCTAGCCAGGCCTTTGCAGCTACTAGTTTCACAATTGCAGACATTCAGTTCTACACCAAATCCTCAGCTGGTATAAGTCAACTGACTAAAACCCACCTGAGGATCTGACCCATTGCACTGAAACGTTGAGCAATAATTTCCAATAGTACAGTTAATTCACTTCACTCTCAACTCATGTAGCTTAGTTTTTTTTTGTTTTTGTTTTTTTAAAGAGGAAGAATTGTTTGTTTTAGGATCCAGCTGCATGTGAGAGCGACTTTAGGCCAGTGATAACATCAATAAGATGCCATGGTTATTCAGCATGAACCAATACATAGCTGTGCTATGCTAAGCAAGGTGTTATTTTCTCCGAGTACTAAAAATGTCTAAGTTGGCCAGTTTCCCATAGGCATCCTAGCAGAGTTGGGTCTTAAAGAGGGACTTTGATGATGGCTTTTTGCCAATCTGTGCAAGAAGTCTGTTCCAGACATAGGGCCAATGTTGCAAAAGGTGTGAAGGTGGTGTAGGAGCAGTGGACACACAGTGTTGTGAGGCTGGAGCTGTAGGTGAAGTGGCGGAAGCACGGGTGGTGGTTATTTAAAAGTTTCCTCTGTATTATATTCTGCACTTAGGCTTGTTCCAAAGTCCATTGGAATCAATGGAAAAACCTCCCACAAACATCACTGGGCATCAGATCAGGCCCAATGCAGCATATTGTAAAGCCACAAACAGGCCCTGGATCTGCACAAGAATCAGGGAAATGTGATATTACAAATTGGTAACTCAAGCCACAATAACTAGTATTAATTTTACTTTGCTGCATTTTGTGTTTGTTTCAGATTTCTTGTCAACCTCATTAAACTAAAGATCACTATAACAGATGAACAGCTACAGAAAATCTTTACAGATTTAACTGGCATAGTACAAAAGTGCTGCAAAGCCGGACTACGTGAGGCATGCTTCGTGGTAGAGGTATCTCAGTGTTTTCATGTATCGAGAGTATATTCTTGATTAAAGGCATGCATGGAGAATGTCAGTATATACACATCTTAATCAAATGTTCAGCAACCTAGAATGGCTCTGTGTATGAAGAAGCCATAATTTTGCCTAGATGATGCATTCTACAGTAATATATATAGATACAGGGTGTGTGTGTGTGCGTGCATACATGCATAGATAATTTATTTAATCTAAAAGGTATGTTTAAATCTGCTTGAGCTTTCCTCCAATATTTGTCATTTGTGCTAAAGATTCTAGGACATCCAAAATAGGAGCTTTAAGGATTACAAATGAAAATTGCATCTGTATAATCGCAGAGAGGTCTGAACAACATGGATAGAGGAAGAGCTGGGCAAATTATGTTCTGTGGACATTCATTCCAACTTATAAACTAGTTTACTTTGACTAAGCCCTCTAACTCCTTTTGCTTTTGCTGAATATTCAGGCTGACAATCAGAGACTTAATTTTAAGCAAATATTGGATAACAGTGTCAGAAAGCAATTTATGCTTATCCAGTCAGGAGACAAAAGTGTGCAATGTGACTTGTGTCCAGTCAAAACAATTCAGATTTCAAAATTCAAAAATCAAATATTTGGAAAAAGCTACTTGAGAGTGACCTAAGAATTATTCATAGAAATTGGAAAAATAATTTAAGACTCACAGACAACTCAGAGAAAATACTAAAATTTGTCAAATATTCTTATTTTGAATTACTCAGTTGGCTCTCATGACACATACCCTCCTTTTAAAATGCTTCCCCATCCAATTTTAATAATAAATCATCATTAATGCTACTTCTATTATCCATAAATTTAATATGTTCATTTGAGCATATAACTAATATAGAATTGGAGTATTTTAGACTAATTATGCATTTTATTTTTTATTCATTACTCAGATACCACATAAGTGTGTACATTAAAAATGCATGGACATATTACATGCAGACAAGATATTAATCTTTTGGAAATAAATTTCTATATAAACATGTTTTATCACTTTGAGTTTGCAGAATAAAGTAAGAACTCCTGTAACTAGCCTCTCCCAGGCATAGCTGCTTAATAATTAGGGCCAGCTGGACACAGGTCTTCCAGTCCTTCAGGACAAGCCATCCAGTAACAGGACCATTAAAATCATCTCCTCAAACCTCCTGTGTAACAGACCACAGAATTTAGCTCATAGAAGCTTCCTGCTCAAATACTATGCAATTTCCTTTCTTTGATTCTCTCTTGTAAATATTTGTAATCTTTTTCCAGGATGCAAAACTGATAGCTGAAATTAAAGTCACTTTAGGAATTGTCGGAGTCTAAAGCATTTCAGGTAACAGCAAAATTTATATATTGGGAGCTCTGTGCATTTAACTGCTCAGAACAAATATGCTCATAATTTAATGTTAGATTTCTTCCTTGTTATTTGTGTTACCATGGTACCTAGGAGCCCTACTAATGGACCAGTATCCCCTTGTTCTAGGGTCCTGTATAAACACAGAACAAAAAAGGTGGTTCTGGCCCCTTATGTATGTGGTCTTTGCTCTTATAGAGCATGTGCCAAATTTTTCTTCCAAATTCAGAAGCGGTTTCCCAATTACTCCTTTATCAGCAGCAGCACTGAATATCTCACTAACTTTGGCTAGCCCAATCCAAAGAATAATCAACGTTCTGCTGAAATTCTAGCGTTCTTTTCCTAAATGACACACACTGACAAAGAATCCCTCATAGTAATTTTCATACATTTCACCCTTTAGACTAGGGCAAAGATCAAGGCTGAGATTTTTCAAAGGAACCCAAGGAGATGGGTGCCTAACTTCCATAGGCTCTTTTGAAAAACTCAAACTGTAAATCTCAATCATGATTCTAGCTTATATTTGGACCTCTAAATCATCCCAGATAGGTTAGTTGCGATAGCCATACAACCATCATCAAGACTGAATATTGGTCAAGGCAAGAGAGAACGGATGGTCCTGGGGGTTAAGGCACCGAACTGGGATTTAGGAATTGGAAATCCAGTTTTTATTCCCAAATTGAGGGCAGTGTCTCCTTACCTTAGTTCTTCACCTGCAAAATGGGAAAGGTTCTTATGGTACCTCACTGAGGTGTTAGAAGGATAAATTAATATTTGTAAGGTGTTCAGATATTATGGTAACATGATCCATAGAGTTATTAGAAACATGGTAGACCTGTCCGACTACATATATAGTTACAGTATGATTCTTTACTGATCCCTTTACAACATGGCTAAATGCAGATTGTATCGTAACCCTGTTCCATGACTGGAGATAGAGCCTTGATCATGTCCACACAAGTTTTATTTGTGTTCTAACTGAGGTGGGGAGCTCTGTGCTTTAACTTGGTCTTCTGGCACAGATGTAGCTGAACTAAGGACATCCCTATGCTGAGCTGACAATGGAAGTCTGACTTACAACAAAGAGAAGCATTATGGTCCCAATCCTACAATGAGTTACTCACATGCTTAACTTTGTGATGTGAGCAATCCCAAATGATTTCATAGGGCAAGATCCTGCTCACATTCAAGTTAATGGAAAACTCTGATTGTGCTTGATTCTGTACCATTCAAGTCATAGTGTGTGAAATTTAAGCATGTGAATAATTCTGAGTACAGAGGCTCTGATCCTGCAGTCTTAAACTGTATCCTTAACCCCCCGCCAAAAAAACAAACAAACAAAAAAAAAAAAACACAAAACCAAACAAACACACCAAGCAGATGATGTGAACAGAACTCTTAACTACCACACATGTACTTTCACAAATGGATGGTGTCACCTTTGGTTATCAGACAGAATTCTTGTGTGCAATGTTGTTGTAGCTGTGTTGGTCCAGGATATTAGAGAGACAAGGTGTGTGAAGTAATATCTTTTATTGGACTGACATCTCTGGTGAGAGAGGTAAGCTTTTGAGCTTACTTAGGTCTTCAGATTTGGGAAAAGAAGAGCTCTAAGCTCAAAGCCTTGTCTCTCTCACCAACAGAAGTTGGTCCAAGAAAATATTACCTCACCCACCTAGTCTGTCATATACAATTATTGGTAGTTTAGATGTACATTTTAGTTTTACCAAATCTTCCTTTGTTTCTCCTTCTACCCAGGTCACCAAAGGAGAGAGATGAAAATTCATCTGTGCAACTTCTCCTATACTTTGCTTCCTGTCCTTTTCCCTGTCTCCCCCACCCCCAACGCTGACACATGGCTTAGAATGCTGCTTTAAAAAAACAACTCAATGTTTTATGAACTACAGATTCTTCAGAAACTTCTCAACTGTTAACAATAAATACAAGTTTTGAAAGAGTTCTCATTGTCCTAGTCTGTTGATTAATTTGGTGATACAAAAAGTTTGCAACACTCTATAGTCAAAATGGTTTCATATTGTAACACTTACCTACTAGAGATGGATCCCCTTGTCCCTTCTTTACCATCTCTTGTAACATTTTAGTGCAATGATTATAATGAATTATTGCAATATTACTTTGGGCCAGAGATTGAGACCCTTACCCAATCAGTAACACTAACTGAACTGTTCTATTGACTAATGAAGCTAGATGTAGAATATCAGGAGTTTCAGGTCAGGAGGGACCACCAGATGATTCTAGTCCAACCATTCTAGTCTAGTTAACATGAATAAAGCTATCAGAATCTGGCCTTTTACAAAACAAATCATTTTACATCAGTAAAAGTATTCCTAAGCTTGGGGAAAATTTGGATAAAGATCTGGATTTGCAGCTCACATATTTCTCTTAAACACAGCCACAGACAGCAAATGTGGTTTTAAGTTCAGAGATGCCTCATTCAAAACATACACCATAGTCAGTACGCTTGCATGGCGCTGAGTTCACAAAACTCTGTTTGAGAGGAAACTATTGAAGCTTTACATCGTTCTTGTAAATAGCTGTGGACTAGTACATTTACTAGAACCCCTCTAGCCCAAGTTAGTAATGTCACATATTTTCCCATATAGTTCAGGCTGATGTCTCTTTTGGAGACCCTCAGCTCTGACATATAACATGGGCAATACTACTTGCCTGTAAACCTGACCCTGACTAAAAGTTCAGAAGCCCTGGTTCTTCACCTGATTAGGCTGAAAATGGCATGCCCAGGAGAGCAGTCAGATGATATTCAGAGACAAAGGCAGAACTGGTTGAAAAATGTAAAAAGCAAATTCATGAATGAAAGCCTTGGGTCCAGGTCACTATTATTCATGGCTTCATTTGATTCTGTATTTAAGACTATGTATACAACCACAAGGTAGTCGCAAAAATATGTTGCTGAATCCTGAAAGTTCCAGGAGTTTGAGCACAAATCATTATTCATCCAAAGGTTTGTACCAGAAGTAAATTATTCACTCTTTGTTGTTGTTTCCTAGTTTAAGAAATTTCAGCAGATGAATTCATACTGCAAACCAGGCCTGCACAACATGCGGCCCGCAGATGCTCACTGTGTGGCCCACGGCTGGATTCAAAAGGCTCTGGGCTGCCCACAGCAGTGGGGAGCCCAGATACCTTTAAATCTCAGCCGCAGCTGGGATTCAAAAGGCTCTGCACTGCCCACAGTGGCGGGGAGCCCAGAGCCATTTAAATCTCAGCCATGGCCGGGATTCATAGGGCTCTGGGCTGCTCGTGGCCACGAGCTCAGAGCTCTTTAAATCTCAGCTGCAGCCGGGATTCAAAGGGCTCTGGGCTGCCCGCAGCCGCAGAGAGCCCAGAGCCCTTTAAATCTCAGCCACCAGGGCGGGCTTTAGGCCAAATCAACCAATTCCCCTGAATCAGCCCGCCCCTAAGAGGGCCACATGCCCAAGCCCCAGTATGGTGTACCAGCAAAAGCCTGTGCGCTGTAGCGGGGTGGCCCAGCTTCCCCAGGGGGGCAATTTAAAAGGCCTGTGGCTCCCAGGCCCTTTAAATTGCCACCAGAGCACCACTGCTGGAGACCTGGGGTAGGGCTGTGGGGCTCTAGAGGCTATTTAAAAAGTCTGGGGTTCCCATAGCTTCTACCGCACTGGCCCTTTAAATAGCCACCGGAGCCCCACCACTTCCCCAGGGTTCCCGTGGCTATTTAAAGGGCCGGGGCGGTAGAAGAAGGCGAGCCCTGGGCCCTTTAAATAGCCTCCAGAGCCCTGGGGTAGTGGGGGGGGGGTGTCTCCAGATGCCTTTGCTGCCCTGGTCCTTTAAATAGCCCCTGGAGCTCCCACCACTTTGCCAGGGCTCCTGCAGCTATTTATAGGGCTGGGGCAGTGGAAGCAGGGGAGCCCCAGGCCCTTTAAATAGCTCCTGAGCCACGGGCTGCAACTGCTACCCCGGTGGGGGCGGCAGGAGGAGGAGGCACTCACCATACAGGATGGGCTGTACCCCCTGTACTTGCACCAGTTGCCTGCAGCCAACCCCTGCCGCACCTCCTGCCCTGCCTGCACCAGTTCCTGTCTGCAGCCAGCCCTGCACCCACTGCCCACAGCCAGCCCTGCACCCGCTGCCCACAGCCAGCCCCGCACCCCACCTTGCCTTCAGCCCTGCACCAACTCCTGTCTCCAGCCAGCCATGTACCCCCTTCCCTGTCTCCAGCCAACCCCTGCCACACCCCGCTGCCTGAAGCCAGCCAGTCCTGCACTCCTTTGACTCCAGCCCTGCCAACCCATGCCACACCCCCCCGTGGCCCTGCCTGAAGCCAGCCAGCCCATCCCACACACCGTCTCCAGCCTGCCCCACATCCCTTGCCCAGTCTGCAGCCAGACCCTACCTCCAGCCACCTCCCCCCCACCTCCAGCCAGCCCCATGTCCACTGGTGCCCTGTAGTTCCCAGGGAAGTAACCCTGCACACCTGCTTCAATGAGGTGGGCAGGGAGCAGCTGGGACCCACACATGTGCACCCTAGCACACCCTCAGGGAGTGGTGGAGCTCATTTCTAGTTCAGACACATCTTTTTAAAAAAAGAACTTTAGGTAGGGTTAACATACATCTGTACTTTCCCGGACATGTCAGGCTTTTCGGATCTTAAATCGCTATCCAGGAGGAAAATACGGATGTATGATAACCCTATTGGTACAAAAAATACATACTGTGGTAGAACTTTTTATAAGGAACCGGTTGCTAAGAAATGAAAGGCTTTTTTTCCCACTTTTTTTTTTCTTTCAGTCATCCCTGCTGGGGCCCTGCCGAAAATATTCAAATTGGGCCCCGCACTTCCTAAAGCTGGCCCTGCCAGCTGCAGACGGGATTCAAAGGATCTGGCTCCCCACAGCCATAGGGAGCCCAGAGCCGTTTGAATCCCAGCCACGGCCGGGATTCAAACGGCTCTGAGCTGCCCGCAGAGATTCTCGGCTGTGGCTGAGATTTAAAGGGCTCCCTGCCGCCACGGGCAGCCCAGAGCCTTTTGAATCCCAGCGGCGGCTCCAGCGGATGCGCTGGGGCTGGGATTTAAAGGGCTCAGGCTCCCCTCAGCAGCAGGAGCTCTGGGCCCTTTAAATCCTTGTCCCAGCCCCACAAAGCTCCGGGTTCCCGCAGCCGCCGAAGCCCTGGGCCCTTTAATTTGACCCTGCGGGCTCCCAGCCAGCTCTTCAGCTGGGAGCCCCTGGTTGATTTAAAATCAAAGTATCACCTCCCCACCCCCAACCTTCCTTTTTGGCCCACAGCTGTTTTGGTGGGCGGCACTGGGAAAGGAGGGTTTGTTTCTGCAGGGCTGGGTGATGCTGGGGTGGAGTGTTTCCGCTGGGCCGGGAGGAGGGGGGTGTTTCCGCGGGGCCGGGGGGTTTCGGCCCTCAGCTGTTTTCTTTGGAGTCATGTGGCCCTCGCTGCTTTACGAGTTGTGCCGGCCTGCTGCAAACAGTTAATGGTCAAAGTGAAGAGTTAGCTGGCCACCCATAGGTTAATGATTGTTGCTTTAGACTACTATTCAGTGCATGCCAAATATGTTCACAAAAGTCAGGATCCATTCATGAATGAGCTACAAACTGAAAGAAAAGCTACATTCACAATGGATATTATTTTTAGAGGTAACTCTGCCAGCTCCACACAGGGGAATCATGCAGGTTTGGACGATCTTCAATGTGGAACTATAAGGGCTACTATGTTTAGTACAGGGGGCAGGGGAGTGAGGTCAAATAGCAGTATCACAAACACAGGTAGAGAGGACAGAAGGATGGAAGATTCTCATTTCTACATGTACGTGCCAACACATTTCCCTGTGCGGTGGCCGAGAATGCCCAAAGAGGGCTTTACATACCAGCAAAGGAGACTGGCTTGAAGACAGGCAGCACATGCATTAACTATTACTAGTGGGTATGCATTTAGGTGTATTACCAATTCTTGAGCCCCATTGATTTTAATTTGTGTGAAGCATTTCCCTAAAACTTCTCTAAGGTAGGGTCCCCATGATGAACAGTCTGCTTGTTCAAGTTTTCTCAGTGCTCACCAGCTGGGGATCATTCTGCCCCTTGCACCCTTTGCTGGGGGTCCCACAGTTACAATGTATTTATCCAATTGCCTACACTGTGACTTTTCTTCTGTTTGGCCCCCTCTCGGGTCAGAAAACAGGAGGCCATACCAAATCTTCTTGAGCTGTGCTTGGCACAGAACCAAAATAAGGGGCAAGGTGGTTTTGTGTGACCCCTGAGTGGAGGCAGAATAGATCCAACTCCCAGCTTCTGTAAACTACATTGCATTGAAGTTTTGTTCCAAAAGCTCTAGTCATTTCCTCCAAATGTCAGCATGGCCAACACTTGTGAGGTTATCCCACATCTGGTGAGGTTTGAGCACCAGCTCTGGCAGACCAATAGTTTAATGAAAACCTCAGGTTTTCATTTAAAAAAAAAAAAAAAAAGGAGGGGGGGAAGCTTCTAGCCCTCATGATTGCAGATGAGAGCACCCTGAATGTTCAAAACCCAGGATGCAATTAACCCCCCCCACACCAAATATTAAGCCAGTTTCATGATTTTTGAGGGCCAGACCTATGATTTTTGAATGTTTGAGTTAGCAGTAACGCACACAGCAGGGCTAGTGCAAGGTAATGGAGCTTTCAGTCCATTTTGCTGCTGCGTAACAATTCATTTCAGCACTCTTGGCGGCACATAAATCAGCCTGAAAGCCACCATCCTTTTGTTAAGACTAACAGAGAAAAGCGTGTCCCCAAAATTAGACCTACGCTAAAGAAATAAGAACACCTTGATCTAAGGGTATGGCTACACTTGAAACTTCAAAAGGCTGCCACGGCAGCGCTTTGAAGTGTGAGTGTGGTCCCAGCGCTGCACGTAAACCACATCCTCTATGGGTGTAGCTTGCAGCGCTGGGAGCCATGCTCCCAGCGCAGCGGCACTGTTTACACTGAGGCTTTACAGCGCTGTATCTTGCAGCGCTCAGGGGGGTGTTTTTTCACACCCCTGAGCGCGAAAATCACAGCGATGTAAAGCGTCAGTGTAGCCATGGCCCAAGTGTCTCAAGCTTGGGGTCTGGTGAATTAAAGTCCTTCAACTGAGAGAAAACAGGCTGTTTAGGATAGTATTTCAAAACTAGGAACTGTCAGCAAGAGCCTCCCAGCTCCTCTTCTCTGCACTGCAATGGAGGGCGAGAAGCAAGCTCTCAAATAGCCAGGTCTCAGGTTACTTATAGCCTTAAAGGAAATCACCAATAACCTGGATTGCATCTGGAAGTGAACAGTAAGCCAGTACAGAGAAGGGCACCGGCGTTACCTGTTTGCTGCAGCTCACTTCACTCAGAAGCATGCAGCTACATTCAGTAACAGAATGGGGGAGATCTTCAGCTGGCTTAGCGCCATTAACTTCAGTGTGTGCTCAACAAGCCACAGCACTTGGTTGGTACTGCCTAGAGCAGAGGATGGGGAGCATGCAGCAGCAAATCAAATCAGCATTCACACAGCAGTTAAAGCAGCACCTGGTTATGGAGCAAGAGTCCGGCAGGGGGTACATAGTTGGTACGGTCATAAAAAGAAGCAGGCACCCCTCCCCACCACCACGAAGACAGAGAACTCACTCAGAACAAACATGAGATTTCTGCACGATTCCCATTTACTCTAAGGCAGCTTTGCACTCTGGCAGTCTAAATGGTCTAGCCATGAGTGTAAAAGTAATTTACGCCCATCTTAAGGCTCCTTTTTCGCTACCAGAATGGTATACAGGGGGCTTCAGTGTAAACAGGAACCAGGAGCATTCTGTTCATTATGGGTAATGAGCACAGAGGAGTCAGCTTTGGCAGGAAAGCTGGTCCAGCTCCTGCACTATTATAAACAGCATGAGAAACCTTCTCAGTCCCCAAATGGTCAGGCCTCTAAAGACACTGAGCATTCAATAAGGTACTGACCTCAGCTAAACCAAAATAAGCCTCACTTAAACTGAAGTAAAAGCATCCTCACAGGGGCTGATTGGCGTGTCTGTCTCATGGAGATGAGGCCAAAGCCTCAGTGGAGTGTACTTGCTGTTTGTCTATTTCAGCAGCCACCACGTTGCTGGCAGAACACAGAGCTTCCATACACCGTGAAGCGTTTGCAGTCTGTGTATGGGCGACAAGATTTTACACAGCACGTAGTGAGGAATTACAGTGGGATTGCATTGGTATTACTGAGGATGTAATTTAGCCTGCAGGATCTTTACTAATGTTTCGTTCACCGCATATACACAGAGTTAGAAACAAAACAAATTCTCTTTTTGAAAGGTTGCAATGAAATGCTACTTTGTTTGTAAGAGTTCAGAACTCTACCACACAGAACCACCAAGTACAGACAGAGGCACAGCAGGCTACTATCTGGTCTATACTTAAAGTGGTGCAGCTCTGAAGGCACTGCTACACCAACAGGAGAGCTTCTCCTGTTGGCCTAGTTAATCCTCCTCTGTAAGAGTAGGTAGCTATGTCAACAGGAGAAGCTATCCCATCAACATAGTGCTGTCTACACCAGGGATTAGGTCAGTATAACTGCATCATTCAGTTTCTAGTGTAGACCTGGCCTCTGGCAAAGAGGCCCACCTCAACTCACCTTGCTCCAGGCTGGCTCTTTTGCAGAAGACACAGATTGCACACTTCCCTAAGGGAAGTCCCCTAGCCTGCACGCAGGACAAGGGTAACCCCTTAAAGCTTGAAATGATAGTTTGTAATATTAACACAGTTTTCAAACACCCCATAATTAACAGCAACTGTAAGAGACTCACCCTCCTGGAGAGCCCCCTCAAGGCACAGTGTGGCATTGCAGCCACTCTGCCTCAGTTTCCCCACCATGTTGTTTGGTCTACTCCCACTGTAGAGAGGGCTTAGGGTTGCCAACTTTCCAAAACTGGACACTACAGGAACCCCTGTCACTCCCCCAGCCCCCCCCCACACTTTGGTCACTCTCTCCACACCCCAAGACACACCTGCCGAGCCAGGCTGGGAGAAGCTGACGTGGAGCCTGCCTAACTGAAGCATGGCAGGGCAGAAGTGGGGCCAACCCTGGAGCCAGGGGCCATCAGGACCCCAGGAGGCTGAGGAGGCAGGACAGGCAGTCATGGGTGACAAGCCTGGCCTCTGGCTCCCTGCCTCAAATGCCATGTGCTACCAGGATCTCTCTCCCCTGCAGCGCTGGTACCTACCTCTTCGTCGGAGCCGGGAGCCGTTCTTCAGATTAAGCTTCTGCCCATCCGCTGAGCTCCTCCTGCAGCAGCTGCTTTTCCTGCCCTCCTGGCAATGGAGGCCGATTGGGGTTACCCTGGTAACCAGACTGTTGGTGTCCAGTAACAGTAGTGGCCAGACTGCACAGGTCCCCTTTCAACTGGGCTTTCCAGTCAAAAACCAAACACCTGGCAACCCTAAGCTTGACGCTCCAACCAAGTTACTTTAAAGCCTTCAGTCCCTTCCAGGGTAACGGAGTCTCTAGGTCCAATTCCAAACACAATATCAAAACAAGAGTGTCTTCAGCCTCACCAGGCTCAGGCTTCAGCCTCCTTCCTTACAGGCAGGGTCCCAGCAGCAATGGCCTGGCCCACTGTTTGACTGCCAGCTCTTGGGTTCCAATCAACCCAGCCATCTAGGCCAGGTCTAGCTTCCTACCAAGGGCCTCTGGCAGGCTGTAGCCCTCAGCCAGTTCCTAGCCCGAGCCCAGCTTCCTGTCCCCCATGGAGCAGGCTGTCTGCTCTCTTCATCAGCCAGCCCGAATGCTGGGCTTTCCTCCTCCTAGGCCAACTCCCTCTACAGTGATAATCCTTAAGGCTTTCTTGCCTCAGTGATAGTCACGAGACTTTTCCTCCCCCCTTCACCCAGGGGATTCTGGCCACCTTCCCCCACAACTCCCCCCCAGCTTCCTTTCCTCCTTCTGAGTCACACACCTGCCCAGCTGTAGTAAGGTAAAGCTGAATGAACAGGGCGGACTGGCCCCAGGCCCTCTAAGCAGCAGGCCACCCTGTTACAATGCAGGTTCATGAGAGGGTCAGAGCCCAGCTTGAGTTTGCAGGGCTTACAGCTAGGAAAAGAAACAAAAAAACCCCACAACTGACATCTTACTTGGGAACCTCAGCAAATCTGTTCTGGAGACACAGATGAGAAACCCTGAAGCCTGTAAGGTCATTTCATAACCCCCCTTTGGAGCAGATACACCCCCTTCCTTTTTTCCTCCTCCCCTTTGTACCAGCACTGCAGGGAGGTGAAGACAAAATCCCTGGGTTTCTGTGGCAGAGCTGCTGCCCCAACACTCCTCTCTTGGCTGGTTGTGGCACTACAGTCCCCTTGCCTCAGTTTCCTACCACAATCATTTGGCCAGCTCCAGCCACAAGAGCATCCTGGGCCTCTGTCCAGATCACTGCAGAGTCCTGCCCCTTCTAGGGCCACAGTGTCTTATACCGGAGTCCAAAAGAAACACATACAAAACCAAACCTTCGGCCTGGCTAGGCTCAGCAGGCAGCCACCTCATCACAGGTGTGCCCCTACCACCCTAGACTGTTTTCACAAGGCTTTTGTACCTCAATCAACAAACTCCTCCCCTCACTCAGGGGCTCCATTCAGGGTTCCAGCTAACCCCCAGAAAAGCCTGTCTACTTGTCTCTCCATCTTAGCTTTCTTTCAGGCTGCTTCCCAGAAAGCAAAACCTTTCCATCTTCTGTTCTCCGGGTTTCCCTCACCAGTTCTTTATGGGGGCAGGGGAAAAGGGAGCTCCTGTACAAGTGGAGTTTATTTCTAATTAGGCCTCACCCATCCTCTAGGTGCACTCTAGCTGATTTAACTGGCCTCTGGGCCCATATTCACCATTGCACAATGTGCATTGGATATGCAACCCAGCACAGCTTATCTCCTTGCTTTTCACCCTTTCTCCCATAAACAACCGCATGATTTACATGGGAGCTATTTCACATTGCTAATGCAATAACAGAGCATTTGGCTATGTGAAGTATTCACAACACTGCACAGGACAACTGCTTACACTCTCCGCCAGTGCCAGGAAGAGTGGAAGGAGGGCACACTGCTGGCTAAATGTTGACTCTGAGTCCCAATTCAGCCACTGATTGGCTGAAATTTCCTCGTAAGACATAGGGAAATGCCTGTAACCTCTAGCCCTTTGTCCACGTGTGCACAGGCCAAAATGCATAGGCTCTGCATTGTCATTTTAATGTTAAGTTGCCTGAATGAAGGCTGATATTTGGGACATGAGGAAAATGTATGTCAGGTTTACCACCCTTTAGGGGTGCCATCGACTTGAAATCTAGGCAGTTTTTAAAAAGTGTAACTCTGTCTTGGATCCCTGTCACCAATTTTGGTGTTTTATCATAGTATTTTTCTGTTTGCTTTTTAAAAGATTTTCTCTCCAGCTGCTGTGTGAAAGACCCACACAAACAGGGGAAAGTGCCTAGTGCAAGGGTGGTCAAACTTTTTGGCCCGAGGGCCACGTTGGGGTTGCAAAATGGTATGGAGGGCCGAGTAGGGAAGGCTGTGCCTCCCCAAACAGCCTGGCCCCTGCCCCCTATCCGCCCCCTCCCACTTCCCGCCCCCTGACTGCCCTCCTCAGAACTCCTGACCCATCCAACCCCTCCTGCTCCTTGTCCCCTAACCGCCCCCTCCCGGGACCCCCCCGTCCCTAACCGTCCCGTGACCCCACCTCCTATGCAACCCCCCCTGCTCCCAGTCTCCTGAGTGCTCTGACTCTTATCTATCTACACCCCCGCCCCTTGACAACCGCCCTGGGACCCCATGCCTATCCAACCCCCTCTGTTCCCCATCCCCTGACCCCTAACCACACCCCTACCCCGACAGGCCCCCCCCCCGGACTCCCACACTTATCCAACCCCTCGATCCCGTGACCAGCCTCCCCAGAACCTCCACCCTATCCCACAACCCCCTGCTCCTGTCTGCCCCTGCCCCTTATCCAATCCCCTAGCCCCCTTACCATGCTGCTCAGAAAAAAACCCATTTTCATAAGGTGAAAATGTTCCGTTTCGAAATTTTTGGCATGGAATATTTTAATTCTTTTGTTTCAAAGTGCCTGTTTAGGAATTTATATTATGCACTTTAACGGTAAAAATGGAAATAAAATGTTTCAATTTTATTAAAACCAAAGGTTTAGATTGACCTCCCACAATTTAATTTTTTTTTAAATTTTGTTTTGTGGGAAATTTCAATGTTTTTGTTTTCACTGAGGTTTGGAATGGAATTTCCCCCCCTCCCCCCCCAAATCTTGGAATTTCCCGTGAAGTAGAAATTTTGTTTTCTGACAAAGCCTATCAACAGGGTTAACATTATTCCCTCCTCTGTCTGAGGCCTGGTCTACACTTAAAACGTAGGTTGATATAGCTACGCATGCAGGGCTGCTAAAAAAATTCTCACTCCCCTGACAACTGTAGCTATGCCAACCTAATCTCCAGTGGATACGCAGATAGGCGGATGAAACACTATTGCTGTTGACCTAACTACTCTTGCTCCAGGAGGTGGAGTTCCTACAGAGACAGACTAACCCCTTCCATCTCTGCAGTATGTGTCTGTGTTACAGGGTTATGTATGGCATTGCTGCTATCACGCTGTAGGGTAGTCTTGCCCAGGGCCGTAGCAACAAAGAACGTGGCCCCCTCCGAACATATGTCCGGGGCCCCTTACAATGCAGAAACTGGAATGCAGTATTTATTTTATACAATATACAGGGTTCATATTATGTATACATAGGCCTACAGTGTACGTGTATTCCGTATTTACGCAAAGCGCTTCTTTCGAGCCTTGCTCTCCGCAAATTGGTTAATCAATGCGTCATAGTCCAGAGATCTGGCAATCTTGTTTTCAATTGAGATAACTGCAAGCGCAGAAAGCCTGTCATCTGTCATGCTTGAGCGCAGGATATTCTTGATCAGTTTCATTCTGCTGAAGCTCCTTTCAGCACCAGTGACAGTAACTGGTGTGGTCAGAAGAATTCTGATGCAAATGCAAAGATTCGGATACATCTCCTGAAGGCTGTTCTTGTATATGTACGTTAAAAAATTGTTTGCCGTGACAAGTCCTCTCTCTTTCTCGATGACAAAAATAAAACGATTCAATTCCATTATGAGTTCGTTGGCATCAATGTCTCCCATTTTTCTTTCAAAATTTTTGCTCTGATTCTCCAGTTCATTTTCTCTGTGACACTGCTTCAGGCTGTTAGCGTTGTACAGAAATCCAAACAACTTATACCACTCCACAAGTTGTCAAATCGCGACGAAACAGAAGATATGGCCTGATCCGTGAGAACAAGAAAGAACTGCGATTTGAATTTTTCTTCGGCAGAAAGACGACTCGAATCATCAGCACATTCATAATCAAACATTCTCTTCTTACGTCGCACTCTGGTTTCTGGAAACACCTGCTCAATACCCATATGCTCTGCTATTTCACTTGCATTTGTGACCACAGAGTTATATCCTGTATTTCGATAGTCTTCCAAAAACTTTATTGTAGCACCGACTTCTGCCTGCAGTACGTCAGTTGACACATCTGGTGACTGAATTAATTTGCTGGTTTTATTGACGTGAAACAGTATATCGTACCACGTGTACACAGTCAGAACAAAAGGCCACGTAGTAACATGGTCTAAAAGCGCACCGGCTTCTGTTGCTGTATTGCCATCTTTCTTTTCGAGTGCATATTCTCGCAAAGATGACAAAGCATTGCACAATTCTTCAAGGTGATAATGCAATGGCTTCACAGCATCAATTCTCGACTCCCAACGAGTGTCCGATAACCCTTTAACAGATATTGGCATATGTTCTTGAAGTATATCCCAACGTGAAGGTGAAGAAGAAAAGATAACGCATATTCTGTTAATCAGACCGAAAAAGTCAACGGCATATTTCGATGACTTTGCTGCGTCTGAGATCACAAGTTTCCAAGTGTGAGCTCCACATGGTACATACAAGGCACAGTCATTTATTTCTAGCATGCGGGCTTGAACTCCTTTATTCTTTCCTCTCATATTTGCACCGTTATCATAAGCTTGGCCTCTTATGTCAGCAATGTCTATTCCTAAGTTGTTTGCCTTTTCAAGAAACGCTTCCAATAAGCCCTCGCCAGTTGTATCATGAACATTAAGAAAACCAACAAACGCTTCACGAATATTGACACCATCTTCATCGTTGCATTCAACAAAGCGTAAGACATCTGTTCTTCATGTGACATGTCGGGAGTACAGTCCAAAATAACTGAATAATATTTTGCTTTTTCAAGCTGCGCTATGTTGGCCTCTTGAATGTTACTGGCAATAAGTTGAATCAGCTCGTTTTGGATCTGTGGACTAAGGTACTGAACATGTGTCTCTGCCTTCTTAATCCTCTGTAAAAGTTCGCTGAGGACAGTATCATACTTTGCAAGCAATTCAAACAGTCCCAAAAAGTTGCCATTCAAAGGATCGTCGAGCTTTTCATTACTTCCTCGAAATGCCAAGTTTCTTTCGGACAAGAAAATAATGACATCAGCCATGTGTTTGACAATATTTCTCCAGAAATCTCTTTCTTTCAGAAAAGCCTGCAATTCGAGTTGGTCAATAGATGTACGGTTTACTATGCCTGACCGAAGGTCAAACCATTTCACCATACAGTCTTGATGACCTTTGCCTGTTTCATGCTGCTGAAGTCTTTTTGACAGTGCTTTCCAAGCAGATGTTCCACGACGTAGCGGTATGTCGCCAGTGCCAAATAATTTACAACAAAAACAAAAAATGGCATCTTTCTGAACTGAGTACATTAACCATGAACGTCTTTTTTCTCGCCATTTGCCATGGTTCGATAGAAATGAGTACTTGTGAACCTCCGTCTTTCCTCGTTAAATGGAAATTCGTAACTTTCATTCTGCTGCGGTGGGCCATGTGCAACAATGTCACACACTTGCCTGTCCGATATTATAGACGGCCAATCTCCTGGATCATCAGTCAGTGGTTCAGATTCAGATACTTCTTTCCCGGCAGCAGCTGGAATATCTGTCACAGTTTGTTTGGTAGAACAACTGGCTTCACCTTCGACTTCACTTGAAGCACTTCCGGATACTTCTGGATACGATTCGTTGCTGCTAGCGCTGTCCGTTTCATGTGCCTGTACCTGTACGTTGGATTGCAGCGCAAAATATGTTGATAACTTTGGAATTTTCTCAAGTTCCTTCTTGGCATCTTTTGCTGCCTTTCGTTTACTAGCTCCGCTCTTATACATTCTCTTAGACATCACAAAGCACGCTTCTGCGTTGGAAACGATAAAAAACTAAACTAAATTAATAACATTTATCCGCCGACCGCCATTATGAATGCAAATACACATTCTTTGAATGGGTCCAACTAAAATTCGAAACTGACCGATAGACAACTGATGTAGCCAATAGCATTATGATGTATCATAATGACTTCATGGTTTTGTCAGTAAAACCGACATGGATTGTGCAATAGCGTCAATAAATGTCACTTACCTAGTTATACCTTACATTTTATTTGCCACTTTTAGGGGCCCCCTTCCTTGCGGGGCCCCCTCCGGTCGGAGGGTACGGAGGGCGCTCACTACGCCTCTTGTCTTGCCTTAGGCTCCAATTCAATAAAGCACTTATGTGTGTGCTTAAGTCCCTCCCTATTCTGCAAAGCACTTGAGTACATATTTAACTTTAAGCACATGTTTAAGTACCACTGACTTTAAGAGGATTTAAGTGCAGGCCTAAATTTAAGCATGCATGTTTTGTTGAACTGAGGCCTAAATTAACTGATTCATTATTTCTCTCTGCTTTATGTAGGAGTGGTTTAATTTCATTCATTTTCTTAGGAGAGGTATCTCTCAAATAGCACAGACAAAATATTCACATGAAAAAGATTTGTTGAAATAGGCTTGGTTCTGGGGTTGTAAAACAGAAGAGACTTTTACTAAAATTTAGATTTGTTTGATGAATGTGTGTGTGGTTTTTTTCATTAAGATGCCTGAAAACATTATGTGGCAGATTTTCACATTGCTTTTTTCAAAGCTTGAGCTGGGTTGGTTGAGGCTGATTGATCACCTAAGTCACGTGGTATTTATTATGTGCATGCACGTCTCTGTGTATAGAATGTGTTATAACCGTACATGTGACTGTCCAGCTATTGCTTTAAAGATGGCTGTCAGGAAGCGTGTCTTCATGTGAAGTTTGAAATGTGCTACATTGAGCTAGAAATGGATTTAACAGGCCAAGCTGTAAAAGGCTTGCAGGCTCCTTGACGTTTTGGGGAAAGTGAAATGATGGGGACTAATCCCTCCCCCCCAAATTAACTACATAAAATGAAGTAGTGAAACAAATGTGAGCAGTTTTATGAAAATTGTATAATCAGTTTCACTGAAACCTATATTTCCTTTCCAAGCTGTCTCCCCCCGCCGCAAGCCTAACATTGTGAGCGCTGATGCTGTTCAACAGCTGTTGATTTCCCCAGGAAGTTCACTCCCCGTCTTACCCATCTCCTGCAATGTGTTATTTCTGAAACACTCCAGAATTTGTAATTCACTTTGCACCCAAGCAATTAAAAATCATGAATCATTTTTGCAGTAATCTTGTATTGTTTAAGGGCCATTTCACATGGTCTCAGGACATTGCAGTTAACACATTTGACAAAGTAAGCATTTAAAAGCCAGATCCTCATGTGGCATGAGCTGGTATACTTTCACTGAAGTCAACAGTGCTATGCTGATTTACACCAACTGAAAATCAGGCCCCAGCAGTTTAAAGTGTAAGTTAAATTCCACAGCTATATTAACCTGTCTGCTGTGCTTCCAAGCTCACTGAGTGACATGACGTATTCCTTTATTCCAAACAGTACAGATAAGGACTGTAGGAGTGTTTCCCTCCCACCACTGAAGGAGACCATTGACAGTGGATAGGCAGATTCCCATTCAGATAGTGTGCAGCAGCTTAAAAATGTCTGAGGCATACAGCACTTCTCCTTACTGCTGACTAGGAGGAAAAGGAGAGCAGAGGAGTTTAATTGAAGTCTTCAAAATCAGGCAGCAAATCAGGTGGTTTAGCAACATTCATTTCTCAAATACGTATGACAACATCTAACACAAATCGAATTCAGTGACTCCCCGAGAGTCTGAGGTAGGGTCTTAGACTTTCTACAGCAGGTTCTCACTTCATTTACTCATTACATGCTACAGGATCCTGCAGTCTTGCTCCAGCAAAATAATAATTGGCTCTTTACTTTCATGGATTATTGCAATAGTAATAACAATACTTAGTTTATATGTAGTTTTTCCATCCTCAAATTACTTTACAAGGACAAGTAAGTATTACCTCTATTTTACAGATGGGAAACTGATAGAGAGGTCAAAGTCACACAGCAGATTAACAGATTTTAAAATTTTATTAAGATGATGTTAAAAAAAAAGTGAACAGTACAGAGTTTAAGCATAGAAGTTTCTGGTTACCAGGGAATAACAGACAGGTTATCAAAGGTGAGGACCTTAGCCAATGGCACCATCAGCCTATGCCCATGGAACATGACAGTTTAATCGCTGAGATTCATTTGTTTCACTAATTCTTCTGCTCATGGAGAACAGAGCGCACTCTTTGGAATCATCTGTTTCCAGAGAGCCTGGTCTCCTGCCAAGGTTTCAGCCTGCTCTTTTTAAGGCTGAGGCATGAGAGGTCAGAGGCTATAACATCCCTCCAGCATGTGCGAGGCAGTAAACAAGGTCTTCTCCATCCAGCTTTTGTTAGACAAATGCACAAAGGTAGTAGTCTGATATGGACTCCAGCATACAGAGCAGATAGCCAAGGCACCTGAGCCAACATGAAGTTACTTGAGAAGACACTGGAGGCTGGTTGGTCCAATCCTTGACATCCTCAATCATTACATGATGACATCACCATATGCCTTCAATACATCATTGCTATTTCATTTCAAAAGCATCCAGCAGTGCATTTGTGTCTCTGTGGAGCCACACCACTCAGAAGCCATTGCTGCTTGATAGATACATGTCATAGTCCGAGTTGACCAGTGGCATTAATACGACAGAGGCTTCCAAAGAATGTGCATAACACACACAACAGTGCTGATTCAATGTTTCATAGAATTGTAGGACTGGAAGGGACCCTGAGAAGTGTTCTAGTCCAGTCCCCTGCACTCAAAGCAGACTAAGTATTAGCTAGACCTGTGGTTCTCAAACTTTTGTACGGGTGAGCCCTTTCACACAGCAAGCGTTGTGTGTGACCCCCCCTTATAAATTAAAACCACTTTTTAATATATTTAACATCATTATAAATGCTGGAGGCAAAGTGGGGTTTGGGGTGGAGGCTGACATCTCATAACCCCCCCATGTAATAACCTTGTGACCCCCGAGGGGTCCCCACCCCCAGTTTGAGAACCCCTGAGCTAGATCATCCCTGATGGGTGCTTGTTTAGATAATACTTAGTATCACCTTACTTCATGTCAGCAAGGCAACCTCCTTGCTTGCTGACATTGGAGCCAAGATACTCAAATGAGCTGACAAATTCAACTTCTTGCCCAATGACTGTGATGAGTAGTGGTGGAGGTCCATCAGCCACAAAAATAACTGTGACGGGATATATAAACAGAGCTTATTTTACATCATCTAGATGGGGCTTCTTCTGTGTTACTGTCATTGCGACCAACGAGCTTCTGTCTTACAGGGATGGACTCGACAAGCAGCTGAGCACTCCTTAGAAGAATGAGGCACTTCCTACTCTGATTTCAGCCCTGATTCAGGAAAGTACTTCAGTGATGCTTAAAGTCAAGCATGTACTTAAGTCCCATGCAAGTCAATGGGACTTAAGCACACACTTAACTTAAAAAGTACTAAAGGGCTGAATTGCCTAGAGATGCTTTTCTGAATCAGGGCCTTCGGTGGGGGCTGAGGAGTGCTCAGCATCCTGCAGAATATAGTCTGTATTGCTATAGGAAATTCCACAGTGCTAAAAAGACATTGGGAGTGGGGGTGAGTTAACAGTGGCTTGCTGTATAACACAGGAGAACTAGTTCCCCCTCCTGCCTGCCCCTCGGTTTTAATTTAGTGATTTGTTAGAAAATTGTGATGTCAGGTAACAGTGGTAAAGAGGGCAGAACCAAGATCAATTATGTGGCTTAGACAAAGGATGAGAAATAAGAAATTATCATAAGCAGCTCTTTACACATGGCAAAGGGCGTTTAAGCTTATAGCCCTTGCATACAAATAGTCACCATTTTAATTATGTTAAGTGTGACACATTTGAACACCTTTCATCCACAGACCCATGTGTGTGTACTGTGTGGGATATTGCTTCCTGACTTACTCAAACTGCTTTCCCAAAGATTTCAGATGTCCTTGAAACCATGAGGCTGGACTGAGTTAGTGAAACATTTCAGTTAAACTTGTTTGTTCTATGTGCAGGGTTCATGTCACCCATCTGTAAAATACAATAACCTCTGTGCCTTCAAAGGCAGCAGTCTTTAAACAGTACAGAGCAATGCTGCACTAGAGTGTAAGAAAGTGAAATATACCTTCTCCTAACTACAGAAAGAGTGACCAATTACTCAAACCCAGGCTGTCAAAATTAATCCCTCTTACACTTGCAAAGAGGGCCATGGGATTTTTGTAGCACAAGGAATTCTGTTTTCTGTTCAGTGCACTTTTAAATACCAGAAAGTATGTGTGCTGGCCTCCTAAGAGGCAGAGATGTAAGGGATCCAAGAGGACTACAGAGTCAGCAACCTACCCTACTCTTTCTGATGGAGATTTATATTCGTTCTTTCTTTGTAGTTTCCTGTAACCGTAAATACAAGATATCTACACCGAGATTGTGTGCTGTGCTTTGTATATTAAACTCAGGACCTCAGTTACACATCTCAGGCCTGATTCCATTGCCTTGCACCTGTGTAGTCATCTGTGCCTGTGCAAAGCAGGTGCAAACACTGCCCATGGCAGAAGGGAGGGGAGAATCCTGCACAGGTATAAATGATGACACAGTCTGCAGGGCAGTGGGGAACTGGGTCTCTCACCTGAAGGAGATCACGGTCAGAGCAAAGTTCCCTTGAACGTCATGCTGCGCCACTGGTTCAGTAGCGATGCAGAGGAAAGAGTGCTACTCACTGAATCACAACAGTCACCCAAGTAATACGCATTCCTCTAGGCATTTTCCAGTGGAGCATAAGGCTCCTTATTTGTTTGTACAGCAATGGAGCCAATACTGGGAGTAGAGAGGGGTGTAATCCCCAGTCAGACTCATTTTATTAGTCAGAGGCAAGATATTCCTTAAAATCTGCCTTCTCCTTTATTTGAAAGGTATCCGCTGGTTGGATCTGCCTTTAGAAGTGTTCTTCAGCACAGGCACTTTTATGGTTGATAAGTTTAACAGGCATCTATAGCACAAACTGTTCGGTACAACTTCATTAGTCCTCATCTAAATAATTTAACACCTCACCTGAAAGGCACTTAAAAAGGAGTGTCTCTTGCTCCACTTTCTACACTGGAATCAGTGCTTGGGGAAGGTGCCCAACTGAGACCCCCAGAGCCAAATTCTGTCAGGAGCATAAGCAGCATTAAAGAGCATGTGACAGCCTTCCTCAGCCCTTCCATGCATCCTTGCCCGATAAGAATAGGAATAATCTACACAGTGTACAACTCCCCTGCTCACTGTCTGGCACCTGTCCAGCTACCTTTCACCTCTGGTGTTCTTCTGGCTGCCTCAGATCTGGGGTGGGGGAAACTCATGCTGTGTGAAGGAGTCCCCAGGGTGGACTGGCTTGGTTTATAGTCTGTTCCTGGATCCTAGGGAGCAAATACGAGAGAGAAAGAAAACATCAGTGTGATGAGGAAATGACAAGGAAAGCTACAAAACAGGCCCAGGTGTGGCTGGGATTGAAGGGGACCCACGTAGGCTAGTCCGCCATCTCATCACAAGAAGCAGTTTGAAGGTGTAGTTCATAGGACTGGATGCACAGATCTTCAGCCAAGGTAGAACCAAATGGAAACAACCACTTGACTAATGCACTGAAACGAGCATTCTAGTGCCTTCTGGGGGCTGGGTGTAATATGAGTGAAATCACACTGTATCCCAACAGCCAGGAATTCAGAGAAGGAAAGACATGGTCTGCCGTCCGTGACTATTTCTTCTGGATCAGAAAACTGTTCTCTGATCTGCTGCTCTGCATCTGACAAAAGACTGAATTTGAACAAATGTAGAATAGTCAGTGGCTTCCAGACCAGTGTGTCCTTTTTCCCCTCACACTGAGCTATCTATTCTTTTCAAGGCCCACTGGGTAATGCTATGCTTCTCTGAATTGGATCTTCCTAGTCTCGCATGATTCCACCTTGTGTTATAGTTCCTCTGTGTTAACAGAGATGCCCCCAGTGTTCTTTCTTCCTTATGTTTCCTGTGCATGCTTCCACTGGTTGGGTAATCCTCCCCTGGCTTGTGTGTGCGCAGAGGGCTCAGTGCCCTTAAGATGTATATTTTAAACCGTTTCCCTTTTTGCCATGGAATTTTTCTATTTGCTACTTCTTGCACTATGCTTCCACTGTTTCTTACTGGGTGACTTCCATTTTGAGTAGCTGAGGCTCATGCATCAGTTCGTATCCCCTCTTGAAGAGCTACACCAGCAATTAATGTAACATTTCTGAAAGTTCTTTGTTTAAAATCCCCACTGCCATGTGGTCTCCTACGTATTCTTCTTTACAGATGCCAAAAGACACAGTCCTCTGGCTGGTCATACAGGGGCCCTTACAATGGCTTCCAGGTTTTCTGTGGATCTCTTTTGGTAAAAAGTACACCCATTTGTTCATTCCAAAAATGAGTGTAATAAAATGCTCAATTATTTTAAGTTAGCCTCCTTCCTGAGTAAAGAACAATGGTTTATAACTACTTTCAGCTTAAGTTAATGAGCTGTTACTTCACCTCTGTGCGTGAAGATTCATTGCGCTTCAGCATCTGTTGAAGTTCCCCATCCTCTTTAGCCATTCTGTGGGCTTCTCAGATGGAAAGATTTGGGGAGGGCTGGATTTTGGTATTCCCCCCCCCCTTTTTTTTTTTAAATATTGGTTCAGTATCAGTCAGCTTCTGGCTTCTGATACCATGTCTGATTTCTCCTACCATGGAACGAGAAATTTCATTAGAAGAATTGAAAACAATCCTGAAAGCTATGCTATCTCTGCCTCTTACAGCTTTGCTTTTTAAAGCTTAATGCATAGCTCCTACTCCAGCCCTTTCCTACCTCGTTTCTTGTTACAATTTTAAAACTACATTATGTGTCTCCTAATATTTTATTTATTAATAGTGACCACTGTAGCATGAATAAATGAAACAGGAGTCACTAAAATTAAAGGATTTTTTTTTTTTTTGCATTTCCCCTCCATTCTGCAGCCTACAGATCAGGTTTGTTTCAAGTTCTGGGAGAAGGTTAAAGACCAAGTTTGGGGATATGTTCTAGTGGATAATTTTGCAGATCGAGTATCTTACATGGTACCTTATTCCAATTTTTCCACCACTGTGGCACTGTAGCTGGGAGGAGCGCTGGCTCAGCAATCTAGAAAGCAAGAGTCACAAGTCTACTTCTGAACTCGGGGTCCTTCACTTGACAGGGCACCACCTATGCACTGCTAGCAGAACAGTTCACCTTTGAACATATGCTGGTGGGGTTGGAAGAGTCTGTATTATTGGCTACAGGATAAAGAGCACAGTAATGAAAAACAGTTTGTTTAAACATCTTGTTTGTAGTGAGATAAGGTAATTTACAAAAGGCTATTTGTCTAAATTATGAAAGGCTAATGAATCTACAAGGCCTTTTTGTGACAAGATGCCCAGTTAAACATAATGAGTAAATAATTTTATCTATTTAATTATTAGCAGGAATATTCCAAACGTTTTAACATCAGATATGACAGCAAAAGGGTTTTTTCATTAACCAGACATTACTTGAGAAGAATATAAAAGAAACACTTTTCTCCTCTGTCTTTCTACCTTTCACATAAATTCCAGGCCCTCCCAAATCTGACACCATGAAGTGGGGAACATTAATTTCTTTTATTTTCTTGCTAAGCTTTACCGAATCAAAAACCCTGCCCAGAAGATATCGGGATGTAGGTAAGAATATTTCTTGTACATTAACTATAAGCTTTCATATAATGTCCACACACAACTTGTTGTGGTCATTTGGGGATCTCATATGGTCATTGCCCATTCTAAAACAAAAAAGTTAACAGTTATAATTGATACATCTGAATAGTACATCACAGTTATATAATGGCTCTGACTTCACAGGAACACGATCAAAAGCACAAAGTGGGTCTGACTTCTCAAAATAGGCTACTACATTTCAAATACAATAACCATGATTACCTACTGGATTTGTGAACATGGTTTAGAAAACATTTAAGGTTCTGAGTCAGACTCTGCAAGTACACGGTCTCTTTTCAAGACAAATCTGCTCACCTTTTTCATGCAAGTCATGGAGAGCTAGGGGAGATTTGCATGAATAAGGTAAACAGGATTTGGACTTTATATGTAATGCTCAGTTTGATATCCCTGTCAGTAAGAGTCTTAGTATTATTAGCGCTATCTAGTGTTTCTTAAAATATGTTTTGAAGAACAAACTGGGTGACTATTTAGGGCCCAATTCCGCCACCCTTACTTATATTGATTAGCACCTTATTCTGTAAGCAGTGCAATTAGTTTTAGTGAGTAACAGTGGCAGAATCTAGCCCTTAATATTTAAAATCTAGAAGATGTTTTCTGTCACCTTTTTCCAATTTTATGTGATTATTTTCCAGTTTGTGGCTTATTAATGCTTTGAGTATCCATGTAATATATGGGACAGTATAATATTTACTTAGAGGTGTACAATATGCAGGATGGTTTTAAACACACAGAGCTTCATCATACTCATGTTGATATTGTACTTTCACCTTGGGAGCTACTTTACTGAATGCAGAGGCAGGTCCTAAAAAAATGAAAAAAAAGTGCCTACTGAGAATCTTAGATTCCTAGAAAAATGAGGCATTCTTGAGAGTCCTGGTTGAAAGTCTGGTTTCCACAAATGCCCATGGGCAAATAGTTAGATTTTCAACAGACTGACTTCTTTCCGGCTACATTCTCAGATAATCGCTTCTTTCACTCCTGTGCGGTTGAAGCATTGTCTTCAGTATGTCCAAGATTGGGCCCATTAGGAAAGGGGGAAAAAATGCATGCAATCTTTAGCCACTAAGACCCATTTTGTTTCATTGGGCCAAATTCACCCTGGGTGTATGAGGGTGAACTCCACTAACTTCAAAGGAGTTTTAGCCACTTATGCAGTGCTGATTTTAGCTTATTAGTTTTTAAATACATAATCCCCCATTTTAACTCAAACTTGCCAGTGATCAAAGATACCTTTAAATAACGAAGCAAGGTTTTAAGATACTGAGGTACTAAGTACTTGGCCCACCATTACCAAAGTATCAGAGCACTTAATTGTTAGCATATTTATTCTCATCATAACAACCATGTCAGGTGGGGCAGCATTATTGTCCCCATAACCCAGACAGGGAACAGAAGCAGAGGGAAACTAACAGACCTGTCCAAGGTCACATGGGAAATCAGTGGCAGAGCAGAAATGTGACTCCTGGGCCGGGTAGCATCCTAACTATTCAACTATCCTTCTTTACAGATCAAGAAAATGCTTCATAAAATACATATGTATTAAACATTTGGTGATTCAAAGACCAAATTGTCTTCTTTTTCAGATGAAGCACACACCCTTGGCCATTGTTTTACTGAGCTACACGAGGAGAATTTTAAAGGCGTGTAAGTGTGACTGATAAAAATCCAGCTGAAAGTGGGCAGCCAATGATCCTTACGGTGTATTTTTATCCAATTCAGAAATGAAAGACTACCAATGAGCCAGATACTGAAAAAAATACATTAAAAATATTGGCAGAATAAAAGGCGATCTTCAGAGCAACAAAATAAGTCAGAGCAAACATCACATAAAGTGAGACAAATTAGATGACTTGGCCTTTGCCCCCACCGATGAGGAAGTGGGGCAATAAGAACAGGCCCTTGCAGCTCTATGCAGACTGCTCTCACCTTGCCTGTGGATATGCAGGTGCCAATGAGCCCTGGGCACCTGTTAGCTCTCAGCTAGAGACAGCACGAAGGGAGTGGGGGTGGGGAGAAGCAGAGAATGGGCAGAACTTTAGTTGCAGCCTTCCCCCAAATGAAGTGTTGGTGTGCTTCAGTGAGCAGGCACAGGGAGAGGCTATACACCAGTAGTAGACTTCTGTCCCTCTGGAGAAGGAGCAGCATGGGAGAAATTATGCCTCCTGGGATGGTGCAGCTCATATACCACCCCAGCTCAGGACTGAGCTTAACTGCACTATCTAGTCCCAAGTATTAGCTACCCATTATCCCCACCAGTTCATAAACTCATCTCCAGGAGATACTTCAAACGGCAACGGTCAAAGGAACTAGAGTTTTAAAAGAAAAGACTATTTCTGGCTGGTAGGAACCACGGCAGCCAGAGATAAGCCAAGATCAAAACTACAGGGCAGTTAGATTTTGTCACATTCAACAAGAATAAGGTGTTGGGAAGGCACATTAAATGTGCAGAATCCTGCCAATATTTCTTCCCTGCCCTTACTGTAGTCCATTGACTTTTTCAGCCTTTCTGCAATAACACCAGAAGGAAAGAGAACTGCCAGTTGGAAACCACTCTCTGCAATGCAGATCTCTGCTGTTTACACAGCATAGGGATGGGGGAAGTTCAGGCTCTGATAAGCTCTTGTTTCTTCCAAGCAGTGCAGAAATTATTTACACCTACAGATTCCTTATGAAATGCAGCTGAAGCTTTACAGACACACACACACACCCCATTTGAAAATTCTTCTCCTTGAAAGCTTGATGAACAGTCAAACATTTTCACCTTCTCTGTGTTTCTCAATTTTTATAACTTGAGCATTTTCATAATAGCAGGATCCATGTTTGAGAGTTCATCAGCTTTCATCATAGTAAAGTGGGGTTAAGATGCTTAACTATGATGGTTCTTACTCAGAGTTAAGTGAACAGCCAAATTTGGGGTCAAGAAAGCATACCTATCCCTCCATGATGTTATTTTTTTTTTTGCCTTGCCTGGGAACAATGAGTGTGGATCATTGGTAAGGCTGAGGTGAGGGTCTTTCACACTATCAGTTTTCTGTAACTGCAAGAATCTTGGTGGAATTTGATTGCTTCCTAACTTCTAATTTTATATTCTTGCATCAGAGGATTTTCATTTCAGAATGGGGGTAGGAGAAGGTGGGAACCAGAAAAAAAGTAGATACAAGTTATCATACAAATAACCCTAATGATCAGAGGGAGAAATACTAATTATGATATCCAACTAATATGAACGTAAGAGACTGATTTGCCATGATAATGGACACGTGGGGAATGGAAATCTCTATTGCAATGCATTAGCTCTACCATGGCTATAGAAAGGCAAATTAATTTAAACTGTCTTCAGTTCAGCATTGAGCAAATGGTTCAGCATTGTGGTTCTTCAGCCATTCTCCTGTAGGTTTGAGATGGATCTTCATCATATTTTATCACTACACAATGAAAAAGCATGACTATAAGTCTGATTCCACACTGACTTTACCACCATGGTTCAGTAGGTTAGGAAAAATTGTCTTTAGTTGCATCTCAGGTTCTATGTTGGACCTGTCCTCCAGCTCCTATGAGGAAGTCTTTGACCTCTGGATCAGACATAGCACCCATACAGCTTGAAGAAATCAATTTTGCTTTTTGGTAGCTAGCTATGTATGTAACAGTATTATCTTGTTGCAGTGCCATGGCCATATTTGCTCAGAATGTGCAGGAAATGACTTATGAAGAAGCAGCTAAAATGGTAAAAGATGTCACAGACCTTGCACAAAAATGTGTTGCAAGTAAGGCAGACCCAGAATGTCTGAAGCCGCTGGTAAGCCAAGATAGTATTATTATTGTGGCCAAGACAATGTGATTGTATTTCTATCATGACCAAGATTTTCAGGAGTGACTAGTGATTTAAGGGGCTTCAATTTTGGATGTCCAACCTGAGGTGCCTCAAAGGAACTTGATTTTCAGAGGATGAGTGCTCAGCACTTTCTGAAAATAAGGCTCACTTTAGGGCATCTCAAGTAAGGCAATGCAAAACTGAAGCCCTCCAAAATCTTTAGTCACTTTTGAAAAATCCTGGTCTGTATCTTTAAAAAAAATAAAGTCTGCTTAGACAGAAATTTGGCATCTAAGGTCAATGTAACTAAATTCAGTAGCAGTCAGTGCCATCCATTACCAGCAAGGAAGGAGCCTTAATTTGTTTTTAGCAATTAACTCATAGAAGTCTGACTTTCTGTCAGAGATGGAGTCTGAACAAAAATGTTGCATCCAAATATCCTTGAAATTTTGTTTCAGTATCCAAATCTGGATTAGATTTGTGCACATGCCTCCTATTCGTTATAATGGGCTGAACCAAAACCCTGGAACCAAGTGTAAGCCGGGGAATGGTCCCGTTATTGTGGGGAACTTTCCTGGCTTCTGCACTACCCCGGTAAAGTGGGCTGGCGAAAGGATCTGAGTCCTCGCTCCCACTTCCTTTACCCAGAGGCCTCCCTGCCCTGGAGGACTCCCCTTCCACTCTCCTGTCTGGCAGAGTCCTTGTAACCCCAACGAGGCTGGGCCTAGGATTCCTGGGGGGCTCAACCCCCAACCCTGCTGTGATCACCCAGGACAGGGGCTAGGGTGTCCCCACTCCGGGGTACTCTCTTTGCACTGCGCACCTCCCTGACCCACTGATCACATCATACAATTTAAAGCAAATACAAGTTATTTAATTAACAATTAATTTTTAAAAAGAATAAGGAAAAATGGGAAAGGTTAAAGGAAAACTCATCACCCTGCTCTGTGGCAGGGACCATCACAAATAGTGTCTCTGGACATCAGGGCACTTCACAGTCTGTTCCTTGTAGGTCCCAGGCCTCCTTCTCAGGCCCTGGCTGTGCTGCAGGGACGCTGCGGGTTGGACACTTGCTTTGGCAGTGGCCACATGCCCTCAGGCTCCAGATGGCAGGACCCTTCTCCCCAGTGTCACCCCCACCCTGTCAGGGTTATGATCCCCCTCCAAGTCTGGCCTGCAGAGCCTCTTGGCTGAGGCATCTCCCTGTACTGGACCCACTGCCCAGCGTCCCCCTCGCTCTCCCCAGCTGCTCACCGCACCCAGCTCTGGACTGCTCCAGCCCCAGCTCCACATTGCCTCAGCACAGCTGCTGCTGCTGCTCTGCCTCCAGCTCCCTGGGCTGCTTCTCTGGCCTCTCTGGCTCCAGTTGCTACAGCTCTGCTCCCAGGGCAGGTCTGCTCTGCAGGCTGCTTCTGGGACTCTATCTCAGCCCTCACCTGCTTCCTGGGCTGCTCGTCTGGCCCCTCTGGCTCTGGTTGCTGCAGCTCCCCTCCCAGGGCAGGTCTCTCTCTGGTCTGTGCTCTGGCTTTCTGGGCTGCAGCTCTGCTCCTAGCAGCTTAGCTTGCACCCCTGCTCTCTCCTTAGCTTGGCCCCACTCCGTCTGACTCAGACAATTCCAGCTCACAAGGAGGATGGGACCCACCCTGGCCTTCTGTCTCTTTGATTAGCCTGCCCGCCCTGTCAGTCAGGCTGACCTGGAACATTGGCCTCTTGCCATTGTTCCTGGGGACTGTCAGTCTCAGGGTCCTGATTTGCCATCAATCCCTCCCCTTTTAGTGCTGGGAGCTAGCAACCAAAACACCCCCAGTGAATGTTAAAGGGGATACCAGTCCCCCTACACAAGCAAGCATCCCAGCTCTGTGGGGAGCTTGGAATCTGGTTCTGAATTTTGCTGCTTGAACTTATTTTGTAAGTAGGGAGGAGGATGCTTTTCATCACACAGTTTGAATTCTAATCAGAGATGCACAAGCACACATGGCTTTGTGTCTTGTCATACTTGATGTTACAATATGGAGATGGACGAACCATCTTGGTTTGGGTAAAGATTTGAAGATTATCTGAACCTCAGTGGGAGCTACTGGGTGCTCATTATGTTTGAAAACCATCCCACTTGTTTAGCTGCCTAAACATGGATTTAGGAGCCTAAAGTGAGGCACCAATTTTGATAAATCCTGGCCTACAAGTTTAGGGCCCAATCCAATTCCCACTGCAGTCAAAGTAGAAAGGAATAAAAAAAAGGAGGGTGGGAATCAGTTTGTGTGAGTCAGGGCTCTGTCAATAGTTTGTGGTCTTCAATGTTCTTTCCACAAGAGGAAAGACAGTGCAACTACAGACAAACAAATGTTTCTTCTTTCCACAGACTGCCATTTTCCTGGATGAAATCTGTCATGAGCAAGGCCTTCCTGAGAAATATGGGTTAGCTGCCTGTTGTGCTAAAGCTGACCCTGAAAGAAATGAATGTTTTCTATCCCATAAAAATTCTACACCAGGATTCATTTCTCCTTTTAAAAGACCAGACCCTGAAGAGGCATGCAAACAGTACCAAGAGAATCGAGTAGCAATTCTGGGCTTGTAAGTAAACTACTTTTCTATTAGAATCGAATGAGTTACACACCGTGGTCCTCAGCACTGTAAACTTACTGCGTGGGCGGGCATGCCACAGCTCCTCTCTCTCTGGGGCTGCCTGCACAGCCACAATTTCTCTGCTGGTAACTTGGCCCTCTGGCTGAGTCACCATCTTAAGTCCAACCTTTCTGGAGTCGCATTTGTCCAAACTAGAAGTTAGGGTTACCAACTGTCTAATTGCACAAACCCAAACACCCTTGCCCCGCCCACTCCCGAAGCCCCACCGCCTGCTCACTCCACCCCTACCCCCTCCGTTGCTCACTCTCCCCCACCCTCACTCACTTTCACCAGGCTGGGGCAAGGGGTTGGAGTGCAGGAGGGGGTGAGGGTTGCAGGCTCCAGCCGGGCAGTGCTTACCTCGGGTGACTCCTAAAAGTGACTGGTACATCGCTCTGATAGCCGCTCCTGCAGCCCACACGCACTGCCCCTACAGCTCCCATAGGCCATAGTTCCCAGCCAATAGGAACTGTGGAGTTGGTGCTTGGGGCAAGGGCAGTGTGCGGAGACCCCCTGCCTCAAATCTCCCAGTTTGGCTTCAATAGCCTCTGGGAGAGAAAGCCCGATTCTGGGAGACTCCGAGCAAAGCCAGAACGGTTGGCAACGCTACTAGAAGTCGCAGAAACATCTTAACAGGGGGAAAAAAATCTTTCTGCCTTATCCGAGGCTAGTCCTCAGCATGTATTTATGGCTCAGCCTGCAGCCTCCCAATTTAATAATCCTTGCCGGGGCTTGTATGCTCCTTTGCCTGGGGCCAGTAGGGGAACCTAATCCCACCATCTATTCTGGGTTCTGATCCAGGGACCTTATACTGAACGGATAGTCTGCTCCTTCACTTGCACGGCAACTTCTCTGGGACCCTTCCTACCCATTCTCTCCAATTCCCCTTATTTCTCTCCCCTGCTTAGTCAGGGTCTTCCCTCAGCCAACCTGCCTTAAGAGCTTTCCTCACACTCTTCCTGCTTGGAAGATCCAAGCAGGTTCCTTTGCACCCCTGAGTTTCCTCCTCTTATAAGAATCTCCATTCAGCTCTTTCTCCAGGTGGCTTTATCACTACTTAAGCCTGGCACTCACCTTTTTCCCCCTCAGGTGCTGGCAGGTAACTAACTGGTATCTCAACTCCCGCCCCCCACCCTCTGCCCCCATTATCCCATTCAAGATGTTTGTACCTTTCAACTCCCCAGAATGGGGTCTTCTGCCCCTCTTTGCTCCAAAAGGGCCATTATACCCCAGAACAAACATCAATCGGTGTTCTATTATGAACCCTGTTCTAGGACCTGCTAAGTGTGGTCATCTTTCATGGCACTTGGTCCTGCAAGGTGCCAACCACACTAGTTTGATCAAGCAACACATTTGGGCTTAACTTTAAGCATATGAGAAGAAGTTCCCTTGAAGTCACAGGTACTTAAAAGTTAAGCATGTGCTTAAATGTGTTGCTGGATCTGGCCTAGAGCACTCAGCACCTTGCAGGATTGAGCCCTTAAATTCTAGCAAAATCTTAGCACCCCTTTGCAACAGAATTCCTTCCTGGTAAATCCCATTGCATTATACTGTTCCCAGTTATAATGGCAGGAAAATAGCACTGACTGGGGTGGCTGTTATAACAGGCTTTGCTGTATATTAATTACAGAGCAGCATAAGTGCATGACACTTTACAACCAATCCAAACCATCTGGACTCTGCCCTGGGAGCTTAAGCTCAAAGTTAATTCAAGGCACATTTTCATTTTAGATACATCTATGAACTTGCCAGGAGGCATCCTTTCCTGTATTCCCCAACAATTCTTAGCAATGCTGGTCATTATGAGGAGATGATGAAAGGCTGCTGCAAAGCTGATAACAAGACTGCATGCTTCAATGAAAAGGTATTCTGTTTTAATATGTACATTTACTTCAGGTTTTGATTAGTGGTCTCCTATAGCTAGAGAAATGCTTGAAGCAGAACTGAAGGTCAGCTTTTTCCATTTTAGTCACCTAAACCCTTATTTAGGCCCCGATTCCAGCAATCACCTCCATTCAGGACAGGAGTTAAGCATGTGCTTTCCTGAATTGGGGCTTTTGACTCTTAAGAAAAATGGTCTGATTTTCAGAGGTGCTGGGCACTGGCAGCTCCTACTGCCTTCAAGGTAGGAAGGTTTGGTGGCTGAGATTTTCAAAGTAGTGTATAGGATTTAGACACAACTTCCCCTAACATTAATGGAACATCTGTATCTACGTCACCCAGAGTGTTTGAAAATCTCAGTCAACATTCTGTTATTAAAATTCCTCTTTACCATTATTCTAAATGAACAAAGTATCTTATCTTCTCTCTTTATCTCTGCCTGTCTGTGTAGTACTGATGTAACCCTTCTCACTATTGAATCTCAGGTAGATGTACTTATTTGATAAGATATTGGTGCAATAGGATGGGAGAATAGCTGCATTAGACTGGCTTGGGGCCTGATATTGCGTGGTGCCGAGAACCATCACCTTCTGCTAACTTCTTTGGCAGCAGTATAGTGTAGCTGAGTACTTTAAGAGGCTCACAGCACTTTGCAAAATGAAACTTAAGAAGGAGGCATATGTACTGTAGCTCATCAGAGCAGATTGTCCGTAACTGCCCAGCTTAAAAACACAGAGTAGTGTTTAATAAAGGGTTTCTAATGGGCAGGATTTCACAAAACTCCGTAACTAAATAAGGGGCTGGTGATCCAGCCTCATGAATTAAAACGATGTGATACGGCTTCCTTTTGCTTTGGTGGACACTTTATAGCTAAGCAGCGCACAGTCAACTTGTGGAACTCCTTACCTGAGGAGGTTGTGAAGGCTGGGACTATAACAATGTTTAAAAGGGAACTGGATAAATTCATGGTGGCTAAGTCCATAAATGGCTATTAGCCAGGAAGGGTAAAGAATGGTGTCCCTAGCCTCTGTTCATCAGAGGATGGAGATGGATGGCAGGCGAGAGATCACTTGATCATTGCCTATTAGCTTCACTCCCTCTGGGGCACCTGGCATTGGCCACTGTCGGTAGACAGATACTGGGCTAGATGGACCTGGGTCTGACCCGGTACGGCCGTTCTTATGTTCTTAAGCAGGAAAAAACCTTTTTGTGTTTCTGCTAAAATTCTCTATTTCTGATTCTGCTTTCTTCATTCATTTGACCAGTATGTTGTTTTTTGTTTTTGTTTTTTAATGGTTGACCTCATCTTTATAACAGGCTTCATCTGTGATCAAGTCAGTGAAAGAAAGTAGCTTGGTAGAAGAACAAACATGTGAGATCCTGAAGAAGTTTGGAGAAAGAGTCTTAAAGGCTCTGTAAGTCTGTAGCTTGTTTATTCAATGTACAACTTTTTGGTTACGTAGAACAACTGTACACAACTGCCACAACTGTACACTTGCCAGAAGCCTACTGCCTGTCCTTAGAAGACAAAGTGAACTGAAGGGACCGTGAAAGAGGTGTGCAAAGAACACAAGGCAGGGCCCTGAGATGTTTAAAAAAACAACAACCCAAAACCCAACCCACCCCCAAAAAAAACAACCCCACAGGCCTCCAGACTGTAGCTCTGCTCCGTGGCAACGTGTCTCTGGAGGAGACAGACATAAGGATGGCTAAGCACCAGGGTGTTTTTTGGCTGGCTAGAGCTGGTGCAAGGGGGTTCAACTTGCATCTGCCTGTGCTAGTGAGGGTGGATGTGCTTCAGGGAGGATTCTCCTGCAAGACACCATGTAGTGTTGTGCAGCCTGGTGATGGAGGCAGAACCAAGAAGCACTCAGAGGATGTTCATTTACAATAGCATCACTGCTTGAATGAACATAACCCGGAAGTGGCTCCCTCCCCCAACACACTATGACTTTTTCTAGGAAGTTGAGGACACACAGCTCTATTATTTTAAACTTACCTTCTATGACCAGGGCCTGTCATGAGCGCCTTCTATCAGCAGGTGCGGACCCGCACTCTTGCTCTTTTCACGGTGCCCCTGTCGTCTGTGGCCCAAGTCACACAGTTAATATGCACTGAATTTGCAAACCCCTCCCGGGGTAACGAAGGCCAACAAATTGTTGGCCCTGTCCAAGGTCTTCAGCCCCATTTCTGGGCAATTGGTAATGTCTTTATCCTGTTTCTGGGCTCAGTCCTCCTCCCCTTCTGGGCTAACTTTAAGGACATGTCTGCCTTGGTATAGGGCAGTGCCCTAGGGCTTCCTCTCTGGAGAATCAGTCCTGCCCTTCACCTGGGCCACTAAACAAGCCGTATCCCCTTCTTGGCACTTAGGCCACTCTGCCGGGTGTGGGGGGGTAGGACCCAGCCCCCCTCACTACTCTGGGTCCCAACCCAGGGAGCCTATAAATAGCAGCCATGTGCTGCTTCCTGTAATAGTTGCTGCTGCTATTACCTGGGCCACTTCCCACATAGCCTCTTTACCCTTTACCTCAGGGCTGAAATTCTTTCTCAGGGAATTCCAGCATCACCAAACCCATCTGAGTCTTCCTGGAGCTCTGGCAACAAGCACCATCCTCACGTCTCTGGTCCCCACCAGGGAAATGAATGTCTCCCCCCTGCAGCTCCTTTTTTCTCCACCTGCTGAGCTCTGATTGGCTGCTTCACTGCAGACTTTCTAGGCAGGCCTGGAGGACCCACCTTTATTGCTCCTTTTCTGGGGCAGGGTGTGGTAGGACCATGAGGCCTCCGGCAGTCCACAGTTGCCAGTGGAATGAAGCTCTAAAGCTGTAGGCTGCATAGGGGATGTAATAAACAAGTGCATCCTGCTAATATAATACTAATCTTCCCCTCTCCCCAGCCAGTGCTGATGTGACTGTGTTGGATGGCTCAAGGCTCATCAGTGGAGTCACCTTGCATCACCACACCTACCCTCCTTGTGGACTTTCCTGTCACTGTGTACGATGGTTGAAGGGATGAACCTAAGCTCTAAGTGTTTCTTTGTAGAATTATTTAAAGCCCCTAAATCCCATCTGCAAGCAGGGGAAAACGTTATTCTCTCAGATAGTACTATATCGTGCTGTCCGCTTTTCTTACCACCAGCAGCCATCTGCAACTTTAGGGATTACCAAAGAGAAAGGAAGAGGATTGCTATAAAATGAAAGTCCACAAAGCTTTAGAGGTTGCAGGCCCCACTTAAATTACTTAGATAGCAGTAAATCATTTTTGTGCACATTCATTTGACAGAGGCTGATATGTATAAAGAGCAGGGACTCAATATTACTGCTTTGCCATCTGAGCAACAAGTATACTCTAATTCATATCCATTTTATAACAGAACTTACATGTCACATTAGCAGAAAACATTATGTGCAGCTAAATGTCTGCACAAAAACATGTGCACACCTGAACACACAGTTACCATGATTGTGCATGCAACCACCCCAACTTTTACATGCAGATTGCCTGCCGGATGTGTAATCGGGAATGCAAATTAGGCATGCAAATACACAAGTAAGTATAGCATAATTTTCTTAAAACCTTAACTTTTAGTGGGAAGCCAGCTTTAAAATAATAGCCAAATCCTGCTCTCATTTACACCAGCCCAGACCTTTGGTGGCTGCCTGTGTGACTTAAAAATGCAGCCCAATTAGTTCTAAATAGTCACCGTAGTGTTCCTGTGGTAGTTCTGTACCAGTTATAGGCCTGATTTACCAATGTGTAACTTCAGCTTTGTACTCATGAATAACACCATTGCCTTAGATTTTCAAAGAGGCCTAAGGGAATTAAGTGACCAGCTTTTATTGAAGTTCAGTGGGAGCTGGGGACCAAATTTCCTTACCACTGAATTCAATTGCAGTTTTTATCATTAACTTCAGTGGCAGCAGAGGCAGGCCACTGCTAGAGATCATATTATTGCGTTCTAAGTTTTAAACAATACTTGTATTTATTCTTTCTAGGAAACTTGTTCAAGTCAGCCAAAAATTTCCAAAGATTGATTTTGTTACTGCTACCAAACTTGCAACGGATATTGCTCACATGCACACAGAGTGTTGTCATAGTGACATGATGGATTGTATACACGAGAGGGTAAAAGAATAACTTATTTACCACTTCTATGTTTAAAAAAGTAGGTTTCATAGTGGGGTTTCTTCCTTCTAGTTTTGTTCCTTTTTGCTGATCTTTTATGCATCTGTTAATTGTTTTCCAAATTAGGCATTTAAAGCCTCAAAGATTGATACATAGATGAGAATTGTTCAGCCTGCTAAATTATCCCATGTGACTCTGTTTGAGTGAAATAGGCAGAAAGCATAAGGCATGAGGATGAGTTTGTGACTAAGCACTAGACTGGGATTCAGGCGAACTGTGTTCAGTTCCTGGCTCTGCCACAGACTTCTTGTATAACATTGGGCAAATCACTTAATCTCTCTGTCCCACATCTTCAAAGGTAGTTAAGTGTCTAAATCCCATGGAAGTTAGGCATCTAAATACCTTCAAGGCATCTTCTACTTGCATATTGCAATTCTTTCTCCCACTTTTTGTCTGTCTTACCTATTTAGATTTAAGAGTTTCAGGGTTGACACTGTCTCTTACTATGGGTATGTACAGTGCTTAGGACAATGGAGGCAGTGTTTTCTAGTGGATAAAGCAGTGGCCTCAGACTAGGGTTCTAGTCCCACTTCTGCTGCTGACTCACAGTCTGCCCTTGGGCAATTCACTTCACCTCTCTGTTTTTCAGTTTCCCCATCTGTAAAATGAAGATACTGATACTGACCTTTGTAAAACAACTCCCACGCCCTCCAACCCTCCTCCTCCCCACCCCCAAGCGGTGTAGATGAAAAACACTGTGTAACAGCTAGGAGGTAGATATTAATGAGGCCCTTATCTCAGCTGGGGACTTCTCTAAGCTCTACTATATAAAAATCATAACGGAAAGAGGGGTTTTCCACTGCAAAACAATGAGAAAAAACTAGATATAAGTACCAGTCTTTTTAAATTTCTTTACAGGTAGAGCTGTCAAATTATGTCTGTTCCCACAAAGATACCATATCAACTAAACTCAGCGACTGCTGTGAAAAGTCAGAGGTGGAACGAACCGAATGCATAACTGAGTTGGAAAATGATGACAAACCTGCAGACTTGTCTCCCACAGTCAGAGAGTTCATAGAAGATAAAGATGTGTGTGAGCACTTTGCCAAGGAACAAGATGCCTTCCTGGCCAAGTAATGCAGCTCTCAATCTACTTTGGTGTATCTCTGTCATTTAAGTGTTGCAGGCCCAGCATTCCAATTGTTTAGGCCCAGCATTCAACAAGGACAAGTGCAGAGTCCTGCACTTAGGACGGAAGAATCCCATTCACTGCAACAGACTAGGGACCGAATGGCTAGGAAGCAGTTCTGCAGAAAAGGACCTAGGGGTTATAGTGGAGGAGAAGCTGGTTATGAGTCGACAATGTGCCCTTGTTGCCAAGAAGGCTAACGGCATTTTGGGATGTAAAAGTAGGGGCGTTGCCAGCAGATTGAGGGACGTGATCATTCCCCTCTATTCGGCATTGGTGAGGCCTCATCTGGAGTACTGTGTCCAGTTTTGGGCCCTACACTACAAGAAGGATGTGGAAAAATTGGGAAGAGTCCAGCAGAGGGCAACAAAAATGATTAGGGGGTGGAGCACATGACTTATGAGGCGAGGCTGAGGGAACTGGAATTGTTTAGTCTGCAGAAGAGAAGAATGAGGGTGGATTTGATAGCTGCTTTCAGCTACCTGAAACGGGGTTCCAAAGAGGATGGATCTAGACTGTTCTCAGTGGTACCAGGTGACAGGCCAAGAAGTAATGGTCTCAAGTTGCAGTGGGGGAGGTTTAGGTTGGATATTAGGAAAATCTTTTTCACTAGGAGGGTGGTGAAGCACTGGAATGGGTTACCTAGGGAGGTGGTGGAATCTCCTTCCTTAGAGGTTTTTAAGGTCAGGCTTGACAAAACCCTGGCTGGGATGATTTAATTGGGGATTGGTCCTGCTTTGAGCAGGGGGTTGGACTAGATGACCTCCTGAGGTCCCTTCCAACCCTGATATTCTATGATTCTATTATTCCAATTTAGAAGCTAAAGTTTTGCTTGCAAAACTCCAGCTTGTGAACTAAGCCTGTATGTGGGAATGCGGTCAGTGTAGAAGTCCATGTCTTGACCCATTAAGTCTGGTTTAGGCACTGAGTAGGTTTATTGCAAACAAACAAACAAAAAAAATAGTATGTCTAATTTTCAAGGGATTTTAATTTCAAATATTGGCCTTTACTTATATTTGCCTTTACATTTATCATGGGTTTTTATTAACACATCTGTAAGCCTTTTATGTGACTAAAACAATGAAAGATCTGCTCGCCTCATAGTTCTATAATTCCATCATCCAGTAACTGAAATACTGTGTTATTTTTGGCTCTGAAGGGGACTTAATGGAATATTTAAAAATATTAGCACAAATATAAACGCAGAGCTATTTGGTTTTACTGAGATTTACCTGAATACTGCTAGTTCCATCATTTTTTAGAGAAAGAGAAAAAACCAGAACCTTCAATGCTTCTGAATTTCAGAATGGGATGGGAGCAAATGTGGAACTTCTGATTTCATAAGTTTTCTGCTATTTGAGTTGGTCGATCATAATCAAAAACGGTGAAAATCTTAAATTTCCACTGGTGTCCATTCCAATCCTTGATTCCAGTGCTAGCCCTGATTCAGCCATAAACTTGCCTAAACCAAACCCAGATCTTTATCTAAACATGTCTGCTTTAGTCCGATTCTGGCTCTGATTCTACTCCCATTGCAATCAATAGCAAAAATTTCCAGTGGCTTTAATGGAAGCATGATCACATCCCAGATATACACCCAGAATCTGTTTAGGTCAAACGAAATACAGTGCTTTCGTTTATGAACGTGAAAGCCAACATCTTCTGGGCCAGATTTTGGGTTAGTATAAGCTGATTACCTCACTTGAATGACACCATATCTGAGGACTTGATTCCTTGTTGGAAAGAATTTTGCTAGCATTTAGATGTGAGGTAAATGGATAAAGCTAAGCTATGCATTTTTAAAATGTCTTATAGTTAGAGCGGGAAGAAATTTTTTTGACAAAAAGATTTTTGATGAAAAATACCTTTTTGCATTTTCCTCAACAGTTTTCAGTTTTTCATACTCTCCCCACCTCAAAAAACGAAACACCACCACCCTGAAAAGCCATTGTTGGGGATTTCAAAATCCAAGACGTTTTTGTTAATTTAATTTTTGATGAAAATTTGAACAATTCATCAAAAAAAAATTAGCCAATGTTGAAAAATCTTCAATTTCTAAATGTTTCATTGGAAATAGAATCCATTTCCCAACTAGTTCTAGTAACAGCCAGATTAACTTCATGACCAGGAGATGCTCAGCACTAGGAGGATCAGGACCAATAACTCCGCACACCAAAATAAATAACTAAATAGCTAATCTTTACCATAAACCCTGCAAATAAATGAAATCTGCATGTATCGTCAGTAGCCACATACAAATTGTACATTAATCTTGTGCTAAAATAGGGCCAAATTTTTCATTAATGGCCTGTAACTTCAAATAAACTAAATAATAATAATAATCTTCAGCTAGACGGGCTAAAAGGTCCCTGAGAAGAAAAACATCTTATCATCAAAGCTTATCATCCTTATGCTTTAAGCAAGTTGAGCTGACTCTAATAAGCATGTCAGATAAGCCAAACAGCAAGAGTTGTTCAGATAGATGTACTCTATACAGTTCAGTTACAAGTTGCTGGGCTAGCCTCACCAGGTGGAATGCTATGGCCTGTGTTCTGCAGAGGGTCACGCTAGATTATAGTAATGGGCCCATCTCGCCTTAAAAATTATGAAACTTTGAAGGGCCCTAATTTCTAATGCTGACATCATTCATGTGTTGCAGATTTGTCTATGAATACTCAAGACGACATCCTGAGTTCTCCCATCTCATGCTTTTAAGAGTTGGTAAAGGCTACGAGGGTTTACTGCGAAATTGCTGCAAAGAAAGTAACCCTCCCGAGTGCTATGGCAAAGGGGTAGGTGCCACTGTACTTCATGTAATAACCGGGAGGCCTGAGCAGAATTCACAAACGGTCATCGTCTGATGCCGATTGAGGCATGAGGTGGAAGCATTTCCACTCTCCTGGTCTGGAACTGCACCCCAGGGTTTCCTAGAAGAAGAGAGCAGTAGTAATAAGGCTCTATGGTCTCCAGTCTGCAGGAAGGCAACTGGAGTCTTCTCCCCCTTCCATTATTTGAACCATGTAGGGTTTGCTGGGAATTAACATCCCTGTGCGGGAGATGTGGGGGACAGCATCTGCTTATTCAGTGGCAGCTGGAAGCTCTCCTCTGCTCTTCCAGGGCACTGATCCTAGAGCTAGCTCGCTGTTCAAACAGGAGCAGGTAGCTGGGAGGGACTCTTGCCCATTCGGGTCAAGTAAGCCCCTCTCTTGGAAAACAGGAAGTAGGGGAGGACGGCAGCAGAGCCTTCTCTCCACATGCAAACACTTGTTTTTAAGGAGCGCACTCTAAATCCCACATCACTGATCCCTCTGCCCCTTCCTTGCACCTCCAGGCAGATGGCTCCTAGGGCGCTAGTACTGCTGTGCTGCCCTATTTGTGATCTTCACGTGGCTAGAGAGAGAGGTGCCAAGAAAGGGAGATATCAGGTCTGTAAAATCCCTGAGCACTTTGGGGCCTTTGTGGGCTCCAACCAATGAACTTCTCAGCATCCCTAATGCACCCACTTGATTGTCCTCAACATTGATCAGCACTGCCTGGAAGTCCCCTTTGTGGCAGTTAGGGTCCCCCACGACCCATAGGGATGTGGCCCTGAATAATTATCAATTCTGTTATTTAAGAGATGTAGGGGCTAATAGTCTATACACTAGTTATGTTCAGATAGTTGAGGCATCAGACAGTGGAGGGCAATTTTAATGCAATCAGCAGAGATATAATGATATGTCAGATAACAGGAAGTTGTGGATAATCAAAGCTGCATTGTGAGGCAGTAGTATCCTGCATTGCACACTGACTGCTTTACCAATATAGTTACACTGTTTTTCAGGAAGAAATACTCAAAAAGCAAATCCAGGAAGACCAGGAATTGATGAAGACAAACTGCGACGTGTACAAGGCACAGGGAGAGTACCACTTCCAAAACATGTATGTTTGGGGCTTTGTTTTTTTGGTTTGTTTCCTAATGAGCATCCAACCCTTGTTTACCAGTTTTAAATAAAAGGGGGCCATATCCTTAGCTGGTGTAAATCAGTAGAGCTACGCTGATTTATACCCGCCAACGGTCTGGTGTAAACAACTTTAGGTTTTGTCACGGTAACGTTCTAGCTCATGAATTAGGTCCATATTTCAACTCATGACATGTGAAGATAATAAATACTTTGTTAAACTGCCTGGTCTCCTGTGTATAATACAGGTCAGATTTGCTGATCACTGAGATGTGCAATTTCCCTCTGGCTGAATTCTGAACCCTGAGCTCTGACTTAAAAGCCATAGTATGGCTCAAAGTGAGTTGCTTTGCCCTTTCTCATAGGCTGCTGTTCTGTGTGCTGCAATATGCCCCACTCATGTGTATTAACAAAAACATTTAACTGTGCAGGAGAGGGATCAAAGCTTCAATAGATTGAACAACCACCTCATCCCAGGCGACAGTCCCACCATGTCAGGGTTGATGAACACTAGGGCACAGGGTGCGTGACAAGCTCACAAGGCTGCTGGCTTTGGCCCTAATTCAGCAAGGTTCTTAAGCACAGGACTAACTTTAAGCACAGGCGTACTCTGAATGAAGTCACTCATACTACATGTGTGCTTAGCATTAGGCATCTTCCTAAGTGCCTTGCTGAGCTGGCCCCTTCTTTTCTGGAGAGATGTACAGGATATGCTGCTCTCTCAGTATGGTCCCTCTCAAATCAATACATTTGCTTTTAAAAAGGCAGAAAAAGGCAGAACGGGAGAAATGTCCCAGCAAACCTGGCTTGACCATCAGTCTATTCACCTTTCACGCCACAGTCAGTGTTTGTCTTGCCATACTTGCCAATGATCATGTTGTCTATGAAGAAGAGTGGGTTCTTTTCCAGCCCATCTCCTGCCCTACTGCAGCCTTCCATGAAGTCACAGAGGGCTGTCTTGAAAACAGATAAGGTCCCTTGACTCCCATTGAAGGCAATGGTAGAGTGGTGGTATTTGTAGGTAAACACAGAGGACTTGAATCTTATTGCTTACACCTGTGTAAATGGAAAGCAACTGGCTAGATCCCCAGCTAGCGTGAATGGTTGGAGAGCCATTAAAGTCAATCAGAAGTACGCTGATTTACACTTGCTGAGGATTTGGCTCATCAATTACTAACCGGCTGGACCACCTGTAATTGAGACGTTGTTGTTTCAGAATCCTAGTCCGCTACACCAAGAGGATGCCTCAGCTGTCATCCAAAGAGCTGCTCCACTTCACAAAGAAATTGGCAGAAGTTGGCACCAAGTGCTGCCATCTAAGTGAGGACAAAATATTTCCTTGTGCTGAGACAAATGTGAGTATGTTTCTTTCCTTATCTCAGTACCATTTGTTCCTGGAGATCTTGCTGTCTCCCCACTATTCCCAATCTCCAACTGCCCAGAGGGTCTAGAGAGAAGCTCTAACTCAGAACCCCCAAGAGGTAGCAAAATGTACAACTTGGCACTGACTTGGCCTTGCGGTGCAGGGACAGACCATGAGGTGGGGTAAACAAGCATATTACCATTGAAGTCAATTGATTTATGTTGATTCACACCAGCTGAGGATCCAGCATATAGTTTTGCAAACAAAACAGTCAGACTACAGTAAAGTGTGTCCTTTGCTGAGTCAGGGCATTAGTTACAAATACTGGAATTCTGATCCCATTCCCATTGCAGTCAGTAGCACGTGTCTCCTGCATACCTTGGGAGCAGAACCAGACTGGGAGCAAATATGGCCTGGCTATGACATTGCTCCCTTGGGATGATTAACTTTAGATCATTCTTCCATCACTGATACATCTATCTAATGAGCCAAATTATTAAAAAGGCCACAAACTGGCCTGCACGTGTACTTTAGCATATGCAGGTGTTTTTGCAGTGTCACCCATACGTATACCTGTAAATCCCTGCTGGTGCAAACAAATCGAGTGCATGTGTAAATTCCATAATTTGTGTGCACAGATGACAGCGCATTAAATTGCATATGCATGGAGGCCACTTGTTTGAAAATCTGGCCCCATTTTGTGTTGCTGGCACTCAGCTTTCAATAGGAATGTGGGCTGGTGCTTCCTTTTAAGGAATTTGCTTTAAATTATAAAGGTTTTTATTTATAAAGGTTGAAACCCTCATGAAATTACCAAGGACAGTATGTGTCTGTTGTGTTTTTTTTAAATGCCAATGTAAAAAAAACTATTCTCTCCCTCGCCATACAGGTTGACCTTATTCTTGGCAAAATATGTCGAAGACACTATGCCAGTTCTATCAACCCTAATGTCTGCAAGTGCTGTAGTGACTCCTATGCTCTCAGAAGGCCGTGCATTACCGCCTTGGGAATCGATGAGAAGTATGTGCCTGTACCGTTGACTCCCGATCTGTTCACCTTCCATGAAGACTTGTGTGCAACTGAAGAGGCAGGGCTACAGAAAAAGAAGCAGGAGTAAGATATGCCTGTTTATTCTGTTTTCCTCAGCTTCTATATCACCATCCTGCTATTATCCACCCTCTTCTTGTCTACCCAGCATTCTCTCTAGCATCTACTGTTTCCTCTTCCTCCTTCAAATCCCATGTTAAAAAATCGCTCTTTCAGAAATATTTACTTACTTCTTCTCCTCACCAATTCTCTGGATTTCCACCCCTGCTTCCTGAAGTTTTGTTCAGTTTTTTGTTTGGTCTTCATTTTCCTTCCATTGTAAGCAACTAATTTTCAAATGTAGGTGGCTACATTGCGATTTAAGCACCATGGGTAAGATCAGTGGGATTCAGGCTCCTAAATCATATAGGTGCTACTGAAAATTTTATCCCTGAGGTATAAAATTTTAAAGCTGATAATTTTATTTTTGGGTGCCTAACATGAGAGGCTGGAAGGGGGTCTGATTTTTTTTTCAGAAGAAGAGGATTCAGTATGTTCTGAAAATCAAGCCCCTTTAAGATGTCTCATATTAGCTAAGTTTTGAAACGTTAGGGCTCTAAATGCTCATATCTGGACCCTGAATCAGTGATACATTCCTAAAATGGACATTTATCTATCAAAATATGGATTTAGGACACTAACATTAAGACAAGCAACTTTATAAATAGGGCTGTTTATGGTGCTTACATGGCCCTGTAACTGTAGTATCTTAACACCTCAGAATCTTTTGAGGTCTTTAGCCCAAGACCCTTGTGAGATGCAGCCATCTTATTCCCATTTTACAGATGGGGGACTGACGCACAGATGGTATGTCTACACAGCATTTTGCAGCAAGCCTCCCAGCCAGGCTTACACTATTGCTCTAGCTATATAGACAACGCTTGGAAGCTGTGGCTTGGCCTGGAGTTCGGACTCTGAAGCTCACCTCCTCCCTAGTCTTCAGAGCCCAAGCTGCAACTTCAGAGCACTCTCTTTACAGCTATTTATAGAGCACTAGCGTGAGCCATGCTAACCCCAGTCTGTTGACCATGGCTAGGAGGCTTGCTCCCACTCACCGTCTGGCGTTGTCTACACACGGCATTTTGGCGCCTAAGTGACTTGCCCAAGGTCACACAGGAAATCAACAGCAGAACAAGTAACTAAACCTGGCTCTCTCAACTTCCAATGAGCACTGCTGGGCCATCTTTTGGTCCCCAACAATGGTAGAACCCAAATATTTCTCTCTTCTCAGTGGCTCTGTGGCACACCTTAGAACTAATGAGACCTGTGGTCTTAGTGTGCTCTCTCTTCTTCCCACAGAGAGAGGTGCATCTCCTCCTGGTGCTGGAAACGGACACCTTGGCAACTAGAGCTGTGTCTGTGTGGGGACAGTGCAAACATATGAACCATGCCACCATATGGGAACCATCTGGTGCCTGTAGCTAGTTGGTCTAGCATGTCAGTCAGGCTGCTGATCTGCCTTCCCCCCAAACTATTCATGTCATACACCCAAACAGGCGGAACTCTGAGGCCCTGGTGCGGGGAGGGGTCCTTCTCTTCCTAGGAGTCGCCAAAGTTACAGGTGGCTACAAAAATATTTGCACAATTGCATACAAGGGCCAATCAACCTTCCAAGCAAAGATTACTACTCTGTACTGAGGAACGGTGCAGAGATTTCCACCTACCTGCCCATTTGTCCATGAGGCAGTGACCAGGTCCAGTGAAACTACACAAAGGAAAGGAGGTGACAATGTAACTGAAATAAGGATTTGTAGGTTTGAGGGCATACACACTCTTTGGTAATTTATGTGGTATATATCTTTAAGCTAAGTAAGCATTGCTGTGGTTTGTTCTCCTTTCAGACTGCTCATAAGTCTCATCAAATATAAGCCCACCATTACAGATGAACAATTGAAGACCATCATTACATCTTTCCTTGGCATGAGAGAAAAGTGCTGCAAAGCAGAAAACTCTGAGGCATGCTTTGGAGAAGAGGTAGCTCCCTTTTTTTCATGTATATTTAATCAAAAAGGAAGGCAGGCCTGGGAGGTGTACCTAGCTGCATTTTAAAAAACTACTACAAGTAGCCAGAATGGTTCCATTTAGGTTTTTAAAGAAGGAACCATATTGCCTGCATCTAAATATATAAACTCCAGAATGTCTAAGATGCATCTAGTATTAACCTTTTGCTCATGTTCAAAAGTTTACACCTACAGAACACACCCTGTATTAATAGCGTCAAGAGTCTAAAGGCCTGTAGGACACTTCACTGATGCAGGCTTGAGGGCAGGTTCTCAAATCTAATCTAACAGTTTCTCCTGTGGGGTAATTTCTAATTTAAATTTCTCTCCTCAAGACCAGCTCTTAGCAAGGGAGGAGTGGTATATGCTCAAAGTTAGGTGAAAGCAGTTGTTTCCTAGATTTTTAGTGATTGATTTTCTCAATTTCTTTCACCTAGCTCCATTTCTCTCCCTGTCTCCCCATTCTTTTCCATATTGGTTTAGAAACTTTAGATTCATTTCACTGTTAAATCACACAACCACCTCCTTTTGCTTCTCTCTCCTGCCCATCCTAGTTCTGTGCATCATTTTCTTAGCACGCTCCCCTTTTTTTTTTGGATATTCCTTAGTTGGAATTTAGTTACCAATCCCCTTTCCGCTGCTTGAGCCAGAATAGAATCCAGCTCTCTCCCCTAAAGCTGTAGCTGCTCTGCAAGGCTCTAAGGGGTAAAATGCAGTGAACACTCATTTCTGTCAATAAAAGGAAGAACTTGAGACTCTGAATCCACACAACAAGCCGCTCTATAGAGGTAGAAGGGGCCACTGTTTACAGTTCCATTTCAGAGCGGAACTGTACTTTAAATACTTTTCTAACAACTGCAGCATCTTTCAATAAAAATCTCAGTCCAAGAGTAGCAGCCTTAACTGTGTTAAATACAGTGAGATTTTTCTTTTCCCTTTGGGTTCAACTGAAGTATTTCAGAGTTGATCCAAGTGAATATAGGAATTGAGTGAAATTTCTTGAAGAGAGAACTTTGCAACTTTATGTATATACAGCATGTACAACTGTATGTTTCTAAATGACAAGAAATGCTCCTAAAGCTAGGACTGTCTGTCTGAATATACATTCTCTTCCAGGATTCTCACACCTATAAATCTATGCCTTTTTTTCTCTTAGGGTCCAAAACTCATAGCAGAAAGTCAGGCTCAACTGGCGCTAGAAACCATCACAGGTAACCTCAGGGGAAATGTGTTGTGAATTACATAAAGGAGTAATGGCATTTTAATTGTGAGACTGTCTAGTCCAAATTTCCATGAAGTGTGCTTTGGAACTTATGAATTGCCATGATGGAAAAGACTAAGGAGCAGATTCTCAGCTGCTGCACACTGCCCTAGCTCTATTGAAGCCAGTGGAGCTGTGACAATTCACACCAAGTGAGGCTCTACCCCTAACAATTAATCCACTATCCAGTCTCCTACAGTGACCTATGGTAGATGCCTCAAAGAAAGGTATAAACGCCCCATAATGCACCTGGCCCGCTGTGGAACACGAAACCCAGTCTAGCATCAGTCGAACTAAAGGCCGTGTGGACACTCTTTAAATGGATAGACACCTGGCTTACATCAATTTAGCTCAGAATGATTAGGGACAGGGAAAACAAGCTGAAGTAAGTTACTCAGACCCAAATTAAGAGTGTCCACACAGTGTTTTGCACCAGTTTAACTAAACTGAGTTGAAAAATGATTTAAGTTAAACTGGTGCAACTACAAGGCCCCTGTATCATTGAGGTGGGACGTCTTGTTCCAGGTTTATTCTGTGCAGCAAAAGAATTGAAAGCCTTTGTAATTTTTAGCTTAGCTAGTGTAACTGTAGATTCCATTGATTCATAGCGTGTAAGGGCCAGCCCCTTAGCCCCCTTTAAGCCTCCTTTGTGTCACTGCATAATCAATCATCGTCGATTAACTTAGCATTTTAATAGCACTTTGTTGAAAGTACAGTACAGACATTCACTACTTTAATTTGCTAATGCACATGATGCTACAACAGCACAAGGGGAACTAGAAAGCTGCCTTAAAGCACCTGAAGAGTGTCTTGTTGGGTATCCTGAACAGATGTAGAGCAAAAAGCTGGCATAAAGGCAGATGAAGGATATGTTGGACGCAGAGTTGGAATGTGCTGCAATCTGGCAAACCCATGCAGCAGCATGGCTCCCCAGAAACCTCCCTGAGGTTGCTGTAACTTGCAACAGGGGCTGTTTTAGCATTCCTGTTTATCCATATAAATGAACTGAGGGTATATGATGCCATCAAATACCAAAACACAAATATCTCTAAAAGAAAACCCTTCCTCCCAAAGGTTTGCAAACAGATATACCCAGATGTTCAGATTTAATGTGGCTCATTTAAAGTGATTTATCACTACCAAAAATAGAAAGCCACTTTCTTGTTTACCACTGTAAATAACTCATTTTTCTCATTTTTCCTAGTTCATCTGTGAAGATGGAGATAAAGTTCATCTCTGCCCTGTTTATTGCTTTTGCTTGTTTTCTTATTAGTTGTCACTGTCATAGTCCTCTGATTCAAAGAAACAAAGGCAATTCTGCTCTTACTTTCATCTCTCATTGCTGCTTTTCATTCAATAACGAATAAAGCTTTGAATAAACTCTTCCCTTGTCCTGGCCAGTTGATTCATAACATTGGACAATCACGCTCAAACAATTTTCTACAAAATCATTGCCATGTTTGCAAATGGCTGGTACCATTACAAACTGGTAATTTTGTTTCTTTAACAGTTCAGGTGGTGGAGACACTGCAGAAAAATTCATCCAGGCCCATGCCAGGTTTCAGTTATTTTTATAATGCCCCAAAGTGTTAGACACTCTGCAAACCTGGAAAGACAGGTCTTTGCCCTGAATAACTAACAAGCTACATATACAACATACAGACAAAGGAAAAGGAACAGAATTCAATAGATGACACCACACTCAAATGATGTACTTGACTTTCAATCTCTGAACAAAGTCAGTGGCACTTACATTTAAAATTAAAGCCTGCGTTTCATTTCTTTGCTGAATCAGCCTTTTTCTTTCTTTTCTGGTTTCTTATATTTTTAAAGTCTTCTCCATCTATCTTAGTCTTGGTTTTTTACGACACTTACTTTTTACTTTTCATTTGTATTTCACGCATTGATGAGTTTGACAGAGTAGAAATAAAACAAACATAAAAGTAACAACAAGAAACTGCTGAACTGGAATTAATTTGCAAACTAGATACCATTAACGTGGGTTTGAATAGAGACTGGGAGTGGCTGGGCCATTACACAAATTGAATCTATTTCCCCAGGTTACGTATCCTCACACCTTCTTGCCAACTGTCCGAAATGGGCCATCTTGATTATCACTACAAAAGTTTTTTTTCTCCTGCTGATAATAGCTCATTGTAATTAATTAGCCTCTTAGAGTTGGTCAGGCAACTTCCACCTTTTCATGTTCTCTGTGTGTAGATATATCTTCTTACTATATGTTCCATTCTATGCATTCGATGAATGTGTTAGTCTCTAAGGTGCCACAAGTACTTCTATTTTTTTTAAAGGCTCATTACCAAGCAGGAAGAGCACATTAAAGCTAAGTTCTGTGATTTCTGAAAACGATACATATACCCCAATATACATGAGTGTAACTTGATAGGATCATTCTGAGGGGCTGTATTTCTACAGCCCTGACAAAAAACAAAAGCATAGGCTACCAGGTTGTATCTGCTCCTGATCTTCAAGTACCAAATGGAAGATAAATTTGACACTTGAAACAATATGCACAATGAGAGGGTGACCAAGATCCATGTAGACAGACTAGTTTTTCCCCTTAATTGAGACATTACTTTAAATGTAATAAGAATAATTGGATATGAGCCTGTTTTCCTCCATGATAACCTTTGTAAGGATGAACTTTTACTCTCATAATTTAATCTACTGGAATGGCTTATTTTATTTGAAAATAGACCTATTAGATTTAAAGTACCTTAAATCTAGCCACTTACCCTCTCAGTGGGACCAATTTTGCAGCTTTTATGTAAATGCAGAACTCCCTCTACTTAAGCCTGATTTGGTTAAACAATTAAAGCCAATGGATTTAAGCACTTACTTAAAGTTAAGCCAATGCTTAAGTGCTTTGCTACATTAAGAACTGTGTGCGTGTAGGTGTTACTGGACCTGACCTGAATTTTTCCCAGGCATTTTCCATATGGCCTGTAGATAGATGAGCTTTTACATCTCAGCAAGGTCATTGAGTTATTAATATTTTAATATGTCAACATTTTCATACTCTGTATTCATAAATAACTACTCACCAGTTACTAGGCTGAATTCCATAGGCCATTCTACATAACACTCATTAGAATTTTTTCAAACATATAATGCACTGGATACATTGCAAACCATTGAGAGAGACCAGAGTAACAAAAAATACTTTTTTGTATTAAGATTAAAACAATCAAATTATATAATTTCTAATCAGCCAGAAGGCTTGTACTCCAGTTACATTAATATAACAATAAGTAAGTTATGGTGTAGTGCTATCTAACCAGCGCCAAAGGTTACACTCCATCGTCAAGTGAATTGAAAACTCAATGTGAAACTCAGCTAAAACTGTAACTTGTGCTTGGTTTTGGGTGGAAACCACATAATCATTTAATTTACTTGAGTTTGACCCAAACCCATAAACTGGTCTGGACTTCATTGAAATGTGGCCTGCTCTTTACAAGCTTAAACCTTTTGGCTCATATTTCCTGTTTTTTAAGGTTTGGCAATGAAACTTTTCAAATACTGTAGCTGCGTTTCTTGGTGTAAGGAATGGACAGTTCTAGCTTTGAGATATTTAATACTAAGTATTCTTGACTGCGGAATGGTTTTAGCTAAAAAATAAGCACTTTTTATTAAAGTGCACAGGCAGGATTATAAGAAGCTGTACATTAAAATAAACTAGTTGCTGATAACAAATAATAATTCCCATTAACACCAGTGCTTTTCATTTTTGATGCACCATCCAAGTTACAATGTCTCAGGCAAGAGTAAAGTGGTTATTTATGTTTGTGTAATTTATTCCACTATGTTCCTCGGCAGCCTATTGTCCATTATGGTACAGCAACCCCTCAATGTTTGTCCTGTGTAATTTGCATAAGTACATGACAGCTCAGCATGGGACATAGAAACCACAAGACAAAAGGCAAGCACAGCCTGATCACAGGGGGCAGTGAGTTATTCCTATGAATTAGATGAGCTTTCTTCACAACTTAGCAAGTTTGGCCTTAGCAAAATGCTTGGGATGCGTGATCCAAGTGACTGATATTAAGGAAGAGACTGATACAGACTCTGTGCTGTGGCCACACAATGCCTGGGACATGGGTAAATTATGCTAGTCTGCCCCAGCGGTACCCACTGGGATCGTACTGCCTACACATATTTTTGCCTGCTGACCAGAGCCCACCTCAGCCTCTAAAGAAGAAGGAACAAGGAAATAGGAAAGTAGTCACTTTCTTATCCAAAAGAAAATACCTCTGTGGGGTCTTGAAGAAACTGATCAATTGTGATCATGTTTAGAGAGAGCTCAATAAACAGTGACTTAAAAAGGAGTTTCAGGTGAAAAATTAACCTCTTATTTTTAATCAATTGATTAAATACAAAGCATGAGGGGAAGGGTCTTTTTCAGATCTTCTCATTCAAACTAAAACACTAAAGGTCTGATTTACAAAGGGAAGAGACTTAGGTGCCTAACTTCCATCGACTTTCAAAGGGATTTAGCTACCTCAGCTGCTTATGTGCCTAAATACCTTTGTAAATTTGGCCCTAGATCCATTAACGAACACCCCTAGACTCAGACTAAATGATTTCTCTAAAACAAAGACAGCCTGTGACTTTATTTTCAGTTTTCGGTATGTTTCTTACTCCATCTGGGTGATTACGATATTTCTCTCTGGCTCTGGCTAGTGGGGTGCAAGTGAACAGGTTTCAAAGCTGTGCCCTTTTAATTGGCTTTTCTCCTTTCTGAAGTTTCAAGTTACATGAGTGTTCACAATGTGCAGTACCCAGGCTAGAGAACAATATGATTTTTATCAGCTCTTCTTAATTCCCATTCAGATTGTAGTGGAGTCTCTTTTCAATCCCAGATGCACAGTCACCAGCAACACCTCCTACCCCACTTGACAGGCCCATGTGCTATAGATGTCAGAATTATGGCACATTCTCAATATTTCCAAGGATATAAGGGATAGAAAATTAAGTCTCCTTTGGCTTAGAGGAAGTGTTTTATCAGCTGCAGGCTGCGACATTATACGGTAGTCTCCGTTTTTATTACTGTTTTACTGTCAAGGTGCTGCTGGATGATATCCTTCTCCCTACCGTATCTGAAGGGGAGGGAGAGAGAGAGAGAGAGAGAGAGAGAGAGAGAGAGAGAGAGCAATAATTTCAAAACACACTGAACTATGCAGAAATTCAGCTCAAATGTTCAACAAAATATTTGAATGGGTCAGAAATTTTTCATCAGAAAAAAAAATTTCTGATGGAAAATGGCAACTTTGTTAGAAAACTTCTGAATTTTTCTGGATTCCCTGTCCTGTTTGTTTTGGCCACATCATCAGCTGGTTTAAATTGACATTCTCTGTTGACTTCAGTGACAAGTCCTCTACATGTTTAGGCTGTGTCTACACTACACGGCTTTTAGTGACGTGACTGTGTCATTACAGCTGTGCTGCTAAAAATCGTGCAGTGTAGCCGCTGTTTGTTGGTTCTCCTGCCGATAAAAAACTTCCACCCCAGATGAGTGGCGTTTGCGTTGTCAGCAGGAGAGCGCTCGTGCCAACAAAACACTGTTGTTAGCAAAACTTTTGTCTTTCAGGAGCGGGAGACGGGGAATTAACGTCTCTGAAAGACAAAAGTTTTGTCATTCAATTGCCAGCGTAGACCTAGCCTTAGCTATTTATCTGTGTTTTTAAAGTGCCTGTGACTGTGGTATATCCTTGGCTGGCATCAGGAAAGTGCATGTCAGCTAGCTGAAGAGCAGTTTTAAGGGGTGTTGAGTTATACATCTATCCAGACTAGGGTTACTATAGTCTCTGAACACTTCACAATCTTTAATACAGTGATGTTCAGATCTCAGTGGTTCAGGAGCCAAATTAGTGATCGACATTACCCAAAAGAGCCACCATAGTGTGAATTCGTTGTTTCATTTACTATAGTACTATTCATATTTAAACTGTATAACAGGGGACATAGTTAGTTTATGTATATACATATATTATGCTCCCAGCAAAATGACTGACCAAGTATTATTATTTTATCAATTATAATCAGTTAATAACATAGTAAAAACATCCTGATTGGTTAATAATTAAATCACAGTGTTTTAATATGTCCTGCAAAGAGCCAGAGGAGACACATTTAAAAACCACTTGTGGCTCCCGAGCCTCAGTCTGAGTATCTCTGCTTTAATACAATTATCCTCATAAGGGCAGCACTACGAGCCTCCTTTTACAGCTGGAGAACTGAGGGCAGGGGCAGTGGAGCAGGGAACTGAACCTGGGTCTCCTGAGTGCCAGGCTAGCACCCTCACCATTGACCCTCCCTTCTTCTATTAGCAAATTATTGCTAAGTGCTATGCAAACACTACAGGATTTGTTCTGGCACTTACAGCCACAGATCATGGGTGGGGGGGGGGGTGCGAGTTTGGGTATGGGTGTGATGCAGGTGAGCTCTGGCCCAGCGGCAGTCCCTGGAGGCATTTTGACTGACTTAGCAAGAATATCTCTGGGAGCACTGAGGCTGTGGAAGCTGCAACACCATTCAAAGGGTGCAGTGTGCACGCCGTGCTGGCCAGTATGCTCAGGACAGTTGTTCCTGGAAGACATCCACAGGTCTTGCACACTGGGATGGTAATCCGTGAGACTGTGGCTGCTACTTGGCAGGTGTGCCCGAGGAATGAGAAGGCTACCTGCGCCCTCTCTCTATTTTTGTACATCTGTGCAGAGCTAGCCACAATATAGCACCATGCTGTATTTAGGTGCTACTTTGTAGAACCTACCAACGACTTTGAACGAAGTGTATTTTCTCAGACTAAACAAATAAAGCAAACCTACCTAGTTTGCTCCTACTTACTTTGCAATTGTCTGTTGAATCTCCCGTTCTTCTTCTTCATCTAGTTTGTGCAGAAAGGATTCCAGAAGAGGAACGTGAAATTTAAGGTACTGAGCAACCTATTGTGGGGACCACAAGAAATGCACATCAGTAAGGTGTGTTAAATGGGAAGAGTATTGGGAAATATGCAAAACGAGGAGGATGTACATACATCACTGGTAACTTCTTCTGCATTCTTGTCCATGAGAAAAAATTGGGCAATCTTTTCTGAGGGACCCTGTAAAAGTCTCTCCAGCAGTGGAGTGTCTGTGTTCTTGAGCCTTTTCTTTTCTGGGAATGAAAACAAACGAATTGATGCATGTTCATATTATGGCACAACATACAGCAGTAGTAACTAATACCTAACCCAAATAATATGGCCAATTCTTTGCTTAGACAGACATACTACTTTCACACTTTGGACATACGCTGCTCTTATTTAACACACACAACTGTCCTTAACATAAATGGGAGTGCCACATGAGGATCGATGGGAGCATATGGTCCTACAGATCTAAGGCCAAAATTTCCAAACCAGGGACCTAAATTAGGGCCCAAAAATTCTATTTAGGCATTGAAATAGAAACTGGCAGAGAATGAACCAGGAGTTTCTATTTAGGTGATGAAATATGGATTTAGGAGCCTAATTTCAGGCCCACTGGTTTGGAAATTTTAGCCTTAGTTTCTCTTTAATAAAATCCCAATTTTACTAATTCTGCAAACCATTCTGTATCTTTCACATTTTGACATGAATGACCAAAACATTCCCCTATGTCCAAAGTAGGCCTAACCACTGTGAATGTTACTTTTAACCTACAAAATGTACTATTTTCTAATGAAATAAAGGAAGCAGGGTATTTTTGCTAAACTAAATGATAAACTCTGCTGAAGGCACAATAATATAAACTGGACAACTGAGAGTTAAGATTAGCTTCCTTATTCTGAAAGCCAATGTAAAATATGACAGGAATAAAAATTGCAGACCTCATAGACAGGCAGCCACCATTTGAAAGAGATTTTGGCTGTTGCTGCCTCATGTAAGTATTTTATTACCCTTTGAGAGCAATATACTATGGGTTTCAAATAGAACGTCCTGCAAAAAACTTAACTGGTACCCGGTACTCCAAAGTGCTCAGTGGGGTTTCACAGCATTTTATCTGAAGTTAGGTCCATAAGCATATTTTTGCTTTTTCTAAAATAACAAAGTTAACTTGACACACATTATATATACAAAGTATATGATGAATAAATTAAGTTCCGTTTTCCACTGAGAGACCATACCAGGTCTTCTTGAATGGTTTTAGACCAACCTAATCCCCAATTGGCAGAGCACAGGTAAAACTCCAATGCCTGTCCCTTTTGTTAAAGATATGAGCAGCCTCCAAAACCCATTGGAAGAATAATCAGAAGTGGAGCAATAGAGAAACAAACTGTTTGGCTTATTTACCTCCTGATGCATGGATGATATAAAGTGCAAATTCTTGTGGACTGTTTTCAATCTGCCAAAGAAAAACCAGAATTGACTCAATGCACTGAGTGACAGATTTCACATATGCTACATTTCCCCATCATTAAACTGTCAGCGGATAACAGAGATGCACCTGAAATTTGTGATCTTAAATCACAGTGGGCTTTCAGTACTGATAGTAGATAGAAAAATTCATAGGTGTGACACCCTTAAAGATTCTGGATTTTGCATAGGGTCTCACACTAAGGTACCATTTTCCTTCCCTTTGCCCCCAGCTACCATGTAATTAATAAAAACTACCATTGTACTTTCCAAAAGAGTAATGGATCCCCACAGTGGATCATCTCACAAAATAGTAATGGATCGCTACTTCCTTTGTTTCCCTGGAAACACTAACATTCCATACAAATCTTTTTGCGACAATCAGATTTGCCAGCTGTAGAGACACGACAGTAGAGAATTTGGATTTACTACCACCGATTTGCCTAAATAACACTACAAAATTAGTTATGGGTATTATTCATAAAAGTCCACATTCTCCTTTTAGCATTTTACTTCACAACATGTTCCACTGCATTTCACCGACTTCACACTTAAGGGTTCTGTACTGCAGCAAGGTCAGATTAGAACGATCTAAAGCACTATATAAAAGCTAGGCACTATTGTTGTTGTTGTTATTATTATTAATTATCTCCAGTATAAAGTGATTCTGAAATGGCAAGAACTGCAGATAGGGGATTATATTCCACAATTTAGAACTGTTCTTTTGGCATTTTTTTATGTAACATTCAAATATAAGAGAAGCTATGGGCATCGAGGTAGTGGCACCTTAGTTATGAGAACGTATGAGAGTTTTGACTGGAGACAGTGGCCAAAGGAAGGGTTATTCTAGTCACCCCAGAATAAAAGATCATTGCAGCCTATTTTTAATAGCCTTTCTGCTCCTGTAATGTTCCTTGGCTGCCTACATCCAGATGCCATGTTTTACCAGTGAGGTTTGAACAGGGGAGCTTCCTCACTAAAACACAGGTCTTGCCACTTGAGCTGAAGGAACGTTTCTTTTGCTGTAAGCAGTGGAAGCTGGTGACTTTTTTTTTTTTTTTTTTTTTGCAGGTGAGGCACAAATCACAAAATATTTATTTCCACCCTGCCCAATGTAATAGCTATTAAAGCTTACCTTGTTTATATGGAAGCAGCGGCAAGCAGACCAGGCAGCTGGAGTTGCTACATTAGCTCCTCATGCACGGGGCCTACCCCATGGGGCTGAGGCTGGGAAGGCACAGGGTGCAGGCCCCATCCTTACCCTCTGCAAACTCCCTGCAGTCTGGGTTTAACTGCTATAATTCTGCTATGACTGCACCAGACAGTGGTTACCACAGCAACATCCTTATAAAGTGACTCCTGGGTGGTAAATTGCCATGGTAACAAGGCAGATTCAGGAGGCACTATTAGTTATACCAAGATTTGAGCCTCTTTTGCTACTGGAGAGAGTGACTTGTGACATTTAAATCAAACCACAGTTTGTCCTTGACTGATAAACATATACAGATTTAAGTAAAACAGAGTTTTCAAAATGTTTTTTGTAGCCTGACTGGTATGGGCTGATGAACTGTCACTAGTTATAAGCAAATCATATTTGAAAGGACCTGTCACTAGAGGGAGACATGGTCACACGCACTAAGCAATACATTAGCTTCCAAGTCTGGGAAAAGCAGAAGATATAGTACAGCTTTCCTTACTGTCAATATAATTATAATGAAGTCATTCTCTAGTTTCTTCTGCTCTGGAAACTAGAGTAATGACAGCATCAAATACTTGTCACTAGTCTCAGAACACCTGTGAAGCCTTAGGAAAATAAGGCCTACCTTCATCCTTAAAAGTGGCAATAGCACACTTCATTTGGTATACTTTCTGTTTGTGGCAAATCTCCATAATATTTTTGTCCTTAGATACAGTCAGCAACAGAAGGCATTTCTATATTCTGGTTATCTTTTCCAGAATTCATTGTGTGTGTGTGTGCACGCACACACAAAGAGAATTACCTTAAATTTCTGAAGCAGTTGCTCTATTACCTCTCCTGTTTTCATGTTACTGTTTATTCTTATTTTAGTTTCTGATCCAAAGGCTGGAGTGAAAACTGACGTCTAAAAAACAAGAGCAAGAAAATGTGACATTAACACCAATATGGTGAAAACACACTGTTGTAAAATCATTCTGGGAAAATATGATACATCATGCATCAGGTATATTATTCCTTCTTTGCTTGAAATTGTCTGCTCCTTGAAATCTACTTATGCGTATTTTAAAAGCCTGGTAAAAATTCCCAATTTTTTTCAGTGTGACATATTTCTGTGAACAGACTTATCCAATGCGTGGTTCTTGTGTTTTTTGTTTTTTTTCTAGTTTCTTAAAAAGGAAAGAAAGAAAGAATATAAAGATAATTAATTAGAATATTATGAAGATATTCTGAGCTACTATAGTTATAACTATGACAGCATTTCTACTGCAAAATCCTAGATTACAGTTTTTATTTCTTAGCACTAAAAGCAATAGGCCAAAATTCTGATCTCAGTTATCACTAACTCTGAGGCTAATTTCGCTGATTTTAATGGAGCTAGTCTGCATTTTCCCAGCAGATATGAGTGCTGAATTTGGCTCAAATATTCCATTCGGAAAGTAGTTTAGTTCAGTAGGGCCAAAGATTAGGGTTAAAACTTTTTTGTATGTAAAGATTGTCACAGTCTGCCTGGTCCCTGGGAATGAAATAGGTCCAGAGCCCTTGTGCCAGAGCAGGGTTTCCCAATATGCCCAATTAAAAGGACAGGGCAACACCTGGGACTGTAGCGGATCAGGGCAGCTGACCCTAGACAAAAGAGACCAGGATGGGAGCAAGACCTGGTGAGTTGGAGACACCCAGCAAGAGAGACAGATGGTGAATCAGAGCTGTCTGAGTGAGGTCAGGAAAAGGGAAAGCTGACAGTTGCCAGAGCCAGAAGGTGTTTCTTGGGGGAAGATGCCTGAAGGCAGAGAAAGCAGCAAGGGGGGGCTTGCTAGCTGACCTCCCCAAGCCAGAGAGGACTGTGAAGGCAAGGGGACCACCACAGAGGATTACTCACTGATGTCTCTGTGTTGGAGAGCTGTACCCAGGGGAAGAGTGAGAGGACACGGGGGAGTGAGGAACACTCCCCTGGTAAAGTTGATCTCCCAGCAGAGGGGCTGTGGGGGTTCCTGCTAGGAAGAATGGGCTTGTGCTCCAGCTGGAAGGTCTGGGCTAGCCATCTTGACAGAAAAGGACCAATGAGAAGCCTAAGTGTGGTGGAAGAGGAAGACACCGGACTGGGCCATGGAAAGACTTTCAGGAGAGAGACTGGTGGGATACTTGCTGGGGAGATCAGGGTTGAAAGGACCAGGTATGGGGGTTATGGGAAATGGACTGCGCTTGGGATTTTTGTTGATGGAATCAATGAACTGTGTCTTGGTAATAAACTGGCCCCAAGAAGGGGTATTATTTAATCAAATGAGCCTGAAGTAGATTTACTGGGGACTCTGAAAGGGTAAATTGAAGCAAATGTGCCTGTCATGTCACAGCCTATGATAATAGACCTTAAATTAATGTCTGGCCAAAAAACAATTAATGAGCTAAAAAAAAAACAACAAGAGTAATACATTACAAACCCCAAACATTTGAAGGTAGTGTACAACAATTAAAATTAGTGAGATGATGCTGAAGTACTGCATGTTGGAATAAGACCTTGTAAAACTGGGAGGTGCATCTCAGGGGGCTATTCCAGTCAGCAAACACATCTGGAAAAGATTTTGGTCAGCCCATGTGGATGTGCATAAGGGAGCCAGGGCCCCCTAAGAGGGCAGGGTGGTGACCTTGTACAGGTACTGTCCAGAATCTCAGTAAAGATGCATAGTCCCCTGCTCTCTACGCTGGCTTCCCAGAGAAGACTGCATCAGGTTCAAAGTCTTGTCCCTTTGCTTCAAGGAGCTCAACGGTTTGGGCTCAGGATATCTAAAAGATCAATTAAAGCTCTAGGGTGAAGATGACTGTCTTCTCCTCAGGCACAATGGAACCATTTGCCGTAAGGCTAATGCTTGCCTCTGCAGGAGACAGAGCTTGGTGGGTCCAACGCTGCTGAATAAAATCCCATGGGAATGAAGGACCATCCCAAACCTCTCTTCCAAGTGCAAGGCACACCTCTGTGGCCTACCTTCTCTGACATAACCACAGACCAGTGTGTACAGGAATCCCAGCTGTATTAGGTGCTGGGAACAGGGCAAGGAGGGATAGGGTGAGGGCAGAGTCATGACTCCATGTCTCTTCTTTACCAGCCAGTTGAGCTAGCCAGACACAGAGTGGGGAGGTTGGACACTGCTCGCTCCTCAAGCATGGTGCAGCAGACACGGCGGTAACACTGTACGGGAGCTCTCTGGAGGCTTGGGCCACTGAGCGCTCATGCCACACCTCACCTGATGATGGTTAGGGCAGAATCAAGCCATAAACAAATCGTTGCATTTCACCTCATCAGTTCTCTGCCGCATTCACAGTAACTTAACACAGGAGAGCGTTCACACCTCGTAGTTGTAGAAATGCCCATTAATGGAGAACCTGTGCGTTTCCACATCTTTTCTTGCTATTGTAGGGGAATTTGCCCTTTTCCTCACTTGTGCAGCATCACTCAAGGTTCTGGTTCTGTGTGGGGTCAGGGAGTTGAGCTCCTGCACACTCCTTGGCTTCAGGGTGCTGCTCTCGTAAGAGAAGCAACCTGGACAAAATAAAACATCATCAACATTGTAGAGCTACTCCACCTCCCTTTTACTATAGCCCAGTGCCTCTTGCAGCATCATTTCTACTGTTTGCCAGTAGGTGGAGCTGGTACAAAGGCATCATGGTTTGCAGTGTTCATAAAGCAGTCACAGAGTTATCAGTTGAACTGGCTGCAAGTACCAGTAATCTCCTTAGAGATAGTATAGTTCAGTATTATGGGCTGATTGCTATATAGATAATGAGCACATAGCTGTATTGCCATCACTACTATTTATTATAATGTATTCAAGTCTAAAAACTGGAATCAGGGAAAGAGGTCTCTTAATACTCCTCCCCACAGACAGGGCTAAATTTTGTTATCAATTGTACTGGCACAGTCACAGAAGAGGACTTTCTGATGAATATATAAAGAACACTGACCTTCCTCACAGTTTGGGGGTTCTTCTGAAGAATTTGGTGTCTCTTTGCTAATGTGATGGAGATTATGAACTTCGCCCCAGCGCATCATCCCCCTGAAACAAGGATCAAGCATGTATTTACAGGTTGATATTCTTTTTTAATTGGGGTGAATTCAGTTTAGGTTCCAGCCAAGCATCACATAAGGATGGCTGTTCGGGTTCAGAACTGTAAACATCATGTTAGAGTCTTTCATTTGATGGTATAAAGTAGGTAACTCTAGTACATCACAATATCATGTTTTACTAAACATGTGGGACCAAGGGCACCACAGGTTACTCATAAACCTAAGCAGAACAGGTCAACTATGGAAAAAAATGTGTCAAATTATTCACACTTTATTATTAGTTTTATAATTACACATAGGGATCCCAACTGAGATGAAAGTCCTAATGATCTAAACACTGTGCAGAGACATAATACGAGACAGTTCCTGCTTTGAAGAGCTTATACTCTATATAGATAAAACCGGCCAATGAGGTCTCATTATCTCCATTTTACAGATGGAGAACTGATGACCACAGAGATCTGTACTCCTAGCACAATGGGGTGCTCATCCAGGACTAGGGCTCCTATACACTGTGATAATATAAATAAAACAATAACAAGAGACTTGTCTGATGTCACACAGGAAATCTGTGGCCCAACTGGGACCAGCTGTGGTCCAGTGGGAACCAAGCTCTCCTAAATGCCATGAAGTACCTTAACCATAGATCCAACTTTCTCTGTATAAATAATTCCCTTATTCATTCAATTTTTTGACAAATAGTCTTTGACCAACTATAGCACTGATCAAGTACTGCAGTAAACAATTTGCATGGAAATATATTCAATAAATAATGGCAAAAGTGTCAGAAACTATATTTGAAAAATAATCTGATCATATCATTAAGTGCATGGCTCATACTTAAGGCTACATTTTAGACATGGGTATTTTTAGTAAAAGTCATGGACAGGTCATGGTCAGTAAACAAAAATTCATGGCCCGTGACCTGTCCATGACTTTTACTATATACTCCTAACTAAAACTTCAGCCGGGGGTGCTCTGGGGGACTGGTCCAGGGGTGTTGGAGGGTGGACCGGGACCCCTGCTGATGCTAGGGGGTGGGGTAGTGGGCAGCAGTGCATGGCCCGGGACCTGTGCTGGTGCTGGGAGGGGCGGAGGGGAGGGGAGGTTTGGCGAGGCTTGCAGGCTCCCCACCTGGCTCCGCGTGTCCCTGCAGCTCCTAGGGGAAGGGCAGTGAGGGGGGCTGTGCGCGCTGCTCCTGCCACAAGTGCTGGCTCCACAGCTCCCACTGGCCAGGAACTGCAGCCAATGGGAGCTTCGGGAGTGGCACCTGCGTGCATGGGCAGTATACGGAGCCCTCTTGCCCCTCCACCTAGGAGCTGCAGGAACATGCTGGTGGGGGTAAGTGCCGCCCTGCACCCCACCCTCCTGTCCCAGCCCTGAGCCCCCTCCCACACTCAAAGGGCTATGGCTGGCCCAGGGCAGCCACTGAGCCAGCACTGGCTGCTTCAGAAGTCACGGAAGCCATGGAATCTGTGACTTCCGTGACCTCTCTGATAGACACGCAGCCTTACCCTTTTAAAGTACTACATGGAGCAAAGTATGAGTATCTGGTGTTTTATCTAAAAATCGAACAAAAAATCCTGTTCTAGATATAGGCTCATAGATTTTATAGCCAGAAGGGCCCATTGTGATCATCTACTCTGACCTCCTGCACATCGCAGGCCACAGAACCTCACCCACCCACTCCTGTAATAGACCCCTAGCCTCTGGCAGAGTTACTGAAGTCCTCAAATTGTGATGTAAAGACTTCAAGTTACAGAGAATCCACTATTTGCACTAGGTTCAACCTGCAAGTGACCCATGCCCCATGCTACAGAGAAAGGCAAAAAACCCAGGGTCTCTGCCAATCTGACCTGGGGAAAAATTCCTTCCTGACCCCAAAAATGGCGATCAGTTGAACCCTGAGCATGTGGGCAAGACCCACCAGCCAGACACCCGGGAAAGAATTCCCTGTAGCAACTCAGAACCCTCCCCATTTAGTGCCCCATCTCTGGCTGTTGAGGATATCTGCTGCTAAAAGTCACAGATGGGCCACATGGCATACTAGGCAGTGTCATCAGGAAAATTACCAAAATCAGGTCGTTCAGCTTCTATTTGAGAATTATGCCCTGGAGGCAGGGACAGATGATCTCTGTGATTTCACCACCCTGAAACCTGTGGGACATTAGTGAGTTAAATTAATGCTGATTCAGTCTGCTTCCTCCTGGGGATGGAAGAGGATTCCCTAGCAACAGAGCTCTGGCTTAGGGTTTACGGAGGAAGCACACAGCTTTCAGTTGTCTCAGGGGATCTGCTGGTGCGAGAGGAGGGAAGAAAATATGCCATTCCCCAACCATAACTGCAGAATGCAGGGGGAATTCAGTTCACACGTGCAGAGTTCCCCACCTCAGATATGCAAGTAGCCCATATAAGAGATTAGGCTTTTTTTGTCATTAATTTTTGTAACTACTTTTAAATCCAACTTTAAAGCCTGGATTCATTACAAAAAAGTGTCTGCTTTCTGCATTGCAGACGCTGTCACAAGGCCAAACAAGCAACAAATGAAACCTTACACAGGCTTCCACCATGCAAAGGCCAGGTAGAGCCTTTATAGTATCTGGTGTGCAAATGTCATCTTTGTTTTATCTTCACAGTTGGACTGTGAAAACATCACCCTCCATGAGGCTTACAGAAGTTAATATATTACCTTTTACTAGGGAACAAACTCACACGCTCTGGCGACTTCAGAGTCACAAAAGGGGGAATTTGCTTCTCATCTTGGATTTTTAACCAGATGGGACAACGTACTCCCCAAAAAATAGCTAGAATTCCCTCGATAACTGGTTTGCTGCCTTCTGGCTGAAAAAAAATCAGAGTTCAGTGTTATGATGGACCTAGGGAATATATCTAGATGCAATATAGCGATCCCTGAACGCACTCCCGTTGACTCCGGAACTCCACCAGGGCAAGTGGCAGTAGTGGAGTCCATGGGGGAGCCGCGGCCGTCGATCCCGCGCCATGAGGAAGGAAGGTAAGTCGAAATAAGATACGTCGACTTCAGCTACGTTATTCCCATATCTGAAGTTGTGCATCTTACATTGGCCCCACCCCTTGTGCAGACTAGGCCACAGACAAGCCTGGCACTCTAGCTCCCAGACTGAGGAACCCAAGTCTGTGCTGGAGTGTCACCAAAAAGGGTCTGCTTAAGTCCTGGCCTGGATTTTGCAGTCATGGAGTGGATTGCTGACTACACTGCAGGGCTACGTAGTAAATTAAGGGGAAAGGGCCCACTCCAATACCCACTTATGTCAGTGGAGGTTAATGGGCCTTGCATCAGGCCAAAATTCTGTTGTCCTTGCATAGTGCCCTTATTGTGGCAAAACTCTTAATGACTTAGTGGAGTTTTGACTGAGTACAGATTGAGAAGCCCATGCTCCCCCTTTGCAGATTATTTTCCCAGAGTTATTTCCTTGAGAGCCCCATGTGTTCCCGTGAAGGCAGAAGAGTGGAAGCTCTCCACTGTGGAAGAGAATGAATGAGTCAGACCTTGAAACCAGGGGATTTTGGGAGACGCACCAGAAACAAGACCCATTCCCTCTGAGGTCCCTTGCCTTCACACTGGGCCCTGGCCCCATGACCTATGCTAGGCTTGTTCTACCAAGATCTACCCCGATTGCTGTTGTCCCCAAAGGCTCCTATTGGGGGTTTCCCTGTGTTGAGGAGGATACTGAAAAATGTATAGCAAACTTGAGCACCAATGACCATGAGATTTCCTTCTTTGGGTTGGAGGAGGTACAGAGTGTCCTGGCACAATGCTGCCTCCCTCAGCTGATGATTCTGGATCCTTGTGGAGCTCTCTGAGTAAGACTCCCTGTAAAGTAAGGAGTGAGGTGGCAGGGAGATCATGCTGCTGAGTCAATAACTCCTTCCCTTTTCATGACTCACCTAACCTAGATCTGTGAGTTTCAGCTCTCCACCACTCTTGAAGAATAGAACTGTAGAATTTGGCTGTCATGCTTGTTTTATATTGTAAAGACTCATGTTATAAGTGAAGAAGCACACTCCACATAATACATTAATGTGCCACTAATTCACTCCTAAGGTATCTGAAACCCCATGTTCCACAGCTCACCTGCAGTATGTACCAACAGCTCACTGGCGCCCCCTCCTGCTGTTATCCTGCTGTGCTTTTCAAATAGTTCTGTTTGCCTACATTTCTTACCTGATTATAGGAGAGTTGCAGATTTTCTTGGTCAGTATAAAAATAGTTATATGTCTTCAATAAAGAGTTAAGTTGATCCCTAGAAGAAGTGATCACAATGAGACTATTAAAAATCTCTCTAGTGCCATAAAATCCAGATGTCAAGGTCAACATTTTCAAATATTGTTAGACTTCTAAATCCCTATTTAGTTTTCAGGAGTACTCAGCTCCTGCAATCACACTGGCATCAGTGGTAATTGTGGGGCGATCGGCACCTCTGAAAAATCAGGCCATGTATTCTGGTGCCTAATTATTAGTTTAGGCAGCCAATTTTAAGGGTACGTCCAGACTACCCGCCGGATTGGCGGGTAGCAATCAATCTATCGGGGATCAATATCTCACGTCTCATCTAGATGTGACATATCAATCCCTGAATGTGCTCCCGTCGACTCTGGAACTCCACCAGGGTAAGCGACGAAATAGAGTTGATGGGGGAGCTGCGGCCGTCGATCCTGCACCGTGAGGATGGGAGGTAAATCGAAATAAGATACGTTGACTTCAGTTACACTATTCCCATAGCTGAAGTTGTGTATCTTACATCAACCTCCACCCTAGTGTAGACCAGGCCTAAAGCACCCAAGTTTGAAATGTTGGCCCAAATACAATAATTTAATGGGAATGGACACTTTACAACAACAATATAAAATAAGTATATTGTACAATAACAAAATGTCTTCTTCAGTACAATAACAGGACCAGGAACAACTGATTCCCAAAACTTTCCTTCAGAACTCTGGGCTTGCTGCAATTAGAAGTGCTTGCTTGGTAATTGGAACATTAAAATAGGGGAATTTGCTAGCTCATGAAAAAATAAGACATTTTGAAGACTATCTAGTCTAGAGCCTGGAATAAGTCCTAGTTAAAATATTGCTTATAATTCAATAAAAAATAGTTTCTCAAACCATTTGAAGGGGAGATGGAAGTCAGGTGTTTAAGGATACGTCTATATTTGAGCTGCAAGTTGTGATTCCCAGCTTGTGGAGAGATACCTGCGCTAGCTCTGCTCGAGCTAGTGCCTGAAAATAGCAGCGCATCTGTGGCAGCGCTGGAGGCCGGTCGGACCAGCTTCCCCAAGTACATTCCTGCCTGGCCCCCGGGATACGTATTTGGGGATTAATTAAAAATTAATTAATTAATTAGGAGCTAGAGTGAGTCACTATTCATGCCACTGCTGACGCATTGCTAGTTTTAGGCAAGTATCAGAAGGGTAGCCGTGTTAGTCTGGATCTGTAAAAGCAGCAAAGAATCCTGTGGCACCTTATAGACTAACAGACGTTTTGGAGCATGAGCTTTCGTGGGTGAATACCCACTTCCTCAGATGCATGTAGTGGAAATATCCAGGGGCAGGTATATATATGCTAGCAAGCAAGCTGGAGATAATGAGGTCAGTTCAATCAGGGAGGATGAGGCCCTGTTCTAGCAGTTGAAGTGTGAAAACCAAGAGAGGAGAAACTGGTTCTGTAGTTGGCAAGCCATTCACAGTCTTTGTTCAATCCTGAGCTGATGGTGTCAAATTTGCAGATGAACTGAAGCTCAGCAGTTTCTCTTTGAAGTCTGGTCCTGAAGTTTTTTTGCTGCAGGATGGCCACCTTAAGGTCTGCTATAGTGTGGCCAGGGAGGTTGAAGTGCTCTCCTACAGGTTTTTGTATATTGCCATTCCTAATGTCTGATTTGTGTCAATTTATCCTTTTCCGTAGAGACTGTCCAGTTTGGCCGATGTACATAGCAGAGGGGCATTGCTGGCATAGGATGGCGTATATTACATTGGTGGATGTGCAGGTGAATGAACCAGTGATGGTGTGGCTGATCTGGTTAGGTCCTGTGATGGTGTCGCTGGTGTAGATATGTGGGCAGAGTTGGCATCGAGGTTTGTTGCATGGATTGGTTCCTGAGCTAGAGTTATTATGGTGCGGTGTGCAGTTACTGGTGAGAATATGTTTCAGGTTGGCAGGTTGCCTGTGGGCAAGGACTGGCCTGCCACCCAAGGCCTGTGAAAGTGTGGGATCATTGTCCAGGATGGGTTGTAGATCCTTGATAATGCGTTGGAGGGATTTTAGCTGGGGGCTGTATGTGATGGCCATCACAAGATCCATTGTCTACAGCCAAGCACTGAGGTACAACCGCATCTGCTCTAACCCCTCAGACAGAGACCAACACCTACAAAAGCTCCACCAAGCATTCTCAAAACTACAATACCCGCATGAGGAAATAAGGAAACAGATCAACAGAGCCAGATGTGTACCCAGAAGCCTCCTACTGCAAGACAAACCCAAGAAAGAAACCAACAGGACTCCACTGGCCATCACATTCAGCCCCCAGCTAAAACCCCTTCAAAAACCAGACTTCAAAGAGAAACTGCTGAGCTTCAGTTCATCTGCAAATTTGACACCATCAGCTCAGGATTGAACAAAGACTGTGAATGGCTTGCCAACTACAGAACCAGTTTTTCCTCTCTTGGTTTTCACACCTCAACTGCTAGAACAGGGCCTCATCCTCCCTGATTGAACTGACCTCGTTATCTCTAGCTTGCTTGCTAGCATATATATACCTGCCCCTGGATATTTCCACTACATGCATCTGAGGAAGTGGGTATTCACCCACGAAAGCTCATGCTCCAAAACGTCTGTTAGTCTATAAGGTGCCACAGGATTCTTTGCTAGTTTTAGGCACTAGCTCAAGCAGAGATAGTGCAGGTACATCTATGTAAGCTGGGAATCACACCTGCCAGCTCAAAATGTAGATGTACCCGACGTATTCTTTGTGCCTGTAACCCGGTGGCCTCACCCCTGCAGCACCTCCTGCTGGTTACTTCAGGAATTAGCTCAATATTCCAGCTTGGAGCTCCCTCTGCAGGCCAGTAATCCACCTGTCCCGGCTGGCCCCCGTGTCACTCCCTGGACCCAGTGCCCTTTTACATGGGGTTCTGCCCCCTGGCAGCAACCCCTTTTCCTTAGGGTTTCCCCTCCCTGGGAACCCCCGACCCTCTATCCCCACTTTGCTTCAGTATTGGCTACTGCCAGTCATTGTCTAGCCCCACGCCCTGGGGCAGACTGCAGTATCAGCCACTCATCATCAGCAAAGGGGTTTGGACCTGCTGCCTTGGCCTACCCCTGGGTTGCACCCTGCAACCCCAGTACCTCTTGGCCTAATCCTAGGCTGCAGCCTGGGGCTTTCCAGGCAGGAGCTCCCCAGCTCTACTGCCTTTCCCCAGCCCTGCTCCACGCTAGGTACCCTGTCTAGTTCCCAGCAGCCAGGCCCTTCTCCCTCTACAGCCAGAGGAAGACTCTTTTTGCTTCTGGCTCCCCTGGCCTTCTTATACAGCCTTATTGCTCAGTTTGGGGCGTGGCCCCCAGCTGCAGCCACTCCCACCATCAGCCCAGGCTTCTGGCTCCAGCTACAGCCCCCTCCTGGGCTGTTTTAAGCTGCAAAGGGTTTACTTAGAGTGCGCCAGGTTGCAGCCCCTACACCGGCTCCTCACTAACATCCTATTACGTTTCTGGCTGCACTTTTCCCCTCACCTCCTTCTGTATGCACTCCCTATCCATGGCCCCACGAAGTCCCGGGACCTCCTGGTCAACCTCCTCCTCGCCCTGGCTAAAAAGGCCATCTACGCGACCAGGGAGAGGAGGTTGGCCGATGGAGACTCCGTTGACTGTAGGGCTTGTTTCCGATCCATGGTTCATTCACGCATCTGGGCGCAGTTCCTCTGGGCGGCGTCCACTGGCTCCCTTGATGCCTTCGAGGAGCAGTGGGCGCTGTCCGGGGTTCTCTGCTCGGTGTCCCCATCAGGTTCCCTTCTTATGACCCTTTGACCTCACTCCTGTCCCTGTTCTTTTATTAGTTGTCCCCCGAACTCAGTGGGTCCTGTGGTTCCTCACCTTAGGCTGGGGGGGATCCTTTAGCAGTGGGTGGGCTTCGCCCGCCCACTTCCCAGACACCCAATAGATACAGTGCCTTTGAAAATCTTCCCCGTAAACATTTTATGTGCTGGTGTTGCAGTAGTGACACTCTGGAATGTAAGTGTCCTCCCAACTGTAATTAAAGCTACAGTATTGTAATGTTAAGCTTGAAAGTTGAATCATGCAAGAGTCTGGAAATTCATAGCTCGTGTTCCTCAAGCGACTAGAATCTGCCCTTTTTGCACATATATCTTTCAGCAGGGTCCTTTATTAGATGATCACAAAGTACTGGACAATGTCATGTGCCAAATAATACAAAGGAATAACATTATCCGCACAATCCTACGTGCACAAAATTATGACTGCAGACATGTTTTGGGATTATGCAAGGAAGACCTCATTGCAATGCACACATGCAAGGAGTCAGACGAAAGGTTCCTAAGGGACTCTCTACTCTGAATTGCTTTATTTCTGTATAATTAAAATAACAATGTTACAATAACAATTGGTCTCATTTTTTATTTAGCTAGGTTGATGTGAAACATGAAAAATATAGTTCAGAATAGGTGAAGCTGGAGGATAGATCTCAGCTTCATATACAGAAAGAAATCACCTTTATGAGATAGCAATTCAATGCTTCTCTGTTTTTGCTTTTTATGCTCTGAGATTTTAAAGCTACCATAAAACACTTTGGACCACATTTTGAAAGTCTTACACACGTTGGATAATTTGTAATCTCACTGAAAACAGTGAGGCCACTCACAGAGCAAAGTACTCCTTAGCCTGAGAGGGGTTGTCAGAATCAGGCCCTTTGTCTCATCTGGTTGAAGAACAAAACAATGAATTTCATTTCCCACAGCTTGGACTCATGAGTTCTAGTCAGAAGTTCTCTAATCTATTTATTTGGCAAAGGGGTTGGAGCTTTAAAGACCCAGCAACTCAAATTTGATACTTAGGAAGCTTGTTAAGTAGAGCTTCAATTAGTATCCACCATTCCCAGGTAACACTCAGAATTCACAGCCCCGACCCTTTTCTAAGGCCATGATCCACAGAATAGCATTTGTTTCAAAATGTAAGGCAGATTGATACTACTGAACAGGTATACCAGAAAATGAGTGAGGCATGGCCAGAAAAGGAAGAATGTTGGAAATAAAGCTTACATAGTCCATCCAGTCTAGGAAATGTATAAACTTTGCACTGCTCCTAGATATCAATTTGAATAATACCTCTAACTTTCCAAATGGAAAGGAGTAGAGGCAGGAGGCCTGTGAAACTCTGGGTGACAATATTCCGGGTAAAGAAGACCAGTGTAAAATGTTAAGTTTCTCCTTATTTGGGATGATGCTATAGAACAGACAGGAAAGAAAACCTTTACTGTAGACCCACAGATAATGCATCTCTCTGTGAAACTGAAGGACAGAATTCTGAAAATCTGGGTCTCCAGTTGAACTATTTTGGGGCAAATATAGGGGGCAAAATATTATTCCACTTAGTTTTGCCATTGACTTCAATGAGGGCGGGATCTCATTCATGATATTCAAACCCAAAAAGGTCGAGAATGCAGTAGCTTGTGCTTTTACCATATGCAAAGGGACTTGAACTCAGGACTCTAAGTTAAAAGTTAAAAACACATGAAGGGGCTGGCCATCTCCACTAGCTCCAGTAGTGAAGGAGCAGATATGCAGAGTTTAACATATGCTAGCAGAGAACAGGCCTGCTAAACACACAAGCCACTGTATGATATGAGAGAATGGGATATTAATCTGTTACACATTACAGCTTTGTGGCACTTTGTTAGTGATTACCACACATCCTGTTGGAGGCATATTTCCCTCTGGAATATTGGCCTGCATTTTTCTTTCTATTTCTTTGAAAGGATTGTGTAACAAGGTGGTGGCCAGGAGGTCCTGAGCCAGCCCTCTGTTAGCCCAGTTCCAATTAAGAAGCATTAATTGGGGCTGGCTGAGTATGCCATGCCTAACTGATAGAAGGGAAGCAACTGTAGGCCTCATTAGCCAGGGGGCTATATAGGGCTGGCAGGAAGGCAGTGAAGGGAGGGGGAAGAAAGGAGAGGGAGGAGCCAAGGGCTGTGCATCCCTGCTGGCTGGAGAAGCTAGCAGTCCCCCACCCTCAAGGTTGGAGCGGTCTGTAAACAGAAGCCAGTGGGAGCTGACACTGTAAATAAAAGGAACTGATGATTGCACCCAGAAGAGGTCTCAGGCTCATATGTGGGTGCAGGGGCAACCGATGGCCTCGTGACAGATAGTTTAATAGTCAAGGTTGTTTTAGTCTGACTCAGCACCAGCAATAATAGCGCTAGAGAGTAATTTGCACTTTGTACTCAGATTATACTAATGAGTAGCAAAGCAAGCAGGAAAATTGTGCCTTAAATAAATACTATGGTTCATTTAATTTACTCTGAAGAAATTCTCTTTGGCAAGAGGAATATTAATGGGGCTTTGGGAACTGTATGTTTATCCTGCCTTCATTTGATGGAGCTATTAAATAACTACACAACCTATCTCACTTTTTTTTTGCTTGCAGAGTTACAGAAAGATGTATCAACTCAACATTCAGGGGAATGGGCAAGAGAATGAGAAGAAAGACAGCTGCCCTTCCAATATTTCCTGGACAAAGACAATAAACCTCAGACCTAAAATAGAATGATGAGCACAGAATTCCCTGCAATGAAATCTAGTAATGAAAATATGAGGGAAAGCAGGCTCAATACCCCTGGTCCTGCCGCTTGATGTTATTTATAGGTAGCTAGCATTGAAAAATGGGAGAGGAGGAAATAAGTGTTTAAATGCCATTGTGTCAGGGTTTAAACGCACTCACAACCTAGAGAAAAGGAAAATACTCCAGGGCAGAATGGAGAAGGTTCCAATAACACCATGCAGACCCTTTCTGGTGAACGTTTCTTTCTTCTTGAGTGCACATTTTACAAATTGTGTCTTATTACAAGTATCACAGGCATGCATGCTCTTTTGACCTACCAGGCCCTTGAGATGGAGGGTGGGTGTAATGATGGTGGTTTTTACACAAGTTTACCATAATTTGTTTAAGACTAGAGCTGTGCAATAGGTTTGCTGGGAAAACTTAAACCCAGGGAAACTCACTAGGTTTCAGGCTATACTATAAACTTGAAATTCAAACCATCCATTGAATGATTCACTAAACATTGCTAGGAAATTTAAGGATGATTTTCAGCAAATGGCAGAATTTATGAAATCGGGAGAAAGCTGGTAGCTTCAGCTGATGATTGGTTTTAGATTCTAGGTTTGATCAAACCTGAAAGTGAAAGCAAAACCAGAGGTACAAACCCATGCAGATCACTGCCAGAGGGCCTAATCCGTTAAGCACAATAAATATTAATAAAAACCTGCCTGCGTGCAAAGCAAACACACAGCATTTGCAGACTCACCCAAGTAAACAAATGGTATGTGCACATTTGTTGAAAACCCACTGTACACATCTACTCTTAGAATTATTTAATTAATCCCTTTGCCAATAATGATTTACAGAGGGGTGGAAAGTTACAAGAATATATTTATAGTAGTATCAGGAAAAAAGTGACATTTAAATCAAGCACAGGATCATACAAAGCAACAGATCATTTTGTAAATATTAGAACAACTGGCCCATAGTTGACCAGGAACCTAAAGAAGAATCATGTGCAATATTTATATATTGTTAGGGCCTTGCAGTGTACAATCCTTCATGAGCAAGTAGTATGCTTAGAGTTGGCAATGGGAGTTAACTGTATTGATCAAGAACACCATATGGTCCTGAATAAGTGACCATAAGTACATAGGTGAATAAGGAAACCTGATGTGAAAGACTAAGGGCCTGATTTTGAACAGTGTCTCAAACCAGCTTCCCATTTTCCTCCAGCAACTATTACTTGGATGTCCCTCCAATGTGATTTGTGCCTGCAAGTACCAGAAAGCACATACAAATGATCAACGTATTGATGGGTAGGAGAACTGATCAGAGGATCACAAGTTTGTTTTGGGGCAACTTTCGAGGTTTTGACATTTGTTTTTTGTTCTGCAGTGACATGAAAATAAAGTTTTTCCAACATTTTCATGAAAATGGGATTCTGTCGAAATGTCCGTTTTCAGATCAAAACCTGAGCTTTTCAGTTTAGGAAGGGCGGGGAGGTTGTGTCCAAAACCTGAACCTTTCAATTCAGAGGGTAGGGGTAGAGAAAGAGAAAAAAATCTTCCCAACCCCCTTTTAGGACGCTTGCCTGAGATGTGGGAGACCCAGAACCAAGCCCCTCCTCTGCCTCATTCACAGCAGATTTTCTCATCCCAGGTCATTCTGAATCAGGCTTACCAGGGACTTGAACCTGGGCCTGCCATGTCCCAGTCCAGAACCAAAACAGCATATTTTGACTTAATTTCATTTACTCAAAAATATTCCAAACAGCTCTAATAGAGAGCCTGCTGTGACATCACAACGGGCTTTGTCATCTCTGGAAAGGGGTACTCTCCCAGGAACAGGATCGAAGCACTAGTCCGTCAGCACATTAGGCACTGCAGCCTCATTCATGGAAGCATAGATTTTGGCAGGAAGTAAGAGAGAGATACGATGATTATTTTTCTCCCAGTCATTCAGCTCAGATTGTGGACCCATTGTACTGGTCTCTGTACAGAGATGCAGTAAAAAGACAATCCTCGCCCCAAATTGCTTACAGCTGAAGACGAGAGGCAACAAAAGTCGATATAACTGCAAGCAAAGATGGTGGACAAACAGGATGAGGGTGAGAGTGATAGCAACATATGGCGGTGTAGACTAGCTATGTACAAAATTTGCAGCCTTTTACTTTAAAAGGTATTAAAGAATAGACTCATAGATTTTAAGGTCAGAAGGGACCATTAAGATCATCTAGTCTGACCTCCTGCACAATGCAGGTCATAGAATCTCATCCATCCACTCCTGTAACAAACCCCTAACCTATGTCTGAGTTATAGAAGTCCTCAAATTCTGGTTTGAAGACCTCAAGCTGCAGAGAATCCTCCAGCAAGTGACCCGTTCCCCATGCTGCAGAGGAAGGCGAAAAACCTCCAGGGCCTCTGCCAATCTTCCCTGGAGGAAAATTCCTTCCCGATCCCAAATATGGCGATCAGCTAAACCCTGAGCATGGGGGCAAGACTCACCAGCCAGCACCTAGGAAAGAATTCTCTGTAGTAACTCAGATCCCACCCCATCTAACATCCCATCACAGACCACTGGGAATACTTACCTGTGATAATCAAAGATCAATTGCCAAATTAATTGCCAAAATTAGGCTATCCCATCATACCATCCTGTTCATAAACTTATCAAGCTTAGTCTTAAATAGATGGTGGGGTTCTGAAAGACAAGAGTACTTTCTCTTCTGTCTATTCCTTCACACTGTCTTGCTACAACTAAAGTAAGAGGCTTCTTTGAGGTTTCTGCCATATGTAATAATGTTCCTGTCTCTGTAGCCTACGCCACTCTTCTGTCTGTTTTCAAACCCCATTTTAAATGGACTTTTCTTCCTTGCCCAGTCTCAGTTTCTTCCTTTGTTAGTATTTAATTGTATTACTTATCTCTGCACATGCAAAGCATTAGGTAATACAGTTTCTCTGAAAGATACTAAACAGAATAGCATTGTATTGTACTTTCCCAAGAAGGATAGGACTGAAATGACTCCTGAAGCGAATCTCTTCTTTGGTGGTGCACCTTTTATTCAGTAGCAGATTGAAGTATTAGGGCCCGCTAAAGTCGATTGGAATCTTTCCATTGACTTCAGTGGGCTCTGGATTAGGACCTTATTGTATGGATCAATACCTTATTGATCAAAATGATCCCCCCAAAATAATTTTTCCAGCAGCTCCACCAACTGGAGAGCAGTTTTGGGGCTCTAGAGTTTCGGCTAATCCAAGCAACTGTTAGCTGCCATTCGTCCTTGCCTTTAATCATAGTAAGGAGATTGGTGAAAACACTTTCCTGTATTTGAAGTGAATTTGCTTGTCATTCATCCCTTGTGTCCAATCAGCCAGGAAAGAATAGTGTAGGAGTATCCACTCGCACTATTTGAGTCACCCCAGAACAAAATAAATAGAAAGCTTAAAATACGAAGAGACATGAAACAAACCATGACAGATACGGCATTTTTCTGCAATATCCCTGGGAGACCATATCGAATTACGTTTAAGTATAGTGAGGGTCCATTGTATGAAATGAATGGTTTAGGTATCATTGTGGGCCAGGATTGTATGTAACCTCTCTCTAAGGGGGAAGATGTGATGTGAACCTTGGAAAGTGTTATGAATTTCAAGAGACTACACTGACCAACAGGCCACACAAAAATGGACTTTGGGACAAAACAGTGCCAAGTGGTTTGCCTGAGGAATTTCTAGGGGGAGGGCAGAACAGACCCCCAGCTTTTTGAAGCTATGCCCCAAGGAAGAGACCATTGTCTGATGATTAACTGTTCCCAGAGTCTCATAATCAAAGGCCCAAACTGAATAAAGGAAAGACGTATCTATTCCTTGGGATGGAGGGAGGAGGTACCAGTTCTGCACTAGACTGTCGTGAAATTGTAATAACAGAAAAAAACTTTTCTCGGGTTTGAAGGACTGACTCCTACCAGAGCCCTTGCTGGAATTGGGGGTGATCTCCGGTAAGCTTTTTAGCATGTGTGCAGGTGCTTTTATTGTTTTTAAATGTCTTCTCTGCAATGCTTTCACCTTAATAATAAATGTGCTTGCTTAGAAAGGGGTAACTTGTGGCTGCTGGCAATTACAGCTGCTCATAGCCTTCGGCGAGTTAGCAAAGCACAGACTTTGGCCTGTTTGCATGGTCTGGCTTGCAGGAGATAACGCAGTGTAGGCAGGATACTGTGCAATCTGAAAACTTCCAATCACACACAGGTGTCTACCCAAATGAGGTGAGGGCTGAAGAACTGGGAGCCTACAGTGGGTGCCCTCGAGAGCTACAGAGGGGGAATATAGGCAATGTTGCCCTGAACCATGACACAAACAAGCAAAGAAAAAATTCCCTGTCATATGACTGAAGACAACTAAGGTCAAGAATGTCTTTGATCATGCATGTGCAGGGCCTCACAAATACTGGAGGGTAAAATTCAGCACTTTTTTCAGAAATATGGTATGTAGTATTTGAGCTCCTGCTGATCCTCAATGCAAGAATCTCCAAAAAGTCATGAATGAAAAAAATCTTTTCATGTTTCGAAAGCTTTTAATTATGGCATTTTAATCTGTGCATAATGCATCCACCTGGCAGTGGTGACTCAACAGCTGGGAGGTTGGCCGACTGGTTCATTTCTGTGAAGGTTGCCAGTTCCTTGCTGGAGAAGGGATGAAGAAAGAGTTTAACAGCTCTGGTCTTACACTGAGGGCCATATATGGCCCTTGATCCATGCATGCTGCAAGTCCTGTAGACAGCAACGAGAACTTTAGCCATGGACTGAGAGCACGGCGTGACCCTGCAGGGGTTACTTTTGAGATTGGCTCTATATCAGGTTAAAACAGAGACTAATTCTGAAAAATCTTTACTCAACTTTCAGTCAGCGCTTGCTCGGGCAACACGCCTGCTGACAGCTGTCTGTGGGAGTTGGCATAACCAAAAACTGACACCCTCAATATCTGCCCTGCATCAGTGCAATCAACAGTCTGACTAAAATTGTGCAAACCATTTGGAACTAAAATCCCATAGGGGAACTCTGGTAGCAGACCAGATTTACTTGTTCGCTATGCTTTCTAGCTGACTGCGGGACCTTGGAAATAGGTCAGAAGACAAAAATGGACCTGATTTAAGTGATGTTAGTTTTCTTTCCTTATTAAAATACATACAACTTACTAGGTACTTGTATACACAGAGTGGTTAAGATTTTTCAAGTTGACTATAGGCACCAAATGAGTTACTCCTAGCAAGGGACATAGAAGGCACTAGCAAAGGCTTTATAAATAGACTAGGAGCAAGAAAAAGATGAAGGAAAGCAGAGATCCTTTCCCTGGCAGGGAAGAAGAGCTAATAATGGATGGCATCAACGAGTGAGGTGCTTAATGCCTATTTTTCGTCAGTCTTCACTAAAAAGGTAAATTGTGACCAGATCCTTAACATGATATTAACAACAAGGGGGAAGGAATGCAAGCCAAAATAGGGAAAGAACAGATTAAAGACTATTTAGATAAGTTGGACATATTCAAATCAGTAGGACCTGATACATAAGGAACTAGCTGCAACAATCTCAGAATAGTTAGCCCTGTCTTTGAGAACTCATGGAGGATGTGTGAGGGCCCACAGGACTGGAGAAGGGCAAACATAGTACCTATCTTTAAAAAGAGGAACAAAGAGGACCAAGGGAACTATAGGCCAGTCAGCCTTTCATACCTGTAAAGATACAGGAACGAATGATCAAATAATCAATTTGTAAGCACCTAAAGGATTATAAAATTACAAGCAATAGCCAGCGTGGATTTGTCAAGAACAAGTTATGCCAAACCAATTTAATTTACTTCTTTGACAAGGTTACTGGCCTAGGGGATAGGACGGAAGCAATAGATGTGATATATCTAGATTTTTCATAAGCAACTAGGGAAATGTGGTCTATATTAAATTACTGTAAGGTGGGTGTACAACTAGTTGAAAGATCTCACTCAAAGAGCAGTTATCAATGGCTGGCTGTCAAACTGATTTGGCTGGGGAGAGGGTGAGGTTATCTAGTGGGGTCCCATAGGTCTCTCCCCTGGGTTGGCTACTATTCAGGATTTTTATTAATAATTTGGATGATGGAGTGGAGATTATGTTTATCAGATTTGCAAAATGAGACGACCTGGAAGGGGTAAGAGGACAGGATTAGTATTCAAAACAACCTTGGACAAATTGGAGAACTGGTCTGAAGTCCAATAAAAACAAGTGTAATGTATGACACTTAGAAAGGAAAAATCAAATGCACAACTATAAAATGGGGGAATGACAGGATAGAGGTAGTATTACTGAAAAGGATCCATTGATTATAGCGGATCACAATTTAAATATGAGCCAACAATGTGACACACTTGCAAACGAGGCTAATATTGACGTCTATTAACTGGAGCGTTGTATGTAAAACGCAGGATGAAATTGTCCCATGTTACTCGGCATCAATGAGGACTCAGCTGGAGTCCTGTCTCTAGTTCTGGGCACCAGACTTTAAGAAAGATGTGGACAAATTGGAGAGAGTCCAGAGAAGAGCAACAAAACTTACAAACTGTTTAGAAAACCTGACCTATGAGGAAAGGTTAAAAAAAACTGAGCATATTCAGTCTTGAGGAAAAAAGACAGAGGAAGCCTGATAATCTTCAAATATGTTAAGGGCTGATACAAAGAGGACGGTGGTCAATTGTTTTCCATGTCCACTGAAGATAGGACAAGAATGGGTTTACTGAGCAGCAAGGGAGATTTAGGTTAGATATTAGGAGAAACTTTCTAACTTTAAGGATAGTTACACACTGGAATAGGCTGTCAAATCCCTACCACTGGAGGTTTTTAATAGCAGGTTAGACAAACAGCTCTCGGGGTGGACTAGGTTTACTTGGTCCTGCCTCAGTGCAGGGTGTTGGGCAAGATGACCTCTCAAGGTCCCTTCCAGCATGATTCTGTTATGCCTGTGTTTTCTGTGGGCACCCTTAATGGGGTGTTTATCAAGAGACAAGAAGGTGCTGTGCATGCCAGCCAGCTCATTTCACACACCCTTTTGTTTTCTCTCTTGATCCACACCTTGGGCAAATTGAAGACAATGGGCTTGTGTTGTGGAGCATCGTGCAGGACAGTACTGAAAGAGGCACGTGTAATAACAGCAGATCCAAGGTTATGGCAATGGAAAGATACAATATGAAAGTTATATCTGAAGTGGTTTTAGTCAGCAAACATTATTTTAATGCCCATTCATTTTCAAATTTTCATTTTCCTCAAAGCAGAGAAACTTGCATGGCAATAGAAAGATTGAAAAGCCTCTGCTTTGATCCAGGTCTCTCAGCCAGTTAATTAGGCATATGTGTATTTAACAAGAAGCAAAAGGCTTTGCCTGGCTTAGTGCCTTATCTGGAGTGCATGTGTTTGTGTGCTGTGCTCACACAAATTTTAATTGATTAATTACTGGTGAGACCTACAGCACGATGTCCTAAAGCAAAATTATCATAAGGGGAATGATGACTAAGCAGGGAGCACATAGGTAGGTAATAATTACGTGCCATTGGTAAGGTTCTGATGTCCCTGTTTACAAAGAATAGGTCCCTTGAGTAACGCTATTGAAATCAACAGGCCCACACAGAGTAAGGTGCTACTGAACCGGAGTAAGGCGATTTGAGTCTGCTCTGATACTTGAAAGTATAAACACTAAGGGACAGATTGTGATGGGCCTGTGCATAGGGAGCGGGGGAAAGGACAGTCACAGCACCTGTATGTCCTTAGGGACTGTTCCTGCTGTGGGACCCCAGGGATGTACATCATCCAAAAGGGGGTTAAAGAAAGGCAGGGAAGAGGTGGGGCAATGGACCCCATTTCTGTCACACTGGCCCACATATGAAGCCAGGTACTACCTGGGGAGGAGGCTCTATGTCCTAAAAGACGGTGCAATGTCTACAGTTGCCTTGTGCATCAGAAAGCTCAGTGTTTAGTGTAATATCAGGAAAACTTCCTGACAACAAGATCTACCCTATGACTGTGGAACAGTCTGCCAAGGGAAACAATGTCAGCTCCATTGCTGGAGACTTTTCAGACTTGACTGAACAAACATGTACATTTGTAGGAAGATGGAGCAGATGACCTGACAGGCTTTTGTGCATCTCTCATGAAGATGATCCTATATGCAAATATATGTAGACAATTTGGAAAAAGATGTATGGTCCAATTTCTCAAAAGAGCAAGGGTTAGGCCCCCAAACCCATTTTTAGTCCCCTAAACTGAATTTCAGAGGTGCTGAGCATCCACTTCTTACACACTGAAATTGAATTTATGCACTCATGTTAGCAAATGTTGGCCTCTATGTCTGTGTACAAAAGTCAATCAAAAAGATGAAAAGCCCAGTTCTGTAAGATCAGAGTGTGTGAATGCCTGTTGACTTCCTTGGGAGTTCTGTATGTAGAGAGCTAGTAGGATCTGGCTCTCATCATCTGTATTACTATTATAGACTCAACACTTCTCCTTTGCAGCATCTAATCTTAATGAATAAGTGGAACAGCCCATTACCAAGGCATTCAATATTCTTACAGAAAAGTTACCTGGTAATGTACTTGTCCTCTCTGATGGAAATAGCAGATGGTAGATGTTGCGATTTCATAGTCACTTTCTTCATTTATTCAGATTAGATGGCACTACATAAAAGGAACAGAAGTATTAATCATTGTTCATTACATCTCTCTATTTGCAATGTAGTTTCACTTAATGTGCTACACTTGGAAAACGTATTGGTTTTTATATACTTGGTTTTTCCTAAAGTTTGTGACTTGACATTAAAATGATGTCATTTTTCCTTGACGGAACACAATATATTCTGTGCTAGCACTCTAAAGGAGGACATTCCCACTATATGTATGACTATTACTATACATAATCCATACAGTTCCTGTAATATAAAGAGACTATATGTACTATGTATAGTAATACTCCCAAATACCACAGCTTACAATGGTGTTACTAATTCAAACGATTTGCAGCAACTACTCTAAAATACTTTAGTATGATTTTATGAGAGAGGCTCGAACCGGGATGAGACTAGAATCCTTGGCATAGCATAGATTAGCTCATGGACAACTGATGTAAAGTTGCCTCAGGTCACGAAGTGAAAGTGTCCTAGCAAGTAAAGCTGAACCAGGTTCCTGTGGAATTGGATGGGAAACATAGACATTCCAGTTGATCCGGTGGAGTCCTGTGGCACACAAAGTCAAAAAGCAGAGGTATTAAAAAGAAACCAAGGATACTAATTGCAATGTTATCAATTGCTTTCCTTATAGCTGTCTTGGCACTGCGTAAGCTAGACTAATGAGACTCCAACAGTGAATTCCTGGGAAATATTATTATAGAATTTTGGCTGCTCTCAATTCATTCCACAGTATTAGAAAAAAAGGCAGGCTGAGTAGAGTGTAACTGAAGAGAATCAAGATTTAGCTTTTTCAATGAAGTATCATTTGTGAGTGTTGTGGTGCATGGACAAGAAGAGATAATAAAGTTAAGAATGTAAATTTCTCAAATCTCTAAGGGCTAAATTCAAAGATCTTTACTCAGCTTTTACTTAGTTCATACTCAGGCAAATGTCAATTGAAGCCAATTGGTGTGCATTTGTTTGAGGAATGAGTAAAAACTGAATATCAAATGCTGCTCTCATTTATACCAATGTGAACCTGGCCCAATTCCATTAAGAGTTATTCTGCATTTATAGAGCAGATTCTGACCATGAGTAAGGACCTAAAGGATCTTTGTTGGCCTGATCCAATTCCCACCAAAGCCAACTGAGACTTTTCATTCATTTCAATGACCATTAGATCAGTCCTTGTATGAACTGGAGGCCGCAGAGTCCAGGTTGAAGGAGGGTCTGGGTGAATCGGGCTCTACAACTGCAGTAATGAACTTAATAAAAGCATTTGAAGAAGCGAAGTTCTGAATGGCCAGAAATGAGAAGTAGGGAAATTAAAAATCAGAAAGACCCTGGTGCATGCCAGCTTCTAACCTCTCTCCTTTAGACAAGATTTGATCCTCTGAAGAGAGATCTTTTATAGCTGTATATATTCATAGTATATAAACATCCAAAATAAAAATAAAATATATTTAAGCAAATATTAGCAAGCAAAGAGGCTTAACTAGGGTTTAATGTGATATTGGAAAAATCAGGACCAGGGAAGGGGTGTAATAGGAGCCTATATAAGAAAAAGACCCAAAAATCAGGACTGTCCCTATAAAAGCAGGGCATCCGGTCGCCTTAGGCTTAACATACCATTTATAGAATACCTTTATCCCAACCATCCACAACACTTTGATGGATGTACAAGAGCATTTGAGGCATCCTGGAAAGAGAATTTGAAGTTATGAAAGCAGGAGACATCAGAGGACTGGATGACTCTGCATACTGACTCTTACCATTTTGGGCTAAGAAGGTAGGGAAACGATTCTAACAGTCGGTAATTCTAAGAACGCCAGTCATTGGCATGCATCATTTCCCCATAAATTTAAATCCTGCTACTTATCCTATAAGAACAGAAGCGACTATAACTAAACAACTTTATGGTAAAGAAGTGCAAGAAACTTTTTCCCCTGCTAAACTCAGAGTTTGGCAAAAGAAAGCGTTTGATAAAAGAGTTTTATCAAAAGCTCACTGAAGTCAACTGAAAGAGTCTCACTGACTTCAATGGACATTGGATCATCTCGAATCCAATTGAATATACCTTCTGAGAAATGAAATCTGCTCAGTGATTACTGCACAACAGAGAATGTTCTGGTGGGTGACTGAAAATGGAGATCCTTACATACAACTTTCATTACTTTGTGTTCTCTTCCTCAGTGTATTTGATAGGAACCATTTAATGTATTCTGAAGTAATTTACTTTGATTTAATCTGATTTACTAACTAACACTGCTAGCTAGATACTAGTTTATACCAAACTGAACCCATGTGCCAGTCCAAAGGGCTACCCCATTATTCACAGATGACAGTTAAGAAAAAAATAAAGAGTCAACAACCATGCATAAATAACCCTTTTTCATACTTTGAGAAAATTTTATTTTTATGGTGGCATTGGTCTCTGGCTGGCCAGCAATACACAATTAGGTTTGTCCCTTATATCAAACAGAATGTAGCTTACCAATAGGAGCCCAGCAACAAATTGTCTTTTTAACACCCAGCACTGCAGATAAAATTATTAAATCTAGATTATTTGCTTTACAGTTGCTTTGTTGATCACAGAGTTAACAGATTATTTGTTATATTTTAGCAGTCAGGTTATTTATTCAGTTAAGGAGTGGATCCCAAGAGCTGCAGATGGCTTCCTACATAGCAAAGGGCATCTTTTGTATGGCGGAAGATTTTTTACTGATGGTCTAATCATCCACTGCACACAGCAAAAGCCCTCCTTTGAAGACATTTGCCATGGATATGCCCAGGGGGACTCACAATAGAGCTAAATTTTGTCTCAATTTTGAAATGTTGATAAAACTTTCCATCCAAATTTCAAATTTTGATGAAGGCCAAAAACATGACAACCAACCAACCAGTGACATTTTCACAAAATTTCCCCACATGGATGACACAGTCAAAATTTCGAGGGGGCAAGGGGGGGGGGAAAGAGAAAAAAAAAAAGGTGTGGTGAGACAATTTTACAAAATTTTCATTACTTTTATCCCTCTGATCTGGCCAGTGCAGCTTAAACACCTATTTGAGAAGAGCATTACAAGTCAATCTGTTGTGCTATAGCATTTACACACACATACGCTCAGACCTGGAACCCACAAGACTTCAAGTCTCAAACCCACACAGTTCATACGGGTTCCTGTTCTCTTCTCTGCCTCCAACAGGACATGACAGTTGGGTTGTTGACTGGTTTCCATAGCAACTCAGCTGCCTAGGTCCTCATCTCTAGGTTCTGCACATTCCTAAGGCAGGTCTGGCCTTGATCTATCTAGGCCAGAGCCAGCTTTCATCTGGTTTGGCTCGGCTGTCTCAGGACACAAGTGCTGTCACATATTAGGCAGTCAGCACCGGCCCACCTCATCACACAGCCTCTCTTGTTGCCTTATTCCAGGGAGGGCTCAAGCCTCTCCCAGTTCAGCTAGGGTGATTGATCTAGGAAACACCCTACCCTTTTCCTCACATGTAGCCCAGCTCAGCTGAAACAAAAATAACATTCTCTCACGGTGGCTGAGTACAGGAGTCGACAGGAGAGCGCTTGGGGATCAATTTATCGCATCTAGACTAGAGGCAATAAATCGACCCCTGCTGGATCGATTAATCGGCGGGCAATGTAGACATACCCTCAGATATACCCTTTTTACAGCTTCTCCCACTATCTAACTGTAACTTAATCTCCTGACATATAAAGAGGTTGTAATGAAGAAGAATGGGTTAAATACTGGGCTTGAGTCTCTTCTCTCAAACCTATTTTACTTTGGTATATTTCCACTGACTTACATGCTGTTACTTCCAATTTATACCAGTGTAGGTCAGAGTTGAATCAGATACTCTTCCTTACACTAACTGGAAACTTTTTTTGGGTGGATAGGGGAGAAGGCGGCAAAAAAAATGCAAATTCAAGTCAACTGAAATATGTCATAAATTCATGACCAAGTCATAAATTATTTGCCAAAAAATTCCAACAAAAATCAAAATGTTTCACTGACATTTTTAAATGAAAAATGTTTTAATTTTCCAATTCAGAATGACTTTCAATATTTCCTTCAACTTTATTAAAAACAGAAAACCCAAGAAATTTCAAAAGTGAAGTGAAACTTTCATTTTGAAGTGTTTTCTTTCAAACCAAACTGAATTTGATCTTCTGATTCACCAAAAATCTCAATAAATAAATAAATAATAATAAAAAAAATGTTTCAGGTCAACCCAAAATTATCCTCCCCACCGATTTTTTGGAATTGTCACCAAACCAAGACATCCTTAATTCACACAGCTTTACTGTTTGCCTCAGATTCTAGTGCAGTTCAGCTATCTATATTAGAAGGACCATTCAACAAAATACATACCTCATAGGATGCAGGGCTTTACATTATAAATACAAAGGTATAGGAGTGACCTTAAATCCTTTCTTTCTTAGGTTCCGTGAGGTCTGGTACTTTGATTATTTCTTGTTTCAGTTTGTATCCTGGTATTTCTTTTCGTTGATCTGATTTTATTTAATATTTGTGGATGTAAATGTGTTATGTAAAAAGCAATCCACTTTTCATCAGCATAAAATGGATTTTATCTGCTTTTATACTGTTCTGTGATGCTGTAAGTTAGGTGTAGTGTCCTGAGCACCCAATGTAGATTTTGTTTTAAAAGGATCTTATTTCTTTCGGTGTCTCAATAGCTCTCATGGAAAATATAATTTATTCAAATCAGTTAATTTTGCATAAGTTTGGACAACCAGAAAGATGACCAAAAAAACCAACATAAAACTGTTTCAATGCATAACGCGGGACCAGACTCACCAGTATGATAAACACAGCTTAACTGGCTGAATAAGTCAGATTTTACAGCTAGCTTGGATCACTGCAGCACTGCAAAGCACATTCAAGTTTACTGATGAATGTGGCCCAGTAGCTCTAATGTTCGCCACAAAGGGATAGACCCATAAACATGCCTTGTCCTATTTGCCGTGGTAAACATTATACAAGGGGCTTTAATAGAAGGCTTACGTGAGCTAGTCTGTTCTAATAATGGATGACTGATATTTATGAAGAGGAAACATTTTTTTATGGATTCCTGCTACCTAAAATTCCTGCTACCAGGAAAAAGTAAGGTCAAAGTGACCTTTGAAAATATAGTTGCAATAGAATTAATGAAGAATAGCAGAATGACCTCACCAGAGACTTATGGCTTCTGTTTAGCTACAAGACAGGTAAAAAACACTTTCCTCTACCTATCTTACCCCCATCCTGAATTGCAGGGACTACCTTTAAGTATAAGAGTCATCTTATAAGAGATCATTTCTGAAGGGGAGCACTAACTAGCTGAAAGGAATTTGACATGAGGTCTCTACAATGTCGCCATACTAATCATTTACTGCACTTTAAACAGAAAGCAGAGGTGCAGCTCCAGCTAAATTCACTTACCTGTATGTGTGTGTGATCAAAACCAGCTGAAAAGTAACAGAGGTGTTTCACATGCCTTTTTACTGAGCTGCTGAGGACGCATGACAGCACTGCACTCTACCTGACAGATGCCTCCAACAGTTTTATGCAAGAGTCCAGGGAGCTGTTAATTGTTACTTTGCTCAACAAGCAGGGAAGTGTTGGAAACATGAGACACTCCCTGTACCTTGGTGCCTGTTGCCAGTGTTTACTTTCCTTTCTCCCAGCAGCTGATAGGAGCACTCCCTACTCAGGGTTACACACCTAAGGGAAGTGGGTTGACTATTCTTGTTAACACTTTAATTGCTGATTTTATAGTGGAAGGCAGACTGTTGACGCTAAATAGCTATTTACTGGCCAGATGCATCCTAAAAACATTCACCACCTGTTTGCTGAAAGTAATTCTTTTCCATACTGGTTTCCTGGTCCCTAGACTCCAGTGTACTCTCAATCTTTGTAAGGGTTCAGTACAACAGCTGATGTATGCAATTAGCTGCTAAGTAAATTATCAGAGTGCAATATATGCCCCTTAATGGGGCCAGATCTTGATCAATGAGATCTACATACATAAAGATGTTGTCCAGTTATAGTAGGATATTATACAGTTAAGCAATATTTATTTAAGACTCATTGGTCAAGGTCTGTACCAATTAGGCAGCATATGTCACTGTTAATTGCATACCAGCTAATTGCCTAATTCAGCTTTTTGCATAAGTTGCAGTTGAAATGCTGCTCTATATTGTACAGACACCATGTCACAAGATTTTGGAAATTCATTTCTTTTAGATGGCTGCTCGTGGATAGGTAAGATGGAGGCAAGTCATTGGGGCACATAAAGAGAGGTTGTGATGAAAAAGAAGAAAGTGTAAACTATTGGGCCTGAGTTTCTTCTCATAAACCAATTTTACTTGTTGTACCGCCAGAGACTTTCATAAAGTGACTCCCAATTTAAACCAGTGTAGGTAAGAGGAGAATCAGATACTCGCCACTAAAAATAAAGGGTATTATTGCTTATCCTCTAAATATTTAACTTCAGGTCACTCAGTTTTCACTTACATCTCTGCATACTGAGTGATCTGCTGGTTGCACAGAATAGTGTATTTGGGTTTGGAAACTATGATTATGTGCTAGTTTGATTCTACAGCTTGTGCTAGTGACAATTGTTTCACATTAGCACCCCATGCACTGAATCTGCAAAATGCACAGATGCCATATATTTCATAGGTGTGTATTTTGCCATTGCGGTGGCATGTATAATATTGAGATGTCTTGAAAGAGGCTCTGTCATGGCTAGATAAGCATATTTGCTTTCATCCTGTTCAAATGTACATGATGACAGTGTGCATGGTGTTGAACTAATACTCCAGTTTTCCTGCCGGGTACTGGAAGCAGAGCGTATCATTACGTTTACAATAAAAACATCTCATCTTAAGGCTAGTGATGGGTCTGAGGCACAAAATCATAGAATTGTAGAACTGGAAGGGACCTTGACAGGTTATCTAGTCCTGTCCCCTGCATTCAAGGCAGGACTAACTATTATCTAGACCATCCCTGACAGGTGTTTGTCCAACCTGCTTTTAAAAATCCCCATTCATGGAAATTCCACAACCTCCCTAGGCAATTTATTCCAGAGCTTAACCACCCTGACAGTTAGGAAGTTTTTCCTAATGTCCAATCTAAACTGCCCTTGCTGCAATTTAAGCCCATTGCTTCTTGTCCTATCCTCATAGGTTAAGAAGGACAATTTTTCTCCCTCCTCTTTGTTAACAACCTTTTATGTACTTGAAAACTGTTATCATGTCCCCTCTCAATCGTCTCTTCTCCAGACTAAACAAACCCAATTTTTTCAATCTTCCCTCATAGGTCATGTTTTCTAGACCTTTAATCATTTCTGTTGCTCTTCTCTGGATTTTCTCCAATTTGTCCACATCTTTCCTGAAATGTGGTGCCCAGAACTCAACACAATACTCCAGTTGAGGCCTAATCAGTGCAGAATAGAGCAGAAGAATTACTTCTCGTGTCTGGCTTACAATACTCCTGCTAACACATCCCAGAACCATGTCTGCTTTTTTTTTGCAACAGTGTTATACTCTTGACCCATATTTAGCTTGTGATCCACTATGACCCCCAGATCCCTTTCCGCAGTACTCCTTCCTAGGTAGCCATTTCCCATTTGTATGAGTGCAACTGATTGTTCCTTCCTAAGTGGAGCACTTTGCATTTGTCCTTATTGAATTTTATCCTATTTACTTCAGACCATTTCTCTAGCTTGTCCAGATCATTTTTAATTTTAATCCTATCCTCCAAAGCATTTGAACCCCTCCCAGCTGGATATTGTCTGCAAACTCCATTGACGAAGATATTGAACAGAATCGGACCCAGAACCAAACGCTGCAGGACCTGACTTGTTATGCCCTTCGAGCATGACTGTGAACCATTGATAACTACTGTGATAGACCCAGGCCAGTTGGGTACAGCAGAATAGCTGAAGTCAGATATACTGGCCACTGGATTAACAGTTTTCTGTTTCCTGACTGACCAGAGCAGGGGCTGCTCCAGGCTAATGAGAACACCTGACTCTAATTAACCTGCAAAGAGTCAGGTGAGACCATTCAGTTAATGAGACCACCTGACTCTAATTAAGGCCCAGCTGATACTATAGAAAGGGCTCACTCCAGTCAGACAGGGAAGAGCCAGGGAGCCAAAGATGAGGAAGTGTGGCTGAAGGGCTGGTTACTGAAGACACCCTCAGACCATCGTTAAAGGAGCCCTAAGGTAAGGGTGAAGAAGGGAGAAGCAGGAGAACTGTGGGGAAGTGGTCCAGGGAAATGTAGCAACTCTGGCAGTGAAAGGCTGGCTGCCAACAACTGCTACCATTAGGGTCCCTGGGCTGGAACCCGGAGTAGAGGGTCACCCGGGTTCCCCCCAACCCACCACTACAGGAACATCTCCTGGGAGGGGAAGTCAGGCCCCTGTCAGGACAGGAGGCTGAACAGAGACTGTGGGCGTTCTCTCACCAACCTCCTTGCAGGCCTATGATGAAAAGGGCTCAGTAGACTGTAACCCTGGCCCTAGAGACAGAGAGAGGCTATGTGGAGGGTCACAGTGAGCCACTGAGGCTAGCATAAACCGCCTAGAAGCGCCGGACCCATGGGAGCAAGGTCAGAGCTCTGCCACACTACTCTCTGGGAATGATTTTCCAACCAGTTATGCACCCACCTTGTAGTATCTCCATCTAGGTTGTATTTCCCTAGTTTGTTTATGAGAAGGTCATGCAAGACTGTATCAAAAGCCTTACTAAAGTCAAGATATAGACAATATCAAAAAACATATGGGTTTAGATTTCAAGCTACTCAAAAGTCACGTGTTCTTAGATCCAGAGTTTTGGTGCAGGTCTACACTACAGCTTAGGACTCATGAACATTTCAATGCTCTGCAAGACAGAACTGAGGAAAGGGATAAGATTCACACTCATGCCTGTGAACTGAAGTGAAGATACAAGCAACCTATGATTCTAAGTGGGTCACCCAGTTGAAAACCTGAACCACACTTACCATTTTTACAGTCCAGTTTTTGCCTGGACTTTTTTTGTGGGATCGGGAGGCTGATTCTGGAAAAAGAATATTTAAAATTTAGGGCCAGGTCCTAAGTCAGCATAGTTTCACTGCCATCAATGGAGTTACATCAATATACACCAGCTGAGATAGACTGTTTTGGACTAATTTCAAATGCCCATAAAATAAATAAATTAATAATAATAACAAGAAGAAGAAGAAATCCTCAAATCACTTAACATACACAGGGTTACCTGGAAAATCTTTTGAAAATCTTTTTGGTGGTTCAGGTAAATGCAAAATTGTTCTAACTAGAAAGAAAAAAAAAAAGTCTATTTCCTGATTGACCTGATCTTGGCTCAGGTTTGTTTGTATCTTTTGTATCTACTGTGGAACTTCCACTCCTAGCTATGGCCTAGGTCTGATCTCACTTGCTTTAAGGCCAAACATGAATAATGCCACTGAAATAACACTGCAGATCAGAAATAGGCAACACCCTGGGGAAAAAAGGAAACAGCTTTAAATTAGAACACATAAGAACATAAGAACAACCATACTGGGTCAGATTAAGGGTCCATCGAGCCCACTACCCTGCTTCCTACAGCGGCCAGTCCCAGAGCTTCAGGGGGAGCATACAGAACAGAGCAGTTTTTGGAGAGATTCACCCCTTTCTTCCCCTCCCAGGTTCTGGCAGTCAGAGGTAGAAAGTCACCTCAAGCAGGGGGTTGTCTCTCTGACCATTTTGGCTGATTGCCATTGATGGACCTATCCTTGATGAATGTACCAGTTCTTTTTATGAACTCAGTTATACTTTTGGTCATCACAACATACTATGGCAATGAGTTCCACAGGTTAATTATGTGTTGCGTGCAAAGGTACTTCCTATTGTTTGTGTTGTGGGACCCCCTGGTTTTTGTATTGTGGGAAAGAGTAAACAACATTTCTTTATTCACTTTTTCCTCACCATTCATGATTTTATAGAACTCTGTATCATATCTGCCCCCTTAATTATCTCTTTTCTAAGCTGAACAGCCCTAATCTTTTTAGTCTCTCCATGTATGGAAGCCATTCCCTACCTTTGATTATAAGTTGTGGATGGAAAAGTGGAGAGATGAGGAAAGATAATATGCTCTCATCCAGTGGATCTGCATGCCCCCTAAACCTGCTTTATTATATCAAAGAAAAAGAAGGAGCTTAGTTATGCAGCATCATTCTTTTGTTACTACAAGACAGGAGTTATTGTGGAAGGTGCAGGGCATGTGTGTACAGTCACTACGCTACATAGCCAATTACTTAAAAAATAAAGGACCAAATCCTTATTTGATCTGAATATGCCTAGCTTAGCTTACGTCAGTGGAGTTACATCAATTTATGCCAGCTAAGGATCTGGCCCAGCATCACTGGTACATAGATCACTAGAGCTGTGAATGAAATTTGGGAGAATTGGAAGAAACAAGAGGGATTCTCACTCAGGCCTGGTCTATACTACGCGTTTAAACCGAATTTAGCAGCGTTAAACCAATTTAATCCTGCACCCGTTCACACAACGAGGCCCTTTATATCGATATAAAGGGCTCTTTAAACTGGTTTCTGTAATCCTCCCCGACGAGAGAAGTAGCGCTGAAATCGGTATTGCCATGTTGGATTAGGGTTAGTGTGGCTGCAAATCGACGGTATTGGCCTCCGGGTGATATCCCACAGTGCACCATTGTGACTGCTCTGGAAAGCAATCTGAACTAGGATGCACTGGCCGGGTAGACAGGAAAAGACCTGCGAACTTTTGAATTTCATGTTCTGTTTGCCCAGCGTGGAGCTCTGATCAGCACGGGTGGTGATGCAGTCCCAAATCCAAAAAGAGCTCCAGCATGGACCATATGGGAGATATTGGATCTGATTGCTGTATAGGGAGACAAATCTGTTCTATCACAGCTCCGTTACAGAAGATGAAATGACAAAGCATTTGAAAAAATCTCCAGGCTATGATAGACAGAGGCCACAGCACAGTGCTGTGTGACAAGCGTAACGGAAAGCCAAAGAATCAAATGGACGCTCATGGAGGGAGGGAGTGGGTACTGAGGACTCCAACTGTCCCACAGTATCTACAGTCTCCAAAAAGCATTTGCATTCTTGGCTGAGCTCCCAATGCCTGTAGGGTCAAACACTTTGTCCGGGGTGGTTCAGGGTGTATCTCCTCAATTTACCCCCCCTTCCCCCCGTGAAAGAAAAGGGAAAAAAATCGTTTCTTGACTTTTTTCAATGTCATCGTATGTCTACTGCATGCTGCTGGTAGATGCGGTGCTGCGACACTGAACAGCAGCATCCTCTCCCCTCCCCTCTCCTCTCCTCCCCGGTGGCAGACTGTACAGTGCAAAATGACTGATAGCCATCCTTGTCATCATCCCGTGAGTGCTCCTGGCTGGCCTCAGGTGAGGTCAGCTGGGGGCACCTGTGTAAAAATAGGAATGACTCCCGGTCATTTCCGGCAGATGGTACAGAACGGCTGGTAACCATCATAGCAACTAGGGGCTGAGCTCCATCAGCCCCCCCCTTCATATCTAAAGAAAAGATTCTGTACTATCTGGACTATCATAGCAGTGGGAGGCTGGGCTCCTCTCCCCTGCCACCGTTTAATGTCCTGCCTGGACTATCATAGCAGCTGGAGGCTGCCTCCCCTTTATTCAATCTTACTAAATAGTCAGTGTTTCTTATTCCTGCATTCTTTATTACTTCATCACACAAATGAGGGGACACTGCAACGGTAGCCCAGAAGGGTTGGGGGAGGAGGGAAGCAACAGGTGGGGTTGTTGCAGGGGCACCCCCTAGAATGGCATGCAGCTCATCATTTCTGCGGAATCTGACAGAGAGTGGCTATGCTCTCTGGTTCTCTAGTACACTTGCCCCATATTCTAGGCAGGACTGACTCTATTTTTAGATAAAACATAAAGGAGGGAATGACCGAGGGAGTCATTTCCATTTTTGTCTTTGTGCCCCTGGCCGACCTCAGCGAAGGCCAGCCAGGAGCACCCATGACAACAGCAGACAGTACAGAATGACTGATAACCGTCATCTCATCGCCAATTTACAATGGCATGGCAGACGGTACAATAGGGATGGTAACTGTCTCTGCTACCTTGCAAAGGCAAATGAATGCTGCTGTGTAGCACTGCAGTACCGCCCCTGTCAGCAGCATCCAGTACACATACGGTGACAGTGACAAAAGGCAAAACGGGCTGCATGGTTGCAATGCTATGGCATCTGCCAGGGCAAACCAGGAGAAAAGGGCGCGAAATGATTGTCTGCCGTTCCTTTCATGGAGGAAGGAATGAGTGACGACATTTACCGAGAATCACCCGTGACACTGTTTTTGCACCATCATGCATTGTGATCTCAACCCAGAATTCCAATGGGCAGACGAGACTGCGGGAACTATGGGATAGCTATGGGATAGCTACCCACAGTGCAACACTCCAAAAATCGACGCTAGCCTCGGTACATGGACGCACACCACCAAATTGTTGTGCTTTGTGTGGCCGCGTGCGCTTGACTTTATACAATCTGTTTTACAAAACCAGTTTATGTAAAATTGGAATAATCCTGTAGTGTAGACGTACCCTCAAATACTGGACTGGAAAGCCAGAATGAATGAATGAACATGCTCTAGGAAGATGAAGCAGGCAACCTGGAATTTGGCGTAGCTTGTTTTCAAAGATATGCTGCATTATGTACATATGGTATCACCTTAGGACAGATTTTTCCCTCAAAGTTTTCTACTGAGAAGGGAAATATCCAAAGAACTACATTTAGTAAACAGCTATTTGGAGAATCCCAGATACCTGCAGTATCCAGATCAAGTCCAGATCCAAATCTAAGAAAGACACTAAGTTATAGAACCAAAGCCTCACGTGATGTTAAGTGGTATAGCTCCTTTGAAGTTAATTTATACTAGCTGAGGATCAGTCCATGATTTTTTTTCCCTTGGGGGCACCATAAGGGCTCTTCTGTTGATATTAGCAAGAAGACAAGTAATTAAAAACAACTGGTTTAACCATGCAATAAATCTCAGTCTTTAACTGGATTTTTGCTGTTGCTCTGCAGTGCCTCATTTTCGTAGACAGCAGCAATGGGGTAGAGTCTGCGCTGTAGCCAAAGCCCTCGGTACAGGATGGTGCTGAGCTGCACTGGCCCAGGGGGAGAGTAAGGAGGCAGAATGTGGCCCTGACTGCTGGGCGCACAGAGTGTGCACATCCAGCAACCATCCTCTTACTTGCCCATGTAATGGTGTCCATCTGTTCTGACTAGTGTACCGGGATCATGGCCCCACCTCCTTCCCGGTCCTCTTTGGGACATTATGAGGAAGAGTGAGGGAGTGTCCCTAGACCACAAAGTCCTTTTATAAAGGTTGGAGAGACTTCTTCCATACCCACTGTGCATCTACGTAAGGCCCAGACACAATCAGACTCTCCATGGCTAACATTCAGGGCAGCAGCAGTTTAACAGCAGACACAGGAGAGATGACCAAGCTCATGGATTAATTCCATTTGATAAAAGCAGCAAAGAATCCATGGAACATCATCTTCTCCCATTAAAAAGGGATTCCCCACCCCTCACTGTCATTAACCTGCTTGCAGGCAGCTGTGCGAAGAGAAGGAGAGAGAGGTAAACAAACTTCAGGCTCAGATAGGAAATGGACCAAATCCCTAGGACGCAAAACCCCTGACCTGCATGCAGACTTACAGAATCAGTCCCTTTGCCGTTACAGCCCATCTTCAGCTCAGAGAGACAGCTGTTCTCAAATGCCATCAGGCTCATGCTTTGGAGTGCTTGTCACGGACCATTTCCAGCAGAGTCATCCTGATGGGGATATTGAAAGAATACTTGTGAAATTGCACAAGTGCCCTCTCCATTGAGATGAGCCCTGTTGTAGGTACAGTCCCAGAGCACCCCATAACGTGGCACTGTAATCACCCCACCTCCACATGCCTCTGGACCAGTGGTTCTCAACCTATTTACCCTTGTGGGCTGCATATGCAGCTCTTTAGGTGTTATGTGGGCCACATCTACACAGTATATATATGTGCTACCTGTATGGCCCTAAGGATGTCACATGGGCCGCAGTTGCGTGCTGACTGGGCTGCAGGTTGAGAACCACTTATCTGGAGTCTCCAATGATCTTGTTCAAAGTATGGTCTAATTTTTCAACGCCTCACACCACACAGTTCCTGTGGTCCTTCCAGCTTGAAACCCCTCCTTTCTCAGGACTTCAAACTGCACCTCTCTCTCAGGTCCCCAGTTGCCCCATGCCAGTCTCACTGCAGCCACTGGAATTCTCCCAAAATACTTTTCCCCAGGTCTCTTCCTAGTCCTGGCTCCTGGGTTCAAATTCTTTCTGTCTTTGGGGCAGGGCTCCACAGCTCTCTTTCCTAGGGCTGTGCCTGAAGCCCTGCAGGCTTCCCCAGTTCATTCTGGTTCACCACAGAAGACACTCCCTGAAAATCTTTCCTGACACTAAGCTCCCCTCCACCCTAAAAATACTCCTTTATAATCCTCATCAGCTGATCACACCATTTAGACACCTGGCTACCATTCCCAGCTTTGGTGATCCTTCTCTGAACTACTTGTTCTTAAAGGAATCATGCCTTGGAACAGGGTGGGCTGGTTCCAGACTTCCACTGTTTCTGAAGAGGACAGCCTACCTTGTTACCAGCCCACTTGGGAATACAGGATCCAGATCTTTGGCTTCATCCCATCTCTTTTCTTTTTAAAGCCTGGCTACCTCACAGCCAGATTCGAATGGTTCTTTCCGCACTAGGCCAAAATTGTAAAGCAAACTTCAGCTGTAACCATAGACTTTCACCTCATTTTGAACCAAGCCCATGTGGAACTGCAAATTTCTTGGAATCCCAGTGCAAAAACATGAACTATTTGAAGTTCACTCAAAACTGCACCTAGATTCACATGCCAGATTTGTGCACCTTAACAAATAAGTTTTTTTTTTTTTTTAAAAAGGAACCTGGGTGAGTGTTGAGCTTGTAATGAATAAACCCCCATATCAGGAGATTTTCTCTTGGGTGTGGGAGAGGCAAATATTTTGCACAGCACTATTTGCTGCAGCAAGCGGTGGTAGCTGCTAAATGGCAAAATAGCTCTGATATACAAACTAGAACCCTATCCTGTGAGCTGCTGAGCACTATCTCCTACTGAAGTCAATGGGAATGGAGTGGGTACTTAACACCTAACAGTTGGTGTTCAGCACCATAGAGAATCAGACTCTCAAAGGAAACAGCCCACATCTTGCTCAGAACCAGCTCCTGAAATTTCACAGATCCTGCTCCTGAGAGGTACAGGCAGCCCTGCAAGTCTCCCCAACTTCAGCAGCTCCCAGAATCAGCTGCCCAATCAGCCACACTTCCTGTTGCGGTTTAACAAATGTGTTTACAAAATTTAATTGTCCTTTTGGAGTATCACCTAGGCGCGCTTTCCCATCCCCATAACAAAATGGGACACTAGAGAGCCAGGTTCCATTCTTCTTACATTCCTGCAGGAACAGTCAGAAGCACGTTGCTCTTTCATTGCTATTCACACTGACTCACAGTTATGCAGCAAAGTCCTTCTGGTTGTTAAAACTGTGTAGACATTGTAGCTTGGGCTGGAGCTCAGGATGGCAGGCCTAGGGAGTGAATGGGCTTGACAGCTCAAGCTGCAAGTGCACACTGCTATTTTCAGTGTGTTAGCATGTCGACCTGTGCTGAGAAGGCTGCTCCTTGGTGTCTGTTTGCAGATATTAATCAAATTGGTACATAGAATCATAGAAATATAGGGCTGGAAGGCAGGGCCAGCTTTAGGCCGATTCCCCCGAATAAGGCCCTGCGCCTAAGAGGGCCTCTTGCCCTAAGGAAGAGTGCCTAACTTTTTAATTTTTATTCACCCAGCGGCAGTCCAGGTCTTTGGCGGCATTTCAGCAGTGGGTTCTTCATTCGCTCCAGGTCTTCGGCAGCATTTCGGCAGCGGGTCCTTCACTCACTTCAGGTCTTTGGTGGCGAGTCCTTCACTCACTCCCGGTCTTCGGTGGCATTTCGGTTGTGAGTCCTTCAGTGCCGTGGAAGCCCCAGAGCGAGTAGGACCTGCTGCCGAAATGCTGCCGAAGACCCGGACCGCCACCGAATTGGGCCCCGCAGTTCCTAAAGCCGGCCTTGCTGGAAGGGACCTTGAGAAGTCTGCCAGTCCAGCCCTCTGTGCTGAGGCAGGGCCAAGCAAATGCAGACCATCCCTGACAGCTGTTTGTCCAACTTGTTTTTAAAAACCTACAATCTACTCTGGAGATTATCGACCCTTATAGTTAGAAAGCTTTTCCTAATATCTATCCTAAATCTCCCTTGCTGCAGAGTAAGCCAATTACTTCTTATCCTACTTACAGTTAACAATTGATCACAGTCCCCTTTATAGCAGCCCTGAACGTATTTGAAGATGTATCAGGTTCCCGCGCACTCTTTTCTCAAGACTAAACATGTCTAGGTTTTTCTTTTTTAAACCTTGCCTCATAGGTCAGGTTTTCTAAACCTTTTATCATTTTGATTGGTCTCCTCTGAACTCTGTCTAGTTCACCCACATCTTTCCTAAAGCATAGTGCCCACAGCTGGACACAGCACTGCAACTGAGGCCCCACCAGCACTGAGCAGAACAGGGCAATTACCACGCATGTCTTATGTGACATTCCTGTAATACACTCCGGAATGGTCACATTGTTGGCTCATATTCAATTTCTGATCCACTATAACCCCCACATCTCCTTTAGCAGTACCACCACCAGCTATTCTCCCCTTTGTAGTGGTGCATTTGATATGTCCTTCCTATGTGAAGAACTTAGCACTTGTTTTTGTTGAATTTCATATCGCTGATGGCAAGTACAGCTCTTTGCACCACGAGGGCTTTCAGACGTGCTCCAGTGTGCTGAAGGGGTACAACAGTAACATACACTGGCAAGCTGTGCTATAAAGGGTCAAAGTTTCAAGGGGGACAAATCCAGTTTAAGCAGAGATTTAACTGATTGAGAGGATGATTAAACAAAAAGGATGCGCTCTTTATCTTCACTCTGGTTTTTGAATATTTTTTATACCATTGTAACATATTTGGGCCAAATTCTGATGGTGTAAATAGATGAAACTCTGATGAAAGTGTGTGTGTGGGGGGAAATGATGGTCTAATGGCTAAGATTTGACTGAATCAAGTGACTGAGACTTCAGAGATCTAGGTTCAATTCCCAACTCACCCACAAACTTTTCTGAGTGACTCTGGGCAAAGTCACAATCTATCGTGTCTCAGTGCTCCATCTGTTAAAAGGAGTGAGCACTTCCCTACCTCACAGGGAGAAAAATCTATTAACAAATTGAAAGAGCTCAGACAGTAGATGATTTAGGCCACATAAGTACCCAAATAAATTGTAAGAATAACATGCCCGCCTATGTAGCAGAGAACTTGGATCATTTACTTCAATGGAGTTACTCTTGATTTACAACACTGTCAGTGAAAGGACAATCCATCCTTCTTAAGTGTCTACCATACACGAGGGTTTCAGTGGTAACTGTACCCACCATTCTCTACTCTGTAGCTGCAGCAGAGGGTGCTGTAACTGTTCGCAGATAATCTGATTCTCTTCGTTAAATAATTTTAGACTGAGAAGGAGTGGCAGCAAATACAAATTGCTGTGCTCTGTGGTTTTCACACTGTTCCTGTTTGGGTGCAGAAGAAGAGGCAGGTACATTCCAGTTGTAAAGATGGGTAGAGTTCTGAGCGGATACAAATTTTGTATCTGCATTTGATCTGCAATCTGCAAATGTGGCCTGCGGATATCTGCATCTGCGGCTGTGGATATCCAAGGATATAAAGCGGATATCCGCAGATTTGCCGGGCTCTAAAGATAGGACATATGTCTCCTTGGAGTAGGTCACATTCTATTGTTCTACAGATCTTCTCTTGGAATTTCTGTACTATATACAGCACATATGTACTGTACTTCTCAGAAGTAACTCTGCTGATATCAGTAGTCACACTGCTGTGAAAACGAAGTAAGAAAGAGGAAAATTGACACATAATCCTTTGCATATGGATACCCATTTAATTAAGCAGTACAACACTCTTGTGTTTGTGACAAAACTGTATGGACAGAGTTAAGGAAATGGATGCTGTTAATGTTGAATTATATAGCTAGGCAGATATTTAGAGTTGGATTTTCAAATATGTCCAAGTGGGTTCTGTGCTCCTAACTCATTCAGGCACTTTCGAAAATCCCACCCACTGTGTGCACTTGAACTGAGATGGGGAAATCCAAAGGGGAGAACGCGAATCAGAGGTTGGCTGGTTCGGAGTGGATCTGCCTCATGTTTGGCTGTAACTGTAAGTACTGCTCCTTTCTTAGCATTTTCACCCACCCTCATGTATTTCAGGGGCAAATGCTCAGGAGTCTTCATTCTCCTGCCTGTGAACCATCTCTTAGTAAAGGGAAGCCTGTAGCGGTCTGTTCTCAAATTCCCTTTCCCTGATATGGTGCTGTTCTTACAACAAGGCATTAATAGGGAATTTCAGCCCTCTCCCCTTACAAACAATAAACACCATAGTACTAAATACATCACAAGCTAGCTACTTCTGTTGTCCCATTCAGATACATACTGCATTGCATCATCACATCTTCAGTATGTTTCATGTTTACCCAAACTACAATGCAGAAGAAAAGGTTTCTAAAGAGCAATTCTGCTGATGTTCATGTCATTTAGATAAGTTATAGACCCCTCACACCCTGCTGAGCAGTGTTGCCAACATAGTGAATGCCACATGCTATGGATAGCAGTGAGCGGACAGCGCCATTGCAGAGATGGATGCATTTCAGTGGTATTAGATTAAATGCTCTCTCTCTAAATGCTACAGGGCTAAATTCTTCCCACAGTGCTCAGTCTCACTCACAAAACTGCCATGGGATTTCATGGGTGTTACTGATGGCAAAACCAGGCCTCATGGCTATAAAGTGCTTTGGGATTCTTCTGGTTTAAGCGTGCTATAGAAACATAGCTAAGGCAAGGAGAGAAGCAATTATGAAACCTCATTTTAGGGTAGCATGCAGAATCACTGTCTGTCTTGGGATGTGGACTCTCTGTAAAGAAGGGTAAACCAGTAAGTGACAGTCAGAAGGGTGCAAGAATTACAGGAAGACTCTTTCTTCCTGGTTGTTCATAGGGTGCGTCTCAGTCTGGAATTCTATTCACCTACCTCTGTTGTTCTCAGCCCTCCAGGTGATACCTTTGATTCCAGCCAAAAGACATGCCCCTGCAAGTGAAGAATTTCAACAAGTTGCCTGCTGCTAATGAGAGAAAGTTCAGCCACAGCCCACAAAGAGCTCCTGTCATCCTGGCTTCTGCAGAGCAGGCTATGGAGGGGAAGTGCACCCAGGTCACAGAAACTGATCCCGTCCTTAGTAAACTCTGGTGGGACAAATCCAGAGTGTTCCCTCTCTATGCAGCCAGTACTGTTCAGGTTAGCACAACTGCTGTGCACAGAAGGCAAGTTCCACAGAACAGCCAGATGGTAGGAGGGAAATGGGAGTGTCTCCAGGATCACGAGCGCCATGTTACGTTCCCTCAGGTCCACGCACACAGCACAGGTTCTAACAGGTGCATGAACTAAAGCAACCCCAGGCTTGAAATCAGGCCCCAGTGGTATTGCAGACAGGGGAATGTGCACAGCGGAGCAGCACTAGAGTAGTTAGTACCATGCTATTCCTGAGGGCACATGAAGTAGGGGACATGCACTCGCAGCCAGAAAGCGCATGATGATCATGCAAGTTCAGTGGATCTTTCTATCCAGTTATTTCTGGTGGAAACAACGCTGGACAGAGAGCACCCCATTGCAGATGTGGATGCTCAGAGCACCCAGGTATACAGTACACTGTTCACTCGCCTAAGAAAAAGCATTTGCAAGGCTGTAGCAGTGCCACCTGGTAATTCCTGTCATAATAGAAAAGACTAACACCAAACATGCCAAGAATGGCCACTGGCTTTGCGTGCCTCAGTTCTGGCTGCTCAGTTTGTAACATCTTTCTGAAACATGAATGCATGTCTAGCGGGAGATGCAGAAACAACCGCCCACCCCACAGAAGTCAGTGGCTGCTTTTGAAAATATTGGCCTAAATACTCAGTTTGGTGCATGACAGGGCACCATCCTCTGGCCACATTGCCCTATTATTTCAAACAGGTGCAGCACCCTTGATCTCTGTTGTCTCTGGAGAACTGCCTTTGCTACATGACATTGTTTCACCTAGGGTGGCATTTCTTCAATGGGGTGGTTACTTCCTCTCTTCCCATGCCACTCCCATGGGCACAGCCCTACAGCTTGCACATAGGAAAGGTGTACCTCCCTTCAGCACAATAGAGTCCATTCAGCATAATTCTTAGGCTTTAACATGAAGATTAACATCTTGTTGGGAAACTGCAGAACTTGTCATTGTTGACATCTGTCTGTCCCTCAGACATTCAAGAAGAAAACAAAAATGCCTTTCCAATCAAACACAAAAGTCCAACAATGCCTCCTCCAACCCCCTCGCTACTGGTTGGCTGGGATGACCTCACACAGCAAGTAACATTTCCTTTGGTGATGTTTTTGATAATGCTGACTAGAACCAGAGAGAACATGGCCAGAACTGGGAGGAGAAAGGAGGAGTATTTCTACTCTAAGACCACCAGCTTGTTGGCAGAAAGCTTAAATCACAAGGAAATTTCATCTTCAAAGCAGATTATAAACATTAAGGGACAGATTCTGGTCCCCTACTCTTCAGGCAGTTCCACTGATTTTGGTCTATTCTCAGAGTAAGGTGCTATTCACCATGCATAACGGTTTCAGAATCTGGACCTAAAATCTCGCATGAGGTAGGACCTGTAAAAAGCCAGTATTATTCCCATTGTTTTACACAGAGGAAAGGTGAAGCAGAGGAGTTAGCACCTGACTGCAAGAGGCCTTAGAAGAAGTCACTGCGGTAGGTAAGATGAGCACTGGCTCTCCGACCTCAGTGCTCAGAACACTAGCCCATATACTTTAGGACCTTCTTATGCTTGTCTAATGTAGGAATTTCCTACTTGCAGGTCCACGGGGCTGCAAAACCTGCTACCGAGCTTTGGGGCTCTTTACACCTCAAAGAGAATCTCATCTTTCATTTAAAAATGAAAAGCAAATTTTTAGCCCTTTCCACTGCCTTAAATCTAAGCCTATTACTAGCATGAAGAATTTGTCTGAGTAATTCATCCTAATTCTTTTTGTCCATGGCCCCAGCTACATCTGCCCAGGATGATTTTGCGGCCTGTGAAATCCATGGTCATGGATCCCTTGATGTTCTGGGAAGAGGGAGGGCACAGGCAGGATGATGATGTTAGGACATCTACAAATAACCCACTGTCTGGCTATTGCCGAGCCAGCTCCTCCACTGAGCTAGGTGGACAGCTTCCAGCCACAAGAATGGGGCAGCACAGAGGCCAGCTCAGCTAAAGGCAGAAGGAGCAAGTGCTGGTGGCAACTATTTTATGTAAATGCACCTCAACAGTGTTGTTGGCAGCCTCCATTTTGCATCTGTTCTTGCAGTGTCTTGTTTACTTGGCCGATGGCCTATTTAGGGTGGGATGGTTATTCTGGGTCCCCATACGCGGACTGCTCTGGATTTTGTAGTTAAATGAGTGGAATAAAAGACAAAAACACAAATTGAAAAAAATCCCTGGAAAACCTCTTGGTTATCTGCAGAAAGGCCTCCACAAAACATATGTTTAGACCAGCCCCTAATCATCCCCCCAGGAGCTGCTGGGCTCCTGGCCTCTGGCAGCAGAAAAGAGTAGGATCAGCCCAACGATTCCCATCCTTCCTTCCCTCTTTCCAGTCACACACAATTTTTTTTAAAAAAAAGAGCTTTTAGGCATTGGGAACAGGAGCCACAAAGATTCCTCACACTGGCCCACACACCTTGTTAGGGGACCAGTTACAGAGTTGCCTCTGAGGAAGGATGCAGTTGTTGTGACCCAGGAGCAGACTCAGAGTCACAGTTTAGTCTCTTGCACTCACTTTGCTTCAAGGGAGATATGTTCTGTGCACAGATCACTCCCCCTTCTCTGGGGTGTCTGACCCTTTCATCTCATTGCAGTGTGGCAGCTCACCAACCGCACCATGCTCCTGGCAGAGGGAAGTCAGTCATATGAGGACAGAACACGCTCATCATATCCAGAACACTCCCTCACAGCCTACATGGCCCTGCAGCACTTTTACCTCTGTTTCCTTCTCCTCGGTGCTCCTTAAAAACTCCACTCACTCCAAGGTATTCAAAACAAGAGGTTCCCTTCTGGGATCTAATTATGTAAGTCCTTGATGTTTCCTTTGACCCTCACGTTACCCTCATCCCAGCCAGACTGGCCATTCTTTCACAGTGCCTTTGCTGGAGTGAAGTCTTCCCACCAACCTCCACAGCTTGGAGACCAGGTCACCCCAGCAGGGAAAACAGTATTCTCTGACTAGAGTCTCCTCTGCCTCTCACCCCTGCTAGTTCAGGGGCTTCTTCAGGAGCCTTTCTACAGCTCCTCTGGATGGAGCTGCTTCCTAATGCTAAATACCCCCACCCCAGCTTCTATCCCTGATTGAATCATATGACAGAGGCATCGCTCAGTGGTTTGAGTATTAGCCTGCAAAACCCAGGGCTGTAAGTTCAATCCTTGAGGGAGCCACTTAGGGATCTGGGGTGAGAAATACCTCTAGAGATTGGCCCTACTTTGAGCAGGGGGTTGGACTAGATGACATCCTGAGGTCCCTTCTTCTTACCCTGATATTCTATTCTATGACCTTCCTCATTTTCCCCAACTGGGGGGAAAGTTAGTAGTGCCATAGGGGGGCTGAAACCCATCGCCCCTTCAAGGGCCAGTAACCTTGTGACAGGGGAGAGGATTCCTGATTCCTGTTAGCAGCATGCACTGAGGTCACAGGTTTGGCAGCTTGTCCTGACCCAGTTGTTTCTCTACTTTCCCTTTGACTCTGCATTGCTTCTGCTCCATCCTTTTTCTCTGCAGGATCAGCTTCATAAGAACATGCTTCAGCTACCACCTCTCCTTTTCTTAAACAATATTTGAGGATGGTATTATCATGTCATAAGGAAATAAAACTATCTGACCCAAGAAGTTGCATTCCGCTCCTAGTTAAAGAACAACAATAAACAGTTTTTGGGCTGCAGTGACATCTGGTGGCTTTTGCTGTAAGACATACAGCAGGGCCATATATTTAACAGCTTCAACTTCCTTCCTTCAACTCCCCATCCAAAAACATTAACCTCATCCAGCAGCCCATTCAGGCTACATTCAAGCCCCAACTTTTTGCAGAGTTTCATATGGAGCTGTTGTTTTTAGCTTTCCACTTGTATTCAGAAAAGAAAGTCACTAATCAGGAAGAATTTATAAAACCATCAGGCCAAGATTTTCAAACCTGGGGGGCAAATGGTAGGCTCCTAAACCCATATTTAGGAACCTAAAGACATGGCTTGATTTTCAAAAGTGCTGAGCACGCAGAAATTCTCACTTGAGTCAGTGGAAAATAAGACTAGAGCTGGTCAAAAGAAGTAGGTGACAATGCTTTTGATGAGAAATGGCTTTTTTGGTTAAATGGAAATTTTTGAAAAAAATATTCAATTTTTGACCAAAATTTTCCATTTTTATGCCGAACATTTTCAGATTTTGGTTGCCAATATATTTTTAAAAATTGTTGTTGTTTTTTTAAATGGGATTTTAAAAAAGTTTTCATCAAAATTTTTCACAGGAAGAAAAAAAAATAATTTCTGTCAAGCTTTACACCAAGTCTTATGTCCTTGTGCTCCTCTCCTTTTTGGGCCTTCTTGTGGGCTGCCCCTCATGACCGGCATGCTTCCTGGTCTGGTCCGGCTTTCCTCCACTTTCTCCTCAAGCAAGTCCCTTGACAACACACTTCTTCAAGGAGCGTTTTAAACCCTGTCCTACCCGCCCTCACCTTGCAGGGATATTAACAGACTCCATGAAAAACGTTTGCTGGAGCTTGATTAAAAACAATCCTGGCAAAAATCATGGTACTTTACCAAACGTGTGCTTAACGATGTCTTTTCCATCACACTGCTCAACTTCCTCTCTCCTTCACTTTGTTTGGCAGTTTCAACTGTAAGCTCTCCAGGGCAGGCAGCTTCTCTTCCTCCTAGTCTGTAAAATCCCCCAAATACTGTAGGTGTAATACATATAAACAAACAATAGGAATAACTGATTTTTTTAAAGTGCCAATCTAATGAGTCCGTAGCACGGTATAAAAGGAGAAAGCACTCCTGTTTTGCTATAAATCACCCCCCCACCCCGTCACTAAAGCAGGACAATAAGGATGCAGTTGATTAGATGGGCCACGTGGTGGAGCCAGTTTACACTGCATTGCATGTTTAGCTTTATATGAAGGAAGCAGGGTTGTGAGAAAACCTGTCACTGCTCATCTTTACAAAAAATCAGTGCAGCTGCAATAAGACAATCCCCAGTCTCTCGTCAGGCCTGCATTTTCCTGCATCAGAGCTATCATGGGGAGGAGTAGAAGGCATGCTATTAGTTCTGTTGGATTGCTTGGGGACAGCTCGCCCGCAATAAGATAAATTATTTTTTATTTAAAGCAAAGGAAGGGAGAGACTATGGAGAGCAAAAAGCACAGATGTTTGGATGTGGAGAGCAAAGAGCACAAAACTTTTAAGAAGGCAGTAAACCAGGAACAGTGGAGAAGACCTGGATTTTTTTAATGGCTGATTCTAGCTGTCTGAGTTACTCCAAAAGCCCCCCATACGTCAAAATTTAAATGCATCTCTAACGGTTAGGGGTTGGCATGAGACCTTCAGAGAGTTAGTAGCCTTGCACTTTCCTCTGCGGCATCTTGTGCTGACTGCTGTTTGAGAGAGGACACCGGACCCTGGATCAGATCTGCCCTGGCACTTCCTATGATCCCCGAAGGGCTGAGACATGTTACTTTCCCATTAACATTAAGCATACAGACTACATATCAAGAACATATAAGGTGTCAAGCCGGATGCAAGCAGAACTGAAATGGAGGCATCCTATAGTAGAAAAAATGTTTCTTTTCTCCTCTAGGTCTGAATGGGTGAGCTTGAGAAGCTTTTGGTAACTTTTTGGTGTGTTTTTTCACTTTCATTCATTCTTTTTTTATTTTTTTTTAAAGGGACTTTAGTCCTTGGGACAAGTACCAGGAATTGAAGCCGTCTTTGTATCTGCAGGTAGAGCCTAGGCAGCAGCTGGGCAAAACTCCCCAAACCATGTAGTCTGTTTGATCCCCTAAAGGATTGGACATTTAGATGAGAGCAAAATTAGCCACCGTGATAATAGTAAGGATTAGGGGAAACCAAACCCAGCGCCGTAACAAGGGGGGAGTCAGGCACTTGCCTCAGGCACACAAAGTCGAAGGGCGCAGAAAGCAGTGGAGGAGAAAAAAGCCCCTCACATGGAGATATTTATAACCTAGGTGATCTCCCCCCAGCCCCACCTGCCTTCCCCCCCATCCCCGTGCCTCCCCCAAGAGTCCCCTGTCCCCGACTTGCTTCCCCTCCCCTTCCCAGCTGGAGCAGGGTGTCCCTCTCTTTCCCCTGCAGCAACTGCTGCCACAGGGTTCTAGTGCCCCCCACTCACTACCAGGGCAGACTGACTCTAGCCTGCCCTTCCCCCTCAGACACTTTCATTTTTCAATAGAATCCTCCCCCCACAATCACCGCTCCTGCCCCATGCTGGGCAAGAAGGCAGCCCCATCCCTCACCCCCAGTGAGGCTACAGTCAAGGCAACAGCAGGGGAGGAGGCGCATGCAGCACCCCCTGGCACTCACCACAGGGGAGGCAAGGGAGATTCCTGGACCTGAGAGGGGCCCTAGGAGCACATGCAATGACAGTGGTGGGGTTGAGTGTGGTGCTGCGGGGGGGGGGGGGGAAGGGGGACTCCTCCCCCAGAGCTTGCTGCTGCCTGCAGGGAAAGGGCTGGGGGGAGTCCTCCTCTCTGGCCCCTGTCCTGGAGCAGTCTGCCTGCACCCTACACTCCTCCTCAGCTCTGCCCACCCTAGAGCCCACACCCCCAGTCGAACTTTCACCCCCACCACACCCTCAACCCAAGCCCTGAGCCCCTCCAGCACCCCAAACACCTTATCCTCAGTCCCAGCCAGAGCCCTCACCCCCACCCCCACCCCTCTGTCCAAGCCCTGAAACCCTCCAGCGCCCCAAACACCTTATCACCAGTCTCAGCCAGAGCCCTCATTCCCCACACCCCAACCCTCTGCCCCAGCCCTGAGCCCCTCCCACACCTCAAACCTCCCATTCCCAGCCAGAGCCCTCATCCCCCACACTCCTACTCTCACCCTGAGCCCCTACCACACACCAAACCCCTCATCTGCAGCCACAAACCACAGCCTGCACCCCATCCATCTGCACCCCTCCCATCCCTAAACTCCCTCCCACAGCCTGCACCCCAATCCCCTGCCTCAGCCTAAGGCCTGCACCCCAGACCTCCTCCTTCACTCAAATTCCCTCCCAGAGCCTTGGGCGGGTAGGGGGCGGAGTTTGGGCAGGGGCAGGTTCTGGGCACCACCAAAATTTCTACAAACCTGCCACCCCTGATCCTGTCCTGCAAGCCTGAACTCCCAGCATTCTCAGGACACATGCTGATCCCTAGTGGCCACTGCTGATATCTAGCACCTCCCTCCTCACTTAACCTGGGAGTCCCTCTCTGGATTGGAACTGGACTGGAACCAAAGACCATCTTGGAAGCAACATTACCACTCCAACCAGTCAAAAATCATGAGTTAGACCCCCCTAAAATCACAGGCTCTACTGCCGTCCCTTCATTCATTCTTCAGCGGCAATTCAGTGGCAGGCCCTTCCCTCCGAGAGGGACTGAGGGACCCATCGCCGAATTGCAGCCGAAGAGCCGATCCTGGGGAAGGGCACAATTTTATATTCTTGCCTCGGGGGCAAAAATATCTAGTTATGGCTCTGACCAAACCACACCTGTTCTGGAAGGGATATAGCTCTCATTCTTCAGGGCAAAAACTAACCTCTGAGTTATGGAGGTCAAGAAGAGATTTTGCAAGAGAGTTATGAAATCACCTGCCCTTGGAGGAGTTTCACCCGAGCCTTCCTTTGAAACAGCAGATACTGGACAATGTCAGAGAAGGAACACTAGATGGATTATTGGTTTGATACAGCAATTGCTGTGTTCCTAAGTTCCTGACCTACAAGGTTCACCTGGGAGGGTAAAAGGCAGTGCAGTCTTCCTGCACATTCCTACTTTGTCCCCTCTGTAAAGGCTGCTACAAGGGAGGCAGTGAGTGCTAATGGGGATTGTGGTTTCTAGGATGTCGACATCTGTCAAATAGGAAGTGGCCTGAGACTGTGATAGGTTGTTCTTCAATATCCTTTTGCATCATTTCCTTTTCAGCTCCTTGGAGAGTCCTTTCTTTGTCTACTCTGAATTCATGGCAGGTTAGAGGGGGAATAATCAAACTGTCCAAGTTAGACTGAAAATTGAAACGAAGCTGTAGACCAGAGGTCGGCCACCTTTCAGAAGTGGTGTGCCGAGTTTTCATGTAATCACTCTAATTTAAGGTTTTGCGTGCCAGTAATACATTTTAATGTTTTTAGAGGGTCTCTAAAAGCCCAAACCTCACCCTATAATATAGAACTAAACTATTGTTGTATGTAAAGTAAATAAGGTTTTTAAAATGTTTAAGAAGCTTAATTTAAAATTAAATTAAAATGCAGAGCCCCCTGTACTGGTGGCCAGGACCTGGGCAGTGTGAGTGCCACTGAAAATCAGCTCACGTGCCACCTTTGGCACATGTGCCATAGGTTGCCTACCCCTGCTGTAGACCGACGTGTCAAGTCTAAACTACAGTACAGGTGTTCAAAGTCCTGGACGACTCATGAACACCTCAGACTTGGTAGAGCATTTGTTAGCAGAGAGGAATCTGACCAGGTCACCACACCTTGTTTGTTATTTCGATGATTTTTGTAACGTTTTAGTAAGAGGCAATGTGACTCTGACTCTGACTTTCTGCAGTAGTATCATGTGGGGAATCACAAACAACCTGGCATTAAAGAGAAAGTTACCTTATTCTTTGTGTGGCAGTCATGGTGAATGCACAAGTCTGCTCCATTTGCAGGCCACTGATTTCAGCCTCTATGACAGTACTCCAGGAAAGTCTCCCAGCCATTCTAAAATAGAGTGACTGTGCTAGAATGTGACCCCTTTGCATAACACTGGTGATGCTAATGAGGCTTGAAAGCAACTGGATCTACCTAGCTGTGGATTCCCTGGTTGAGGGGGAACCATGACCCCAGCCAGCGTACCCAGCTACTATTCTTCCCCATTGCAACCCTATGGCAGGGTTTGGCTTGAGTGCTGTGTGCTGCAGCTCTCCCTGGATGGCAGATGGCCTCTTGGGGCTGCTACTAACTGGTGAACTTCAGCCCTGAGGCTGCTTTAAGTGACGATAGGGCTGGGATCATTGTAGAATCAGCCCCAGACTCAGGGAGCAGAAAGAAGTTCCTTTGTGGCGCGCTCTCTCTGCCATGCCTAGCAGGAGTCAGGTCCGGCTCAGAATTAGCCTGGTATCTGTAACTCACCTTAAACAGCATATAACACTGTGGCAGGTTTCTTTCAGGAATGGGACCTTGGGCCAACATTTTCAAACCTGGGTTTAATGTAAAGGTAAGCACCTAAATCTTTATCTATGTTCCTAAATGAATGGGCTGGTTGTCAAAGGTGTTGAACAGCCACAGCTCAGAGCATTAAACTTGTTCCTATTTGTAGACTTGGATTAACTTTTCGCAAGACAACACATATAACAGTTTGTGAAGACAGCTAGAAATATCTATGGGGCATGTGCCATAGCAGTAGGGGGTGGGGTCTCATTCATGGGTGCATTACAGTTAACTTTCTCCCCAAAGAAAGGATTTCGGTAACAAAGTATAATAACGGGAGTACCGCTCATGTCTTAGTTGTAAGATCCTTATTTGTAAGATCTGTCTATATCTATACTGACCTATCAGGAAATTTGTTCTTTAAGAATCTCTGAGTATATTGGAAACAAGCTGGAAACACTGATCAAGTCTGAAATATTCCGTGTCTACAATATAAGGTAATGGATTTGAGGTTGAAAGGGATTGCCTCGGTCAAGCAGTCTTTCAGCTCCCGTACTAGTGCAGTAATTCACCTATTCTATTTCATTACATGGCCAATCCACCCCCAATCTCTGCGGCTACGATGGGACCAATAATGATGCTCTGAGTCAATATTGGACAAATGCCTCTGCGCTGAGTTAAACAGCATTGTGCTATTAGAAAACCCATCTCCCAGAAGACCCATAAAACCTCTTTACCACTTGTGGTCATTAACAATTCCATGGCCCTCTTCACAGGACTATGTGCTAGCAGCCCAACATCCTGGCTAAGTTCCAGTTTGGGTGATTACATGGTACTTTCCGAAGGCCCTGAGTCAGGACAGCACTTGAGCATATTAATGTGGCTTCCTGAAGGGGGATGCTTTCCTGAACCTAAATTTCCATTGTTGTTTCAATAAGCTATGCTACTTTTCTTCATTTTCTGTACTACATAGTTGTACAGTGTTAGCGTGAGCTGTTAAACAGCTGTCTCACTCCATTGCAGAAGTGGCTGCATTTCAACAGTGGGCAAAGTGAATGCTGTATAGTGTGGTTAGCAAAGGGACTTTCAGAATTGAAGATGTAAGATATTATAGCCCACAGCAGTATTACTCAGCACATTTTGTAACATTTGCTGTGTCAGACTGAGGAATGACTGCATGTAAAAGATGACTTCCCTACAATTGTTTTTCAGTTCTGTTTAAGAGGATGACGAGGCATGATTGCTATAAAATTTTACATCAAGAGAAGCTACTACTCATTTTTCTAAAGAACAACTATCTATAAAATACCAGTCCCTACTAGTCTTAGACTCACATACATTCCAACATGCTATGGTCACAGAATTACCTGTGGTAGTCACATGCGTGTTAAAAATCCAGAAATTTTTCTTTATCATTTCAACAGAGAAGGAACTGAATGCCCTGAATTGATCAACTCATTTTGATACTGGCTCCTTTGGCCTCTATTTAAGTGGCCCTCTCCTGGGAAAATGAAATGTTGTCATTTAACACAACAAACAAGCTGACAGTGTTCATTTCTATACTGAACATTCATCCACGCTAGCCTGTTATTTAATGAGCGAAGAGTAGCAAAATCTAAGGTCACCACGACATTTTAGGATTTTAACAGTTGTTATGTTTCCAGGCCTCAGTTCTGGAAAAACAGCCCCTTTCCGTATAATGCCTAAGCACACTCTTACCTTTAAGCACATGCATCAGTCCCATTGAAGTCAACAGGACTTAAGCATGTGCATAAAGAAAAACACATGTTTAAAATGCTTTCCTGCATTGGCACCTAATGGAAAAGGAATGGCTTTGTGGATCAGGCACTAGACTGGGATTCAGGAGATCTGTCACTCAATTCCTGGCTCTTCCACAAAGTCACTGTGTGACACTGGTCAAGTCACTTAGACTCCAATACAGCAAAGCATTTTAAGCACTTGCTTAACTGTAAGTATGTGAGTTGTCACACTGATTTCAATGGGATTACCCATGTGCTTAAGGGCTTTCATGGAATTGGTCTTAAATCTACCCATGCTTCAGACCGTTATCTGTAAAGGGCACACTAATATTTCTTTTGTCTGTCTTGTCTATCTTGGATAGCATTTTCAAAAGCACTTAACTTTGGCCTAACTCTGCTTCTAGTGAAGTCAAGTCCTGACAGTCACGTAGCATCATTCAGTACATATTACAAAATGCTTTGGTGCTCTAATAGTAGTTACAGAATTAAGTCATACACGACAATGGTAGTAAAATTGTTACAGATAGAAGAAGAATCTTGGCTCACGACAGACTGAAGTGTCATGTGCTGAGTAAGGTCTGCATTGGTCTCACTCCTTGAGTCTTAAAGGGGATACAACTCCTCTTCTGGGGGGTCTCCATCTCTTGCTGCAGCCTGCTCCCCTTCCTGTTTGCCCCACAGCTCTGCAACATCCTCCCCTGTAGTCCACTTCCCAGCTCACCATGTGGCAGTGGCTTTCCAGGATTAATTTCTGAATCAGGGTCTTTCAAAGAGTTTCCACACCATCCCTTTCTTGGTCATGGAAGGGGGGCGCACCTGTATGATGGATACATCATAGTCATTGTTCTAGAACTGACATCTGTTATAGTAAGAGAAGGAAATACTTATTCAGTGCAGATAGCAAAAAACAAACAAAACCCCTCAAAAACACAACATCTGTAACCAGCTAACCAAGCCCAAACCTCACCCTTTTCTAGTATTAACATGTCGATAATGTAGTCAGTCCAATTTAACCAATATTTATTTCCAAAGAGGGTTTCTAGCAATGTTTTAAATCCCAGTTAACGACAATTCTGCTTTTTACCCTCTCTTTTAGTAGTGTCGTGGTTAGATTCGTGCAGATTGCCTTAGTCATGTCCTATATCCCTCTGAGGTAACACATCCTGTTTCACTAGTAACAATTGTGAAATTTAGCAGATGTGGACAATTAGGTTGAAGAATTTAATTGAAAAAGTTTTGAAACTGCTTCTTTGTTAAGGGTGATTAAAAAATGCCACAGTGACCTAAACAAAACTTTAAACTATGCATATGCTAAAGAAAAATATTTGATTACTGCCCTCATGCAGTTATACTCTCCGCTCATAAGTGGGGTATATCTCAATGTCCAAATACCTGCAGCTAGTGCACATGGGCCATCATGCTGAGTTAGTGTGAGCTGTAGAATATCCTGGATCTGACAAGTTAAGCACCTATGAAACAAGTCTGAGAGAGGCGACCATTCTTACCCTGAAATTGTTCCTCAGGACAAGCATTGAACTTACAGGTAAGCTGCTGGCCCTTTAAAAGAGGCAGTTAAATAGGTGGCACCACCTCTTGATAATGGGGTCTCCTGATTGGCAGCAAATGTGAGGCTCAGGAGGCCACCGAGCAATTAGGCTTTGAGTTTGAGGTTTTCTGGGGGACTCAGTGTTGGGGCTGCCTGAGGTGCTGCTGCAGCTCCTGGGAAGAGGGTAGAAGAATGAAACTCAGAAGGGATGTTCAAAGACAAAGTAGGCGAAGATGTAAAATGTGGCTTGGGCACTTGGGCTAATGGATCTGTGAGGGAAACACAGAGGGAGCTTGGAAGGTCATGTCTGGCAGGGAGGTGAGGTGCCAGCTTTGAATAGTGCGACCCGATTGCTAAACCTGTCGATTGGGTACAGTTATTCTCTGCCCTGGGGTATTTTGTTGGATGTTTCCTGCTCTTTTCAGACCACAGTAACGTTGTCATGCAGATGCACATCGTGGGGACCCATGCCCACAGAACCAGTTCCCTCTGCATTACAGGCTGGAAGTTATTTAACTCTATTTCTGAACTGCTGAACACTTGGGTTTGGCAATGCCATTATTCACCAGCCAGGGAGCAGCACTGCTGCGTCTGTGCTCTGAACTCAATGCTGGCTGGCCTCCAACTGCCTGATTCTATAGCTGCATCATCCATGGGATACTTACTGAAGTCAGAGAAAGTTCTGTGTGCCAAGTATCTATGAACCTGGGCCCTAAGAGAATGGATGGAGTCATGCATCAATGTCCAGCTGGCCATTTCCAACCATTTCTCCTAAAAATTCACTTGACTTACTTCTGCTTTCTCATATTAAAAAGGTATCTTCCTCCCCTCCCTCAGAGAAGAAATGTGTTGAAACAAACCTACCATTTTGTTACAGAGCACTGAAACTCCATGGCCAGACAGTAGACAGACCCTGGACTTCCTTGAGACCATTCCAGTCCTTCAGTACACATCAGGAAAGTAACGAAGGTCACAATGCAGTTGAATTGAAAAATGTTTAAAGCAGCTGGAAGAGGCAAAGAACATTAAGAACCATTTATTAATATTCAGGTTTTAAAGCATGTTCAACACAGCATCTCTAGGCACTTCTATAGTATTGAACGTAACAGATTCCTTTAAAAACAAAACATTCTCAGCCAGCTCTACCTGAATAAATTACACACCTGACCTTCTAACAACATTCTCATCCACGAACAAAGGCTGGCCTCCCCCTGTCTCAAGTTCAGCCCCTGTCAGATGAATGGGGGAAACAAAATTCAGAGTGAAGCTCTTCACTAACAGCATCCTAACACTTAGCTTGCATGACCCAGGTGATCTTAGCTATTGGTGTGCCAGATGATTAATAGATTCTAGGCCTGGAACGGACCTTGAGAGGTCATCGAGTCCAGTCCCCTGCCCTCAGGGCAGGACCAAATACTATCTAGACCATCCCGGATAGACATTTATCTCACCTACTCTTAAATATCTCCAGAGATGGAGATTCCACAACCTCCCTAAGCAATTTATTCCAGTGTTTAACCACCCTGACAGTTGGGAACTTTTTCCTAATGTCCAATCTAAACCTCCCTTGCTGCAGTTTAAGCCCATTGCTTCTTGTTCTATCCTTAGAGGCTAAGGTGAACAAGTTTTCTCCCTCCTCCTCATGACACCCTTTTAGATACCTGAAAACTGCTATCATGTCCTCTCTCAGTCTTCTCTTTTCCAAACTAAACAAACCCAATTCTTTCAGCCTTCCTTTGTAGGTCATGTTCTCAAGACCTTTAATCATTCTTTTTGCTCTTCTCTGGACCCTCTCCAATTTCTCCACATCTTTCTTGAAATGCGGTGCCCAGAACTGTACACAATACTCCAGTTGAGGCCTGCCCAGCACAGAGTAGAGCGGAAGAATTACTTCTTGAGTCTTGGCTAGGGACCAAGTCAGAGCTCACATTTTTCAAACATGGCCATTGATTTGGGGTGCCCCATTCAGGCATCTTAATAGGTCTGGCCTTACCATGAGGCAGGTGCCAGATTGTGTGTGTGTGGGGGGGGGGTCACTAGGACCCAGCGTGTAGAAAATTGTCTGCTTCTGGTGCATATGTATTCTCTCTGCTTTAGATGCATAGAGATGGTGGAGTGCTGTGTTGGAGGAAAGCGGGCACAAGAGACATAACAGGCAGGGAGGAGAAAAGGGGAGAGGGAATTAGAGAAAGCAGCAGGAGCTTCAGGGAGAGAAAGGAGGAGGCGCCTCTTATGTACCTCTCTAGCACCCACAGGAACCTGGACTGATTAACACAAGCTTCTCAGGCAGCTTCCTGTTTCCTGCTGTTTCCCTGAACCCACTTGAGGAGAACAGGCAGCCAACTGAAGTAGTAGGAGCCAGTTAGGCCCTTAAGATGCTGATACCTTCCCTCACTCAGGCCCTGCTACCAGCCTGCTTATTTGTGAGAGCCACTATTGTTATATCCTTGGGGGCAGCCAGTTTAGGAAGAAATCACTTGAGGCCAGAGAGCAGACAGCTAACAAAACTACCATTTATTTACACACACAGAGCTCACCTAACGGCTAAAGCAGGCTAGGCTGTCCCCTAATAATCTAACTCAGTGGCCATGGGAACAAAAAACATGACAACCAAATATACAACATATTCCTTCCCCCCTAATAAGAACATCTCCTAAATAAAACACACACTAGACTAGAGAAGGAGGGTAGATTGCCTCCATTCCCGGCTAAACCCTGGGGATTATTTTGCCCCATAACCATGGGTTTGCCGTAGCTAAAGACCAGCCGATGAGGAGGCCTTTTGTCTCTAGGTGGATTACGGCGAACTCCTGGTGTTGTTGCACCCGAAAGTACCATGGGCTCAGTGTCTGCAGCACGAACAGGTGAGGAGGTGGTATCAGTTTGTGCTGGGCAAAGGGGTATCTCAGCCGCCGGCAGTAATGGAGGAGAACAGTCAGAAACAGGTGATTCGTGATTCGGTGTCTCACCAGAAGAGGTGAAGTCAGACCACTCAACTGCAGATGTGTCCTGAGGACTGGCATGACCTGGCAACAGCTGATCTACATGTCGCTGCCAGGTAAGATTCTCTGCAGTCCGGAAACAGGTCCTGTTTGACTGATGATTATGGCAGGGACCCATTTAGCTCTGGAAGTATAATTCCAAGCCAAAACTGGCTATCCCAGGCTAAAGGTTCAGTCTTTTGCTCTGGGTGCCCGTCTGATGACTTGATATTACTGCTGATGTTACACAATTTGTCGGGGTTCAGAAGGTTTCATCAGATCAAAGCAAGTGCGCAGCTGTTGTCCCATCATTAGAAAGGCCGGGGATGCCTGGGTCATAGCATGAGGTGTGTTTCTGTAGGAAAGTAAGAAGAGATCCAGATGCTTTTGAATGGAGTGTTGTCCCCTTGCTGATTTCAAAGCGTGTTTCATTGTCTGCACAAATCTTTCAGCTAATCCATTGGTGGATGGATGATATGGTGCTGACGTGATGTGGTGTATCCCATTTGCCTCCATAAAATTTTGAAACTCCTGAGAGATGAACTGTGGTCCGTTGTCGCTCACAAGTTGTTCTGGCAGACCAAAACGACTGAAGAGTGTCATAAACAGATAGCTAAGGGTTAATGTCTCTTTCACCTGAAGCACCTGACCAGAGGACCAATCAGGAAACCGGATTTTTTCAACTCTGGGTGGAGGGAAGTTTGTGTCTGAGTCTTTTGTCTGTCTGCCTGCTTTCTCTGAGCTTTGGAGAAGTAGTTTCTGCTTTCTACTCTTCTGTTTCTAAGTGTAAGGACAAAGAGATCAGATAGTAAGTTATATGGGGTCTTTTCTTTGGTATTTGCATGAATATAAGTGCTGGAGTGCTTTGATTTGTATTCTTTTTGAATAAGGCTGTTTATTCAATATTTCTTCTAAGCAATTGACCCTGTATTTTGTCACCTTAATACAGAGAGACCATTTGTATGTATTTTCTTTCTTTTTATATAAAGCTTTCTTTTTGAGACCTGTTGGAGTTTTCTTTTCTGGGAAATTTCAGGGAAATTGAATCTGTACTCACCAGGGAATTGGTGGGAGGAAGAAATCAGGGGGAAATCTGTGTGTGTTGGATTTGCTAGCCTGATTTTGCATTACCTCTGGGTGAAGAGGAAAGTGCTTTTGTTTCCAGGACTGGAAACGGAGAGGGGGAGTCACTATGTTTGGATTCACAGAGCTTGTGTCTGTGTATCTCTCCAGGAGCACCTGGACGGGGGAAGGGAAAAAGGATTATTTCCCTTTGTTGTGAGACTCAAGGAATTTGGGTCTTGGGGTCCCCAGGGAAGGTTTTTCAGGGGGACCAGAGTGCCCCAAAACACTCTACTTTTTTGGGTGGTGGCAGCAAGTACCAGGTCCAAGCTGGTAGCTAAGCTTGGAGGTTTTCATGCTAACCCCCATATTTTGGACACTAAGGTCCAAATCTGGGACTAAAGTTAAAATTTTGAAACTCCTGAGAGATGAACTGCGGTCCGTTGTCGCTCACAAGTTGTTCTGGCAGACAAAAACGACTAAAGAGTCCCCGTAGTTTTTGGATAGTACTCTCTGCAGTAGTGGACTGCATTATAGAGACTTCTGGCCATTTACAATGGGCATCTACTGCCACCAAGAACATGCTTCCTTCAAGAGGGCCAGCGAAGTCAATGTGAATACGTTGCCACGGGTTTTCAGGCCAGTCCCATGGGTGTAGGGGTGCCCACTGGGGTGCATTCCTCACACCCTGACATGACATACAAGCTTTTGCCTTCTCTTCAATAGCGCTGTCCAATCCAGGCCACCAAAAACAGCTTCATGCAATTTCCTTCATGTGCACTATTTCACTGTGACCGGAATGTAGCTGTTCTAACATCTGTGATCTCAGTGGTGCTGGAATAATGACATGTCTCCCCCACAACAAACAACCAGATTGGACAGATAACTCCGTCCTCCTGGACATGTAGGTAACAAGGTTGGGTGAGACCGGAGAGGTTTGTCGAGATTTTCCATGCATCACCAGGTCCATAACGTGGGACAATACTGGGTCAACGTGAGTTGCCTTCTTTATCTGAGTAGCAGTGATGGGTGTATTCTCTACCTGTTCAAAGTAGAAGATTTCCTTTTGGGCACTCTCTTGATGTTTGACCGACAAAGGCAACCTTGAGAGGCCATCTGCATTGCCGTGCAGAGTGGATTTTCGATATATGATTTCATATGTGTGTGCTGAAAGTAACAATGCCCAACATTGCATACAACTAGCAGCTAATGGGGGAATGCCTGTGTAGGGTCCAAAAATTGACGTCAGAGGTCGATGGTCTGTGAGAAGAGTAAACTTTCGCTCAAAGAGATACTGATGAAATTTCCGAATTCCAAAAACAGTTCCTAATACCTCACGTTTGATTTGGGCGTAGTTAGTTTCTGCTTTGCTTAGAGTGCGTGAAGCAAAAGCAATAGGTCTCTCTTCTCCCGAAGGCATAATGTGTGACACAACTGCTCCGACTCCATAAGGGGAGGCATCGCAGGCCAATTGTAGGGGTAAGGATGGATCAAAAAGTGCGTTAGAACTTCAGAATTTAGCAATGCATCCTTAGCTTTGTTAAATGCAACATCACAGGCTTCAGTCCACTTCCAGGCCTTGTTCTGCCCCAGGAGCTCATGAAGTGGTTTTAGCAGTGTGGCTAACTGTGAGATGAACTTTCCATAATAGTTCAGTAGTCCTAGAAACGAGCGCAGCTGGCTTACATTTCGAGGTGGGAGAGCCTCCACAATAGCTTTAACTTTTGCAGGGGCCTTATGAAGACCTGCAGAATCAATGATATGTCCCAAATATTCAACAGAGCGCTTGAAGAATTCACACTTGTCTTTGCGAACTCGTAGGCCATACTCTTCCAGTCTTTGTAGGGTAGCCTCTAAATTCTTTAAGTGATTCTCTTTATTCCTTCCAGTGACCAGGATATCATCCAGATAGCACTGAACTCCTGACAAGCCACAAAAGATCTGGTCCATAGCCCTCTGGAACAGGGCGGGAGCAGACGTTATTCTGAAGGGTAGGCAACAGTATCGATAAAGCCCCTTATGAGTCACAATAGTCAACAGCTCTTGGGACTTTTCATCGACGTGCATCTGTAAATATGCTTGACTCAGATCAATCTTACTGAACTTTTGTCCTCCAGCCAGGCCTGCGAAGAGGTCATCGATGCGGGGAAGTGGGTATTGCTCTGCACACAACACTGGGTTGACAGTGACTTTAAAATCACCGCAAATCTGGAGAGAGCCATCTTTCTTCACTATTGGGATGATAGGAGTGGCCCATGAGCTATGGGTAATTGGTATTAGGACTCCATTGGTGACCAGGTGCTCCAGGTCTGCTTCAACTTTTGGCCTGATGGCATATGGCACAGTTCGGGCTTTCAGATATTTTGGTGGACCGTCAGGTTTAATGTTCAATGTCACAGTGATTCCCTTCATACTTCCCAAATCATCTCCAAAAACAGCAGCATGTTTCCTTAGTATAGGGATTAGACTGGTTTCTTCTTTAGTCATCCGGTGCACTTCTGCCCAGGTCAGCTGAATCTTCCCAAACCAAGACCTACCCATTAAGGTCGGGGAGTTACCTCTCACCACAAACAGTGGCAATTTAGCAGCCTGTCCATTGAGCTTCACCTTAACATCAATAGTGCCCAACATGGGCACAGCTTCTCCCGTTTACGTCTTCAGAACAGTTTTTGTTGCTTTAAGTGGAAGATGCTGTAGCTTTTCTTTATACACAGTCTCGGAGACCAGCGAGACGACTGCACCGTTGTCCAGTTCCATGTGTATAGGTTTGCCATCCAACAACGGGGTTACCCAGTATTCATGTGAGCCCACTGCCAAAGACAAAACATGCAGTGGCACTTCCTCTTGCGATGAGGTGTCACCTTGATCATCCTGGGTCTGCTCTAGGGCATGCAGGGTTCCTCTTTTTTGTTGACCAGACCACAGGCCTCTTTTTCTTTTGTTTACAGGCACACACAGTGTGTCCCTTTTTGCCACAGTGTCGACACACCAGGTCCTTACACCAGCATTCTGATGCCTGGTGACCTGGCTTACCACAGCGGTAACATTCTTGACTTTGTACAATTTTGTGGGTAGTGTCCATTACAGCTATTCCCCTATTCCATTTTGTTTCCCCAGACTCCATTTTGTTTTCTGTTCTCCTGTGGCCGCCCTTCCCTGGCTGTTAAGTTGTTTACCAGGGCCACTGCCCTTCTCAAAGGGAGGGCCCCTTAAGTTGTTTAACAAGAGCCATTGCCCTTCTCAAAGGGATGGCCACTTGTACTGCATGCTAAGTGGGACCACTGCCCTTTTCAAAGGGTTAGTCCTGTTATCACCTCGTTGAACCTGGGCTTGGTGTAGGGTAGGCAATGTCCAGAGCTTTTTTTTTTTTTTTTTTTTTTTAATTTTTGAAAAAAAAAAAGCTTTTTTTTTTTTTTTTTTTTTTTAATTTTTGAAAAAAAAAAAAAAAAAGCTCTGGACATTGCCTACCCTACACCAAGCCCAGGTTCAATGAGGTGATAACAGGACTAACCCTTTGAAAAGGGCAGTGGTCCCACTTAGCATGCAGCACAAGTGGCCATCCCTTTGAGAAGGGCAATGGCTCTTGTTAAACAACTTAAGGGGCCCTCCCTTTGAGAAGGGCAGTGGCCCTCGTAAACAACTTAACAGCCAGGGAAGGGCGGCCACAGGAGAACAGAAAACAAAATGGAGTCTGGGGAAACAAAATGGAATAGGGGAATAGCTGTAATGGACAGGTAGGTTCTTGTGACACTTTTTGCACCCTAGGGGATGCACCGATGTATTGCGCCTCCCTTGTAGCCAGTTCCATGGAGACAGCAATATCAACAGCCTTCTGTAATGTAAGCTGAGCCTCTGTCAGTAGGCGCTTCCATATAGCTTCACTGTACAGGACACACACTAACCTGTCACGCAGGGCATCATTTAACATCTCTTTAAATTCACTGTGTTCTGCTAGCTTTTTTAAAATTGCTACAAATTGTACAACTGTTTCATCTTCTTTTTGGTCTCTTTTGTGGAACTGATATCTTTCAGCAATTTCCAGTGGTTTTGGGGGAAAATGGGACCCAAGGATTTCCACAACGTCACTGTAAGATTTAGTCTCAGGCTTAACAGGGTGTAGTAAGCTGGAGTAGGTTTTAGCCCCTACAACACTTAAGAATATTGGCACCTTCTTCGCTTCTGTAATGTCATTTGCAATAACAAAAAGCTCAAAACGCTCAGTATACACATGCCACTGCTCTATATTCTCATCTAAAGGTTCCAGTGGCCCGGTCAGAGTAGCCATGATTTTTAGTTTCACTTTCACAGTCAGTGCAAACAAGCAGTTTTTTTTGTTTGTTTGTTTGTTTTTACCTTGACTTCTACTTCCTTCTGTTACTGGAGCAGCACTGGAATCCCATCCATCGTCGCCACTTGTTATATCCTTGGGGGCAGCCGATTTAGGAAGAAATCACTTGAGGCCAGACAGCAGACAGCTAACAAAACTACCATTTATTTACACACACAGAGCTCACCTAACCAGCTGAAGCACGCTAGGCTTTCCCCTAATAATCTAACTCAGTTGCCATGGGAACAAAAACCATGACAAACAAATAACTATAGCTGGCACGGAACAGCAGTCATGAGCGAAAGAAGAAAACGCCCCTCTGGGGCAACATTCAGAAAAAGAAAGAAAGCAAAGAAAGGTTTTCTATCTAAGCAGGAAGGAGCTCTCCTGAGATACATAGACACAAATGTTCACGGTGAGCCTTCCGGCCCCAGTGAGGATGTGACTGGCGAGGAGATGCCTGATCTTCCAGTTAGTCAGAGTGCAGGTGACCTGGCAGCTACTGAAGCATCCGTATCTTCATCTCAAATGGCTATAAGCATGTGCATTTCTGAAGAAAAGTGTAGATCAGAGGAGACTGTGGTGGAGCACTAGAAACAGCTGCTGCTGAGTTTCGTTTCTTACGTCTAGATGCTCCAGGACTGTGGACCCACTTGAGCAGTAGCCTGAGGGACTTCCTTGTACTGCATGGGCCACAGCAAGTGAAAAACTTCCTGTTCCCCAAAGACAATGAAAATAGAAGTTTCCATCCAACACATTACTAGCGTGAAATCCCCAATGGTGACAAAGTGGAGAGGCCATGGCTTATCAAAAACCCAGAATGCTGCATACTGTTTTTGTTGCAAACTCTTCCAGTCTAATGTTCCAGCCACAATGGGTTCCACAGGAACAAAAGACTGGAAAAATCTGGCTAGAAATCTGGCATGCCATCAGGGACAGCTCTAGCCTTTTTGCCGCCCCAAGCACGGCAGTCAGGCAGCCTTCAGCGGCTTGCCTGTGAGAGGTCCACCAGTCCCGGGGCTTTGGTGCACCCGCCGCCGAACTGCCACTGAATCTGCGGAACCGGCGGACCTCCTGCAGGCAAGCCACCAAAGGCTGCCTGACTGCCGCCCTTGCAGGGACCGGCAGGGTACCACCCGCGGTTTGCTGCCCCAGGTACACACTTGGAGTGCTGGTGCTTGGAGCTGCTGCTGCATGCCATGAGAAGGCAGCAAATCATCAGAGAGCATTCCATAAGTGGAAAGAGCTTGAGATGAGACTAAGGTTAAAGGCCACCATATATGATCAGCATCAAAAGAAGATTGCATCAGAGTCTCTTTACTGGCACAATGTTCTGAAAAGGCTCATTGCCATTGTGAGAATGCTTGCTACCCAAAACCTAGCACTGCGTGGCACTTCAGATCAGCCATATGCGCCAAACAATGGAAATTTCCTTAAAATTGTGGAGCTAATGGCTGAGTTTGATGCTGTATTCCAGGAGCAACTAAGAAGAGTCACCACCCAAGAAATGTACGCACACCACTACCATGGAAAAACAATTCAAAATGAGATCATACCATTACTGGCTACAAAAGTCAAACAGAAGATTGTGGCAGATTTGAAGTCAACAAGATATTACTCTGGACGGCACACCTGACATCAGCCATACGGAACAAATGACTTTAATGGTGCGTTTTGTAACAACAACAGAACCTAGTGAAAATGTCCCTGCAATGGTGACTGTCAGAGAGCATTTTCTAGAATTTAATGACATTAATGATACTATAGGAGCTGGTATGACAAATGTGCTTTTTAAAAAGCTGGAAGATACAGGATTTGCGATAGCTGACATGAGAGGTCAGGGCTACGATAATGGTGCCAACATGAGAGGAAAGAACAGAGGAGTGCAGACACGGAGCCAAGAGTTAAACCCTCAAGCTTTTTTTGTTCCATGCAGTTCTCATACATTGAACTTGGTGGTCAGTGATGCAGCATCAGCTTCTAGGGAAGGTGCTGAATTTTTTAATGTAATTCTATGTATTTTTTCATCGATGGCAAATTTTGAAGCAACATCTGGGAACATCCTCTTTGACACTGAAACCACTGAGTGCCACACAATGGGAAAGTCACAAGGAGGCGATAAAGCCTATCAAACACCAAATTGGGAAGATAGATGATGCCATAGTTGCCACTATGGAGGATAATGCTATGACAGGAATTGTTCATAGGGGAATAGTGGCAGAGGGAAATGGAATCACCAGAAACATACATAACTTCAAATTTCTGTGTGGCTTAATATTGTGGCATGACATACTGTTTGAAATACATGTTGTAAGCAAGAGATTCCAAGGTGTTGACCTTGATATATCTGGAGCAATGAAACAATTGGACAAAGCAAAGTCATACCTACAGTCTTACAGGTCAGATGAGGGATTTCAAAATGTTCTGAAGAGTCCACAGAAGTTGGCAGAGGAACTTCAGACTGAAGCTATTTTCCCACTCATTCAAGAATACAAGAGTCACCGAAGAAGATGACATTTTGATTACGAAGCACAGGATAATCCCATGAGACCCCAAAACAATTCAAAGTTGAATTCTTTAACCAGGTTCTAGATTGTGCAATACAGTCAGTTGAAGAATGTTTCATGCAGCTCAAGGAACACAGCAGTATATTTGGGATGTTGTATGATATTCGAAAACTCCTCACTAAACTTGAAGAAGACCTACACCAGCAATGCATGGCACTAGAGACAGTGTTGACTCGTGATGACATGCGCAATATTGATGCGAGTGATTTAGGTGATGAACTGAAAACCCTTTCAAGATACATTTCAGCAGGATCAACTCCAAAGGCTGTTCTGGAATATATATGCACAAATAAGATGGCACCCTCTTTCCAAATGCCTTTGTTGCTCTGTGCATACTTCTAACACTTCCTGTAACAGTTGCTAGTGGAGAACGCAGCTTCTCCAAGCTGAAGTTAATAAAAACACATCTATGCTCCACTATGACACCAGAAAGGCTGGTCGGCGTTGCAACCATCTCAATAGAGCATGAGCTGGCCCAGACTGTGGATCTTCAGGAAACAGTTCAAATCTTTGCAACCAAGAAGGCACGGAAAGCACCACTTTGATTATTCAAACAGATAAAAATGCCAGTGTTTACTATGCAGACAAGAAAAGTTACATTTGCTGTTCAGGTGTTTGAAAGTTAAGTGTTATTTAAAATTTTTGAACTAGGCATTTTAAGTTGTTAGTTCTCCTTTATTGGGGTAGGTAGCAAAGCAGTACCATGAGAGGAGTAGAACAGGAAGACGGCAGAATTGAGACCTTTCAAAGTTTTGACCCAAGTGAGGGCGCATCATCTGAGCTCCCCGCCTCAGCTGCCAAAATGTTGTGGGCCACCCTTGCATCTTAAAAATATAAAGACTGCAACTTGCATTGATGTCAGCTGGAATGGTGGGTGCTTGGCACATCTGAAAATCAGGGCCTGGGCGTCTCCTGCAAAACTCCTAAAAATCACTAAACCACTTGAGAAAACTTTAGTCACAGGGTGTTAAGAGCTCTAGATCAACAGCCCTGCATCACAGAGCAAATGACAGCATTTGTTTGAGGAACTAACAGCTGCAAGCAAGCAGACAGCCATATTTTGCAGCAGCTGTAGGCATAGCAATTAGACTTGGTCTTTTTAAGCTTCTCTCATATGGATGCCCATTGTGTCTCTAGTAATTTTCATTGCCTTCTCTAGCCATTTTCTATGTTTTTTTACATGGGGAGACCAAAACTGAAATAAGTGATCAAGGTGAGGATAAACCATTGAGTTTTATATTGTAGTAACACGGTAATTTCTAGCAATCTGCACATAGTTAATATAGGGATGAATGTTGAAATGATGATGTTCAGTCTCCTTTCTCAAAATTGAATATGTTTCCTTTGTATGTGCAAACCTTATAGGATTGCCAGCAAAATTGGTTAAAACTGCACAAATAATGACTGCCCTGGGAGTGCCAGTGCCTATTTAACAGATGCAAATGCCAGTGTGAATGAGCAGATGAAGGTTTCGTGCAAACAGCAGGTATCCGTGCAAGCACAACTTCTCATGGGCACGTGCCTTTGGAAATTAGATCACAATATCAGTTATAAATAGACTGCTGCGGAAAGGAGCTATTTAGTATTACTGTTTTGCGGTTCCAAAACGATATGCAAATATGCTTAAAATCTTGCCGCACTGTACTAGCAGATTGATCTTTGATTAATTTGATATGGCTAGGGTACACATAAAAGGGAGTTTAACAGTAAAAGGAAATGATCATTTATCACACTGTGAAGGAGTAGTTACTTAGAAGATAATTCACTGTATGTGTGCTTAAATAATATGTTTGACAATGTCGCTTGTGGAATCAGCAATCAGAGTCTGAATTCCTGGACAGCAGATGTTTGATATGTAGGTATTCATTTACCTTATCAGCCTTTCATACATCTACCAGCTGATGGAGTTAGGGGACAAAGTCCATCCGATAACTGTGCTGGTTTATGGAGGACGAACACCACATTTTAATGGTGCCGTGTACAGTGCTGTGACTCACGGGGAGAGAGAGGGCTTGAAATGCAAGTCCTTCATTCCTTCTCTTTGGCAGAGTGTAAGGCGTAGTACTGATGGTTAACTGACAGAACATGATACAGAGAGACATCGAGCCTGGTTGTCATGGGCTGAGGGAGGAGAATGGAAAATGAGGGGATCCTCGGGGCTTCAAGAGAAGCTAAAAGAATCTCCTGGGAAAAGAAATCATGGGAATAGAGAAAGGGTATAAGGAGTCCAATTTGAGGCAAGTGCATAACCGCTCTTTGGTAGCTGTGGAGGCTGCTGCATGAGCAGAACAAATACATTGAAATGACGCCCCAGTCCCCTAGCTCTCTGCAGTCCGCAGTGAAGTGGTCTCAGAAAAACTCCCAGCCGCACTCCTGAAAAAGGCAGACTCTTTTTGTGATGAACACAACAATATAAAAGATAAATGACACCCAGCTTGCATATGTCACCAAACACTGCCCATTTCACAGAGTCATCAACGAAATCATGCAGTTTTGCATCTTTACAACTTGTCAAAGCTGCAAGACCGGAGAATACAAAAAACAGACAATATTACATGAGCTTAACATGGTAGGATATGGGTAACAACCACCACCATAATAAAGACATACATAAATAGGCAAAAAAGGGAAGAGGGGACCAGAGGTGCAGTGAGGTGGGATGGAAAGAAGTGGAAAGGTCAGGTGTAGAATGGAAGTCTAGCATTTCTGTGCTGTATCAAGAAAAAGGGTCCAAATTTCTTCAAATTAAGATAATTGCTCTCTACATTGGTAAGCCATACTTTCTTTCACTGCTCACCTAGACAAGTCCAAATACCAGTGTTCTATACTGGGCATAACCCCACTCCTCCATTTTTGTAAAATCACACACTTGGTAATCATTGTGGTCCTCCAGAAGCAAAAATCTTTGTGGGAGGGTTAAACCCAGTGTCGTCGGTACATAACCTAGGCTATAATTTTCTGCTCAGGTTCAATTGCTGAAACCAAGCTCTATTTTTACTCTTGTGTCTACTGACTCTTGGACAGTTACACTGCATATGCATCAGGATTTCTCTCTGTATTATAGCATCAACAAATATCAGAGGACGAGCCCCCGCATCTTGCACAGCCTCTGTGGCATTCAAATTTTGAATGGAATCTTTGTATCTGGTCTGAGACCCACAGAAGCACAGTGGGATTCTTTCAAGGGCTGTGATAACCCCCACTTCCCAAAGAACAACAGGCCATATGTAAGGCACACAGCAGACATGAGCCTAGGGAGTTTAACTGATTGCCATATCTGGGGTCGGGAAGGAATTTTCCTTCAGGGCAGATTGGCAGAGGCCCTGGAGATTTTTTGCCTTCCTCTGCAGCATGAGGAATGGGTCACTTGCTGGGAGATTCTCTGTAGCTTGAGGTCTTCAAGCCACAGTTTGTGGACTTCAATAACTCAGATATAAGTTAGGGGTTTGTTACAGGAGTGGGTGGGTGAGATTGTGTGGCCTGCATTGTGCAGGTCAGACTAGATGATCAGAATGGTCCCTTCTAACCTTAAAGTCTATGAAGCATTTCCAAGGTTCCCAGTAGCTCTGGGCCCTCTGGCAGTCTCAGGGCAACTGGACCAAATTGGTACATTAACCTGCGTTTCAGTTGTAAGTACTGCCACTCCACTGAGGGTGGCAAGTCATATTGTTGATTTAGTGTTAAAAAAGGGACAAAGTCCTCATCCTTGACTAACTGGGGAATCCATGTGATGCCTTTGCTTAGCCAGTTCTTCCAAATTATAGTTTTCCCCCCACAATTTGAAAGTCTGGGTTACCCCAGAGAGGTGCTTTTGCAAGACAGCAAAAATGAAATTGGCACCTCTTAACTAAGATTGCACAGTCATCACTGTAGGTATCTTATTGTTTTACATCGGTCAGAAAGAGGAACTGAACAGAGCTGGAGGGGGAATTGGATGTAGCAATATCTGTTCAGTTTCCACCCATGTGAGTAGAAGGGTGTTAGCATGTGTGACAGAGTGCTATCAGCAGCACCCTGATCACTGACATTACTGCAGCCGGGAGAAGGCTGCAGGCCCAGCTGAGGCAATTACACACTTTCTGATGGGGGATTGTGAGCACTGGGGTCGTAACCACTGGGTTAACAAGGTAATTGAGGAGAATATAAAGAGAGCAAACAGGAAGCCAAGGAAGCTGAAGAGGACCTCAGTGGTTGAGCCTGGACTGGGGAGTAAGGGCTGCAGGGAAGCCTGTCCTTGCTTGCTGTGTTGCCTGCTATTGTGATGCAAGAGGGAAATAAATGCACACCATGGCGGAAGATAAATGGCCTGGGGTGCATTCGTGACTGCGAGACTCTCTGACCTGGCCAGGCAGCAAGGTTCACCAGGTAGTGACAGAGCTGCCCCAGTACAGCGTGCTAGAACCAGTTTGACATCTGTGATATGCTAAAAGCAGAATAGTAATTATGTAGGTCTTAGAGCCCAACCCAACCCCCTGGGCTACAGGAGCCAGAGTTTTTAAGTGATAGTCCTGAGTGTTGACCACAACCCCACAGAAAGGCTCTATGAATGTTATTAAATTTTCTAAAATAAACTGGAGGGATATATTATTTTTTTGGTTTCAGTTTTCACCAAAAAGGTTAGTAGAGATTGGACATGTAACATAGTGAATGCCAGTGAAAAAATGAGGTAGGATCATAGGCTAAAATAGGAAAAGAGCAAGCTAAAAATTACTTAGGCAACTTAGGTACTTGATTGCATCAGTTTGCCTGTGGAAACTCCATTGAGGAAAGGCCCCACTACATGTCCATGAGGAGATTTCCAACAGTTCCAATTTTTGGAAATTTATTTTGTAACCAGATATTGCTCTGAATTTTTGAATTGGTGATTGGAGGGCTGGAAGAGTTTTTTTCTAGTTTTGGATATATACAGAAGGGAGTTGTAGACATATAACATCAGTTAATAGTCCCTGGAACCAAGTTGTATGCATTTGTCATAAACAGATAGTTAAGGGTTAATAGAACAGGAGTACTTCATGTCTCTTTTGCCTATAAAGGGTTAACAAGTTCAGTGAGCTTGGCTGTCAGCTGACCAGAGGACCAATCGGGGACAGGATACTTTCAAATTTTGAGGGAGGGAAGTTTTTGTGTGTGCTGTTAGTGTTTGGTTGTTGTTCTCTCTGGGTTCTCAGAGGGACCAGATGTGCAACCAGGTTTCTCTCCAATCTCTCTGATATAGGCTCTTATGTGCTCAGAACTGTAAGTACTAGATAGATAAGGCGAGTTAGGCTTATGTTAGTTTTCTTTATTTGCAAATGTGTATTTGGCTGGAAGGAGTTCAAATTTGTATTTTGCTGAAAGGATTTTAATTTGTACTTGTATACTTAGGCTGGGAGGGCATTCCCAGTGTCTATAGCTGAAAGACCCTGTAACAAATTCCATCTTAAATTTACAAAGATAATTTTTACTGTTTTTTCTTTCTTTAATTAAAAGCTTTTCTTGTTTAAGAACCTGATTGTTTTTTTATTCTGGTGAGACCCTAGGGGACTGGGTCTGGATCCACCAGGGAATTGGTGGGGAGAAAGGAAGGAAGGGGGAGAGAGAGGTTAATTTTCTCTCTGTGTTAGGATTACTTTCTCTCTCAGGGAGAGTCTGGGAGGGGGAGAGAGAAAGAGGGGGGAAGGTGAATTTTCCTCTCTGTTTTAAGATTCAAGAAGTTTGAATCACAGTGATCTTCCAGGGTAACCCAGGGAGGGGAAGCCTAGGAGAGGCAATGGTGAGGGAAAGAGTTTACTTTCCTTGTGTTAAGATCCAGAGGGGTCTTGGGGGTCCCCAGGCAAGGTTTTGGGGGGACCAGAGTGTACCAGGCACTGGAATTCCTGGTTGGTGGCAGCGCTACAAGTACTAAGCTGGTAATTGAGCTTAGAGGAATTCATGCTGTTATCCCATCTTTTGGACGCTAAGATTCAGAGTGGGGAATTATACCATGACAGCATTGTATATCTGGATGAGCTCATATGGGTATTGCCAAGGGGTTGACGAGCCAAATCAAAAAGTCAGGCAGATAGCAGGCACCCTTGCCTACTACCTTGGAAGAGGCTGAAAAATCAGACATTTTAGAAACAAATGATTCTTCTCCAGCTTTACAACAAAGATGCTGAAAACTTAAATAATAATAAGACACAAATGTGTCATTCGCAGGGCTGCCAGGGGCAGAGGGGGGAAGTAGGGCAATTTGCCCCAGGCCCCGGGCCCCACAGGGGCCCCGGCCCAGCATCAGTCCAGGTCTTTGACAACATTTCGGTGGCAGGGGGCCCTTCAGTGCTGCCAAAGACATGGAGCGACTGAAAGGTCCCCTGCCGCTGAAGACCCGGACTGCCGCCAGATGAGTACAAGCGCCACAGCTCACCTGCTTTGCTGTAGGCCCCCTGAATCCTCTGGGCAGCCCTGGTCACTCCTAGCCCATCTCAGTGTAACTACAATGGACTTCCATTTGGCATGTTCACTCTGAGGTAGGGCTGTACAGAATTTTAACTTTTTACTGGAAGAAACCTGGGCTCCAAAACCATTTCTCAACAACGTGATACACTAGAGAGGAATGCAGCAATTGCTTTGCAAGCATTGCGCAACAATGCCTGAACTTATTCATAGAATATCAGAGTTGGAAGGGACCTCAGGAGGTCATCTAATCCAACCCCCTGCACAAAGCAGGACCAATCCCCAGACAAATTTTTGCCCCAGATCCCTACATGGCCCCTTCAAGAATTGAACTCACAACCCTCTGTTTAGCAGGCCAGTGCTTAAACCACTGAGCTTATTGGGTGGGTTTATCTGCTTTCTGACAGTAAGCAAGCCATTTTAGTGCTGTAGGTCACATCACACATCAGTAGGGGTCATCTGAGCCCCTGGGGATAGAGATTATTTTTCATCCAGGTCAATGTTCTCAACCCACAGGTGAAATGCATAATTGAAGCATCTTCTCTCAGGAGTCATTTGGCTGTTAGGTGCCAGTATTGTCAAGGATTGTAGACAGCAAGTGAAAGTTAGTACCGCACACAGAGCAACTCCCAAGAATCCCAGTAGTAACCATGGGTTGGGATGATGGCCACTGGGGTGCTATCCCTGCTCTCCACAATAGAGCCTTTACTACAAAGGCTACTAGCCCACTTCCGGCAATAATTAACGTAATAAGGCTTCTAATTATTTATCTGGTTACATAATTAGCCAATTCCTTGTGCCATCTGAAATGGCTTCCAAGTACTATAGCTCCCTCACCCCACCAAGTGCAAGTTTTGAAATATGCTTTTATGACACTGCTCAGTCATTAGTCAAACAGCCAGTCAAAGGTCTGACATTTCCTGGGTGATTCATCAGCATTTGAAGAGGTTTTTTTCCATTCTCCAATGTCAAATTAGTCTTTATCTTCATCTGTTATCATAAAAGGTAACACCTTGCTACATCTTGTTAAAGAAAGGATGAAGGGCACAGAGACTCTGATGCAGGAAATCTTGAAAACTTTCATTTAAGTCTATCCCTATTCAGGATAGCCCTTAAGCACATGCTTAAAATTAAGCCCATACTTGTGTAGTTTGTGCTTTAAAGTTGAATGCAGAGCTTCAGAGTTCACAATTAGTAACAGCCTTTTCCTGTCAGTCTTAGACTGTATCCACGTTTCTCAGATTTGCTTTCTTTGGCACTGCCCTTTAAATTACTGAAGAGCACTGATGAAGTGTTACTGCAACTTGCTGAAAAAAATGTACTAGATGACAGGAAAGAATCTGTTGCACCAAAAATCAGATCACTGGGAAGTTTCACAATTTGGGCACCCAAACACTCAGGCACCCAAAACCACTCGTCAGTTTGGGAAATCTTGGTCTGTGTGCCTTGCCTGACCTCACCCAGACAGAGGAGAATGTGATTCTCCATTTTCAACGGGAGGAGGCTATGACAGAACATTCCACACCGCCATCGACGACTGTCAGCAGACCTCAGCCCTGATGTTCAGCAGCTTCCCTCTGCTGAAGCAGCTGGAACATTTTGCTCAAACCTAACCTGTAAAGAGACACTAATACCTCTGGAAAAACATTCTCTGGAGTGGGTCAGGGGAGTTATTTTTCAAGCTGAAAGTCTATCATAGAGACCCCCGCGTTGCCAGTTCTCTTCCTTTTAAACCAAAGGGACTCCCACTCAGCCTCTCAGATGATCACATCTGTGTTTGTCTTGAAGGAGGAGAGAGGTGGCCTCCTAGGTAATCAGGTACCAAATCAGATAGGACTTTATTGGTTACAAACAGCAATTGAACCCCACCTAGGAACTGCTTGGCAGCCCTCAGCTCCCTGAGGACTGATTTTACGTGCTCTCTGCAGTGTGCTCCATTCAACAAGTGAGCTGGTGCTTTCTATACAAGCTTCAGATTATGAAATCTCTCACCGGGCAGCCACTGGTAGAGCACAGTACAGTGAATTAATGTAGAGGGGATGCGGGCCTAGATATTTGTAGCGAGGTCCATATCAGAGAGAAAAGTCCCATTCTTCTCTCCAGGTGAAGAAAAGTGTCCTAGGTCTGTCCACAGTCAGCTAGTACACCTAACCCAGGAACACATGACAAGTGCACTCCCTCAATCATGGGTATGCCAAGTTACCAGTGCCCCAACTTGTCTGGGACACCGCTGGGCTGTTACTGCAGAGAGACATCTGAGGTAATTCATTTGGAAATTTTCTTGAGGCTTGATCACAAACACTTTCATTCACTCACACAGACAAGCGTTTTCCTTGTCTGTGGCTGAACATGGAGATTCGGTGACACGTCTCTGGACCTTAGCAAGAGCAGGTGGAGCCACTCCAGTGCCTCTATGCCTTGTGTTCCGAGAGCTCCCAGAGATAGGCAATTGCTCATTCACCTCGGTAGCCACAGGGTTTCATTTGATTTCTCCACAGAAGGCTCTTAGGAGGGACAGGCCCTGATCCTGCACCACTGAAGTCCGTGGGACCGTGTGCAATTAGCCCAGGATCAGGCCCGTAGTGAGCAGATCTAGGTTACAAAGTCATCAGTAGCCCGATAACATGCAACTCTCTCTCTCTACAGTGACTTTTCTGGCTGGAGTGAACACCATTGCTTGTACAAAAAATGGTGTGTGGGATTGTGACAGAGTGCAGGGAGCAAACCGGTGAGCCTGCACTCTGACCACTTAGATGCCAATTAGTTCCCCAGAGAAAAATGACTGAGGTCATTAGATAGGCTGGTGGGCTGGGTGGGATAAACAGACAAGTAGCCCACCAGCCCAAGTCTGATAAAGATGCACAGGAAGGAATGGTCAAGGGGCAGGGGAAAGAGAAAGAAAAACAGGCCTAGCTGAGCCCAGTCAGACAGAGGCCTGAGGGAAGGGACACCTCAGTTCCCCTCCGATCCTGATGAGACGGCCAAAAAGCATGGAAGATATTGTAAATAGTTTGTTGCACAGGGATTATGCAGTATTGGTGGCGGGTACCGTGAATGCACAGTTGGTGGAGTCTGCACAGTTTCTGCAGGGTGAGAAGACAGGAGTGAAGGTGTGCCCTGTTTTGAGGATCTTTAATGACCAGGAACAGTAAGGACCTGGGTTAATGTCTAATAGGAAAGAAAATCAACTCATTTTCCTTGATGTAGCATTAGAGGGCGAGGCCACAAAGCACTTGCTGACAGCCACAATGCTTTATCAGTAAGAGAATTACCATCACAGCTGCTCAGGTCTCAAAATTCCTCCCTTGGTACACAGTCATATCTTGTTTATGCCCAGCAATGGTGAGCAGCTGATCACATCAGCTATTGTATTAGGCACACGTACACCTTTATGGATCAAAGGATGTGTTGGACAGAATTCAATGAACCAATACTTCTCATACATATTAGTCTGAATTTAAAGACTAACTGCAACGCCAATAAAAAAATGTCGTCTTGACGTCTCTAATTTAATGGGCTATGAGATTGTATGATGACAAATTTGACTGAGGCCAAAGTATGTGGGGGGGTGAAGTTTCATAAATCGTCTTTACAGGATCTCAAGTATGCGGATGATATTGCTTTACTTGGAGAGATTACTAACTTCAGTGAATGCTGGAAGGGCTGCAAAATGCTGCAGAATATATGTTAGGGATCGGGCATGGGCAGTTGTGCCTAGTGGTTAGAGCAGGAGTTGGTAGCCAGGAATCAGAGCTGAGCCTCAGAGCCAGAGTCAGGAGCCAGATGCCAGAGCCAAAGTCAGAAATCAGGGATCAGAGCCGAGGCTCAGAGCTGAGTTACCTGGAGTAAGGCAACACAGGGACACAGCTGGGTCCAGGGCAGGAGCAGGGCTGGGTCGATGGCAGGAACAGGGCAGGACCAAGGCTGGGAACAAGCGGACACAGGAGCTATCACAGCCATGAGCAAATGTTTTGAGAAGGCACCGAACTGCTGCTTTGCTTACGAGCCCATCTGCTGACTCTTCCATTCAATCAGGCAACATAGCCTGATTGCCTACTAGAGACCATCTGCACTTGCTAAGTTGACCAGACATGGGCTGCGTTGCAGGCCCTGATTCCTGATGTCCAATTGGTCTTGAGTCAGCGGCATTTCAGTGTCTTCAAAGGCCTCTGTTTGGGCAGCAGCAGATCTGTATGACAGCTAATATCTAGGTATTCAGCACGGTAGTGATGGCAACTCTGTTATATGGAGCAGAAATATGGCCGTCAAAAACTGCTGGGGAGAAAAAACTAAACCATTTTCAATGTCAAAGGTTATATCATATTCTTAATATTTGTTGGATTGATCTTGTCGCAAATGAGGAGACACTTGGACGACCTCAGCAAGTTGCAGATTTGCGCCAGTTGGGAACCAGACTACTGCAGTGGTGGGGCCAGGTCCAACGTGGAGAAGAAGGCATGCGTTTATAGAGCTGAGGTCAAAGGAAGTAGAGCCCAAGGCCAAGGTTAAGAGATTAATGAGGCCTAAATCCTCTCCTACTGACTCCTGTCAAAGGAAGACGACGTGCAAGGGACCCTTCAAGATGAAAGTCCATTCGGTGTGTCACCACGATGACATCATAACACTGTGGATCTGCTGCTGGCATCCTTTACTGCTTTGATGAAGAAATACCATCTCATTTTTTATTGTTCGCTATTGGCATGTTATGATTAATCATATCAAATCCCACGTGTGAAGGGCTGAATCACAGAAACCCCCTTGGGAGCTGCCACTCAGTGTACCAAGACTACCTCTGCTCCTGTTTTCCCCGCCAGCTTAGGACTCCAGCACCCTGTCTCGCTGAGCCAGACACTCCCATCTGCTCCAACAAAGACCCAGGGTCTGAATTACTTGCCCCAAAGCTACAGGTTTACCTGAAAACAGCTCACAGAAGTGTGTTTGTCTTTAGCACTCAGATGCCCAACTCCCAATGGGGTCTAAACCCAGATAAATCCATTTTATGCTGTGTAAAGCTTATACAGGGTAAACTCATAGATTGTTCGCCCCTATAACACTGATAGAGAGATATGCACAGCTGTTTGCTCCCCCAGGTATTAATACATACTCTGAGTTAATTAATAAGTAAAAAGTGATTTTATTAAATACAGACAGTCAGATTTAAGTGGTCCCAAGTACTAACAGACAGAACAAGGTAAGTCACAAAGCAAAATAAAATAAAATGCGCAAATCTATGTCTAATCAAACTGAATACAGATAAGATCCTCACCAGTTCCAGAATTTTCCCTTTTACAGACTAATCTCCCCTTTAGCCTGGGTCCAGCAATCACTCACACCCCCTGTTGTTACTGTCCTTTGTTCCAGTTTCCTAAGTATCCTGGGGCGGTGGGGGTGGGGGTGGAGAAGCTCCTTTAGCCAGCTGAAGACAAAATGGAGGGGTCTCCTATGGGTTTAAATAGACTTTCTCTTGTGGGTGGAGACCCCCTTGTTGTGTATTTGGTTGTCATGGTTTTTCTTCCTATGGCAACTGAGTTAGATTATTAGGGGATAGCCCAGCCAGCTTCGGCAGGTTAGGCAAGCTCTGTGTCTGTAAATAAATGGTAGCTTTGTTAGCTGTCTGCTGTCTGCTCTCAAGTGATTTCTTCCTAAACCGGCTGCCCCCAAGGATATAAGAAGTGGCGATAAGGATGGGATTCCGGTGCTGCTCCAGTAACAGAAGGAAGTAGAAGTCAAGGTAAAGAACAAACCAGCAAAAAAAATCTGCTTGTTTGCACTGACTGTGAAAGTGAAACTAAAAATCATGGCTACTCTGACCGGGCCACTGGAACCTTTTGATGAGAATATAGAGCAGTGGCATGTGTATACTGAGCGTTTTGAGCTTTTTGTTATTGCAAATGACATTACAGAAGTGAAGAAGGTGCCAATATTCTCAAGTGTTGTAGGGGCTAAAACCTACTCCCTGCTACGCAGTTTACTACACCCTGTTAAGCCTGAGACTAAATCTTACAGTGACGTTGTGGAAATCCTGGGGTCCCATTTTTCCCCCAAACCACTGGTAACTGCTGAAAGATATCGGTTCCACAAAAGAGACCAAAAAGAAGATGAAACAGTTGTAGAATTTGTAGCAATTTTAAAAAAGTTAGCAGAACACTGTGAATTAAAAGAGATGTTAAATGATGCCCTGCATGACAGGTTCGTGTGTGTCCTGTACAGTGAAGCTATACGGAAGTGCCTACTGACAGAGGTTCAGCTTACATTACAGAAGGCTGTTGATATTGCTGTCTGCATGGAACTGGCTACAAGGGAGGTGCCATACATCGGTGCATCCCCTAGGGTGCAAAAAGTGTCATAAGAACCTACCCACAAAACCGTGCAGAGTCAAGAATGTTACCGCTGTGGTAAGCCAGGTCACCAGGCATCAGAATGCTGGTGTAAGGACCTGGTGTGTCGACACTGTGGCAAAAAGGGACACATTGAATGTGCCTGTAAACAAAAGAAAAAGAGGCCTGTGGTCTGGTCGACAAAAAGAGGAACCCTGCATACCCTAGAGCAGACCCAGGATGATCAAGGTGACACCTCATTGCAAGAGGAATTGCCACTGCATGTTTTGTCTTTGGCAGTGGGCTCACATGAATACTGGATAACCCCGTTGTTGGATGGCAAACCTATATACATGGAACTGGACACCGGTGCAGCCGTCTCGCTGGTCTCCGAGACTGTGTATAAAGAAAAGCTACAGCATCTTCCGCTTAAGGCAACAAAAACTGTTCTGAAGATATATACGGGAGAAGCTGTGCCCATATTGAGCACTATTGATGTTAAGGTGGAGCTCAATGAACAGGCTGCTAAATTGCCACTATTTGTGGTGAGAGGTAACTCCCCAGCCTTAATGGGTAGGTCTTGGCTTGGGAAGATTCAGCTGAACTGGGCAGAAGTGCACCGGATGACTAAAGAAGAAACCAGTCTAACCCCTATACTAAGGAAACATGCTGCTGTTTTTGGAGATGATTTGGGAAGTATGAAGGGAATCACTGTGACATTGAACATTAAACCCGACAGTCCACCAAAATATCTGAAAGCCCGAACTATGCCATATGCCATCAGGCCAAAAGCTGAGGCAGACCTGGAGTGCCTGGTCACCAATGGAGTCCTAATACCAGTTACCCATAGCTCACGGGCCACTCTTATCGTTCCAATAGTGAAGAAAGATGGCTCTCTCCGGATTTGCAGTCATTTTAAAGTCACTGTCAACCCAGTATTGTGTGCAGAGCAATACCCGCTTCCCCGCATTGATGACCTCTTCACAAGCCTGGCTGGGGGACAAAAGTTCAGTAAGATTGATCTGAGTCAAGCATATTTACAGATGCACGTCCCAAGAGCTGTTGACTATTGTGACTCATAAGGGGCTTTATCGATACTGTTGCCTACCCTTCGGAATAACGTCTGCTCCCGCCCTGTTCCAGAGGGCTATGGACCAGATCTTGTGTGGCTTGTCAGGAGTTCAGTGCTATCTGGATGATATCCTGGTCACTGGAAGGAATGAAGAGGATCACTTAAAGAATTTAGAGGCTACCCTACAAAGACTGGAAGAGTATTGCCTACGAGTTCGCAAAGACGAGTGTGAATTCTTCAAGCCCTCTGTTGAATATTTGGGACACATCATTGATTCTGCAGGTCTTCATAAGGCCCCTGCAAAAGTTAAAGCTATTGTGGAGGCTCCCCCACCTCGAAATGTAAGCCAGCTGGGCTCGTTTCTAGGACTACTGAACTATTATGGGAAGTTCATCTCACAGTTAGCCACACTGCTAAAACCACTTCATGAGCTCCTGGGGCAGAACAAGGCCTGGAAGTGGACTGAAGCCTGTGATGTTGCATTTAACAAAGCTAAGGATGCATTGCTAAATTCTGAAGTTCTAACACACTTTTTGATCCATCCTTACCCCTACAATTGGCCTGCGATGCCTCCCCTTATGGAGTGGGAGCAGTCGTGTCACACATTATGTCTTTAGGAGAAGAGAGACCTATTGCTTTTGCTTCACACACTCTAAGCAAAGCAGAAACTAACTACGCCCAAATCAAACATGAGGCATTAGGAATTGTTTTTGGAATTCGGAAGTTTCATCAGTACCTGCTTGGGCGAAAGTTTACTCTTCTCACAGACCATCGACCTCTGACGTCAATTTTTGGACCCTACACAGGCATTCCCCCATTAGGTGCTAGTCATATGCAACGTTGGGCTTTGTTACTTTCAGCGCACATATATGAAATCAAATATCAAAAATCCACTCTGCACAGCAATGCAGATGGCCTCTCAAGGTTGCCTTTGTCGGTCAAACATCAAGATAGTGCCCAAAAGGAAATCTTCTACTTTGAACAGGTAGAGAATACACCCATCATTGTTACTCAGATAAAGAAGGCAACTCACGTTGACCGAGTATTGTCCGAAGTTATGGACCTGGTGATGCATGGAAAATCTCGACAAGCCTCTCCAGTCTCACCCGACCTTGTTACCTACATGTCCAGGAGGACAGAGTTATCTGTCCAATCTGGTTGTTTGTTGTGGGGGAGACATGTCATTATTCCACCACCACTGAGTTCACAGATGTTAGAACAGCTACATTCCAGTCACTGTGGAATAGTGCGCATGAAGGAAATTGCATGAAGCTATTTTTGGTGGCCTGGATTGGACAGTGCTATGGAAGAGAAGGCAAACACTTGTATGTCATGTCAGGGTGTGAGGAATGCACCCCAGTGGGCACCCCTACACCCATGGGACTGGCCTGAAAACCCGTGGCAACGTATTCACATTGACTTCACTGGCCCCCTTGAAAGAAGCATGTTCTTGGTGGCAGTTGAGTAGTCTGACTTCACCTCTTCTGGTGAGACACTGAATCACGAATCACTGTTCCTGACTGTTCTACTCCATTACTGCCAGCAGCTGAGATACCCCTTTGCCCAGCATGAGCTAATACCACCTCCTCACCTGTTCGTGCTGCAGACGTTGAGCCCATGGTACTTTCGGGTGCAACAACACCAGAAGTTCACCATAATTCACCTAGAGACAGAAGGCCTCCTCATCGGCTGGATCTTTAGCTGGGGCGAACCCACGGTTATGGGGCAAAATAATCCCCAGGGTTGAGCCGGGAATGGAGGCAGTCTACCTTCCTTCTCTAGTCTAGTGTGTGTTTTATTTAGGGGATGTTCTTATTGGGGGGGGGGAATATGTTGTGTATTTGGTTGTCATGGTTTTTGTTCCTATGGCAACTGAGTTAGATTATTAGAGGATAGCCCAGCCAGCTTCGGCTGGTTAGGCAAGCTCTGTGTCTGTAAATAAATGGTAGTTTTGTTAGCTGTCTGCTGTCTGCATTCAAGTGATTTCTTCCTAAACCAGCTGCCCCCAAGGATATAACACCCCTCCTCACTCCTACGCAAAGTCGCAAAGTCGTATCTTGTATGTCTCCAGAAAGACTTCTTATCTTTGGAGAACATTGGACTGGAGCCTTCCAAGCTCTTTTGTCTGTTAAGTGCTTCCTGATAGAGCACCTAATTTGCACATTCCTTTCCCAAGAAGTGACCAATTGTTCTAACTAAGGCTACTTAGAAATCAAGCAATTATATAGCCAATGTTTATAAATTTGAACACACAAATGGTGCCTGCATACTATTAGGTAGATCATAACCTTTGCATAGATATGTTACATGGCATATGTAGCAAAACCCTATTCCAGTTATATCATACATACATTTATGAGCACACATCCCCATAAAGCCTTATGGAAGACACTGTCACACCATGTTCCTTTTTTTTGTCGGACTATCTAGGTGAAGATATCACAGGAGGCTGAAACCTCAGCTCTCCCAGTGTACAACCAAAGGAAGGAAAGAGGTTGAGTCTTACAATGTCTGCCCCCTTACAATACCTCCCTCTGGATCCTCTGAAAATCTTACCAGAGTCTTCCAGCAAAAGGTCATGATCTGCTATTTGTGTTAATTAATGGCAAGGTCTCTGCAACAGTGACTATGTTATTTATTTGCATATTCAAAATACAAGGAGGCTCTGATCTCTAGTAGGAGTCCATGGGTGCTACTGCAATAGAAATAATAAATCATGGTGATACCAGGTCAAAGAAAATATTTTAAACACACGCCATTATTTATTAGCCCCAGTTTCTGACATGACGTTTTTGCTTTGCAGCTCACCTTTAAGCTGAGAGGTTCTATACATTAGCTCCCTGTGTTACAGAAAAATATCCCTAGTTGATATTTGCCTCTCCCGTATCCTCTTCCCTGAAAATATTTACATAACGCTGTATCTGAGGTCCATTGAAGTACATGAAAAGACTCCCATTGATTTCACAGGGCTTTGAATAAGACCCATATGGTACTGACCTAGTTTTCATCTTCAGAAATTAGACAATTGGACTCAGTTCAGGAAACCTTGTGAAATATGGGTACAGTGGTGCTGGGTGCACTAGAAATGTCGCTGATAGACCAATGATATTGGATAAAATCTCATTCCGAGAGTTCGCTGTAGCATGGGTAGAAGCTGCACATTTCCAAGGAGTAGTGCGCTCGACAAAAAATCTAATAGTGTTGCCAATTTGAGCACCATTGGTAAGGCACTTTCACAAGCACTCAGCCTGCCAGGGAAGCCGCATTCTCTGCAGTGACTAAGGCCTTTGCAGCCCCAGCCAGCGAGTTAGGTTGAGGCACACAAGGAGAGGAGGGACTCAATGCTGCCAGTGCTGGATCATTAGAAACATGACCCAGACCAACTCAAGGCAGGAAGCTCAGGCTTTGAGCTGGCGTGCCACGAACCAGCATCACTCTGAAAATAAAAAAGGGCTGGAGGAAGAAACAGCAGGTCAGCCCTACTAATTTCCCAGCTCTTGGCAATGCAACAAAACAGCAATCAACGGTTTCTGAGTTTTCTTATTTGTTTTTGTAAGGCAAGGCCAGAGATTTACTTTATCCAGTGGCACAATGAGTCTATTGTGTTGTAGCTGGCAAATATAGATTTACGTTCTGTTTCTTGTAAAGGTGGAAGAGTTCTGAGTAATAGACACACCTCTCAAGTGCTGAGCTTTATATTTGCAAGCAACAGAATGCCCAGTAAAAGTAGCATCCCTTTTAAAGCTGTTATAGCTCCTGGTGCACATTGATATTTATTAATTCCTAACACAGACGGCCACCATGTTCCAGCCCCAGAGACAGAAAGCTGCAGCCAAGCACCTGTCAGCACAGATGAGTAGGCAGTGGGCGAAAGTGCTGGCCAACACGCTGCTCTATGGCATAAATTAGAGCTGTTCTAATTTGCGCCAGCTGAGTTCAATGGTGCTACACTGATTGATGCCAGCTGAGGATCTGGTCCATTGTACCTAAAAGCTACAGCACTGCTTATTTTTATGTATTTTTTTCAAGGCAAATATTTTATTCACTGCCTCCTTTAGGTGTAGCATTGACAGCAACTGCTTCTTATGCACCGGACCTCGGAAAAGATCACTAGGTGTTTGTATGGGGGTTCCAGGGCTAACCGGGGATTGAGGAAGCATAACACAGTGCCCTCAGCTTGCCACTCGCTCTTCTTTCTCCACCATAGCATCTTGTGCTCAGCAGAGTTGGATGAGCCATTCTACAGAAAGCCCAAGCCAGCAGGAGGCTGAGTGCCTTCTGAGTGGTGCTCAGTGTCCTAAAGTCCCACTGTCCGCGGTGGGAACAGAGAACATTCAGCAGCTTGCAGGAGGCTCTCCATGCCTTGCAGGACGAGCCAGTTCATATCCAAACGCAGACCCCTGAAGAGTCACACAGAGAAGGCCTGCTCTTGTGGTGTGTTCCCCCTGCACTCATCTAGTTTAGCAGAATTATGTCTTTTGGGGAGATAAGAGTAGATTTTACTGTTTTTAAACATAATATGGAAAAAATTCCCATCTCTGAAACCTCAACAACGAGTCCGCTCTGACTGTAGTGATATACAGTTAAGGATCTGTCTACAGTGCCAAATAAGCCCAGGGTTAATGGGACCCAAGTCAGCTGACCCACGTTAGGGAATGCTGGACTTGAGCATCTATATTGTATTTTAACCCTAGGTTCTAACCTGTGCTTGAACCCTGGGGCTCTGCTGTCCCCCCTGCAGTGTGCAGCCCCAAGTCAAAGTAACCACATCCCTAAGCTTTAGACCCCGGTGCACTGTGGGAAAACTTTACTGCCCACCCTGCACATTACCAGGAAGCAGCTCGCTTTGCAAAAGGCATCATGGGTTTGCTCTCCATTGCACCCCCAGGAGGCTCTCTGATAGGGTGCTCGCAGATCAGTGATCAGGAAAGAATGGGTTAATGCTGACCTGAGCTGCTGCTGTTTGCAAAGCGGGGTGGGTGGCTTCCATTTGCCATAGAGTAGATTGCAGATTGTTAGGATACAGAATACTAAGGAAGTTGTTCCAGGGAATTGTGGGATATTCTGGCTGACTTCCAGGAGTCAGGACCCAAGACATGTGGGGCTTTATACACACACTGCAAAGCAATAGGGCTCAGGCCCAGAGTCCTGATTTAACTTGAGCTCAGACCCTTCTGGGTCAGTACAATTACAGCACAGAGGATTAGGCTTGAGACCAGGCTCCTGTTGCAGTGTAGACATACCCACAGGTATTACTTCCCTAGTGCCATTACTGTAACTTAGAATCACCTCACAACAGACCTGTGAGGAGGGGAAAACGGATACTTTCCCTACAGTACAAATGGAGGCACAGGGAAATAAGTGACTTGCCCAAGGTAACACAGGAGGTCTGTAATGGAGCAGGGAATTGAACTTGGGTTTTTTATGTACCAAGCTAGTGCCCAAACCACTGCACCATCTTTCCTCCTAGTTTCTTGCTCCCCCTTCATAAATGGTAAATCTAAAGTACTTTCATGTTCCTTTTCTACCATCCTGTTTTCAAATTTTTGCTTCGATGAGGCTTAGTCAGGTGTTAACTTCAACCTGGAATTCCTAATTGGAATCTAAGGCCAATATTTTCAAACTTGGCTTTCTACAGTTAGATACCTAAATAAGTAGCTTGATTTCCAGACATGCTGAGCACCCACAACTTCCCTAGGAGCTGGGGGTACTTGGCACTTCTGACAATGAGGCCATTCATTTTGTGCCTAGGTAGGGATTTAGGTGCCTAATTTTTAGGCACCCAACTTGGAAAACATTGGCTTATCTGAACAGTGTCTATTATAGAATCATAGACTTTAAGATCAGAAGGGACCATTATGATCATCTAGTCTGACCTCCTGCACAACACAGGCCACAGAATCTCACCCACCCACTCCTGTATCAAACCTGTGTCTGAGCCATCAAAGTCCTCAAATCATGGTTTAAAAAGACTTAAAGGTACAGAGAATCTTCCAGCAAGTGACTCGTGCTCCACGCTGCAGAGGAAGGCGAAACCCCCCCAGGGCTTCTGCCAATCTGCCCTAGAGGAAAATTCCTTCCCAACCCCAAATATGGCAATCAGCTCAGCCCTGAGCATGTGGGCAACACTCACCAGCCAGCACCAGGAAAAAATTCTCTGTAGTAACTCAGATCCCTCCCCATCTAACATCCCATCACAAGCCATTGAGCATATTTACCGCTAGTAGTCAAAGACAAATTAATTGCCAAAATTAGGCTATCCTCCATTATACCATCCCCTCCATAAACTTATCAAGCTTAGTCTTGAAGCCAGATGTGTCTTTTGACCCTGCTACTGCCCTTGGAAGGCTGTTCCAGAACCTCACTCGTCTGATGGTTAGAAACCTTCATCTAAATTCGAGTCTAAACTTCCTGATGGCAAATTTATATCTATTTGTTCTTGTCAGGGCCGCCTAGAGGATTCAGGGGGCCTGGGGTCTTCAGCCGCTGGGGGCCCCTGCCGCCAAATTGCTGCCGAAGACCTGGCACTTCGGCAGTGGGTCCCGGGGTGGAAGGACCCCCTACCGCAGGTCTTTTGGGCACTTCGGCGGCAGGTCCCAGGGCCAAAGGACGCCCAGCAGCCGAATTGCCAATGAAGACCCTCAGTGGAAGAAGATTTTTCCGGGGCCCCTGGAGCAAGTGAAGGACCCCGCTCCAGGGGCCCTGAAAAACTCTTGTGGGGGCCTCTGTGGGGCTCGGGGCCTGGGGAAAATTGCCTCACTTGCCCCCCCACCCCCGGGGCGGCCCTGGTTCTTGTGTCCACATTGATACTGAGCTTAAATAATTCCTCTCCCTCTCTGGTATTTATTCTTCTGATATATTTATAGAGAGCAATCATATCTCCCCTCAGCCTTCTTTTGGTTAGGTTAAACAAGCCTAGCTCGTTGAGTCTCCTTTCATATGACAGGTTTTCTATTCCTTGGATCATCCTAGTAGCCCTTCTCTGAACCTGTTCGAGTTTGAATTAATCCTTCTTAAACATGGGAGACCAGAACTGCACACAGTATTCCAGATGAGGTCTCACCAGTGCCTTCTATAACGGTACTAACACTTCCTTATCTCTACTGGAAATACCTCGCCTGATGCATCCCAAGACCGCATTAGCTTTTTTCACAGCCATATCACATTGGCGGTTCATAGTCATCCTGTGATCAACCAATACTCCAAGGTCCTTCTCCTCCTCTGTTACTTCCAACTGATGCCTCCCCAGTTTATAACAATAGTTCTGGTTATTAATCCCTAAATGCATGACCTTGCACATTTCAGTATTAAATTTCATACTATTACGATTATTCTAGTTTACAAGGTCATCCAGATCTTCCTGTATGATATCCCAGTCCTTCTCTGGGTTAGCAATACCTCCCAGCTTTGTGTCATTCGCAAACTTTATTAGCACATTCCTACTTTTTGTGCCAAGGTCAGAAATAAAAAGATTAAATAAGATTGGTCCCAAAACCGATCCCTGAGAAACTCCACTAGTAACCTCCCTCCAGCCTGACAATTCACCTTTCAGTACGACCCGTTGTAGTCTCCCCTTTAACCAGTTCCTTATCCACCTTTCAATTTTCATATTGATCCCCATCTTTTCCAATTTAGCTAATAATTCCCCATGTGGAACCGTATCAAATGCCTTACTGAAAATCAAGGTAAACTAGATCGACTGTCCAGTCATATACTACAACCCCTGAGTTTACAGATTCATTAAAAATTCTTGCTAATGGGCTTGCAATTTCATGTGCCAGTTCCTTTAATATTCTTGGATGAAGATTATCTGAGCCCCCTGATTTTGTCCCATTAAGCTGTTCGAGTTTGGCTTCTACCTCGGCTGTGATAATATCTACCTCCATATCCTCATTCCCATTTGTCATCCTACCATTATCCCTGAGCTCCTCATTAGCCTCATTAAAGACTGAGGCAAAGTATTTGTTTAGATATTGGGCCATGCCTAGATTATCCTTAACCTCCACTCCATCCTCAGTGTTTAGTGGACCCATTTCTTCTTTCTTTGTTTTCTTCTTATTTATATGGCTATAGAACCTTTTACTATTGGTTTTAATTCCCTTTGCAAGGTCTAACTCTACATGGCTTTTGGCCTTTCTCCCTTTATCCCTACACATTCTGACCTCAATAAAGTAGCTTTCCTTGCTAATCCATCCCATCTTCCACTCTTTGTAGGCTTGCTGCTTTTTCTTAATCACCTCTTTGAGATGCTTGCTCATCCAGCTTGGTCTACAACTCCCGCCTATGATTTTTTTTCCCCTTTCTTGGGATGCGGGCTTCTGATAGTTTCTGCAACTTTGACTTGAAGTAATTCCAGGCTTCCTCCACCATAAGATCCCCATTAAGGATCTTCAGTCCAATCCACTTCTCTAACTAATTTCCTTAATTTTTTTAAAGTTAGCCCTTTTGAAATTAAAAACCCTTGTCACAGATATATTTTTGTTTATCCTTCCATTTAGTTTAAACTGAATTAGCTCAGGATAGCTCAAACCAAGGTTGACCCCAACAACCATTTATTCTGTGAGGTCCTCTCTATTCACCAAAACCAAACCTAAAATGGCATCCCTTCTTGTTGGTTCAGCAACTACTTGGTGAAGGAAGCCATCAGCTATCACATCCAGGAAAATCTGAGCCCTATTATTATTACTAGCACTTGTCCTCCAGTCTATGTTTGGGAAGTTAGTCTCCTATGATCACACAATTCCCATTAGTATTTACTTCATTAAAAACATTAAAGAGGTCTCTATCCATATCCAAATCAGATCCCAATGGTCTGTATCACACCCCAAGCACTATTCCAGGGGAGGCTCTAGTAGCTTTCTTTCCCAATGTGATTTTTGCCCTGACAGACACTGTCTTATCCATTCCATCCCTTCTTATTTCTTTACAGTCTATCTCATCATTGATATACAATGCTACTCCACCACCTTTGTCTTTATTTCTGTCTTTCCTAAACAGCACATACCCTTCAATACCTGTACTACAGTCATGACTACTATTCCACCATGTTCCTGTTATCCCACTTCCTGCACCAGTAGCTCTAGTTCCTCCATTTTGTTACCTAGGCTCCTCGCATTGGCATACAAACATCTTAATTCTTGCTGTTTGGCTTATCTCACATTCTTTACCCAATTATGCTTAGATGTTCTACCGTCAGTATCACCTATTATAATTGTATCTACACTACCCTTCCTCCATATGTCCATTCTCCTACCCACGACAGTATCCTTTCTTGCTTCATTTTCTTCCCTCTCAATGTTAAAATCCGGCGTGGAGGTTACCTGGACATCTCCCAACCATCTCCCCCCCCCTCGCCCCCAATTCCTAGTTTAAAGTTTTCTTAATCAGTTGTGCCAGCCTCCATCCTAGAAGTCTATTTCCCTCCTTACTCAGGTGAAGTCCATCCCGAGAGAACAGTACTCTGTTCATGAATGCTTCCCAGTGGCCATACATCCCAAAGCCCTCCTTATAGCACCACTGCCTGAGCCATCTGTTGATCACCATAATCTTATCACACCTTTGTTGCCCTTCTCTAGGAACAGGCAGAATCCGCTGAAGAGCACCTGAGCCTCGATTTTCTTAAGTGTCTTCCCCAGTCTGGCATAGTCTCCCTTGATACATTCCAGCGAGAATCTAACTGTATCATTTGTTCCCACATGAAGGACAATCAGCGGATTCTTTCCCGCTCCCGTTAGGATCCTTTTCAGCCTCAGGTCCACATCCCGTATCTTAGCACCCGGCAGACAGCACACCCTTCTGTTCTCTGGATCAGCTCTGGTTACAGGCTTATCTATTCTTCTCAGTAAGGAGTCTCCAATCACCTAGACCTGCCTTTTCCTGGTGACTGTGCGATTCTCCGGTCTATCCCCTGTTCCCTCTGGCTGCAAATCTTCTCAATTCCGATTCATATTCATCCTATTATAGATGTTCTTACTTAGATTATCATTTAGTATTAAAGTCCCACAGTCCTCTCGCCAACAGACTCAATGGCCATGTGCGATGGAAATAGCTGCTTTCTCTGACTACTGGATTTTCTTTGCTCATGGGTGTACCTTTGCACCCATGTATTCTAAGGATTTGGGCGAAGTCACACCCATGAATTAGGAAGCATTATTTAATAGCCTGTGGCTTGTTTAAACACTACATTCCAGCTGCTAAGTCTACAATGTGTCTCAGCAATCATTTTGCAAAGGTATTTTAAATTTCCTCCTAGAAAGGAGCCCACATGAAATCCCTGGATCCAAACACCCCCAAAACAATGGGGAAATTCAAATCTGGATTCTGGTCCCAGTGTTATGACTTTAGGCAGATGTGCTTCAGTAAACTAGTCATGCATGGTTGAGTAAGGATACAGTAGCATGTTGAAAGTTATTTCCACAATGCGGGTGTGATGCAATCCATAAAGTGGAGTGGGCAGAGCACCTCATGGCTCCGTTACTGCTATTCTTATTGCTACTGTGGCAGCACCCAGAATCTGCAATCAGGATCAGGGCCCCATTTTTCTAGGTATTGTGCAAACAAATAGGATGATATGGTCCCAACCCAGAGGGCCTTGCAAACTAAGAACTCATTATCACAAACACAGAGATGCAGGCTGGCAAGATATCAAACACCATTTGAAACCCTCATGAGCTCTTTATGCAGCAGGGTCTGGGTGCGAATCTAGCCCGCTGGAACAGTTGTCAGGTGCTGGCTTCATAGTGGGAAGCATGATGGGGAAGAAGGGTCTAGGACAGGGGTGGGCAAACTTTTTGACCCGAGGGCCATATCTGGGTATGGAAATTGTATGGCGAGCTATGAATGCTCATGAAATTGTGGGCAGGGGTGTGGGAGTGGGGGAGGGATCTGGCTGGAAATGTGGTCTCTGAGGTGGGACCAGAAATGAGGAGTTCAAGGTGTGGGATGGGGCTCCAAGCTGGAGCAATGGCTTGGGGTGTGTGGGAGGAGGTGGGCGGGTGCAGGCTCTGGGGTATGGTAGGATTGGGGATGGGGGGTTTGGGGTGCAGGAGGGTCTGGGATAGAGAGGTTCGGAGGTCAGGAGGGGGATCAGGGCTGGGGCAGGGGGTTGGAGTGCAGGGGGGAGTGAGGGATCCAGCTGGGGGTGCGGGCTCTGGGGTGGGGCTTAGAATGAGGGTGGTCCAGTCTGGGATCGAGGGGTTCGGACAAAGAGACCTGTATCATTATTTTACAGATGAGGAAGGGACTTGTTTAAGGTCATCCATGCTAGAATCCAGCGCTCCTGAATCCCACTCCAGCCCTATCCACTGCTAGGCCACGCTGCCCAGGTTCACATAACCAGCTGTTCCAAATGGGTGAGTTTGCCTTTCTGAATGAGAAATGGGCCACTAAAACTATCGGATGTGCTGCATTGCCCTTCTACTTCATGCAAACATACAGGCCTGGATCAACGGTCTCACAGACTAAAGAGATATGGGCCGTGTTCACAGCTCACTTCTATTCAGATCAGATAAACAGATCTTTTCTTCCACTGGCACAGCTTTATTCCCAGCTCCTATTTCTTTGTTTTCCTTTTCTTTGTGCTACAACAGTCATGCAGAATATTGAGGAAATAATACTAGGTTTAACCCCAGGCAGTCACTACCAGGAAACCAAACCACATTTTTACAGGCATTAGGTGAGTCAGGTTACTTATCCCTAAACATGCCAATGACCTGTGTATTTCATCCATTCCTGGCAGTATTCTCTATTCTTTTAGTGCCATGCATGCTTCTGGGTCGACAATCTCAATATTTTACTGTCATTTTACTCCTTTGGGGCAGGAGGATAATTTTTTTTTCAGTTTTACAAAATAAACATAATATTAAAAATAAATGTTCTGCTGTGTTTGATCAGGAGTGCATGAAATTTGGAGTCTGGGTGAGTCTAACAATAATGATAGATTAGAGCAACTTGGCTGAATTAAAAGGCATCCATCCTTTCACCCAGCCATCCACCATCTTACTATCATAATATTTTTATCCATTAATGGATTTTAAGGCCAGAAGAGATCATGGTGGTCATCTAGCTTTGCCTCCGGCAGAACACAGGCCAGAGACCTCACCCAGTAATTGCTGGTTCAAGCCCATAGCTTCTGTTTGAGCTAGTAGCAAATCTTGTCAAAGGCTCTCCAGTCTTCACTGAGACCTTATTATTATAGTACTCAAGTTCTGATCAATGTAAATATACATTGTGACCCGGTGTGCCTAGGGCAGCCCTGGCTGGAAATTCCAAGGTCAGGGCAAGCTGCAAAAGGGAGAACAGATACTCCCAAGGCCAGTGGGTAACGCTGAAGTTAAACTCCCCAACCAGTCACAAACTGTGCTTCTGATCCCTGACCCTAGTTATCAAGAAGCAAAAAAGAAATATCACAGCCCCCTTTATTGCATTCCAGTTCTCTGACTCCCAGTCAGCGCATAGGTCCAGTACAGTGAGAAGTTATTTAAAAGAACTGCTCACATATACAAAGTGTTCTTCTGACCCCAAAGGTTTGGCTCTTACCCAAAATACCATGCTGCCAGCCAATCTTGTAGTGTCTAAAACTAAAGGTTTATTAGAGAGAAAAAAAACAAAAATGAGAGCTGTTAAATAGTAGAAAAATCACATACATACAAAGACTTCAAAGTCCATCAGGTTCCTAGCCGTATTGGTGAGTTTGCTGGCTTGAAAGTCCCTCTGGATGGAACACATCCACAGCTTGGATGGGTCATTCAGTTCTGTGTTCAGAGCTTCATTTGTAGAAAGGTTACTCCAGAGGTATGAAGCAGGACTGAAGACAAAATGGAGAAGATACAGCTGCCTTTTAAAGTCTTTCGCCAGGCAGCCTGTGTCATAAACAGATAGCTAAGGGTTAATGTGTCTTTCACCTGGAAAAAAAGTAACCTGAAGCACCTGACCAGAGGACCAATCAGGAAACAAGACTTTTTCAAATCTGGGTGGAGGGTTTTTTGTGTGGGAGTCCTTTGTTCTTTGGTCTTCTGCCTGACTCTCTCTCGGCTATGAGGGGATTTCTATTTCCTGCTTTCTAATCTTCTGTTTCCAAGTTGTGAGTACAGAGATCATAAAAACAATAGGGGTTATTGTTTTTTTTCTTTTGTATTTACATGTCTATAGTTGCTGGAGTGCTTTAAATTGTGGAGTTTTTCCTTAGTGGGGAATTCCAGGGAATTGAGTCTGCAGCTCACCAGGGAATTGGTGGGAGGAAGAAGTCAGGGGGAAATCTGTGTGTGTTAGATTTACTAGCCTGACTTTGCATTCCCTCTGGGTGAAGAGGGAAGTGCTTGTGTTTCCAGGAATGGAAATAGAGAGGGTGGATTCCCTCTGTTTAGATTCACGGAGTTTGCTTCTGTGTCTCTCTCCAGGAACACCTGGAGGGAGGGGGGGAAGGGAAAATTTATTTCCCTTTGTTGTGAGACTCAAGGGATTTGGGTCTTGGGGTCCCCAGGGAAGGTTTGGGGGGACCAGAGTGCCCCAAAACACTCTAATTTTTTGGGTGGTGGCAGCTTTACCAGGTCCAAGCTGGTAGCTAAGCTTGGAGGTTTTCATGCTAACCCCCATATTTTGGACGCTAAGGTCCAAATCTGGGACTAGGTTTATGACAGCCTGTGCTTCCTTTGTTCCAAACACAAGCTGCCCAGCACATGGCATGAAAAAACCTTAGAGTTCTGTCCATAGGCATGTCCCTGCATGCCTTGCTGAGTCATAAGGTGTATCCCTGTCACGGAGTGTGGGGGAGTCCGGTCCTGCACCCCTCTTCCTGGGACCCAAAGTGACTCTCGGCCAGCCAGTAAAACAGAAGGTTTATTGGACAACAGGAACACAGGTTACAGCAGGGCTTGCAGGCACAGTCAGGACCCCTTCACCGAGTCCTTCTGGGCTTTCAGGGTGCTTGGATCCTAGCTAGGATACCCTGAATTCCGCCCATCCAGCCCCAAGCCCAAACTCAAACTGCTCCCCTCCTGCCACTCCCTTCCTTTGTCCCCTTCCTGGGCAAAGGTGTTGACCTATCCCCTCCCTTACCTAGCTCAGGTTGCAGGCCCTGGCATCGTCCATCCCCTAAAGTCCTCTCCTGCTCTCCCATTTCCCACACAGACAGTCCCTACTGCATCACAATCCCTGACCCTTCCAATGGGTTCATTGTACAGTAGATGTCCCTTGATGGGCCACCAAGCAGGCTAGGCAGTGCTGATGCCAGTCTGTCTGTGAGTGCCACCCAGATGCACAGCACAAGTTTGAAATACAGATATGCCCTATATACCTGTAACTCGTAATGCAAAGGTGATACAAACATATGAACAAGATAACCATACTTGGCAAATTATAACATTTTCACAGATGCCTCACATGGCATATCTGGCACAACTCTTTGCCATTTTACAATATCAATATTCATAATATCCTAAAGTGCCTTCAGATTCTATACAGTGTCACATACATGTAGTTGATTCTCTTCTTAGAAAATGTTCGCAGAAGTACGGCATCATGGACTTAGATAGAAATACTCGTGGTTTACACCCCTGCAAGTGAAAGCAGAATCAGGGTTCCCAACAAAATAGAAGTGACAGTGCAGATGAGATCACTAGTGTATACAATAGTGACTAATTAAATGTTCACTGATTCCTGTAAGTTCTCTGGCTCTCTGTAGGACCCCAGGGTCCCCATTCTGTTCCACACTTACCTCCCATTAATGCCTGAAGCTAGCCCTATGTGTTCAGACAATTTAAACAAAGGAGTCAGTTGCCACCAATGGGCTTATCATTGACAACCCAGCCCTGATTTCAAATTCAGAGAGGTAAATTATTTGAGGTGGTTGGTATGCAGCAAAGTAGCATGATATAAGGCAACTTCAATTAGAATATTTTGACTGAGTTCACTGAATTGTTAGGAAAATTGTTAATGAAATTCAGCCTTAATTTCCTTAAAAACACCATTTTTGGAAAAATAAATAAATAAAGAGCAGCAAAACTACAACCAGCTAAGACGGCGAGGACTTGTTCTGGGTAAGCTAGCATGGTATAGCTTTAGGGAAAAAGCAATGGCCGGCTGGTCAGACATTTCCCCTTTCAGCTCAGGTCTGGCTTTGTACAACTGATCATGTGCATCAAAGAGTCTCTACATCTTCTGCAGCATAGGGGTTGAAAGGTGCCTGAGATAGGGTACTGCACGAGATGGATTAAGGGTCAGATCCAGTATGGCTAATCATATGTTCATCCGCTGGTGGCCAGTATTAAACATTATGCCGGATGATAGGTTGTATTTCAATGCAGACAGGTAACATAATGAGTTTTCCTCACTACAGCTCCTTCAGCTACTTGAAGGACTTCTGCAGGCTGTCTGTTACAGCTAGTTGGAGATCCAGATACCTAGCTTTGCCAGAAAGGCTCCGCAAAGAATACCTCTACAGAAGACAGATGTAATTGTATTATTTTTTTTGGGCCATTCTTACCATCCCTGATGTCAAGGTGTCTATCAAACAAATCTGTCATTCATCCAGCACGTAGTGTATAAAAACCACAAGGAAATCAGCCACAGTTTCAGTTTTGGGTATAGATTAGTTGAACAAAGCTAAAGTTATAGCTCTACCAAATAATGATCTTATCAACACTCATAAAAGGCTACACAGATGTCAGATTGCTTCTGTTTGGAACATACTAAGATCTAATTGTTTCTCAGCAGGTCTGACTCAGCAAAGCTCTTTAACCCGTGCTTGACTTCAATAGGACTACACACATGCTTTCTGCTAAGAAGGTGCTTAAGTGTTTTGCTGAAGTGGGGACAGCAATTGCACTGGAGGTGAACAGATAATTCAAAGAATAATTTGCTGGGTGAAATTCACTTCTCCTGTTTAAAAATTGTCTGCAATTCATTATGTACCAGACCATGTCCATGCATCATTCTTGGGCTCTGGCTTGGCACCACATAGGTCACTGCTAGCCACTGATAGTTGAAATTCAAAATTTGAGCTGCATTGATTGGACACTTAGGTCAGGTGGTAGGGAGGAAATGAGATCATATTCCCAACTTCCATCAGCACTGGTTTATTGATTGGCACCAGTGGATTGTGTGGGTAAGTTGTACCCCTTTAAGCACATAATTACGTAGGAAGAGTGTAACTCCTTTAACGTCTGTGTGGAAGAAAATCTCCACTCTCAGGTTGGAAGCAACAAAATCAGAGACAGCTTTATTCAGGATATGCAATTGCAAGGGAAGAACACGGCTGACAGAGAGCATCTCTGCCTCAGTTTCTCCAAAGTACAAGCAAAATCACACAAGCATTTATACCTCTTTGTGACGTGCATTAATTGAAAACATCTGCATTTTATTTAGGCTATTTGCTATCTATTCCAGTATTTTCTCACTTTCTCTTCTCAAACATCGTTATCTCAAGGCTAGGTCACACTGACTATTCTGCTGTTTTCCACTCGTTTCTGACATTTGCCATGCTCATAGACTCATAGACTCATAGACTCTAGGACTGGAAGGGACCTCGAGAGGTCATCGAGTCCAGTGCCCTGCCCTCATGGCAGGACCAAATACTGTCTAGATCATCCCTAATAGACATTTATCTAACCTACTCTTAAATATTTCCAGAGATGGAGATTCCACAACTTCCCTAGGCAATCTATTCCAGTGTTTAACTACCCTGACAGTTAGGAACTTTTTCCTAATGTCCAGCCTAAATCTCCCTTGCTGCAGTTTAAGCCCATTGCTTCTTGTTCTATCATTGGAGGCTAAGGTGAACAAGTTTTCTCCCTCCTCCTGATGACACCCTTTTAGATACCTGAAAACTGCTATCATGTCCCCTCTCAGTCTTCTCTTTTCCAAACTAAACAAACCCAGTTCCTTCAGCCTTCCTTCATAGGTCATGTTCTCAAGACCTTTAATCATTCTTGTTGCTCTTCCCTGGACCCTCTCCAATTTCTCCACATCTTTCTTGAAATGCGGTGCCCAGAACTTCTACAGGTCTAGCGATATCACAGTTAAGACTTGACAGAACAGTTACTCTGTCTCTGACACTTGAATGGCTGCACTTAAACCCTCTCTTTCTTTCCCTTCTTCCACATCTGTAAACTGGTGTAAAACATACCTCATTGCATGCCTCAACATACATCCTAATCTGTCATAAGGGTCATCGCACTGAAGTGACAGAGAGATATTGAAACTGCTCTCTTTACAATGTCTGCCTTGCTTTGGATGTATACAACATAGCCAGGATAACTCCTCACCTTGCCCAGGGAACATAAAACCATGGTTCCTGCAATATAGTAATAGATTACTTTATTTTAAGCAGTGCTCAGTGTGACACTAGCATGGAGCACAAGGAAGACGTTGATTGTTTGAGCTATGATTGTGCTCGTATTGACCAATGTCTGCAGATATGATAACAACATTGGGCCTGACCCGGACATGGTTTGATTGCTTCCTGGGAGATACGGAGTTGATTTCCACGGAAGTTGAGAAATTTCAGCATATTACAGAAGTCACTCAACACTTTGCACACTTATGTCAATTGTTGGGAGCAGGAAGAACAAACAGACCTGGGCTTCACATAAAGTGAGCCATTTATTAACAACACCTCATGGATATGGGGTTTTTCATACAATAAAACACTTTTTTCTTTTAAATCGAATTATCCTAAGGGTTTCGTTCTTGACCAGATATGGCGCAACCACTGTTAATCCCTCAGATATTTTCTGCAAAATGATTATCACAATAAACTTGTCTGATGATCTAGATTATAGATTTTAGTATGTAGTGCCTTAAGCTGCCTCATTGTAACTCAGAGTTACTTAGCACATCAGAAACCTCCAACCATCCTCATAGCTTAGAAACAAACATTTTTTCATGGACGAATTGCGAGTGGTGTATAATATTCCCTTCTAGGTTACTATCCCACAGATGTTGTATCAATCATACAGTAACTGTTGATTGATTGAGGACTGCTTTTGCTCCAGAGAGGAAAATTGGAGAGGGCTAGGGTATAAGCTTAGAAGATTGCACCATGTGCTTCTCTCCTCAATATTGTATCTAACACCAAAAGGTCCTTTTGGAAGACCATTACAAGTGATAAATTTACTAATTTCCTGGACTCGTGTCACCTGGTTCCAACTCTTTACCATCTGTCAAATTTCATAAAGACTTGAAAAGGGAGCCAACAATTATTTCCTCAGAACATGTTTGTTCCTTTTCCCCTTTGTGACAATAAACCCTTAACAAACAGCATCTGGAGTTTTGGTCTGTGAATGGCTGCCAGTTGTTGCTCAGTAACTAGGGAAACATCTCCTTCCGGTTTGAGCTCCTTCCAGAGTGAGTGGAGCCTGCGGTAGGTCACGTTTCAGTCTTTTGCTTTCATTTCCCCACACGCTGCACTCGTGTAAGCTGTGACACACTCTGGTACTAACAAATTGGTACTGAGGCTGACTGATTCTGTTCTAATACACTACTGCAGAAATTACAGCTGCTAGAGTGACACACAGCGCCGGACAGTACGTTCTCATTTAGTCACAGCGGTGGGGTTCATGCCATGGAATGAAAGTGTCTGTCTGCATTTCCAGTGCGAATATTTTATTTTCAGAAGTCAGTGCTGAATGTAAAATATCCCCTCTGCACTGAACCTAGGCATATGGAAGTAACTTCTTTACACACAGACGCTCCATTCATTTCAGTGTGGTTGCCTGGATGTAATTTAGGGTCAAATTTGGCCCCTTAAGTTTCTAACAGCATACCATGTGGACCAATTCTGTTTATACTGTACTGCAATAACGTCTGAGGCCATGGATGGTAGCTATTTGTTAGCAACTACGTCACAACTTAGGCTGATGATGAACGCTTTGAGAATTAAAGCAAAAGGTGAAAAGAATGACGTAGGGCCTGAATGCACAAGGCACGTCTGGCTCATTTTGTAACACAAACTGGATGGAAATGTTTTCAGAGTTACTGACCCAGGTCTGGCAACCATTCCCTAACCAAGAATCCAGAGACAACATTATCCCAGCCTCACTGGGGGAAGGAACAAATAACTTCTGAGGGAGTAATGACTGTGTCCAGCTGTAGGGATCATTACAAGTTTGTTTGGAACACGGTTGAAAATAAAGAGCTTGAACTACTGTCATTGGTTCAGGATCCCAGAATGAGAAAATTCATTGTTCGTAACGCTTTCCAAAGGGACCTTCAGTCTTAAGAGAGAATATACAATTTGAAATCCCTGAAATACATCCTACTCCTCCAAACTCAGCTTCAGTTTGCCAAGGGAACTTTAGGAGGCACAACGGAAAAGTAGCCATACCCGGGGAGTACTACGGTACAATAGAAGTTGTAGCAAAGCCAGGATCCTTAGGGTACTATAAGGTTCTGATTCCAGACCAAGGCCTAAATACCTGACACTGCTAACGCTAGTGTGACCCATTTATCGCTTCCCAGACACAATGGAACTTCAATTATTACAGGCAGAACTCAGAACCTTGAGGTCAGGTCCTGGCAGGAAAAGAAAATAGAATATTATTTTTCATTCATTTAATATTTATTTTTGGTTTTAAACTCCATTTGTCATTTTCAAATCTGCAGTCCTGGATCCTTAAAATTCCTTCTGTTTATTATGGAAGCTTCCCCTGCTCCGTTACGAACAAACACGTGTTTCGTCTGAGATGACACTTTCTTCAAATGACCCCTTCTTACAGCTCTGTTCTCTAAATCCAATGGGACACTACTTCCTCCTGTTTATCAAGAGTTAACAATGTTCTGGAATATTCTCTCACAAAATGCAGTCCTCTCAAGAAGGCTTCAAATACTGAAGGAAGATCTTACTCCCTCTCCCATGCTTTTCATAATAGATCAGAGAAGTGGCTGATTCCAGTGGTTCCACTAAAGATTCTTTAATTGGGTTGGGTTCACATTTACATACAATTTAAGCATTGCTGTTCACCTTCATAACCAGATCTCAGAGAAACACTGATGGAAGGGGGAAAAAAAGGGCTTTTGAAAATCACCAAATTCAGTGGCGTAGATTAGGGCCAATTCTGCTGTCAGTTACACAAGTGTGAATCTGGAGGAAATCCGCAGAAATCAAACACCTTACAGCTTCCTTCCCCCCCACACCCAGTCATCCTTTGTCTGAAGTCTTGGGAAGCAAGCAGAGAGAGAATCCAAAGAAACAGGTGAGAGGAAAAAATGAAAAATTCAGTTTTCAAATGCAGACCAAATACTAGTAATAAATAACACCTAGCTCTTATGTAGCACTTTACATTTTGCAGATGGGGAAACTGAGGCATGGGAGTGTGAAGTGATGTGCCCAAGGTCACCCACAAATTTCTGTTAAGCCTATACCTGACCTGCTGAGAGCATCTTAATGAGATACAAGTGATCTGAATATGGAGAGAATTATTGGACTATACACCTAAAGGCACTGGGGAAATGCAACAACCCTTGACCTCTGTGGGGGGAGGGGGAAATTGAGGCAATGATAGAAAAAGCCAGTGGAATTGAATGATCTACCTGAACTATGAACAGCAGTGCACAGAACACATCTACGGAAGATCAGCTGAAGCCAATAGTTTCATATGCTGCTCTTTCAATGGTCATGCAAGATGTTTCTAGCACCCTTTAAACAAAAACAGGAGAATACTAGCCAATCAAGTGAGCACGCCTGGCATTCTGGAGAATCCAAGTCAGCTAGGAGGATCTGGGTCCTGCTGAATTCGAAGGGAAGATGATTATGTTAGATCTAGATGGTGATCTATTGGCATGTTGGTTTTAGATTTCTCAAATAAAATAAAAAAATAAAAAAACCATAATATGCCAGACAGAACAGCCTCAGACATTCGTAAGGCTAAAGACCCTGACTCAAGACAGCGCTCACGTATATGCTTGAATCATGTTCTTAAGTCCCATTCACTTCAATGTTATCCCATGGGACTTAAGAATGTGCTTAAAGACTGTCCTGAATAGGAATGGATTCTTGAATCATGGCCATAACCCTGAGGATTGCAGGAGCCAAGAACAATATTGAATTTGAAGGCTGGAAAATCTTCACAGACTTGAGAACAGCAATAGCTGGCAACAGCTAATATTTAACACCCACAAAGCAAGAAAATTCAGAGTCTAGGTTAGGCGTTTGCTTTGCAGTTAACTCACACCAGTGCTGCGCTGGGTGTAATCTGTTTTGAAGTGAGTAAAGGATTTAGTCTTCACTGAGATTAATAGATGTAAGAAGGACTTTGAATGTCCTTTGTTGTGATTTATTGCAGACCTCTAACATCAGCCAACAGTTTCTGGTAAACTGATAAGTCAGTCGATGCACTCAGATTACAATAATTCCACCTGTACGGAAGTGAGTAAACTCCAAAATAGGGGCAAAAGAAACAGAGTTTATAGCTGTGGTGGTTGTTTCGGCCTTGGATTAAATCCACAACAAATGAAGATTTATTTAAAATAAGTAACTGAAGGCCTCTTTAATTCAAAGGATGCCTATGACAACAGCCAGGGTTGGAAACTGGCTCCTGTGGGCTGGACTCAGATGGGTGGCAATGGAGCTGAAACCACGCGTTGTGATAGATAGGACACAAGCCTATCTTGAAACAATTGCATTTAACGTCACTGGATTTAATGCAAGGTTATCTCTACATTTGAAGTTTTCATGCTTTCAAGGGCTGGCTGAAAGATCATTATACTGAGATGGGCCAGACAACATGGACCCACAGGATGTTCTATCTGTGTGTGTTCCTGGCTCTCTGGGTGGGGTCCCCTCTGGAATCTCAAATTACTAGGGAGTGATTCATTCAAAATCCCAAAGCTGCCTATGCAGATACCAGCCCCTTTGAGGCTTGGCCCCCTGGGGGAAAGGAGCAGGGACTGGTTATGCCTGTTTTCAGGAGGCTTGAAGACAAAAGATTTCTGGATATAAAGAGTTTAAATGGTCTCAGGTTCCTTCCTTCCTGTTTCAAAAAAATACGCATGACCTTTTGTCCAAGGGTGAACCCAATCCTGTTGAAGGGTTGGAAGGACTTTGACCTGCCAGATTTCCCCCCTGTGAATGATGGGCGACTTCTCATATAAATAATGTCTATTTAGACATTTCTTTTGTTTTTATATGTTGTCCCTCTATGCTTTGATCCTTAAATTAATGTACTCTGCTTTGGAAGAGCTGTGTGGTCACTGGTAACTGCTGGCAATCCCTGGTCATAGCCTTTGGAGCGAAAGCAAAGTGCAGGAGTGAATGTTAGTTAGACTTGCTGGGGAGAATCACAATGCAATCAAGGGGACTGCAAGTCTAAATCCCTGGCCCTGCAAGAGAAGGGACATGGGTCCTTGTCCAGAGAGAGAGGTGATGGCTGGAAACCCGAGTTCTGAGAAGGCATTCCTTGAGCAGACCATGAACAAGACGCAGTTACGCTAAAACTGTGACCGTTGTTTCCTTAAAAGCTGTGGCCAGATTCCTTTCTAGAATTAGAGATGGAAAGCTGAGAGTTACAAAGATACCTATAATTATGGCCAAAGTCGGAAGCAGGACTCAAGTGGGTGGCAAAAGCAGCTGCAACCATGTTGCTTGGAGTTCTCCCTTCAAATGTCAATTCTACAATTACGTAAAGAAAACAAAAAGGTACAATCATTCAAGAAAGTCCTTGTGGTTTAGGTGCTAGTTCAGTGTCTTATTGCATTGGTGAACTCTGCAGTCTCTTTGCAAGGGTAGATGCACAGCACATTAGAGCCATACTATCCTCCTGCAGGATGGTAACATCTCCTTGAGAATCTGACACCATAGGAGTAGAAATATGGGAGGTGAAACTGAGCAGCAGAAAGGGTGGGGATAGCAGAGGAAGACTGGGGTTTTCAGAATCTCCAGAAACCCCCTGCAGAACCAAGAAGATATTTATTTGTTTTTGATTCCTTTAGATGCCAATTTATTTGTAGTCAAAACAGCTGATGCTCTGACTGAGGTAAGTCCTTGGCTGAGAGTGGGCTAGTAAACATGAGATCCATGCAGTCATACTATACACAAATCAGTGCACATCTCTTAAGTTTGCAGAGATAGAGTCTCTTGGCTACTAAGATAGATTTGCCATGTGTTGCCAAGACCAGTCTGGAAAATAACTAAAATTCCAATTTGGATGGCAAAGTCCCTCTATTTTTAATTTTAGGATCACTCAGTGAAGAAGTGGGAAATGTAAAGGCAGTGGAGAAGCCCTGTGTTTCTAGATCTAGCATTGTGGCCTTTTAACAAGACCAGGCCCATCTGGCCTTCATATGCAAAGCATACCCCAGAATTAGAATTCTCCTGGTATGCTGTCCATCCTGCACAGCAAGGGGAACTCCACAAAGAAGTTGTTGAGCTCATGAACCTTGAATTCCATTTGAGTTTGTTATTACTGGGGATAAATAGACTGCAGAACTCATTGCCATTGGAAGTTATCAAGGCCAAGAATTTAGTGAAATTCAAGAAAGATTGGAAATTTATATGGATAACAAAAATAACCAGAGGTTACAATAATTAACAAAAATTTTGGAAGGGTTATTAAGCCTCATGCTTCAACACTCAAGCCAATCTCTAGCTACTGGCGATCAGAACAAGACCTAATATGTGGGATAATAAGTTCCTTGTCTGTCTAACTGTGGGGTTCTTACACCGTCTTCTGAAGCTTCTGGCAGCTGGCCACTGTCTGACAGGACACTGGACTAGATGGGCCTCAGGTCCAATCCAATATGGCAACTCCTGTGTTCTGTTGTTGGGCTTTGGTATGAAAGTTTTGAATGTCTCTGATCCTTGTCACAAACAATTCTCTTTGAAATGTTGGGGAGTGTTAACACCTGCTTGCTTAACCACAACTGTCATCGACAGACCATGTTCTTATGGTTTAAAAGAAAGGCTGATGAGGCTTCTGTTCACAAGAACATTGCTAGACCCAGCTATTTTATGTTTTACATACAGGCCTGTCATAAACAGATAGTAGGAGTTAATAGAACAGAAGTACTTTATATCTCTTTTGCCTGTAAAGGGTTAACAAAATCAGTGAGCCTGGCCAGAGGACCAATCAGGGGACAGGATACTTTCAAATCTTGAGGGAGGGAAGTTTTTGTGCGTGCTGTTAGTTTTTGGTTGTTGTTCTCTCTGGGTTCTGCGAGTGACCAAACATGCAACCAGGTTTCTCTCCAATCTCTCTGATACAGTCTCTTATATGTCCAGAATAGTAAGTACTAGGTAGATAAAGCAAGTTAGGCTTATGTTTGTTTTCTTTATTTGCAAATGTGTATTTGGCTGGAAGGAGTTCAAATTTGTATTTTGCTGAAAGGATTTTAATTTGTACTTGAATACTTAGGCTGGGAGGGTATTCCCAGTGTCTATAGCTGAAAGATCCTGTAACATATTCCATTTTAAAATTTACAAAGATAATTTTTACTGTTTTTCTCTCTTTAATTAAAAGTTTCTTGTTTAAGAACCTGATTGTTTTTTTTTATTCTGGTATGAGACCCCAGGGGATGGGGTCTGGATTCACCAGGGAATTGGTGGGGAGAAAGGAGGGAAGGGGGAGAGAGAGGCTAATTTCTCTCTGTGTTAGGATTACTGTCTCTCTCAGGGAGAATCTGGGAGGGAGGAAGGTGCATTTTCCTCTCTGTTTAAGATTCAAGGAGTTTGAATCACAGTGATCTTCTAGGGTAACCCAGGGAGGGGAAGCCTGGGAGAGGCAATGGTGAGGGAAAGGGTTTACTTTCCTTGTGTTAAGATCCAGAGGGACTGGGTCTTGGGGGTCCCCGGGCAAGGTTTTGGGGGGACCAGAGTGTACCAGGCACTGGAATTCCTGGTTGGTGGCAGCGCTACAAGTACTAAGCTGGTAACTGAGCTTAGAGGAATTCATGCTGGTACCCCATCTTTTGGACACTAAGGTTCAGAGTGGGGAATTATACCATGACAAGGCCCAATTTTTCAAAATGGAATTCTATTTGTGCAGACGATCTGCATGTTCTGTTTTTGGCACATTGTTACAAAACACAAGTGATAGAGTTGATTGCCCACACAAACTGAGAGAAAATGGGTTTTCTGCATGGAAATTCTATCAGCATGTTGGATATGTGATAGTACATGGAAAAACTGCACATGTAAATGATTGTGCACACAAAGCACGTGCATAAATGGGTATCAGGTTGGGGCACTGGTGAAACTGTGACACTTACAGGCCAGTTTCAACGTGGATCAATTTGGACAAGGTCCTAGAAAGAGCAATTGTTGTGTATTTTGTGAATATCTAGACAGTGTGATAAAATTCATCTGGATTCACACATGGTTACTACACAGATAGACAGTGCTACTGTATGTCATGTATAAATGATCTCCTACTCTCCTCCACCACCACCCTGCCCCGTATTCCTAACCAGGAATTTGAGAATTGCTTCTACTTCAATTGTCTTAACGAACACCTTCCAGTGCATGTGTCTAAGTTCAAAGACAAGAACCTCAGCCCATGATGATGCAGGACTATGAGTGCTTTACTTAGTTCAGAGTGGTCATGTTTGCAAAAATGACAGATATTTACTAACAACAAGTCTTGACGGGTTAATTGCAGGTTCTTGAAATCTGAGACAATTCCACACACAATTCCTTTCCAACAATGCCTTTTTCTTAATCCTTTAGAAAATACTAAGAGGTTTAAGAGTGTAAACTCCAGTGTTACAACACACATTTGGGCTTGCAAAATCAGTTAACTGACCGTTTGGGTGCACTGTAAACGGATGCAAATCCGCAAGACGGTCATCCACATATCACTTCAGCCATCTGCCAAGTGCTCCTTACATTTATTTCCATGTGCAGTCGTAGAATTAGATCAAGATGTTCTGACCCAGGTGCACATGAGCGGTGGCCCTCAGTGAGAGTGAGCAAGCCTTAAGTAACTAAAAATGAGAGAAAGTTGCTGCAGGTTGCATTATCATTATCTTTTCGTAATATGACACCCTTTGCCAGGCCATTAGGAACCAGTGAATTGTTGCCCTTCCAGTGTGGATCTGTGGGCAATAGTTTGTTCACAATGTGCAGGAAAGGGAGGGCTGAATTATGAACAGAGTTATAAAAGCTGGCATTGTTTAAGGATTAGTTCTCAAGAGGTCAGAAGGGTGTGAACAGCTCCCTGGGGTTTGAAATCTGCTAGCGCAACAGAAACGGCCAAGAAATGAAGAGAAAAAGAGAAGAGAAAGAGCAGTGACAAGAAAACATTTCCTCCAAGATGTTTTTGGTGCCTGTCACAGGGTGACTTGCCTGTTTAAGGGGAGTCAGGGCCTCATTTACCTGTGACTGCCTTTTGAAGGCCCACTGTTGTAATGATTGGGCCTACACATTTAGCCTAAATTGGGAGCTGCATTGTGGGAAAGCAGAGAAGAATTTACAATATGTTCTAGCCACACAATGATGAATGTTCAGAAGAAAAGGTGCAAAAGGGACAGAGACTGAATTAGTTCAAAGAGGCCTACCGATATAACTCCAGTACTGTATTAAGATAATGTCTCAAACGAAAGCAGCGTGGGCCTGGGATGTCAATGGATCAAAACTGGAGTGTCAGAAATTAGGCCTATTTGGCAAAGAAAATAATGAGGGGATGGGCTATTCCATCCATTGCCCTCTTTCTGGAGTCCTCAAAGAGGGACAGACGGGCACTGGATGGATGATGCATCACTGGCTTACTGGGAAAACATGAAAAGGAGAAGGAGCGAGCTTCACTTCATGGCTGCCACCCCACTGTCTCCTGAGACCATGGGATCCACCATGATACCACTGTGCCTGCATTGTCTTGATTCTGAGAGATATCCTGATGAGACTGGGCCAGAGAGAGAAAGCAAGATATACTGCCTCTGGTTAAATCCCAATCACCTAGGATATGTGACTGCCTGATCTCTGTGCTACTGCCCACTCCCCTCCCATTGCATTCTTTTCCTTCCTTACCTGATTTCTTCTCTTTCCTATCTCTGTTCTTTTCCCTTCTGTCTCAAGAGAGTCTGGCTTAGCCAGCCAAGAGAGCATTGCCTGCAACGCTGCTGTAAGCCTGCAACCAGAAAGGCAGCTAAAAGCAGTGCTTTTGACAGCCCAATGCTAGGCTGAGTTTGCCAGTTCCCAGGGGGCTGATAAAACCTTGTGCTGTGCCGTGTTTTTCCAGTAGGAAGGCTGATAGCAAGAGAGAGCCAGCACCAGAAACAGAAGCTGCATTTTCTATCTTGCTGGTCTTTTCTTTCCCTGGCTGTGTTTGTTTGTCTTGTCTTGTCTTCTGGGAAACAGGATTGGACTTAAATAACAGCAGCTCCAGCCCACTTCTTCTAACGTCTCTTTTCCACAAAAGAACAATAATTGTCATCATCCTTGACAACCATCCAGAAGACTGTTAAGCAAGGGGGCAGAGTAGATTTTTCTAAAAAGTTCCCTCACGCTAAAGGGAATGGGAACATGGGATGTTGTTAAACATTAAAGCCCTATTTAATCCTTTACATTTCAAATGCTCTGTCTACCCCCCACATCTTTAACAAAGTGTTTAAAGGATTTTTAATGGTGTTTGCGCCATGGTACGGAGCAGGCTGAGGTCTCTGTATCCTGCCTCAGACCTTGTTCAAACCTGTTTGCCAAGGTGATGTTAACACCAGAATCCCTCCTAGGACTGCTCCAGACTCCTCAAGTGTCCCTGTTTAAGAACCCCCACGGCAGAACCATGCCCTCAAGCATAACTTCTGATCAGATTAGAAAACTATCAGTGTAGGACCTTATATGGGGTTTGTAGGGGGGAGTGGATGAATATTTAGGCCTGATAGAAGCCAGCTGTGAATTTTAAGAATCTGTTCTGAGAATATTTAACAGCATATGCATAAGCAGAACTGCACGTGCATAAGAAATTGCAGAGTAATCATGTTTCTGAAGAAAATAAAGGGAAGTAGCTGAAAAGCTAGAAAAGACTAAACCTCTACTGAACAGGGAGGAGAGTTAACATGGAAATAAGAGACTAAAACATATGTAGAAGAAAAACCAAAAAGTTATAAAGAAGTTTGTATTGTATTGCTGGAAGCAACTATAATGAAATTGTCCTGATGAGCCACCCCCTTGTAAGTAATTGAGCACTACTTCTGAGTGTTTTGCCTTAATTTGTTAGCCAGGGGTTCTCAAACTGTGAGTTGGGACCCCAGACTGGGTCACAACCCCTTTTTAACGTGGTCACCAAGGCTGGTGCTAGACTTGCTGAGGCCGAAGCCTGAGCTCCACTGCCCAGAGCTGAAGCTGAAGCCTGAGGGCTAAAGCTCTGAGTGCCAGAGCTCAGGTTTCAGCTCCAGCCCATGGGGATGAGGCTCAGGTTACAGGCCCCCCGGCTGGAGGGGCAGGGCTTGGGTGGGCTCAGGCTTTGGTTCCCCACCCGGGGTTGTATAGTAGTTTGAGTTGTCAGAAGGGGGTCAAGGCATAGACAGTGACTCAGTGGGTGCTCTGGGGCAAGAGCACTCATGGGGAAAAAATGGTGGGGGTTAGCATCCACCAGCAGCCCCCACATCAGCACCTCTCCCCCACCCCCAATGCCTCCTGCCCGTGGGCCCTGTGGATCAGCACCTTCCTGTCCCTCCTGCCTGCCATGAACAGCTGTTTTGCAGAGTGCAGGAGGCTGGGAGGGAGGGAGGAGCGAGGATGTGGCACTCTCGGGAGAGGGGATGGGAAGAGGCAGGGCTGGGGTGGAGTAGGGGCAGGAAGAGCTTGGGTGCGTTAGGGTCTTGTGGGGAAGGGTGGAGCTGGGGTTTGAGCACCCCCCAGCACTTTTAAAAAGTTAGCACCTGTGGGTCATGATGCAATGAAGCTTGAAAACCACTCTGTTTCGCTTAGTCATCTGCTGAGTCTCTCTCACTCCAACAGGTTGCACACTCTGGTTTTGGCAGTTACTCAGAGGTTGGTTAGAACTGGCTAACCACTGCACTCCCATGCTGCATGCACTCCGAGGTGATATTTCTTCATCCTCAACCACTGTGAGTCCAATGTTTTTTCCTCCCGATACACATTTACTGCAGTGCTCCTGAGCATGAATGCAGTAGCACTGCAACTCCTTTGACTGGACACATTTTGTTGCATTCATACTGTACAGAAGTATTCACAGCTGTGAGGTATTCACCCTTTTCTTGTTTTCACAACACCTCTCTTCAAAGCTTAACTACTTATATGGATAAAATGCATGTGCGAAATATTTTATATGAACAAACTTCTAGGTGAAATCAGCCATCTTTATTCACCTGCTTCTTATATACTTTCACCACTAGGTGACAGTACATTTGAAACATTGCAATTAGGATTAAATTTGGCAATTAGTCAATTTATACCAGAGCAGAAGTCAGCCCATGATTCTGGTAGCATGTGTAATTTTGTGGGCACATGAATGATAAAAGAGAGGTGTCATTCATTTCGTAAAAATCTGCAGAATTGTATCTTCAATGATACCAAGCTCTGTGGCACGGCAAGGGGAACTTGCTTCCCCCTCAACCTCCAGGTCCCCCAATTGGTGGAAACTTTGATAAACAGTGTCATCAGAAATGCTTCTAGTTGGGTATACAGTAGAACCTCAGAGTTACCAGCTGACCAGTCAACCACACCCCTCATTTGCAGCTGGAAGTACACAACCAGGCAGCAGAGACCCAGAAAACCTAAATACTTTACAGAAATGTGTTAAACATAAAAGTTACTACAAAAATAAATGGAAAGTTTACAAAAAGTTGAAGGTAGGGAAACTGTTTCTGTTCTAGTTTCATTTAAAATCATATGGTTAAAAGGAGCATTTTTTTCTTCATTGCAGGCAATGCTCTCTTTTCTTCTGCATAGTAAAGTTTCAAAGCTGTATTAAGTCAGTGTTCAGTTGTAAACTTTTGAAAGAACAATCATAACATTTTGTTCAGAGTTACGAATAACCTTCATTCCCATGGTGTTTGTAACTGAGATTCTACTGTAATCTAAAAACTCTTCCTTCCATGAACGCAATGGTACCAAAAGATGACAAACCTAGAACATATATATTGGAGAAAATGTTTAAAAGTCAACTTTATAAAATTATCTTTTAACACAAGCATGTCAAACATGCAGCCCTCAAAGCTAAATTGCGGCCCTTGACTGACACTACTGTGTTATCAGTTAATGCTCAGAACACAATACTGGATTAATTTTGTTAATGGCACAGAATGGAAGGAGTGCTTCAATTTAGTTTCCCATCATCAGCAGCAAAAAAGTAGTGATTCGGTGATATTAGTTAGCAGCTTTATTATGCCAAAGGCATTGTAATGAGGCATTAGTTAAGATATCAGGATCTAGCCAGAAATTACTGGAATACAAATGGCACGCAAAGTTACATAACATACATTACACATCATAATTCATTACAATCCCAAAATAATTTATTGCAAAATCCTTGTCTATACTTTGGTCTTGATCATTTTTAGGCATCAATGGGTGGGATAAAGAGTACTGACTATTAGGTGAATTTTTGGAGAATACCATCTGGGAAGAAATGGTTAAACAACGCTTGGTGGCACTTTCCATACTATAAAGAAGTGCACCCACAAACTGAATTTGTCAAGGTCGGAAAGGGAGTACATTAAGCATCAGGAAGAATATTGAAGATGCCGGGACAAGTGCCACCCGAGGACGAGACTCGCCCTAGACTAGGTTTCGTGGCATGAGTTTTGAGAAGAACACCTGCTTCTTCTGTGGTAAGCCCAAGGGCATCCATTAAGCACAGTTTTAACACCTAAGTAGGGTTACTAATTCTGGTTGGACATATTCCTGGAGATTGCATCACATGACTATATTTAATTAAAGATTCACCTTTAATTTCTGAGCACTACACTACAATCCTGGAGGGTTGGGAACCCTACACATATGACAAGTGAAAAAATCAGTTAGTCACTCTTAGTGAGAACGTTGCATGGGACATCAAGTTAAATGGGTGCATTGATCCAAAAGATGCCCACACATATGGCATTGAGTATCACGCTGAGTGTTACAGCAAGAATGTATGTCACATGTTGCATCAAAAGCAACAGAAACAAATACTGATTTCTACTACTGCAAACTGTGCACCTCCACTGGAATTCATAATCTAATGGACCAGAACGTGGAGGTGATGGCCAATGGAGAGGCTAAGTACAGAGAAGTATGTGCTTTGAATGGGATTGAAGAGGAACGAATGCTGAGCAGAAAGGCTCTTACAGCACTTACTGAAGATGAGCTGTGGGATATGGACGTAATTTTTAGCAGTCCCATCATGAAATGATTCACAGCCCATGTCCTTAAAAACTGAAAAAGACATGGCCCTATCAAAAGGCAGAAGAACGAACTGATGTCAGTGATATGAAGATCCTGTTTGCAGCTGCTAAAAAAATAAGTGTATTTATTTACAGAGAACCATTTTGTCCTGCATGTGGAAGCTCCAAGGATCCAAACCTGAAAACATAATGCATGACCTGGACTACTTCTTCAAGTGGTGCACTCATGGTCGCAGTGCCTTCAGCACCAGTGAGTAGAGCATAAGGCTCCTGATTTATCACAAAGCCTCATGTATAAGTGCTTGAGAGAAAAGGCAGATTTCCAACCCACACAGAACTGTGCAGCATGTGTAATCGATCACTACAAGCGGCTGTTGGCTTAACAATTCATGTAAAAAATAGCAGCAAGTTCCACATGCAGCTTATGCACAGCATTGACTCCTCCATTGGCTACAACCAGCTACTTAGCCTAGAGGCTGCACTTGCAAATGAGGTTCTTCACACACATGGAATTGAACGAAGGGTTGTACGTTTCCCCAGGTCTCCTCAAGGGGAAATTTATATTTTGCGTGGCAGATAACAGACTCCAGAGGGAGAAAAAAATCATTGATTATGTCTTCAGCTGACAAGATAGAAGACCTACCCTGAAATGATTCAGACACCCAGGACACACCATACCACACCATTTCAGGAGATGGATACATTCCAACATGCTACGTTCTAACATGGTCCGCCTTTAATTCAGCATTACTGAAGGTGTCAGAGCAAATGATCCATGTATGCATCCTCCCAATCATATCTACTATCCCAGGGATCACTCAGTTTGCTCAGAAAAATCATCACCAAACAAGGGCTGCATCGATACCTTCTATCAAGAGGACAAATTATCAAGCAATGGAATGGCTCAAATGCATCCAGAACTGCCCTCCCCTCTCAGACATGGGTGGGTCTCCTGAATCAATCCTTCAGCTAGTCTTATATTCATGCACAAAGAGCAGATGCTCACCACCCTGTTTGGTGAGTGCGGCGTGGACGATGCTCAGTATGACATGTCTAGCAGTGGTGCCCTAGACAGAAATGACTTATGAGGGATTTGATGAATATATATGTTTTCAGTCCTATATGCCAAGGCTAACTTCCCTGGAACTGCCAAAGATCAACGTCTTTCCATGTCATAAATGCATCCCTGTGTTAAAGTAGGATTTTAAGAAGTTGTTTTTTAAACATTTTTTCCAATACGTATCTTTATAAATATTGTTCTAGCTTTGTCACCATTTGGTATCATTGTATTTGTGGGAGAAAAGGCTTTTGAATGACATCTGACTCAATCCACTTCTGACAATGCTGTATTATCAAAATTTCCAAGTAACAGAGGACCTGGATCTGAGGGGGCAGTGAGTCCCCCCCCCCCGACGCCACTGAAATTAGGATTCTGTAGATTTTTACGAACCAAAATGACATCTCCCTTACCTTTCTATCATTGGCATTCTGTGGGCAAGTTATTGTGCTACATTATACGCCCAGACCAATCTAGAATAGGCCTGTGGCATTTCTTCTCTACACACCCAGCCTAGTCCTTTGCAGTGACCCGCCCCTACAAGGACAAAGAGTGGGAGCCCCAGTCTTGGCCTGAGCTTGTGATTTCTACTTAGGTGAGAATTGTTGCTTAACAATATAAAGGTGTCTTCAATGTCTCCATTTCAGTGGCAATGGCTAAAATGCCCTGGCAGAGCTCTGGGCAGAGCAGGTTACCTTCGACCTATGGCATGTGCTACCATTTCATATCATTCCTCTCTTCCTTCCATCCAGAATTCTGAGAATGATACATTAGTGTCATATTTGTTAGCATTTTAGGGGGGACCTACATGCAATGGGGGTGGTGGTGGTGGTGATAGAAGTATGAAGAGGTAGCACATATTTCCATGCTGTCACCTTTCTTGTTAACAATGACCTCATTAAATATAAAGAATTGTTACCCTTGACTTACATGGATTTGTGCAATAAGACTATTGACATCCTATCCTAGCATAACTTCCTGTGTTGCAAAGAAACCACAGCGCCGGAAGTCCAGCTGCCAACTGATCTGCCGTGAAATCTGTGGAATACATTTGTTGAGCAGTGTTGTTATCACAGAGCTGCGACTGGAAAATACCACGGGAAAGGAGGTGGAGATGGGATGGGGAAAGAGTTCTGAAGGGAAATGAACTTCCAGAGCCTTTGGGGAATTCCACAGTTCCTTTTGAACATGCATGAGCCTGCTCAGCAGAAACTCAATACACATCTGGAATGGCAGGTAGCTTTGGAATTGCCAGAAATTGTGTCACATTAGTACAGGTACTTAGTGCTCTTTGCAATTAGGTTGGGGTGTGAATACAGGAGAAGTTTATGGGGACTTTGGGTTTCACAACGTAAGAGCCACAAGAAAGTAAGGTGAGAAGATCACATATTTAGATATTTAGCTCATAAGAGCATCAAAATAAACTGTTAAAATGAAAAAGGCACAATCTCTCCCATCCAGCCCAAAGGGCAGCAGAGCTCTGTATTGCCCCTTACAGAGGGCTCTGTGAAAATTACACAAACTAGCCTTCAGTTTGTTGGCATGCAGGCATGCTTGTTAGTACAACTTAGTAGATTTTAACAGCTTGGAATTTTGAGAGTAGTTCTGCTCCAAGGATTAATCTGGATGTTTTTCTTGGTTGATCATTACCACTGTAATTGATTGGTGCATAAAGAGTTATCAAAATAGTGACCAAATAAGGTACCTGCACATGAACAAAAGTTTCTCCCTACCATGATGAAGTATGTTCCTCAGGGCATTTTAAATTGATCAGGCCCATTTTGTTACCACACCAGTTGATATCATGGTTCTAAGTGGCACTCCCACAAGCCAATAAAATCTTTAACTGCAGCCATATTATGCCCAAAAGGATGGGTCACTCTTTCTGACCTGGTAGACTCATGCATGGCAAAATCATCCAGCTTTTGGCAGGGATTGACCTAGACCTGAACACCAAATCCAATGACTCCTCTAAATCTGGGGCAAGTTCAGATTTGAATCTGGATCCACGCTCCATAGTTTGGTTGATCACTGACAGTAAGAATTGATCCACTGGGTCACTACTCTCAAGGACATGAAAGGCCCACTGTGTACACCCAGTTTGCAGGTAACAGTTCTTATACAAAACAAACACCCAGTGTCCATCTCTTACATTGCTATGCAGAGCCATCCCATCGGCATCAGTCCCATACAGCATGTTACGAAACACCATGTTCCTTCCAGTGCAAAAGCTTTTTTGATAGAGGAGATGGACTGTGTCGTTTACACAAAAAGAGACCAGAGTCATAACCGTTCCCCTATGTGGAAGTCCCACTGAAGTCAAAGACAGTTCCTCAAAGGAAATAGCTAGCTCATCCCCTTGCTACCTCCACTGAGAAATTGATTACAGACAGGCATTCATTTGACTCACATGGATTCAACACCGAGAATCTCTTTTAAAATAATTTTTTATTGGAATATAGTCGCAGAAAAGCAGTGAGAGACGGTACAGTAATTGAGCAGCTGACTTACACACTAATCGCAGCTCTCTGGTCTGGAAAGATCAGTGATTTCTGGGAAGTATTGAAAACTTTTTAAATGTTAGGCTGTCACTTGACATTTCAGGGGTTGGTTGTTTTTCCCCACTGGCTTCCTCTATCATTTCTTACCCAGTTTTCTTTAAACTTGGATGGGTGCAGGAAGGAGCGTAAGGGATGTTTTTTTCACAACTACACAGTGTGGTCTTAATTGTGCGCCTATTGAAGGCGAGCGCAGTTTTAACCCTGACTTAATTGGGAACAGGGTAGGACCAATGCGATCAATTCTAAAAATCCCAAGCAAATAAAATAAAAATACAAAAACCTAACTCATTCCTCAGCAAGTCACTGGCTGACGGAATTTGTATCAAGATTCTCTTATGACTAAAGACCTTCTAATGTGTGCTTCTGTCAGCTATCTTCTGGTTTGCCAAATCCTTCAGTTTTTTCCAATTATTTTTTCCTAGTGAAAATCCAGATGTTTTTAAAGTCTGTGATTAAAATTATGTAATTTGTTTGCAAACAAAATGCTCTTTTATCATAACCTTATTCCCAGATTCTGGACCTTAGCGTCCAAAATTTGGGGGTTAGCATGAAAACCTCCAAGCTTAGTTATCAGCTTGGACCTGGTACTGCTGCCACCACCCAAAAAATTAGAGTGTTTTGGGGCACTCTGGTCCCCCTGAAAAACCTTCCCTGGGGACCACAAGACCCAAATCCCTTGAGTCTCACAACAAAGGGAGATAATCCTGATTCCCTTCCCCCCTCCAGGTGCTCCTGGAGAGATACACAGACACAAGCTCTGTGAAACTACGCAGAGTGAGTCCCCCTCTCCGTTCCCAATCCTGGAACAAAAGCACTTTCCTCTTCACCCAGAGGAAATGCAAAATCAGGCTAGCAATCCAACACACAGCTTTCCCCTGATTTCTTCCTCCCACCAATTCCCTGGTGAGTACAGACTTAATTTCCCTGAAGTAAAGAAAAACTCCAACAGGTCTTAAAAGAAAACTTTATATAAAAAAAGAAAGAAAAAATACAAATGTTCTCTCTGTATTAAGATGATACAACACAGGGTCAATTGCTTAAAAGAATATTGAATAAACAGCCTTATTCAAAAAGAATACAAATCAAAGCATTCCAGCACTTATATTCATGCAAATACCAAAGAAAAGAAACCATATAACTTACTATCTGATCTCTTTGTCCTTACTCTTAGAAACAGAAGACTAGAAAGTAGAAAGTACTTCTCCAAAGCTCAGAGAAGCAGGCAGGCAGACAAAAGACTCAGAGACACACTTCCCTCCACCCAAAGTTGAAAAAATCCGGTTTCCTGATTGGTTTTCTGGTCAGGTGTTTCAGGTGAAAGAGACATTAACCCTTAGCTATCTGTTTATGACACGCCCCCCCAAATTGCAGACAGTGGGGAAGCTCACTGGCGGCAATTTCCTTCTAGAACTTGAAAATAAACAGATTAATACAACACATGCACCTTTACATATACTACTAAGTATATAACTAACAGACTTTTACATTTTAAGAACACTTTTTAACTACTGGATTCTGGGAAACTCTCACGGGAGAGTGCATCAGCAACTTTGTTAGAAGCTCCTGTGATGTGTTGAATTTCAAAATCAAAATCTTGGAGAGCTAAACTCCAACGAAGAAGTTTTTTGTTGTTCCCCTTGGCAGTATGAAGCCACTTTAGTGCAGCATGGTCAGTTTGTAGTTGGAACCGCCGTCCCCAAACATATGGGCGTAGCTTTTCCAGGGCGTACACAATGGCATAGCATTCCTTTTCACTGACTGACCAGTGACTTTCCCTGTCAGACAGTTTCTTGCTGAGAAACACGACAGGATGGAAGTTGTGATCTGTTGCTTCCTGCATGAGTACTGCTCCTATACCACGCTCAGATGCATCCGTGGTTACTAGGAATGGCTTGTCAAAGTCCGGGGTCCTGAGCACAGGGTCCGACATGAGCGTTGCCTTAAGCTGGGTAAAGGCTTTTTGACACTCATCAGTCCACTTAACGGCATTTGGCTGGGTCTTTTTGGTCAGGTCGGTCAATGGGGCAGCGATTTGGCTGTAGTGTGGTACAAATCGCCTGTAGTATCCGGCCAAGCCTAAGAAGGATTGGACTTGCTTTTTGGACCGTGGGACAGGCCACTTTTGGATAGCATCCACTTTGGCCTGTAGGGGGTTTATGGTTCCTCGACCCACCTGGTGCCCCAGGTAAGTCACTCTGTTTTGGCCTATTTGACACTTTTTGGCCTTAACAGTTAGTCCTGCCTGCCTGATGCGCTCAAAGACCTTTTCCAGGTGTAGTAGGTGTTCGGGCCAGGAGTCTGAAAAAATGGCCACATCATCGAGGTAGGCAACTGCAAATTCTCCCAGTCCAGCTAGTAGACCGTCTACCAGCCTCTGGAAGGTGGCGGGTGCATTTCGAAGGCCGAAAGGAAGGACATTGAATTCATACACCCCCGCATGGGTGACGAATGCTGACCTCTCCTTGGCGGGTTCATCTAGTGGTACTTGCCAGTACCCCTTGGTTAAGTCTATTGTAGAGATGAACTGGGCACGTCCCAACTTTTCCAATAGCTCATCAGTGCGTGGCATTGGATAGTTGTCCGGACGAGTTACCGCATTTAGCTTACGGTAGTCCACGCAAAAGCGTATTTCCCCATCTGGTTTGGGTACCAGAACCACTGGAGATGCCCATGCACTGGTAGATGAGCGGATTATACCCATCTGTAGCATGTTCTGGATCTCCCGTTCTATAGCAGCTTGGGCATGAGGAGACACCCGGTAGGGTGGGGTTCTGATTGGGTGAGCATTACCTGTATCAATGGAGTGGTATGCCCGTTCAGTCCGTCCTGGGGTGGCTGAGAACAATGGGGCGAAGCTAGTGCACAGCTCCTTGATTTGTTGCTGCTGCAGACGTTCCAGGGTGGTTGAGAGGTTCACCTCTTCCACGCCACCGTCTTTTTTCCCGTCGTAGCAGACACCGTCAGGCCACTCAGCATCATCTCCCTGGACTGTAAACTGACAAACCTGTAAGTCTCTGGAATAGAAAGGCTTGAGAGAATTAACATGGTACACTTTAGGCTTTAGTGAGGAATTGGGAAATGCTATGAGGTAGTTCACAGCTCCCAGGCGCTCTTGGACCGTGAATGGCCCTTCCCATGATGCTTCCATCTTATGGGCCTGTTGCGCCTTCAAGACCATAACCTGGTCTCCTACCTTGAAGGAACGTTCTCTGGCATGTCTGTCATACCAGGCCTTTTGCTCTTTTTGAGCATCCTTTAGGTTCTCTCTAGCAAGGGCTAAAGAGTGTCGGAGGGTGCTTTGTAGGTTGCTTACAAAGTCCAGAATGTTAGTTCCTGGAGAAGGCGTAAACCCCTCCCATTGCTGCTTCACCAACTGTAATGGCCCCTTAACCTCGTGACCATACACAAGTTCAAATGGTGAAAACCCTAAACTGGGATGTGGTACAGCCCTGTAGGCAAACAGCAACTGCTGCAACACTAGGTCCCAATTATTGGAGAATTCGTTGATGAATTTTCTTATCATGGCCCCCAAAGTTCCATTGAACCTTTCCACCAGGCCATTGGTTTGATGGTGGTACGGGGTGGCAACCAAGTGATTCACCCCATGAGTTTCCCACAGTTTTTCCATGGTCCCTGCCAGGAAATTAGACCCTGAATCTGTAAGGATGTCAGAGGGCCAACCTACCCTGGCAAAGATGTCTGTTAGGGCCAGGCACACAGTGTTAGCCCTGGTGTTGCCTAGAGCTACTGCTTCTGGCCATCGGGTAGCAAAGTCCACTAAAGTCAGTACGTACTGCTTTCCTCTGGGCGTCTTTTTTGGGAAAGGGCCCAGAATATCCACAGCTACTCGCTGAAATGGGACCTCAATTATGGGGAGTGGCTGGAGAGGGGCCTTGACCTGGTCTTGAGGCTTTCCCACTCTTTGGCATACCTCACAAGACCGGACATACTTGGCAACATCCTTGCCCATCCCCTCCCAGTGGAAGGACTTCCCCAACCGGTCCTTGGTTCTGTTCACCCCAGCATGGCCACTGGGATGATCATGGGCTAAGCTTAAGAGCTTCTCCCGGTACTTAGTTGGAACCACCAACTGTTTTTGCGGCTGCCATTCTTCCCGGTGTCCACCAGAAAGAATTTCCTTGTATAAAAGTCCTTGGTCTATAACAAACCGGGATCGATTAGAAGAGCTGAGAGGCGGTGGGGTGCTCCGTGCCGCCGCCCAAACTTTCTGAAGGCTGTCATCTGCTTCCTGCTCAGCCTGGAACTGTTCCCTTGAGGCTGGGGTCACCAGTTCTTCCTCAGACTGTGGACTTGGGCTTGGTCCCTCTGGAAGCGATGTAGGTGATGGGGTTGTTTTCGTTGCTGGTGAACCGCTCTCCGCTGGTGCACCTGAGGGTATTTCAGGCTCTGGCTGAGCCTTTTGGGTATGGCTGTCTTTTGCTTCTGCCAGTTCTGGCTTGCTGGCGCCCTCTGGCGTTGAGTTTGAAGATGTGGTTGCACTTGCTGGTGCTGGTTGCTGTTCCAGTTCCGGGCCTGGGACTGGAGATGCTGTGGCTGTTTCAGTGGTAGGCATGGAATCCGGGTCCACTGCCTCTGTCTGGGTCTCTGGTAACACAGACGGGGCTTCTGTGGACGGCTCAGGAACAGGAATGGGTCTGGAAGCTTGCCTGGTTTGGCTACGGGTAACCATTCCCACTCTCTTGGCCCGCCTCACCTGGTTGGCCAAGTCTTCCCCCAGTAGCATGGGGATAGGATAATTGTCATAGACTGCAAAAGTCCACCTTCCTGACCAGCCTTTGTACTGGACAGGCAGTTGAGCTGTAGGCAAGTCTACAGCTTGTGACATGAAGGGGTAAATTGTAACTTTGGCCTTTGGGTTGATGAATTTGGGGTCAACGAAGGATTGGTGGATAGCTGACACTTGTGCCCCCGTGTCTCTCCACGCAGTAACCTTCTTTCCGCCCACTCTCAAATTTTCCCTTCGCTCCAAGGGTATTTGAGAGGCATCTGGGCCTGGGGATCTTTGGTGTGATGGTGGTGTAATGAATTGCACTCGCATGGTGTTCTTGGGACAGTTGGCCTTGATATGTCCCAGTTCATTACACTTAAAGCATCTTCCATCTGATGGGTCACTGGGCCGAGGTGAGTTACTGGAGACTGGTGAGGTTGAAGAGTAGGGTATTTGTGGCTTTACTTGGGTGGTATGTAGGGTCTTTGGCTGTCCTCGGTTGTAGGGTTTATGGTCTGTGTGCCCCCTGGGGTAATCGTTCCCCTTGACAGTAGCTTTTTTGCTTTCTGCCAGTTCCATCCATTTGGCTCCAATTTCCCCCGCCTCAGCGATAGTTTTGGGATTTCTATCTTGTATGTACCGTGTGATGTCTTCAGGAACACCATCCAAGAACTGCTCCATTTGTATGAGGAGGTTCACTTCTTCCAAGGTTTGAATGTTGTTTCCTGTTAACCAGGCCTCATAGTTTTTTGCAATGTAGTAGGCGTGTTTGGGAAATGACACCTCTGGTTTCCATTTTTGGGTTCTGAAGCGCCGACGGGCATGATCTGGGGTTATCCCCATCCTGTATCTGGCCTTGGTTTGAAAAAGTTTATAGTCATTCATTTGCGGCTTGGGCATTTCAGCTGCCACCTCTGCTAAAGGTCCACTGAGGTGTGGCCTTAATTCTACCATGTACTGGTCTTCGGGGATGCTGTACCCAAGACAGGCTCTTTCAAAATTTTCCAAGAAGGCCTCGGTGTCATCACCTGCCTTGTAGGTGGGAAATTTCCTGTGCTGTGGAGCAATAATTGGCGCCGGGTTGTTAGGGTTGGCTGGCACATGCAGCCCAGCTTTTGCCATCTCCAGTTCATGTTTTCTCTGTTTTTCCTTCTCTTCATTCTCTTTTTGTTGTTTTTCCATTTCTTTTTGTTGTTTTTTCCATTTCTTTTTGGTGTTTTTCCATTTCTTTTTGGTGCTTTTCCATTTCTCGGCGGTGGGCCACCTCTTCTTCTTCTAGTTTTCTTTTGTGTGCTGCCTCTTGGGCTGCCTGTTCTCTTTGGAAGGCTGCCAGTTTGAGGCTTTCTTCCTTTTCTTTTATCTCCATCTCTTTTTGTTTTATTTCTAGTTCCTGTTTGTGTTTTTCCATCTCTCGCCTGTGTTCAGCTTCTTTGAATTGGTCTTCGGCCTCCATTTTTGTCCTGGTAGACATGGTTCCTGTTTTCTTGTGTTGGGGTGCCCTCCGGTGTTTCTCTTTTGAACTGCAGGCTCTGTTCCCTCCTGGAGTCTGCCTAGCAACAGTGCTTTTTTCCCTTTCTCTCTCTAGCTAATGTTCAATGAAGGGAAACCAGAAAAACCACTTAATTTGCATGCATATAAGTGCTGGTACTTGCCACCTAATGGGAGGGCTATTGCATGACAAAAGACCCTTAACAGTTTGGTAATGGCTTCTCGCTTAACATGCAAACCACAAACTGCTAGAGAGCAGAAAAAAAAATTCTCTCTGGTTCCCTTTTAAAACCAAACTGTTTCTCTCTGCTAAAAAGCCCCTAGCAGAGAAAAGAAAAATATAATATTCCTACTGGCTTCTGGATTGTATCTTTCCCACAACGCTGCACACCATATCATAACCTTATTCCCAGATTCTGGACCTTAGCGTCCAAAATTTGGGGGTTAGCATGAAAACCTCCAAGCTTAGTTACCAGCTTGGACCTGGTACTGCTGCCACCACCCAAAAAATTAGAGTGTTTTGGGGCACTCTGGTCCCCCTGAAAAACCTTCCCTGGGGACCACAAGACCCAAATCCCTTGAGTCTCACAACAAAGGGAGATAATCCTGATTCCCTTCCCCCCTCCAGGTGCTCCTGGAGAGATACACAGACACAAGCTCTGTGAAACTACGCAGAGTGAGTCCCCCTCTCCGTTCCCAATCCTGGAACAAAAGCACTTTCCTCTTCACCCAGAGGAAATGCAAAATCAGGCTAGCAATCCAACACACAGCTTTCCCCTGATTTCTTCCTCCCACCAATTCCCTGGTGAGTACAGACTTAATTTCCCTGAAGTAAAGAAAAACTCCAACAGGTCTTAAAAGAAAACTTTATATAAAAAAAGAAAGAAAAAATACAAATGTTCTCTCTGTATTAAGATGATACAACACAGGGTCAATTGCTTAAAAGAATATTGAATAAACAGCCTTATTCAAAAAGAATACAAATCAAAGCATTCCAGCACTTATATTCATGCAAATACCAAAGAAAAGAAACCATATAACTTACTATCTGATCTCTTTGTCCTTACTCTTAGAAACAGAAGACTAGAAAGTAGAAAGTACTTCTCCAAAGCTCAGAGAAGCAGGCAGGCAGACAAAAGACTCAGAGACACACTTCCCTCCACCCAAAGTTGAAAAAATCCGGTTTCCTGATTGGTTTTCTGGTCAGGTGTTTCAGGTGAAAGAGACATTAACCCTTAGCTATCTGTTTATGACATCTTTAAGAGCCGGATTCATTTTTTCCTAATTAAATAGTTTCTTAAAGAAATAAAGTGGATCTTGTGGCAGTAGTTGATGTAAAACAACATAGGAATGTGAGGGGAGATGAGATTTTCAAGGGCTCAACCTCTAGGATGGGATTTTCAAAAGAGCTCAGTTTCCATGTAGACCCCTAAATAAGGACTTTTTTTTTTTTTAACATGCTCAGCACCCAGCATGCTCCCAATGTGCTGAGCTCTTTTGAAAAATCTGGCCCATATTGTACATAAATTTATTATCCTACTTAGAGTCCCTTCACCTGGTCCTCTGCACAATTTGACTTGATTTTAAAAGACATTTAGGTAGATAATTTCCCAAATAAATATATTATATAGAGTAGTAATTTTTAAAAGTAAAAGCGAAAGGCCATGCATTTGAGTCACCTCTCACTTAGACCAGTTTTACCTTAGTGAAGCCATTCCCAAACTGGGGTTTGTGAACCCCTGGGGGTTTGTGAAATGTTACCAGGGGTTCTCAGGAAAAAGTTCCCGAATGGTGGACAAAGCTGTCCCTAGGCACCCTGGCCAGCACCCCAGAGCCCCTGGTCTTCCAAGAGTTAAGCAGGTCAAAGCAAGCATGTCTATCACGCTGAGGAAATTTAAACTTCAAGAGTCCTTTTACAAAATGGAAAGGGAGGTGGATATTTTTTGCTGTTTTTAAAATTAAATAGGCTGCTAGGGTTGTTTTTAAATTATTATGAAGAACAAGTTGAAGTTTTGTTGTAATGTGCGTTGTTTGCTTGGACTGTGCAAGACCTGAATGCTTGTGTAGGAGGAACTCTGAGCTGGCTTCTTAAATCCCTGCATATTGTTTCACATCTGATACTCCTTGATGAAACATAGGAGCCTTGGCTTATAACAGGCTTATTCAAAGTGAGACAAGCTACAAAAGTGAGATCTTGGAAGAGTGTTGCCATTTTCATAATATAATAAAAATACTATAATGATAAATAATAATAAATAGTGTGTAATAAGCATGTCATAAAAACAAATTTTATATTTCCAAGATCACTGCTTTTTATAATTTATACTCCGGTAAAGGAGAAAAACTCTGGAAAATTCATTTTTAAGCAGGGGTTCGCGAGACTTGACATTTTAGTGAAAGGGGTTCACGGATTGTTACAGTTTGGGAACCACTGACCTGGTGAAACTCCATGGACTTCAACTGAATTGCAGCTAACTTAGGACTGGATACACTGTGCAGTGGGAATCGTTCCATTGAATTCCTAATACCAGAGTGTCATAAACAGATATGAAAAGTTAATAGCACAGAAGTACTTCATGTCTCTTTCGCCTGTAAAGGGTTAACAAGATCAGTGAGCCTGGCTGTCACCTGACCAGAGGACCAATCAGAGGACAGGTTACTTTCAAATCTTGAGGGAGGGAAGTTTTTGTGGTGTGCTGTTAGTTTTGGTTGTTGTTCACTCTAGGGGCTCAGAGGGATCAGACCTGCAACCAGGTTTCTCTCCAGTCTCTCCAATACAGGCTCTTAAGTTCAGACTAGTGAGTACTAGGTAGATAAAGGGAGTTAGGCTTATGGTTGTTTTCTTTATTTGCAAATGTGTATTTGGTTGGAAGAAGTTCAAATGTGTATTTGGCTGAAAGGATTTTAATTTGTACTTGTATACTTAGGCTGGGAGGGTGTTCCCTGTGTCTATAGCTGAAAGACCCTGTAACATATTCCATTTTAAGTTTACAAAGATAATTTTTACTGTTTATTCTTTCTTTAATTAAAAGCTTTTCTTGTTTAAGAACCTAATTGTTTTTTTATTCTGGTGAGAGCCCAGGGGACTGGGTCTGGATTCACCAGGGAATTGGTGGGGAGAAAGGAGGGAAGAGGGAGAGAGAGACTGATTTCTCTCTGTGCCAGGATTACTTTCTCTCAGGAACAGTCTGGGAGGGGGAAAGAGAAGGAGGGAGGAAGGTGAATTGTCCTCTCTGTTTTGTGATTCAAGGAGTTTGAATCACAGTGATCTTCCAGGGTAACCCAGGGAGGGGAAGCCTGGGAGAGGCAACGGTGAGGGAAAGGGTTTACTTTCCTTGTGTTAAGATCCAGAGGGTCTGGGTCTTGGGGGTCTCCAGGCAAGGTTGTGGGGATCAGAGTGTACCAGGCACTGGAAATCCTGGTTGGTGGCAGCGCTACAGCTTCTAAGCTGGTAATTGAGCTTAGAGGAATTCATGCTGGTACCCCATCTTTTGGACGCTAAGGTTCAGAGTGGGGAATTATACCATGACAGAGCATGATCAAAGTTGAGTCCCATCACTCTCAAGTGTTGGGGCTATTGGTGAAAAGGAAATGCAGTTGCAAAACAGGGGTGTGGAGCCCAGACTGACTGAAGGGATTTCTACACTACTGCGGCACAGCTGCAGCTACACTGCTGCAGTGTAGACATTTGCTACAGAAATGGAAGGAGTTTATCCATCACTGTGGTAACTAGGTTGGCAGAAGAATTCTTCCACTTGCCCAGTGGTGTATGTAGCAGGGCTTAACTACATCTCTCGGGGGTGTGAATTTTTCACACCCCCTGAATTGCACAGCTGGATCAACTTAAGCTGGAAATGTAGACCAGGTCTCAACTTTTTGATCATATCATCATGAATCAGTGCAGTTAGAGAGCTCTGAGCACTCTGGTAAGCCCGTTCTCTGTTTAATTATTGAAATCGTATTTAACTTGCACTCTGGTTTGTTGGCTCAGCAAACTAAGTAGAATAAGAATGACAAAATGACCACTGCCATTTATTTATCCCTAAAAATGTTAGGGAATTTTTCTTCTCACTTGTACTGGTGTAAACCCGCAATAACCCCACTGACATCAATAGGAGTTTGCCTCAGTAAGGATGGCAGGATCTGCCCTCAATACAAATAAAGTTCCAGGCCTGCCTCACCCCAGCATCACTGCAGTTTTATATTGTGTAGCTCCACTGACTTACATGGGAAACTGGATTCTGTTGGAATACTGTTAAAGAAACACTACACACGCACTATTCTCTTCTATGGCCTCTCTTTTGACACCCAAGACTTCCTGGCAGGAATCTCTACTTAAGGAATGATATGTGCATAGGCTCTGACTTCCTCTCTACCTGGGGGGTGATCAACCCACCCTGCCTCAACTCCAGGCCCTGCCCCACTACACCCCTTCCTCCAAGCCCCCACCCCTGTCCTGCATCTTCCTGCTCCCCTCCACTGTCAGCTCCACCCTCACTCCACCCCTTCTTCCAAGGCCCCACACTGCCTCTTCCTGCTCCCTCCCCTGAGTGTGCCCCAGCCCTGCTCCTCTCCCTCCCTCCCAGCGCCTCCTGCTCACCATGGAACAGCTGATCTGTGGCTGGCAGGAGGCGCTGGGATTGGGGTTGGGGGGGGGGAGAAGGAAATTTTGTGCCGGTGGGTGCTAAGGGCCCACTATTTTTTTCCAGGGGTGCTCCAGCCCTGGCGCACCCACGGAGTCGGCGCCTGTGGATATGTGCTGCCAGCAGAGTGCATCATATCTCTCCTGCATATGTTCACAATGTGTACTGGTGGTGGGTGGGATTTTCCAAAAGTACCTAGGGCACTTAGGAGCACAGATTCCACTGACGAAGACCCAAATTCAAAAAGGCATTCAGGCCCCTCAGGCCCATGGATTTCAGTTGCGAGTAAGGGAACTAAATGCCTTTGAGGATCTGGGCCCAAGTATCTTAGGCACTTTTGGAAAATCACCTTGTATGAACAGTTCAGTCACCCAGAAGCTCTGATTGCCGATATCCATTCCCTGAGATTTCTGTGCAAGTTAGGTCTCTTCTCAGGTCTACCATGCTAGTAAATGTCTAAGAGAAAAAGCTGGATAAAGACACATGTAACAAGATAAACGAGATTTGATAATAGAGAGATGCTGAGATACTTCACTGATGGGTACCAGTATAAAACCCTAAGATAAACAGATGACGTAAGTTATTACACTAGTTGGTCTGCATCTGACTTTCACTTCGTCAAAATAGACCACTATAACTTTGCTCTAGCAATTCATCATCACTGCTTTTTCCGCTGGTATATTCCATATCTCATAGCCACAGGCCGCTGCGCTGGGGAACAAGGCTTCCTCCCAGACAAATAAAAGAGGAAATTACAAATGAGGGGTGTGGGCGAAAGTAGTCGCACATTAATGCTTCTATTCTTAGCTAATCATCGTTTACAAAAGCCAAGGCTTAGAGATCTATTATAATTGCAGCTGCTTTGAACCACTAGAAGATTAGTCAGGAAAAACAACAACTAGTGAAACAGGGAGCAAAAATCCAATTGAAAATAACTGCTGATATTCCTGATAGACAAGGGAGACTATTAATAAAGAATTTATTCTCAGTTCTTCCTCCTCTGTTAAACCATTAGCAATTTAAAACTTCCATTCGATGCCATAATTTTTAGTTACTATTATTATTGTATCGCAGTACTGCCTAGAAGCCCTAATCAGGATTGTGTCCCTTTTTGTGCCTTTGCTATGGATAATTATTTGTATTGCAGTAGTGCACAGTAGCCCCAATCCTTGACCTGGGCCACGTGGTACTTGGTGCTGTACAAAACACAGAACAAAAGATGGTCCCTTCCCAAAAAGCTTAACAATGAATTTTTGAAAACTTAACAATAAGACACTTTTGCTCATGTGTTTATCGCGATCACATCAAAGAAGCCTGTATCATACTGTCTGGAGTGGTTCATGACTGGGAATGCCAACTTCAGGCAGACTGTGAAAAAGCAGGGCAGACCCCTCAAAACGGGTGGTATGTTCTGTAATTAGATTTCACCAGCCCAGTAACAAATGTGAACTCCTGGATCACTGTGACAATCTTACCATGGAGTCACAGACAGCCCCCTTGGGGTCGCCCATCTATCTTGCCACCCAGACAAGCTGGACTTGTGATCTTTGGTGTTTTGCAACCAACTATCAGAAAAGATTCAGGTTGCTTCCAGTTCCAAGAGACCAGCCACTCACCCAAGTCAATTTGCACCTCAGCTCACCCACCAGAGACAAATGCTTGCAGCCAATCTAGAGTAAAACTAAGACAGACTGTATTTACTCTCTCATTTCTTTTCCCTAGTAATTTACAGGTTAAAGCAGACAAACATATACACAAATGAGTTACAGTCTAAGGTTCCAAAAAGTGACAGAGTTGTAGCAATCTGTCAGCACTGAATGTCTTTCAGGGCTAATCCATGTTGACCCTGGGGAATCTCTGCTTGTGTTTTATAGCTCCATGAGAGTCTAAAAGCGAGGAGAGAGAGACATTTTTTTGTCCACTACTTTATTTCTTTTTTCCAGAATTCAAGCTGATGGGACGAGCCCTTTTGCATGTAGCCTCTTTGTGGATGTGCAGGGGGCAATTTGCAACGTTTTTTTATTGTGATGTCCCACAATGGCCCATTTGGTTTGATAGCCTTTCCTGATGAGCAAGAGGTAATACCACTTTAGAGATTTAGCATTTTGTACTAGGTACAGTTTTGCCTTGTTTGGTGAACTACATAGTTCAGAACAAACATTTTACAGCTACTTAGCAACACACTTTGGCATTACCTTATAGCACAGGACACAGACATAAGTAGGGTTAATACCTGTAGCAATGTGCCAGTATTTCACAAAGCCTAAACACATTGTTATAAGTCCTATAGCCATCTTACCTGCAGGGGAGTTGGACTGGTTTCCAGCAATGAATTTGTCAGTGCTTGACAGAGACCTAAAGCATTGGCAGGAACCAGCACCTGGTTTGCCAGTATCGCAGCCCCCACTGTTGATATGGGTTTGGATAGTGCAGTATGTGTGTAGGAAGGGTGAGACTCCAATTACTGTTTCTGCAACACTTTTATTTCCAGGATTCTGACTCATTAAATAGATGTGTGGCTTTGCTATGAAATCAGTATTCAGGCATCTAGAGAAAAATAGGGATGTAGCCCCCTTGATCTCATTTGTCATGTTTTGTCTACATTTAGGGCATGATCCTGATCACTTTAAACCTCTGTAAATTTGTTTTAACTCCACCGATTTTAAGTGAGTTGCTTTTGATTTGCACAAATGGATATGAAATCAGAATTGGCTCTAAACCTGTAAGGGCACGGGCCTTGATTTTCCCTGTGAATCACCAAGCAGATACTTGGTTCTGACCAGGGCCGGCTCCAGGCACTAGCTGAGTGAGCAGGTGCTTGGGGCGGCCAAGGGGAAAGGGTGGCACATCGGGCTCTTCAGTGGCAATTCAGCGGCAGGTCCCTCAGTCCCTCTTGGAGGGAAGGAACTGAGGCCAAATTGCCGCTGAAGAAAAAAGTGGCGTGGCGTGGTGGAGCTGCTGCTGATTGCAGCTTTTTTTTTTTTAAATTCCCTGCAGCTTGGGGCAGCAAAAACCCTGGAGCCGGCCCTGGTTCTGATTACGGCCCATCTTCAGCTAGATATTATTTTGATTTCACGATCATGCAGTGTAGTAGCTGTGGCTGCAGGCCCAATTTTTGTAATAAACAGGAATTTAACAAACATGCATAAATTAAGAACACACAGATCCCAACCTAGGCTATAAGAAATTCAGCCCATGATGCTCATTAAAGACACTGAGCAGATCTATGGAAGTCCTGCAGTATCTGATAATCTGAGACATGCAGACTTTGACTTCACAAAATGTCTATTTGATTCTTTTAAAACCATTTATATAAAAATCCTCAATTTCTACCCTGGATTCTTTTTTGATCATGTAAGTAAAGAGTTCTGTATTTGGGTTGTTTCCTTCTGAAGCCACTGACTGATGAGACTGAATTAAATCCTGTCCTCACCCCTTCGATTTTGCAGCTGTTTGGAGTAGTCAGCCATTTGAACTCTGAACCCTACAACTTGTGATCTGACCAGAAGTGGAGAACACTGTGGCAAACCATGCCCGCTTTCCCTGTGAGGATGTGTGGGCTGTTTCGTTAAATATGTAGCAGGAAGCTAGGCATATGTTGAGGAAAATTCTATGCAGAAGTACCATAATGAAGCAAAACTCCAGCTGGGCTGGGATGTCTGAGGATTTTTAATATTCTTTTCCTTATTCTAATAAAGTTCCATCTTCAGAATTCTGTGTGTTCCTGACATCACTCTCTCACTGTCCTCGCACTGAACCACTGTCTCAGAGCTAAGTTCTGGTAGCATTGTCAGCAAATAACCATTCCACATTAGCGTAGACATCTGCAGTGACATTTGGCTCAACTCATTAGGGGCTTGTCTATGTGGTGGGGTAAGGCACTCATAGGGGTTGTGATTTCTCAAGGTCAGTAAAGTGTTGAGTCTTATTACCTACTCCGTGTAGACCCTGCCGACAGGGGCGGCTCCAGGCCCCAGCACACCAAGTGCGTGCTTGGGGCGGCAAGTCACTAGGGGCGCTCTGCCGGTCACTGAAGCTGCGGGACCAGCAGACCCTCCGCAGGCAAGCTGCCGAAGGCAGCCTGCCTGCCGTGCTTGGGGCAGCAAAATGCCTAGAGCCGCCCCTGCCTGCTGATGTGCTTTAATATAGTGCTGTTGAAATAATATTATATTAAAAGCACACTAGGGAGCCTTTAGTGCGCACTAGCAGGGTCTACAAGGACCAAGTTATGTACGTTAGTGTGCTTTGGAAATCACACCTCCATAGAGCACATTATTCCACCATGTAGACAAACCGGACCTCCCTACTGCCAAGTCAATTTAACCATGTCTCCTTTACAGTTCCCCTGCCCATACCTTTTTCCCTTTACCATCTCTGCATTCTAAAGAAAGGAAGGACTGAGAGCAGCAGAATAAGGATAATGGACTTCAAAAAGAGCAGTCTTTAAGAAACTCAGGGAATTGGTAGGTATGTCCCATGGGAAGAAAATCTAAGGGGAAAAGTGGTCCAGGAGAGCGGGCATCTTCTCACGGTCAATATTAAAAGGTACAACTGCAAACTATTCCAATGAGAAGGAAAACTAGGAAGAAGAATAGTAAGAGGCCAATACGACTCTATCAAGACCTCTTTAATGAGCTGAAAAGAAAAAAGGAATTCTTTACAAAAGTGGAAACAAACATTTTCAATTTCCTAAGGAAGAATACAAGAATAGCACAAGCAAGAAAATCAGAAAGGCTAAGGCACAATATAAGTTATACCTAGCAAGGGACATAAAAGACCACAAGAAGAGGTTAAATGTATTAGGAGCAAGAGAAAGATAGATAAGGAAAATGTATGTCCCGTACTTAATGGGGAAGGAGAGCGAATAACTGATGGCATCAAGAAAACGGATGTTTAATGCCTATTTTGCCAGTCTTAATTGAAAGGTTAATGGTGACCAGATACTCAGTACAATAATATAAACAAAGGGAGAAGGCATGTGAGCCAAAATAGGGGGAAGAACGGGTTACAGAATATTTAGATAAGTTAGGTATATTCAAGTCTGCAGGGTCTGATGACATTCATCCGAGGGTACTTCAAGAACTAGCTGAAGCAATCTTAGAACTGTTAATTATCTTTGAGACTTCCTAGAGGAGAAGCGAAGCTCCAGAAGACTGGAGAAGAGCAAACAGAGTACCCATCTTTAAAAGGGGAACAAAGAGGACCCAGGGAATCATAGATCAGTCAGCCCAACCTTGATAACCAGAAAGAATGAAACAAATATTAAAAAAAGAATCAATTTGCAGGCACCTGGAGGATTATAGGGTTATAAGCAATAGCCAGTATGGATTTGTCAAGAACAAATGCCAAACCCATCTATTTTCCTGTTTTGACAGGATTACTGGCCTAGTGGATTGGGGGAAGCAGTAGATGTGAAATATCTTGATTTTAGGGGTGTATGGGGTGCCCAGGGAGAGGTAGTACCTCTGATGGGGGGACTCGTCGTACCCTTTCAGGGGTGGTCCGTCCTCTTTGGTCCCCACCTGTCACTCAGCTCTTACTTGTGGCTCCAAGTAGCTGCAGCATGCGCAGTGGCCACACCCCAGGCAACGGCTTCGACAGGCCGGCCAAACCAGGTGAGTGTAACTGATGGGACTCAAACTCAGTGAATTAGGGATATGCCTACCCTGGATGCAACGTCAGCTCTGGCGGACTGGGTGAAAGATCACTAAGATCCAACAGCCAAGAAGGTGATTCTGCAACGCTTTGTGGAAAGTGAAGGGCTTGATGAGGCACGAAAGACATCAAGGCCATCCACTGCAACCAAAGAAGTTACCAGTCGTGACGATTTTTCGTACTGGTGTCTGGCTTTTAAGTTTGAGAGTGTGGGATTGCTCCTGTGCAATGGCTTTACCACTTAAAAAGCTTTCATGCACAGGTCCTGTGCAAATCAAACATCATCATCACACCACCCAAGTCCTGCGGCGATGGGGGAGGGGCAAAGTGACAGGTGGAGGTTACCACTGGGAGTCGAAGTCCCAATCCTGTATGCAGGCTTCCTGTGGATAGGCGGTCATCCAGCTCTGTACCTGGGGCAGCAGAGTTGCCCAGCAGCATCCCAGGCGTCTGAGCAGCCCTCTTTAGGACAGCACTGCTCACCCTAGTAAGGGCGGGGCCTAGAAAAGGTGGCCTAAAAATTGCCTGCCCTACAACAACTGGCCAGCAAGCCGCTGCTGGCGGTTTAACCCAACCTGCGGCTGAACCCAAAAGAAAAATTTGAGGAAACTTACCATTGGTGTATGGAATGTTCGTACCCTCATGGATCAAGAAGCTGTTGCAAGACCTGAGGAGAAGGACAGCTCTCATTGCTTGAGAACTAGCCCGCTACAACATCAATATAGTGGCATTAAGTGAAACAAGATTGCCTGGGGAAGGTTCCTTGAGCGAACCAGGAAGTGGTTACACCTTCTTCTGGAAGGGTAAGACTGAGACAGGACAGAATACATGGATTTGGTCTGACAATAAAAACTTCATTGACGCATCAACTCCCAGACCTTCCAGTGGGTATCAATGAAAGATTGCTGAAACTACGCTTCCCACTAAATGCCAAACGTCATGCCACCATCATCAGTGCATATGCACCCACTGTAGCATGCTCTGACAACTCAAAGGAACAATATTATAAAGATCTTGACAGACTGATCAAGGCCACACCTGTAACAGACAAACTACTTCTACTTGGAGATTTCAATGCCCGAGTCAGGGCTGACAGCGAGAACTGGAAAGGAGTAACCGGGCCACATGGTGTAGGCAAAATGAACAGCAATGGACTACTCCTTTTGAGCCTTTGTTCTGAAAATGACCTGACCATTACCAACACTCTGTTCCGACAAGCGGACAAATACAAAATGTCGCGGATGCACCCTAGGTCCAAACAGTGGCATCTGATAGATTATGCCATTGTCAGAAGGCGAGACATCCGAGACATAATGATCACCAGAGTAATGAGAGGCGCAGAGTGCTGGACAGATCACAGATTAGTCAGGACGTCTCTTCAACCTCACATCACTCCCTCTCGGCACAAACGCCCTAAGCATGTGCGACCTGCTTTCAACATAGCCAAACTGAAGGATGCTCAGTGTTTCAACAATTTCCAGAGGAGTCTTGACAAGCTGACATCCCACGGACAATTGATTGGTACTGTAACCGAAAAGTGGGACCAGTTCAAGCAGATAGTGACTGACACAGCAACAACATCTCTTGGACCAAAGAAAAGAACACAATCAGGATTGGTTCGATGAGAACCAAAGAAGAAATATGCTCAGCACTGGAAGTAAAGAGAAAAGCCTTTATCGAATGTCAGAATGACCCCTCAGTCTAAACGGGACCATTTCAAGTACCTTCAGCGCAAAACACAGAAAGACCTCCATCAGTTACAAGACAACTGGTGGGAGAGCAAAGCCAAAGAAACTGAGCACTATGCTGAGACTCACAACTCAAAGATGTTCTTCAGTGCTATTAAGACTATATGTGGACCTTCTAAACCAAGGACCACCCTATTGCTCTCATCAGACAACACAACACTGATTAAAGATAAAGAAGGCATCAACGAAACATGGTGAGAACATTTTAGCAACCTTCTCAGACCATCAACCATGAATAATAATGTCCTCAATGAAATTCCACAACAACCTGCTCTGACAGATCTTGACTTTCCGCCCACTATAGATGAGATTAAGAAAGCTGTTAGCCAGATGAGTTCAGGAAAAGCTCCTGGAAAAGATGGGATACCAGAAGAGATATACAAAGCAGCAGGTCCAGCAGCACTAGCAGCGTTCCACAGTGTGATCATCAGCATCTGAGAGGATGAAAACATACCACTGGACCTCCGCGACGCTACTATTGTCTCTTTTCAAGAACAAAGGCAGCAAAGCAGAATGTGGAAACTATAGAGACATATCCCTCCTCTCCGTTGGTGGGAAGATCACCCACATCATCTTGAACTGCCTAATAGCCAGTATTTCTGAGGCAAATCTACCTGAAAGTCAATGTGGTTTCTGACCTGGCTGGAACACAGTCAGCATCGTGTTTGCTGTCAGACAAATACAAGAGAAGTGCATTGAACAGAATAAGCACCTGTATGCTGTCTTCATAGATCTGACAAAGGCGTTTGATACCGTCAACAGGGAAGCCCTTTGGGCCATTCTAATACGACTTGGCTGCCCAAGAAAATTTGTTCAGATTATACGCCTTTTTCATGACAGGCGAAGTATTGTCTGATAGAGCCACATTAGCCCTCTTCAGCATCACCAATGGCATGAAACAAGGATGTGTTCTCGCTCCTGTCCTATTTAACCTGTTCTTTGCATGAGTCCTTAACCGTGCAATGAAAGATCTGGACCGAGGTATATACTTGAAATACCGGCACGATGGTTCACTTTTTGACCTCTGTTGCCTGAATGCAAAGACTAAGACAGTGCAGAAACTCCTTCCTTAGGCACTCTTTGCCGATGACTGTGCCCTCATGGCTCACACTGAAAATGATCTTCAGCACATTGTCAACAAGTTTGCTGAGGCCTCACAACTCTTCGGACTAACTATCAGCCTTAGAAAGACAGAAGTTCTTCATCAACCTGCACCTGGATCAAATGCTTCTATCCCGAGTATCTCCACTGATGGCACTCATCTTAAAGTAGTGGAGAACTTTAAATACCTGGATAGTGTCATATCCAGTGATGGATCACTGGATAATGAGATCAATGCACGAATATCCAAAGCAAGCCAGGCACTTGGATGTCTGCGTGTCAAAGTTTTAAACCACCACAACATCCGGATGTCAACAAAACTGCTTGTGTACAGAGCTGTTGTTCTCTCATCTCTTTTGTACGGGTACGAAACATGGACACTACAGAAGTGTCACATCAAGCAGCTTGAAGCATTCCACATGCACTGCCTCCGCAACATCATGAAGATCTGCTGGCAAGACGAAGTGCCCAATCTCGAGGTCCTCAAGAGAGCCCAGATGACAAGCATCGAAATGATGATCATGAAGTCACAGCTACATTGGACTGGTCATGTCAGCCGCATGGATGCCAACAGAATCCCCCGCCAGCTTCCTTATGGTGACCTCTCCCAGGGCAGCCGGCATATAGGTCATCCATGGAAACGTTACAAGGACACCATCAAAGCCAATCTGCAGTACAGCAGTATCAAACCTAGGGACCTTGAGGACGCTGCCAGCGACAGAACACAGTGGCATACAACAGTTAGAAATACCTGCATTGTCTTTGAGGAAGACTGCTGCCGGCATCTACAAGAGGCACACGAATGACATCACAGAGCATCAGCAGCGCACAATCCACAGACAGCGAACTTTCCATGCATCATTTGCAGCAAAATGTACACCTCTAGAATTGGCTTGTACAGTCAGCGGGCACACCATGAGACCAACAATAGATGATCTGCACAGATTTGTCATCATCATCAGATTGATGGACTACCAAGGATGAGGATTTTGACGTAGTCTCACATGAGATTTCCATAAGCAAACTAGGGACATGTGGTCTAGATGAAATTACTATAAGGAGAATGCGTAACTAGTTGAAAGACCATACTTGAAAAGTAGTTATCAATGCGTCACTATCAAACTGACAGGGCATATCTAGTGAGGTCCTGAAGGGGTCAGTCCAGGATCTGATACTAGTCAATATTCTTAGATAAAAAGGAGTGGAGAGTCTACTTATAAAATCTGCAGAGGACACCAAGTTGTGATGGCTTGCTAGCACTTTGGAGAACAGGATTCGAATTCAAAATGACTTCGGCAAACTGGAGAAATGGCCTGAATTAAACAGGCTGAAACTCAGTAAAGACAAGTGAAAAATACTTCACGTAAGAAAGAAAAAAAAAATCAAATGCACAACTATGAAATGGGGAATAATTGGCTAGTACTGCTGAAGAGGATCTGGGGATTATAGTGGATCACAAATTGAACAGAAACCAACAATGTGATACAGCTGCTAAAAAGGCTAATATTGTGGGGTTCATTAACAGGCATATGTAAGGCATGGGATGGAGTTGTCCCACTCCACTCAGCAACGGAGCAGTGTGTTCAGTTCTAGGTCACACACTTTAGGAAAGATGTGGACAAACTGGACAGAATCCAGAGGAGAGCAACAAAAATGATAAAAGGTTTAGAAAATGTAAGTGATGAGGAAAGGTTAAAAAACCCTGCACTTGTTTAGTCTGAAGAAAAGAAGGCTGAGGTGATAAGTCTTCAAATATGTTAGGGGCTGTTATAAAGAGGACTGCTATCAATTATTCTCCATGTCCACTGAAGGTAGGATAAAAAGTAACGGACTTAATCTGCAGCAAGGGAGATGTAGGTTAGATACTAGGAAAAACGTTCTGACTTTAAGGGTTGTTATGTACTGAAACAGGCTTCCAACAGAAGAAGTTGTGGAATACCTGCCACTGGAGGTTTTTTAGCCTAGATTGGACAGACACCATCAGGGATGGTCTAGTTTTACTCAGTCTTGCCACTGTGCAGGGACCTGGCCTTGACTTCTCAACGTCCCTTCCAGCCCTGCATTTCTCTGATTTTACCTTCCTTCTGCACTCTCACATTCCCTCCCCCAGCCCCCAAGACTCTTGCAATACATATCAGTACATTTTTATTATTTTATTTATAGAGCGTCCTAGGTATTTAGGTACTTGATAGAACAAATATCATAGTCCCTGCCCCCAAAGAGTTTACAATATCAGTATAGACCTAGCATGACAAAGGATAACAACAAACAGTGCAGTGGGGGTTAAGGAGACGGGAACCTAAACAAGATTAGGTGGTTGCTTAGATTTGTTTTGGTCATATTTCCCCTTCCACTGAGTTGAAGGGAATAAAGGAGGTGGGAGGGTAAGTCACTGAAAAAGAAATACTGGAAAGACCAAGAAAAATTCAGTGATAAACTTTCTTAGAAATAATGCAAACCTCATCCCATGTAATCAGGTCAAAGAACTATCTGCTCAGTTCCCCTTTTTCCTGTTGCAGGCGTGGTTGCATGCCAACCAACACATGCATCCTAGTCATGTATCAAGCAAGTCCAGCATTTTGCCTAATTTTTTTTAAGTGCTGCTTCCTTTTTTGGAGGTGACTTCATTTCCTATGGTGCTATCACACAACACAGGGAAAAGCCCAGGAATACACTGACAGATATGACACATCCTGCAATATCTTAAACTTGATTCAGTGAGATTTAACTAAGTATTTTAGGAGTTCATTGTACTAAAAATGCCAGTGTTGACGCATCATGATGGGATTGGATGTAACTTCTTTAACGAGAAGCTTTGGCTAATGCCAACTCTAGGACACGTTCTGCATTTCAAAGGACTCCAAAACCATGTGCTAGACTAACAAAGAAGGGGGATTCCTGGGAAATACTTGCTCTGAATTGAGTCATAAATCAAGTCAGATATTGCTCTGATTTTCAACTGTCAGAAGTGATCCAAAAACTAAGTCATACAGTGTCTCTGATAGGACATTTGTCCTCGATGTGAGGACCAGCTCCCCAGGAAGTGGGCACTGTGCTTTTGAATAACTCCGGAAAATTCCCAACAAACTTCTCAGTCAGCAAATAAATGTTTTGACTCAGTCTCCACTTTGGGCAATTGGCTAAGAGGTAAAGACTCTGGTCATAGGCAAGATGAATCTCATGTTGTGGCTATTATTGACAATTACTTTGAATACTGGCAAATTTAGTATTGAGTAGCACCTTCGTGCACAAATGGCCCCATGGATTGCAATAGGACCTTCTTGGGGAGCAAGGCACTATTCAAAGTGAGTAAGCAGCCTGTGTAAATAAAAGTAAACAAGCATTATAGAGGGGGTAAGCAGATATATATGAGGCCAGATTCACAGATGATTGAAGACCAATGGATAGCCAAGTTATGTATCTATTAGCATGCGCATACACTATATCTTTAGCACTGTAATTTTTTAACCTGAAACCTGGCAATCTCTCTCAGTCTGGTTTTTCTGTTGTCCATTTAGAAAAAATAAATAGGTCTAGGTTTAGAACCTAGCACAGAATTCTTCATTTGTTACATCTGCGCAAACCCCAGTCAACTCTCAATCAAGTTACCTTTAGGTGGCTGAGGGCAGAAATTGCTTCACTGGCCTTTGGTAAAGGCAGAATGACAGGCTAAGAAGCAGGGAAAAAAAAAAAAAGGACACAAATCCAATATTTTTCTCCTTGGCAGGTCATTATTACACATAGGTTTATGCATTAAAAATTCCTGGAAGGACCAGATAGAGAAATAATTTGATTGAAAGAAACCTGTTGATTAAATGAGATTATCCTTTGTTTATGGACTCTGCTTCTATTTTTGAAGATGGAAAAAAGGAATTAATCCCATTCACTGACTCAGCTATTGTAACACTCCAGAATTTCCAAACCAAACCAGTTAGATCTGAAAACTCAGGAAGGAGGAGCTTAGATCAGTGGTATTCTACAGTTTTATTGGAGCAACCGTCCCCACAGATGAATGCATGTTGACCTGTCATGTGACTGAGATAGTAATAGAAGCAGCACTAGCCATTTTACCAGCCAGGACAGAAAGTGTATTTTGGGGGAGAGAGGAAGAAAACCCCCCTCAAAGGTGGCACCCAAGGAAACTGTCCTGCTTGCCCATCCCTAGAACTGGCCTACAGTGGAAATTTTGTAACATTGAGCCAAGTTGCTTGACTATGGCCGGGAAATAAAGTTCACTCTCTCTTTCTAAAATCCCTGTGTCTCACACAATTACAATTCCACTGTTGCTTAATTGCTCCTGTTCTTCCTAATGAGCAATCGGATCTGATATGTATCAAGGTGCTATTGTTGCAGCTCTGATGAAAGTGGAGTATTTTAGCACGGAGACTTATTTTTCAAGGAGTGGCAGTCACTTGACAAAAAAAATATGTATGGAGCTAGAAAGGAATTTTGTCTGACACAGGATTGCACATGATGAATTTTAAAGATCATACTACAGCTGAAATGAATTGTAATCCTTTAAAGTTGTACCAAAAGGAATTTGATTCAGACACCACATGCATTAAAATGTTCAGGAGCATCTGGTCCATGGTATTACCAGTCTCTAGCATTCAAAAATCATGAGTCAGGCCCCCAAAATCATGAGATTTAAAAAATAAATTTTGGGACTCTTTATTTACCTTCTGGCTCTTGAGCCTTTGTGGCGGGGTGGGGGGCACATTCACAGGCTTTTTTCTGCAACCATGAGGGCTAGAAACTTACTTTGTTTTTAAAATGAAAGCTCCACAATTCCAAGAGATGGTTTCTTTCTTGAACACCAAAGATCACAGAAGTATGCAACACCAGTCCCATTGAGACAATACGATCTGTACACTAATTACAGTGCTCCAATTAATCTCTCCACTTATAGTTGTGATTGGACTTGTTATTTTCAGTTGTCTTGCCTTCTTTCTACCCACTTTGTGGTCACAGGAGATCCTGCAGGCACAGTCTGAGCCCATGAGCCGTAACAAGATAGATACTCACACCATGTGTCACCTGCCTTAATCAACAGGACAGAAATGTTTCTTTCAAGAGCACCAGGTAGTACTTTCCCTTCAATGGAGTCTTTATTTCATCCTCTCTGTTTCATATAGAACAGTTATATGTTAATTCCCAGACATTAACTACATCTACAGCAAGTTAGTGAAAATCTTATTTTTGATAGAAGATCAATTACAGGAATGAAAAAGTCATTTCTTAGAACTAGATGGAAAATAGGGGTTTTGCTTCCTGGAGGAAAATCTCAAGTTTTTGGTTAAATAAAATCAGAAGTCAAAATATTGCATCTGAAAACAAAATACTTTGAACTGTCTGTGTAGGCACTGCCTATTGGGAATTGTGATTTGGGTGCCTCAAGTTGCCATTTTTCTCTGTAGGCTGCATGAGCTGGCCAGACTACATCCCCAGTGATGTCTCTCTTTTTGGTAAGCTGGGTGGTGCATCCGGGGGAATCGCCTGGACTTGGTGCATCATGAGAGGGGAAATCCAGTGGGGGGCTTTGAGGAGTGTGAGGCACCTAAACTACAGCTCCCATGAGGCATTGCAGTGACATTTTCTAATCAAAACATTTTGGTTTTTAGCCCCAAACCATTTTTTCCCACAAAAAGTTGAAAATTTCCACAGAAATCATGCACTTTTCATTAAAATTTTTAAATACCTAATTTTCCATTGCAAAATAGTTTCTGGGGAGCCTTCCTGCCTATCCCATTATTTCTGCACCTTGTAATGGATATATATCTCACCATGAGGCACAACTGTCCCTCTCCTTAGAGGATACTTGTTTGCCCAGATGAGAGCTACATTGCTCAAAAGGTGACAATTTACAAGTGATAGTTGCTTAGTGCTGTATATTGGCTAATCATTGACAATACCTCCTCCATGATCATTCACAAAGACTGCATTATATAATTATGACAATTTCAGATAACTTTGATCTAGGGTTAGATAATTCCAGCACTGTCAGAGAACGCTGGAGTTCTATAGCAGTCTGCGCTTTTCAAGGTTCAAGCAACTCCTCTTGACCTTCCAGCCTTTAAATAAATGTAAAGGGTTAGTTATCTGGCAGTGGTTCATTGAAATTACTGCATGTTGATCTCACAGTATCCACTTGCCCCAGCACAGGAGTTTGAAGCCTTTTCACTAGCAGTGGCCAATAGTGATCACACATACACCCTGTGTGCCCTCACCCCCACCACCAGCATGAAGGGACAACCACCCCAACCGCTAGTCAGTTCCTTCACTGCCCAGCACCCTCATGGATAAGACTCTGAGCTGTCTGGATGGAGGGTGGGTTGCGAGAGCCACATGTGCAGAGCATTTTCGAGAGCCACGTGGGGTGATTAGTCAGGAGTCACCTTTAAGTACCTGGGAGCTAGGAGTTATCTGAGAAGATATTGCAAAACAGCTCTTCTGAGCAAAGGGTCAGATCATAATTGTAAGACTGGAAGGGACCTCCAGAGGTTATCCAGTTCAGTTCCCTGCACTCATGACAGGACTAAATATTATCTAGATCTACAAGGAGTGACCAACAGTGTTTGGCAAATGTACGAGCTGAAGACCAGGCAGCTGCTCCACATATTTCCAGTACTGAAAGGCCAATGTAAACATACTATCCACACAGCTTGATTTCTAGTGGAGTGAAGTAAGATGTTTGACAGAGGATTATTCTTATTAATATCATAAGCAATTCCAATACAATCCCCCTACCCCTTTTGAAAGTCTTAGTAATGAAAAAAATATTACTGTGAACAATGAAAAGTCTGTATGTTTTAGGAAAAGATTAGTTCCACCTAAAAAAAAACCTTATAACCTGTCACGGAGTCACCGGGCGATGCTCTGGAACTGCTCCCCACAAAGCCAGTCAGGAATTTGGGGAGTCTCCTGTCCCTTGGAGCAGACTTGTTCAGGGCAAGAAGCTCACACGTCTTCACCTCCTGGGTCTCTCCTTGGAGCATTCAGCATCCTCTGCCCCTCCGTGCGCTTCCCACAGCGAGTCCACCCCAGTGGGGTCCTGGGGAAGCCACCGGGTCCTGCACCCCCACTTTGCAGTCAGATGTGACTCTTAGCCAGCCAGTAAAACAGAGGTTTATTCGATGACAGGAACAGGGTCTAAAACAGAGCTTGTAGATACAGCGAACCGGACCCCTCGGCCGGGTCCATTCTGGGGGGCAGTGAACCAGACCCCCCACGTCTGCACTTCACTCCTCGACCCCAGCCAGCTCCAGACTAACCACCCCTCCCAGCCCCTCCTCTCTCCTCAGCTCCTTTCCTGAGCCAGGAGGTCACCTGATCCCTTTGTCTCCAACACTTTCAGCTGGCACCTTTGCAGAGGTGGGGCCCAGGCCATCAGTTGCTAGGAGACAGAGTGCCAGGCATTTAGGTGCACTGGCCCTTGCTCTGTAGCAATCACATGCCCTTATCCCACCACCTAGATACTTAAGAACTGCATAGGGGACACTGAGGCACCAACACAGTATTCAGAGGAAACATCAAGAACATTCCCAGTTCGTCACATAACCTCACTTTGAAAGTATGCAATTTAGAGTCAGAAGGTGAAGAATGGGGTTTTTAGGGGGAAAACCGATAAGTGAATGAATTGTTTGATATGAAAATCTGATAGTACTTTTAGGATTAAATTTTAGATGTGGTCTTGTAGTTACTCTATCCACGTGAAAAAAAAAATATGTGAAGAAAGTCCTATATTACAGTGATCTTTCTCACAGGAAGATAAACATGGACAAGCCCTTTTGTAAACCTGTTCACTGATGAGAGAGAAAAGTCAACATTCCTCTACTGGAGGAAGAAATGCAGATATTGCTGCCAATGGACTTAGACTGAAGAGACAGGAAGTCCTGAGTGCTTTAAAGATAAGCCGCAATTAATGCTACCGCAATAGAACACTGACCTGAGATAATCTTTAGATTTAGCTCATAAGGAAAAATGTTTCCATTTAACAGTGCACCTAGTCCTTGTGGATAGTTTTCTACTCTGGAGAAGAATGCTCTGCACCTCTGAAGAACACTGTCTATTGAGCTATTATCCAAGCCCTGAGATACAGAGCAGCTGGGTTTGGGTGGAGAGTCAGGACTCTGTGATACCATCCTCCTGAACTGGGAGTGTGATAAATTGATGCTTTGACAGTAGCAGATCCGATAATCAAAACTGGTAAGGCCTAGGGGGACCCACCTGTATAACTCAAGCCTTTTCTTGCTTTATTTTCTGTAACATCCTTTGAATCGGCGTAAATGGTGTGTGTGAGACCAACTCAAGAATGTGTCTGCTAGAGATCCAGGTCACTTTCCTGCTTGAGCAGCAAATATCAGACCTTTCCTGTTTTGAACTGTCGCAGATAAGTCTGTCTGGGGAAGTCCACGTTCTTAGAAAACTTAGCATGGAATTTTTCAGTTCCCATTGCTGGAATGAGTTCAGCTTCCTGCTCAGTGAGCCTGCTAGACTGTTTTTCTCTCCTGCGAGGAGAAGGGCTGGGACATGCATGTGATTCTGAATCCACCACGCCCCAAAGTTGCCTGGCTTCTTGGCAAAGAAGGCCTGATCTCCGTGTCTGTTTATGTAATGTGTGTCTGTGCAATGGTCCCTGAGAACTTGGATTGAGGAATCTTTTATGATGGGAAGAAAAGCTTTGCAAGCTAATTTCACCCCAGGGCCCTTAACTAACAAGCTACTTAAAAACCCGTAACAAGTACACTAGCTACTAAATATAAACAAATTAATTACCAGCTATCAGACTAAGTACTAAGTACCCAGATTACTAGATTGTTGGGACTCACTGCCTAAGGAGGTTAGGAGGATTCTGGGTGACAGTTGGGGTGACTGTGAAATGAAATGACAGCTGAGATGATTGTATAGTCTGACTCCAAGAGCTGGAGATTGAAGAAAAAACACCAAAGGTCAAACCCTGGCCCTGCTCAAACCAAACACTTGAGAGGGAATGGCAAGAGCTGGAAACACTAAATCTCCTTCTGCAGAACCAGACTGTTGGCCAACATTTTCCTCAGTTCTTGCTTTTTCTTAGACAAGGCTGAGGCTGGGAGAAGGAGGAAGCCTGAGGCCTTTGACCTAGGGGCAGGGAGAACCCTTCCTCTCCCGCACCCTCCTGTGGGATAAAAGGGTGGGGAGGGGGGAACAGGAGTGAGGAAGGGTGGGTCTTCATTTCCTGCCATCTTCTCAGTAGTTCCTCCCTCTGCCCCACAGAAGAAAGGCAACTTTCAGTACTACTGCTCATTTCCCCTGGGCAACTTGGCTTTCCTGGGAAAGTGGGAGCAGGCAGTGGGGGCAAGTGCTGACAGTTCCCCCCCGGCTGGCAGTGCTGGCCCAGATGCACTTCCTGACTTCAGCGACAGAGAATGGAGACCCAGCTGGTGCCAGTCCCCTTTACTGGGATGAGGGAAGCAGGTGACATCAGAGTTCGGACTAGCTTCCACTCCCACAGCTGTGTGAGGGTGCTGGGGAGGGAAGGGAGGGGATGGTACTCCCAGGGCTGGAGCTCAGGAGTGGCTGTGACTCCCAGATCTTAAGCAAAATTAGGCAGGTGTGATAGAAATCCACTCTGTTGGTTGCCTGCTATCACACACAAGTAGCTGGCTGACAAAGAGGTTTATATACACGAAAATATTAACACTCTATTATGCTGATATTGGCCAACCGAAGATCTAGCCCAAGAAAGTCAATATCTTGGCTATCTGAGGATATACGTCGCATCTCAGGAAATACAGCTCACACCAGAAAGCATGGTCAGGGCAGGTGGTCAAGCCAGTGTTAATTTAATCAAATGTAAGCAAACCAAATGCCCAGCATAACAACCTTCGGCATCTTGGAATATCTGTGCCTCTCTCCTGCATTCACAGAATAAATCCTGGGAAATGTAGGTCAATTGGTTTCCATGCAGAAATTTGTGAAGCAGTAGCAAAATGGAAGCACTACCCTGAGAGGGATTTTAGTCCCATGCTTGAATGATGATGCGGAAACAGTGACAAGTATTTAAGAACATCATAAATACTACACTTTACATGCTGTGCAGACTGTGCTTCACTAGGCACTGGAGAACCTGGGACTGATGTGTCCAGAAAGAAGAAATATTATTGTGGGGCCAGTCTGGGGAAGGCACAAGCATAAAGCCTCCAGTTGCATGGAAATCGATCCATTTCTGCAAATGAAATGGAGCCCAGAATGCTCTGCCAACCCTCCATGGTGGATCATGCAACAGATCAGCGGTTCAGCCCAGTGTTTTCCCTTTTGAACACACCCCACAAAAAACATATTAATTTCTTTAAATCAAGCAACTGAATTCCTTAAAGGGAATAAACATAATCCAGGCAGACGCATGATATCTATGATGCTTATCTGTTCACGCCTAAAATTATTGCAATTGAAAGGAGAGAGAGAGAGAAAGTTATTCCTCTGGGGTTCTCTGTGTGTGTGTGTGTGTGTGTTTATTTACGTTTACTCTGGCAACACTTTGTTGCCTTCAGCTCCATTCTTTCCTCTGTACAGTCTGTTGGGGTCACATTTCCAGAAATACTTCAGGGTGCTGAGGGGCTGACACACCTGAGATTTTCAAAGCAGTCTGGAATTGGGTATCTAAATCCTTGCAGGCAGCTTGGAAAAAAAAATCCCAGCCTAACGCCTTTCACAGAACACTGGCCATGTGAGATGTTTCATCCTCATATTGTGTTAGAGGAAAACTCCTGGTTACAGCAGAGAGGAAAAAATGCCAGAGACTAAGACTAAGACAGACTATATTTTACAAACAGAGGGTCAAAACTCCTGGTCCCATTGAAGTCGGTGTGGAGTTTTGACCTTGATTTCAGTGGGGCCAGGATGTTAGGTGTTCAGAATCGATGCAGGGAGAAAAGCAGGAGCTGACTCCACATTCAAAGAGAGAAATGATCTAGATCTATATAGCTGCGCGTGAGACGGGCCACTGGATTTAAAGCACGGTTCATTTCTACTCTCCCGCCCCCGCATATGCAATTAAAGAAATGGTCAGGGAAAGTCACGAGTTGAATGTCTTAACCAGGCACAGGATCAGACAAAAGAATAGAAAGTGACAGTCAAATCAGTCCTAAAAGAATAATCAGAAGAAACCCACCAGTTACACTGAGATATGTACAACGTCGCCGTGTATTGTTTTCTACATTGAATCCGTTCATAAGGAGCGTGATTGGAAGGATAATCAACTAATTTCAGGGTCATCTAGGAAGGGGTTTTACCCACAGCCATGTGACTCATTTTGTGATAGCGGCTTGCACGCTTTGGGAATTTCCTCTGACACCATCGAAACACGGTGCTGCCTCGCACACCCCAGGACGGTATATAAGAGGGTTGGTTACACAGCTCAGACATCAGAAACCTCCCGAGACAACAGGAGAGATCACTGCTCCTTCCTAGCAAGCAGAGCCAGAAGAATCCAGGAGGGAAGCTCGCCTCGCCTCTCATCATGAACAGCAAGTTGGTTGTTGCTGTCTTGGCTCTTTTCCTAATCTACGCAGCGGTGTCAGAAGGTAAGAAAATCCTTCCTCGGGCTCACAGGACTTTGCTTAGTTCTGCGCATATTATGCCTGGAGAGACAGCTTAGGCTTATTTTTTAAAAAGTTAAGGTCTTGTTAAAACTTTTTCCAGCGATCTTCCTTGGAGACAGAGCTGTAAGTCAGTCACTGCTCTGAAGAGCTGCTGACACCTGGTGGAAAACTTTGAGAAACAGTCTCTTTGCCATAGAAAGTTCAGCTTCTGCCTCATTCTCGCTATCTGCTTTTCCCCTGGTTCTAAAGACAGGCTGTATCGGGCTCGACTCGGTACAATGTTCGTCTGCGCCTCTTGCTTCTTCCCTGCACGAGGTCATCAACCTGTTTGTCACACCACGTTGTCTTGAACACAGGAGGATGCAACTGGAGTAGGGAAAAAGCAATAGGAGCACAGAACAAGATCATAGATAGTCCTCAAAACTGAAGAAAAGCGAGGGGCCAGAGCTTATCCTCAGTTACATGATTTTAAATCTAGGCTCATCATCATTGTAACTAGATCAGAATCTGGCCAAGTCAGAGCAAGTTTAAAAAAAGAGAAAAACTAGTGACTTAGAATTGTCTTTAAAAACAAAACCAAACATTTTGCAGCTGCTTCACTGCTCTCCATTCCTTTTCATAATTAGCTTTTAGAGGTGAGGACCAAGGTAACCTTTTAGACAAGACCCTTGTGAAAAACAGAGAGCAAGCATGTCTGATCAAGCAAAACCAAGCCCTCTGCTTCACATGTATGGTTGGCGAGATACTCAGCTAACCCGACACAACTCTTGTTCTTTTCCAGGGGTGAGTCTGGCAAGGATGGGGAACGAGCTCCGATGCCAGTGCATCGACTTGCATTCCAAGTTCATCCCTCCCAGGAGCATTCGAGATGTGAAGCTGACCCCGAGCGGACCTCACTGCCAGAACACTGAAATCATGTAAGTAGTTTTGCAAAATGCTACCTGCTGCTAAACTAGGAGGAGACTGAAAACTCCTGGACCAGCACAAGGCAAAGAAAAGAGATGAGGAGCACTAGCAGGCCCACAACACTCAGGGAGACTGCCCTTTATGTAAAACGCAATGTCAAATGAGGCAAAGACATTTTATAAATACACACGTACAGAGAGAGAGAGAGAGAGAGAGAGAGACCTTGAATGCATATATATAGGGGGAGGGAGATTTTTTTTGCACACCTGGAACATTTTAGAGCAAACAAATGATGTAGGGCCAGATCCTCAGCTACTGTAAATTGGCGTAGCTCTCTAGTGAAGTCAATGGAACTATATCAATTGACACAAGCCGTGCCTGTATTTTAAGAGGTTGAAAGATACCCTGATGAGAGTCCACAGAGTCCACCAAGTTGATAGATGCCTGACCTTTGTTTTCCTTCTTTGCAGCGCTACTCTCAAGGATGGCAGAGAAGTGTGCTTGGATCCCACTGCTCAATGGGTGAAGATCATCATTAAAGCAATTTTGGACAAGTGAGTCATTCATTCTCAGAAGAATTTCATGAAAAATTTTAGAAGAATAACTAGGTGTTCCTTAGCTCAAACTGCACAAGAGACACCTTCTCAGGGCACAGTAATCTTTCCCCAAATTTGTCTCTCTCAATCCAGTAAATAAATAATCACCATATCCTACCTTAAAAGGTGGCCTAGTGGTTAGATTATGGAACTAGGTTCTTCTTGTTCCCTGCTCTGCCCCAGACTTCCTGTGTGAGCTTGGGGAAAGTCACTGGGAATGGCCACATATACCTGGCAGCTGCAACTCCTTCTGGAGACAATTGGACTCCCAGGTGCTCAGTGCTTCTGAAAAACCAGGGTGTCCCCTGCAGGGCCCCCCCGCCCTGTGGTCTCCCCTGCCTGATTTTCCTTTGGTGTGAACCAAGAGTAACTATGTCCAAGTTAATGACATTTCACTGATCTGGTTCAGAGCAGGCTCAGAGCCCCCAGAGTTCTCATGTTCCAACTAGTGAGAATTGTGCCACAAGCAGGTTTCTAAGCTGTTCCTTTTCTCCTCCTCTTCACAGAGCTCAAGCCAATGCTGAGGCAAAACGCTAAGAGAAACCAAAGAAGAAAAATCTGAGGTTCTCCTCCAGTTTCCCCTTGAAGGAAACATCTCTGTGAAAATGCCAGTCCATCTGCAAGCAGCCCACCTCCTTCTGTTCACATGTTCTCAGGCAGACTGCAGATAGCAGTATCTATTTTCTATTTATGTATTTATTTATTGAGGTGCTTCATTTTAGGAGAGTTTTTTTTTTTTTTTAAAGAAAAGGCTCAGTTGTGCATGGGATATGCCACTTTCTGAAGCTGAAAGCTCTGGATGGGGAAAAGTGATTTGCTGAGGGAAATGAAGACCCTTTGGAAACCACTGAAGCTGAACAGGGCTGTATGAGTGCAATGCACTTGCAGCACAGCTGTATCTATTGTAAGCCTGGCTCTTACCCTGTTAGAGCAGCAAACTGGCACCAGTTACCCCTCCCCTGCACTGGTATGTTGCATCAACAGCACCATGAGTCAGAGCCAGCCTGAGGCTGGCTACTGCCTGGGGTTCTATGGCTTTCCGAAATGAAGCAGCAAAGCGCTGTTATTTGGGGAGCATTATTTATTGTGCTATAGCACATCAATGTTTTTATCTCTCGCGCACTATTTAAAAAAGTAATATTTGAGTAGGAAAACAAACTATTTATTTAAGTGATTTTTGATTCATCTGGATTCTAATATAGAATATTTCACATTCCTGCTGTTGTGTGTTAGGATTTTATGTTAATTTTATGTTAATTTATCTATTTTATTCAATGAATGGAAAAATTGTTGAAACTCATGTTGCAATTTTTTTTATTCCTGTGCACTTTGGAATTCAATCATTTTTACATTAAACTATATGCTTAAAAAATAAAGTGTGTTCTGTTTCATAGTTGTGGGCACTTGGCTTAATCTTTATCCCATGACCTTTTGTGATGACAAAAATATCAAGGTTTTAAAAAAGAACTAGCTTAATTCCTGGAGGATGGGTCCCTCAATGGCTATTAGCCAGGATGGGCAGGGATGGTGTCTCTAGCCTCTGTTTGCCAGAAGCTGGGAATGGGCAACAGGGGATGGATCACTTGATGATTACCTGTTCTGTTGATTCCCTTTGGGGCACCTGGCATTGGTCACTGTTAGAAGGCAGGTACAGGACTAGATGGGCCTGTGGTCTGATGCAGTATGACCGTTCTTATGTATCACTACCCCGTTTTCAGACTCAGGTAGAGCTCAGCTGCAGATTTTCAGTAGGTGGAAGTAACCCAGTTAGGGTTAAATTGGCATTTCTCAAAATGACGGCCAAATGCAAGCTCTGTGAGCAGAGGGTGCAGAACACACTGGACTTGTTCTGGTGGCTCAATACCATGCACACGCCAAACCTCCTTCTCTGGGTGCTCCGTGGGGTTTGGTCTCCACACTTCTGAACGGGATGAATTATGTTAGTGCAGTGAGGATGGTTGCTCCTTATAGCAATGGCTCTCAACCTTTCATGACTTCTGTACCTCTTTCAGGAGTCTCATTCGTCCTGCATTCCCCAAGTTTCAGCTCACTTAAAACTACTTGCTTACAAAAATCGGACATAGAGATCCAAAGGTCACAGCACACCATTACTGACATTGAGAAAATAAGCAATTTACTATATAATTATAAAATAAATCAATTGGACTAGAAATATTGTGCTTACATTTCAGTATTGCATCCAGAGCAGAACAAACAAGTGAGTGTTTGTATGAAATTTTAGTTTGGACTGATGGCACTAGTGCTTTTTAGGTAGCCTGTTGTAAAACTGGGCAAATATCTAGATGAGTTGAAGTACCCCCTGGAAGACCTCTGCATACCCCTGGTTGAGAACCACTGCTCTATAGCATCGTTTCTCCTACTGAACTCATGGGCAAACCTGTGGAGTGCAGATGGGCTCCATTTGTCAGTAAGTAGAGGATCCATTCCTGGCATCAGTGGAGCATTTGTTTTCAGACAGGCATATTGCTAGTAGTCAGAAATATTTTGGCTTTGGACTCTGAAAACTGTAGACTGCATAGCCAAGAAACTTGCCCAGCGTTGGATTCATAGGAACAAAAGGACTATCATGAATTAGTAACATATGGTTTCTAATACTGGTTTTTGAAGGGACATGATTAGAAATATTTCTGAGCAGTGGTGTAGTGGTAATAAAGGGGCTAAATACCTAAAATAACTTAATATTCTCCAAAAGAGAAGTGGGTAAACTCCATTTATCCTAAACTATGCTACTGTTTCTGACTCTGCGTCTCTTCAACTGACCAAACTCAATGTATTCAGAGGGTCTAAGATCATGTTTCTACTTCAGCCAAAAGTAGAATTAAGTAGCAATAAAATTCAGAGATACAAAGGAGTGAACAAATATTTAGTCACAGCAATTCCAAGGCAGTAGCAACAGATGCTCTAAAAGAGTTTTAGTTAAGTATCATACTGATGAGATGGCCAAGCTTTGCAACAATGACTATGCAGAAATGAGCCAGTCCACACTAACACGTTATATCCAAACTCAGGTATAGATCCAAATTTAGTGGCTGGCCCTTCTTACAAAGTGAGACAAACCAAAACCAGAGACTCGAACACCTCTGAATTCTGGAAAAGTCAAAAACCCAGATGTGATTATTACAGCCATGGCTGGAATAGCCTCCTTGGCCTTAGTATGCTGCTACTGCAGCTGTGGGGGGAAACCTGGAAGATTCAGGTAATGCCAGATCCTCTGCTTCTGCCTCCTTCCGTCCCACAGATGCTGTTCCATCAAACTCTAGCCTCTACCTCCCCAGCCTACCCCTACATACCAACACACAAGGGGAACTGTACAGCTGTGCTGCATTAATGGTGCACAAACCCAACACGTCCCTGCTCCAACTTCTGCCACTCTCCCTTGAGAAGCTGCTCCTGATCTGTAGAGCCCTGCCAATCTGTGGATATTCATTTTATATCCATGGATACCTGCATCTGCATATCCATGGACCATACTTGTGGATCAGATGCAGATACAAACTTTGTATCCATGCAGGACTCTACTGATTTGTTGCCCTTGGGAGCAGGCATTGTTCTATAGGGTAGTACGCAGCATTTTTAAACTGCATGGATACTAAAAGTGTGCGAAGAGAAAAAATGATTAGCTTTGTATTTACCTTTTTCTCTGTGTGACAGAGCCTGAGCTGCTGTTAATTGGAGTAGCATCATTCAAATCAATGGAGATAACTGACTCCCACCAGCTGAAGGCCTGGCTTCCACATAGTTGACCTTAACGAATATGAATTGATCAAATCTAATATGAATTGATCAAATCTAACTCAAAAGTGTGTCCTTTATGATTTTTTGGGGGGAATTGTTTGTATTTAAGTCTGTGGCTGGCCAATTAAAAAAGATAAAAGTGTCCTATATGCATGACTGATGGGGAAAACTATTGTTCTTCTACCGCTTGAGTATTTCAGGCATTGTTACCGTGGTTGGTAAACCACAGGTTTTGCCCATCTGGAAACACAGGTGATATTACCACAAGCAGTTGCCATCTCTTCGAGCACCACCACAGTACATTACAGAAAAAGTCACATAGGGTCAACCTTTCAGATGTATTAAAAGGGAATCTGAAGCTAGTGCAGGGGTCGGCAACCTTTCAGAAGTGCTGCGCTGACTCCTCATTTATTCACTCTGATTTAAGGTTTCGTGTGCCGGTAATAATTAAAGTTTTTAGAAGGTCTCTTTCTATAAGTCTATAATATAGAACTAAACTATTGTTGTATGTAAAGTAAATAAAGTTTTTAAAATGTTTAAGAATCTTCATTTAAAATTAAATTAAAATGCAGAGCCCCCTGGACTGGTGGCCAGGACCTGGGCAGTGTGAGTGCCACTGAAAATCAGCTCGCATGCTGCCTTCAGCATGCGTGCCATAGGTTGCCTACCCCTGAGCTAGTGAAACAATGCTCTGTTACCCAATGGATACACCTCATCTGAAGTTTCCTCCTAAGGGCCAGATTCAGCACCAGTATCACACTCTGCAAATAATCCCACTGAAATCAATGCAACAACCTGTGGAGTAAGATACTATTCAGTGTGAGTAATGGTGACAGTATCTGGCCCTAAACGAACACGCCTCCTGATTCACGTGAGGTAGATGAACCAAAACATCTTCACCTGCATAATGCTTGGGAGGAGGTGACAGAGGTTTGTTCTTAATCAAATATTTAACCAAATGCTCACCTGCGTTACATTTCTTTAAGCAAATATTAAGTTTATGAATTTGAAAATTTAATGCATGTCATTCATTTCTCCTACTGCTTGATAGTAAGAGATTTATCTAGTGTAGATGTTAGAGTGACTCAAATATTTGCAACTTGGCTTATTTCTTGGGCAAAGTAAATTATCACTATTTTTAATGCAGCGTCTCAGGCATTAATCAGTTCTGAGGTATAGCCATATAAATAAACTGGAGGCATGGTAAGCTGCTGTTCTTTTATCTGCTAAAAAGGTCTGGACTAGTTGAAGTGATTATACATTGATGCAAAAAAAAAAAACAAACCACCTTTCTACATGACACATATGTTTAAAAGTCAGGTGACAGAGTGGAGGAGGGGGCTGCTGAATGGAGCACTCTGGAATCTGATTAGACTGCTGTTTAAGTAAACCTAACAGAGTGCTTTGAAATTCCTGATTCATGATATTTAGTTTAAAAAACTGTTTTAATAAACAAGATATTATTAAGTATCAGAGGGGTCGCCATGTTAGTCTGGATCTGTAAAAGCAGCAAAGAGTCCTGTGGCACCTTATAGACTAACAGACGTATTGGAGCATGAACTTTTGTGGGATGCATGTGTTTGAGATTATTAGTATTATGGTTTTACTTCCTCTTCCTGTTTAATCTCCCATTTCTTCCCCCCACCTCCGCCTACAAGCTCTGCTTGCTTTCCCTATTTAAGAAAGCCCTGGACAGCGTAGCATGCAAAATTATTATATAGGGAATCAAGTAACATTTTCATCCATTATCAATAACAATGAGATTTTTACTAGAGAGGCACAAATTGAAAAATTAGGATCTGAACATCTCCACATTTGGGGATATTGAGATCTGGGATTTTTGGTTCAGACCCAACTCTGATCAGGGCTGGATTAACCCATAGGCTCATAAGGCAATAGCCTTAGGGCCTCCTATTTTTAGGCCCTTCTGGTCAGGCTGGGGGCATGGCTGGGGCCGGGGAGGGAGCTGCTGGAGTGCTCCTGCCAGCAGGAAAGGCAAAGCAGGCCCCATGGCTTGGAAGGAACTCAGCCAGAAGCCTGCTGCATCTCCCAGCGCTCCAGGAACATACTGCCAGGGATCCAGTTAACACAGGTGACCGGACACTAAAAATCCAGTTATCACAGAAACTCATGCCAGCCATGGGGGTAGTTTGAGCAGGCACTGTCATCCCCCCTCGCCCCGCCACTCCCCTCATCCCTGATTTCTCCGGAGCTCTGCTTAGCTGTCCCTCTCCTCAGCTGAGGCTGGCAGGGCACTGCCTCCTCAGTCCTAGTGCCATCACTGTCATCTTCTAGGTATGCTGGGTCCCATTTCTGGACAGCTGGTGAGTGCCTGTGGGGGCGGGGGCAAGGGAAGAGGGAGTACCAGAACGGTAGGGTGGGAAGCTTGCACAGTACCTGCACACACTCTATCCAGCTCCAGCCAGAATGACTGGCACTCCCATGTTTAAGGAACCAACTCCTGCACATTTGTAGGCAAAAAGCCAAACCTCCCATTCTGGATATCAGTCCTTTAACTTTTACAGAACCTTCCATAGAGGGGCTTCAGGTTTATGATGCACTGTGTTCCATATTGCATTGCACTCTACTCAAAATCAAAGACATCCGAATGTTTCTTTGATGAATTTTTCTATACTGGGATGCACAGGCAACCAAGTTCTTTCCTTATGCTCAGCCTAGTTCCACAGGCCAACGCAGCTTTGTACTTTTATGGGGTTGCAAAAGCACTGGAGGAAGCTTAGCACACAATGTGGTAGGTTTCTCCCTTAAGGATTTTAAATCCACTTAGCAGGCTATGGTAGGAAGACTGGCTGAATAGGCTAAAGGCCGGTTATGCTGGTTCTCTAGCCGTTCAATCCATCATAAAAGTACCTCATTTGATTTCTTTGAGTTTCATTCCAAAAAAAACTAAATAAACCTGAAGTTAGTCCTCATTTGTCTGCCCCCAATTCAAACTAACTTCTTTCCCAAGTGGAAAATGCTGGGTAAGCATGGAATCAGATTATTAGGGTTGGAAGGGACCTCAAGAGATCATCTAGTCCAACCTCTGCTCAAAGCAGAACCAATCCCCAAATGGCCCCCTCAAGGATTGAATTCACAACCCTGGGTTTAGCAGGCTAATGCTCAAACCACTGAGCTATCCCTCCCTCCCCCCCCCCCGCGCCCAAAAAAAAATCTCAGTGGACAGCTTGAAAAATCAGACAGCCTTTGGACTCTGAGCTGCCCTTGTATCTCTAAAGGAGGTTCTACTAGGCCAAGTTTATGGCCCATCATGTCCACACTGTGCCTTGTACCTGTTCTGTGGATAGACAACTTTTTATTTCCCAGTTCCACACTTCTCTTGTTTACCAGGCATGATCGGAACACCAGCCTGGAGGCCTTTTTGTTAGTTTTCATCTCAAATCACATGTGTGTGATTTGAGAAGAGAATGAGATCACAGCCAATTCCCACTGACAGTTACACCTGTGTAGTCTTATTGACTTCTTGTGCGAAAGTCTGTTCTCCCTGAATAGATTTTGGTCCCATCTTTTCCACACTTGGTATAAGCAGAATCTCTGAGCACTTTAAGGGAAAAAAAAATAAGCAAGGTCTGCTTGATTTACACATGCAAACAAAACAGGAAGCTTTCCCTTCATTCTACACCAGCCTTGTAAACAAACCCCAGGCCTGATGTAAGAAGGGTGTCACTACAACAGCCTTGGTTGGATTGCTCTTTTGAAAGATACTTAATGGTTCTTTTAAGATGCTGGTTTTCAAAGAAGTCTTTTTGTTCAGGGGGACAGAGAACACAACAGGGAATAGCTTTCTTTTGTAAACTCTAGTCATTCAAAAGCTGAAAGGCTTTAGATTAAGTTTGTTTAATGTTTTTACAGTGATTTTTGAAAAGTTAATATAGTACAGAAAAGTGCTAAATATTCTGACTGGGCAACCATCTAAAGATCTGTGTCCCTTCTAGCGGTTACCTTTTTCTTACAGAAAGCTTAAAACAAACAGATGCAAACCTTAGGGGGCTGGCACACACAGAACTCATGCTTAAAAAACCTCATGTCAGAGCTGCTGATCACACATTCTAGAACAGACAATCCAATGCTGCCCAATGTAATTTTCCCACTACTACTTCCCCTACTCCAGTGGAGTTTACACCAGAGTAGTTTTCTTTTACATAATAAAAAGTTAGCTGCCTCCCAGATTGCAGTCAGAGTGAGATAGGGTATATGGTATAGAGTCCAAGCTTGGGGAAAAACACCTGCAGGGCTTGGATTTGCACTGTGCCATGTGGAGAGATGAAGGGAGAAGCACAAGGTTGAAAGAGGTGAGCAGGATGGGGGATGTTGCAGTGTTCATCCTCATACAGATGAGCACTCCACTACCTAGGAGGAAGGAGGCCTAAGAGAAGGACAGCGTAGCATCATTCATGCTACCTCTTACTCAGAAGTATCTGTTTGGAGAATTGAGTGTCATGAGACTAGAATAAACTTGTTAATTCTACATAAATAAAAAATATGTAGAATGTGTGTGGAAAAAATGTTTGATGACTTCATAAATTTTTTTTGCAATATGTCATTCATCCTTAGGCCCTACCCTCCCATTAGCCTTAGGCCCCTCAGCCTTCATCCGGCCCTGACTCTGATATTTGAAATTGGATTAGTTCAGCTCTTCAGCTTCCTGAACCTTGCTTTGATAGTAGTCACTGCTGCACTTATGTGGAAATCTGGTAATTCCTTTAGACACATGGGCTGGGTCTCCAAAATAACCTCTCTTTCTCTCTCTTCTTTTAACTGGCTAGATGGACTTGACCTCACTCCAGATATCAGTTATTTGTCCTGCAGGCAGAGATAGCCAAGGTGCTTGACTCTTGTTATCTTGCTAATGCTCTGCATTGCAATGTTGGAAATCCAATGTTTTCTCCCTCTGACAATAATCCCCTTGAAAAACCAAGTAACTGGCCTGAGTCACAAAACCAATTTGTAAAGTGTTTTGTTCTCTCCAGTTATTTTTTGTTTGCTTTTTAAAGAGCCCAGTAGCTCAAGAAGAGGAAACTGATTCAGATCTCAACTATACTGATATCAATCAGGAGCGTACCTCAACTGAGCCAGGTGCACTCAAGGTGAGATTTACAGGAGTATTGAGGCTTTAAATGAGATTTTCACATGCACCTAAGCAGGTTAGGTGCCTAATTCTGTTGGTTTCAAGGAGAGTTAGTCATTTAGCCTGATTAGGCACTGTTGAAAATCCAGCTAGTCTCCTACCGTCATTTTTAGGCTCCTAGACACATTTGTGCTGTGTCTCTCCCTGGGGATGAGGCATCTGGGTGCTTTTAAAAATTCCATTAGGCGCCTAACGCTTAGTTGTCTTTAAAAAGCTGGCCCTGAGTGCTGCTGTGTAGGGAGAGTGGAAAAGTCAGCTTCACTCACTTTTATGTCATCCCCCCCGCTGCCAATCTGGAAGCAGCTCTGAACTTAGCTGGTTCCCGCCGCAAATAAAAGCAGCCTAAAATTCACAGGCAGTGGCAGAAACCCTCCCTAGAGCTGCCAGGAGGCTTTACATGGGCCACTTAGCAATTCCCCAGTGATGGAATGATCTTGCTGGGAGGCCAGGCTTATAGGGCAGGTGCACACCGCTGGAGTGGCACACAGCTGCCCCAGCACAGGAGAAGATGAAGGCCACAAACTGGTGTAGGAATCAGATTCACTATGATGTGCTTGCCTTAGTTCTGCTATTCGTTCCATCATGGACCGTCTTTGTTCAATTAAACACCGTGGTTCAGATCATTACTATGACAGGTTTCAGAGTAGCAGCCGTGTTAGTCTGTATCCGCAAAAAGAACAGGAGTACTTGTGGCGTTCCTTTCTATGCATTCGAAGAAGTGAGCTGTAGCTCACGAAAGAGCATGCTGAAATAAATTTGTTAGTCTCTAAGGTGCCACAAGTACTCCTATCATTACTATGGTTCACCAGCCACATTCCGAGAGGAAAAAATAGCTATTTTCTAAGTTATGCTTTATAGACTTCAGCTCCCAGTACACTACATGCACAAAAATAGTTGACATTTCTTGTCCCTTGATCAGGATAGAATATACAATTGAGATAAAATAAGATCTACCATTCTTTTCTAAATGAACTGCCGTAAAGGGACAGCTGTGACTCCTAATTGTTCGTTGCCAGCAATAAGAAAGACACGCAGAACTATGGTAATTCCTTAAGTAAATACACTACAAAGGGATATAACAAACAGAGAACTGATACGTATTGCAATCTAAAATGCACCCTGACTAACAGCTGACACATACTGGCATAAAATAAACCAGAAAAAGGTATAATCCAAAAGGCAGCTGTTCAATGTACAGATCCCTATCAGTTAGGGGTGTTTGGTTGTACCTGCTTACCTCAGTTATCCTAAAGGTGGGATTACTTGTGCTCCTGAGAATAAGTCATAAGAGTGGATCTTATGAGCTTGATTGGCATTGGGAATAAATGTAAGATTAAAAGCCAGGTCTACACTAGAAACTAAAGTCCCTTAGGGGAATAAATTTTTTACAACATTTCTAAACTGACAAAAGCCCTAAAGAAACTACAACATCTTCTCAAGAAACTCCCTAACAAATCTACACTGACATACCCCTAGAGCCCTGACCAGGGGTATTCTATCTGCTACCCAAAACCGTAGATGCCCTATCATCTCAGGTATTGGCACTCTGATACCAGTATTATCTGGCTATGTGGACTCTCTCCTCAGGCCCTAAGCTACCAGCACTCCCAGCTATCTTCGAGACACCACTGACTTCCTTGGGAAACTACAATCTGTCAGTGATCTTCTAGAAAACACCATCCTGGACACTATGGATGTGGAAGCCCTCTACACCAACATCCCACACGAAGATGGACTACAACCCATCAGGAATAGCATCCCCGATATCGTCATGGCAAACCTGGAGGCTGAAATTTGAGACTATCCTCACCCACAACCATTTCACATTTGGGAACAATGTATACCTTCAAGTCAGCAGGACTGCTATGGGTACCTGCATAGTCCCACAGTATGACACCATTTTTATGGCTGACTTAGAATAATGCTTCCTCAGCTTTTGTCCCCTTACGCCCTACATTGATGACATCTTCATCATCTGGACCCATGGGAAGGAGGCCCTTGATGAATTCCACCAAGATTTCAACAATTTCCACCCCACCATCAACCTCAGCCTGGACCAGTACACACAAGAGGTCCACTTGCTAGACACTACAGTGCTAATAAGCGATGGTCACATAATCATCACCCTATACCGGAAACCTATTGGCTGCTATACTTACCTACATGACTCCAGCTTTCATCCGGACCACATCACATGATCCACTGTCTACAGCCAACCTCTAAGATACAACTGCATTTGCTTCGATCCCTCAGACAGAGACAGACACCTACAGGATCTCTATCAAGCATTCTTAAAAGTAAAATACCCACTTGGTGAAGTGAAGAAACAGGTTGACGGAGCCAGAAGGGTACCCAGAAGTTACCTACTACAGGACAGGCCCAATAAAGAAAGTAACAGAATGCCACTAGCCGTCACCTATAGCCCCCAACTGAAATCTCTCCCGCGCATCATTAAGGATCTACAACCTATCCTGAAGGACAGTCTCTCACTCTCACAGACCTTGGGGGACAGGCCAGTCCTCTTACAGACAGCCCCCCAACCTGAAGCAAATACTCACCAGCAACTACACACTGCTCAACAAAAACACCAACCAAAGAACAAAACCCTGCAACAAACCCTGGTGCCAATTCTGTTCACATATCTATTCAAGGGACACTATCATAGGACCTAACCACATCAGCCACACCATCAGGGGCTCGTTCACCTGCACATCTACAAATGTGATATATGCCATCATGTGCCAGCAATGCCCCTCTGCCATGTACATTGGCCAAACTGGACAGTCTCTACACAAAAGAATAAATGGACACAGATCTTACATCAGGAATCACAACATTCCAAACCAGTAGGAGTGCACTTCAGTCTCCCTGGTCACTCAACAGATCTAAAAGTGGCAATTCTTCAACAAAAACTTCAGAAAACAGACTCCAACATGAAACTGCAGGACTGGAATTAATTTGCAAACTGGACACCATCAAATTAGGCCTGAATAAAGACTGGGAGTGGTTGGGTCATTACAAAATCTAAACCTAATTTCCCCAATACTAAATTCCCTCACTGTTACTCACACCTTATTGCCAACTGTCTGAAATGGGCCACACATTACCACTTCAAAAGTTATTTTTCCTTCCTTGGTATCCTGCTGTCAATTGAATTGCCTCATTAGACTGAGCTCACACTTCGTAAAGCAACTCACATCTTTTCATGTATTTATACCTGGTCCTGTATTTTCCACTCCATGCATCTGATGAAGTGGGATCTAGCCCATAAAAGCTTGTGTCCAAATACATTTGTTAGTCTCTAAGGTGCCACAAGGACTCATTGTTTTTGCTGATACAGATGAACATGGCTACCACTCTGAAAAGTGTATATTCAGTTGTCCTGGCAAACAAGTCCTCATGTCAGCATAGCTAATTTTGTTCAGGGAACCAGTATAAGCTACACTGACAAGAGCCCTCTTTTGCCAGTATGAGGTGCATCTACACTAGAATCGTTTGGTAGTGTAGCATTGCCAGTTCAGCTATACTGGCAAATCTTTTCTAGGGCAGCCTAGGTCTAAGTTTGTAGGCCTGAGCATACTCCTGTCAGAGTACTAGCTGTGAGATGATAGAAATGGAGGGAACTCAGGGGTGGTGTGGCCGTGTAGAACACCTTGCTGCAGGCCATACAGAGTCATCCAGGGGCAGATGCTTTCCACTTAACCCACTAACTGTCTCATTCTCTCCATTACTTCTCACACTCTTCATAACTTGGCCTCCGGGTGGCTGGGAACAAGTCTGTCCATCTGATAACTGTCCACCATACCAGTAACTTTTAGACAAAGTTTACAAAACAAGAGTAACAGGATTTTGCTTTTGACCAAGCCCCGAACATACCTTAGTATGCATGAGGAGATCCAATAGACATTGAGGACACTATATAGCACTATTGTGTTAGAGGAAAACTCCTGGTTAGGGTGTGGAGGAAAAAATGCCAGAGAATAAGACTATATCCTACAGACAGAGGGTCAAAACTCCCAGCCCCATTGAAGTCGGTTTGGAGTTTTCACCTTGATTTCAGTGGGGCCAGGATTTCAGGTGTTTAAAAATCAGTGTAAGCAGAAAAGTAGGAGCTAACTCTGCATTCAGAAAGAAAATTATATATATATAGCTGTGTGTGAGACAGGCCACTGGATTTAAATCATAGTTCATTTCTACTAAACCTCCCAGAATATCCAATCAAAGAAATGCTCAGGGAAACTCACGAGTTGAATGTCTTCTTAACCAGCCACATCTGACAAAAGAATATAAAGATATAGTCATATTAATAATGAAAGAATAATAATGAGTTATAGAAACCCACCAGATACACTGATCTAACTACACGGCGATGTTGTACTTTTTATATTTAATCCATTCATAAGAAGAGTGATTGGAAGGATAACGAACTAATTTCAGGGTCATCTAGGAAGGGGTTTTACTCACAGCCATGTGACTCATTTTGCAATAACGTCTTGCACACTTTTGGAGTTTTCTGACAATCTAAACACAGTGCTGCCTCACACACTTCAGGACGGTATATAAGAGAGTTGATTACACAGCTCAGACATCAGAAACCTCCCGAGACAACAAAAGAGATCACTGCTCCTTCCTAGCAAGCAGAGCCAGAAGAATCCAGGAGGGAAGCTCGCCTCGCCTCTCATCATGAACGGCAAGTTGGTTGTTGCTATCTTGGCTCTTTTCCTAATCTACGCAGTGGTGTCAGAAGGTAAGAAAATCCTTCCTCGGGCTCACAGGACTTTGCTTAGTTATGCGCATATTATGCCTGGAGAGACATTTTAGGCTTATTATTAAAAAAGTTGAGGTCTTGTTAAAACTTTCAACCAATCTTTATTTGAGAGTAGGGTGACAGGTGTCCTGATTTTATAGGGACAGTCCCGATTTTGGGTCTTTTTCTTCTATAGGCTCCTATTACCATCCACGTCCATCCCGATTTTTCATGTTTGCTGTCTAGTCACCCTATTTGAGAGAGCTGTAAATCAGCAGCTCTTCAGAGCAGTGACTGACACCTGGTGGAAAATTTTGAGAAACCGTCTCTGCCATAGAAAGTTCTGCTTCTGCCTCATTCTCACTATTTGCTTTTCCCCTGGTTCTAAAGACAGGCTGAAGGCGGGCTCGTCTCATTACCATGTTCATCTGCGCCTCTTGCTTGTCTCAAACACAGGAGGGTTTAACTTGGAGTGGGAATAAGCAATAGGAGCACAGAACAAGACCATAGATAGTCTTCAAAACTGAAGAAAAGCGAGGGGCCAGAGCTTATCCTCAGTTACATGATTTTAAATCTAGGCTCATCATCACTGTAACTAGATCAGAATCTGGCCAAGTCATAGCAAGTTTAAAAAGAGAAAAACTGGTGACTTAGAATTGCCTTTAAAAACAAAACCAAACATTTTGCAGCTGCTTCACTGCTCTCCATACCTTTTCATAATTAGCTTTTAGAGGTGAGGATCAAGGTAACCTTTTAGACAAGACCCTTGTGAAAAAACAGAGAGCAAGCATGTCTGATCAAGCAAAACCAAGTGCTCTGCCTCACATGTATGGTTCATGAGATACTCAGCTAACCCAACACAACTCTTGTTCTTTTCCAGGGATGAGTCTGGCAAGGATGGGGAACGAGCTCCGATGCCAGTGCATCGACTTGCATTCCAAGTTCATCCCTCCCAGGAACATTCGAGATGTGAAGCTGACCCAGAGCGGACCTCACTGCCAGAACACTGAAATCATGTAAGTAGTTTTGCAAAATGCTACCTGCTGCTAAACTAGGAAGAGACTGCTTTGCCTTGTGCGGGTCCAGGAGTTTTCAAAGGGGTGGAAAGCACTAACAGGCCCACACCACCCAGGGAGACTCCCTAAAGAGTGATTTTTAGCCTTTCTAAAGATGTAATTTTAGGTATTGCACTTTGCTGTTCATAGTGTCCAGGATCTCTGGGGTGGAAATACAAATGCCCATGGGGAATAATGGGCATTATCTATAGAGTGCTAGAACCCACTTAGAAGGACAGGAAAAATTATTAATACCCAATACAATCTTTCAGCCCAATTCCTCCAGTCCTTCTGCAGGCAAAACTCCCACTGAAAATTCTCCACTGAATACATAAGTGGTTTCCCTGACAGAAGAATGCAGGATTCAGCCCTTTATGTAAAAAGCAATACCAGTGAAGACAAAGACATTTTATATATACACACATCTAGAGAGAGATATACCAGGCAATGTTAAAAAAATTGAATGCATATATATATTTTATATATAGGGGGAGGGAGATTTTTTTTTGCACACCTGGAACATTTTAAAGCAAACAAATGATGTAGGGCCAGATCCTCAGCTACTGTAAATTGGCGTAGCTCTCTAGTGAAGTCAATGGAACTATATCAATTGACACAAGCCGTGCCTGTATTTTAAGAGGTTGAAAGATACCCTGATGAGAGTCCACAGAGTCCACCAAGTTGATAGATGCCTGACCTTTGTTTTCCTTCTTTGCAGCGCTACTCTCAAGGATGGCAGAGAAGTGTGCTTGGATCCCACTGCTCAATGGGTGAAGATCATCATTAAAGCAATTTTGGACAAGTGAGTCATTCATTCTCAGAAGGATTTCATGAAAAATTTTAGAAGAATAACTAGGTGTTCCTTAGCTCAAACTGCACAAGAGACACCTTCTCAGGGCACAGTAATCTTTCCCCAAACTTGTCTCTCTCAATCCAGTACATAAATAATCATCATATCCTACCTTAAAGGTGGCCTAGTGGTTCGATTATGGAACTAGGTTCTTCTTGTTCCCTGCTCTGCCCCCGACGTCCTGTGTGAGCTTGGGGAAAGTCACTGGGAATGGCCACATATACCTGGCAGCTGCAACTCCTTCTGGAGACAATTGGACTCCCAGGTGCTCAGTGCTTCTGAAAAACCAGGGTGTCCCCCAGCGTCCCCCGCCGTGTGGTCTCCCATGCCTGATTTTCCTTTGGTGTGAACCAAGAGTAACTATGTCCAAGTTAATGACGTTTCACTGATACAGTTCAGAGCAGGCTCAGAACCCCCAGAGTTCTCATGTTCCAACTAGTGAGAATTGTGCCACAAGCAGGTTTCTAAGCTGTTCCTTTTCTCCTCCTCTTCACAGAGCTCAAGCCAATGCTGAGGCAAAACGCTAAGAGAAACCAAAGAAGAAAAGTCTCTGATGTTCTCCTCCAGTTTCCCCTTGAAGGAAACATCTCTGTGAAAATGCCAGTCCATCTGCAAGCAGCCCACCTCCTTCTGTTCACATGTTCTCAGGCAGACTGCAGCTAGCAGTATTTATTATTTGAGGTGCTTCATTTTAAGAGTTCTTTAAAAAAAAAAAGGCTCAGTTGTGCATGGGATATGCCACTTTCTGAAGCTGAAAGCACTGGATGGGGAAAAGTGATTTGCTGAAGGAAATCAAGACCCTTTGGAAACCACTGAAGCTGAACAGGGCTGTATGAGTGCAATGCACTTGCAGCACAGCTGTATCTATTGTAAGCCTGGCTCTTACCCTGTTAGAGCAGCAAACTGGCACCAGTTACCCCTCCCCTGCACTGGTATGTTGCATCAACAGCACCATGAGTCAGAGCCAGCCTGAGGCTGGCTACTGCCTGGGGTTCTGTGGCTTTCCGAAATGAAGCAGCCAAAGCGCTGTTATTTGGGGAGCATTATTTATTGTGCTATAGCACATCAATGTTTTTATCTCTCGCGCACTATTTAAAAAGGTAATATTTGAGTAGGAAAACAAACAAACTATTTATTTAAGTGATTTTTGATTTATCTGGATTCTAATATAGAATATTTCACATTCCTGCTGTTGTGTGTTAGCATTTTATGTTAATTTTATGTTAATTTATCTATTTTATTCAATGAATGGAAAAATTGTTGAAACTCATGTTGCAATTTTTTTTATTCCTGTGCACTTTGGAATTCAATCATTTGTACATTAAACTATATGCTTAAAAAATAAGGTGTGTTCTGTTTCATAGTTGTGGGCACTTGGCTCAATCTTTGTCATCAGAAAAGGTCATGGGATAAAAATATCAAGGTTTTAAAAAAGAACTCGCTTAATTCCTGGAGGATGGGTCCCTCAATGGCTATTAGCCAGGATGGGCAGGGATGGTGTCTCTAGCCTCTGTTTGCCAGAAGCTGGGAATGGGCAACAGGGGATGGATCACTTGATGATTACCTGTTCTGTTGATTCCCTTTGGGGCACCTGGCATTGGTCACTGTTAGAAGGCAGGTACAGGGCTAGATGGACCTGTGGTCTGATGCAGTATGACCGTTCTTATGTATCACTACCCAGTTTTCAGGCTCAGGTAGAGCTCAGCTGCAGATTTGCAGTAGGTGGAAGTAACCCAGTTAGGGTTCAATTGGCATTTCTCAAAATGATGGCCAAATGCAAGCTCCGTGAGCAGAGGGTGCAGAACACTCTGGACCTGTTCTGGTGGCTCAATGCCATGCACACGCCAAACCTTCTTCTCTGGGTGCTCCATGGGGTTTGGTCTCCACACTTCTGAACGGGATGAATTATGTTAGTGCAGTGAGGATGGCTGCTCCTTATAGCAATGGCTCTCAACCTTTCATGACTTCTGTACTTCTTTCAGGAGTCTGATTCATCCTGCATTCCCCAAGTTTCACCTCACTTAAACTACCTGCTTACAGAATCAGACAAATATCCAAGGGTCACAGCCACACTGTTACTGACACAGTGCTTATTTTCTCATTTTACTACACAATTATAAAATCAATTGGACTAGAAATATTGTGCTTACATTTCAGTATCGCATCCAGAGCAGAACAAACAAGTGAGTGTCTGTATGAAATTTTAGTTTGGACTGTTGTAAAACTAGGCAAATATCTAGATGAGTTGAAGTACCCCCTGGAAGACCTCTGCATACCCCTGGTTGAGAACTACTGCTTTATAGCATCATTTCTCCTACTGAACTCATGGGCAAACCTGTGGAGTGCAGATGGGCTCCATGAGTCAGTAAGTAGAGGATCCATTCCTGGCATCAGTGGAGCATTTGTTTTCAGACAGGCATATTGTTAGTAGTCAGAAATATTTTAGCTTTGGACTTTATAAAACTGCAGTCTGAATATCCAAGAAGCTTGCCCAGCGTTGGATTCATAGGAACAAAAGGACTATCATGAATTAGTAACAGATGGTTTCTAATATTGTTTTTTGAGGGAACATGACTAGAATTATTTCTGAGCAGTGGTGTAGTGGTAATAAAGGGGCTAAATACCTAAAATAACTTAATATTCTCCAAAAGAGAAGTGGGTAAACTCCATTTACCTTAAACTACGCTACTGTTTCTGACTGACTCCTCAACTGAGCGAACTCAATGTATTCAGAGGGTCTATGATCATTTTTGCTCTTTCTCCAAAAGTAGTATTAAGTGGCAATGAAATTCAGATACACAAAGGAGTGAACAAATAATATGTAGTCACAGCAATTCCAAGGCAGTAGCAACAGATGCTCTAAAAGAGTTTTAGTTAAGCATCATACTGGTGAGAGGACCAAGCTTTGCAACAATGACTGTGCAGAAACGAGCCAGTCCACACTTACGCCTTGTATCCAAACTCAGGTATAGATCCAAATTTAGTGGCTGGCCCTACTTACAAAGTGAGACAAACCAAAACCAGAGACTCGAACACCTCTGAATTCCGGAAAAGTCAAAAACCCAGATGTGATTATTACAGCCATGGCTGGAATAGCCTCCATGGCCTTAGTATCCTGCTGCTGCAGCTGTGGGGGGAAACCTGGAAGATCTAGGTAATGCCAGATCCTCTGCTTCTTGCTCCTTCCCTCCCGCAGATGCTGTTCCATCAAACTCTAGCCTCCACCTCCCCAGCCTACCCCCACATACCAACACACAAGGGGAATTGTGCAGCTGTGCTGCATTAATGGTGCACAAACCCAACATGTCCCTGCTCCAACTTCTGCCACTCCCCCTTGAGAAGCCGCTCCTGATCTGTAGAGCCCTTTGTAAAGTGTTTTGTTCTCTCCAGTTATTTGTTGTTTGCTTTTTAAAGAACTCAGTAGCTCAAAAAGAGGAGACTGATTCAGATCTCAACTATACTGATATCAATCAGGAGCGTACCTCAACTGAGCCAGGTGCACTCAAGGTGAGATTTACAGGGGTATTGAGGCTTCTAATGGAATTTTCACATGCACCTAAGCAGGTTAAGTGCCCAGTTCTGTTGGTTTCAAGGAGAGGTAGGCATTTAGCCTGATTAGGCGCTGTTGAAAATCCAACTAGGCACCTGTCCTCATCTTTAGGCCTCTAAAGACCTATGTGCTGCACCTCTCCCCAGGGATATAGGCCTCTGGGTGCTTTTGAAAAATGTTATTAGCACCTAACTGCAAAGTTAGGTGCTTAGATGCCTTTAAAAAGCTGATCCTGAGTGCTGCTGTGTAGGGAGAGTGGAAAAGTCAGCTTCACTCACTTTTATGTCATCATGCCCCTCTCTCCCAATCTGGAAGAAGCTCTGAACTGAGCTGGTGTCCCATCACAAGTAAAAGCAGCCTAAAATTCACAGGCAGTGGCAGAAACCCTCCCTAGAGCTGCCAGGAGGCTTTACATGGGCCACTTAGCAATTCCCCAGTGATGGAATGATCTTGCTGGGAAGCCAGGCTTTTAAGGCAGGTGCACACTGCTGGAGTGGCACACAGCTGCCCCAGCACAGGAGAAGATGAAGGCCACAAACTAGTGTAGGAATCAGATTCACGATGATGCCCTTGCTCTTAGTCCCACTATTCTAAATGCGTCCTGACTAACAGCTGACACATACTGGCATAAAATAAATTAGAAAAAGATATAATCCAAAAGGCAGCTGTTCAACATACAGACTCCTATCAGTTAGGGGTGTTTGGTTGTACCTGCTTACCTCAATTATCCTAGAGGTGGGATTATTTATGTTCCTAGGAATAGGTCATCGAGTTGAGCTTGCTTGGCATTGGGAATAAATGTAAAATTAAGGCCAGGTCTACACTAGAAACTAAAGTCACTTAGGGGAATGAATTTTTTACAACATTTCTAAACTGGCAAAAGCCCTAGTGTAGATTCAGTTGTCCTGGCAAACAAAGTCCTCATGTCAGCATAGCTGATTTTGTTCAGGGATCCAGTATAAGCTACACTGACAACAGCCCTCCTTTGCCGGTATAAGGTGTTTCTACACTAGGACTGTTTTGCAGTGTAGCATTGCCAGTTCAGCTATACTGGCAAACCTTTCCTAGGGCAGCTTAGGCCGTTGCTTGCAGGCCTGAGCATACTCAAAAATGGAGGGAACCCAGGGGTGGTGTGGCCCTGTAAAGCACCTTGCCGCAGGACAAGCAGAGTCATCGAGGGGCAGATGCTTTCCACTTGCCACCTACTGTCTCATTCTTTCCATTACTCCTCACACTCCTCAGAACCTGGCCTCAGGGTGGCCAGGGAACAAGTCTGTCCATCTGATAACCGTCCACCATACCAGTAACTTTTAGACAAAGTTTACAAAACAAGAGTAATAGGCTTTTGCTTTTGACCAAGCCCTGAATATACCTTAGTATGCATGAGGAGATCCAATAGACATTGAGGACACTACAGAGCAACAGCTCCTGGGAGCACCTCCATCCAAAAATTCACTTCAACACTCAGAAAAGGAATTACTTTGGGAATTACAGTCCACAGGCCAGATTCCACCTGGCATTTACATGGGTCCATAAGGAGCTTTACAGGGACTGCTGCTTCCCCAGCTCCCTGAAGATGTTTGGCACCTCAAAGGGAGTGAGATGGGGCAGGCAGGAGGCTATGGCTCCAACCTATCACAATGCAGCAACCTCAGGAACTGGTAGGCCACAGCAGCACCTTATGAAGGGGATTTATAAAGCATACATAGCCTTTGGATGATGGGAACTCTGGGAAGTTTTCTGCCTTTTATTATGAGCTGTACCCAGGGCCGGCGCTATCATTTAGGCAGCCTAGGCAATCGCCTAGGGCGCCAGGATTATTGAGGGGGCAGCAGGCTGCTCTGGTTGACCTGCCGCAGTCGTGCCTGCAGAGGGTCCGTTGATCCGTGGCTCCGGTGGACCTCCCGCAGGCATGACCGCGGCAGCTCCACTGGAGCCACGGTCCAACGGACGCTCGGCAGAAATGCCTTCAGCAGCTCCACCAGAGCCGCGGGATCAGCATGGGGGGTGGCGAAATGGCCGTGCGCCTAGGGCGTGAGAAACCCTGGTGCTGGTCCTGGCTGTACCTCATGGATAAAGAATCCTCTTTGAGATAAGAATGTGTTCCCTTGTTATGCCAGGTCTGTGGTTACGAAACAATGGATTCTTTTTGTCTTTCCCCAAAAAAAACAACAACATCCACCTCCATAAAGGAAGAGACACAGTGAAACCCTCAGCATGGGAAAATCCAACCCAGAAACTCAAAGCAGAGAGTATAAAAACTATTTCAGTGTTGACTCTGGCATGTCTCCAAGTCTAATTCATAGCACAGATTAAGAGGCTGGTTGCATAAATAAATATTGAAGCAGGAAACGACTGTTCTGTTGTTCAATTTGTGCTCTAATTTAGCCTTATACAAACCAAAATAGCGAAAAGTTATAAAGCCTCAAATGTTTAGTTCCATTCCTTTCTGCGAGAGGGTGAGCATAACTAGCTCCATTTTACATGTGGTGAAACGGAATCATATGAAAGTGAAATAACTCGTCCTAGGTTGCACAATTAGTCTGTGGAAAAATAGCTCCCATTTCTTCACTCACTGTTCTTCGCCCTCTTGATTTTGCATACACCCCTGCCCCAAAACCTCTGGTCAATAATGTCCCCCATTCGAGCAGTCTTGTTCTCGAGACTGTCCCTCTTTTCCCCTGATGGCAATCTGTTTCCTTGTGGCCCCCTTTGCTGGCAGTAAAAGGCCTCTGATTTATTGTTTGAACTGTAGCCTGTACACAACAAAGTTTTGCTAGCATAACTATGTTGGTCAGATATGTGTGTGTGGGGGGGAAACCAGCAACCCCCCTAAACTGATATAACTATGCCAGCAAAACTGTCAGTGTAGATGCAACTAAGTGGTTAGAAGAGTGGTTTTGTCAGCATCGCTAATGTCATTAGGAAGGTGGTGTTATTATACCACCAGAAAAACTCCTTCTATTGGCTCCAGCTATGTCTGTAGTAAGGAATTCTACTAGTGCTAGTATAAGTCTGTGATTTTTCCTTCTGTTTCTGCCTTCTTTTATGTCAGGAAACAGGAGGCCATCTCCTCTGCTCTGGCTGAGCTGTGCTTGCCACTTAAGCCACTTCAGTGTTCCCCAGCTTGGCCAGATGGAGGTGGCATAAAGTCACCAGTTAGTATCTTTAAATTGCAATATATTTAATTAAGTTCCTGATCCAAAACCTGTTGTTCTTTTCCCCCTAATTTCATGAGAAATGAAGTGTAACCAACTCTCATAATTTTATTGCAAGTCTCCCAGTATTTTGGTGTTTTCCTTAAAGCCTCAGCTCCTGGAGTCATGTGATTACATGAGACTTTCAACTTTCATTTAAAAAATGTCCTCATGACTGCAGAGAAAAAAAAACTTGAAAATGTGACCTCTAAAGGCTGAAAGACTTGAAGGTAACTAATAACCCCCTGAATTTATTATTTTTAAATCTCATGCTTTTTAAAGCCAATCTCATGAAATTTTGGGGCCCAACTTCACATTTGAAGGCATGAGGTTGTAATGTGTATTAAGGCCCATTGAATACACCAAAAGACATTTGCCCATTTTAAAGAATTCTTTTGTTCACAAACACCTTGTTTGCATCATAACCCACAATGAAATCCCATCCTGCTTACTACTAACACCTGCTGGATGCTCTTTCTTCAAAGGCCTCTTTTTAGGAGAGTCTTTGATGATGATAAATGAGGTCTTCCCTCGAGGAGGTTACTGCTTCCCTTGCAGAATAGGCAGAAAGCACAGGGAATGAGCTGCAAGGAATGTGGGAGGGGAGGGAAGAATCCTTCTCCTGGCCTCAGAGTAGCAACAGAACTGCTTTGCAGTCACATTAGCCTGAAGACTGGCCTGGCTGCCACAGCTCCTCCACCAGTCCCAGGATTGCTAGTGTATCTGTAGCTATGTGGATCTCCCAAGCCTCATCCCTGATCCTCCTCTTGGCCAGCCCCAACCCTCTTGCATGCTGGAGTGCAGGAAGCTCCTGATTAGCTCCATAGCAGGCTAGGGGTGGAGGTCAGAACCTTTGACCAGGATCACAGTCTTCTTCCCTTCCTCACCAGTTCTACTGGATCCAGGGACCTCTATGACCACAAAGGATTGGAAATAGGATTTGACCCTAAATCTTTAAATTGCTTCAGTTTGGGAAGTGGTACTGAGCTTATGAGGTCTTCAGCAGTTGCTAGTCAGGGTGGCAGGTGCCATGGAGTCCTTGGAAACAGCTTCATTTCTTTACAAACAAACAATCTTCCTAGCCATGATTAGCATCTAAAGAAGAATGAGTCTTGTCTTGCGTAGGGTTGCTTACATAGTATATTATGTGCTTCCTCCAGAGCAAGGAATTTCCTCCACTTACAAGCCTATTGTAACTGGCTTTGGAAACAAGTGAAATTTGATCATGATGCCCTCCACAAAAAACTAATTTGCATGTAAAGGAAATGGCCTGGTGCTCTATTATAATTGATAGTTGGACTCTCCCCGAGTTCCAGGTTGAATAACCTAAGCCTGATCATTTTTGTTTGCTGAATGAAAGCCAAGACCCACAGAGTTCAGAGAAACACCCAACTGTAACCGCCATACAGATAACCATTTCCAATTAGCTGACTGACTATCTCTTATATTAGAAATACTGACAAGAGCACAATAACCGCATGCAAGCCAACAGTCTCGTTTGAGCTTTGAACTTAACCTTATTGGCACAGAGGAGGAAGTCATAGTAGAGGTACACGGTCAGTGAACGTTAGTGCCAAGCAGCCAATTTTGTGCTTAAAGCTCTGGCTGACATTGGCAGGAGCTTGTATTGTGCAAATTGGTGGTTTGGGTGTCCTACAGTATCCCCACTTAGGGTGACCAGATGTCCCAATTTTATAGGGAGAGTCCTGATTTTGGAGTCAATGAGGGTCCACACCCTGAGGGTCAGGTCAGCATGGGTTATCCGTTACAGTTCACAAAGCAGCCCTTCAGTGCAGGGCCACGTGGCCTAGCAGCCAGAGTCTATAGCACCCCCTCTGATGTAGGGTGGCATGGCCTAATGGCCAGAGTCTACAAAACAACCCTTTGGCACCAGGTAGTGTAGCCTAGTGGCCAGAGTCTATGGCATTGGGGTTTGATAGCTCCTCTAGGGGGACTCGACCTGACTCTACCAGGCCCCAACCCAGGGCCCTAACAGTGGCATAGCGGCTTGCCATTGACTCAGTGGGGATCCTACTGAAACACACTGAGTTTCCCCAGGTGGCAGGTACCACTCTGCCACTCTCCCTGGGTCACTTCCTACCAGAGTCTGTGTTGGGGTTTCCCATGAGACGTCAGATCCTCTGTGTTCAGCAGGTCCAGTCATCTCCAGGGTCTCCTCCAGTCACCGGGGTGCAGGCAGGCCGTGAACAGCTTCAGTGCCTAGCACAGTCAGAGGTTGTGGCTAACCCTCCACAGGAGCTTTCCAGGCAGGTCCTTCCCCTGCAACCTCCAGGCCAGAATGAGTGGGTCTCTCTCCCTTTATACTAGAGCACTTGGAGCATGCCCAGTCTTGCCAGGGAGGCGGGACTTCCGCTGTCAGTACCTGGGGCTTAACGCTGTCTGGGCTAGTGCCGGGTAACCGGACCCCGTCAGGGGGTCTTTTTTTTATATAGGTTCTTATTACCCCCAGCCCCCATCCTGATTTTTCACATTTGCTGTCTGGTCACCCTATTCCCACACTCAGCTCCTTTAGGTGCTCAAGGCATTTTCAACAGCACATAAGTCCTTGTCAAGCCCCTGAGTACTGTGCACTCTGTCTGAGGGCGGGGCTAGGGCATGGTTAAGTGCCCATTGGCCCGCATACACACTGCAAGGACCTTTCGAGATAATTGTGCCTAATGCGCAGCTACCTGAGGAGTCACAAGATGATTCCTTGTGGTAGTCAACTACCATGCCCTCTCCTCTGCCAGGGCTGCCCCACAAGTACATGAAGCAGGACATATGATGTCTTGGCTCAACATTTCCCTAAGCACCACGCAGCCATGCTGGGCAAACGGGTAACAGAAAGCAGCAGTTTTACTACGAATGTCAGTGTAAAACATGTATGCCTTCTGGCTGGGTCAAGACTGAATTCACACTTACTGAGACTGACCATCTTTTGTTCTTCTTGTGGTGGTCAGCTCCATTGCCATGTGCAACGTCATCATTAACGTCCTGTGCCTGATGCATCATCCATGCCATGTATATATTTTGGGACGCCAAGCGCCTTCCTGAAAGTCTCTCATCTTTTCCCAAGAACTTCCTTGATTGCACAGACCTCATTAGCATATAGTGATGAGTGATTTGCACATGATGATGAGATTCAGGTACGTGAGGATGTGCAGGGATGTGCATCTCAGTCATTTTCTTCTTCTCTTTGGATAGTTTTCCCTGCCTCAGTGAGCGTTTCCAACAGTGCTGAAATCCTAGCACCCCCATCATCCAAGCAACCTCCTCCAGGGGCTTCAGCGCCTTATAGTTTCCTGTTGCATCCAGGGCAAAGCCTGTCTGGACAATCAGTGCTGCAACTGAGAGGATCTGCATACCCATGTCAGCCACATTCTCAAATCCTTTATCCTATTTGGTGGTAGCCTACATACATAAGGTTACAGCCAGGACTGCCGAGGAACATTTGGAGAGCTAGTCTGTAATGCATGTCTTAGATATTGGCTTATTACTCTGTCATAGGGCATGACTATCCCATAGTACCCCCTTCTGCTTAAGCATGACACTGCCAGCATTCCCTGCCTCACTTTCCTTCCCCAGGATGGGTCTCCTCAGCGTTCCACATACAGGTCAGTGCTGGAGATGTGTCTCAACCCTCTGGCTAAGAGCATGTCTACACTTCTATCACTCGCGGGTGTGAATATTCCACCCCCCAAGCAACATACGTGCTAGCGTGCACAGCACTTTGTTGGTAGGAGAGCTTCTGCTGCTTGCAGGGGTGTTTTTTTAATGCTCCGGGAGAGCTCTCGCCCGTCGGCGTAGAGTGTCTTCACCACATGCACCGCAGCAGCGTAGCTGTACTGGTACTGGTACAGCTGCACTGCTACAGCATTGCAAATGTAGACATGCCCTAAGTCCCAACACACAGAAGGTTCTCCTACTCTTCATGGGCTTCTCAGTCCCTTTCTGAGCTCTCTTTGACTCTTTCCTCTGCTCCTCTATAGAGTACTTGGCCCCCAGGCTGGTGTACCATTCTCAGTGTCTTTCAGCCACCTGGCCTTCTTCCTGGGCTCCGTCACTCGTATCCTTCCTTGCTCCCATATAGAACGCTGGTTCCTAGGCTGGTTCCTCTGGAAAACCCCATCTCTTGCAGAACTTGGGTCAGGGCCTTCCACGGGAGTCTGCCTGCCTGCCTGCCTGCTCCTTATGGTTCTGTAGCCCAGACAGCTCTCTCACTCTCAGCCCTTTTATGAGACCCAGGTGTCCATTACCACCTGACTCTCCTTTCTGCCAGTCCCTCAGGCTGTGAAGCAGCTACTTAATTATGATACAGGTGGGGCTAACCCCTATCTCCCCTTAAAGGGGGCAGTCACCCAGTGACAACAACCTCACACCATGACACAAACATAAGCAAACTGAGAAACAGCCCCAGCCAGGGTGGGTAACTTACAACTGGTATTTTCAGAGACTGCTCCACCGTCAAAGCATGAAACCTTTGATAAATCTAGTGTGTCCAAAACTAAGCACTCTGTTCCACTGCTACACAACCATTCTCATCACCGTGAACATTCAAGGATTGTATATATTTAATGTTTGTCCTTCCTGAGATTGGTGTGGGTTTTTGATGACCCAGACAATTTTGCCAAAGCCTCCTTAATAACTGACCTGGTGGAGCTTTCTCCGGAAAGTAGGCTCCTTGGTCTGGTCTGATATGGGAAGGCAGAGAACTGAAAGCAGATGCAAAGCAGTGGTGCCTCTTAATAGTGTGGCTTTTCCTCAGGGATATGCTTATTACTGGTCTCTTCTGGGTCTTCTAGAGCTTCTCCCCTTTGTAATAGAGCTGCTGCAAATTAGTCATGTGACCACCTTACATCTGGAAAGCCTTCCCCATCCCGTTTCACCAGCCACCATCCTATCCTTTGTTAAGTCCCTCTGAAAGATGCACTTCTTACATGACACCCATAAAAAGTAAGTTAATTAAAAATTAACCAATCAACCCGGTGATGTCCTCTGCAGAGTTTCCCAGTTTGCTTGGCCTTTTTCGCCTCTATCTGTTTTTGAAGGCCAGCGTCTCCCTTGCCCTAGAGTTTGAGAGAAGGTACAAAGAACTTCCCTCCCCCACCTCTCCTTCCCTACCATGGGCTTTGCTTAGAAGTGGGACCATAGCTGTCCCTTCCCTGTAACAGCCTGCAGAGAGTGGAGCAGGCTGCTCCATCCTGTGTGTTGCTCCGTCCCTTTGTACTGCCTGAAACACTGAGATTGTGGACAATCGCCACCCCGCAGGACTTGCCCCACAGGAGCTGCTCCGGCCTGTGGATAAATGACACAACTAGTTTTAATTGATTTATCCAAGGCCATAGGGGGTGAAAATACAGCCATTCTTTGTGTTTTTAAAAACTCCAAATGTCATACTGAGAATTGCATTGGCCTAGTTTCATGCTCTGCTGACAAGGATAAGTAACCCACAATATTTACTTTCTGTGGTTTTATTTTGAAGACGGAAACCAGATTGAAGTAGAATGGTAGTCCCTTGTAAATACAATTGTAGTGACTCAGACAGTAAGCTTGATTTTCCTCTGGCAATGCGAAGTGATTCAAACAATGTAGAGTTGAAAGTAGGAAGGCTAATGGGGGTTTCACAAACGCAGGGAAGAATATTTATTTAAAAATAAACAACAACAGTCTTTTTTTCTTGTCTGTTTCTCTTTCTAGCTCTCTTTCCTATCTGTTCCTCGTGCCTTTCCTTGTACCGGCATTTCTCTTTCCTTTTGAGTTCACGGAGAGTCGATGGCAACAAGTCTAGCCAGCCCAAGCCTCAAGAATTAGGATTGAGCCAGAACATCTCCACCTGCAGGATAGTCGTACTGGCCTCATTGCAGCCCTGCCACAGCTCCATCCAAAATGCACAGAGGCATCATGTGTGAGGCCTAAACTGACTCTATGGTTACCCTTCAAAGAATCAAAAGTATATCCTTAATAATGTTAGAAATATTTGGGCGAAGGCTTCAGTAATACAGCACTAACCGCCACAGGAAAGCTGCAGCTCATTCACTAAAGTGATTCCTAGAAAAGAGAAGGATTACTGAAAAGCTCCATATGGCAACTATGTCTTTTATCCTCTATCATTTAGATATTTTTAAATGTTTATTTCTTCTGTAATTATCAGTTTCTCTCTCATTTTTTTTCTTCCTTGTTAATATCTCCTTGTGGCAGGGCAACGACTCACTGGCGTGGCACCTCCTGCTGGCTGTCTTGGGAATTAGCTCTTTCCAGCCCAGTGTGCCCTCTGCAGGCCAATGTCTTACCTACTACTGGCCCCCATGTCCCTCCCGGACCCCAGTGCCCCTCTACTTCAGGGTTCTGCCCCCAGCAGTAACCTACAATTTGGGTCTCCCCACCCAAGGGAACCCCCAAACCTCTATCCCCACCTTGCCTTAGTGGCTACTGCCAGTCACCATTTAGCCCCAGATCACTGGGGAAAGCTGCAGTCTATAAACCACTCATCATTAGCAAAGGGGTTTGGACCAGCTGCCTCTGCCTATTCCTGGGCCGCCCCTCTGCATCTCTAGTACCCTTTTGTGGGCCCTCACCTCAACCTGCAGTCTGGGGCTTAGCTAGGCCGGAGCTTCCCGGGTCCCTGGCCCTTCCCCAGCCCTGCTCCACCCTTCTCAGTTTCCCAGGCAGCCAGGTCCTTCTCTCTCAGGGAAGCTAGAGAGTGTGTCTTTCCCATCTCTGGGCCTCAGCCCTCTTATAGGACCAGCTGCCTTCCCCCTCAGCCTACCTTTTCCAGCTGCAACCCTCTTCAGGGACGGAGTGGGGTGACCTCCCCCCGTTACATTGCTGTTTATTCTTTGTCTCACTTTCTTCCATCCACTGATAAACAATGGCCGATCATCTCACTTCTACCAATTCCATTCCTCACTAGCCACCGGGGTGAGCCATTCATTTCCCAAACTGGTGCTGACAAACACAAAGTGGAGGGAATCACAAACCTTTTACAGCATCTTCCCACCCAGCCGCTCAACTGCACAGGGAGAGAAAATGAAACTTCGCAAGCTTCCACAGACTTAGTGCCAATTGCAGCTGGCACCACTAGATCCTATAATTAGCTTCCATCTGTTTACCATTCCTTTTTTCCTCATGCTGGCGTGTTCCACAGCCTCAGAAACAAGTAGCCCACCTAAGAGTTTCCTCCACTTCCAAACGTGGTACTTGACTAAACCCTGTAGAAGCCATTTGGAGAGTGTCAAAGGCAATCTCCCTCCTCCCCTTGTAGTAGCCCCTAGCCTCTCCTGGTGATTGAAGGTGCCACACACCTCAGACCAAGATGATAGCAGCTGCACAAGGACCCAGGGAGCTTAACTTCTCCCTATGAGTTGCTTAGGCCTGGTCTTTGCTGCAGTAGGTCCAGGCAAGGAAGCTTATGCTGACCTAGTTGTGCTTGTGTCTACACTTAAATTTGGCTCCTGCTGACATAAGCGTCCTGTCACACCAAGTTAATAACACCACCTTGCCGAGCAGCATATAGCCACAGTCAATGTACTTAGGTTGATGCAGTGTGAATGTTGACACTGCATAACTTATGTCAGTCTTAACTGTCCTGCAGCAGTTGCTTCACAATGCCCCAGATCAGTGGTTCCCAAATTTTAACAACCTGTGAACCCATTTCACTAAAATATTAAGTCTCAGAAACCCCCTCCTAAAAGTGAATATTTCCAGGGATTTCCTCCTTTACCTGAATATAAATTATAAAAAACAATGATCTTGGAAATATAAAATTTGTTTTTATGACACATTTATTACACACTATTATTATTAATCATTACAGTATTTTCATTACATTATGAAAACGGCAACACTCTTCTGTCGGAGAAAAACTCAGTTCTCACTTTTTCTTTGGGTGCAGCAAAATCAAATACTTCATTATTTCTCAAGCAATTGCAATAGAGGGAGGGAGTGCCCTAGGACACAGGATAGCCCCAGTCCCAGACAGGTCTCTCAACAGGTAAACAATTACAACAAGCATTTATACCTTTGTTACAGACAATAAAAAGCAATAATACAGACAATAATAAGCAACAGCTGCATTTTGTTTATATGTAGACCATCCTGCTATCTTATTTTCTCACTTCTAGAAGACGCCAGTCTACATATTTGGTTATCAGTGAGAGGTCGTGACAACTTCTCACACAGTTCTTTCCCACTCCCCTCACACCATCTTCGCTTCTACAAGTCTCGCGTCGTTAGGGTTACAGCTGGCCTAACTCTTGTTAACTGCTAGCCTGACTCTTGCTAACAGACTGACATGCATTAAGATCCCCTACAAATCCTTGTCAATTCTTTCCCTACTTCCACACTTCCAAGATCTCACCTTCGTAGCTTGTATCACTTTGAATAAGCCTGTTATAAGACAAGGCTCCTATGTTTCATCAAGGAGTATCTTATGTGAAACAGCATGAAGGTATTCAAGAAGCCAACTCAAATTGTTCCTCTTACACGAGTATTCAGGTCTTGAGCAGTCCAGGCAAACCACACATTACAACAAAACTTCAACTTGTTCTTCATAATAATTTAAAAACAGCACTAGCAGCCTATTTAATTTTAAAAACAGAAAAAAATGTCCACCTCTCTTTCCATTTCTTATAAGGAGTCTTGAAGTTTGAATCTCCTCAGTGTGATAGACATGCTTGCTTTGATCTGCTTAGCTCTTGGAAGTCCAGGGGCTCCGGGTTGCTGGCCCCCTGCTGCCCGGGGTCCCTAGGGACAGCTCTGTCTGCAATGAGGAAATTTTTCCCAAGAACCCCCTGTAACATTTCATGAACCCCTAGGGGTTCATGAACCCCAGTTTGGGAACCACTGCCCCAGACTGACTGCTCTGGTCACCATTGTGAACTCCCTGCCCTTTAAAGCCCCACCTATTTTTGAAATTCCTTTTCCTGATTGCCAGCTTGCTGAACACATCTAGCAGCTCTCCAGTGCTCTGCTGACCATGCTGGTTGCCCACTCAGCAAATGCACTCCTGCCTGGAGTGCACAGGAGGCACTGGATCTCCTGGGCCTGTGGGGAGAGGAGGCTGTGCAGGCACTGCTCTGAACCAGCTGAAGAAACAGGGGTGGCTCCAGGCACCAGCACGCCAAGCGTGTGCCTGGGGCAGCAAGCCGTGGGGGGCGCTCTGCTGATCACCACAATAGCAACAGGCAGGTTGCCTTCGGCTGCTTGCCTGCGGAGGGTTCGCTGGTCCCGCAGCTTCGGCGGACCTCCCACAGGCTGCTGCCGAATCCAAGGACCGGGGACCTCCTGCAGGCAAGCCACCGAAGGCAGCCTGCCTGCCGTGCTCGGGGGGGCAAAATACCTAAAGCCGTCCCTGTGTAGAAACATTGACACCTATGAGCACATTGCTTGGGGGGCGCAGGAGAAGGGGTACGACATGCAGCCCACACTGCTGGTATGTTCTATAATTAGATTTCACCAGCCCAATAACAGATGTGAACTCCTGCTTCACTGTATCAGTTTTATCACAGAATCACAGACAGCCTCTTAGGGTCTCCAGTCTACTTTGCCAAGCTGGACTTAGTGATAAAAGGACACATACCAAAATTTACAAAATATTCAGTTTGCTTCCAGTCCCAAGAGACCAGCCACTTACCCCAGATCAACTGGTATCTTAGATCTCACACCAAACACAATGCTTGTAGCCAATTCTGTAATAACTAACTGAAGTTTATTAACTAAGAAAAAGAAATGAGTTATTTACACATTAAAGCAAGCAAGCATATAACACAAATGAGTTGCAATCTAAATCTTAAGAGTGACAGAGTGGTAGTGATCTGTGACTGCAAAATGTCTTTCTTCAGGGCTAACCCGTGCCAAGCAGCATGGGAATCTCTATGCTTATGTTTAGGAATCCTTGTATCTCAGAGTCCAGACAGCATAAGAGATATTCAATTTCTCCTTGTGAGGGATTTTTATCCCTTCCTTTCCAGTGTTCAGAACTGATGGGATGAGTTCTTACGTAGGTCTCTTCTTCCTGGAGGGAGTTAGGAATGCAGTCAACAACATCTCTATCCTTTGATGTTACACAATATGTCAATTGCCTTAAACTGGCCATTCTTGTATGCAGGGCAAGCACTTTACCTCAATCAGAGCTTCTTTTTCTGTTTGTGCTATTTACACAATTACAGAGGTTTACAATGCAAACAATATAAAACTTTATACCATGCGGGCTATGGAGATTATAAGTAAGCGTAATACTTTCAGGATTCTACAAACATTTTATAAAGTCTAAAACTAAACACATTCTTAACAACGTCACCTATAATATCTTTTTTGATGATGCTAACACACAGGTAATAAAAGTTTGTTCCCAGCTATGCATTTGTAAGTGTTCAGGGAGGCCTGGGACCTTGACATGAGCCAGCACCTGGTCTGCCAGCATCACAAATGCATGGCAAGAGCCCCTGTGGTGGATTTCCTGGGCCCAAATTGATTCCCAGCTGACCAGTAGCAATATGGTGCTGCAAGTTTCCACAGTCTGATCACCACATTTCTCCACTGTCAGAGTGGCTCTCATTTTAGTGAGGCACCGTTTGATCAGATCATATTCTTTAAGCCAGTGTTTTGGCTGAAGGTACACCTATAAAGTCTGACAAAGATGTGTGCAGACTGCATGGTCAGATATGTGGTGATCCTCTCTGGGGAGTTCACCAGCCCAGAAGACAGCACCTTGCACTGAAAATGGTCTCTTCCAAAACTGATCCTGAAGTACTTCCTTTGTCTTTTCATTGTCAAGATGTAGAATCACACATGGCAAGGATTAAGAGATGGGCAAAGTGCTCACTTGGTTCTAGGGTGGATTCAAACTCTCTAAAATCCTTGAAACCATAAGGGAGGTTCGGATAGGGTGCTGAAAAAAAATGTAATTCCTGGGAAAAAAATTAAACCCCTTCTCTAGATGGGTGAAAGAATTCTGCCTTACGAGGGACAGAGGGTAGTTAAACAGAATGACCCCATTCTCTCCCTCAGGTTCCAAAAATATTGATATAGAGGGTTACTAATAAATTACACAAGTGGAAAGCTCATCAGGACGATCCACCACAGTTGCCTCCCTCACCAGGCAATACAGCTTCAACTTCTCTTTTGTTACACAAACTTGTTTAGAACTTGTTATCTTTTCTTATACATGTTAATTAGCCTCTCATTCCTATGTTAACTTTCCTCCCCCAGTCACTACAGGTTTAGCGTTCGTCCAGACTGGTACCTTCTAGGTTTTCAGTTACTTTATTTTGTTTTCATAAAGATGATGAATCTTCAGTTTTACACCCACACAACATGAAATATGATTACTCAGCAATTTCTTATCCATACACTGCTCTACTTAGGCTTACACTGTTAGAGGTTATCAGAAGAGACTCTTAACATCTACTGCAGGCTTCTGTCAGGCCTAACCATGCTTTCGCTCCCAACATTGGGCTTTAAGAAAAATTATGAAATATCTTGAGATTCACAATACAATCGTGAGAATTGTAAATTCTCTAGTTATATTAGTTCATATTAAAAATCAAACCTTTCTTTTCGGGTTGAGTATCCAAAGGAGTTTATCTGCCGTTCAGATACATTTAATCCAATGATATTACAGACTTTCAGAAACATTCATGAACTGTGAAAACAGTACAGCCTCATGGAGGGTGTACTGGACCCCTCGAGACTTAGGTTTTATTCCCAAATTGGCCTCTTCGGTGACCTTGAATGAGTCACCTTTCCTCTCCATGTGATGAGTTTCCCCCACTTCTTTGAGGTGCTGACTGGGATACCCCTGGGCTCCCTTTACGCTGTATTGCTGAGCCAAGCCCTCCCTCAGGCTTCAGACTGCACTTAAGCAGCACAGACACAGGTAGGGACACACTCTGCTGCAGCTTTACACACAGATGCTGTGAACAGCTCTGCCTGGGAGGGCTCGACTAAGGAACTGCCCAGTACTCAAGTGACCCCCCCCCTCTGGAGTGCAAACCCAAAATTGTACCGTCTTGCACTTTGCACAGAGAATTGTCCAGCATAAGATCATGAAATTCACTCCCTTCCTCAATGTGGAGAGAGACATGCAACTGCTTTTTACACCCCCTCTCCCCCCAGTTATGGATTCCACACACTGGGTTTTAGCCAAAACAAAAAGAAGATTATTAACTACAAAAGATGGATTTTAAGTGATTATAAGGGATAGCAAACAGATCAAAGCAGATTACCCAGCCAGTAAAACAAAACACAATCTAAGATTAATATACTCAAGAAATTGGTCACAAATAGCAAATTCTCACCCTGAATGGTGTTTTAGGCAGACTGCAGAGACTTGCTTGTGGCTGAAAACTTCAGATAATCCATGCACAGGCTAGACAATCTTCTAGCCTGGGTTCAGCCCTTCCACCCCACCCTGCCCAGTGTCTTTGTTTCTCAGCTGTTTCCAGCAGCCTTCTTTCTTGGGTTGGGAGTTAGTGAAGAACGAACCACAATGATGTCATTCCTCTGACTAACATAGTTTTTGCATATGGCGGAAATCCTTTGTCTCCCAGTGTGATTCCCACGCTCGGTCAGTGGGAAAGATACAAAAATGATACATGCATACAAATAAGATAATCATAACCTTTTCAGTGATACCTCACATGGTCTATCTGGTACAAAATACATCATAGTGATGCCATAATCATATCAGAACAATATTTCTTTGAAGAATATGGGGGTGTAGTGTCACACTCAGTAACTCACTCTCCCCATATGTAAAATGAGGGAGGTAGTGATGTTTATCTGCTTTGAGATCTACTGATGAAAAGCACTAGCAAAAGCTAGGGATCATCAATGGAGCTATGAGAATTTGCTTCAGCTAAAGATCTGAATCCCAGACCTTTATAGTCCTGTGTACCTTTATACTTGAATTCATAAATTGTACACACAGATTCCCCCAAAACATCAAAAAGTCCTACTGGAATTGGCTACCTGGTTCTTCCCTTCAGGAGCTGTGACCAGTGGTGAATAGAAAGATTCCAAGCAGCCTTCTTAAATTTAATCTTAACAGTAGGAACACAGCATAACAAGAGAAAAGGATTTTTTTAAAAATAATGAACAGTCTTTATGCAGATCTGAGCTGGGGACTTAGGCAGGCCTATCTTACCCCAGACTATGGAGTCTGGGTGTCAGGTTGCTTCTCCAGCAGCCTCTGCCTCAGTCTCCCCATTAACCATTTGACCCCTTCTCAAGAGAGTACCTGTGTCTTTATACCCTCCTGAGGCTTTTGATCCTTCCTCTACCTCCTCACAAGGACGATCTCTCCTGGTGAGACTGTCTCCAACCCAGGCCCAACAGGATGGCTAAGCCAAGGCTCAATGTGAATGGCTCTGAGATGTCCTACAGGTTTTTACAGAGAAGGACATATCAGGATTCATTCATATTCCTAGGTTCCAAGGCTAGAAGGGATTACTCTGATCATTCAGCCTGACCTCCTGTGTATGACACAACCTGTAGAACTTCCCCCAAATAATTCCTGGAGCATATCTAGAGGATTCATCCCTCCCTTCCTGGGTGCATTTCCTGACAAACCCACTAGTGAATTAACACAATAGCTGCCCACAGTAAACAACACATTGATGTGGTATTCATAAATGATTATAGGCAGCTCCAAATCTGTCACAGCACCTTTAGTTATTAATTATTATTATTGGTATTACAGTAGCAGCCACAATCAGGACCCCACAGTGCACTGTACAAACATAGTGAGAGGCAGTCCCTGGTCCAAAGAGCTCACAATCTACATAGACAAGATACGGTCTATCCACATGGGTCACCAGACAGGAACATGGTCTAAGGTCCTAACTAGTTAGCCGTTGTTCCGCAGCCCTGATCTAGTGGGACAAACTGCTAGAGATGAGTAGGTGGCTCAGTTTCTGTCCCAAACCATCCTCTAGCCCAGAGTAGACAATAGGTGGACCATGGGCCAAATCCGGGCCACAAGATGCTTTTGAACAGATCTTGAAATCTTTTTATTTACTTATCATAATTGTTATTATTTTTGATTATTTTCTCTGGAGTCTGGACCTTGACTATACCTTGACCAAGTAATTTGGACGTTGACAAAAAATAAATTGATTACCCCTGATCAGGTCAGTTTGACACAATTTGTTCTTGAGAAATCCATGCTGATGTTTGGATTTGGTTCATTACAGAAATAGGGGTAAGCTACCAGCCAAACTCTGGGCATGTCTACACTTACCTCTGAAGCGATCGATCCAGCAGGGGTCGATTTATTGCGTCTAGTGAAGACGCAATAAATCGACCACCAAGTGCTCGCCAGTTGACTCCAGTACTCCACTGGAGCAAGAGGTACAGGCGGAGTCAACGGAGGAGCATCAGCAGTCGACCAACCACAGTGAAGACATCACGGTAAGTAGAGCTAAGTACATCAACTTCAGCTACATTATTCATGTAGCTGAAGTTGTGTAACTTCGATCCATCCCCCCGCAGTGTAGACCAGGCCTCAGATCTGGATGGGGAGAAAGAATGGGAGTTGGATGAGGCCAATGTGAACTTCATATCATTTAAATGACAACGGCTAGTAGTTGCAGTTGTTCTCAAAGAATATTCACCTAGCCTAAAAGCAAACCTTACAGAAACAAGCGTGGTTATTATGAGCACATTAAAGAGTAGATTCTATCCATGATAAATCCAAAGCAGAGATTGCAGAAATACCACCCACTTCTTATCCTTGACTCCCACTCAATACGCAGCAGTCACACCCATCTGTTTCCTGCACACACATCAGGTGCTAAAATTAAAATGTCCCTTTTCTCATTTGCTCGGAAAATGTGGCTCTGAGGCAATTGAACACCTCGATTGACTCATCGAGCTTGTTTGCGAAAACCAGGCGCAACTGAAGTTCAGCCAGTCATGCAGGTCTTTTCCTTTTGTTTCTTATTCCTTGAAGCCTTCTTTCCAAAATTGCTCACTGTTGTCCTGCTGGCTGGCTAGTCATACTACGTAAGTGCCTTTTCTAACTCAGGTTGGAAATTTAATTTTTCACATAGCTTCCCTGAGTAAAAACATCAGCCTTCAGGGAAGTTATGTCCCAGAGTTCCTTCTGTGACTGATTTATCTTCATTAATCAAACTTTTGCAGAGCCCTGCTTTGTTTAACTCCACAGGCTTTTTTCTTACATAAACTATGAACACAATATTACTCTCCAGATAAACCACTGCCTTCCTGAAATGGGACAGTCTTTATGGCTTTTCAGTCCTTAACTTTTCCTGAGACTGGCAATAAAGATTTCTGTTACTTCCAAACATGCAAATGGTTTTTGTGATGGATGCCTGCCCACTGGGAAAAAGTTTGAGGCCACTAAACAGTCAGTCAATGGTGTAACAATGGCTGCCAAGGATCTCATGCCATTTCCCCGGTGAGCAATTCCTGCTTCCAGGGGCGGGAGAACTCTGAGCTGCAATCCTGCTGCTTCAGACAGCCATGCTGCATGGAGCAAGGATCCTCCCATCTCCTGTGACAGGCTCTCCCCCACCATGTACCTTTCTTCCCAAGATGGCGCTCGGGATTCCATTGGCTGAGCCTGACTCTCCCCCTTTCCACAAAAGGAAGTTTACTTTGCTGTGTTTCTTTCCTGTGCGGTGTTATACAGCCAGAAAGTTGAAGGCCAGAATAGACCAACAGATCGTCTGACTTCCTGTGGATCACAGGCCACCAGCACCATCCAGCCCCCGCACGCTAAACCTAACCATCGAAATTAGACCAACATATTACAGTCTGCAGCAGACTCGATATGTACCTCGGCAAGAAAATGGGAGAGGCCAAGCTCCACCAGTGCCTCAGGCCCCCACAATGGCAGGGAAATAATGAACTGAGATATACCCAGATAATCCTGGCAATTATGGACTATTTACCTGACAGTGCTTCCTTTTTGATCACACAAAAGGGCTTTTCTGCAGGGAACAGCTTTTGCCTCAAGGCACGTCTTCACTGGCAATGTGCAGCCACAGCCGCACTTTAATGTGGCTTGTGTGGTAGCGGCAGAGCGCCAGGAGAGAGCTCTCCCAGTGCATTAAAAAAACAAACGCTCCCACAAGGGAAGTAGCTACCAGCGCTAGTGCCCTGTCTACACTGACGCTTTACAGCACTGAAACTTGCTGCACTCAGGGGGGTGTTTTTTCACACTCCTGAGTGAGAAAGTTGCAGCGCTGTAAAGTGCCAGTGTAGACAAGCCCACAGGACTGGGTGTTTTTTGCTATTCACCTCTCATGGAAGTACCGACCCCAGGCCTATATCAGTGGCGTCTGTCTGCAAAGTAAACGCTTGAAAAATCTGGATGAAGAGGACAGGCTCTGACTTCTGTGTGTGTTAAACTAGGTGAAAAAAAACCATTCACTATGTGCATCTACTGTCTTAAAAGTGATAAGGCATAATACATAATTCATGTAAACTTGTCATCAGTTGTTTGTCTTGGCTGGGAGGATGATAAGGGACTGGCTGTTACTTTTGGTTTCCTGTCACTCCAGTATTGTTGTCAGCTGATCTCTCAGTGTTTATAAATAACAACACTGTTGCGCTTTTCCCCACAAGTCAGAGTCCATTTCTTCCTAAGGGAAGGGCAGTGCGGCCAATTAAAATCCATGACAGATTTCCTTCCCAGCAGGCCTCCAAAATCAAGTTCTTCAAGTTACACTGAGAAACATTTCCTGTATATTCCACCCTCAGAATGCCCCCGAGTTTGAGGCTAGAGAAGAGTGCACAGAATAATATTGCTGTTGAATGTCATGAGTCCTAGTGCCGTGCGGCCACCTGAATATAAACTAAATATCAATCGGATCCTTTTGAGCTATCCTGGCCCCCTTTCCCCAAATTCAAGTACTTCTCCTGAGACTTCAACAACTCACCTTCCAAAAACAGTCCTCGGAGAAACCTTTCCAGACCTTTCAAATCTTCTGTGTAGGCAGAGTGGCCATCAGTCCTCCTGCTCAGACATTTTTCGGGGGGAGATCAGCTGTTCCAGTCCCACTGATCCTCAGGTAACCTCATGGGTGGTGGGTGAAGCTTCCCCTGGGGGAGGTGAGCTCCTTGTCCTGCCTTTTCCACCCATAGCCCCGCCCACACTTCACACCTGCTCTGCCCCAGGCCCTGCACCCCCCACTGACTCACCACCCACCTCTTCACCCCCCCATATCCACCCCTCTGCTCACCTCCTTCCCCCACTTGCCACTGCCCACCTGCTACTCACCTCCTAATTCCCACACCAGACCCTTTCCCTGCCCTCCACGAGACACCTCCCACCTGCTATGCAGCTGGCTCGCCACTCATCTGCGTTCAGGCACCTTCTTTACACAGAATTCCCGGCCAGGCTCGTTTACTTAAACTGGGTTTGGAGAAAACAACTAGGTCAAGAGATAAACTCACTGGCTATATCAGCTCCTCTTTGAGCCAGGTTTGCAGTTCCTTCTGCTGGGTACAGCGAATAACTGACGGGTCATTTGGAAACTGCTTTTAACCCCAATAACACATTTTCTGACAATAGAAAAGCCAGCAAATGTGGCCAAAGGCTTCCTGTCCAATGGCTTTATAACCATTTAAAGGCTCTTAACAGTTGCAGTGATCTCTGCTATTAGGTCTCTGGGAGGTTTTTCACGGTGTACAGTTACTCAGGGATCCCCTTTGCTCACTTCCTCCCTCCCCTACATCTGCCACTGACTCCCCCCTGGCATTCACACACACACAGAGTGCCCCAGGGGGATGGGGTGGAGGGATGAGGAGAGATGCCACCGGCAGCTGCAGGGACCTCTGAAGGAGGAAAGGGAGGGGGTGGAGGAGAGGAAAGGAGGAATACTCCAGGCAGCAGCAGCAAGCCCTGGGAGCTCAGGGAAAGGTCAGAGCGGGGAGGGGAAGAAGTGGGAATGCTGCAATCCAGGTGTCAGGAATACAGACATTCACATAGAACAATTGCACCATTTAAGGGCAATTGGTGAAGTATTAGCCTCAGATCCATAAAGAGTTAGTAAGGAAGTAGGATATGCATGCTGTGCCCCAGGTGAATTTTACAGTTTTGCTTTCTTTGTTCCTTTGTCTGATTCCCGCTCTTTTATCTGTATAAATAAGACTGTTTTGGCCTTGCATGGCCGCTCACATATTTTGAATGTTATTGGCAGAGCGCTGTGCTAATAAAACAGAGTGGTCTGACAAATTGTGAGTCCTGATTCTAACTTTGACAATTTGGAGGTTCCACCGAGATGGCAACCGTCTTCACTGGGGCTGTGTGATTCCTGACTGTTTTTGTGGGATGACCGTGGCAGCCGGCACCTGGGCATTTGGCCCAAGCGGTCCCCCACTAGAGCGGAAAGGCGCACAGCCACAGTGAGGTCTACGCCATCGAACCTGTTGGTTCCCATTCTGTTCTGGTAGGGATCCCGGGATCTGACATCAGGAATCTGGTCAGGTAATTATTTCTGTGTTTTGTCCGGACTGAGGACTGTCCTGTCTCTGTGTCTATCTGTCCTCTTGTGGAGTGTTTGAGTCTGGGTGCCGTCTCTGTCTGGGGATCGGCCGACCAAGGGGTTCCTGTCCCCGCGGTCTGAGTGAGTGAAATCTGCACAATTGCAGCCGCACCACACCTTGGGTAAAACCCTTAGTGTGAAAGCAAGGGCAATTGAGGCAGTGGCCTGTGGGCTCCTTTTATGTGTTGCAGCAGGCATCGCTCTGACGAACCTGAATTTCCTTCTTGTGTGATTGGTGTGTGAAAGTCCTCCTGTACTGGTAACCAGACGTCTAAGTCGGGACAGTTCCCTAAATGAACGCCGGCTCATTTTATGTATTTAGGATGGGTGCAGACTCCTGTAAAAAGGGTCAAGACTCCTGTAAATTTCTGGGAAAATGGTCTAGGCTAACTCAGGAGGATCCCAAAACTCAGTGGCCACTGTTAAAATCTTGGAACAAAGACTGAGTGGACATCTTAAAGGACAAACTCGGCCAACCTAAAACTAAATTGGCTAAAGGAGAGGTTAATTGTTTCATGCAGTGGTGGGAAGAGGCAAATCATAGGTGGTGTGAAAGTAGAATGAATTATATAGTAAGAATAGAAAGGATTAAAGAAATGCTGTCTGTACCTTTAAGCAAAACTGTTGGAATGCTGCAATCCAGGTGTCAGGAATACAGACATTAACATAGAACAATTGCACCTTAAATCGATAACAGTTAGTAAGGAAATAGGATATGCATGCTGTGCCCCAGGTGAATTTTCCTGTTTTGCTTTCTTTGTCCCTTTGTCTAATTCCCGCTCTTTTATCTGTATAAATAAGACTGTTTGGGCCTTGCATGGCCACTCACATATTCTGAATGTTATTGGCGGAGCGCTGCGCTAATAAACAGAGTGGTCTGACAAATTGTGAGTCCTGATTCTAACTTTGACAATTTGGAGGTTCTACCGAGATGGCAACCGTCTTCACTGGGGCTGTGTGATTCCTGACTGTTTTTGTAGGATGACCGTGGCAGCCGGCACCTGGGCATTTGGCCCAAGCGGTCCTCCACTAGAGCGGAAAGGCGCACAGCCACAGTGAGGTCTACGCCATCGAACCTATTGGTTCCCACTCTGTTCTGGTAGGGATCCCGGGATCTGACATCAGGAATCTGGTCAGGTAATTATTTCTGTGTTTTGTCCGGACTGAGGACTGTCCTGTCTCTGTGTCTATCTGTCCTCTTGTGGAGTGTTTGAGTCTGGGTGCCGTCTCTGTCTGGGGATCGGCCGACCAAGGGGTTCCTGTCCCCGCGGTCTGAGTGAGTGAAATCTGCACAATTGCAGCCGCACCACACCTTGGGTAAAACCCTTAGTGTGAAAGCAAGGGCAATTGAGGCAGTAGCCTGTGGGCTCCTTTTGTGTGTTGCAGCAGGCATCGCTCTGACGAACCTGAATTTCCTTCTTGTGTGATTGGTGTGTGAAAGTCCTCCTGTACTGGTAACCAGACGTCTAAGTCGGGACAGTTCCCTAAATGAACGCCGGCTCATTTTATGTATTTAGGATGGGTCCAGACTCCTGTAAAAAGGGTCCAGACTCCTGTAAATTTCTGGGAAAATGGTCTAGGCTAACTCAGGGGGGTCCCAAAACTCAGTGGCCACTGTTAAAATCTTGGAACAAAGACTGAGTGGACGTCTTAAAAGACAAACTCGGCCAACCTAAAACTAAATTTGCTAAAGGAGAGGTTAATTGTTTCATGCAGTGGTGGCAAGAACAAATCATAGGTGGACAAAATCAAAACTGGCCTCTCTCAGTTATTCAAATAATAAGTTAAAAGCTTTATTAAAAGCCTCCTCTCCCACCACTAGACCGAGCGCTCCCCTTTACCCCGTTCTCCAAACCCCGGATCGATCCAAACCCCTTCATACTCCCATCTCATTGTAAAAAGGACAAAAAGTCCCTTGTTCTGTTCCCCTTTGTTGTCTGCCTCAGAAACTGATTCTTTATAGTGTCCCACTACCAATTCAGCAAGGCTGGGGGCGGGGGGAGCTCCTCAACTAGCCCCCACCCTTCCTGGTCCCTTTCCTTGAACATTTCTTTCAAAATTGTGAAGTGACCACAATAGCACTCACAAACGGTTCATTGGGAAAAAAAAAAAAAAGCAGGATCGGGCCCAGAAAAGCAGGCAAGCAACAGATAAAAAAACTGAAAAACAGGTTGAAAGCCCTAAGGGAATAGTGTTAGAAGTAAGAAAAGCAGTAAGTGCAGGCATGAACCCCTGGAACAATACCTAAAATGGTGAAATCTGAGGTGATAAAGGTGTCATTTTGGGACATAAACAAGTGATTTAAGTAAAGAGAGTGAAAAGTTAACTCTACAGAGGCTGGAGAGAATTAAGCAGTTAAACTTTGTGAAAATGTTAAAAAAGGACCATGTTAATGAGAGAGAATTCTTGGTTTCTTTGCAGCCATTCTGAAGGGAAATGGGCCCTTTTCCAGAAGAGTGCCTGTAAATAATCCTTATATATATACAACTATGTAAAAACAAAACAGTGTAAAGGAATGTTAAGGAAAAGAAAATGTGTATGTATCTATGTCTGTGAAAATATGTAAAGTTCTAAGAATCTAAACCAGCACATCTGGTTTGTAAAACTACTGTTTTGTAGGTGTAAGATAAATTGATTTTGTTTTTGTTTTTAATGCCACTAAAAATTCATTTGACTCTTTAATTCAAAGTTGCAAAACTGACAGACCTTTTTGCAAGACACAGGTAATTAGTGTTGTTTGGCTTTGGGATTTAGCATTTAACCCTTAAGGGGTAACTTGATTCTTTACAAAAATTAAAATGTTTTCAAATAAAGACCTGCAATAGGGCAGTCAAAATCAGGAGAATAGGTAAAGATTCTGGAGTCTGTTTGTTTGTTTTGTTTTTTTGTAACAATAGCAGATAAGAGTTGTAGTGAAAGAATAAGAAATTAACAGTGACCCTCTGAAGCAACAGCAGAGGTGAGGTGCACAAAACAAAAAGAAGCAATGTTAAAAACACTGAGCCTTAAAATGACTATGTGTAATCAGACTGTCACTTTAATAAAAGTACATGAAAACTCTGAAAAAAACAAATCAAAGTTATACCTTATGTAAAAATTAATATGGCTACTGTTTTTGAAAAGTTATAGTATAGAAAGAATGTGCATTTTCCGTAGGACATGTGCAGCGTATATTGTAGAAAGGGATGTAAAAAAAAATGCAAATGAAACATGCTGCTGAATTAAAATCCTATTAGAGCTCCAAAAAGAGCCGCAATAGGCTGTGTTTTCTTTTTCAGATCCCTGTGTGTTAAGACAGAGTCTCTGAGCTCTGCTGATGGCTTTGAATCCAAAAGCCTAGCCTGTGTTGATGCAAATTACCTAACTGATAAAGAAAGGTGAGAACTACCAGCACAAAAGAAGCTGCAAATAAAGAACATACCTGGTCAGCACACAAACTGCCTACATAAAAGGCATGGTATAACAAGATACCTTTTATAAATTTGATGCTAATGTTACTGTTAATATTAAACATTAAAATAACTTTAATGTTAGTAAGTACCCCTGTAACAACTTGTAGTGTGTATGATTTTTGAAAAAAATCCTTTAAAGTAATATGGTAATGATGCTTCCCAGCTATTACCTGTAAATAAACTTAAAGCTTAACACAGCAGGAAAAACATTACAAACTTGGTCTGCTATATAAGAGGCAAAAGTGGGGGAAACCACCTCATGAATTTAATAACTAAACAGTGGAATAATGTTTGCATAACCCTTAAAAAGTAGAACCCATTAAAACTTGGCCTGCCTATAGAACAAAAAACCACAAGAAAATAAGGGGGTAATTCCTCTGTTTTGCCTGCAGTCAGGAAGGGTATTTGTAAAAGAATGGAATCTTTAAGCAATAATCAATGCCACCCCAAAAGGGGTAGAAAAATGTTCTTTTTGTCTTTCAGATAATCCAAAGTACTGTATAATGGACTATGTGTATGTGTTAATTCTTGGGGAAAAGTGTTTAAAAAGTGCTAGCAACCCACCAGAAGACAAATATAAATGTAATGTAAGTACTGTGTTTACCAATACTCACATTTACTATTTGCCACAACAACAACAACAACACCAAAAGAGTCTCAGCTTACTGTAAGCACTGATTTAGTTGAGTTCTCTATCAACCTTGGCATTAAATGGCAAACAGTTACCAATCATCTGTTAAAAGGTAAAAAGGTAACATGGCTCCTAAAATAAAATAAAATAAAATAAAATAAAATAAAATAAAATAAAATAAAAACAAAAATGTGGAAAACTGGACTATTCATATTATACACGCAAATGGGGACATGTTAAGAATTGCCACTGCAGAAAAGCATAACAGCTTACCATTGGTATAACATATTTTCTGGATGGTCTCCCACAACTACTGGCATACTAATGTTACTACCCCTAATTGTTTTTGGTTTTAAATTGTATGTGTTTAATTGAAATGTTTAAAATGTGCTGGTGGATAAAACAAATGTATGTAAAGCTAAAGCCACAGGCCCAAATCATCTCCCAGTATTTTCTATTACATGGACTAAATAAGAAGTGACACTGGCGATTAATAATCTTGGTGATTAATAATCTTAGTATCAAAAGGGGGATATGTAGGAGCAGGATTTTATAATGTCCCATAAGAATTACAGTATAATTTGATTTCATCCTGCAAGCCATCTTTTTTAAATACCAGAAAGAAATGAGCCTCTGGGACTATAAGATTCTGTTTTCCCATATGCATTACAAATTGGGCCCTCTCTAACTTTTTGTTTTAAGATTTAGGTAGTAAGAGACAGGATTCTCTATTGCGTCTGTGTTAAGTAAATTAGAGAAACATTGAAGGCCTGGGTCTCAATGTAAATTGTCTTAATTATCAATTGTAAAACTTAGCAAGGTTTAATTTGCAATGATTTTATTGTTCTATATAAAATACTACTGTTTGTATTCTCAATCTGTTTGTGTGAATGAGGAATGTATGCATCAGGAAAAGACAAGGTGTGAAGGCCATTGTTACAGCCAGAGTCAAGGGACAGCTGTTAAACTGTCTGGCATCTCAGAGTGGATACATGCTTCGCAGTGTAAGAATGCACCACCCCCAGTGAACCAACCACCATCTCAGGACCACGCAGAGTCAATTTTTTTTTGACTCCAGAAGAAGACGTAGAGGAACAGCCTGCAATACCTTACAATCTACGCTCTCGTAAGGGTTGCCAGAAGCAGATGACTACATAAAGCAAGGCCCAAGAAGAAGCAGTAGTGAGCTTAGCTCCCGCTGCCTGGTGGACATAAAACTGTGACTGCAGTTCCCTCAGTTGAGGTTGTCAGAACCAGAAGGGCCCTGCCTCCAACCTGCGCCTCTGGTGGTGCCTGTTCTTCAGCTGCTGGTATCTTAAGGTCTGGGGAGTCCACAATGACAATTCTTTTATCCAGCAGCAAGTGTGGATAGCTCAGACCCTTATTATTTCTAAATGCTGGGTCTGCAGCCACATCCCAGCCCACTCTCAAACTGGTGTTCCTGTCCTGGCTATCCCACTCAATTCCCCAGACCTCACTGGAGGACCTTGTCCGTTTAACACAATATGGAACAGTCATGACACCTGGAAGAGGCTATTGGCAGTTCCTTTATCCCACTTGGGGGAGCAATACACCAGGCACAAAAAGGCTCCTAAGTAGTTAAATAATGGCAAATAAAACCAGAGAAAGTTTAAGAGCCCTGGCCAAAGAAACAGGGGCGATCGGACAGGTGGCCCTCCAGAACCGTCAGGCATTGGACATAGTGCTGGCGGCCAAAGGAGGGACCTGTGTTCTCACTGGAAAACAATGTTGTATGTTTATACAATACCAATGAGGTAATAGATCGCTATAGCCACTTAGAACAAATCACATATCTTCCCCATGAAGAGTCGAGTTCTTTATGGAAGTGGCTAAGTAACCTGTTCAATTTCTCTGGCATAGGAAACTGGTTGTTTCAGGGAGCCCTAACTATCCTGTTTGGAATCTTAGTGATTTTTGTATGCTTTCAGTTAATCTCCTGTTGTATACAGAATTGTGTCACCCAGATGACTGCCCCAAAACAGAGTGCTAATATGATGATTTTGAATATCGCTGATGAACTAAGAGATAAGGAACGGTTAATTTGTGGAACTCAGTAAGGGTTGGTCATGGCGTACGCCTGACCAAAAGGAGGGATTGTGAAAGTAGAATGAATTATATAGTAAGAATAGAAAGGATTAAAGAAATGCTGTCTGTACCTTTAAGCAAAACTGTTGGAATGCTGCAATCCAGGTGTCAGGAATACAGACATTAACATAGAACAATTGCACCTTAAATCGATAACAGTTAGTAAGGAAGTAGGATATGCATGCTGTGCCCCAGATGAATTTTCCTGTTTTGCTTTCTTTGTCCCTTTGTCTAATTCCCGCTCTTTTATCTGTATAAATAAGACTGTTTGGGCCTTGCATGGCCACTCACATATTCTGAATGTTATTGGCGGAGCGCTGCGCTAATAAACAGAGTGGTCTGACAAATTGTGAGTCCTGATTCTAACTTTGACAGTGGACAAAATCAAAACTGGCCTCTCTCACTTATTCAAATAATAAGTTAAAAGCTTTATTAAAAGCCTCCTCTCCCACCACTAGACCGAGCGCTCCCCTTTACCCCGTTCTCCAAACCCCGGATCGATCCAAACCCCTTCATACTCCCATCTCATTGTAAAAAGGACAAAAAGTCCCTTGTTCTGTTCCCCTTTGTTGTCTGCCTCAGAAACTGATTCTTTATAGTGTCCCACTACCAATTCAGCAAGGTTGGGGGCGGGGGGGGGGCTCCTCAACTAGCCCCCACCCTTTCTGGTCCCTTTCCTTGAACATTTCTTTCAAAATTGTGAAATGACCACAATATCATTCACAAACGGTTCATTGAAAAAAGCAGGATCGGGCCCAGACAAGCAGGCAAGCAACAGAAAAGAAACAGGTTGAAAGCCCTAAGGGAATAGTGTCAGGAGTAAAAAAACGTAAGTGCAGGCATGAACCCCTGGAACAATACTTAAAAGGGTGAAATCTAAGGTGATAAAGGTGTCATTTTGGAACATAAACAAGTGATTTAAGAAAAGAGAGTGAAAAGTTAACTATAGAGGCTGGAGAGAATTAAACAGTTAAACTTTGTGGAAAATGTTAAAAAGGACCATGTTAAAGAGAGAGAATTCTTGGTTTCTTTGCAGACATTCTGAAGGGAAAATGGGCCCTTTTCCAGAAGAGTGCCTGTAAATAATCCTTATATATATACAGCTATGCAAAAACAAAGCAGTGTAAAAAAAAAATGTTAAGGAAAAGAAAATGTGTATGTATCTATTTGTCTGTGTATGTAAAGTTCTAAGAATCTAAACCAACACATCTGGTTTGTAAAACTACTGTTTTGTAGGTGTAAGATAAATTGATTTTGTTTTTGTTTTTAATGCCACTAAAAATTCATTTGACTCTTTGATTCAAAGTTGTAAAACTGACAGACCTTTTTGCAAGACACAGGTAATTAGTGTTGTTTGGCTTTGGTATTTAGCATTTAACCCTTAAGGGGTAACTTGATTCTTTACAAAAATTAAAATGTTTTTAAATAAAGACCAAGTCATGGCTGCAATAGGGCAGTCAGAATCAGGAGAATAGGTAGAGATTCTGGAGTCTTTTTGTTTGGTTGGTTTGTTTTTTGTAACAATAGCAGATAAGAGCTGTAATGACAGAATAAGAAGTTAACAGTGACCCTCTGAAGCAACAGCAGAGGTGAGGTGCACAAAACAAAAAGAAGCAATGTTAAAAACACTGAGCCTTAAAATGACTATGTGTAATCAGACTGTCACTTTAATAAAAGTACATGAAAACTCTGAAAAAAACAAAACAAAGTTATACCTTATGTAAAAATTAATATGGCTACTGTTTTTGAAAAGTTATAGTATAGAAAGAATGTGCATTTTCCGTAGGACATGTGCAGCGTATATTGTAGAAAGGGATGTAAAAAAAAATGCAAATGAAACATGCTGCTGAATTAAAATCCTATTAGAGCTCCAAAAAGAGCCGCAATAGGCTGTGTTTTCTTTTTCAGATCCCTGTGTGTTAAGACAGAGTCTCTGAGCTCTGCTGATGGCTTTGAATCCAAAAGCCTAGCCTGTGTTGATGCAAATTACCTAACTGATAAAGAAAGGTGAGAACTACCAGCACAAAAGAAGCTGCAAATAAAGAACATACCTGGTCAGCACACAAACTGCCTACATAAAAGGCATGGTATAACAAGATACCTTTTATAAATTTGATGCTAATGTTACTGTTAATATTAAACATTAAAATAACTTTAATGTTAGTAAGTACCCCTGTAACAACTTGTAGTGTGTATGATTTTTGAAAAAAATCCTTTAAAGTAATATGGTAATGATGCTTCCCAGCTATTACCTGTAAATAAACTTAAAGCTTAACACAGCAGGAAAAACATTACAAACTTGGTCTGCTATATAAGAGGCAAAAGTGGGGGAAACCACCTCATGAATTTAATAACTAAACAGTGAAATAATTTTTGCATAACCCATAAAATGTAGAAGCCATTAAAACCTGGCCTGCCTATTAATAATAAAAAAAAAAACACACAGGAAAATATGGGGGTAATTCCTCTGTTTTGCCTGCAGTCAGGAAGGGTATTTGTAAAAGAATGAAATCTTTAAGCAATAATCAATGCCACCCCAAAAGGGGTAGAAAAATGTTCTTTTTGTCTTTCAGATAATCCAAGTACTGTATAATGGACTATGTGTATGTGTTAATTCTTGGGGAAAAGTGTTTAAAAAGTGCTAGCAACCCACCAGAAGACAAATGTAAATGTAATGTAAGTACTGTGTTTACCAATAATCACATTTACTATTTGCCACAACAACAACACCAAAAGAGTCTCAGCTTACTGTAAGCACTGATTTAGCTGAGTTCTCTATCAACCTTGGCATTAAATGGCAAACAGTTACCAATCATCTGTTAAAAGGTAAAAAGGTAACATGGCTCCTAAAAAAATAAAAACAAAAATGTGGAAAACTGGACTATTCATATTATACACGCAAATGGGGACATGTTAAGAATTGCCACTGCAGAAAAGCATAACAGCTTACCATTGGTATAACATTTTCTGGATGGTCTCCCACAACTACTGGCATACTAATGTTACTACCCTAATTGTTTTTGGTTTTACATTGTATGTGTTTAATTGAAATGTTTAAAATGTGCTGGTGGATAAAACAAATGTATGTAAAGCTAAAGCCACAGGCTCAAATCACCTCCCAGTATTTTCTATTACGTGGACTAAATAAGAAGTGACACTGGCGATTAATAATCTTAGTGTCAAAAGGGGGATATGTAGGAGCAGGATTTTATAATATCCCATAAGAATTAAAGTATAATTTGATTTCATCCTGCTAGTCACTATTTTTAAATAGCAGAAAGAAATGACCCCCTGGGACTATAGGATTCTGTTTTCCCATATGCATTACAAATTGGGCCCTCTCTAACTCTTTGTTTTAAGATTTAGGTAGTAAGAGACAGGATTCTCTATTGTGTCTGTGTTAAGTAAATTAGAGAAACATTGAAGGCCTGGGTCTCAATGTAAATTGTCTTAGTTATCAATTGTAAAACTTAGCAAGGTTTAATTTGCAATGTTTTTTTTGTTCAATATAAAATAGTACTGTTTGTATTCTCAAATCTATTTGTGTGAATGAGGAATGTATGCATCAGGAAAAGATAAGGTGTGAAGGCCATTGTTACAGCCAGAGTCAAGGGACGGCTGTTAAACTGTCTGGCATCTCAGAGTGGATACATGCTTCGCAGTGTAAGAATGCACAGACCCCAGTGAACCAACCACCACCTCAGGACCACGCAGAGTCAATTTTTTTTTACTCCAGAAGAAGACGTAGAGGAACAGCCTGCAATACCTTACAATCTACGCTCTCCTAAGGGTTGCCAGAAGCAGATGACTACATAAAGCAAGGCCCAAGAAGAAGCAGTAGTGAGCCGAGCGCCTGCTGCCTGGTGGACATAAAACTGTGAGTGCAGTTCCCTCAGCTGAGGTTGTCAGAACCAGAAGGGCCTTGCCTCCAACATGCAGCTCTGGTAGCGCCTGTTCCTCGGCTGCTGGTATCTTAAGGTCTCGGGTGCACACAATGACAATTCTTTTATCCAGCAGCAAGTGTGGATAGCTCAGACCCTTATTATTTCTAAATGCTGGGTCTGCAGCCACATCCCAGCCCACTCTCAAACTGGTGTTCCTGTCCTGGCTATCCCACTCAATTACCCAGACCTCACTGGAGGACCTTGTCTGTTTAACACAATATGGAACAGTCATGACACCTGGGAAGAGGCTATTGGCAGTTCCTTTACCTCACTTGGGGGAGCACTACACCAGGCAAAAAGGCTCCTAAGTAGTTAAATAATGGCAAATAAAACCAGAGAAAGTTTAAGAGCCCTGGCCAAGGAAACAGAGGCGATCGGACAGGTGGCCCTCCAGAACTGTCAGGCATTGGACATAGTGCTCGCGGCCAAAGGAGGGACCTGTGCTCTCACTGGAAAACAATGTTGTATGTTTATACAATACCAATAATGTAATAGATCGCTATAGCCACTTAGAACAAATCGCATATGAAGAGCTGAGTTTTCATGAAGAGCTGAGTTCTTTATGGAAGTGGCTAAGTAACCTGTTCAATTTCTCTGGCATAGGAAACTGGTTGTTTCAGGGAGCCCTAACTATCCTGTTTGAAATCTTAGTGATTTTTGTATGCTTTCAGTTAATCTGTTGTATCCAGAATTGTGTCACCCAGATGGCTGCCCCAAAACAGAGTGCTAATATAATGATTTTGAATATCACTGATGAACAAAAAGATAAGAAACGGTTAATTTGTGGAACCCAGTAATTGTTGGTCATGGCGTGCGCTTGACCAAAAGGAGGGATTGTGAAAGTAGAATGAATTATATTGTGAAAATAGAAAGGATTAAAGAAATGCTGTCTGTACCTTTAAGCAAAACTGTTGGAATGCTACAATCCAGGTGTCAGGAATACAGACATTCACATAGAACAATTGCACCATTTAAGGGCAATTGGTGAAGTATTAGCCTCAGATCCATAAAGAGTTAGTAAGGAAGTAGGATATGCATGCTGTGCCCCAGGTGAATTTTACAGTTTTGCTTTCTTTGTTCCTTTGTCTGATTCCCGCTCTTTTATCTGTATAAATAAGACTGTTTTGGCCTTGCATGGCTGCTCACATATTCTGAATGTTATTGGCAGAGCGCTGTGCTAATAAAACAGAGTGGTCTGATAAATTGTGAGTCCTGATTCTAACTTTGACACTGGGGAAACCAAGAAGGTGCCTTGCCACACATTATTTAATACCAGTCCACCCAATGCGGGTGCACAGGTCAATTTCTTGATACATTTTGGTTATTCTTAAAATTAAAAAGTTTTCTACAAGCTTAGAGGAAATGAAATTTTTTATTTGCTTATAAATGGCATGAAGAAATATAGAGTTACAGATCCTAGTATGCAAATGTATCATCTTATATGATTGGGATAAATCTTGCATTTAAATTGTGCATCAAAATTGTGAAATGGACAACAAATGCAATAAGAAATAAGCATGGCTGGTGGGTGAACCACTGTTTGGGGGAGGCTAGCCCCTGGCTGGCCCCACTCCTGTACAAGGACCCTCCCCTGCTGGAGCCCCCCCTCCTTGTGACCACCAGATCCCCCCCCCCCCACTCCAGCTCCAGAGTGCCAGGTGGGCAGGCAACATGCACCCTCCCGGCCCCTGAGCACAGGGCAGCCAGGTGGTGGGTGCCCCCTCCAGACCCAGTGTCCCCAGCCCTCCCAAGTACAGGGAGGGCAGTCTTACTGCCTCCATCACCTCCGCCCAAACCTGGGAGGCACAGTCCCAGCCTCCTGAAGTCCCAGCAGCCCTAGCCTTAGCCCCAGCATGCTTCCCAGAAGAGGAGCAGCCTCCCTGGGTTGGGGCCAAGGGGAAGGGCAAGCAGGAGGGGACTTTGGGGAAAAGCAGGGCCTTTGGGCAGGGCCATGCCACGCTGTTTAGTTTAGTTACCATTTATTGAATAATCCACTAAAGGACACTCCTCAGATCAAAGTACTTAACCTCCTTTTAACTACTACATTGGGCAAAAGTAGAAGTACAGCTGACTTGATGATGACCCTGCAGAATATATGATAATATACCACTGTAGCTCAAATACTACAATATAATACTGTAACATTTTTATAACCTGAAATACACATGCATCTTCTGTCCACAAAGCAAGCAGAGACAATAAAGGTCATTTCCCGCTATTTACATGAGTTTACTGCAATACACTGTGCACTTTTATGGGATGTACCTAACAAGTACGTGATGGTATACTGCATTTTAGAAACCCCATGCAAATGAAGACTGTATCATGATGCTTATACACAGGGGAGCAGAGCTTGGGTGGTGGCTGCATCATCCCTGCTTCAGTCTTTTGACCTCTGTATTTATTATTCTTCGTTATTAATACTCAGGCATCAGCAGCACCCAGATCCATGCATTGCAGAGAAAGTTCTGTTAGCATTTTTATGGCAACCACTCTTTTTTTTTTCCTGACTTTACTAAATCTGGTTTCCAGATGCAGTTGCCTGAAACTTGGCTCTAAGATTGTCAGCCCAGATGGGGATCTCTAGCAAGGAAACTATTACATAAAGAGATTCAGCTTTTTGATTTAGAGATTGCCAAAGAAAACAGTTCTTGTGGATTCAGATGGTTCTTGAAGAGCTCTGGGTTATTGTGACCCAAGGTATCCCTATGTTCACACCTAATTGCAATAATATTTGTACAAAATATGGCTGTGATGATTGTGACACTTCACCCCATATTCTTCACAGTGATATTATGATATGATTATGGCATAATTATGATGCATTTTGTACAAGACGGGACATGAGAAGTGTCATTGGAAAATTTATGATTTGCTGAATATGATTATCCTATGTGTATGCATGTGTCATTTTTGTATCTAAGGTTAGGAATATTGACTATGTATCTGTATTTCAAATGTGCTTACTCTGGGTGACAGCCACAACTAGCCTTTCCGGTAAAACAATGAGGAAGCCAGACAGTGCCGATGGCCCATCAGCAAAGACAATGGACCTTGGAAGAACTTAACCTTCCCATGAACATTCCAGACAGCATGTAAGTAATGGCTGCTATGACTCAGCAAGGTATGCAAGGGCATGTAACCAGGCCACATGACTCTGGACTCCATCTTGGGATGTCTGTTTTTCCACAAACTGAGTTTGTGACGAAGGGTTCCTGCCCTATGTTAAAGCTATATAAAGGCAGGGAGTGACATCATCTGTTGTTCTTCATTCCCCACACGAGAAAACTCCTGAAAACACCTAAGAAATGGGAGACCAAACTGGGGAGAAGTGTTGGACCCAGGCTAAAGGGATTTCTAGCCTGTGTTTTAAAACCTGGGGAAACCCAAGCTACAAAGCAAAGCCTGCTTTTACCATCACTTAGGGTGAGAAACTGCTAATTTATATCTAAGCTATGTAGTAAGTTAAGCTTAGTTTGTGTTTTTGTTTATTTGCTAGGCAATCTGCTTTGATCTGTTTGCTATCCCTTCTAATCACTTAACATCTCTTTTTAGGTAGTTAATAAACTTATTTAATGTCTTAATTTAAACCCAGTGTGCCTTTAAGTGAAGTGCCTGACGGGAAATCTCAGCTTGGTTTAACACAGGCTTGTTGCATTTCTTCTGCACATTGAGGGGGAGGTGAACTGGATAATAAATTCCTACTGGCTGGGGTTTGGGCCAGGGCAGGATGGTTCAGCTCTGGGGTCCTAGGATGGGAAGCTGATGTTATTTTGGCTGTAGCCTCTCTATTGTTGGTTTATGCAGTGGCTGGTAACTGCATAGCTGTAACTGCAGCTGCGTGTGTCTATCTGTGTGAATGCTGGAGGAAGTGAAGAACCGGGAGTGGGTCTGTAGCCTGTCACAGCAGCACAGTGTGAGTGGGAGCCCAGGCTGGTGGATCAGGGGGCTCAGTGGTACCCCACTTCCAGGTGGTACCCCAGAGGGAAAGCCATCCCTATGGTGGTACCCCAGAGGGAAAGCCATAACTTCTCTCATAGTAGACATTGCCTTGGAGGGTGAGGGGAGGTTGGTAGGGGAGCCCGAGCCCTACTATTGCACCAGACCCCAGCCCAGGGTCCTGTGGGGGTTATCAGAGGTCTGGCAGCCAGGGACACCTTAAGGCTGCCATTCCTGGGCCTCTTCCTACCACTCCACAATTGCTCAAAGCTCGCTGTTTGCAATGAGATGTGCAGGGGGTCAGCTCGCCACTTGGCACCTCCTTGTGGCGGTGTGTGGTGTCGTAGCTCCCTCTTTCTTGTAAATTAATCATCAAGTTGTTTTCTGAAAAATGTGAAGGGACCATTATTATTCCACAGCCTCCGTGAGGATGTGTGAGAGATTTGAATCCTGCATTACTGACCCCGACCAGTCCTCTAGCCCAAACAGCTGCTTGGTGTTTTGTGCTCTCTCTCTCCTGTTGGAAGGAATTTGCATATTAGACATGAGACTTTTGTTCAATTTCAGAATTTTTTGTTGTCCATTCAGGGAGCAGAACAGTATCATGTGAGGTAGGGGTAGGGTGACCAGATAGCAACTGTGAAAAAACAGGACGGGGTGTTTGTGTGTGTGTGTGTGGGGGGGGGGAGTAATAGATGCCTATATGAGAAAAAGTCCCCAAAACAGGACTGTCCCTTTAAAAACAGGACATCTGGTCACCCTAGGTAGTGGCTCAGTCACACAACAGAAATGCTGAACAGTGACCAGCTTGCAAAGAATTTCAAAAACCTCTCAAATTCTGAAAGTTACACATTTAAATTATCCATTTGACATTTACAAAGAATAAATACAGTCAAAGAAATCTGGATTGGTCCATTAATTAGTAACCACTGCTATGATCAGGCCTGCCCAGATAATAATGCTCTCAACCATAAGACTCTCCTCCCTCTCCCCAACATGGACATTTAAAATGCCAAAGAAAATGTAATAATTGACTCTGCCTTTCTACTTAGGGGTTATTATAAATATTTATCCATTGAATTCAGGTTCCTGAAGTCTGGGGAATGTCCATGTACTCTAAGCTCCTGTTAGAGGTGCAGTACTCAATACTTTGGATTTAATCTTGACCTACTTAGGGATTAGCCCTGGCACCATTCCTACACTGTTAGTATCTCTTTCTTTTTGTTTTTCCTCTCTTGTCTTCCTCTGCGGTGCTTCCCCTCTGTTAACGAAGGACCTGATTCTGTAACCAATGGGGCTACTTGCTGCTCATCCTGAGCAAGGTTTGCAGAACAGGAGCTAACAAACCTGCCTGCGTACATCACAGCCGCATTGAATGCTGTAACGCGGCAGCCTTCTGGATAAGACCGAGGACCTGATAATGCATTTCCTACATACCCCAATCTCCCACGGAAGTCAGCAGAGGTTTGGGTTAAATACAGAATACAAGACAGAGCCATAAATGTATTAGTTTAATATATTATGAATTATATTACAGGAATACCTAGAGGCCCCAACCCAGGCTGTGGTTCCATTGTGCTAAAAGCTGTGCAAATACATGTTAAGAGACAGTCCCTGCCCCACAGAGATAACACTCAATAGATAAATCAAATAAAGAAGAAACAAAGGTGGGGTGATTTTGCCCAAAGACAGAAAGGAGATCACTGAGAAGACCAGGAATAGGTTCCCCAATTCCCAGTCCTACCCACTAGACCCAGATCGGTCTTTGCTTCTCCAGAAGGGTGCTGCCTATCTCAGAGAGCTGTGTCCTGCCTTTGCAGAAGTATGGATTCCAGGATTTCCATCACTCATGAACTCAACCACTCTCCAGCTCTATTCTTTTTTCCTAGTGAAACTGTTTCACGCTCACTAAAGGAGAAACACACTGATGCGGATTCTGGGGTGAAAGGAAAGAGGGAGGAATAAAGGGCAAACAAACCCACATCTACAGATCTATTTTAGAAGATCCAAATGCAGTGCTGATTAGCTGAATGACCTGTGTTCGTGATTTTCCACGGCAATGATAATGTGCCCAAAAGCCAGAGAGAGGAACCCTTGAATTCCTCTGTGCTCCGTTTCTGAGTACGCTCATTGGACAGGGACAAAGCATGGGGAAATTGTATCAGGTAGTGTACAGGGCTTAAAGTGTCTCAGTGCACTTAATCTGACACACCCTAATGATGGACTTCTATGAATTTGGAAGTTTGTAGGCTGGATCCGCTTTTTTAAAAACACTTCTAATGCCACTTCTTCCCTGAAGGGATCGGCGAAGTGCTTTTTAATACTAGAGAGAAGCAGAGTGGATACCATTCAGTCAGCCAGTCAGGCTGCAGGGCTTGATTAGAGAAGCGGTGTCTGCACTGCATAGTAAACATGTGTCTGTGCACCCAGATCTATGAACCCGCACTTTCCAGGCTCACCTTTGGTCGCCTACGCTGCATTGCCACACATGCCTTGTATCTGCCCTTGACCCAGGCTAGCGTGTCCGTACTGTGATATGCAGACATGTGTCTTGTTCTGTGATTTCTAGGGACAGATCCTAGCGTTCTTAGCACCCTTGGTAGCTGCAGCTGTTCTAGGCCTTGGTTCATGGTGTATTGTGGGACAACTTGTCTGTCCATCCTGCAACGCTTGCTCCTAGCCCACCAATACATCCAGCTGAGTCACTTTGGGGTCTGCATGCTCCCGGCAACCAATTTCAGCAACATTGATCCAGCGCAGATGGAAGATCTTCTCCTGCTTGTGGTTTCATTGCTACTTCCGGATTCAGGCACAGCATCCGTGAGATGTTGTTGGACATTTCAGTGGTAGTCTCTGTCCTTTCAAAGGCTGCTCTGAGGGGATACCACCATAGCATCCGCCACCCAGCTGATGCCTGCTGCCACCATCGCAGATTCCCCATATGTAGATTGGCACTTCTGGAGCTGGGCTTCTGGCACAGACTGATGGGGCCACATTATTGTGCAGACCTGGGATGCCCAGCAGTGGTGCCAGAGCTTACACAGAAGAAACAGACATTCCTGACCCTATGTGAGGAGCTTGCCCACACCAAAAAGCAAAAAAGAGCGCAAAACAGGCAAACTATCTACAATGGCACAGGTAGTCTCACTGGTAATGGAACTGGATGAATTGTTCAGCGCATGGCTCATTGACCAGCCAAGCCCAGAATAGTGTCAAATGACTGCATAGGTTGCAGGACATGATGACTTGGTGGGGACTCAATGAACACCTCAGATGGATCTTGGCTGGGTACTGAAGCTGCAGCTAGGAGTGGAGCTGGCTCTGGGGCTTGTAGCCTGGTGACCACAAGGACAAACAACCTCTCGAAAAGGTCCTTCTGCTGCACTTTGTCCCCTCCCTCAGCCTCCAGCCAATTAAACCCTTTGATTCCACCTAACTAAGCCTCATCTAAACTCATCCCTGTAGCAGTCCGAAAGGAATTTTTCACTCTCTTTGTCAAGGCACCACTTTGCTTAATGAACAGAGCTTATTAGAGGGAACTTTTTCTTCCTCTGAAGCATGTGTCATCAGTTGTTGGCGGAGGCAGGTTGCCACACTAGATGGGCTGATGGTCCAATGCAAATGAACCTTCACTACATTCCAGAGGGTGATCTCACACACTCAATTTACAGTAACTACTTTACCTTTTCCAAAAATGGCAACTTCTTTTTTTTTTTTTTTATGTATGAGTCAAAGTAAAGGTATGCTTCCATGAGGCAACTCAACTGTTCCTTCCTATAGCAAACCACACTCAATGACATGAACATTGTTAAAGGATGAGGGTCAAAACGACTAAGAATTCCCAGAGTTTCTAGGATTTGAAGGATTCCAATGCCCTTTTGGTTTCGTGTTCCACTGCCACTGGTTTCTCAAGGAGAGTCATTGTTCAAAACAGAGACAGTAACTATCTGGAACAGTTTCTCAAGGTATAGTCCGTGCCACTGGATTGGAGTTCCTATAGGGAGTTGGCTCATGTGTTTATGTCCAATATTCCACTCTTCCCCAAAGTTATCCTGTAACAGCCCAGAGTGTTGGTTCCGGCAGACTCTGTGTGTGTGTGTGTGTGTGTGTGGGGTGTGTGTGTGTGTGTGTGTGTGTGTGTGTGTGTGTGTGTGTGTGTGAGAGAGAGAGAGAGAGAGAGAGAGAGAGAGAGAGAGAGGTGGGGAGAATTTTGTGCTGGTGCTGTTGGTTCAGGATCTTTTCTTTCAAGCTTAGCCAAAGCAGATAGAGGAAACTTGAAATTGTATAGGCTATGCTGTGGCTTGCATCTCACAGGGCCATCGGTAAATAGGAAGTTCAGTTGTGATAGTTTAGTACCTCACATGAAGTGCTGAGCACCTCTCAGGATCCAGCCGTACATGAGCTACAGTGTAGACACAGCTCAATGCAATTACATGCAGTCACTTATTCAAAGAGGATATTTGTGTCACAGGTTCTCCTGTCAAGCCTACGCCACAGAATGAGAGATGTGTCACTACAATCACTAACCTGTCTTCCTCTGACACACAAACTACCACTCTTTCCCCCACCTCCACACAGCTAGAACTCTTGCCTAAGCGCTCATCTTCTGACATCTCGTTTACTGCAATGTTCTTCTTTTTGGCCTTGAGAAATGCAGTCTTGTCTCCACTCCTGTCCATTCAGAATGCTGCTGCAGTGGTTGTTTTCCTAGCCCGTTGTTTTGATCTTGTCACTCTTCTCTTCGAATCTCTCCTTTGGATCTCCCTTCTCCATCCCATCGAAAATAAGCAGCTTGTATTCACTTTCAGGGCTGTTCAAAATCAATCCCCACCTTACCTCTCATTTGCTATTGAGCTCTCAAAGGTTGCCTTCCATCAGCCCATGAAGCCTGTCGCCATCACCCACTGGTTATAATTTCCAGCAAGCCCCTTCCTGCTGTCTCCCATGCTGCCCCTCATGCTTGGGAGGTGCACTCCATCCATATCTGCAAAGCTGCTTCATTATCCACCTTCAAATCCCTCCTCAAAACTCTTCTTTGCCATGAAGCCTACAAAACAAAAAATCTTGACAAGAAGTGAAGCGGCTGCTGTGCTGAGACCACAAGCATCTCATCAGTTACTTCTACGCCCCACCTGTCTGTAACCTGCTGTTGCCGCTTGTCTTATACTTCAAATGTAGGCTCCTTGGGGCAGGGACTGGCTTTTTGTTCTGTGTTTGTACAGCTCCTAGCACAAATGGGATCCTGGTCCATGACCGGATCTCCTATACAGCATAGTAATAGAAATAAATGACAATACAGTTCAAACTCTGACCCGTGGCAGCCTGCACAATGAGGGCCTCTCAGCAGCTTCGTGATGGAGACAGGCACTGCTACCACGGATGTTTTCACAGAACCTGAGGGGAGGATGTTTAATCCCTTGGGGCTCAAACCTGCAAGGTGATGTGGGACTCCTGAAGGTGCTGAGTACCCTCAGTGCTCATTAGAGTCCCTGAGGGCACTCAGCTTCTTGCAGGAGTGCTGAGGACCATGGAAGTTTGAAGCTTATGTAGCTGTGCAGCACATACATGATCACCAACCTCTTCCCCTCACCGGGGGCTGAGTTTATGACTGTCCAGCCTGACTGCGACATGTGGGGTCACTGCTGTAGCTCTAGTAGGGAGGAGTGAGAAGGTTAAGCTGCACAGAGACTTTGGCAGGGTGGAGGGGAATTGCTCATTTAAATGAATTCCTCCCAAGCCAAGCAACTCTACACCATCTGCCTGGAAAATGGATATGAATTCCCTCCTCCCCTTTACCCATCATGCCCAAATACAGCCAGTCAGTCCTCCATGGAGCCTGTGTGTGCAGCCATTGGAGGTTGTTATACCCCTAAGCAGCCACAGAAAGCAGGATTAGGATTTGGCTTAATGGGATTTTGCCAAAGCCAAATCCTAATACTAGCCATTCTGAGAGGTACTAACTCGCCTTCTTGGAGAGAATACCAGTGGGCAACAGTGACTGCAAAGAAAAGAACACCACTAGAAACAGAAAGGTGTAAGATGAGGGTGACCAAAGGAATTTTAGTAGTAGCCTTTGCTAAGGAAACACTAGAGTAATGTTAGCATAAGGTTTGCGCTGGTATTAGAAGCACTTGGGTGTGTTCTGCTTTGCATGTTTGCTCAGACTGTCATTCACACTCCAAAGCACTGATGTTATTTGGGGTTTCTGCTAAATCCCTGTTCCAAGGGCAGTCATAAACTCTAGGATTTCCCATGTGTTGAAAATCTAGGAAGATATGAGGAAACAGCCAGTACCGTCAAGGGAAATTTCAGAACTCACCACCATTCACAATTGCCCAGACATTAGCCTTAACTTCACAAAACAGATAAGAGAAAAATGGGCACAAAAAGCTTTGCAATATGTGAGAAAGTATTTGACAAAACTGAGCCAAGATCCTTTGCAATATACGTTAGACAGATGGGAAATTAGTATTTTCTTACAATTAAGGTGTTATTTACAAAACAATAAGAGTTTGGGACAGATCACACTAGATTTGTCACCAGTATGTAAGGGAATTGCAAAGTAGTCAGATTTCTGGTTAAAAATACAACAAATAGTCACATTGCATGTGCTTTCTCTTACAGAACTGCAGCGCAACATTGACGCTAGGTTGGAAAAAGGAAAAGAACCAACAAATCTCTCCAGCTGAGGGGAATGAGACAATGCCAGCTCTTTGGGTCAGGGACTGGCTTCTTGCTGTGTGTTTGTATGACGCTTAGTGAAATGGGGTCCTGATCCATGATGATGGCTCATAGGTGGTAGGTGCTGCCACAGTACAGATCAATATAATAAAATAATACTAGCCATTCTGAGAGGTACTAACTCGCCTTCTTGGAGAGAATACCAGTGGGCAACAGTGACTGGATATTTTTGTAGGCAAAACTAAACAGACACAAAATTCACATCAAAGTGGTAGAAGGGATTCCTGGCTATCAGGAATCATCTTTGTATCTTCTAGGACCATCCCAAATTGAAAGTGTTTTCATCTGATTTTAGAAGACTGCCATAAGAGTTATTTCAGGGATATTTCCCTCAAACTCTTCTGATTAAGTTGTTAGGAAAATGTCCTGATTTGGTGAAATTAAAGAACAGATACCTCTTTAGTGGTCCCATGACTGCAGCCAATAAATGTATATCACTATGGATGAAAAAACACATCATCTTTAGACACCTGATTGATCAAAATAAAAAAATGAAGTCAATCTTACAGGCAGTAGGTCATTCCATTTAACAGCTGAACAACTTGAAGTAGTTACCTAACCAGGGGGCTGATGAGCTAAGGAGCTAATAATCCCATTACCTGAGAGGGTAGGTCAAAAGGAAGGAAGTGCAATGGGGAAGCCAGCAGAGCCCAGAGGAAGTAAGATCTCAGGGTGATGAGATCTTCCCCTCTTCCTTGAGGGAGCACTGAGGACAATTGAAAACTGTATAGTTGCTGCACAGGATTGTGATAGTGGTTCGGTGGAGGTAATTAAATAAAGCTCATGGAGGTGCTAACAAACAGAACACATCCAAGGTTGTTTGAGTGGGATCTCAGGACAGGAGTGGAGCCTGACCTGTTATGCTAGGGCTCCTAGGTGCTCTGGTAATACAATTAATTAAAAAAAGTGGTGGTCCTGACGAAAAGCAGGGTACTGGTCCTCCAGGTTAGGGGTTGAGCGATATCCTCACAAAAAAAGCTAAGTTACAGAAACACAAGGCAGCCATTCCAGCAAACAGCACGATAGACAGGGATGGCAGAGCATCTTTCATGCCCTAAGGGTACATCTACACTGCAATTCAAAACTTGTGGCTGGCCCGTGCCAGCTGACTCGGGCTTGTGGGGCTCAGGCTAAGGGACTGTTTAACTCCAGTGTAGATGTTTGGATTAGGGCCTGAGCTCTGCAAGTCTTCAAGCCCAGTTTCCAGCCTGAGCATGAATGTCTACACAGCAGTTAAACAGCCCCTTACCCTGAGCCCCAAGACCAAGTCAACCTGCAAAGGCCAGCCAGGGATTTTTAATTGCAGTGTGGACATACCCTGAATGGCATCTGATGGAGCAGGAAGAATCCAGATTCAAATCTCACAGTTTACTGTAAACTATGCTATATTCCCATACCATTTGCATGTGCCACTGTTTTAATACTAATGTAAGAAAAACATGTGTATTACACCGTGAATAGTTCTGTTTACTTTCCATAAAGTTACTAATTCAAAAGTGCATGATGCAGCCACTTATGAGTAACTTATCTGACATCTATTTACCTTTACTCAGCCTGAAAGAGAACTACACTACTAATTGCATATTTTCTTTTCTGTTATTTTACAGATGGAGGGTTTTTAATATTGCAAATGCAAATTAATACCTAGTGGGATTAGTCTTGGTTAAGGATCTGCTCCCATCCCCATCGATGTCAATAGCATAACTCCCATCAGGTGAGATTTTGTCCAAGTGCTAGATGCTGACCTAAGCTGTTAACCTCAGTGAGACCACTATCACACCCTAGACTGAGGAGACCAACGCCTTCAAAAGCAAATATTTAAACTGAAAAAAACAAAGCTAAAATACGCAGATATTTGAATGCCTAATATCTGACTGTAGAAATTACAGTGTACTAGGACATCATGGTCAGGATGAATGCAAGACTGTCTTTATTTCTTGTTTACACAGATTGACCTACTTATTATAAGCCCACTAGCAACCAGCCTGAGTAGCATCTCTGAATATTCACAGCTAATACCACGCTGGTCTAGCTGACAGAATAATGGCAATGAGCCAGGTGAGTATGAGAATTCTGACTAAGAAAATGAGTAAGTACAAAAAAATTCATCGCAATGAGGAAAGGGAAGAAATAACCAAATTTATGTGGAAAATAAAAGATGACTTTAATTGCTGAGAGCCTGGCCACTAAAGAACAGAACTGGGCTTGGGCAAGTGGACTTGGGCAAATCTTAGGGTTTTGGATGCTGCTAATTTTGGCTGCCCTGTTCTTGGTGTCCAAACTGTGACATGCTAGGCCTAGTTTCCAGAAATGCTGAGCAGTCCCAACTCGAGTTAAAGTCAGTGGGCTGATTCTCAGCTAATGCAGCTTCAAGTCATGTCTGTGGTGCAGAGAGGCCTTAAAACTGGTGTAGATTTACGCTCAGTGGAGGATTTATGCTGCACTGGGGCACTCTCCACTGACCTAAATCTGGCTGAGGTGATTCCAGCTCCTTCTGCACCATGAGCTACCACCCCTGGGTAAGGTGGAAGACCGGACATGTTGAGGGTGTTGTAAGGGTTGGGAATGCAGGGAACATGGACAAAAAGGTAACTCTGCTACACCTACTACTCCACTGCTACTATGGCAGTGAGGAAAGTTAGAGCGGCCTCAGGGCCACCCAAATTTGCACCAGGACCAGGGATCCATAACCAATTCGCCATCCAGGCAGAGTTTGGATGGAGTGGAGAATCAAGGCTGATGGGAATACTTGGTCTTACTGTGCCAAGTCAAAGATTGCTATACCACTGTCATCAGACATTATCATGAGATACCCAGAGTGCCTCTGAGGAGGTCAAAGGGTTATTTTTACTAATGGACAAATTTGAGGTCAGATCTAATGGTACAGACTTAACATTCTGGCAAATGTGATGTGGCTGGGCTGCCCCTTTCCCCTACTTCTCTTTCCTACAGTCGCCCACTTCCAGGCAGCCTCCGTCTGAAATACTGCCCAGCGCTGAAGAGATTTTAAATGGGAAGAGAAGAGAAAGTAGCCCTAAGTGCAGGCCATATGCTGCTTTGCAATGCCTCCCCTATCGGCTCCATTTGCAACAAGCTCTCAGGATACAAAATTAACTGTAGGGAATGAGAAGCCATCTAAATGCTTATGCAAATACAAGAATAATCAGAGTAATGATTTTTTTTCGAGTGATTTTCTCTGACTCTCACAAAAACACTAGAAGCACCTGGGCCTTGACTTAATTTTCATCCCAGAATTTTTATTCATGCTCTAAGAGCTGTCTTCACTACAGTCGATGTAAGTTACGCTGAGTCAGTTACATAAACTACGCAACTGAAGTCAACGTAACCTACACTGACTTACTGCGGTGTCTACACCGCGATGTTGACGGGAGATGCTCTCTCATCAACTTAGCATGTCTTAACCAAACTCGCTAAATCGATGCCACTACATCGATCGCAGCCTCACTGATTTAGCTGGTAGTGAAGACAAGCCCTAAGTGTGTATTGCACCTGTCTAAAATAAGACTGGGAACACTTGCCATAGCAACGATAACATTGGTGGTGTGTGGTGGAGACAAGGATTGTGTTATGTGATGATCACAGTGCTAAATGTTCTAATCTATAGATGTGGACACAGTTAAAGACACCTAATATCCTTCTTGCCTTGTCTCATTTGAATGAAGATTACTTACCCACATTCTCCATATGTAGGATAGCTATTTGGGTCCCCAATCCTCCCCACCTTTACTCACTCAAGTAGTCTTTACTCATGTGAGTCATCCCATTGATGTCAGCTGGGGATTTCACACATGCAAGGTGTATTCACATGAGTAAGAACTTGAAGAATGAAGGCCTGTTATGGGGCATCCCCTGCTCCCGCCTTCTTTGCTCTCACTCAGACCATTCAGAGACCTTCCTTTTGTAGCTACCCCAATGCTTCGCCTCACCACCTTTTACATACTTCTGCAGCCATGCTATCTACAGCATCACTCAGCTTAACTGCCCCTTCTTCCAAGGACTAAGGGTGGGAAAGGTCTCTCCACACAGACCTCGGTAGCCTATTTATTTCCCCCACTTGTAATGCCTTCCAGGGCTTTTTTAAATCCAGTCTCCTTTTTAATGGGCTAATTATCCATTAACCACCCAGCCTCAACCTGGTCTGGTAACCAGGAACTCATCTTCTTATTCAGGTCCTGCACCAGGGTCAAATAGGTTCAATGGTGAGCAGAATGCTGATTCAGTTGCTGTCTGTGCACTCTGTCACAAGCCCATATTCCGATTAGCCACTCCTTATCACTGATCTAAATTGCAGCACGATTATGGAACTGACTGACGCTTGTTTCTGTGTGATGCACCTCCCTATAGTGCTGAGCAGGCTACAAAGTCTTTGAGATCAGGCTGCTCTGTTTCCAAAACACCAGCCTCGTGCCTTAAATCCTGAGAGATTGTTGAGGAAATTCCAGAAACAGTAACAGCTAAGGAATGACTGTGTTTGTTCAGACATCATGAATGGTCAGCCAAGCATGAAACACAGCATAGTAGTCCTTACTCGTGTGGGCAGTCCATAAGCAACTTTTAAAATTGTGGTTGTACTCCAGAAAGTGATAATGTAAAAAAATGACAACTTCTTGTGCAACTTGTCTGCTCTCTGTGTTTATTCAGAGTCCTATCTTGGGATGTTAGTGACAAAGGCTCATGGACGATTTGTGAGGGGGTAGCAACCTGCTTACAGCTACCCAGCTGCGGGATTAGGGCCTAAACACTGTTAGTGTTTGTCAGTTTGTTTTTAACTATGTTAGCTCTGCAGAGGCAACATAGCTAAGAGGGCGGGAAGCGGAATCTAGTTCTTCCTGGGCATCATAGAGAGCTAGGACTGGGAGGGCCCTCAAGAGACTAGCTAGTCTACGGAGAGGCAGACTATAATATACCTAGACCATCCTTTTCAGATGTTTGTCTAACCCTCTAACCCGTCCTTAAAAACCTCCAGTGACAAGGATTCCACAAAATCCTTTGATAATCTGTTCCAGTGCTTATCTATCTATCCTTAGAGTTTAATAGGGTGACCAGACAGCAATTGTGAAAAATCGGGACAGGGTGGGGGAGCCTATATAAGAAAAACACCCAAAAATCAAGACTGTCCCTATAAAATCAGGACATCTGGTCATCCTATAGTTTAAGGATTTCCTGATATCCAACCTAAATCTCCCTTGCTGCAAAATGAGCTTTTTCCCTCTTGTCCCACCCTCAGTGGAAATTAATTGTTCCCCATCACCATCCCCTTTGTAATAATCTTTTACATATTTGAGGAGAGTTATCAAGTCCCGTCCCCCCCCCCGCCCCCAGCCATCTCTTTTCAAGACAAAACATACCCAAATAGTTTAACTACCTTTCCTCATAGGTCACTTTTTATCATTTTTGTTGCTGTCCTCTGGACACTGATATGTCGGCATCTTCCTTAAAATGGGATGCCCAGAACTGGACACAGAAAGGCCTCACCAGTGCCCAATACTTTGGAACCATCCCCTCCTGTGTCCTACCCATGACACTCCTATTAATACAACTGAGAATGGCATTTGCCAGGCATTTGACATCATCATCACTATTGATGACGCACCACTCAGTTACACCTGTGCAAACTTGCTGTAGGCAGCAGGGCTGCATGTATGTTACTGGGAGCACGTAGCTTGGCCTGCAGCACCTTTCTGACAGGTGATGATGCACAGAGCTGTGTTATTGCTGTACCTCATTTACAGTGTGCATAACATTGCTAACCACAAGTTAGCCTAACCACTGTTTTACACAGGTAAAAATCAACAAACGAACGGTAGCAAACAACATAATGGCAGGGGAAAAAAATTGATAAAAAAAAAGTTACATGGAAACTACAAATTGGGTAAACAAATTCCCTGGCAGCGTCAATCATGATTTGGGTTAGTGACACGGCATTCTAATTGATGCACATGTTATTAAGAACAATTGTGTTCAGTGTCTGGGTGCCAATACTACGTCCTGACACAGCAGGACTTCAAAAAATTGGTTACTGTCCATTCAGTAGGTTATCTGGAAGATAGCATCCATATGAAACAACTGGATCTACGTCAGCTACTGGTGTATCACAGGCAGGGCCGGTTCTAACTTTTTTGCCACCCCAAGCAAAAAGGAAGAGCACTGCCCCGCCGTACCCCACCCCCCCGTGAGCGCCACCAATCCCCCCCCACCCTCCCAGCACCACACCACCAGAAGTCCCGCCCCCAAGCACCATGCAAACCCCACCCCCTCCGAGTGCCACACCACCCCGCCTCCGAGCGCCATGCCACCAAAACAAAAAGAACCCCTCCAGCGCTGCCCGGATGAACCAAAAGAAAAAAAACCCCAAGTGCTGCCCTGCCCCAAGGTGCCACCCCAAGCACGTGTTTGGTGGGCTGGTGCCTGGAGCTGGCCCTGATCACAGAGCAATGCAACCTATGTGTGGCGGGGTGATGACTCACTAGCATGGCGGCTCCTGCTGCTCATCCTGGTAATTAGCTCTTCCAGACCTGAGCACCCTCTGCAGGCCAGTGTCTTGCCTGCCATGGCCCCGTGTCCCTCCCAGACCCCAGTACCCCTTTTCCTCAGGGTTCTGCCCCCACAGTACCCCACAATCTGGGTCTCCCCTCCTAGTAGAACCCCCAACCCTCTATCCCCACCTTGCCTCAGTGGCTACTGCCAGTCATCATCTAGCCCCTGTTCACTGGGGCAGACTGCAGTCTGTAAATCACTCATCATCGGCAAGGAGGTTATGACCTGCTGCCTCTGCCTATCTCTGGGCTGCCCCTCTGCAGCCTCAGAACCTTTCGTCGGCCCTTTTCAAGGCCTGCAGCCTGGGGTTTTACCAGGCAGAAGCTCCCCAGCTCCCTCTGCCCTTCCCCAGCCCTGGTCCACCTCCAGTACCCTTCTCAGCTCCCTAGCAGCCCAGTCATTCTCTCTCAGACACTAGAAAGAGTCTGCTAGCTTCTGGCCCACAGCCCTCTTACAAGGGCCAGCTGGCCCTGACTGAGCTGGCCACAGCTGCCCAGTCAGCTTCCCCCAGCTGTTCTTAATCCCTTTCCCTGCTGCAGCCCTTTTCAGGGCTGCTTTTAACCCCTTTTCTGTCAGAGTCGCCTCACTCCACCATGAAACAAAGAAGCTAGCCGTTCCTTTTCCCTGCCCAGTAAAGCTTATCAGAGGGTAACAACCAGCAGTAAGGGTAACCTCTAACATGGATGGACAGTACTATATAGTAACTAATTACAAAACATTTCTATGTAAAGACCTCATTGGTAGTGTCACTACTCCAAACTTCTGTTTTACTTCGCATATACATAGCACTGTAGGACACATTATCACAACCCCTATCCCTGTATTTCAAAGCACTCAGCCTATGACTACTGCTAATACAAATGGTAACTGTAATTGCAGGCCATATATTAAAATGTTACATTGTTTGTTTTATTTAATAATTCCTCCATCAGTGAGTTTTTGTATTATTGATATAAAACCATTACAATGCAAGGGGCCTGTAGAAATGGCATTGTGTGTTGCTATCTGCAATACCACGAGTGCCAAACTACAACACCAGATTAACAAAAGATTGTTATGTTTGAATATAAGGTAGTGTCATATGTACACATACTATATATATATAGTATGTGTACATATGACACTACCAGGCCTCTGATACATGTTCTATATATATATATAGATACAAATATATGCACCATATCCATATTACTCATATATAGTAATTATCTGGGAGTGCCCCCAAGGCTCAATCATAAAACTACATTCCTCAATCAAGGTCCCAGAACTAACATTCCCAGGCCTACCATAAGAAACTAAACATATGATTGAAAAATAAAATCTGTCCATCAGTTGTACAAGGAAATGTGCAGACTAAGGAACAGACGGAGCATAAGTGGTAAAATAAGGTAACTATATAACAGTGTTTAGCCCACTGGGTCATCTTCAGTTGATGCATTATACCCGGGGCAATGGGTAAACATCCTCCCCATAAAAAGACAAAAAGTGTGGGGAATGTAATAGGAAGAAAACCTGAAACATAAGCCCATGTATCAGAGGCCTGGTATGAGGCCTGAGGCCTGGGCTAAAGTAGTCAAAACTTTGCTGCTATAAAACAAAGTTAAGCTGTGAGCAAAAGGCAGGCCCTGCTCACAAAATTTGGCAAGCATGGGGCTGATATTGCAAAAACACATGTTCCTAAAAAATGCTAGGCCCAAAGCACTCACACAAGCACATTCCAGAACGGTGGTACCAGAACACCCCGATAAACACATTCCCCAAACACAACAGGAACATGCTGCCCATTTTAAGGATAGGTCAGGATGACAGCCTAATGAATAAAGAAGTTTTGATCAAACCTACAGGTACAAGGCAATGGGTGGTACCCCAATACATCAGAGGGTGGCATCCTGATACATCAAGGGTAATACATAACTTGTTTGTATTGGTGTATAAAAATGTATCTCAAAGGAAGTGTCTTTGTCCAGCCTAGGGAGCAGTAGAAAGTCCTGCCACTGACTGAGCTGGGCCCATTGTCACGGGCATGCATGTGCTAGTGTAATTGTAGACATTGAGACGGGGTATTAGCATCATGCTTCATTGGCAAAAAACCTGGCCAGGCACCTTCAGTACTAAACTAAGTCTTGTGGTCTTACTGAGTTGTTCAATCGGAGCCTGCTGTACCGGCTATTTGGCTGGAGCCAGCATGCAGAAAGAACGCATGCACGCAGCCAAACAGCTAACCACACTGGAAAGAACCCAGATTGTTTTTCAGATTAGGTATTCAGTTTGCAGGGACAGCAGTTACAAAAAGGCATCTTTTCATCTGTAAAGTGAGCCCATTTCTGGAGGTGATTCACAGAACCACACCCTGCCATTTCTACAGTCCCCTTGCATTTTAAAGGTTTTATATCAATAATACAAAAACTCACCGGTGGAGGAATTATTAAATAAAACAACCAATGTAACATTTTAATATAGGGCCAGATCCTGCTGCCCTTTCTCAGATATAATTCTGGCATTTCCTGCCTGGTATAAATCCAATATTGATAATTTTGTCCAGTGGAAACATTTGAAATAATACAAGCCATCTCATCCCTTTTTTGTGGTGGGGGGGGGTGGCGGGGTGTGGGGACACAAAACAGAGACAAGGAAAATATATAAAACTCCACAAGGCCTGATTTTCTAAATTAAGCATGGACAATCTAAGAAACTGTCTGGGTGAACATTTATATGCCCCCATAGCTTGTGAACTTCTAAACCAGCCATGAGCACATGACAATAAACAATTTATGCATGGACTAGATGACCTCTCGAGGTCCCTTCCAGTTCTGTGGTTCTACGTGGATTGTGGCACTTTGCTTACATATGTTAACCTGCTCAACTGTGTGGGTGCGAATGCAGGCAGGTAAACCAACTGTCCCCATCAGTGTCCTCTTGCAGAGAACCCAGTGCATCTCCCCCTTTAGGACAGGGAGCAGCAGCCATGTAGAGTGGGCAAGGAGCTTATGCTGCCAACCTTGTGAAGACAGAAGATCTGCTAGGAATTCCTTCCGTCCCTTCAACCTAGGATGTCCATGGGAAGCAACTTATCTTCTGGGTGATTTCTGGTCTCCCTGCCAGCACAGGTGTCTTAATGACTGTGCCACCATTAGTTCTCCCATTGAACCTGTGGGCTGATGCCTGTTCTTAACAGCAACAATAACTTTGCTATTGTTTCCACTGGCAAACAGTCATGCTGCAGAGCTGTTTAACAGAAGGGTTTCAGCTGTCTCAGAAGTGAGGGTTGGGGGTGATCCTTTTTTAGGGGTCTGTGTCTCACATCATGGAGTCATGGGGCCAAATAAGTCTTCAGTTGTAAAGTAGATTTCCCTCTTTATGTCAATGGGGAGTTAATTTTACTTAAATTTGTTTCTAGTTTAACCCCTATTTTTGTTCATCCTCCAGCTTTTGAAAAAAAAACTTGCTTGAGAGAATGGCAGCATTAACATGCCAGAAATGAAAAGGGGTGAGAAATATTCATTAGCTATTTCCTGGTTAGCTAAGAAAATCACAGTCTGTCTGTAGCAAAGCTTTTTCTTGCATGATTGATGTTTTCCTGAAGCGAAGAATTCACCACAAGGGGGTTTTGGGGGGGTAGTGTGGCCGGAGTCACATGAACAACATGACCACTCAGGAAGTGTTGGAAATTCCTGTGCAGAATCAAGCCGTGCCACTACTGTGGTTCAAATTTTCACTGATTCACCAGGATTGAAAGACCTGCTAAATCTCATACATTCTGAGTACTTTGCATTTGTTTTCTGTTCATTTTGAAAGAAAATTCTTCTTGATGGGGAAGAATTTTGTGGTGTGATTCCATGAGGTATTAAAAATCACCTTCCTTGTTTTAACATCTTCTTTAGCTTTCTATTTTGGCAGCCCTGGACTTCACACTGCTGATTATAAATAGATTTCCTGCATTCTTTTCAGTACTGAACACTCTACAAACACAAGTGTGTACATTTTTCCCCCACCAGGCAAACGTGGCCTCTGAGAACATACATTGAAGGGTAAGAAAACACTTCTCAAAGGAAACTGAAGGTTTGGGGTTTTGAACTGGCTTGACTGATTTATAGGGGGAAAAGGCCAGTGAAACAGGCTTCATTTATAGGGGAGAAGAGTCATTGTATCAGGAATTCATCAATGCATCTCTCCTTCGCAAGCTTGGACTATTCTATTGTAAGCAGAATGTATGTACCTAGCTTTGGATCAGCTCATACAAATAAGGCAAATATTTACATACTGCAGCATAGCAATACCATTCCATCATACCATATAGAGGAAATAAAAATAAACAAATAGAAAAGTAACGGCTAACTTAAAATTCCTGAACAACCATCAGCATTTCATAAGCTAAGGAAACACCTGGTACAACTGTCAATACACAGGTCCTAATTCCAAGGTGAAAGGGATATAAGCTGCAGGTTTTTGGTTAGGGGGATAAAGAGGCCTAAACCCTGATCCTGCAGTAGACTGCACAGGCCCCATCGGCTTCTTGCTGGGGGTAAAGCTGAGTGGAAAATGGAATTTCCCTTTCCTGGGAAATTCCAACATTTCAAAATTTGTTTCTCTCCCCCAAAAAATTATTTGGCATGATCAAAATGAAACAAGAATGTGAGAGAGACTCGCTTAGAAAATTTTTCATAGAAAATGTAATTGAAATTAACACTTCTCTATGCCTCTGAGTTCATCAAAACTGCATTTTCCAATGGAAAATTGTTCCGTCAGGAAGTTTTAATCTCTCGGGTGCAGGCAGTGCTTTGCCTGCCCAGAGCAGCTTGTAGGGATGGAGCGTAAGTGAGTATAAATTGAAATGAGTGCAACTTAAACTGAGGAGGGAAGGAGGCATAGGATCGACGGGGACAGGTGAGCAAAGCCCACAGGTAAGTGGGGACCATGAAGACCTGGGAGATGAGTTGGAAACAAGAGGGAGCGTGGGCTATAATGGCAGAGAGAAAGGAGGGTCAGGGCAAAACTGGGAGGTAAGATCAAACCAGTATCTTAGATGCCTATATACAAATGCAAGAAGTATGGGTAATAAGCAGGAAGAACTGGAAGTGCTAATAAATAAATACAGCTATGACATTGTTGGCATCACTGAAACTTGGTGGGATAATACACATGATTGGAATGTTGGTGTGGATGGGTATAGTTTGCTCAGGAAGGATAGACAGGGGAAAAAGGGAGGAGGTGTTGCCTTATATATTAAAAATGAACACACTTGGACTGAAGTGGAGATGGACATAGGAGACGGAAGTGGTGAGAGTCTCTGGGTTAGGATAAAAGGGGTAAAAAACAAGGGTGATGTAGTGCTAGGAGTCTACTACAGGCCACCTAACCAGGTGGAAGAGGTGGATGAGGCTTTTTTTAAACAACTAACAAAATCATCCAAAGCTCAAGATTTGGTGGTGATGGGGGACTTCAACTATCCAGATATATGTTGGGAAAATAACACCTCGGGGCACAGACTATCCACTAAGTTCCTGGACTGTATTGCAAACAATTTTTTATTTCAGAAGGTTGAAAAAGCTACTAGGGAGGAAGCTGTTCTGGACTTGATTTTAACAAATAGGGAGGAACTCGTTGAGAATTTGATAGTAGAAGGAAGCTTGGGTGAAAGTGATCATGAAATCATAGAGTTTGCAATTCTAAGGAAGGGTAGAAGGGAGTACAACAAAATAGAGACAATGGATTTCAGGAAGGCGGATTTTGGTAAGCTCAGAGAGCTGATAGGTAAGGTCCCATGGGAATAAAGACTGAGGGGAAAAACAACTGAGGAGAGTTGCAGTTTTTCAAAGGGACACTATTAAGGGCCCAAAAGCAAGCTATTCCGATGGATAGGAAAGATAGAAAATGTGGCACCTTGGCTTAACCATGAGATCTTGCATGACCTACAAAATAAAAAGGAGTCATATAAAAAATGGAAACTAGGTCAGATTACAAAGGATGAATATAGGCAAATAATACAGGAATGCAGGGGCAAGATTAGAAAGGCAAAGGCACAAAATGAGCTCAAACTAGCTATGGGAATAAAGGGAAACAAGAAGACTTTTTATCAATACATTAGAAGCAAGAGGAAGACCAAGGACAGGGTAGGCCCACTGCTCAGTGAGGAGGGAGAACCAGTAACAGGAAACTTGGAAATGGCAGAGATGCTTAATGACTTCTTTGTTTTGGTCTTCACTGAGAAGTCTGAAGGAATGTCTAACATAGTGAATGCTTATGGGAAGAGGGTAGGTTCAGAAGATAAAATAAAAAAAGAGCAAGTTAAAAATCACTTAGAAAAGTTAGATGCCTGCAAGTCACCAGGTCCTGATGAAATGCATCCTAGAATACTCAAGGAGTTAATAGAGGAGGTATCTGAGCCTCTAGCTATTATCTTTGGAAAGTCATGGGAGATGGGAGAGATTCCAGAAGACTGGAAAAGGGCAAATATAGTGTGCATTTATAAAAAAGGAAATAAAAACAACCCAGGAAACTACAGACCAGTTAGTTTAACTTCTGTGCCAGGGAAGATAATGGAGCAAGTAATAAAGGAAATCATCTGCAAACACTTGGAAGGTGGTAAGGTGATAGGGAATAGCCAGCATGGATTTGTAAAGAACAAATCGTGTCAAACCAATCTGATAGCTTTCTTTGATAGGATAATGAGTCTTGTGGATAAGAGAGAAGCGGTGGATGTGGTATACCTAGACTTTAGTAAGGCATTTGATACGGTCTCGCATGATATCCTTATCGATAAACTAGGCAAATACAATTTAGATGGGGCTACTGTAAGGTGGGTGCATAACTGGTTGAATAATCATACTCAGAGAGTAGTTATTAATGGCTCCTAATCCTGCTGGAAAGGTATAACAAGTGGGCTTCCGCAGCGGTCTGTTTTGGGACCGGCTCTGTTCAATATCTTCAACGACTTAGATGTTGGCATAGAAAGTACGTTTATTACGTTTGCAGATGATACCAAACTGGGAGGGACTGCAACTGCTTTGGAGGACAGGGTCAAAATTCAAAATGATCTGGACAAATTGGAGAAATGGTCTGAGGTAAACCGGATGAAGTTCAATAAAGACAAATGCAAAGTGCTCCACTTAGGAAGGAACAATCAGTTTCACACATACAGAATGGGAAGAGACTGTCTAGGAAGGAGTATGGCAGAAAGAGATCTAGGGATCATAGTGGACCACAAGCTAAATATGAGTCAACAGTGTGATACTGTTGCAAAAAAAGCAAATGTGATGCTGGGATGCATTAACAGGTGTGTTGTAAACAAGACATGAGAAGTCATTCTTCCGCTTTACTCTGCGCTGGTTAGGCCTCAGCTGGAGTATTGTGTCCAGTTCTGGGCACCGCATTTCAAGAAAGATGTGGAGAAATTGGAGTGGGTCCAGAGAAGAGCAACAAGAATGATTAAAGGTCTTGAGAACATGACCTATGAAGGAAGGCTGAAAGAATTGGGTTTATTTAGTTTGGAAAAGAGAAGACTGAGAGGGGACATGATAGCAGTTTTCAGGTATCTAAAAGGGTGGCATGAGGAGGAGGGAGAAAACTTGTTCACCTTAGCCTCTAAGGATAGAACAAGAAGCAATGGGCTTTTAAACTGCAACAAGGGAGATTTAGGTTGGACATTAGGAAAAAGTTCCTAACTGTCAGGGTGGTTAAACACTGGAATAAATTGCCTAGGGAGGTTGTGGAATCTCCATCTCTGGAGATATTTAAGAGTAGGTTAGATAAATGTCTATCCGGGATGGTCTAGACAGTATTTGGTCCTGCCATGAGGGCAGGGGACTGGACTCGATTACCTCTCGAAGTCCCTTCCAGTCCTAGAGTCTATGAATCTATGAATCTATGATCCACTAAGTCATTGGTGTCCAGACTTTTTACCAGGATGACCCACCAACTGCGTTTTGTCTTTTTCTGCAACTACCTCCTCCACTGCCACCTCCTCCTCCTCACCCCACCCAGTAATGACCACCCACAGCAGTACCCTCCACCCCAGCACCACAGTCCTTATCCTAGCCCAGTGCGGAGGGGGCAAGGGGTGTTGGAAAGCAAACTCAACCCTCTGCCATGGCTCCTGTCCTGCGAAGCTGGGTCCACTCTCCACTCCGGCATTGTGACCTGGTGTACGGGGTCACAGCACTGCGCGGGGCAATCTGAGTGGTGCTGCAACCCTGTGCACCCAGGTTGAGGTGCCCCGAGCAGGGAGCTGGGCCCACCCTGATGGGACAGGACCTGCCGCTGTGGGATGAGTGTGTGGGGTGGGTTTACTCTCCAGCCTCTCCTCACATCATGCTGGGAGAAGTGTATGGTTGCTTAGAGTCCTGATGGTGAGCCGTCTACAACCTTCCTGCAACCGACCCCCCATTTGGGAAACAATACAGCAAGGTACACTCTCTTGGATCATTTCTTAGGTAGGGAAAAGTTGCATTGGTTTTGTGACACTGGCAGACCAGGTGCCAGCTTATGCCATGGTCCCTAGGACTCTCTGAACACTGACAAATGCAAAGCTGGAAACCAGTCTGACTCATCTCTGTGTTAGCATTGTTAAAATAGATGTTGAGTTCATAAGAACGTGTTTAGTGTTTTGACTTTATGAAATGTTGGTAAGTTGCTGCATACTTTAGTCTCGCTTATAATAGCTGTATCCCATGTTTTACAAGATACTATGTATGTGTTTGCTCTGTAACTATGAAACTGTTTGCTTTAAAACTGGAAAATCCACAGTCAGGAGAGAAGCATTACCAAGTGTGAAATACTAGTTTACCACAATAGGTGTCATCTCCTACCCAGTGAAAGAAAGCCTGTAGACACCAGACCAGCCACTGTGGAATATCACTGGACAAAGGACTTTGTTGATTGTTTTCCCCACACCCATGAAGAGGGGACATGCACAAACCCTCATCCTATCACAGCTGTAGCTCTGTGGGAAGGCGATAAACATCCCCAGCCAGAAGGAATTTTACCCCTATGCAGCTTGAACCCTGAGGGGCAAAGATTTCTAAGCATAAGCAAGGGGTCCCCAGCTTTTTAGCTTGGATTAATCCTAAAGGATATATAGAGTTTTCATATTACAGCAATGTCTATTACCTTTTTGAAACCTAAGACTGTACTCATTTGTGTATGTTTACCTGCTTCAACCTTGTAAGTAACTTTCATTTCTTTTCTTAGTTAATAAACCTTTGGTTAGTTTATTATGGTATTTGCTACAGGCTTTGTCTTTGGTGAGAGATTTAAGGTTTAGTTGCCCTGAGGTAAGTGACTGGTCCATTGGGACTGGGAGTAACCTGAATATTGTTGTGATTTTTGGTGTAAGGGACCATATATCACAAAGACAAGTTTGCCTGGGTGGTGAGATAGATCAGAGTACATAAGGGGACTGTCTGTGGCTCTCTGTTAAGGCTGTTACAGTGCTTGAGGAATTCACACTTGTTATGTGGTTGGTGAAATCTAGGTATAGACTTCACAACCAGTTTGGGGTTCACACCCTGTTTCTTGAAAATTCTGCCCTGAGGTTGGCACACATGGTGATGAGCCACTCGAGACAGCTTGACCGGTTTCACTGGAAGTTTGGCTTTGCACATCATCTCTGAACCTGAGTCATATTTCCTCATTAATTTTCCTAGTCACCTGTGCACTAGAATTTACAGCAAATATTACAGGATCTTCCACAGCAGAGAAAAGATTGTCTTTACCTGCCAACTTCCGCCTCTTTTCAGCAAAAGGGTGGAATAAAATTCACAGGTTAGCAGATGACCCTTAGGGACATCTTCCCAAAGAGTTAGGAGCAGTGCTGGATTAAGGGGGAAGGTGGCAGAAACTGAGGGTGCTGCAATTCCAGGCCTCTGCTTTCCCAGGGGATCTCCAATCCTTGAAATATACAGTATAAACAAACAGCAAAGAATCTTGTGGCATCTTATAGACTAACAGATGTTTTGGAGCATGAGCTTTCATGGGTGAAACCCACTTCGTCGGATGCATGTAGTGGAAATTTCCAGGGGCAGGTATGTATATGCAAGCAAGAAGCAAGCTAGAGATAATGAGATTAGTTCAATCAGAGAGGATGAGGCCCTGTTCTAGCAGCTGAGGTGTGAAAACCAAGGGAGGAGAAACTGGTTTTGTAGTTGGCAAGCCATTCACAGTCTTTGTTTAATCCTGAGCTGATGGTGTCAAATTTGCAGATGAACTGAAGCTCAGCAGTTTCTCTTTGAAGTTTGGTCCTGAAGTTTTTTTGCTGCAGTATGGCCACCTTAAGGTCTGCTATAGTGTGGCCAGGGAGGTTGAAGTGTTCTCCTACACGTTTTTGTATATTGCCGTTCCTAATATCTGATTTGTATCCATTTATCCTTTTCCATAGCGACTGTCCAGTTTGGCCGATGTACATAGCAGAGGGGCATTGCTGGCATGTGATGGTGTATATTACATTGGTGGAGGTGCAGGTGAATGAACCAGTGATGGTGTGGCTGATCTGGTTAGGTCCTGTGATGGTGTCACTGGTGTAGATATGTGGGCAGAGTTGGCATCAAGGTTTGTTGCATGGACTGGTTCCTGAGCTAGAGTTACTATGGTGTGGTATGCAGTTACTGGTGAGAATATGCTTCAGGTTGGCAGGTTGTCTGTGGGCAAGGACTGGCCTGCCTGTGAAAGTGTGGGATCATTGTCCAGGATGGGTTGTAGATCCTTGATGATGCATTGGAGGGGTTTTAGCTGGGGACTGTATGTGATGGCCAGTGGAGTCCTGTTGGTTTCTTTCTTGGGTTTGTCTTGCAGTAGGAGGGTTCTTGGTACACGTTTGGCTCTGTTGATCTGTTTCCTTATTTCCTCGTGTGGGTATTGTAGGTTTGAGAATGCTTGGTGGAGATTTTGTAGGTGTTGGTCTCTGTCTGAGGGGTTAGAGCAGATGCGGTTGTTCCTCAGTGCTTGGCTGTAGACAATGGATCGTGTGGTGTGCCCAGGATGGAAGCTGCAGGCATGAAGGTATGCACAGCAGTCGGTAGGTTTTCGGTATAGGGTAGTGTTAATGTGACCATCATTTATTTGCACCTTGGTGTCTAGGAAGTGGACCTCCCGTGTAGATTGGTCCCCTCCAACGCATCATCAGGGATCTACAACCCATCCTGGACAATGACCCCACACTTTCACAGACCTTGGGTGGCAGGCCAGTCCTTGCCTACAGACAACTCTAGCTCAGGAACCAATCCATGCAACAAACCTCGATGCCAACTCTGCCCACATATCTACACCAGCGACTCCATCACAGGACCTAACCAGATCAGCCACAACATCACTGGTTCATTCACCTGCACGTCCACCAATGTAATATACGCCATCCTATGCCAGCAACGTCCCTCTGCTACGTACATCGGCCAAACTGGACAGTCGCTACAGAAAAGGATAAATGGACACAAATCAGACATTAGGAATGGCAATATACAAAAACGTGTAGGAGAACACTTCAACCTCCCTGGTCACACAATAGCAGCTCTTAAGGTGGCCATACTGCAGCAAAAAAACTTCAGGACCAGACTTCAAAGAGAAACTGCTGAGCTTCAGTTCATCTGCAAATTTGACACCATCAGCTCGGGATTAAACAAAGACTGTGAATGGCTTGCCAACTACAAAACCAGTTTCTCCTCTCTTGGTTTTCACAGCTCAACTGCTAGAACAGGGCCTCATCCTCCCTGATTGAACTGACCTCGTTATCTCTAGCTTGCTTCTTGCTTGCAAATATATACCTGCCCCTGGAAATTTCCACTACATGCATCCAAAGAAGTGGGTATTCACCCATGAAAGCTCATGCTCCAAAACATCTGTTAGTCTATAAGGTGCCACAGGATTCTTTGCTGCTTTTACAGATCCAGACTAACACGGCTACCCCTCTGATTGTATAAACAAGGGAGATATTGATTTTATTCCTACTAACACTAAAAAGAAAAGAGCAAAACATCATTCGTGCCCCTTACCAATTTTGTTCCAGCTTCTTAAGTTGAAATTTAATCAATTTCTTTCAGACTTTCAGTTGCTGGTGATGGGGGTGCGAACTGGTGATGCTAGTCACTGGTTGCCGGCTGCTAATTATGACACTGCACATAGTACTGTTTTCACCTCGCTCCAATGAAATATCTGGTAGACAATTTCCAAGCAGAGGATGGACAGTAAAGCTACATTAGAAAGAGAGAAAATTGTGAGCCAGTTGCCCACACTTACTAGCTTTCTCTGCTGGTACTGCTTCAGACAAGGGTGGCAGGTTTGTAGAAATTTTGGTGGTGCCCAAACTCTGCCCCCCCCAACTCTGCTCCCTACCTGCCCAAGGCTCTGGGAGGGAGTTTGGGTGAGGGAGGGGTGCAGAGGGATGGGGTGCAGGAGTGAGGGCTGTGGGGTGTGGCTACAGATGAGGGGTTTGGAGTGTGGGAGGGGCTCAGGGTGAGAGTAGGGATGTAGGGGGTGAGGGCTCCATCTGGGGCTGACAATGGAGGTCTTGGGGTGTGGGAGGGGCTCAGGGTCAGAGTAGGAGTGTGGGAAGTGAGGGCTCTGGCTGGGACTGAGGATAAGGTGTTTGGGGTGCTGGAGGGGCTCAGGGCGTGGAGAGATGGTTGATGATGCAGTAGGGGGTGAAAGCTCTGGCTGGGGTGTGGGCTCTGGGATGGGTCAGGGCTGGGGATGAGTTTGGGGTGTAGGCAGGCTGCTCGGGACAGGGGCCAGAGAGGAGGACTCCCCCCAGCCCTTCCCTGCCGGCAGCAGCAAGCTCTGGGGAAGAAGCCCCCCTTTCCTGTCCCCCCATCAGCACACTCACCCCCTCCACTGTCACTACATGTGCTTCTAGGGCCTCTCTCAGGTCCAGGAATCTCCCCCACCTCCCCCTTGGTGGGTGCCGGGTGGTGCTGTGTGCGCCTTCTCCCCTGCTGTTGCCCCGACTGTAGCCTCACTGGGGCTGAGGGAGGGGGCTTCCTCCTTGCACAGCATGGGGCAGAAGCAGTGACTGTGGGCCAGGGGGGTGGGGCTGTGCTGCTGGAGGGTCCTGCCGGTAAAGGGAAGGGAAGGGCAGGCTCAGAGTCAGTCTGCCCTGGCAGTGAGATGGTGGGCACTAGGACCCTACAGCAGCAGCTGCTTCAGGTAGGCAACATGGAGCTGCCCTGAAGGGACCGTGTGTCAGTGCCTCTCTGCTCTGGAGCCCAGGAAAGGCGAGCAGGGGGTGGAGGCAGGAAATCAGGGCCCGGGGACACTCAGGGAAGGTGTGCAGGGGGCCACAGCTGGGGCTGGATCTCCCCCCCGGCCCTAAATATTCATGGAGCTGGGCCCCTAGGCTCTGAATATTGCTGGTGCCCGAGCACCACGTGGGTATGGAACTCACCGCCTATGGCTTCAGAATCATCTTCCAAAGATGACGGACCATCTTTCTTGGAAAACAATAATTAAAGTGAAGATTTGGATATGAACTTGTTCCCTTAGGAGAGGGCAGAAGACAAAACAAGCATTCCTGAAATCCAGGGCAAAAGCGATGACGAAAGGGATGATCCACTTTTCCAACCACCTGACCAAACAGAAGGTGGAAAGAATAACAGTGCTAAAGAGGACAGAGTTACCATTAACATCAAACAAGATCTGTCTAAATGGCCTTCTTTGAGGAGGAGTTTCATACTTAGTGTATCGAGAGAGGTTTACTCTATTTTCAGAGTTGTAACAACAAACTTATAGATTCCAAGGTGCAGTACAAACAGCAGAAACAATCTCTCTGCCCTCTTTTCGAACAAAAACTACCAAACAGGGAGTGTTATCTGAGGCATCGGTTGATGTATTCTAGACCCTCAAGAGCGGATTTCTGTTTTGTGTGAAAACTCTTTCATTGCCTAGCAATCTTAGTACTGTCACAGTCCCAGGCTTTATCGATAGGAAAAAAGTAGCGGAGATTTGTTCTCATGAAAACGGTGTGGAACATTGCGATGCAATGGTAGCACGGCTCGTGCATTCGCAAGGCAAGAACCGCATGGACAGGGCAATGACACAGCTGCTTCTAACACAAAATGGTTGGAAGAAAGTTTTAAGGCATATTGTGACAGTTGTTAAGCTTCTTGCTGAACTCAGTTTAACATTTAGAGGAAGGGAGGAAGTTATCAGCTCTCCTCAGAATGGAAATGATCTAGGTATTCTTGAAGCCATTACTCAATTTGACCCTTATCTAAGTAAGCATATTAAATGCTATGGAAACAAAGGGAAAGATCCCCCATCCTATTTGTCAGAAATAATCTGTGATGAGTTGTCAGGGCTGAATCCCCTTCTGTTACTCTGAGTGCAGAAGGTGGGGGCCTGCAATTCTAAAAAATTAATAACTGCCACTCCAGGCTTGTATTAAACTCCCAATGCTACAGCTTTTCTCTGACCTTGGCTTGGTAAATGCTGCCACCACTCAAATGCAAAAAGACAACTTGGACCCAGGAAGGAGCACTTGGGAATCCTCTCTGATGCATACCCTCAAGCCCTTTCAGCCCCCCCCCCCTGTACCCCTGGGGAAGAGTTGAGAAAGAAAACAAAGAAAATTAGCTGTTGCCACCAGCTAATCAAACAACATGCACAAACCTCTTAGGACGCCAAAAATCCAGTCCTGCTCTTAAAAGAGTAAATTTTATTAAAAACAAAAAGGAAGAAAACACATCTTGAATTTAAGCTTTTGCTAGATTTTAAAAGAGTAATTCCAAAAATTAAGTTCCCAAATTAGCTTTCTTGGGGGTTCAGTTTAAAGGTTACAAGCAAACAAAAGCATCTGGGGTTAGAACAGAGGAGATCCACAAGCCAAAATAAAGAAATAAACCTGATCGTGTCTATCTAAACATTCCCTATCCCAATGATTCCTTCTAGGTATGGAAAATAATTTTTCATACCTGGTTCAAACCTAACACAGCATTGCTGCTTATAGCATTGATGTTCTGTGTCCCTGCAGCCCAGAGAACAACAGACAAAGGGAAAGTTTCTTTCCTAATTTTTAAAAAGTTCTAGTCTTCCCATTGGCTCTTTTGGTCAGGGGCCCACTTTATTTTCTTTACCTGGGGGACTTTTTACCCCTTTACAGGTAAAGCAAGTAGAGAACAGCTACCAAGAGGGATTTTACAGCTAACTGATGGGTGTCCATCAAAGGGAGCTACCCCCCACCCTTCATTTATCACATGAGTTCTTTGAGCTAATGGGATATAAGGGTTTAGAATTCATTGAACTAAAGTCAAACAGGTGAAATACTGCTCTTTGGTAGTAGACTCAACTTCAGATATCATTCATGTTGATCATTTTTCTGTCATTTTATGATACTGCTTACATGGTGACATGAATGACTTAGGTTTCTACCAACTGAAAGCCACACAGTCAAGTCACTCTTCCAGACCATGAAGTCTTTATTGGATGCAAACCACACTGGTATTGAAAACTGCAGAGATCAGTTATACAATAATGCAGGTAACTTGTCTAGAAAGTATGAAGGACTTGAAGCTCAGATCAGAAGACTAAACCCACTAGCTCTGTGTGTGCCATGGACAACTCATTCTCTGAACTTAGTTGGAACTTACAGCGCTGATTCTTGCATGGAAGCCATAAACTTTTTCAGTTTTGTTCAGAAACTATATGGTTTTCTTGCAGCATCACCCAGATGATGGAAGTTTTGTGCAACAATCTTACCAAAAGCGAACAAGGAACTCTCGTCCTAGAATCTCTGTCAGATACGAGAGGGTCCTGCCATGCTGAATCTTGTAAAACAATTGTAGTGAACTATGAGAGTGTTCAACATTGTTTGAAAGAAATATCAGAGAATGCCAAGGGAAATAGTGAAATTCAAAAGGAAGCATGATCATTGTACAAAAGGCTTTGCCTACTGGAAACTGCACTTATGAGTAACTTATAGGATGTGATACTAGAAAGTTTTGACAAAACTAGTCTAAAGCTTCAAAAGCCAGATCTGGATCTTGTCGTTGCTGTTCATTTGCAGACTTCCTTGTCAGAGTTTGTCATAAACTCACGGTCTCCACTGGATGATTTTGAGTAGTAAGCAAAACAAATGGGAGGTGATGTTGATGATCTAATGCTGGTGCCACTCTATACAAGGCCACAGGCATCAGCTAAAAACTGACAAACTCACAGTGAGAAGCCAGACCAGCTCACTATGATTCAAAGTAGATGATAAAATGTATAAGAATGAGTTTAGTGTTTAAACTTAATGAAAAAAATAGTGAGATGTTGCACGCGTAGTTTTCAATAATCTGTACCACTATAATGTAATAGCAAACACTTGCAATAATATGTCCCTGTAACTAAATAACCCATCAAACGAGAAAGAAACCTTGGGTAATGCAAATGAAGAACTTTAACAGAAAAGTGTTAAATCCTGTGCATGGAAAGCAAATGGTCATGATGTGTGAGATCGAAGACTTTGAAGTGCATTCCTTCCCTCCCATCCTCCGCCATGAAGAAGAGACCTGTGTGGGAACTGCTGCTTCCAGCTTAGGTTCTGTGTGAAGCTATAAATTGGGGCACAAGGAAAAATTCTTTATCTCTGGACTGTTTGGATTCTTACAGAGCAGAAAAATGGAATGAAAGGGAACCTCCAAAAAACGTTAGCCCAGGGGTCTCCAATCTCCTTAATTGGGCCCTGCTTAGGAACAATACATCTTTTAGGGGATTTCATCAGCTCTGTTCTCAGTCTTTACATATGATTTAGTGATTTGATTGGAGAGCAGGGGCAGAGGGAACCTAGTTGGGAACTGATGCTGGCTTAGTTGAAATAAGTAGCTGGGAGCTCAGAGCTGGTGGATAGCCATTGTAATGGTTCTGTATTAAAGGATTATTAATAATAATAATAAAATTCATGCATATTAACTAGTTGTATATTAACTACCAAGCTGGGAACCTTAGCGTTACATTTCCTTGAGAAATGGAACCTCTGCCATGCTGGCTAATGTTATTTTCCCCCGGGGAGCCCCAGGCACAGGTGGGGCGCTGGGTGTAGAGAGAACACAGCTCACTCCTAATGATTACCTGGCTGCTGCTCAGCACGCAGGGCCAGTGACCCCCGGGCAGGCTGACCCCGCCTGGGAAGGGCCGCGGCGGGTTAGTCCCAGGCCAGGGTGTTATTTCTCTCCCATGCTCACAGCCTGACTGTGCCTGGACCCATCCACGGCCCATGTGAGCCACGGGATGGGGAATGGGAATCCCCGCCTCCCCTCCCCGGGTGAGTGAGCCCCGCACCACGGGATGGGGAATGGGAACTCCCCGCCTCCCTTCCCCTCCCCGAGTGAGCCCCGCACCACGGGATGGGGCTCCCAGGAATTCCCCGCGGGCTGCGGGTGGCTGACCCAGCGGGGATAAAAGCGGCCGCGGGGCGCTGCGGTGGATCAGAGCTGAGCCGAGCCCAGATCCCAGCCCCAGACTCAGCCACCAGCCCGAACCATGAGCCTCCCCCGGAGCTTCGCCCCCGGCAGCGCCCTGCTGCTGCTGCTGCTGGCGGCCTGCACCGCGCTGTGCCGGGGTAAGGGGCTTGCTGCGCCGGGGTGGCCCCGGGCCCCGGGAGTCTCGCTTCCCACTGGGGCTTGGAAGGACGGACCGGACCCAGGTGTCAGAAAGCCGAGCGGATGCGGGGAGTTCCCGAGAGGGATGGAAGGGATCCAGGTGTCCGAGAGCCGACCAGATGCTGGGAGTTCCCGGGGGGATGGAAGGGATCCAGGTGTCCGAGAGCCGGCCGGGTGCGGGGAGTTCCCGGGGGCGATGGCTCGGATCCAGGTGTCCGAGAGCCGGCCGGGTGCGGGGAGTTCCCGGGGGCGATGGCTCGGATCCAGGTGTCCGAGAGCCGGCCGGGTGCGGGGAGTTCCCAGGGGCGGGGGATGGATAGGACCCAGGTGTCCGAGAGCCGGCCGGATGCGGGGAGTTCCCGGGGGGATGGCTCGGATCCAGGTGTCCGAGAGCCGGCCGGATGCGGGGAGTTCCCGGGGGCGGGGGATGGATGGGACCCAGGTGTCCGAGAGCCGGCCGGATGCGGGGAGTGCCCGGGCCGGGGGCATGAACCGGACCCAGGGTGTGTCCCGGGCAGCCCCCCTGCAGAGAATCTGGCCGCCGGCAGGAGCTGAATCTTTTTCCCCTTCCCCTGGCAGGTGCCCCCATGGCCGGCGAGCTGCGGTGCCAGTGCCTGCAGACCGAGGCCGCGGTGATCCACCCCAAGCTCGTCGCCCACGTGGAGCTGATCCCCGAGGGGCCCCACTGCGGGGTGCCAGAAGTCATGTAAGTGTCGGGGCCCTGCTGCCCCCTCCCAGCCTGTGCCCCCCTCCCCACCCCACCAGCCCTGCGCTCACCCCGCTCTCCCCTCTGCCTCCCCGCAGAGCCACCACGAAGCACGGCAAGAAAGTCTGTCTGGATCCCACCGCGCCCTGGGTCAAGCTGATCGTCACCAAGATCATGAACAGGTACCTGCCCTGGGGGTGCTCCCAGCAGGAGCCAGCTCTAATCTGGGCGCTGCCGGGTGTCGCAAGGGGTGTGTCGATGTAATGAGCCGCCCCTGGAGGGTAAAAGGAAAATGGGACTTGCTTATAGCAAAAACAAACCCAGATCCCAGGCTTGGCTTCCTCATTGATTTAATAACCCAACCCGGTGCATTGGCTGGAAGCGGGACTGGGCTGGCAGAAGACTGACTGTTCTTTACAGAAATGTTTCCCCTCCGCTTAATAGACTGTTTGTCATCATTCAGAAATTGTCCTGTGAATTGATTCAAGTATCAGCACAGGTTAATAGTCAAAGCCTATTAAAAGGGGAGCTGGATTCACCCTAGGACAGTGTATGAGATTTCCAGCCTTTAGAAATGAGGTGATGAGCATGCAACGTGGTATTGGCTACCCCAGGTTCTCCAAAGCGATGATATAGACAGGCACGATTTTTCTCCACCACTGTGCTGGCTGAAAAATATTTACTACATTTACAAAGCAATAGAAAGAAAAGTAGGAGCCTTACAAAGCCACATGCAAATCAGGGATTACTATTAATTTTCAGATATCCAGAAATCTGATTAGTGTGACTTCTTGTGATTAAAGAGCCCATTCCAGCAACCTGGTGCTGGACCCAGTTCTGCAAACACTTACACCTCTATCTTCTTTACTAGCTTAATGAATAAAACTACAGGCATATTAGTCTGTGCATTGTGAATTGGGTCCTAGACTGCATTCTTTGATGCTACACTAACCCTATATATTTCTGTTCTGTTCCAACACAAATGAAGGTAGTTTTAATGATGATTAGCATATCTCTATTGGTAGAAATTCATTTCCTAAAATTGACCTTATGTCTCTTTTAAATATAAAAAACAAAACAAAAACAAATAACCTTTTAGTATCCCAGTGACTTGTCATCCATTCCCATTGGGTCCAGATTCTGCCACTCTTACTCATCCTGAGTAGTATCTCATTCCCCCAGAAGTATCACTGAAGGCAGCTACAGCTGGTTCCTGCTACCTATTTCCCTTTGTCAGTCTGGCTGAGACAACCTTTACCAAATAACGGACCCTATGACTTCAAGGGAGAAAGCCTAACTCTGAAACACTCATTGTTCAAAGCAATATATAGCTGAGGGTTGTTAGTTATTTTGGAGTTCTCCGTTCAGTTTTCAAAATACTAAGTGCTGAGATAACGCCAGTCTTGGCAAAAAACTATTTTCCTTCAAAGCCAGTCTGGGTCGTATCACATTGGCTGAGTGCATAAGTGCTGATTTTAGCTCATTTCATTTCCCTTTCAGTACAACATCAAAAAAACTATGAAGAAAACCTCTGGATTTGCCTGCCAAGAAAATGGCATTTTGTGTCCCTGGACTGCAAAAAAAATATTTTTTTCTGAATTTGTGCTCATCCTATATATTAAATATTTGTTTGTAATACAGCAAGATTTTACTGTATTTATTTAAATATTACAGCATACTTTGTAATTAAGGTGGCTATGTTAACCCCTCACTAAGAGAAAACAGAATCAGAAAGCCGGATTCATTGTGTTCTAGTAGCACATGCTTTTAAAAGCATTCCCTTGGTGGACCATTTCAGAAGGTGATCTTATGGACTGTCCCATCCCAACACTCTGATGATGTCCACTATTTGGTTAACTTTCCGCACACCATCAGGAAGAGCTCTGGACCATGGAAAAGAGTTTAGGAACCACTACATTCATGTTTTTCATGACAGCATCTCCAGTGTAATACCTGGCAGCCTAGTGTTCAAAAGTAAGATATGGATTTTTGTTTAGATTTTCATTTTTTTTATATAGCAGCCAAGGGAAGATGATTTGCACAGCTAATCCCCAAAACATCTGATCAGTTCTGTTCTGCACACACTCCTGACTGATAGAAAAAAGCTTTCCTAGCTAATGTGGCAGTGTTTCTCAAACTGGGGGGCCTGACCGAAAAGGGGGGTCACATGCCTATTGTAGGGAGGTTGTGAGATCATAACAATGTCACTGGGGGAAAGAGGAGCTGGGGGTGGGGAACTGGAACAACATCCATTGCTCTCTGGCTGCCCAGCTCTGACGGCAGCGCTGTCGGCAGCAGCAGCACAGAAGTAAGGGTGGCAGTACCATACAGTGGCACTGCCTTCAGAGCTGGGCACCCAGCCAGCAGCTGCCAGCCACCCCACTCGGAAGGCAGCACCGCTAGCAGCAGCAGAGCAGCCGGAAGGGTGGCAATAGCATGAGTCTACTGTACATACCCATGGGTGCAATTTGCTATTGCTTTTTCTGGGAGGTCGTCACAGCCTGAAATATTTTCCAAGAGGGGCCCAGCAAAAAGAAAAGTTTGAGAACCCCTGTAATATAGGAAAACTGTAAGAGAGGGGAAGCTTCATCCGGACTCTGGTGAGTGTTGGACAGAGCCCAAAGTGAACCCAGCAGTTGTTCTTTCCATCAGCTTCAAATTCACCCTCCCCAAAAGAAAAGCTCGTGTACTGAACTTGTTCGTACAAGTGTATATTGCTTTTGTCTAATCTCCAATGCACAAATCTTAAGGGAGCTGGGGTATATTGCTCCCTGCAACCTTCGACGTGTTACGCCATTTAGGTATGGCACAATGTCCATTTGTCTATGAAAAATGCTGTGCTGCTGATGAATGGTTCATTTATTATGGATGAAATTCTGTCTTTGGATTCCATATGCACAGTTTCCCCTGTCCTTGTTCATGTTTCTGCCTGGGATAAAATCTACACTGAAATGAAGTGGAATCTAAACTAATATTTTCAAGGCCAAACTGACATTTAGATGAGTAAAGACTCTAGGATTTGGCCCAAAATGACGAATCAGATCCCTTTTACGTGAGGACATAGTCATTAGGACTGTGAAGCTGATAAGCCAAGAGCCAGCTCCAGCCAGGGCTATGTCAGCTGAGAACTGACAAACGCAGATGGAAACCAGACCAATAAGTTAAATGTATAAGAATGGTATAAATGCATTGTTAAATTTATATGAACATATTTGGTATTTAAACTTCATGAAAACTAATGGGATGCTACTTGCATTATTTTCACTTCGGTGTATCCTGTTATAATGGAATAGCAAACATGTACATTGTATATCTCCCCTTTCTAACAAAAAACCCATCACATGAGAAAAAAAACCTTGTGTAATGCAAATGAAGAACTTTAATAGGAAAGTTCTAATTCTCACGCATTTCAAAGCAAGTGGTCATTGTGCGTGATCAGAGATCAAAGACTAAATGCACTCCTCTCTCTCTGCCATCAAAGAAAGAGCCAATGTGAATAGCCAAACTGTTTGTTTGTTTTTCTGTGAGAAGAAGCTATAACTACGGACATAAGGAAAAGTTCTTCCTCCCTGGATTGTTTGTATTCTAATAGGGTAGAATAGCTGAACGAGAAGATGGAGATCCCCAGAGTTATCCTGGGTAGCCCTAAAAGACTCCTGAGAAAATGGCAGATCGCTACATCTCTGCTCCCATTTTAAATTATAGACTGTGACTCACCTGTACATATATTTGTACCTGCTTTAACTTCTCAATAACTCTCATTCCTTTTTCTTAGCTAATCAACCTTTAGTTAGCTTACTACAGAATTAGCTACCTGCACTCTCTTTGTTGTGAGACTAGCATGCAAATCAACCTGGATGAGTGATGAGTCTCTTGGGACTGGGTGTTATCTGAAATATTTTGTGATATTTTGGTGTAAGTGACCATTTATCATATAGCACGGCTTGCCTGGGTAGCAAGACAGACTCCATTATAAGACTGCTGTGGTACTTTGGGAATTCACACTTGTTACTGGGTTCGGGGAATCTAACTATAGAACAAACCACCAGGTTGGGGTGTCTGCCCGGCTTTTGACAGTCTGCCCTGAGGCAGGCACTCATGGCTATGAGTCACTCCAGACAGCATGACAAGGACTTCAAATGGTACAATAAAAAAAACAACAACAGAATTTGAATGGACATAATGCCATTTCTGAATCTCCTCTTCTTCCTGCCCTTGAATTCTTGTCCTAGTTATGCCATCTGATTTTCATCTGTAAACTCTGTAGGGCAAGGTCCTTATATTGCACCCATTTTATATCGTGTCTTGTATTTTAAAGCACTAGACTGTAACAGCGATGCCTCCAAACTATGGAAGAAATCTATTTGTCTTCTAAGAAGAATTCACCAAATCAGATAATTTGCTCCCTTTCAAAAATTGCACCAGAGCATAACTATAACAAAAGATTGTTCCAGGCATGTTTTGGGGATTAAATGGACCTTTTGATTCTGGTATTTCCATTGTATGCTGCTAATAGGTTTATTCCATTTTTTTAAATAAATAAATGTTTACTAAAATGTACCTGGCCTTTATTTCCATTCATTGGCATATATTACATAGCTTGGTCTTAAATTATGCATGCAATAAATCCTGTGAATTTGCCCAAAGGCTCAGCTATACTGTCTAAATTTGCACCGTGATGGAGTTATGGGCCAGAGCGTTTAGACTGAATCTCGTATCAGCTCACTGGGAATTCTGCTCTCAGTGGTGGCTCAGTTGGGCCTATGTTGCTTAAGTTCCATTTCAAGTGAAACAAAATGACTTGGGCAGTTGATACTTATCAGCAGCTAAATTCTTAGGAACATTCACCCCCCCTCGGGAAGACAAATTTGATTACAAGCATCAAAAAGAAATAACCTCCTGTCTCTGAAATAAATATTAAAAGTATCGTTTGTAACAGCTCCATCTCAAAACATGTCCCCAGATTAAATTATGAGTTAGCATAAGGATTTATCCTATATGAAATGGGGGAAATAAGAGAATTCTTGTAGAAGTCAAAATAATGTCCAGGTCAAATCCTGATTGGATGAGCCTTTTCTTTAGAGAAGTAGGGGAAGGCACATTAAAAGGTAGCACCTCACTGTTCTTAAACTGAATGGAACAACTAAATTGGAAAGACACAGAGGAAGCCTGGGTCTGGTCTTATTCAGTGGAGAGAGGGAGATAAAGGCCTGGGAAAGCCTAACCCAAGGGAATTTAAGGTGAGTGAAACCACGGGTGGTCTAAGTGTGCTCTCAGTTTCACCAGTGGGGTACATCAAAAGGAATGGAGTTCAGAAGTGAGATCAGAATCAGATCCCCGCTGCCTCAGAAGGCCTGGAAACTCACCTGCAATTTCAACTCTCCCACCTACTCCCCTGCTTCCATTCTCTCTGACACAAATACTTCTAATGCTGCAGCCAGATCAGCAGAGCAATACTTTCCCTCCCTAAGCAACAAATCTTTTTTCTCTAAATGACTCTAACTCCTCCATATAAGCGATGTTGTTAACAGAACTGCCTTTGGCCAGATCCAATTTGAATAAAGGAGGGGCAAACTCTGCTTACGCATCTCAGCCCTGGCATGCAACTTATATGCTCTTCAGGCTGACTCTCTCCTAAGCAAACCACCAGTTGTGCCAAATTACAGGGTGGTTTCATAAAGTGGGTCAAGCAGCCTCCCAGGGCTTCTGACTTGAGGGGGTTGTTTTGCATTATGCAAAGTTCAATCGTTTTAGAACCCAATTAGCAGTGCCCATGGGATTGTCTCCTGAATCCTTTGTTCATACACTCAGAGAAGCCAGACATTTGACTGTCCCAACAGGAACTGTGGCCTATAGACAAGCTATTCTAGCAGTCTGCGTTCATTACATCACTGGTTGGCAATGCCACGGTGTTCACTGTTCCGCTGTACTGTACATAGGTGTTTCACACTAATGAATTAGGGGAACAGATTATTTAAAAACTTTGGAGCAGCGATTGTCTTCTTGTTGTGGGTTTGTACACAACCTGGCACAATGGGGTGCTGGTCCATGATTGGGGTTCCTAGGCATCACCTCAATACAAATAATTAATAGTCAGACTGTAAGAGCCATCTGCCCCAGAAAGTCCCTACACTGGAGGAGGAGAGGCGCATACACTGTATCTCTCTATTCTTGAACACATTGGCCAAGGGAAGACGAACTGAACCATAGAGGACAGACACTTTGCAGGCAGTTCTGCCCATCAGCAAGAGAGGATGGATGCAACAGGAGAACATGGAAACCAGTTTAGGTATTAGCCTGTGAAACAAGACTAAGGATATGTCTACACTACAAAATTAGGTTGATTTTATAGAAGTTGATTTTAGAAATGGATTTTATACAGTTGATTGCGTATGTCCACACTAAGCGCATTAAGTGGGCAGAGTGCATCCTCACTACAGTGGCTAGCATTGACTTACAGAGCAGTGCACTGTGGGTAGCTATCCCACAGTTCCGGCAGCCTCCACCGCCCATTGGAATTCTGGGTTAAGCTCCCAATGCCTGATGGGGCAAAAACATTGTTGTAGGTGGTTTTGGCTACATGTCGTCAGTTGTCCCTCCCTCCCTGAAATCAATGGCAGATAATTGTGTCTCACCTTTTTCCCTGGGTTACCTGTGCAGACGCCATACCACAGCAAGCATGGAGCCCGCTCAGCTCACCGTCACTGCTGCTGTTGTGGGCAAGTCTACTGTGGGGGCTGCTGTGATTCAAGTAGCCAATGCAATCATTGACATTCTGTTATCAAGGGTAGTGACTCTGGGAAATGCATGGGCCTTTTTAGATTTTAGGTGCATCATATTCCTGTCCTTTGTCACTAGTGAAGAAGTCTTGTAGCTGTTCACTCCAGTCTGTTGGGCGCTGTAACACCCCATAGCACTTCTGTGGTTGATACATGTAATAGCTCCAGAGCTCTTGCTCTTTTGCCTTGGCCCAGGTACCTTGCCCTACCCGGACCTCCAAGCATTTGACACAGAAGCACCTGCAGCAGCTGGCACTGCTACACAGCAGCAGCTCCTTGCCTTCGCAGTAGACGGTGCAGTAGGACTGTTAATCATCCTCGTCGGACATGTAGGTTGGCCGGGGGTTCTGGGAACATCTTCCCTGGCCGGCTCCAAGCAACCTCCAGGGCATGGTGTATGGCTCCACTGCTTCCACTGCAACTCTGCTCTCCTGCTCCCAGCGATGAGCTCAGGGGATCCATTCAGGTCCTCCTGGGTACTGCTGGCAGCAGATGGTGCAGTAGGACTGCTAACCGTCCTTGTCCACCAGTTCTGCTGCAACTCTGCTCTCCTGCTCCCCAGAAATGAGCTCAGGGGATCCGTTCATGAAGCCTGGACAGTAGTAAGCAGCAGTTCAACTATAGGCTGACCAAGTGCAGAATGGTGGTAGAATGTGCCTTTGGACATTTAAAAGCTTGCTGGCACTGTTGGTCAGACCTCAGCGCAACCAACGCTCCCACTGCTATTGCTGCTTGCTGTGTGCTCCATAATACTTGTGATAGTAAGGGGGAGACGTTTATGGCGGGGTGGTAGGTTGAGGCAAATCGCCTGGTGTCCGATTTTGAGCAGCCAGACACTAGGGCGATTAGAAGAGCACAGCAAGGCGTGTTTCGCATCAGAGAGACTTTGAAAACCAGTTTCATGACTGGCCAGGCTTCGTTGTGACAGTTGTGTGTGTTTCCCCTTGAGGCAAACCCACCCCCTTTGTTGATTTTAATTCCCTGTAAGCCAACCACTCTCCCCCCTTCGAAATAAAGTAACTATTTTTTTGAAACTGAACATTCTTTCTTTATTAATTAAAAAAAAATTAGATAACAGAGAAGGTAGCCTCTGTGGGGTGGGGGAGGAGGGAAGGACAAGGTCACATTGCTTATTGTAGCCACACTTAATACCAAACTGCTTGAATGACAGCCTTCTTTTGCTTGGGCCGTCCTCTGGAGTGGAGTTGCTGGGTGCCAGGAGCCTCCCCCCCCCCATGTTCTTGGGTGTCTGGGTGAGGAGGCTATGGAACATTGGGAGGAGGGTAGGTGGTTAGACAGTGGATGAAGCAGAGGTCTGTGCTCTTGTTGGCTTTTGTGCAGCTCCAACAGATGTTTCATCATGTCCGTTTGCTCCCCCATTAGCCTCAGCATCAGATCCTGCCTCCGCTCTTCATACTCACTTAATTCTTTCCTGGTCTCTGCCACTGAATGCCTGCATGCATTAAGCTGTGCCCTATCAGTGTGAGAGGACTGCATGAGCTCAGAAAACATGTCATCGTGAGTGCGTTTTTTTTCACCTTCTAATCTGTGATAACCTCAGGGACAGAGATGATAGGGGGAGCGTAGAAACATTCTACGCTCTACGATTCTGGGAGGACTGCACAGTCACCTGTGCTTCTGAGTGCTGCTGAGTTCACCACACTGACCAAACAGGAAACGAAATTCAAAAGTTCCCAGGGCTTTTCCTGTGTTCCTGGCTAGTGCATCAGAGTTCAAAGTGCTGTCCAGAGCAGCCACAATGGAGCACTCTAGGATAGCTCCCGGAGGCCAATACCATTGATTTACATCTACACTACCCCAAATTTGACCTAGCAAGGTCAATTTTAGCGCTACTCCCCTAGTCAAGGACGAGTACAGAAGTTAATTTTAAGAGCCCTTTATGTCGACGGAATGGGGTTGGTTGTGTGGACGCAGTCATTTTAAAATCGACCTCACATGGCTAAATTCTCCCTAACCCACAGTGTAGACCAGGGCTAAGCCCCTCAGTGAAAGCAGTGGTCTAACCACCAGCAAAGGAGAGAACACGATAGAGGGGACTACAATAAGCTGTGTGGCTGCAAACAACAGACCTTGGGGGCATCAGCTAAACAACACACACGCTGTATCCCAGACTGAAGCCAGGAACTTTGACTTTCACATCACAAAGCCCCTGCCTCTGGTAGCTAAAGAAGAGTGTTGGTCACCTGTGGTCTTCATACTACGGATTAGGCCTCCTGGGGTTGCAGTCACGAGTGAGCGACATAGTTACACGCACTTGAGCAGGTCTGACATACAGATGGCATCAATACACACACACACACACAGCCAATGAAATTGCAGAAATTAAAAGGGGCACCTGATAGCCTCTTGCTGCCCAGATCACAAAGACCACCAGCAATATTGACTGTATCTGCAATAAAACTGAGGCTGGACTAGTCATGGAGACTGTCCTCTCATCCCTAGAGATGGTCTTTTGAGATCAGCAAAAGGAGAAGTGTGCAGAAGCTCACGTGATCACTGGATAAAGAGAGGGCTTTGGGCTACTGGCCTATCCATCCAGTTTTTCATTATGAATATGGGTTTTTAAATGTTTGAGTAAATTTGGGAATAGACGGTTATGACAAATTGTGGCTTTTTGCTCTGTTTCCAGAGCCTGGGATGGCAGCTCTGTTAATGGTGGATAGGCCAGGATGAAAGCTTCCAACCCAGGCTGAAGTGCAGTGGCTGAGAAGAACTCTAGGAATAGAAGACTGGAGTAGATGCCTATCCACTATCCTGTTGGTGATGCCATTCAGCGCCACATCTGAAAAAAATAGAGCATTTTGGGCAAATTCTGCTGTCAACTGAAGTCAATGTTGGGTGCTAGCTGCTCACTCAGCCATTTTGAAAACCAAGTTACTTAATTCAGGCAACTAAATATGTATTTAGGATCACAATTTTAGGCACTGCTAAAAAAATCCATGGCCTGTATTCAAAGAGCTAGGGACCACCTTTTCAATGGAGTTCATCACACAACAACTCTATTTGGAAAGTCTGGGCTCTCCCCTTGCATTAAAGTGCCCATTATCCAGTAACTCTGGTGGATCCACAGAGGGCAGAACTCTTTTGGAAATCTGACCATCTAAGTGGGAGCTGAGCGGTTTTGAAAATCCAGCCCAACGCTGCTTTAGGCTGTATTCTTCTAAGGATACCCGAAGTGTCCACTACAATGACATTCACTTACTGGGAGAAGGGACAGGCCCTACCTTGTCCTGTGTCAAGGATGATCAAAGTTAGCACAGTCCCTTTCTGATGCCCTAACAAAAACCAAGAAGAATGTCTTCATTCCCCATCCAGAGTGTGACAGTGACATGAAACAAATTGCTGGGAAGTGGAAAATGTGGCTTGCACATTTATCCTTCTATTACAACATTTATTTTGTCCTCTCTATGTCATCATTTCGAGCAGTTGACACGCTATCCCCTACGAAGATGCATGCTTGTGCAGTTACTCTCATTCCTGAGGTCTTCCCTGTTTCAGACACGTCAGCATGTCTGAGCATGAAATCTGATCCATTGACCTTTGCTGTGCCAATTGTACCGATACAAGAGATTAATGTATTCACTGCTGCTCACTGCTTTAATAGGCACTGAACCACTCAGTCACTCTCATATTTCACCATCTCCTGGCTGTGTAACCACCTATATGCATACATTGAGGCCTCTACTTGTATAGTGGAAGAGTCTAACCATGAGCTAATCCCAGTTTTGGAATCTAGATGCTGTGCAGATAATTTTCTAGTGTCATGCAGCTCTCACCCTGGAAGGAGTTCGCTCTTTCAGGATGAGCACTCAGTTGTGGTTTCTATTTAATTTTGTGGACAGTGTCTAACCCAAGACGTGAACCTGTGTTATATGGAGATGAATGAGTCTCAAATGTTTTGAAGGTTCCTTATCTGAAAGCTATTATTAATTATTAATCATTAGGATTATTATCATTACAGTAGTACCTTGAAACCATAGTCAAGGGCCCCATTATGGTAGGTGCCATAGAAACATGGAGTGAAAAATAAAAAGACCACCTTTCTGGGACCACAGAGCCCTCATGGGTTGGAATCCAGGCCCTAGGTCAACGGGAGTTTTGCCATTTGCTTCAGTAGGGCAGGATTTCACCTCTGATATGTAACAGAAATGTACACAAATGCAGAGGTAACAAGAAGAGCCTGTCTGCGTTAAGTAGGGTGTCTTGCCATGTAGGAGCAGCACCACCCAGGGTATTTCATGAGGCTCCAGGAAGAGCTCCTCACCTTGCTCTGCTCTCAGGCAGCACAAAAAGCAGCACACAGTTAACAGGAAGGTGACGCACATGCAGAGCTCTTGTGTGATGCGGAAAGAGCACATAATTCTGGAGGGGGGGATGACAGGCCGGAGAAGAGAGCAGGTTAGTAGCACAAATGAAAAGGGTTGGCAGAACCATGGCAGAGTGGACTGGAGAAGAAAACAAGCCTGGCCTGGGAGAAGGAGACAGGGGACCCAGCTAGGGACGATTAGAGATGGGAAAATGGGAAGTAGATGGTGAGAAGCAGATATGGAGAGTGTGGAGACCAACAGGGATGGGAAAGGGACAGACAGGGCAGGGATGATGTGTGTGAGACAGAACAGCAAGCGCAAGGGAAGCAGAGGAGGAGAAAATGGAAGGATGAACAGAAAACACAGAAAAAGGAAGAGACAGACACAAACAAACTTCACAGTCAGGCAAGAGGTGAGTTCCCTCTAGAGGAACTTAAACAAGTTTCAGAGCTGGAGAAGCACCAGGGGGCTCAGCCACCTGAGCTAAGGCAAGAAAGCTGGATATGGGGTGGGAAGACAAAGGAGACACACATGAGGGAGAGGATGTGGAGAGATCTCCTTTGTCTCTGCACTTGGTTTGGCTTTCCTTCCCCACTCCCATTCCCTCACCCGTTGCATTTGGAAAAGCTGCCTCACCTCTGCCTGCCTTCAACTCCCTGGCAGGCTTCAGGTGCTCAGCCTCCTTTTGGCTGCTAGCCGTGCTGGGTAGTTGTGTAACATGATTATTGCTGGCTCTGGCTCCAGGGTAATGTGCTTACTTCATTTTCTGAGCTGTGGTTAAATAATTGGTGTTTTCTTGGTGGCTAACTGCTCTGGATTCTGTGGTTACACACCATGATCGGACTTACTTGGAGTGATCTAGTTACTATTATTAACTTATTTCTTTCCTCCTTTCCTTTTCTCATCCCTAGAATCATTTCGGTGTGTCTCCCACAAGTATGTAACATTTGCTGCTTTGGGTTGCTTCACCACCTAGCTGCAAAGCTGGGATGCCTACTCCTTGGTTCGGTATGTTTTGAGAGAGGACAAAAAGCACAGGGCCTGCTTGTGTTCTGCCCAAATGGTGGGCCACACGTCCTCCTCAAAAGGGATGTCTGTGTTAAGTAGGTTGTCTTGCCATGTAGGAGCAGCACCACCCAAGATATCTCATGAGGCTCTGGGGAAGAGCTCCTCACCTTGCTCTGTTATCAGGCAGCAAAATCACCCTATGCGCAATGCTGTTGGTATCTTGACTCCAGCCCATCTGGCTTAGTGTAGAGAACAGCTGAGGAGTCCTATCCCCAGACACTGCATCATTCCACTGTAAGATGAGTGATTTTGGGACCATGCTCTAGAATCCCGTCGTACTTTTCTATACAAGTGATGGCACAAGCCTGTCCTCACTAGCCAGGGAGAAAATATCAGGACCTTGCCAGCAATAATTCTTTTGAACGCCTCAAAAGTGCTAAGCATATTAATCTTTTGGCCAAAACTGGACAAAACGTAGTGAACAGATCTTACCAAAAAAAAAAAAAAAAGCGCCCCCAAACCTTTCCATCTTCAGTGTCAGCTCCTTCATAGCATAAGCCTCACTAAAGAACATTATGCGTAGGCCTCTGCTTCCACTAACAGCTCCTTTAAAGCCTGCAGTGTAATCTCAGGCCTTTTTCTAATACCATTTCAAAACACCAGTAGACAGTGCACGTTGGTTTTGGTTCATGGGGACAGAGAGGATGATGCTTATCATCAGACATTTCCTGTCTTGCTATTTCTAAATGGTTTCCATTGGGCCTGATTTTGACCCCATTCTGATGGGGGCCCGATGTGAAGGGCATTGAGCGCTGTTGCCCAAATCTTGACCCCAATGCCAGAGTTGAGAAGCTGGGTGGATGTGCAGCTATGAAGGAAGAATTCTTCTCCCAGGCCAGCTGTGCTACTCAAACCCAGTGCCTGGAATATTCTCCGCAGCTCCTTTGCACAGTCTTCTGCAAGGATTGAAGAAGGATCCATATAATAACGGATCCTTAGCCTCTGCCCATCACCCTGCCTGTCCACGCCTTCCCACCACCTGTGCTGCAACTCATGCTCAGGTGAGAATACTCTGGTTTGACCCCTCACACTCAGGCTCCCCCATCACATTACTTATTCTGCCTCGCAAGTCTCCACACCTGTGAAGGAATTGGGCTGGGATTCACCTTCAGAGCTTTTCTCAAAGTATTCCTGTTTCTAGTCCTGACTGCATCTTTCATGTGCCAGTGTTACCGTACGGTGAGTTTGTTATAGATCCCCACTGTGCCTGATCCACAGAGGATATGAGTCTGTTATTGCCTCCACCAGAGAACCTGACTCCGAGGTGACAACCACCATCTTGGCTGATAAAACCGGTGTTGGACCTGGGATCTTCAGAGCTAAAAGCCATGAGCTACTGAGGCTGAGCTAAAGCCCCCTAGCTAGGCCTGTAGCAGACTCCTATCCTATGTAGACGGGGCATGGCCGGGGGGGCCTGTAACACACACTCCCTAGTGGATTACACAAGTCCTACTGGTGTAAACATCCCCACATTGCAAATTCTTCTTTGCACATCAGCAAAATCTGCAATCTTATTGTCTAACAGTCATGGAAAGTGAACACAGAATGGACATAAGCCTGGATGAAGAGAATTCAGTTCAAGGAAATATTTATCCATCATTTTTGCACTCTAGGTACATCTCTAATTTCTCTGTCATTCAGTGTGTGGTAGGTATTCGTAAAAGGCCTCAAAACTAGTTCAGGGCAGATTTAACTTTCAGGCCAAGGTTCAGGTTAATTCTTGGGCAAGTTAAACACTTTGGTCACAGGGTTAAGACATTCTGACGCATCATAATTGTCCTTCTGCCTTGCATTACGACAAATGGGTTTAGTTAGTTACAACACAGGAAAGTGAACTGGAAGTGACTGAGGAAGAAGGTTCCTACTCCCTGAATAATATTGCTGAAGTTACATGTTTGCTGACAAGTCATGTTTGCTGATTAAGGAGGTCTTCCTTCTAGATGTAATTAAGCAATTCTCAAGGCTGTTTTTTAGCTCCTTCATGCAATGGGTTGCTGCTGCCTCTTTCGTGAGTTAAGATTACGTCATTCCTGGAGGATGCCTGAAACTCAACTTCACCTTTAAAAAATAAATGTATCTTAAACAGAAGCTCAGATGAACTAATGCTGTATCATATTGGAATTCACCAAAAGGCAAGTTAGTGATGCATTTTTTTCAGGGTGAACCTTCTAATAAGTAGGTGTCGGTTGACATAGTAGGAATGATTTTTCCTTTAAAAATGCACTCACATATTTTGTCCCATATGGTGTGGGAACTGTCCAGCAAGGACTGTAACACATGTCAAAAGAGGTCTTGCCAACTTTCCATTCAGCTGCATGAGACTTTACAAAGCTGTTGCTGGAAATACAGTTATTCCATTAAAAGACAAAGTCCCATACTGCAATCTGGCCTCACTAGGGAATATCCAATTGTCCAAGATTTGGAAGTAGCATGGGTATTTTCTTAAAAGTGACAGAATGTTTCATAATTCCTAGCAAAAATAGATTCCACTGCAGGTGGCTTCGTTATGGTTTTGTTTGAACTTAAAGATCATTTTTTCATATACTAGAGTTCTCAGCTACTCTTTTATCAAAAAAATATCACTTGCTAAATGCTAAAGCGGGCAACAAATAGTTTTGCTTGATGATTTCTGTGATTTCAGATTTTAACAAACTATTGCACACATTTGACAAGGTGGCAGAAAATTGATTGTACTTAAGAAAATACTGCTGAAGATTTCTGTGTGAAACCAGTGGAACTGGAGGTACCTAAAAGAGGTACTTATGCTCCCCAGGGAACTTGTTACTCCTGTGGTATGCTTTGCATGTCTATTATTTATTTCTGACATACTTTTGTCACTACACCTGCTATGGGGCATAAACTGCTGCTTACAGGACTTTACAGTTCTGTTCCCGCTACAGGGCATAAATCATTCTATATGCCAAAATTCCCTCTCTGTAAGAAACATATAAGAAAGTGGGCTACACTTTCTGCGATTACTGTTGCCAGAAAAGGCCCAACATGTATCATTCAAAAACTTTCAGAAAAGTCAAATTAAAATATAACCTGATCCATTTAAGCATCAATTGTTTACGCATTCTTTGTCCACCTAAAGCACCAACTAGAGTCAACCCTGACCCCATTGATGTCTATGAGAGTCTTGCCACTAATTTCAAGGAAGCCAGGATTTTGCCCACTGACCCATTCTGCTCCTACTGAAACCAAAGTGAGTTTTGCTGTTAATTTTAATTGGACCTGGATTGAGTCCCAGAACAGACCTGCTATTAATCTGTTATTTTGAAATGGGAGAAAAGATGTTCACACAGCCTATTTGCTGCATAAAGAAAATTAAACCGAAAATTTTACCAAAGGAACAAACTTGACACAAGTTTCCATATATAATAAACTGGGTTGGCAGAAAGACCCACACAATTCTCAGAATGCCTCTAGCTGTGGAAGATGCATCATTCCGGGGGGTTATTAGTGCACAGCTACTTGTGTGTAAAACTGTTCCCCGCAGTTTGGAATGTGTTGTCATTTTCAGGTGTTTCTGTAATTTGCCCATAAGGTGGCAGAGCAAGAAACATTTAGGGCTGCCATACCTGTCAGATTAGATAGACATCTCACTCACTGGTCAACTACATTTTAGGCATTGGTGTAATCTAAATAAATAATAAGGTTATGTCAATGATGTGGAATGAATGATTTCCCCCCTCCGACTATGTGCTTTCAGTCATTTGCAATAAACCAGATATGGAGTTTTAGTTTTGATAGAGAACAGTGAAATCTGAGCTCCTCATCAGATGAGGAGGAAGACCCCTGGATTAATCTAACAGCTAACTGTGCTTGCTGTGCCAATAAATATATGACCTCTCAAATGTCATTATACTGTTTACATTCTTAGCTTCCCCTTTCCTGTACAAATTTTGCAATTATGGAGAGCGTGAGCCTGCAGATGTAAAAAAACCCTGCAGAGTCATCTTAAAATACAGGGCCCATACTGCTTCCTATCAAATCATGCTGATGGTGCAGACTGATTGCGTGAATGCTGCCGTCGAGTGTTAGAATAAGTGAACTAGTTTCATAGAGGGAGCGTTAGAGGCCTAATAAAAAGCTATGCCTCTGAATGGAGCAGCAATAGGCACTAAGATCCCAGGAACTAGCCTGGGCAGGGAGTTGGATGGAGACAGTATATTACAGGGCCGCCAAGAGGATTCAGGGGGCCTGGGGTCTTTGGCGGCGTGAGGCCCTCGCAGCTGAATTGCCACCAAAGACCTAGCACTTTGGCGGACGGTCACGGGGCGGAAGGACCGCCCCCCCCCACCAAAGGGCAACCAAAGACCCGGAGCAGAAGAAGCTCCATGGGGCCCAGGCCCCACGAGAATTTTCCGGGACCCCAGAGTGAGTGAAGGACCCCGCTCTGGGGCCCCAAAAAACTCTTCATGGGGGCCCCTGTGGGGCCCGGGGCCTGGGGCAAATTGCCCCACTTGCCCCCCCTCTGGGCAGCTCTGATACATTAAACACAAGGGACAAATCTGCCCTCCGCTACACCTGTTCACCCAGTCCCTTCGCTGTAACCAAGGGCAGCATTTGATACATGGCGTCATCACCTTTAGCTGATGTGTACAGGCCAAACCCTATGTGCACTATGTGGATCTGCCCCTGCCTTCATTGCACAAGGGGCACAGGGGCTGCCCCTCTGCACTGCCCAGCGGCCTACTTTGTTGTCATTACATATTGATCCAGTAGTAAAGTGACTTGTGTATGAGGATACACTTCTCCAAACTGACCCCAGAGCTCTCCCCACCCTCATCAGATCACTGATACTCGGCTCAGGGTTGATACCGATTTTGGAATTGAAGGAGTTTGAAGGACACAAACGCCAGCAGGATTCTCTGGGCTCAACCATGTCGTCATTCCCCCCTCAAGCTTAGAAATCACAGGACTGTGCATATCTCAGACCCCCCAGGTTGGTGGCTGTGCCCAGTTCCCGTCCCCTTCCCCCCCTCCTCCAGGGTGATTCCCTGGCTAGGACAGGGGTGGACGAACTGTCTGAGCTTGTGACAATCTTCAGAAGTTCAAGATCCCGTCACACCTGCCGGGGCGCCAGTCACGGGTTGGGGCTTCAGCACTGGGGGTGGGGTGTCTTGGGGCCTGTCCAGCCCTGGTCAAGCCTCCAACCCCCCTCCCTGCTGGGCACAAGCCAGAGGTGATGGGGGCACATGAGGGTCACATGTCCCCCTAGACTTTTCCCAGGGTTTGCTGGCCCTGCTCGGTCACATGGTGCCACCAGGATCCCTCCCTACAGGGCAGCTGCTGGAACCAGCAAGCCGGGAGCTGTGGCCTGGGAAGAGGCAGCAGAACAGCTGGGAGCTGCAGGGAGCCGCTGCCTTTGCTGCTGCCTCTCCGCGTGGAGCTAAAGCAGCGCCCCTCCCCGCAGCTTCGCGCTGTTCGCCGCCAGGTCTCCACTGGCAGCTAACGCCTGGGAGCTGCAGGGAGGGGCCCCTGAGCCCGGGGAAGGCGGCAGCCGGCAGGGGAGCCCGGGGGGCAGGACTCCCGCTGCTGGGATGGGGACAAACCTCTCAGTTGTCCCGTCCCCCCAGCGGGCACCAGTTCTCGCTGCCAGAAGCCGCTGGTTCACCCCACGGCAGGGAACGGGGGGGGGAGATGACAGCCCTTTTGCTCCCCCCCACCCCAGGCCTACGAGACCAGGTGAAGCTGAAACCCACCAGCAGCCTCCTCCCCTGGCTGCCCCCTGCTGCTGCTCGGCCGGCCCGTGTGACCCCGGCGGGCTCCGCTCTCCTGCAGCGGGGCCCGGCCCGGCTGAGCTGCAGCGGGGAGCCGGGAGCTGCGGCCGCTCCGCTCGGGGCGCCCTGGTAGCGCTGGGCAGATCCCCGAGCCCGGCCCCTGGCGCGGGGCGGGGCAGGCGGGGCCCGGCTGAAGCGGGTTTCTCCGGCCGCTCCGCCCCTTCTGCCCCGGGAATTTCCCGGCCGGGTCCCGCGGGGATAAAAGCGGCCGCGGGGCGCTGCGGTGGCTCAGAGCTGAGCCGAGCCCAGATCCCAGCACCAGCCTCCGCCGCCAGCCCGAACTATGAGCCGCCCCCGGAGCTTCGTCCCCGGCAGCGCCCTGCTGCTGCTGCTGGCCGCCTGCGCCGCGCTGTGCCGGGGTAAGGGGCTCGCTGCGCCGGGGTGGCCCCGGGACCGGGCTGGGGGAGTCTCGCTTCCCTCTAGAGCTTGGAAGGACGGATCGGACCCAGGTGTCCGAGAGCCGGCCGGATGGGGGGAGTCCCCAGGGGGGATGGAAAGGAGCCAGATGTCCGAGAGCCGGCCGGATGCGGGGAGTCTCGAGAGGGGGTGGGGGGATGAATGGGACCCAGGAGTCCGAGAGCCGGCCGGATCCGGGGAGTCCCCAGGGGGAATGGAAGGGAGCCAGGTGTCCGAGAGCCGGCCGGATGCGGGGAGTCCCCAGGGGGGATGGAAGGGAGCCAGGTGTCAGAGAGCCGGCCGGATGGGGGGAGTCCTCAGGGGGGATGGAAGGGAGCCAGGTGTCCGAGAGCCGGCCGGATGCGGGGAGTCTCGAGAGGGGGTGGGGGGATGAATGGGACCCAGGAGTCCGAGAGCCGGCCGGATGCAGGGAATACCCGGGCCGGATGCATGGACCGGACCCAGGATGTGTCCCGGGCCGCCCCTTTGCAGAGTATCTAGCCGCCGGCAGGAGCTGAGTCTTTCTCCCCCTCCCCGGGCAGGTGCCCCCATGGCCGGCGAGCTGCGGTGCCAGTGCCTGCAGACCGAGGCCGCGGTGATCCACCCCAAGCGCATCGCCCACGTGGAGCTGATCCCCGAGGGGCCCCACTGCGGGGTGCCAGAAGTCATGTAAGTGTCGGGGCCCTGCTGCCCCCCCAGCCTGCGCCCCCCTCCCCGCCCCGCCAGCCCTGCGCTCACCCCGCTTTCCCCTCTGCCTCCCCGCAGAGCCACCACGAAGCACGGCAAGAAAGTCTGTCTGGATCCCACCGCGCCCTGGGTCAAGCTGATCGTCACCAAGATCATGAACAGGTACCTGCCCTGGGGGTGTCGCTCTCCCTCTTGTGCCAGTGGCCGGTGTCCCGCGGTTGCAGCTCCAATGCCCGTTGTGCAGTGTCAGGGGAGCGTGGGCAGCAGACTGGGTCCGAAGCAGGTGTCCGTGTTGCAGGGACAGGGGGTGAGATGGGCCACTGAGTCTTAACCAGTGGATACTGCTCATTACAAACCGCGGGCCCGAGCTGGCCGCATCAGTCTATCTCCATTGTAGGGGGGAGAAACCAAGCCCAGGTGTCATGTAGGAAAACGAGTTTAAAGAAGTGTCTATGCTCTTCGCCATCACACCAGGCTGCTACCTGGGGCTGGTGGGGTCCCTGCCACTAAACGCCATTGATTAGCTGTATCAGCACTGCCCTTAATCCGTGACACACACAACGGGGAATGCAAGCTTGGGGCCTGTAGAGGGGAAAGGCAGGGGCAGAAATGCGTCCAGGTGAGGTCTTTCCGGATGTCACTTCTAACCCCTGTTCTGTTGTCTGACTGTTGCAGTAAATCTAACAAGCTGTGAGGGGAGCAGAGGAAATGAACAAGGTGTTACAACAGAAACTACCTGTGTGTACAGGGGGAAACCAGTGTGAGAGACAATGGGAACCTGAGGCTGGACAACTAGCCATGCTGAACTCTCTTCTTTTGAGGGTCTGAGAGACCAGCCTGCTCCATTCAACTTCAACCTGTTCCACTAAGTTATTACAACCTGTGCTTATTTATGTATTTATTACTACATCTCTGTAGAGCTCTGCAACAGCTAGGTATTCTGTTAAGCCCTTTAGATCTTCCTGAGCACCTGAAGGGATAATGCTGCAGTAGTGGCTCAGGAGGTGGCTTGTTGTTAATCTAGTACACATTCCAAATAGCCCAGCCCCTCGGATCCTCTGAGCAGCTCAAGATGGACAGGACCGTGAAGCTGTGCCTTTCACGCTGTAGGTGTGCACGATGCCTGCTGGCTTGTGAATAACCAGAGCTTCAGATTCTGGAGCTGCCAAGCATTTAGCCTCTGAGCCCACAAATATGAAGGATTCCAAAGTGAAATCCAATTAGAACAAGCACAGTAACTTGCTACAGTCCTGAAATGTGGTGCCAAGGCACATGTCCCTGGGACACACAACCACTTGCTTGGTTGGGTGAAACAGCCTAGCAGCTGCTCTCCTTTCACAGAAAAGCAATCTTTATGAGAACGTGACTTCCAGTCACTAGCTGAAGTTTCTGCAAACTCTTTAGGGCTCTTTTGATGAGTGTTAAGCTATTTCTATGCAATTTAAATATTTGATATTTATGCTGAAGGTTTAAGAACAGTGACGTTCTGAACACCCTTGGACATTTTATGTCTGCATTGTATGACATACTGTCATGTTCTGTGTAGAAGAGGTATTACAAATTGTACTGCACTAAAATGCTGTAATTGTGAGACTGGCGGGAGTTACACATAAAATAAATATTTTCTGATAAAAGTGGTTGAGTCATCAACTCAGTTAAAGTGTTCATGTCCATGTGTCTGTCCCAGTGGGACCTTGGGAAAAGTGTGGTGTGGGTGGGAATTGGTCTAGGATACACACCTGCCTTCAAGCTTCATCCCTTTCCCTATTTTATTTAATGTTTGTCTGCATTTAACAGACTCTTGGGTCCAGAGTTGCAATATTTAAACTCCTTATCTGCGGACCTCATTGTGAAGGGAAATTCAGCCTCAGAAAATGGCTTGTGGCTCTGAAAACTGCAAGGACTTGCACATTGGGGGGTGAGGGATAGCTCAGTGGTTTGAGCATTGGCCTACTAAACCCAGGGTTGTGAGTTCAATCCTTGAGGGTGCCATTTAGGGATCTGGGGTAAAAAACTATCTGGAGATTAGCCCTGCTTTGAGCAGGGGGTTAGACCAGATGACCTCCTGAGGTCCCTTCCAACCCTGATATTCTCTGAACTTGCCATGCAACCACTCATGTGCTTAAAGCACTTTGCAAGATCAGGCACATAATGATTCTTTGCTGTTATAGGAAACAAGACAGCTCCAAGGAAAATGAGCATAGAAGACACTTGCTTTATATATAAAGTAATTTTCAGGACATATGCATGCTCTAGCTGTTTTTTTTTTTTTTTTTTTTTTTTAAAGGCAGGGTGCTTAACTGTAGAAGTTTGTAAAAGCGCTGTGTCCCTGTCATAAACAGATGGTTAATGCCTCTTTTACCTGTAAAGGGTTAAGAAATTCACCTAGCCTAGCTGACACCTGACCAGAGGAACCAATGGGGGCACAAGATGTTTCATAAGGAAGGAGGGAAGTTTTCCTTTGTTTAGAGTCAGTTTCAGTTTTGGTTGTTTGTTTATTTTCTTTTTGTGACTTTGTCTTTGTGCAATTAGAGGAATAATCAAATTGGGAATTCTTTTGTGTAGTAAGTTTTTTGCCCAGGGGAACATCCTCTGTGTTTTGAATCTGTTGTCTGTGAGAGTAGCTGGTATGCTAATCTCTCCCAGAGGTTTTTTTTTCCTTTTTCTTTTCTTTAATTAAAAGTCTTATTTTTAAGAACCTGATTGATTTTTCCTTGAGTTAAGATCCAAGGGGATTGGATCTGGACTCACCAGGAATTGGTGGGGGAAAGGGAAGGGTGGGATAGCTCAGTGGGTTGAGCATTAGCCTGTTAAACCCAGGATTGTCAACATTGGAGCATTGATCCAGATCGGCAGAAGCCCGGCTCCACCCCTCCCCTATCTAACTCATCTGGCCAGTGAAGTTAAAGGGAGCAACTAGTTGGTAACAACAACAAGATGGAGTGTGTTTGTGTGTGTGTATGTGAGTGCATGAGAGTAATATAGATCATATGCATATGATACAGTGTTGATTGATGCATGCATTACCAATGAATGTGGTGTTAGCCTTATTCCCCCTGAAAAGATCCTGTGCAGTACTTTAAGTACAACAACCCCACCTCCCCCTGCACCCAGACTCTCCCCCGCTCCGCCCCTACTGAGCTCCAACCACTTTCACTTGGTCCTCCCTGCAGACTCCCATTGCCCCTTCACCTGGCACCTCCCTGAGCATACAGACCCCCCACTGAGCTGCCTGCACCCAGACTGCCCCCCACAGAACCCTCTTACTCCCATCTGGATACCCCCATACTAAGTCCCTCTGCACCTGGATCCTGCTGCCAGGCTGAACCTCCCTGTCCACATCTGGTGTGCTTGGCACAAAAGGGGCAGGGCCTCAGGGTGTTTCTGGGGCAGGCCTGGCCCTTGTGCTGTATCAGGGTCAGCTTCAGCCTCACTGCCAAGTCCCTGTCCCAGGAGGGTGCGGGAGGCTGCAGGGTATTCTCTCATCTCCAGGCAGCCAGTGGCCTGTGCTCCCCACTACCATGGTGGAGCCTCCACATTTATTTATTATTAAAAAAAATCAGAATTTTAAAATATTATGCACAGAATTTGATGCAGAATTCCTTCAGGAATATGGGGCACTGTACAGCTGTGATGGTGGAACTGTGAAGGGGGTGCTGGACAGTAGGGGATCTGTGGGTGGGGGAGCTGGGCAGGGAGTATGGTGGGCAGGGTGCTGTGTTGTTGTGGTGGGATGTCAGCAGGAGAGGTCTCTAGGCAGTGGGTGCTGGGCACAGGGATCTGTGGGGGAAGTCTCTGGGTGAGGGGGCACTGGCATAAGGGCAGGGCACTGGGGAAGGGTCATGCTGGCAGGGCAGGGCTGGGCAGCCAGTGTGCGTCTAGCAGTTTGGGGTTTGTAAACAGTGCTTTTGTGCTGGGCTGAGTGGAGCCACTCCTGCTGCGCTGCGTCTCATTGCCCACAACCGGCCCCTCACTCTGCAGATCGCCCCCCATCACATGCCCTATTTCCCCAGTGGAGGCCCACAAAAAGTTAATCCAGCCCTGCATCATGGTATTTTACTGTTTTCTTAAAGCCAGAAGGAGTTAAAGCAAGCAGAATATAGCCACTCTGTCCAATAGAGATATGACCTTACATTCCTAGGCTCATCAAGGAAACCTGCACATCACCGTCAGCAGGCAAGTGTGGGAACTTAAATTCATAAGTGTTGCCGACACAGAGGGTGCCCAAGGCAAGCAACAGTGGTTCATTGCCCAGAGTGCATAGCGCCAATGAACACACACCAGGGTGGAGAAGCAAGCAAAGTTTATTTGAGATCTCAAAGCGGTGCAAGGAGACGAACGCCTCAAATCATGCACCCCTACACAAGCGGCTTTTCCCTTTTTATAAGTTATTTTTCTCTTTCTTCCCCCCCCTTCCTCCCCCTGTAGCAGTTACATAAGAGCAGGTGCATTAAGTAATCTTGGCCATGGCAGCTCGTTAGTAAGTTTTCCTTCTGCAAGTTATCTTGTCCTTCTGCTAAAGGTGCACAGGCCTTATCACTACTGCTTTAAACCAGTTTGGGCTGTGCTGCAACTGATAGCTTTCTGCTTACACCACAGTTTCGCAGCTGCTGGCATTTTAGGTCGATTAAAGTTCAACATGGAGGAACATTGGTTCATTGAGGCCTAGTGCAGGAGGGCTTCATCGACACTTGTGATCTTCCACCCACCCAAGTTACCTAGGGTTATGCCTAGTGACACCAACATAAGGGCTGGAAACTGAGGCCTGGTCTACACTACGCGTTTATACCGAATTTAGCAGCAGTAAACAGATTTAACCCTGCACTCATCCACACAACAAAGCCCTTTATATCGATATAAAGGGGTCTTAAAACCGATTTCTGTACTCTTCCCTGACGAGGGGAGTAGCGCTGAAATCGGTATTGCCATGTCAGATTAGGGTTAGTGTGGTCGCAATTTGACGGTATTGGCCTCCAGGCAGTATCGCACAGTGCACCATTGTGACTGCTCTAGAAAGCAATCTGAACTCTGATGCACTGGCCAGGTAAACAGGAAAAGCCCCATGAACTTTTGAATTTCATTTCCCGCTTGCCCAGCATGGAGCGCTGATCAGCACGGGTGGCCATTCAGTCCCAATCCAAAAAGAGCTTCAGCATGGACCGTACGGGAGATACTGGATCTGATCTCTGTATGGGGAGACAAATCTGTTCTATCAAAGCTCCATTCCAGAACAGGAAATGACAAAGCATTTGAAAAAATCTCCAGGGTATGATAGACAGAGGCCACAGCGGGGACTCAACACAGTGCTGTGTGACAACCATAACAGAAAGCCAAAGAATCAAATGGACGCTCATGGAGGGAGGGAGGGGGGACTGAGGACTTGAGCTATCCCACAGTTCCTGCAGTTTCCGAAAAGTATTTGCATTCTTGGTTGAGCTCCCAATGCCTGAAGGGTTAAAAACATTGTCGCCAGTGGTTCAGGGAATATGTCATCAATTTACCCCCCCTTACCCCCCCCCGTGAAAGAAAAGGGAAAAAATCGTTTCTTGCCTCTTTTCAATGTCACCGTATGTCTACTGGATGCTGCTGGTAGATGGGGTGCTGCAGCGCTAAACAGCAGCATCCTCTCCCCTCCCTGGTGGCAGATGGTACTGTACAAAATGACTGATAGCCCTCCTCCTCCTCCTTCTCCTCCTGCTGTGAGTGCTCCTGGCTGGCCTCGGTGAAATCGGCCGGGGGCGCCTGGGCAAAAATGGAAATGACTCCCAGTCGTTCCCTTCTTTAAGGTTTGTGTCCTGGAGATTTAGTCCTGGCAGATGGTGCAATAGGGTTGGTAACCATCCTCATCATAGCAGCTGGAGGCTGAACTCCTTTCCCGCCCTTTCATCTCTAATGGAGATACTGGACTATCATAGCAGCAGGAGGCTGTGCTCCTCTCCCCCTGCCCCTTTAATGAGTAATGGGGATGTCCTGCCTGGAATATCATAGCAGCTAGAGGCTGCCTCTCCCTCATTTTATGTCACTAAAAAGTTGGTTTCTTATTCCTGCATTCTTTATTACTTCATCACACAAACGGGGGGATAACTGCCATGGTAGCCCAGGAGGGGTGTGGGAAGAGGGAAGCAATGGGTGGGGTTGTTGCAGGGGCACCCCCTAGAATGGCATGCAGCTCATCATTTCTGCGGGATCTCTGGGGCTCTGACCCAGAGCGGCTGTGCTCTCTGGTTCTCTAGTAGACTTGCCCCATATTCTAGGCAAGACTGACTATTTTTAGACAAAATATAAAGAAGGGAATGACCTGGGAAGTCATTCCCATTTTTATCCATGCGCCTCTGGCCAACCTTAGCGAGGCCACCCAGGAGCACCCATGACAGCAGCAGATGGTACAATATGACTGGTAACCATTATCACCAATTTCCAAAGCAGCAGACGGTGCAATAGGGCTGGTAACTGTCTCTGCTACCTTGCAAAGGCAAATGAATGCTGCTGTGTAGCACTGCAGTACCGCATCTGTCAGCAGGATCCAGTACACATACGGTGACAGTGAAAAAAGGCTAAACGGGCTCCATGGTTACCGTGCTATGGCGTCTGCCAGGGCAATCCAGAAAAAAAAGGGTGCAAAATGATTGTCTACCGTTGCTTTCACGGAGGAAGGACTGAGCGATGACATTTACTCAGAATCACTCACAACATTGTTTTTGCTCCATCATGCACTGTGATCTAAACCCAGAATTCCAATGGGCAGGAGAGACTGCGGGAACTATGGGATAGCTACCCACAATGCAATACTGGAAATCTACACTAGCCTGGGTACATGGATGCACAGTGCCAAATTATTGTGCTTTGTGTGGCCACGTGCACTCGACTTTATACAATCTGTTTTACAAGACCGGTTTATGTAAAATAGGAATAATCCCATAGTGTAGACATACCCTACAAAACCATTACAATAGCTTAGAACAAACCTGCTGCCTAAAATAACTCTCCATAGTCCTAAAACAGCAGAAGTGTTAATGCCAACTTCATTTTAACTCATTTCTTACAACACGTGTTAACGCCTTACGCTTAACAATCTGCCCCACCTTGTATTTAGCTTGGACACGCTACTTTCTTCGCCAGACCCACAGAAAGAAGAGCTCGGAGATGCTCAAAAGCTTCTCCTTCCTCCAACAGAATTTGGTCCAACAAAAAGCCGTTGCCTCACCAAACTTCTCTCTTTCCTACCCTGGGACCCATACAGCTACAACAACCCTGCAACCAATGTCCCCGGGCCGCTAGCCTGTGTGTTCTCCCTTGATTTTGAACAGGGTGTGTTACCCGTTGTAAAGGGGGAAGCTGGGGCTAACTCACAAAACAAAGATTCCCATCCCTTAGGCAGCTGCAGGGAAGGCACTTTCCTACCAGTCGTTCACACGGCGCTCAGAGCCCTAGTTCAAAGTCCCCAGGCTGAGTCAGCAAAGCAAAGGTGCCCCGCAGCCTGAGCGTGATCAGGCCACCCTGGCTTCCTTTTCCACCTCAACCAGCCCGGCCGGGCGGCGCAGGGGGACGCTTCCTTGAGCCCAGGCTTGCTCGAGCTGCAAGCGGCGGTGTACCTGAAAGGGGTAGGACACCCCCCACACTGCCCCGTCCTACCCAACCCAGTGGTTCTAACTGGTGTGGTGCCTTTACATTGACGCCAGCAGACACTTATGTGGGTGGCTAGCAGCCTGCTCCCCGGGCCACCCGTCTGCTGCCAGCACACTGGCTTGCGCACCACTGGCAGGGTTACCTGGTGGAGCTGGGAATCACCTGCCCGCTCCAGGGTGCGCACACACACTCGCATAGTTCAAGCTCTTCCCCTCACAGAAGTGACAGAGCAAAGTCCTTCAGCCGGGCTCTCCTGGAGCTCATGGGAGCTACCTGCTTTCAGGGAATATATGAGCCGCAGAGCATTTCTCGTGGTGCACAGGAGCAGGGCCGTCCTTAGGCATAGGCAGCTGGTAGGGCACCTGAAAATTTGGGGCACCACTGGGTCTTAGTGTCCACCCTCTTGTTTTCCTATCCCTGTTTTGACCGTTCCTGCAGGCTCCCACAGATGGCTGCTCTAGCCTGGTGAGTCTTCCTTGGGAGGGAATCTAGTAGTTAAAAGTGAAAAAACCTCCAGCCTGCCAGACCTATTAGCACAACATTGAAACTGTTAAAGAGACATTCAAGGGGTAATAAAGCCATTTAACAGGCATTAGCCAACCCCAAGGTATATACTAACAGGTTTCAGCGTGGTAGTCCTGTTAGTCTGTATCAGCAAAAACCAGGACGAGTCCTTGTGTCACGTCAAAGACTAACAAATTATTTGGGCATAAGCTTTTGTGGACTAGAACCAATTTCATCAGATGTCCACGAAAGCTTATGCCCAAATACATTTTTATACTGTCAGTTTCTGACTTTACTGACAAAAACAGTTGTGCATTAATGTAATATTTACACAGAACATGTCAGTCTACAGGACCTTAGTTTAAAATTTGCTTTAAAAATATTTCATTAGTGAGCTGGTGAAGATTATAAAATCACATTTCTAAAAAATGCTTGCATAGAGTTTTAGATGCACAATCATCTTTAGCCTTAAATGTGTGGATCTTCACACATAGTTTTTTAAATAAATCCTTCAAAAGACCTCCCTTATCTAAAATACACATTTTAATTACTATAGTTTAAAAAAAAAAGTGCTTCCAAGTCTTCCTGTCCTTTCTCTCCATCCCTTCACCACCTCTTCCCCCACTCCTCACTGAAGAGAGCCCTTAAAGGGACAACAGTCCTTCCCTTCCAGATAGCTGGACAAAGAGTTCCCTTTCTTTACTTCTGACTATCCGACAAACTAATTTTAAAAGAACACTCCAGCAAAATCAGTACCTTAGTAAGACAGAATCCTTGTTATACCTAAAATCTTTGGAAACATATTTTTTTAAAGTTGGTGAAATTTCATAACCATGTCTCTTGTTATGGAGATCACACAAAGTAAATTACTGTTCTCTTTTTCTAAAAGCAATGAACATTGTTATGAACACACTAAATCTCTCTGATTAATTTAAAAGAATGTCTTTGTTTCAGTGGGCTAAATATGTAGTAATCTGGAATGCTGGTTTAAGATTTGAGTACATTTAAAATATAAATTCAACTTAGAAATACTGATGAAGAAAATGTAAAACAGAGAAGAGCTGCATCATGTATTCCATTATATGTAATGTTGTATTCAGCAGGACAGCTGACTCACCCTTACTATGAAATTTTTGCAAATAAATCTCTGACAAACTTCAGGGCATATCAAAAAACCTGTGACTGACATTTTTTATTCCCAAATTTTAGTGCTTTTAATTAGGTACTTTCTTCATGTCCATTCTGCATGAGGGAGAGTGCATGGAAGTCTCTGCGGGGAACTATGACTCTCCGCCACCATGAGGTAGGCTGGGCATCTCATTATCCTTTGCTGTCAAGTCTCTCCTCTCCCTCCCCCACCAGGCTGTGAGCTTGGGCTGCCATCCAGAATAGGGGCACCAGTTTAATAATACTGCTTAGGGCCCCATAAATCCTAAGGACGGCCCTGCACAGGAGCACCAGGGGAAGGGCACAGCCAGTGCACGTTATAGCTCACACCGCTGGGATGCTAAGTAACAGTTCACAGTTGGCCAAACAGATAAAGTGAGGCCATTTCGTGAAACCAGCTGTGATTTCAACAAGCAGCTTTGACACCCGGGCCGGGCTATGACCCCACCGGTATCCTCCAGAGCCTTTCATTAAGAGCGGGATATCCAGGCTATGCGGGCTACGTGCTGGGGGTACATTGTAGCAGCAGCTGTTTCCATGTTCCCAGCCGCGTAGCTAGCGGGGGGAGGGGGCAGCGGCCGCTCCCCCACTGAGCACAAGCGGCACCGTTTACATTCCTTGGTTGCTGTCCGCCCGATCCAATAAACCAGAAGTCGATTTTTGGCGCTATTAGTCAACAGTGAAATACGAGTTCATGCTCAGACCCAAGGGGGTCATTTAACAGCGAACTGCCAAGTTGCTGCCTTAGCTCCCCCGTGATTGGGGAAGTTTGTCCGTGTTTCCAAGCCTGCAGATTGCTGAGCACTAATGATAACCCCGAGAAAGCCGGGTCCCTGCTGCTTAACATCAGCCAATGCTGCTGGGGCGGGTCGCTGGTGCTCAGGCTGGGCGGGGTTGTCCGAGAAGTGAAGCAGTCTCCTAACGGGAGCGATAGCAGCGTGGGGCAGAGCTGTGCCGCTGCACCCCAGGGAGAGCCCACGTGGGAACTAGCCCGAGCTGCGAGGGAGACGGGGGCACGGGTGGGACCCATCCCGCTCCCTGCTCCAGGCCTTCCCCCCGCTTCGCTGTAAGAACTGGGGCCACGGCTCCTTCATCGTTAGCCTGAAATAGCTCCTCCAAATCCCATGTGCAATGTGTGGTCCGAGCCCGCCTTCCTCGCCCAGGGGCACACGGGCTGCCCTCCCCCGCGCTGCCACACCCGGTTCTAGGTGTAAATAAACATGAATAGCGAACCACGGGGCTTTCGGGCTTAGGAAACTGGGTTATCAAAACTCCAAAACCGCTCCCTGCAGGGCAGGGGATCCCGGGCTCGGTGTGTGCACCGCTACTCCGGGAGTGCAGGTGTCTGGATTTGGGGTTCCGGGCGGGGATCCCGGGTACGGTGTGGGGATCGCTACTCCGCCAGCCACAGGTTGCAGCCTTGTTTGATGGGTGAGAGAACAAACATTATATGTGAACTGCTATGCTGGGTGACTCCCGGGTTCTCTCACCCCATAATATAGCCTGGGCCACTGAGTCCTAACCAATGGATAGTTCTGATCAAATTTGGCCCATTGTCACTGGGACACCCACACCTGCTCTCTTGCCCCTGGGCAGCACGCGGGACTGGTTGATTGAACAGATGTTGGACACCAGGTAGAGTCAAGCACCAGGGTTTATTATGCACAGCGCTGGCGAAGTGTTACTTTGCTTACTAGGCAGTGAGACACTGCGAAACAATTGACAACAACAGATTATATATGGTGCCAGTGGGCTGAGAGATGCACCGGGGCGGGAGTTCCCAAGCCCCTGGATAGGTTCTAGCAGCAAGACAAAATTAGCACAATAGGCCAGTAGTCTAAAAGATGACATCATGGCTCGGCCCATAGCCCAGGTTAACATGCTTGCTAATACACAGGTGCTATCCCTCAAAATTCTTCTCTTGCAACTTGTAAGTTAAATCCTTATTTTCGGTTCATAGGAATGATGGGGTCAGTCGGGGCAGGTTGGTCCAGGGGTGCATTCCTTGAGAGTTTTAAAGCAAAAAGAACAGTGCACAGCAAATACAATTGTGTATGGGTTACCAATGCGACCCTGTGAACTAGGACTGGCCTCTGGGAGAGAGGATGCCACAACTCATGCTATCATGTTAGGCCTCTTCCTTAACTCTGGCCGGCCTCTGGGGACTATGCACCATATTCTCTTCCCGAACCAGGGAGTAGCCTGTAAGGTTCCTCTCAGTGAGCTCTGTGCCTATAACTCCTGATAAGTCTCCCAATTACTGTTCCTCACCTGGAGTTAGGCTGGCTCAGCTTTATGTATCATTGAAACATACAAAGTTGGTCCCTGCTCATCCCAGCTTTTCTTCAGCCATATATTGTCCACTGTTAACCAGGCCCCATGCCTCAGAGCAGGCCCTGGAATTTGGGGCTATGTGAAAGGTTCTTACCAGAGACTGTGGTCAAGATCTTATATACATGTTATTGGGATTTTGACCCTTCACCAATGGAGCCCTGGCCGCTGGCACAACAGGAAGAGCGACACCCCCAGGGCAGGTACCTGTTCATGATCTTGGTGACGATCAGCTTGACCCAGGGCGCGGTGGGATCCAGACAGACTTTCTTGCCATTTTTCATGGTGGCTCTGAGGGGGAGGCAGAGGGGAGAGATGGGTGAGGGCTCTGCGGGAAGGAGGGGGGTAGCTGTCTGGGGGGGGGCAGCAGGGCCACGACACTTACATGACTTCTTGCACCTCACAGTGGTGCCCCTTGGGGATCAGCTCCACGTGAGCGATGTGCTTGGGGTGGATCAGTGCAGCCTCGGTCTGCAGGCACTGGCACCGCAGCTCACCGGCCACGGGGGCATCTGCCGGGGAGGGGGAGGATGACTCAGCTCCTACTGGTGGCCCAGGGACACCTCATACCTGGGTCCCATCCATCCCCCCAGAATCCCCACATACGTCTGGCTCCCAGACACCTGGGTCCCATCCATCCTTCTAAGTGTAAGGGGACTGTTGTTCCCTTACTAAAACTCAGTGAGGTATTTTTTGGGGGGTTGGTTAACTCCCAGTGCCAAAAGAAAGGGGAAGGGTTGATGGGAAATAAGGACCCTGAGACTGACAGTCCCCAGGAACAATGGGGAGAGGCCAATGCTCCAGATTGACAGGGCAAGCAGGTTAATCAGGGAATCAGGAGACCAGGGTCCTGTTCTCCATATGAGCTGGAATTGCCTGGGTCAGACAGAGTGGGGCCAAGCTAAGGAGAGAGCAGGGGCCCAAGCCGAGCTGGGGAGCAGAGCTGTGCCAGATCCAGAGGGGCCAGAAAAGCAGCCCAGGAAGCAGGTGAGAGCTGGGAGCAGAGTCGCAGAAGCAGCCCACAGAACAGACCTGTCCTGGGGGAAGAGCTGCAGCAGCCAAAGGGGCCAGAGAAGCAGCCCAGGGGGCTGGAGGCAGAGCAGCCACCCTGTTGAGGCTGAGTGGAGCCGGAGCTAGAACAGTGGAGCTGGGGCTGGATCAGTCTGGAGCCGGATGTGGTGAGCAACTGGGGCCAGCCAAGGGGGGGATTCTGGGCAAAGGGCCTAGCGCAGAAAGACACCCCCAGCCAAGGGTCCTTGCAGGCCAGACTGGGAGGGGGATCTGAACCCGACAGGGGGCTGGTGCTGGGAAGAAGGGTCCCGCCACCCAATGCCCGGAGGTATGTGGCCACCACCAGAGCAAGTGTCCAACCCACAGCATCCTTGCAGCACAGCCAGGGCCTGAGGAGGAGGCCTGGGACCTACAAGGAACAGACTGTGAAGTGCCCTGATGTCCAGAGACACTGTTTGTGATGGTCCCTGCCACAGAGCAGGGTGATGTATTTTCCTTGAACTTTTCCCATTGTTCCTTATTCTTTTTTAAATTAATTGCTGATTAAATAAATTGTATTTGCTTTAAATTGTATGAAATGATCAGTGGGTCAGGGAGGTGCCCAGTGCAGAGAGAACACCTTGGAGTGGGGACACCCTAGCCCCTGTCCTGAGTGACCACAGCAGGGTTGGGGGTCAAGCCTCCCAGGAATCCTGGGCCCAGCCTTGTTGGGGTTATGAGGACTCTGCCAGACAGGAGAGTGGAAAGGGAGTCCTCCAGGGCAGGGAAGCCTCTGGGTAAAGGGAGTGGGTGCAGGACTCAGATCCTTCCACTAGCCCATTTCACCAGATCAGGGTAGTGCAGAAGCCAGGAAAGCTTCCCACAGTAGTGGACTGTTCCCTCTTACATAATCCCCAGTGGGAAGCGAGACTCCCCCAGCCCGGGTCCCGGGGCCACCCCTGCACAGCGAGCCCCTTACCCCGGCACAGCGCCGCGCAGGCGGCCAGCAGCAGCAGCAGGAGGAGGGCGGCGCTCCGGGGGCGGCTCATGGTCCCGGCTGGCGGCGGAGGCTGGTGCTGGGATCTGGGTTCGGCTCAGCTCTGAGCCACCGCAGCGCCCCGCGGCCGCTTTTATCCCCGCGGGGCCCGGCCGGGAAATTCCGGGGGCAGAGGGGGCGGAGCGGCCGGGGAAACCCGCTTCAGCTGGGCCCCGCCTGCCCCGGGCCCGCGCCAAGGGCTGGGCTGGGGATGGGCCCGGGATCCCCGCCCGGAACCCCAAATCCAGACACCTGCACTCCCGGAGTAGCGGTGCACACACCGAGCCCGGGATCCCCTGCCATGCAGGGAGCGGTTTTGGAGTTTTGATAACCCAGTTTCCTAAGCCCGAAAGCCCCGTGGTTCGCTATTCATGTTTATTTACACCTAGGATCGGGTGTGGCAACGCGGGGGAGGGGGGCAGCCCGTGTGCCCCTGGGCGAGGAAGGCGGGCTCGGACCACACATTGCACATGGGATTTGGAGGAGCTATTTCAGGCTAACGATGAAGGCGCCGTGGCCCCAGTTCGTACAGCGAAGCCGGGGTGGGGGAAGGGCTGGAGCAGGGAGCGGGATGGGTCCCGCCCATGCCCCAGTCTCCCTCGCAGCTCGGACTAGTTCCCATGGGGGGGTCTCCCTGGGGTGCCGCGGCACAGCTCTGCCCCACGCTGCTATCGCTCCCGTTAGGAGACCGGTTCACTTCTCGGACAACCCCACCCAGCCTGAGCACCAGCGACCCGCCCCAGCAGCACTGGCTGATGTTAAGCAGCAGGGACCCGGCTTTCTCGGGGTTATCATTAGTGCTCAGCAATCTGCAGGCTTGGAAACGCGGACAAACTTCCCCATCACGGGGGAGCTAAGGCAGCAACTTGGCAGTTCGCTGTTAAATGACCCCCCTTGGGTCTGAGCATGAACTCCTATTTCACTGTTGACTAATAGCGCCAAAAATCTACTTCTGGTTTATTGGATCTGGCGGACAGCAACCAAGGAATGTAAACGGTGCCGCTTGTGCTCCGTGGGGGAGCGGCCGCTGCCCCCTCCCCCCGCTAGCTACGCTGCTGTACAAGCCCAGGGACAAATCTCTCAGTGCAGCCGGGTGATCTGAAAGTCTCATGACTTTTTATTTACATACACTAACTCAGGGCTAGGCAACCTATGGCAGGGGTGCCAAAGGCAGCAGGCCAGCTGATTTTCAGTGGCACTCACCCTGCCCGGGGCCTGGTCACCGGTCTGGGGGACTCTGCATTTTAATTTAATTTTAAATGAAGCTTCTTAAACATTTTAAAAAGCTTATTTACTTTACATACAACAATAGTTTAGTTCTATATTATAGACTTATAGAAGGAGACCTTCTAAAAAAACATTAAAATGTATTACTGGCACGTGAAACCTTAAAATAGAGTGAATAATGAAGGCTCCGCACAGCACTTCTGAAAGGTTGCTGACCCCTGCACTAAGTGAGCAAGACTTTCTGTCTCTCCAGGCTGACAATGAGAGTACGTCGGAACAACTCCTGCTCTGGCAGCCAGATGGGCCAAAGAGAGAAGCCATAAAAATGACCAGACGTTCAAAACAGTAAAACCGGTGTGATCTGTGGGAACTGCAACACACACGCAAACCAAGAAGCAGCCGTGCAGAACACCCAGGGCATATGTCATATAAGGAAGCGATTGCAAGGCTGTTTTTTTTTTCTGTTCAAAGCACAGACGCCTCTGAACCAACTTAGTCCACAAAAGAAATGGAGCCCAATTCTGCAGTTTGTAGGCAAAATTTCCCTCTGCAGTTAGGGGGAGCTTCCCCTAAGAGCTGCACGATCTAGCCCCGTATCACCCAAGCTTCAGAAATCAAAATTCGCCCCACGGGGCATTCTCCGCCCAGGACTCCAAAGCTGAGGAAGGGCGCTACATGAGGGTGAGGACTGGCTTTAAAGTTTGCTGTGTCCCGGAGAAGGCGATGCTCTCATAGTGACAGTCCCGTTCCTCCTACCCAAGCAGCCAGAGCTGGAAAGCCACTGATGGGCGAGGTCTGTCACCGGCACACAGAGCCACAAGAATACTTTCCATTTCCAAAACATGGTCTTGTGTTCGGCGTTTTCCACTAGCCCCGGTGTTCCCTGGTTTGCCATTATTTGGCAGGAGGAGAAAAAGTGACAGAATTAAAGGAATGTTTTCGGCCCCCTGATTTTCAGTTTCTGTTTCCTTGTGCAGTAAGTAGGCTGTGAAAATACATTTTCTCCCTTTAAAAATGACAAACCAGTAGCAGCTTTGTTCTAAACCCCCATCCTTCTGCAGTTGTAATGAAGGGCAAAACTCCCTTTCGCTTCTGAGGGGCCAGGGTTTCTGCGGTGACTTCACTTGGTGTTTTAGGTGGACAAGGATCACGGAAACAGCTGCTGCTTCAATGTATCCCCAGCATGTAGCCCGCATAGCCTGGATATCCCGCTCTTAATGAAAGGCTCTGGAGGATACCAGTGGGGTCATAGCCCGGCCCGGGTGTCAAAGCTGCTTGTTGAAATCACAGCTGGTTTCACGAAATGGCCTCACTTTGTTATCTGTTTGGCCAGCTGTGAACTGTTACTTAGCATCCCAGCGGAGTGAGTTATAACATGCACTGGCTGTGCCCTTCCGCTGGTGCTCCTGTGCACCGCGAGAAACGCCCTGCTGCTCCTATATTCCCTGAAAGCAGGTAGCTCCCATGAGCTCCAGGAGAGCCCGGCTGAAGGACTTTGCTCCGTCACTTCTGTGAGGGGAAGAGCTTGAACTTATGCGAGTGTGTGTGCGCACCCTGGAGCGGGCAGGTGATTCCCAGCTCCACCAGGTAACCCTGCCAGTGGTGCGCAAGCCAGTGTGCTGGCAGCAGACGGGTGGCCCGGGGAGCAGGCTGCTAGCCACCCACATAAGTGTCTGCTGGCGTCAGTGTAAAGGCACCACACCAGTTAGAACCACTGGGTTGGGTAGGACGGGGCAGTGTGCGGGGTGTCCTACCCCTTTCAGGTACACCGCCGCTTGCAGCTCGAGCAAGCCTGGGCTCAAGGAAGGGTCCCCCTGTCCCGCCCAGGCCGGGCTGGTTGAAGAGGAAAAGGAAGTCAGGGTGGACTGACTGGAAGCCCTGGAGGCTGATCGCACGCTCAGGCTGTGGGAGACCTTTGCTTTGCTGACTCAGCCTGGGGACTCTGAACATCCTGTGAACGTAGGTAGGAAGGTGCCTTCCTTGCAGCTGCCTAAGGGATCTTACAATATCAGGGTTGGAAGGGACCTTAGGAAGTCATCTAATCCAACCCCCTGCTCAAAGCAGGACCAATTCCCAGACAGATTTTTATCCCAGTTCCCTAAATGGTCCCCTCAAGGATTGAGCTCACAACCGTGAGTTTACCAATGCTCAAACCACTGAACTATCCCTGGGAATCTTTGTTTTGTGAGTTAGCCCCAGCTTCCCCCTTTACAACGGGTAACACCCAGCTACCTGCAATCAGAGTAACCTGTTCAAAATCAAGGGAGAACACACAGGCTAGCGGCCTGGGGACATTGGTTACAGGGTTGTTGTAGCTGGACTGGTCCCAGGGTAGGAAAGAGAGAAGTTTGGTGAGGCAACGGCTTTTTGTTGGACCAAATTCTGTTGGAGGAAGGAGAAGCTTTTGAGCATCTCCAAGCTCTTCTTTCTGTGGGTCTGGCGAAGAAAGTAGCGTGTCCAAGCTAAATACAAGGTGGGGCCGATTGTTAAGCGTAAGGCATTAACACGTGTTGTAAGAGATGAGTTAAAATGAAGTGGGCAATAACACACCGTGTTCACTGATGTGGTTCAGGAGTAAGTCTAGCAGAATCAGTGGAATTACCCTGATGTAAAACTAGTGTAAGGGAGAAGAGAATCAGTCTCCATGATTGGTGGAATAGATGCCAGGGGAATACATGCGCAGTGTCTTGTAGCCGTGTTGGTCCCAGGATATTAGAAAGCCAAGGTGGATGAGGTAACATCTTTTATTGGACCAACTTCTGTTGGTGAGGGACAAGCTTTTGAGCTACACACAGCTCTGCTGGTTGGGGAAAGGGAACTAGAGGGATATAAGGTGGAAGGATTGTTTAGCAGAAGTAGTTTGCACATATTGTAAAGGACCATGGGGCATAAAAAAGGCAAATTATTGTACTGAAACAGTGTCTTTATCAAGACTGTGATTTTTAGTGTCTAGTGAACTGATGAATGTAGCCGCTCAGGCTCATCTTTTGAAAGTGTTGTGCAGGTTTCCTTTGAGGCTGAGGACTGAGAGGTCAGCTATGGAGTGATTGCTTTGTGAAAAGTGTTTGCCCACCAGTGATGTGGTGTTTTTGTCTCCTTTTTTCTGTGTGTGTTCAACAGCATTCCAATGGGGCTTTGCTCACATAGTTATTGTGGAATAAATAGCACATAGAATCATTACCCAAGACCCGAGCTTTCTGACAAATATAGGGCTATGTCAAAGCAGTGAAATAGAGGGTTTTAAAGCCCTTAATTTACTGTTCTCTTCTGCATCCAATTACCTATTTTGCTTTACAGTGGTGCAGTAAGAAGCAAAGCTCACCTAAATAAGACATACATAAGTTGTGGGAAATTTAAATGAAAAACTTAATTCAATGGCATGGTTCAGTCTCCAGATTACTAGATCAAGACTGTAATTCTTCAAAGCCTTAATCTTCTGCACTGGACTCAGTGGACTCAATGGAACTACCCAGTGGGTCAAGTTAAACCTGGACAAGTCTTTGTATGGTCATGACATCTTCATAGTAACAGGAGGATTAGTATTAATACTCCCTATCTCTTGTTTTGGGCTTTTCAGCAACTTTGTCAAAGGAGATACAGACTTTCTCACACTCACCTATCAGGCCAGAGCCAGGGTTAGAACCCAGAGCTTGTTCAGGTTCGAAGTACAACAAGCATTTTACCCTTCAGTACTAGGGATAGAACCCCTATGCCATTAGGAATGGGGATATCCCTCTTCTCTCAGGGGGGCAGCATTTCCTTCTAACCTTTGAAAGCTCCTACATTTTCAGAAAGCCTTTGACAAGGTCCCTCACCAAAAGCTCTTAAGCCAAGTAAGCTGCCATGGGATAAGAGGGAAGATTCTCTTATGGATCGATAACTGGTTAAAAGATAGGAAACAAAGGGTAGGAATAAATTATCCGTTTTCAGAATGGAGAGAGGTAAATAGTGGTGTCCCCCAGGGGTCTGTACTGAGACCAGTCCTATTGAAAATATTCATACATGATCTGGAAAAAGGAATAAACAGTGAGGTGACAAAATTTGCAGATGATACAAAATTACTCAAAATAGTGAAGTCCCAGGCAGACTGCGAAGAACTACAAAAGGATTTCTCAAACCTAATGATTGGGCAACAAAATGGCTGGCGAATTTCAATGTTGATAAATGCAAAGTAATATATATTGGAAAACATAAAATGATGGGGCTTAAATTAGCTGTTACCGCTCAAGACAGAGATCTTGGAGTCCTAGTGGATAGTTCTCTGAAAACATCCATTCGTGCAATGGCAGGCAAAAAAGCGAACAAAATGTTGGGAGTCATTAAGAAAGGGATAGATAATAAGACAGAAAATATCATGTTGCCTCTATATAAATCCATGGTATGCCAAGATCTTGAATATTGCTTGCAGATGTGTTCACCCCATCTCAAAAAGGGTATATTAGACTTGGAAAAGGTTCAGAAAAGGGCAACAAAAATGATTAGGAGTATGAAATAGCTTCCAATTGAGGAGAGATTAATGAGACTGGGCCTTTTCATCTTAAAAAAGAGATGACTAGGGAGGGCTATGATACAGGTCTATGAAATCATAACTGGTGTGGAGATAGTAAATAAGCAAGTGTTTACTCCTTCTCATAGCACAAGAACTAGGGGTCATCAAATGAAATTAATAGGCAGCAGGTTTAAAACAAACAAAAGGAAGTATTTTTTCACACAATGCACAGTCAACCTGTGGAACTCCTTGCCAGAGGATATTGTGAAGGCCAAGACTATAACATTGTTCAAGAAAAAACTAGATAAGTTCATGGAGGATAGGTCCATCAGTGGCTATTAACCAGGATGGGCAGGGATGGTGTCCCTAGCCTCTGTTTGCCAGAAGCTGGGAATGGGCAACAGAGGATGGATCACTTGATGATTTACCTGTTCTGTTTATTCCCTCTGGGTCACTGTTAGAAGACAGGATACTGGGCTAGATGGAACTTTGGTCTGACTCAGTATGGCCGTTCTTATCTTACAGTAGTGGATCCTAAAAATATGTCACATACAGAAAAGCTAGTGGAGGTCATTGGAATGAAGCCTTCACCAGCAATTAGAATTTTTCCTCTCTGAGTCTGAGAAGTTGGGTGATCATGCTGAGGTAGAGTCGCTCTCCAAGGTTGGGACACAGAGGATTAATGACAAAGGAGCTCTAGGAGGGTAACTGGCCTATAGGTTGTAGCCTAGATTATGTGACTGTGGAGTGTGGCTTTAAGGGTTCACTGGTGCTGATTTGCAAGGCAGGGAGACCAGCCCAAACTGTGGGCCCCACTCTTGCTGGCAGTCCCCGCACTGCGCTGGTGGGGCTCAGGAGCAGCGCCAAGGTTTTTGGCGCCCTAGGCACAGGGTCGGTTCGCCAGTCCCGCGGCTCTGGTGGAGCATCTGCAGGCACACCTGCGGCAGGTCCATCAGAGCCACAGGACCAGCGGACCGTCCGCAAGCACACCTGCAATAGGTCCACCGGAGCAGTCTGCCGCCCTCCCAAATCCTGGTGCCCTAGGCGACCGCCTAGGTCACCTAAATGGAAGCGCCAGCCCTAGTGGGGCTGCAAAGTGAGAGGCACTCACAGTTGAGTGCCCAGTGCAGCAAGGCGGTGGCAGTGCTTAATTTGTAAGGAAAAAGATACCTGGGGTCCAGCCATATTTTTTTACTTTAATAACTGACACAGCAAACCCAGAGGTGCTGGGGCTACGAACTGTCAAACCTAGAGGTGCTGGGACTTAGCACTGGCCAAAATTCAGCATTGGTAGGTGGCCAGCAGGTCCTGAGCCTGAAAATCTCAGGTTGGCATGTTCAGACCAATCCAAACCTCGGACTTGTATTCAGGTCCTGTGTGGCTCTGGTTGTAAGGCATCGCACAGGCTGTCTAATATAATGATGCAGCAAGCCTCCCGAATTCCATAGGGAAGCAGTAGTTGATCTTTCACCCACTAAATTATATGTCCATGGACGATGTCATGAGTCTGTGCCTATGGGTCTAACACTTCCCTCTGGGAATATCCTCCATGAAACACAGTTAGGATGGAACCAGATAAAGGGACACTGCACTTTTACAAATGTCTACAGTTAAAAAAGAAAAAGGCAGGGGGTGGGGGTGCTTATCAGCTAGAGCATGCACATGCCCTGAAAATTACTTATATATAAAGCAAGTGTCCTCTATGCTCATTTTGCTTGGAGCTGTCTTGTTTCCTATAACAGCAAAGAATCATTATCTACCTGATCTTGCAGAGTGCTTTAAGCACATGAGTAGTTGCATGGCAAGATAAGCAAACGTGCAAGTCCTTGCAGCTTTCAGAGCCACAAACCACTTTCTGAGGCTGAATTTCCCTTCACAATGAGGTTTGCAGATGAGGAGTTTAAATATTGCAACTCTGGACTCAAAAGTCTGTTAAATGCAGACAAACAATCAATAAAATAGGCAAAGGGATGAAGCTTGAAGGCAGGTGTGTATCCTAGACCAATTCCCACCCACACCATACTTTTCCCAAGGTCCCACTGGGACAGACACATGGACATGAATACTTAACTGAGTTGACGACTCAACCAGTTTTAATCAGAAAATATTTATTTTATGTGTAACTCCCGCCAGTCTCACAATTACAGCATTTTAGTGCAGTACAATTTGTAATACCTCTTCTACACAGAACATGACAGTATGTCATACAATGCAGACATAAAATGTCCAAGGGTGTTCAGAACGTTACTGTTCTTAAACTTTCAGCATAAATACCAAATATTTAAATTGCATAGAAATAGCTTAACACTCATCAAAAGAGCCCTAAAGAGTTTGCAGAAACTTCAGCTAGTGACTGGAAGCCACATTCTCATAAAGATTGCTTTTCTGTGAAAGGAGAGCAGCTGCTAGGCTGTTTCACCCAACCAAGCAAGTGGTTGTGTGTCCCAGGGACATGTGCCTTGGCAGCACATTTCAGGACTGTAGCAAGTTACTGTGCTTGTTCTAATTGGATTTCACTTTGGAATCCTTCATATTTGTGGGCTCAGAGGCTAAATGCTTGGCAGCTCCAGAATCTGAAGCTCTGATTATTCACAAGCCAGCAGGCATCGTGCACATCCACAGCGTGGAAGGCACAGCTTCACGGTCCTGTCCATCTTGAGCTGCTCAGAAGATCCGAGGGGCTGGGCTATTTGGAATGTGTACTAGATTAACAACAAGCCACCTCCTGAGCCACTACTGCAGCATTATCCCTTCAGGTGCTCAGGAAGATCTAAAGGGCTTAACAGAATACCTAGCTGTTGCAGAGCTCTACAGAGATGTAGTAATAAATACATAAATAAGCACAGGTTGTAATAACTTAGTGGAACGGGCTGAAGTTGAATGGAGCAGGCTGGTCTCTCAGACCCTCAAAAGAAGAGAGTTCAGCATGGCTAGTTGTCCAGCCTCAGGTTCCCATTGTCTCTCACACTGGTTTCCCCCTGTACACACAGGTAGTTTCTGTTGTAACGCCTTGTTCATTTCCTCTGCTCCCCTCACAGCTTGTTAGATTTACTGCAACAGTCAGACAACAGAACAGGGGTTAGAAGTGACATCCGGAAAGACCCCACCTGGACGCATTTCTGCTCCTGCTTTTCCCCTCTACAGGCCCCCAGCTTGCATTCCCCGTGCACTCGCCTCCGGCTGCCCTCCTTTCAGCTGTGTGTGTCACGGGGAATAGGGGCAGTGCTGATACAGCTAATCAATGGCGTTTAGTGGCAGGGACCCCACCAGCCCAGGTAGCAACCTGGTGTGATGGCGAAGAGCATAGACACTTCTTTAAACTCGTTTTCCTACATGACACCTGGTCTTGGTTTCTCCCCCTACAATGGAGCTGGACGGATGGGCCAGCTCGAGCCCGCGGTTTGTAATGAGCAGTATCCCCTGGTTAAGACTCAGTGGCCCATCTCACCCCCTGTCCCTGCAACACGGACACCTGCTTCGGACCCAGTCTGCTGCCCACGCTCCCCTGACACGGCACAACGGGCATTGGAGCTGCACCCGCGGGACAGCGGCCACTGGCACAACAGGGAGAGCGACACCCCCAGGGCAGGTACCTGTTCATGATCTTGGTGACGATCAGCTTGACCCAGGGCGCGGTGGGATCCAGACAGACTTTCTTGCCGTGCTTCGTGGTGGCTCTGCGGGGAGGCAGAGAGGAAAGCGGGGTGAGCGCAGGGCTGGCGGGGCGGGGAGGGGGGCGCAGGCTGGGGGGGCAGCAGGGCCCTGACACTTACATGACTTCTGGCACCCCGCAGTGGGGCCCCTCGGGGATCAGCTCCACGTGGGCGATGCGCTTGGGGTGGATCACCGCGGCCTCGGTCTGCAGGCACTGGCACCGCAGCTCGCCGGCCATGGGGGCACCTGCCCGAGGAGGGGGAGAAAGACTCAGCTCCTGCCGGCGGCTAGATACTCTGCAAAGGGGCGGCCCGGGACACACCCTGGGTCCGGTCCATTCCTCCGGCCCGGGTATTCCCTGCATCTGGCCGGCTCTCGGACTCCTGGGTCCCATTCATCCCCCCACCCCCTCCCGGGACTCCCCGCATCCGGCCGGCGCTCGGACACCTGGGTCCCATTCATCCCCCCACCCGCTCCCGGGACTCCCCGCATCCGGCCGGCTCTCGGACACCTGGCTCCCTTCCACCCCTCTGGGGACTCCCCCCATCCGGCCGGCTCTCGGACACCTGGCTCCCTTCCATTCCCCCTGGGGACTCCCCCCATCCGGCCGGCTCTCGGACACCTGGGTCCGATCCGTCCTTCCAAGCCCTAGAGGGAAGCGAGACTCCCCCAGCCCGGTCCCACCCCGGCGCAGCGAGCCCCTTACCCCGGCACAGCGCGGTGCAGGCGGCCAGCAGCAGCAGCAGCAGCAGGGCGCTGCCGGGGGCGAAGCTCTGGGGGCGGCTCATGGTCCCGGCTGGCGGCGGAGGCTGGTGCTGGGATCTGGGCTCGGCTCAGCTCTGAGCCACCGCAGCGCCCCGCGGCCGCTTTTATCCCCGCGGGACCCGGCCGGGAAATTCCCGGGGCAGAAGGGGCGGAGCGGCTGGAGAAACCCGCTTCAGCCGGGCCCCGCCTGCCCCGCCAGGGGCTGGGCTCGGGGATCTGCCCAGCGCTACCAGGGCGCCCCGAGCAGAGCAGCCGTAGCTCCCGGCTCCCGGCTGCAGGAGAGCGGAGCCCGCCGGGGTCACACGGGCCGGCCGAGCAGCAGCAGGGGGCAGCCAGGGGAGGAGGCTGCTGGTGGGTTTCAGCTTCACCTGGTCTCGTAGCCCGAGGGAGGGGTCAAAAGGGCTGGCATCTCCCCCCCCGTTCCCTGCTGTGGGGTGAACCAGCGGCTTCTGGCAGCGAGAACTGGTGCCCGCTGGGGGGACGGGACAACTGAAAGGTTTGTCCCCATCCCAGCAGCGGGAGTCCTGCCCCCCGGGCTCCCCTGCCGGCTGCCGCCTTACCCGGGCTCAGGGGCCCCTCCCTGCAGCTCCCAGGCGTTAGCTGCCAGTGGAGACCTGGCGGCGAACAGCGCGAAGCTGCGGGGAGGGGGCGCTGCTTTAGCTCCACGCGGAGAGGCAGCAGCAAAGGCAGCGGCTCCCTGCAGCTCCCAGCTGTTCTGCTGCCTCTTCCCAGGCCACAGCTCCCGGCTTGCTGGTTCCAGCAGCTGCCCTGTAGAGAGGGATCCTGGTGGCACCATGTGACCGAGCAGGGCCAGCAAACCCTGGGAAAACTCTAGGGGGACATGTGACCCTCATGTGTCTCCATCACCTCTGGCTTGTGCCCAGCATGAAGGCGGTTTGGGGGCTTCACCAGGGCAGAACGGGCCCCAAGACACCCCACCCCCAGGGCTGAAGTCCCAAGCCCTGACAGGCGCCTCCTGTAGGGCTGAAGTGCTGAGCCCCGGCAGGTGCGACCGGATCTTGAACTTCTGAAGATTATCACCTGCGGCTCCAAGGCTCAGACAGTTCGGCCACCCCTGTCCTAGCCAGAGAATCACCCTGGGGCGGGGGAGGGAAGGGGACGGGAACTGGGCACAGCCACCAACCTGGGGGGTCTGAGATATGCACAGTCCTGTGATTTCTAAGCTTGAGGGGGGAATGATGACATAGTTCAGCCCAGAGAATCCTGCTGGAGTTTGTGTCCTTCAAACTCCTTCAATTCCAAAATCGGTATCAACCCTGAGCCAAGTATCAGTGATCTGGTGAGGGTGGGGAGAGTTCTGGGGTCAGTTTGGAGAAGTATTTCCTCATACACAAATCATTTTCCTATTGATCAATATGTAATGACAACAAAGTAGGCTGCCTGGCAGGGGCGGCTCTAGGGTTGCGGGAGGTCCGCCGAAGCCGCGGGACCAGCGGACCCTCCGCAGGCAAGCCGCCCTTGCGGTGACCGGCAGAGCAACCCAGTGACTTGCCGTCCCAAGCACGCGCTTGGCATCCTGGTGCCTGGAGCTGCCCCTGCTACCGGGCAGTGCAGAGGGGCAGACCCTGTGCCCCTTGTGCAATGAAGGCAGGGGCAGATCCACATAGTGCACATAGGGTTTGACCGGTACACATCAGCTAAAGGTGATGACGCGATGTATCAAATTCTGCCCTTGGTTACAGCAAAAGGACTGGGTGAACAGGTGTCGCGGAGGGCAGATTTGTCCTTGGTGTTTAATGTACCGTCTCCATTCAACTCCCTGCCCAGGCTAGTTCCTGGGATCTTAGTGCCTATTGCTGCTCCATTTAGTCGCATAGTTTTTTATTAGGCCTCTAACGCTCCCTCTATGAAACTAGTTCACTTATTCTAACACTCGACGGCAGCATTCACACAATCAGTCTGCACCAGCAGCATGATTTGATAGGAAGTAGTATGGGCCCTGTATTTTAAGATGACTCTGCAGGGTCTTTTTACATCTGCAGGCTCACGCTCTCCATAATTGCAAAATTTGTACAGGAAAGGGGAAGCTAAGAATGTAAACAGTATAACGACATTTGAGAGGTCATATATTTATTGGCACAGCAAGCACAGTTAGCTGTTAGATTAATCCAGGGGTCTTCCTCCTCATCTGATGAGGAGCTCAGATTTCACTGTTCTCTATCAAAGCTAAAACTCCATATCTGGTTTATTGCAAATGACTGAAAGCACATAGTCCGAGGGGGGGAATCATTCATTCCAGGTCATTGACATAACCTTATTATTTATTTAGATTACACTAATGCCTAAAATGTAGTTGACCAGTGAATGAGATGTCTATCTAATTTGAGAGCTATGGCAGCCCTAAACGTTTCTTGCTCTGGAACCTTATGGGCAAATTACAGAAACACCTGAAAATGACAACATTTTCTAAACTGCGGGGAACAGTTTTACACACAAGTAGCTGTGTACTGAACCCCCCCTCCCCCGGAATGATGCTATTAAGCATCTTCCAGAGCTAGAGGAATTCTGAGAATTGTGTGGGTCTTTCTGCCAATCCTGTTTATAATATATGGCAACGTGTGTCAAGTTTGTTCCTTTGGTAAAATTTTCAATTTAATTTTCTCCATGCAGCAAATAGGCTGTGTGACATCTTTTCTCCCATTTCAAAATAACAAATCAATAGCAGGTCTGCTCTGGGACTCAGTCCAGGTCCAATTAAAATTAACAGCAAAACTCACTTTGGTTTCAGTAGGAGCAGAAAGGGCCAGTGGGCAGTATCCTGGCTTCATTGAAATCAGTGGCAAGCCTCTCATAGACATCAAAGGGGTCAGGGTTTCACCATTGACTTTAGTTGGTGCTTTAGGTGGACAAAGAATGCAGAAACAATTGATGTTTTAATGGATCAGGTTTTATTTTTATTTGACTTTTCTGAAAGTTTTTGAATGATACATGTTGGGCCATTTCTGGCAACTGTTATCACAGCTGGTAGAGCAGTGTAGCCCACCTTCTTATATGTTTCTTACAGGGGGGAATTTTGGCATATAGAATGATTTATGCCCTGTAGCGGGAACAGAACTGTAAAGTCCTGTAAGCAGCAGTTTATGCTCCATAGCAGGTATGACGACAAAGGTATGTCAGAAATTAATAATGGTTACTGCCTTAGCTAACTTAACTAATACATTAGATGTGCAAATCATACATAGCTGAAATCACAGAAAGCATCAAGCAAAACTATTTATTTTCCTGTTTTTGCATTTAGCAAGCGATATATTTTGTGATAAAAGAGTAGCTGAGAATTCTAGTATGTGACAAAATGCTCTTTAAGTTTAAAGAAAACCATAACCAAGCCACCTGCCGTGGAATCTATTTTTGCTAGGAATTATGAAACATTCTGTCACTTTTAAGAAAATACCCATGTTACTTCCAAATCTTGGACAATTGGATATCCCTAGTGAGGCCAGATTGCAGTACAGGACTTTGTCTTTTAATGGAATAACTGTATTTCCAGCAACAGCTTTGTAAAGTCTCATGCAGCTGAATGGAAAGTTGGCAAGACCTCTTTTGACATGTGTTACAGTCCTTGCTGGACAGTTCCCACCCCATGTGGGACAAAATATGTGAGTGCATTTTTAAAGGAAAAATCATTCCTACTATGTCAATCGACACTTACTTACTAGAAGGTTCACCATGAAAAAAAATGCGTCACTAACTTGCCTTTTGGTAAATTCCAATATGATACAGCATTAGTTCATCTGAGCTTCTGTTTAAGATACATTTATTTTTTAAAGGTGAAGTTGAGTTTCAGGCATCTTCCAGGAATGACGTAATCTTAACTCATGAAAGAGGCAGCAGCAACTCATTGCATGAAGGAGCTAAAAGACACCCAGGGGAATTGCTTAATTACATCTAGAAGGAAGACATCCTTGATCAGCAAACATGACTTGTCAGCAAACATGTAACCTCAGCAATATTATTCAGGGAGTAGGAGCCTATTTCCTCAGACACTTCCAGTTCACTTTCCTGTGTTGTAACTAACTAAACCCATTTGCCGTAATGTAAGGCAGAAGGACAAATATGATGCGTCAGAATGTCTTAACCCTGTGACCAAAGTGTTTAACTTGCCCAAGAATTGACCTGGACCTTGGCCTGAAAGTTAAATCTGCCCTGAACTAGTTTTGAGGCCTTGTATGAACACCTACCACACACTGAATTGCAGAGAAATTAGAGATGTACTTAGAGTGCAAAAATAGTGAATCAATATTTGCTTGAACTGAATTCTCTTTGTTCAGGCTAATGTCCATTCTGCATTCACTTTCCATGACTGTTGGAGCAATAAGATTGCAGATTTTATTGATGTACAAGTAAGAAGAATTTGAGATGCCGGGATGTTTACACTAATAGGACTTGTCCAATCCACTAGGGAGTGTGTCTTAGAGGTCCTCCCCGGCCATGCCCCGTCTACATAGGATAGGAGTCTGCTACAGGCCTAGCTAGGGGGCTTTAGCTCAGCTTCAGTAGCTCATGGCTTTTAGCTCTGAAGATCCCAGGTCCAACACCGGTTTTATCAGCCAAGATGGTGGTTGTCACCTCGGAGCCAGGTTCTCTGGTGGAGGCAATAACAGACTCATATCCTCTGCGGATCAGGCACAGTGGGGATCTATAACAAACTCACCGTACGGTAACACTGGCACATGAAAGATGCAGTCAGGACTAGAAACAGGAATGCTTTGAGAAAAGCTCTGAAGGTGAATCCCAGCCCGATTCCTTCACAGGTGTGGAGACTTGCCAAGCAGAATTAGTGATGTGGTTTTGCCATGTGATGGGGGAGCCTGAGTGTGAGGGGTCAAACCAGAGTATTCTCACCTGAGCATGAGTTGCAGCACAGGTGGTGGGAAGGCGTGGACAGGCAGGGTGATGGGCAGAGGCTAAGGATCCGTTATTATATGGATCCTTCTTCAATCCCTGCAGAAGACTGTGCAAAGGAGCTGAGGAGGATATTCCAGGCACTGGGTTTGAATAGCACAGCTGGCCTGGGAGAAGAATACTTCCTTCATAGCTGCACATCCACCCAGCTTCTCAACTCTGGCATTGGGGTCAAGATTTGGGCAACAGCGCTCAATGCCCTTCACATCGGGCCCCCATCAGAATGGGGTCAAAATCAGGCCCAATGGAAACCATTTAGAAATAGCAAGACAGGAAATGTCTGATGATAAGCATCATCCTCTCTGTCCCCATGAACCAAAACCAACGTGCACTGTCTACTGGTGTTTTGAAATAGTATTAGAAAAAGGCCTGAGATTACACTGCAGGCTTTAAAGGAGCTGTCAGTGGAAGCAGAGGTCTGTGCATAATGTTCTGTAGTGAGGCTTGTGCTATGAATGAGTTGATGCTGGAGATGGAAAGGTTTGGGGGCACTTTTATGTATTTTTTTTAAATTTTATTTTAAAGATCTGTTCACCACATTTTGTCCAGTTTTGGCCAAAAGATGAATATGCTTAGCACTTTTCAGGTGTTCAAAAGAATTGTTGCTGGCAAGGTCCTGATATCTTCTCCCTGGCTTGTGAGGACAGGCATATGCCATCCCTTGTATAGAAGAGTACGACGGGATTCTAGAGCACAGTTCCAATATCACCCATCTTAGAGTCTAGACAATGTAGTGAGATAGAGTCTAAACAGTGTCTGGAGATAGAGCTCCACAGCTCTGTTCTCTACACTAAGCCAGATGGGCTGGAGTCAAGATACCAACAGCATCGTGCATAAGGTGATTTTGCTGCCTGACAGCAGAGCAAGGCTCTTCCCCAGAGCCTCATGAGATACCCTGTGCGGTGCTGTTCCTACATGGCAAGACAACCTACTTAACACAGACATTCCTTTTGAGGAGGACTTGTGGCCCACAAATTGGGCAGAACACGAGCAGGCCCTGTGCTTTTTGTCCTCTCCCAAAACATACTGAACCAAGGTGAAGGCATCCCAATTTCGCAGCTAGGTGGTGAACCAACCCAAAGCAGCAAATGTTACATACTTGTGGGAGACACACTGAAATGATTCCAGTGATGAGAAAAGGAAAGGAGGGAAGGAGCAAGCTAATAACAGTAACTAGATCACTCCAAGTAAGTCCGATCATGGTGTGTAACCACAGAATCCAGAGCAGTTAGCCACCAAGAAAACACCAATTATTTAACCACAGCTCAGAAAATGAAGTAAGCACGTTACCCTGGAGCCAGAGCCAGCAATAGTCATGTTACACAACTACCCAGCATGGCTAGCAGCCAGGAGGCTGAGCACCTGAAGCCTGCCAGGGAGTTGAAGGCAGGCAAAGGTGAGGCAGGTTCTCCAAATGGAACGGGTGAGGGAATGGGGGTGGGGAAGGAAAGCCAAGCCAAGTGCAGAGACAAAGGAGTTCTCTCCATATCCTCTCCCTCATGTGTGTCTCTTTGTCTTCCCACCCCATGTCCAGCTTTCTTGCCTTAGCTCAGGTGGCTGAGCCCCCCGTGCTTCTCCAGCTCGGAAACTTGTTTAAGTTCCGCTAGAGGGAACTCACCTCTTGCCTGACTGTGAAGCTTATTTGCTTCTGTCTCCTCCTGTTTCCATGTTTTCTCTTCATTCTTCCTTTTCTCCTTCTCTGCCCTTGCCCTTTCCCTTGCCCTTGCTGTTCTGTCTCACACACATCATCCCTGCCCTGCCTGTCTCTCTCCCATCCCCGTTGGTCTCCACACTCTCCATATCTGCTTCTCACCACCTTCTTCCCATCCCCCCATCTCTGATCATCCCCAGCTGGGTCCCCCATCTCCTTCTCCCAGGCCCAGGGTTGTTCTCTTCTCCGTTCCACTCTGCCTTGGTTCTGCCAACCCTTTTCATTTGTGCTACTAACCTGCTGTCTTCTCCACCTTGTAATCCCCCCCTCCAGAATTATGTGCTCTTTCCCCATCACCCAAGAGCTCTGCACATGCATCACCTTCCTTAACTGTGTGCTGCTTTTTGTGCTGCCTGAGAGCAGAGCAAGGTGAGGAGCTCTTCCTGGAGCCTCATGAAATACCCTGGGTGGTGCTGCTCCTACATGGCAAGACACCCTACTTAACGCAGACAGGCTCTTCTTGTTACCTCTGCATTTGTGTACCTTTCCGTTACACATCAGAGGTGAAATCCTGCCCTACTGAAGCAAATGGCAAAACTCCCGTTGACCTAGGGCCTGGATTCCAACCCATGAGGGCTCTGTGGTCCCAGAAAGGAGGTCTTTTTATTTTTTACTCCATGTTTCTATGGCACCTACCATAATGGGGCCCTTGACTATGGTTTCAAGGTGCTACTGTAATGATAATAATCCTAATGATTAATAATTAATAATAGCTTTCAGATAAGGAACCTTCAAAACATTTGAGACTCATTCATCTCAATGTAACCCAGGTTCACGTCTTGGGTTAGACACTGTCCACAAAATTAAATAGAAACCACAACTGAGTGCTCATCCTGAAAGAGCGAACTCCTTCCAGGGTGAGAGCTGCATGACACTAGAAAATTATCTGCACAGCATCTAGATTCCAAAACTGGGATTAGCTCATGGCTAGACTCTTCCACTATACAAGTAGAGGCCTCAATGTATGTTTATGGGTGGTTACACAGCCAGGAGATGGTGAAATATGAGAGTGACTGAGTGGTTCAGTGCCTATTAAAGCAGTGAGCAGCAGTGAATACATTAATCTCTTGTATCGGTACAATTGGCACAGCAAAGGTCAATGGATCAGATTTCATGCTCAGACATGTTGAAGTGTCTGAAACAGGGAAGACCACAGGAACTGTAGTAACTGCACAAGTGTGCATCTTCGTAGGGGAGAGCGTGTCAACTGCTTGAAATGATGACATAGAGAGGACAAAATAAATGTTGTAATCAAAGGATAAATGTGCAAGCCACATTTTCCACTTCCCAGCAATTTGTTTCATGTTGCTGTCACACTCTGGATGGGGAATGAAGACGTTCTTCTTGGTTTTTGTTAGGGCATCAGAAAGTGGCTGTGCTAACTTTGTTCGTTTTTGACACAGGACAAGGTAGGGCCTGTCCCGGCTCCCAGTAAGTGAATGCCGTTGTAGTGGACACTTCGGGTATCCTTAGAAGAATACATCCAAAAGCAGCGTTGGGCTGGATTTTCAAAACCGCTCAGCTCCCACTTAGATGGTCAGATTTCCAAAACAGTTCTGCCCTCCATGGATCCACCAGAGTTACTGGATAACGGGCACTTTAACGCAAGGGGAGAGCCCAGACTTTCCAAATAGGAGCTGTCATGTGATGAACTCCGTTGAAAAGGTGGTCCCTAGCTCTTTGAATACAGGCCATGGATTTTTTTAGCAGTGCCTAAAATTATGATCCTAAATACATATTTAGTTGCCTGTATTAAGTAGCTTGGTTTTCAAAATGGCTGAGTGATCCCCCAGACCCAGCACTGACTTCAGTTGGCAGCAGAGTTTGCCCAAAGTGCTCTATTTTTTTCATATGTGGCGCTGAATGGCAACAGCAACAGCATAGTGGATAGGCATCTACTCCAGTCTTCTATTCCTAGAGTTCTCCTCAGCCACTGCACTTCAGCCTGGGTTGGAAGCTTTCATCCTGGCCTATCCACCCATTAACAGAACTGCCATCCCAGGCTCTGGAAACAGAGCAAAAAGCCACAATTTGTCATAACCGTCTATTCCCAAATTTACTCAAACATTTAAAAACCAATGTTCATAATGAAAAACTGGATGGATAGCCCAGTAGTCCAAACCCCTTTCTTTATCCAGTGATCACATGAGCTTCTGCACACTTCTCCTTTTGCTGATCTCAAAAGACCATCTCTAGGGATGAGAGGACAGTCTCCATGACTAGTCCAGCCTCAGTTTTATTGCAGATACAGTCAATATTGCTGGCGGTCTTTGTGATCTGGGCAGCAAGAGGCTATCAGGTGCCCCTTTTAATTTCTGCAATTTCATTGGCTAAGTGTGTGTGTGTATTGATGCCATCTGTATGTCAGACCTGCTCAAGTGGGTGTAACTATGTCTCTCGCTTGTGACTGCAACCCAGAAGGCCTAATCCGTAGTATGAAGACCACAGGTGACCAACACTCTTCTTTAGCTACCAGAGGCAGGGGCTTTGTGGTGCTGAAGTCAAGGTACTGGCTTCAGTCTGGGATATGGCATGTGCGTCATTTAGCTGATGCTGGCAAGGTCTGTTGTTTGCAGCCACACAGCTTATTGTAGCCCCCTCTATCATGTTCTCTCCTTTGCTGGTGGTTAGACCACTGCTTTCACTGAGGGGCTTAGCCCTGGTCTACACTGTGGGGTTAGGGCGAATTTAGCCATGTTAAGTCGATTTAAAAATGACTGCGTCCACACAACCAACCCCGTTCCGTCGACATAAAGGGCTCTTAAAATCAACTTCTGTACTCCTCCCCGACAAGGGGAGTAGCAATAAAATTGACCTTGTTGGGTCGAATTTGGGGTAATGTGGATGCAAATCAATGGTTTTGGCCTCCGGGAGCTTTCCCAGAGTGCTCCATTGTGACCGCTCTGGACAGCACTTTGAACTCTGAAGCACTAGTCAGGTACACAGGAAAAGCCCCGGGAACTTTTGAATTTCATTTCCTGTTTGAGCAGCATGGCAAACTCAGCAGCACAGGTGACCATTGTGGCAAACCCAGGACAAATAGCTACCAAGGAAGGGGTAGTAATTATTCCCAGAGGGGTTAAGAGGCCTCTCCCTATCTATAGAGGAGAGAGAGCCATGGAGAAATAAGGTTCAGCTGGAAAAGACGGTTACTCACCTTTGTAACTGTTGTTCTTTGAGATGTGTTGCTAATATCCATTCGAATAGGTGTGCGCGTGCCGCGTGCACGTTCGTCAGAGACTTTTACCCTAGCAACACTCAGTGGGCCGGCAGGGCGCCCCCTGGAGTGGCGCCGCCATGGCGCTGGTTATATACCCCTGCCGGCCTGCCGCTCCTCAGTTCCTTCTTGCCGGCTACTCCGACAGTGGGGAAGGAGGGCGGGTGTGGAATGGATATGAGCAACACATCTCGAAGAACAACAGTTACAAAGGTGAGTAACCGTCTTTTCTTCTTCGAGTGCTTGCTCATATCCATTCCAGTAGGCGATTCCCAAACCTTACCTAGGCGGTGGGGTCGGAGTGAGAGGTTGCAGAGTGTAAGATCGCTGAGCCAAAGGCGGCATCGTCTCTTGATTGCGCAACGAGCGCATAGTGAGAAGTGAACATATGCACTGACGACCAGGTAGCTGCGCGGCATATCTCCTGGATGGGAATGTGCGCCAGGAAGGCGGTCGAGGAGGCTTGAGCCCGGGTAGAGTGGGCGGTGAGATGGCCAATCAGGACGTGGGCCAAGTCATAGCACGTCCGGATACAGGATGTTACCCATGATGAGAGCCTCTGAGAAGATATAGGCATACCTTTCATATGCTCCGCCACCGCTATAAATAACTGGGGCGAGCGTCTGAAGGGTTTTGTCCTCTGGATGTAAAAGGCGAGGGCTCGGCGGACATCCAGGGTGTGAAGCTGTTGGTCCCTGCGTGATGTGTGCGGCTTCGGGAAGAAGACCGGTAGAAAAATATCTTGATTAATATGGAAGGCAGAGACCACCTTGGGAAGAAAAGCCGAGTGCGGGCATAGCTGTACCTTATCTTTGTGGAAGATCGTATATGGGGTGTCTGCCATTAAAGCACGGAGCTCCGAAACCCGTCTGGCCGATGTGATAGCTACCAGACAGGCCATCTTCCAGGGCAGGTACAGCAGCGAGCAAGTGGCTAACGGCTCAAAGGGTGGGGCCGTGAGCCGAGTCAGGACAAGGTTGAGATCCCAGGTAGGGGAAGAAGGCTTAACCAGCAGGTAGAGGTGCTCCAAGCCCTTAAGGAACCTCAAAACTATTGGGTGAGAAAAGGTGGAGCTGTTTGACTCCCCCGGATGGAAGGTGGAGATTGCGGCTAAATGCACCCTTATTGAAGAGAGTGCCAAGCCTTGTTCCTTGAGGTACCACAAGTAGTCCAGGACAATAGGGACCGAAACGGCCTCAGGAACTAGGGAATGCTGTGTACACCAAAGAGAAAACCACTTCCACTTGGCGAGGTATGTCGCCCTCGTAGAGGGTTTTCTGCTTCCCAAAAGGACCCGTTGAACCTGGGCAGAGCAGCGGAGATCAGATTGGTTCAACCAGACAGCAGCCATGCTGTCAGGTGCAGGGACTGCAGGTCTGGGTGGTGAAGCCTGCTGAAGTCCTGCATTATAAGATCCGGCAGAGTGGCAGTGGTATCGGAGTCGTTAGGGATAGGTCGAGCAGCATGGAATACCAGTGCTGCCTCAGCCATGCCGGAGCGATTAGGATCAGTGTGGCCCTGTCCCTGTGGAGCTTGAGCAGGACTCTGTGGACTAGGGGAAAGGGTGGAAAGGCATAGAGAAGATGTCCTTTCCAGGAAATCAGGAACACGTCTGACAGAGAGCCTTGGGAGCGGCCCTGAAGGGAGCAGAACACTTGGCATTTCCTGTTCTCCCTGGAGGCAAATAGGTCTATCTGGGGAAAGCCCCACTTCCGGAATACAGAAAGAAGGATGTCCGGACGGATGGACCATTCGTGGGACAGGACGGACCTGCTCAGGTGATCCACAAGAGAGTTCTGGACTCCCGGAAGGAAGGAGGCTACGAGGTCTGTCGAATGGGCTATATAGAAGTCCCACAGTCGCATCGCCTCTTGGCAAAGGGGGGAAGACCGTGTGCCTCCTTGTTTGTTTATGTAATACATGGCCATTGTGTTGTTCATGAAAATCGCAACACAACGGCCCCATAGATGGTGTTGGAAGGTCTGGCACGCCAATCGGACCGCTCTCAGTTCACGGACATTGATATGCAGACTCAGTTCTTGCAAGGACCAAAGGCCCTGGGTGTGAAGGTGCCCTAGGTGTGCACCCCAGCCCAGGGATGAAGCATCCGTCATTAGAGACACCGAAGGCTGCGGTGGGTGGAACGGTCAACCGGCACACACCAGGGAGGGTGTCAGCCACCAGTTGAGGGAGTCCAGCACTTTTTGTGGGATCGCGACTATCATGTCCAGGGCATCCCTGCGCAGACGATAAACTGAGGCAAACCAAGTCTGGAGAGGCTGCATGCGGAGTCTTGCATGCTTCGTCATGAAAGTGCACGCAGCCATGTGGCCGAGTAGAGCGAGGGTGGTATGGACAGAGGTTGTTGGAAAGGCTTGTAGCCCCTGGATGAGGGAGACTATAGCCTGGAACCTCCGTGGAGGTAGACTGGCCATTGCAAGATTCAAGTCCAGCATGGCCCAGATGAATTCTATTCTCTGCATAGGAAGCAGAATGGATTTGTCTAGGTTGAGGATCAGACCTAGATGGGAGAATAGGTCCTTGATGACGTTTACGTGTGCGGTAACCTGAGCCTTGGAGGTCCCTCGAATAAGCCAGTCGTCGAGATATGGGAAAACATGGATTCAACGGCGACGGAGGTAGGCGGCGACTACCGCCATACACTTTGTGAACGCTCCAGGGGCCGAGGAGAGGCCGAAGGGAAGGACTGCAAATTGGTAGTGTTGACGATTTATCACGAAGCGAAGGAACCTTCTGTGTGGGGGGTAAATCGCGACATGAAAATATGCGTCCCTCATGTCAAGAGCAGCGTACCAATCTCCGGGATCCAAGGAGGGTATAATGTTTCCCAGGGATACCATGCAGAACTTGAACTTCGTGATGAACTTGTTCAGAGCTCGCAGGTCCAGGATGGGCCGGAGGCCCCCTTTCGTCTTGGGAATTAGGAAGTATCTGGAATAGAACCCTCTTCCCCTTAGGTCCTCTGGAACCTCCTCTATAGCTCCCAATGCAAGGAGCCTCGAAACTTCCTGCAGAAGGAGTTGCTCGTGAGAGGGGTCCCTGAAGAGGGATTGGGAGGGAGGGTGGGAAGGAGGGGACGAAATAAACTGAAGACTGTAGCCACACTCCACCATGCCGAGAACCCAGCTGTTCGATGTTAGCTGGGACCATGCAGGGAAGAATGCGGCAAGGCGGTTGGCGAACTGAAAAGGATCCTGGGAGGTAATTGGTACAGTGCTCTCGGGCGCACCCTCAAAAGTTTGGCTTCGGTCCCGCCGGTGGTTTGGTGGGGCCGGAGTTATTACCCCCTTGTGGGCCAGACTGGCATCTCCGAGAAGTATGGCCTCTCCTTCTGGAGAAGTCCTGTCTTGGCCGAGATGGGAGATAGGGGCGCTGGGATTGTGAGCAGAAAGATTGCCTCTGAGTCTGCGGCGTATGCATTCCCAGCGAACGCATGATCACGCAGTTGTCCTTCAAACTCTGAAGGCGAGGATCCGTCTTTTGGGAAAAAAGGCCCTGACCGTCAAAGGGTAGGTCCTGTATGGTATACTGCAGCTCGGGTGGCAGAACCGACGCTTGCAGCCACGATATGCGCCGCATAGCAATCCCAGAGGCGACAGTTCGAGCTGCCGAATCAGCGGCATCTAACGAGGCCTGGAGGGAAGTCCTTGCAACTTTTTTCCCTTCCTCCAGGAGAGCTGAGAACTCCTGGCGGAATCCTGTGGGACTAGCTCTACAAATTTCCCTATTGCCTCCCAGGTGTTATAATTGTATCTACTCAAGAGGGCTTGCTGATTCGCCACCCTGAGCTGGAGGCCTCCCGCGGAGTAGATCTTCCTTCCCAACAAGTCCATGCACCTGGCCTCCCTCGATTTAGGCGCAGGGGCTTGTTGGCCATGGCGCTCTCGTTCGTTGACGGATTGGACTACTAACGAACAAGGAGGAGGGTGTACGTATAGGTATTCGTACCCCTTGGATGGAACCATATATTTGCGTTCGACCCCCTTGGCTGTAGGTGGTACGGATGCCAGGGTTTGCCAGATTGTATCTGCCCGAGCCTGTATGGTGCGAATAAAGGGGAGGGCCACCCTTGTTGGAGCCTCTGCCGATAGTATGGTGACCACTGGGTCTTCCACTCCACGGGTAGGTTTATGTTAAGAGCGACACGGCGGAAGAGGTCCTGGTGCGACCGAAGGTTGATTGGGGGCGGTCCAGATGTGGCCGTCCCCGCTACTGGCTCATCTGGTGAAGAAGAGGAAGAGCCCCCGGGGACCAATGGATCTTGAAGTGACTCCTGGTCCTGTGGAACGTCCTGGGGTGGTTCTTGCAAGTCCGAGACCTGCGCTGGGAGATGTTCTGTACCCGCTGGAGGAGGCCTGCTTACCGTGGCCTCTGGTGCCCTATGTTTGGAAGGGCCAGAGCGCGGTGGTGGATGTGAGGCACCTTGGCTCTGATGGTAGGCCCAAGGTGTCCAAAAGGACCACTGGTGAGGGTCCTGCTGATTGTCCAATTCCCCATAGGATGCCGACCCGGCATGGGAGGAGATTGATGGCTGACGAGATGGCCATGGCAGGGCGGAGACCGTGAGGTGATGGTCCCTGCGTCCACTGGAACCGTCCCTATGCGGTGTCAGGGAGCGGTGCCGAGAGCCTCGATGGTGCCGAGATTGCAACTGGGACCTTTGACCAGCGCGGTGCCGGGAGGTGGACCGGTGCCGGGAATCGTTGTGCCAGGATTGGCTGCAGGAAGCACGGTGCCGCGAGTGATGGTGAGATCTGGAATGGTGCCGGTAGTACCTGGAAGGCGACCGGGACCTCGAGCGGTACCGCGAGTATGACCGGTACTGCGACGGTGAACGGTACTGGGACTGTGAGCGGCCGCAGGACTGAGATCAATGGCGGGACTGTGAGCGTCTGTGGGACCTGGACCGGGACCAAGAGCAACAAAGTCCCATGGTACTGGGCGAAGAAGGTCTTACAAGTGCCGGCTTGCCTGTGGATTGAGGGACCCACACCGGCGGTGCCGGGGGTCGAGGCAGCTCAGGCTCCATTAAGGCGATCAGGTCCCGTGCCGCAGAGAACGTCTCCAGAGTGGAGGGCACGACAAGCTCAACCACGGCCTGCGCCAGGGAGTTGGTAGGCATCAGACTCGATGGCTCTTCCGAGGCCGGAATCAACGGTGCGGTGGAAGTCGGTGCCACGGCAGACGGCAGTGCCGGGTGGTCCGGCCTGGCTAAACGCTCTGACTGCGGTGCAGATATAGCAGCCGCAGGAGGCTTGCGCTTCTTGCTCAAAGGTGAGAGTGAGCGGTGCCGGGCAGAAGCTGGTGCCGGAGAAGGTCGGTGACTCAGAGTCTTCACTGAAGAGGTATGCTCCGGTGCCGACGAAGCAGTTGTTCTCGGTGCCGGTGCCGAGGACTGGGGAGTCAGCACCGCCTCCATCAATAACTGCTTGAGGCGAACATCCTGCTCTTTTTTAGTTCGGGGCTTAAAAGCCTTACAGATACGACACTTATCGGGCAAATGAGCCTCGCCCAAGCACTTAAGGCAGGTGTCGTGCGGGTCACCAGTGGGCATCGGCCTACGACAGACCGCGCACGGTTTGAAGCCCGGTGAGCCAGGCATGAGCCCAGTACTGGGGTCGGGGAAGGGGCTAACCCCCAATCCCGTTAAACTATCTACAATACACCAAACAAAACTACTAAATAACAATAACTAACTATAGTTGAAAGATCGAACTATATACAATATAAGAGAAGATGAGTGAATGGAGAACAGCAAGCTGCGCTCCACAGTTCCAACGACTGACACGGGCGGTAAGAAGGAACTGAGGAGCGGTGGGCTGGCAGGGGTATATAACCGGCGCCATGGCGGTGCCACTCCAGGGGGGGCCCTGCCGGCCCACCGAGTGTTGCTAGGGTAAAAGTCTCTGACGAACATGCACGCGGCACGCACACACCTACTGGAATGGATATGAGCAAGCACTCGAAGAAGAACAGGGATTACCAGGGAACTAATTAGGTTCGGCTGGCCCCATTTGTTGGAGACCTTTTTAAACCCTCCCTGGCAGGGAAGCAGGGGGGAAGTGAGAGAAGCAGAGAAGCTGCCAGCGAGTAGGTGCAGCAAGACTCTGAACTCTTTCAGCAAGGAAGACTGCACTCTGTCCCCAGGAGGGGAGAAAACCAGAGCCAGGGACTGACTGAGGTGAGGATCAGCCAGACCCTGCGAGACCTGGAAGGACTTTGCTTTGCCCAAGCCTGTGTCTCCGAGGCAAAAAGGGACTGGGCCAGCTGAGGAGAAGCAGGTACTTTGCCACACCATGCAGTCCCCGCAGAATAGTAGAGCATAGAATGTTTCTATACTCCCCCTATCATCTCCGTCCCTGAGGTTATCGCAGATTAGAAGGTGAAAAAAACACACCCGTGATGACATGTTTTCTGAGCTCATGCAGTCCTCTCACACTGATAGGGCACAGCTTAATGCATGGAGGCCTTCAGTGGCAGAGGCCAGGAAAGAATTAAGTAAGTGCGAAGAGCGGAGGCAGGATGTGATGCTGAGGCTAATGGGGGAGCAAATGGTCATGATGAAGCATCTATTAGGGGAGCAAACAGACATGATGAAGCATCTGTTGGAGCTGCAGGAAAGGCAACAAGAGCACAGGCCCCCACTGCATCCACTGTCTAACCACCTACCCTCCTCCCCATGTTCCATAGCCTCCTCACCCACACGCCCAAGAGGGAGGTGGCTCTGGGCTCCCAGCCACTCCACTCCAGAGAGTGGCCCAAGCAACAGAAGGCTGTCATTCAATCGATTTGATTTTTAGTGTGGCTACAATAAGCAATGTGGCCTTGTCCTTCCCTCCTCCCCCACCCCACCTGGGCTACCTTGTCCGTTATCTCATTTTTTTTTTAATTAATAAAGAAAGAATGCATGGTTTCAAAACAATAGTTACTTTATTTCAACAGGGGAAAAGTGGTTGGCTTACAGGGAATTGAAGGGGGTGGGTTTGCATCACCGAGAAACACACACAACTGTCACACTGAAGCCTGGCCAATCATGAAACTAGTTTTCAAAGCCTCTCTGATGCGCAGAGCACCTTGCTGTGCTCTTCTAATCACCCTAGTGTCTGGCTGCTCAAAATTGGATGCCAGGTGATTTGCCTCAGCCTCTCTCCACAGGTATTATGGAGCACACATGAAGCAGCAATAACAGTGGGAATGTTGGTTGCGCTGAGATCTGACCAACATTGCCAGCAAGCTTTTAAATGTCCAAAGGCACATTCTATCACCATTCTGCACTTGGTCAGCCTATAGTTGAACTGCTGCTTACTACTGTCCAGGCTTCATGAATGGATCCCCGAGCTCGTCGCTGAGGAGCAGGAGAGCAGATTTGCAGAGGAAGTGGTGGATGAAGACAGTTAGCAGTCCTACTCCACTGTCTGCTGCCAGCAGCACCCAGAAGGACCTGAACGGATCCCTCGAGCTTGGCACTGGGGAGCAGGAGAGCAGAGCTGCAGTGGAAGCAGTGGAGCCGTACACCATGCCCTGGAGGCTGCTAGGAGCCAGCTAGGGAAGACGTTCCCAGAACCCTGGGCCAAGCTACATGTCCAACGAGGACAGTTAGCAGTCCTACTGCACCGTCTACTGTGAAGGCAAGGAGCTGCTGCTGTGTAGCAATGCCAGCTGCTGCAGGTGCTTCTGTGTCAAATGCTTGGAGGCCCATATAGGGCCAAGGTACCTCGGCCAAGACAAACGAGCAACAGCCCTGTAACTGATACATGTGTCACCCACAGAAGTGCTATGGGGTGTTACAGGACCGACTGGATTGGAATGTTCGGCTGCGAGACTTCTTCACTAGCAACAAAGGACAGAAGTATGATGTACCTAAAATCTAAAAAGGCCTGCACGTTTCCCAGAGTCACTACCCTTGATAACAGAACGTCAGTGATTGCATTGGCTACTTGGATCACAGCAGCCCCCACACTAGACTTGCCCACAACAGCAGAGGTGACGGTGAGCTGAGTGGGCTCCATGCTTGCCGTGGTATAGTGTCTGCACAGATAACCCAGGAAAAAAGGCACAAAATGATTGTCTGCTGTTGTCTTTCATGGAGGGAGGGGCGACTGATGACATTGTACCCAAAAGCATCCGCGACAATGTTTTTGCCCCATCAGGTATTTAGAGCTTAACCCAGAATTCCAATGGGCAGCGGAGACTGCAGGAACTGTGGGATAGCTACCCACAGTGCACCACTCCATAAGTTGATGTTAGCCATGGTAGTGAGGACGCACTCCGCCGAATTAATGCGCTTAGTGTGGACATATGCAATCGACTGTATAAAATTGATTTCTAAAAATCGACTTCTATAAAATCAACCTAATTTCGTGGTGTAGACATATCCTTAGTCTTGTTTCACAAGCTGATACGTAAAATGGTTTCCATGTTCTCCTGTTGCATCCATTTTCTCTTGCTGATGGGCAGAATTGCCTGCAAAGTGTCTGTCCTCTACGGTTCAGTTCGTCTTCCCTTGGCCAATGTATTCAAGAATAGAGAGATACAGTGTATGCGCCTCTCCTCCTCCAGTGTAGGGACTTTCTGGGGCAGATGGCTCTTACAGTCTGACTATTAATTATTTGTATTGAGGTGATGCCTAGGAAACCCAATCATGGACCAGCACCCCATTGTGCCAGGTTGTGTACAAACCCACAACAAGAAGACAATCGCTGCTCCAAAGATTTTACGTAATCTGTTCCCCTAATTTATTAGTGTGAAACACCTATGTACAGTACAGCGGAACAGTGAACACCGTAGCACTGCCAACCAGTGATGTAATGAACGCAGACTGCTAGAATAGTTTGTCTATAGGCCACAGTTCCTGTTGGGACAGTCAAATGTCTGGCTTCTCTGAGTGTATGAACAAAGGATTCAGGAGACAATCCCATGGGCACTGCTAATTGGGTTCTAAAACGATTGAACTTTGCATAATGCAAAACAACCCCCTCAAGTCAGAAGCCCTGGGAGGCTGCTTGACCCACTTTATGAAACCACCCTGTAATTTGGCACAACTGGTGGTTTGCTCAGGAGAGAGTCAGCCTGAAGAGCATGTATGTTGCATGCCAGGACTGAGATGTGTAAGCAGAGTTTGCCCCTCCTTTATTCAAATTGGATCTGCCCAAAGGCAGTTCTGTTAACAACCTCGCTTATATCGAGGAGTCAGAGTCATTTAAAGAAAAATATTTGTGGCTCAGGAAGGGAAAGTATTGCTCTGCTGATCTGGGTACAGCATTAGAAGTGTTTGTGTCAGAGAGAACGGAAGCAGGGGTGTAGGCGGGAGAGTTGGAATTGCAGGGGAGTTTCCAGGCCTTCTGAGGCAGCGGGGATCTGATTCTGATCTCACTTCTGAACTCCATTCCCTTTGATGTACCCCACTGGTAAAACTGAGAGCACACTTAGACCACCTGTGGTTTCACTCACCTTAAATTCCCTTGGATTAGGCTTTCCCAGGCCTTTATCTCCCTCTCTCCACTGAATAAGACCAGACCCAGGCTTCCTCTGTGTCTTTCAAATTTAGGTGATACGTTCAGTTTAAGAACAGTGAGGTGCTACCTTGTAATGTGCCTTCCCCTACTTCTCTAAAGAAAAGGCTCATCCAATCAGGATTTGACCTGGAAATTATTTTGATTTATGCAAGAATCCTCTTTTTTCCCCATTCCATATAAGATAAATCCTCATGCTAACTCATAATTTAATCTGGGGACATGTTTTGAGATGGAGCGGTTACAAACGATACTTTTAATATTTATTTCAGAGACAGGAGGTTATTTCTTTTTGATGCTTGTAATCAAATTTGTCTTCCCGAGGTGGTGAATATTCCTAAGAATTTAGCTGCTGATAAGTATCAACTGCCCAAGTCATTTTGTTTCACTTGAAATGGAACTTAAGCAACATAGGCCCAACTGAGCCACCACTGAGAGCAGAATTCCCAGTGAGCTGATACGAGATTCAGTCTAAACGCTCTGGCCCACAACTCCATCCTTGTGCAAATTTAGACAGTATAGCTGAGCCTTTGGGCAAATTCACAGGATTTAATTGCATGCATAATTTAAGACCAAGCTATGTAATATATGCCAATGAATGGAAATAAAGGCCAGGTACATTTTAGCAAACATTTATTTATTTAAAAAAAACGGAATAAACCTATTAGGTGCATACAATGGAAATTCCAGAATCAAAAGGTCCATTTAATCTCCAGAATGTGCCTGGAACAATCTTTTGTTATATTTATGCTCTGGTGCAATTTTTAAAAGGGAACAAATTATCTGATTTGGTGAATTCTTCTTAGAAGGTGAATAGATTTCTTCCATAGTTAAGCATCGCTGTTTTAGTCTAGTGCTTTAAAATGCAAGACACGATACAAAGTATGTGCAATATAAGGACCTTGCCCTACAGAGTTTACAGATGGAAATCAGATGGCATAACTAGGACAAGAATTCAAGGGCAGGAAGAAGAGGAGATTCAGAAATGGCATTATGTCCATTCAAATTCTGTTTTGGTTTTTTTATTGTACCATCTGAAGTCCTTGTCATGCTGTCTGGGGTGACTCATAGCCGTGAATGCCTGCCTCAGGGCAGACTGTCAAAAGCCGGGCAGACACCCCAACCTGGTGGTATGTTCTATAATTAGATTCCCTCAACTAGTAACAAGTGTGAACTCCCAAAGTACCACAACAGTCTTAGAATGGAGTCACAGACAGTCTCCTTACTGAAGTGTCTGTCTTGCTACCCAGGCAAGTTGTGCTATGTGATAAATGGTCACTTACACCAAAAATCACAAAATATTTCAGATAACACCAGTCCCAAGAGATCAGTCACTCATCCAGGTCAATTTGCATCCTAGTCTCACACCAAAGCCAATGCAGGTAGCTAATTCTATAGTAAGCTAACTAAAGGGTGATGAGAGTTATTGAGAGGTAAAAGCAGGTACAAATATATGTACAGGTGCATCACAGTCTATAATTTCAAATGGGAGCAGAGATGTAGCAATCTGCCATTTTCTCAGAAGTCTTTTGGGCTACCCAGGATAACTCTGGGGATCTCCATCTTCTCATTCAACTATTCTGCCCTGTTAGAATACAAACAGTCCAGAGAGGAAGAACTTTTCCTTGTGTCCATACTTAGAGCGTCTTCTCACAGAAAAACAAACAGACAGTTTGGCTATCCACATGGGCTCTTTCTTTGATGGCAGAGAGAGAGGAGTGCATTTAGTCTTTGATCTCTGATCACGCACAATGACCACGAGCTTTGAAACGCGCAAGAATTAGCACTTCCCTATTAAAGTTCTTCATTTGCATTACACAAAGTTTTTTTCTCATGCGATGGGTTTTTTAAGTAGAAAGGGGAGATATACAATGTACATGTTTGCTATTCCATTATAACAGGATACACCGAAGTGAAAATAATGCAAGTAGCATCCCATTAGTTTTCATGAAGTTTAAATACCAAATACAGTCATGTACATTTAACAATGCATTTATACAATGCTTATACATTTACCTTATTGGCCTGTGTAGCAGGGCAGTTACCCCACTTCTAGAAGAAAGGCCGGGCTGATTGGGGAAACTGCCACAGCTGGGGCCACACCCCAATCAGGCCACGCCTGGCCCTGTTAGAAGGGCTCAGGGAGGCGCTGGGTCAGTCTCTCTCTAGCTGTGGAGGGAGATGGACCTGGCTGCCTAGGAGAAAAGGGGACTGGAAGTGAAGCAGGGCTGTGGAGTGGCCAGAGGAGCTGGGGAGCTCCAGCCTGGCATCTCCCCAGGCTGAGGCCTTGGTAAAGCCCTGTGCAGGTACTGCGGCTGGGAGGCGCAGCCCAGAGACAGGCAGAGGCAGCTGTTCCAATCTCCTTGCCAATGATAAGTGGCCATGACACACTACTGTCTGCCCCAGTAAGTGGGGGCTAGATGGTGACTGGCAGTAGCCACTGAGGCAAAGGGAGGATAGAGGGTTAGGGGTTCCCCTGGGAGGGGAGACTCAGATTGTGGGGTACTTCAGGGGCAGAACCCTGAGGAAAGGGGGCACTGGGGTCTGGGAGGGACACAGAGGCCAGTGGCAGGTGTGACACCAGCCAGGAGGAGGCGCTCTGTATGCTGGAAAGCTAATTCCCAAGACAACCAGCAGGAGGTGCTGCGCCGGCAAGTCTCACTTTGCTACAGCCTGGCTTCCAGCTGCATTTGTTAGTTCTCAGGTGACTCGGCCTTGGCCGGAGCCGGCACTTGGTTTTCCAGCGTCACAGTCCTAATGACTATGTCCCCACGTAGAAAGGGATCTGATTCGTCATTTTGGGCCAAATCCTAAAGTCCTTACTCATCTACATGTCAGTTTTGACTAGTAAGGATTGCAACAATTGGCCTTGATAATATTACTTTAGATTCCACTTCATTTCGGTGTAGATTTTCTGCCAGGCAGAAACATGAACAAGGACAGGGGAAATTGTGCACATGGAATCCAAAGACAGAATTCCGTCCATAATAAATGAACCATTCATCAACAGCATAGCATTTTTCACATTGTTCAAATGGACATTGTGCCATACCTAAATGGCGTAACATGTCTAAGGTTGCAGGGAGCAATATACCCCAGGTCCCTTAAGATTTGAGCATTGGAGATTAGACAAAAGCAATATACACTTGTATGAACAAGTTCAGTACACGAGCTTTTCTTTTGGGGAGGGTGAATTTGAAGCTGATGGAAAGAACAACTGCTGGGTTCACTTTAGGCTCTGTCCAACACTCACCAGAGTCCGGATGAAGCTTCCCCTCTCTTACAGTTTTCCTATATTACAGGGGTTCTCAAACTTTTCTTTTTGCTGGGCCCCTTTTGGAAAATATTTCGGGCTGTGACGACCTCCCAGAAAAAGCGATAGCAAATTGCACGCATGGGTATGTACAGTAGACTCATGCTATTGCCACCCTTCCGGTTGCTCTGATGCTGCTAGCGGTGCTGCCTTCCGAGCAGGGTGGCTGGCAGCTGCTGGCTGGGTGCCCAGCTCTGGAGGCAGTGCCACCGTATGGCACTGCCACCCTTACTTCTGTGCTGCTGCTGCCGACAGCGCTGCCGTCAGAGCTGGGCAGCCAGAGAGCAATGGGTGTTGTTCCAGTCCCCCCCCCCCCCGCCGCTCCTCTTTCCCCCAATGACATTGTTATGCTCTCACAACCCCCCTACAATAGGCTTGTGACCCCCCTCTTTTGGGTCAGGCCTCCCAGTTTGAGAAACACTGCCACATTAGCTAGGAAAGCGTTTTCCTTTCACAGCCAGGAGTGTGTGCAGAACAGAACTGATCAGATGTTTTGGGGATTAGCTATGCAAATTGTCTTCCCTTGGCTGCTCTATGAAACATGAAAATCTAAATGAATTTAGAACAACTGGAGGGCAGCCCGAGTGAGGCGTGTGTAGAGAAGTGCAGTATGTCTGCAGGCGGAGGTTTCAAGGGGCTGGAGACTGACTACCCTACTGTACTTAAACCTCATCCTCCTGCTCCCGGCGGTGCTGGCACACAGCAGCCTTCCATGCCCTGCTCTCCCTCCTCCCCTCACAAGCACAGGGCCATAATCCAGAGGCTTGTATAGAAGGAGAGTTAAATAAGGACACAGACTTATATTTGTATGGATCAGCTCATGTTCTCTGATACAAGACACAAAGCTCATAATCATCCGTGCAGGATCCCAGTCAGGAAGGGCCATGCAGTACCCACTCTTAGCAGAGCCTGCAAGAGTGGGATGGAGGAGCCAGGAAGTCCCATAAGATTTCCCTTTTTGTGTGGCATGACCAACAGCTGCTCCCCTCAGGAGAGAGGAGTTGGGTGAGTGGAACACCGATGAGGAAAGGAAAGCAAATTCTTACCGTACCGTGTACTAGTTCTTCCATGGTGCTGCCCAGCCCCCTGTTCCCCTTCAGATTCCTTAGGGACAATACTGCCATAGGCTCCTCTGTCCATGCCTGACCAATAGCTCCCTGTTTGCAGCGTTGCTGTAGCTGTGTTGGTCCCATGATATTAGAGAGACAAGGTGGTGAGGTTTTTACTGGACCAACTTCCGCTAACAAACAGACAAGCTTTCAAGCTGCATCGAGCTCTTCTTCTACCTCCCTGACTGAAAGCAGCACAGGAGCAAGGCCAAAACGGTTGCTGCTAGAAGCCTAGTTAGTTTTTGGTGCGAACACCCACTCGACTAGCCAGCAGCACACAGCAGCTGCTCCAGTGCTCTACACTTGATCCATCCCCATGGAATTCCCATGTCAGCCAAGGGTCTTCCGGAGCCTTAACAGAAGAGATGGGGACCACTCTGTGTTAGTTCTGCTCCTCTCTCCACATACCCCAGTTATCCATCAGCCTGCGCAATGCCCCAGATTTGACTGTGGTTACTCCTTTATTACATCAGTGAACCAGGAGTGAGCTGAGATCTGGCCTCTGAAATTCAGCAGCTGGTGAACAAGGCAGCACAAAGCTCAATCTCTTTCATCATCTCATGTTACTGTTTTCTTAGTGCCAGAAAGGAATTAAAACAAGCAGAATAAATCCAATTTATTTGTGGGTTGTTAGTCTGTAAAAACTCTGTAATCTCAGCTAAGATCCTCCTTCACATGCCACACAGGATAAAAGCGTCAGTGCTCCCACATGGGTCTGCAGTTGCCACCGAGTTGATTTTAAGTAGCTGTTCACCACCAACAAGCCAAGAGACAAACCAGCAAAGCAGCCATGGACAACAAGATCACGTTCTCCCTCCTGCTGCTTACTCTCACAGGCATCTGTCATGGTAAGCCAGTCAAAGTACTTGTAGTCTTTTCCCTTGTTAAAGCCTTTTGCAGTATTTGCAGGAAAAAAAATAGGGTTTTAATGTAAAGGTGTATGGAATTACTGAACAGTTTTAAACTCACCACACGCTGTTTAAGATAACAAATCACACAGAATGCATGCAGAGTTTAAGACAATTCCAGCCATGGCTTCACTTCTAATCTCAGACCAGTTTTAAACTGATGTAACACCACTGATTTTGGTGAGATGATGCCTGATTTACACAGATGAAAGTGAGATCCAAATCGGACCCTGAATACAGGAACAGTGTGCTGCATTTCTGATGCTTCAGGTCTTTCCCCTGCTTGAGGTGTCTTTCATAGAATATCAGAGTTGGAAGGGACCTCAGAAGGTCATCTAGTCCAACCCCCTGCTCAAGACAGGACCAATCCCCAATCTTTGATATCAGCCACTCCAGGAGAGAGACAGAACCTCAAACTCAGCTGTTGGCTGGTTATTAAAGGGGGGAACTGGTTTGCAAGTCTGTTTCCAGACAGTTATTTCAGCTGATTCACTCCAGTGTTTAGGGTCCTACATTCCGTTCCTTTGTGACGTGTAGTGGTGAGCAAATCAAAGAGGACAGGAAAGCCTCACCGGTGGGGGAAGAGAGAGGAGCAGAACTAATGCAGAGTGGTCCCCATCTCTTCTGTTAAGGCTCAGGAAGACCCTTAGCTGATGTGGGAATTCCATGGGGATGGGTCAAATGTAAAGCACTGGAGCAGCTGCTGTGTGCTGCTGGCTAGTCAAGTGGGTGTTCGCACCAAAAACTAACTAGGCTTCTAGCAGCAACCGTTTTGGCCTCGCTCCTGTGCTGCCCTCAGTCAGGGAGGTAGAAGAAGAGCTCGGTGCAGCTTGAAAGCTTGTCTCTTTCATTAGCGGAAGTTGGTCCAGTAAGAACCTCACTGCCTTGTCTCTCTAATATCATGGGACCAACACAGCTACAGCAACGCTGCAAACAGGGAGCTATTGGCCAGGGGTGGACAGAGGAGCCTATGGCAGTATTGTTCCCAAGGGATCTGAAGGGGAACAGGGGGCTGGGCAGCACCATGGAGGAACTAGTACACGGTATGGTAAGAGTTTCCTTTCCTTGCCTCATCGGTGTCCCACTCACCCAGCTCCTCTCTCCTGAGAGGAGCAGCTATTGGTCATGCCACACGACACGGGAAATCTTATGGGACTTCCTGGTTCCTCCATCCCACTCTTGGCCACGTCTACAGTGGAGGGGGTGTTGATGTAAGATACGCCACTTCAGCTACGGGAATACCGTAGTTGAAGTCGAAATATCTTATTGGACTTACCTCCCATCCTCACAGCGTGGGATCAACGTCCGCGGCTCCCCCGTTGACTCCACTAGCGCCTCTCGCTCTGGTGGAGTTTCGGAGTCGACGGGGAGCACGTCTGGGGATCAATATATTGCATCTAGATGAGATGCGATATATCAATCCCCGATAAATGAATCGTTACCTGCCGATACAGCGGGTAGTCTGGACGTGCAGGCTCTGCTAAGAGCGGGTACCGCATGGCCCTTACTGACTGGGATCCTACACGGATGATTATGAGCTTTGTGTCTTGTATCAGAGAACATGAGCTGATTCATACAAATATAAGTCTGAGTGTCCTTATTTAACTCTCCTTCTATACAAGCCTCTGGATTATGGCCCTGTGCTTGTGAGGGGAGGAGGGAGAGCAGGGCATGGAAGGCTGCTGTGTGCCAGCACTGCCAGGAGCACGAGGATGAGGTTTAACTACAGCAGAGAAGTCAGTCTCCAGCCCCTTGAAACCTCCGCCTGCAGACATGCTGCACTTCCCTACACACGCCTCACTTGGGCTGCCCTCCAATTGCCAGCCACGAGTAACTGGGCAGCTGTGTAACAGCATGCTTGTTCCTACGGGCTGTCGGTCACGCTGATCCTTTTGCTTATAGCTTGTACTCCCAAGCCTCTGTCGCTGCACTGTGCAGCATCAATCCCTCTCAGCCTTCCCTTCCCTTTGTGTCAAAGACATTTCATTTGTTCAAATGAAGGGTGGTTAAAGGTGGCAGAAGTAGCATATCTTTGTTCATAGGCACAACCTAGAAACAGCTGTGGCTCAGACCTGTGCTTTGTTGAACCCAGTTCTGGTCTTGGAACTGAAAGACCTGGGGTCAAGTCCCTGCTAGGCCAGAGACTTCTGGTGTAATGTCTGTTACCGGCTTAATTTCAGGCACCCTACCAGAGGCTCAAGGTGTGACATGGCCAATTTAGGATGCCCTGCCTACACCCTACCGGAGGCTCCATGTGTGACATGGCCAATATAGGACATCCTGCCTATACCCTACTGAGGACTCAAGCTGTGACCCAATCAATTTAAGCACCTCCCCCCTTTCCCTTCTGAGGGCTCAGTGCCTAAGGCACCTATCCTTACCCATGGGGCTCAGGAAGAATCCTGGTCAATTTAGGTACCTGCCCTTTTCCCTCAGGGGTCTCCAGAACCTTCTCCCAGTGAAAGAGCCTTACACTTGTGCTCTAAACATCTATTTATTAGCAATACACACAGAATACATAGATCAAGCAAATCGCTTATGCTCACCACTCCCAATATATAGACAAATTTCACCCAATGGCCAGTCAGGGTTCATCCATCTAGGGGTTCCCAGTGATGCAGAGAGGCCAGAGTTCCAGCAATTGGATGTTGAACTGCAGTCTGAAAATGATTCCCAAAGAGCATTGGTTTTTCATTTACATTATATAGATAAAACTAGCTCCCTCCTTCAAATTTACTAAACCTATCCCATGTTCCCACACTCCTAAATAATAAAAATTGTAACCAATTACGCACTGTCACCTATGTGTCCTCCTTCCTTCCCAAGTTCTTTGCATTTTATCTTTCATGTCCAAATTGTAACTTAGTTGTGACCTTCTCTATTTGTGCAGATGATCATCAGAGCTTATCTTACCATTTGTTGAGTCTTGCTGTATCTTCCCTGTTTCCCAGCGTCTTTACAACCTTGGTGGTTATAACTCTCCTTAGGGACATTCCTGAGGAGGGGGTGCTTTATCAGCAGCAGAACATTTCTTTTTTCAATTTTAGTGGTGAACTAGCTCCCTGAGTTTCACCCAAGGTTGGTTTAATGTGGGGGGTGGGAGGGTTTGATGAGGTCTCAGGCCTACACTTCAGGCTAGTTTTTCTGTGCCTCAGGTCCCATCTGTACAATGGGGATAATGGGACTGCTCTACTTCACGGGGTGTTGTGTGGAAAAAGCCATCACAGATAGGGCCAAATAAGTACCTAAGATAGATCGTATCCTGTCTCTGACAGTGTCAGATGCATAAACCCTACAGTTGGCAGATGTAGTAGAATGTGCATCCTAAGAAGGTCTTGTCCTAATCCCCATTAGTGGGAGTGGCTTAAACCCTGCAGCAGGTTTTTCTCCCTTCAACACACTTTTTTGGAGCATTAACTTAGTTAAGTTCCTCACTCAGTGATGCCCCTCACTTTCCTTCCCTCACAGAGTCACTTCTGGGTGGAGAGTTGCGGTGTCAGTGTCTCCAGACTGTCTCGGGCTTGGTGTCACCGAAGCTCTTGGTTCATGTGGAAATCATCCCCAAAGGCCCACAGTGCAGCACCGTGGAAGTCATGTAAGTTGAAACCACAGGATTTCACAACCCAGTAGCCATCCAAATGGAGTGCTCGTGAAAGCTGCAAGATTGACAGCATTGGGGAATGGAAACCCTCGAATTTATCCCCAGAAGACCGTTCCCATACCATTTCTGAGCTATTTGGTTTGCTCATCCATCATTTTAGAAGCTCCACCACAGACTGGAGTAGTGGGGCACCTGCAGGACAAATACACTGTTGTGGAGGAGGAGTAGGCACCTGACATGCAGAGCTCCTAAATCCCACAAGAGCAGAGCCCTGCTCCTATATAGCTGAGCAGGGCACCTGCCATGTGGCATTTCCCTCTCAGAGGTGCAAGCAGAAATAATTTCTCGCTGGTATGCTGCACTCATGGGAGGGACACAAAGTGGGGGTGGGGGGGAACCTCCCCATGTGACACCTTCCTGCCCCTAGCCTGGGGTCTCCATGCTCTCCCTGTCTCCTCCCCATGATCCACATCCATCCCACATTACCTTGTGGAAGATGGAGGGAGCTCTGTCCTCCTCCCACTGCACCAAAGACTTCTGCTGTACAGACCCCAGGCAGGAGGACTCAGGAGATGCAGATGCATGGAAGGGCTGGGGTGAGGGTGGGGGGCGGGCTCCTCCTGTGTCTTTCTAGTATGCTGTATCAGCTATAAATATCTTACTGGTGCAGCATACCAGACCATACCACCGTACTTGCACCGCTGTTCCCTCTGCATAGTTAGAAGTCCTGTATGGCAACCATTTGCTCTGGCAAGCCTTCGATTGATCACCCTCCAGATTTGGTAGCCCTGGTTGAATCCTCCACAGGCCAGGATCAGCACAGAGGCCCAGTCCCTTCGTTGCGGTTCTGAGTCTCCCTCCAGCTCCTTGATAGCACAGCTCCTATGGAGTCACCCTGCCAGAACCTTCCCTGCTCGCTAGCATTGCCAGGACTCCTCAGCCTACATCCCTACCACGGACAAGCCTTCTCTAGCACAGATGCTCTCAGCTGACAGGCTGACGTAGCTACTGGCTACCACATCCTTTCAACAGAACCCTCACTGATTGAGGTGGTGAGGGAAACTGTTGATCCAGACCTCACAGCTGGTCACCGGCCCCAGCACATCAAAATCCACATATGTGTGGGCCACAGATAGTGCTACCCAAAGCATTGACACCCGCACTGGCAAGGTACATGTAGACACATGTAGCCTGAGGTTTCCTTCTGATGCATGAAACCAAACCCAAGCAGTTCGCCAGTGATTTTAACACAGGGCTATTCTAATTACAGGGTAGCCATATGTTACAGAGCGGAAAGAATCCAACCCAGAGGGAAGCTAAAACAAGCTAACAAAACACACATCTTCCCTTTAAGTCAGCCTCAGAGAAGGAGCAGTGTGAACAGAAGATCATAAGGTCCTTACCTCAGAGCCCTGGTTCAGGGCTCCCAAAGTGAATCAGCAAAACAAAGGTCTGTGGCCTCGGCCAGGCTAGTCCCTGAGAGAAACCACAGCCCATAACAGCCTGCACAGCGTCTAGTCCAAGCTCGCTTCCTTTTCCTTGTTAAGTTGCCCAGCCACAGGGTATCCTTGATTGCTCGCAGGCTTGCTTCAGCTGTAAGTGCCTGACTTGTTCCTGGCTACACTGGCACTTTACAGCGCTGCAACTTTCGCGCTCAGGGGTTGAAAAAGCACCCCCCTGAGCGCTGCACGATACAGCACTGTAAAGCTTCAATGTAATCAGTGCTGCAGCACTGGGAGCGCGGCTCCCAGCGCTGCAAGCTACACCCGTAAGGGATGTGGTTTACGTGCAGCTCTCCCAGCGCTGGCGCTCCGACCACACTCACACTTCAAAGCGCTGCCGCGGCAGCACTTTGAAATTTCAAGTGTAGCCATACAAGGGATAGTCCCCTGTGCCCTACCCAGCAAGAGATACTTAAGATTTCAAAATCACTTCCTTCATAGCAGTGATCAAGCAAAACGTCAAGAGTCACAGGTTACCCCTTGAGCTCTAGCAGAGCTCTCCTTGTAGTCAGTGGGAACTGCCTGAATTTATTTTGGGAAGTATCTGACCCTTAGGGAGGTCTGAATGGAAACACCAAAGGAAAGGCCATAGCTAAGTAGACATTGATTATATATAATTTACAGAGCTGGAATGCAAAATGATTTTTTTAAAAATTGTACAGACTTAGGGCCAGATTTTCTAAGTCAGGCGTGCACCAATATTGGCACCATTTGTTAGCACATAATGAGCATCCATTCCCGTGAGGGATTTTTTTATATATTGAAGTATAAGGGCCTCCTTGTGCTCTCACCCCAGTGCAAAGCAGGAGTAACAGCACTAAAGTTGATGGAGTTACACTGGTGAATAATCGGAGCCAATGAGATCAGAATCAGTCTCTATGTGTCATTCAGTCCAAGTTTCACCTGAACAAAGTGTACATTTCCAAAAGGAGCCTATTGACAATTAACTACTAGGGCCAGATTTGGCACTCAGCTCCGGCTGTGCCACTCCGGTCACATCACTGACAGGTGGAAGAGTCAGGGCCAGTGCAACCATTTACGTGACCTTGGTGATCACCTAGAGTGCTAAGATTTGGGGGGGCGCCATTTTCTTCAGCAGTGACCTTGGCGGCCAGATCATCGGCCGCCCCGGTCGCCGCCAGCATTTAGGCGGAGGGAGCTGGGGCAGGGGAGCGCGGGGAGGGCCGTCTGCAGCAAGTAAGGGGGGGAGCGTGCTCGGCGGGGGGCGTGCTCAGGGTCCTCGTGCACAGAGCAGGGGTGAGCTGGGGCGGGGGGGTGCCTCAGGGCGGAGGGGGGGAGCTGCCGCAAGGGGGGCACCTCAGGGTGGAGAGGGGGAGCTGCCAAGGGCGGGGAGGGCTCAGGGCAGGGGTGCGGGGGGGGCGCAAGGTGTAAGTTTCACGTAGGGCACGAAACATCCTTGCATCAACCCTGGGAAGAGTATGAGTGAGAGCAGAAGTTAGCCTAGAGGCTGCTATTTTTTCTAGACTCTCTAAATGTGTTAAGATTATTTTAAAGAAATTGTTCAATCCCTTCCAGTGCGAAACTGAAGACGAGCCAGCAAATCTGTTTAGATCCCCAGGCCAAATGGGTGAAGATGATCATTAACAGGATTTTACGCAGGTAGCTGTCAAAATGATCTTGTTACTGGAATTATTCTGCCAAAGGGCAGGTTGTCACAGATCTTCTGAAGAGAAATAATCCCCATATTCCTTCCAGTGTAAATGCTTCTGTGATCTTCAGTGCTCATTGTCTGAAGGCCCATTTGAGCAATACAATGCCAGGAATCTAGAAAGCTGGGGATTAGCAGAAGTCTTTGAATACAGCAGAAACAGGGCACATCCATAAATCTTAAAATTATCCCAGCGATATGCAGCATGTTAGCAATGTACATGGGTAAGCCAGTGCCCTTCTGGTTAGTGTTCTGCTGTGCCATGGGAGAGACCTAGTCTGAAGGCTTGGGCGCTGGTCTCTCCTAAATTAATAGGAGCTGATGCACCACAAAGGGAGAGCCTCGCATTCCTCTGCTGTTTATTGTCTGGACTGCCTCAGAGACTTGGCCAAAAAAGGGTCACTAGGACAAGGCTTTACTTGTGTGTGGGTGTGAATAACAGGCATGAGAGCTAATTAATACATCTGGTTGTGCAAGCTGTATTTAGAATTGTTTCTGACAACTTCTCATTCGCACAAACAAAAATGTACGCAAGTTCTGCCAAGCAGTCAGTAGGAACCAGAAGACAATATTTCCTCCACATAATCAAAATCTGTTTGCTAGCCATGGCATTTTGGCGGTATTAAAGTACTGCAGAAAGGGATCTGGGGGTCATATTGAACCCCAAGCTAGATATGAATCAGCAGTGTAACACTGTTGCAAAAAAAAAAATGAACATAATTCTGGGATGTATTAGCAGGAGTGTTGTAAGCAAGACACGAGAAGTAATTCTTCCGCTCTACTCTGTGCTGATTAGGCCTCAGCTGGAGTATTGTGTCCAGTTCTGGGTGCCACATTTCAGGAAGGATGTGAATAAATTGGAGAAAATCCAGAGAAGAGCAACAAAAATAATTAAAGGTCTAGAAAACCTGACCTATGAGGGAAGATTGAAAGAATAGGGCTTGTTTAGTCTGGAGAAGAGAAGACTGAGAAGGAACATAACAGTTTTCAAGTACATAAAAGGTTGTTACAAGGAGGAGGGAGAAAAAATGTTGTTCTTAACCTCTGAGGATAGAACAAGCAATGGGCTCAAACTGCAGCAAGTTTAGTTTGGACTTTAGGAAAAACTTCCTAACTGTCAGGGTAGTTAAGCACTGGAATAAATTGCCTAGGGAGGTTGTGGAATCTCCATCATTGGAGGTTTTTAAGAGCAGGGTTAGACAAACACCTGGCAGGGATCGTCTGGACTCTAGATCAGGGGTAGACAACCTATGGCACGTGTACTGAAGGTGGCACACGAGCTGATTTTCAGGGGCACTCACGCTGTCTGGGTCCTGGTCACCGATCCAGGGGACTCTGCATTTTAATTTAATTTTAAATGAAGCTTCTTAAACATTTTAAAAACCTTATTTACTTTACATACAACAATAGTTTAGTTCCATATTATAGACTTCTAGAAAGAAATCTTCTAAAAATGTTAAAATGTATTACTGGCCCAGGAAACCTTAAATTAGAACGAATAAATGAAGACTCGGCGCAGAACTTCTGGAAGGTTGCCAACCCCTGGTCTAGATAATACTTAGTCCTGCCATGAGTGCAGGGGAGTGGGACTGGACTAGATGACCTCTCGAGGTCCCTTCCAGTCCTATGATTCTATGCTCTCTCTGTATTGTATATGTTGTGATTTGTTGTAATGTTTGCATTACAGCTCATCTGGCAGGCCGCACAAATAGGAAAAGCAGAGATAACACCTATAACCCCTTGCGGAATTCTCAGCCATGATGTATCTCCAAGGGCCAGGCTGTTCATCGTTTGTTTTACTCTTTCATTCTCTGTCCACACTGACGCATCCCATATACAGACTGTTAGTTTGAGAAAGGAAGCTACCGGAGTAAATATACCGTCACACTACCAGGAGACCTGTGAGTTTTATGGCATGATCATGCTGCACTCTTTTCTGTGGAGGCATTTGGAGCTGAATCCTGGGCTCAGCACAGTCAACAGAAAACACTTTCCTTGATTTCAAAGGGTCAAGGATTTGGCTCTTATTGAATTGGCCTTTAGAGCAACGCCATCTGTGAGTCTCTCGTTGAAAAGCTGGGCAGTGTCACATTTATTCGTGCAAGAAGGCTGTGATAATCACAGAAAAAAGAATGAAGCAAAAGTATATGTTGGAGTGCCCCAGAATGCAAAAAAAGAGTTTGCGTATATTGATACAATCCTGTTAATAGCAAGAAGTAATGTCACTGATGATTGTTAAACAATTGCACTATTTAGAATGTCTTCAGTATTTTAAATGCTGAACTCTTGATTTTATACACGTTATCTTTATCACTAGCCATAAAACTGCATGCCAAAAAAAAGAAGAGTAATTCTATTTTTATCATGACATGTCTCTGTCATTTTCGTGTGGTGTGCTGTCACACTTTAACATGTCAACCAGGGGGAAGATGGTTTTTATACTTCCCCCACCCCCCTTTTATTTCTGAAAGTTAGTATTAGTGGTTGTTACAATCATTCTATAAAATATTATATCTTTGTTAAAATGATAAAACATGCTCATAATTTGGCAAGTTGCATCCATGGTGTTCTGAGCACTTATTCATGGGCTAACTGGAGCTGAAAACTGAAGATGAGTGTCTGGTTGTCTGGCCTGCATCAGAGACTTGGCCAAAAAAGGGTCACTAGGACAACGCTTCACTTGTGTGTGTGTGTGTGTGTGTGTGTGTGTGTGTGTGTGTGTGTGTGTGTGTGTGTGTGTGTGTGTGTGTGTGTGTGTGTGACTTTGTATGCAATACTCAGAATTGCTCTGCCTGTTTTTCAAGGGAAGTAAACTTGGCTACGATTTTTTTAGCAATAAAAAATATTTTGCTAAAATCAATTTCAATTGCATCTGGAATCAATAGAGATTTGGTATGATTTCCTTCTTTTTCAAAAGGGCATCAAAGTCACCAGATTCCTTTTCTGATGCCATCCACGTTTCTGGTTTGAATTCAGTCCAATCCCCGGCTATCTCCGTCAAAGATAACCACAACATTGTGAGAATTATGGATAGAAAACCAACATCACACGCATACAAACAACAATCATATAGGAGAGACTACTTCACAGCGGCTGGAATAAGATATATATCCATTTTGAATGTGCCACAGGTGTCATTACCTGGGTTCTTATGTCGCATATGGGGAAATGTAAACCCTGCTACATGATTACCTGACAAGTTTTAAAAAAAAAGTGAATTTTCTATAAAATCTTTGTTAGATAATCATGTGATGATGGACTTTATTTTGGGATTGCTTGAAGTGTTTTTCTTATTAAACTAGTCCCAGGCAGCCACTAGAAAGACTGTGTGAAATTCTTAAGGGGCCCTGAAGAGCGGAAAGAGAGGCAGAGAGTTGCAGAGCCATTCCTGGCCATGAGGGGCGCTCAGGAGGTAGCTGCCCTGTTACGCGCCTTGACAATGCACAGTTCACTAACAGATTGTCCTTAAAACTCCCCATTAGGAAACAGCTTTCTGTGATCCACTCTAAATTTAAAAATCCAAATGTAATTGAGAACATTATGGAAAAAATCATGTAGCATAACCAAAGTCTCATCATCTCATCCCTTTCCACCTCTTCCCCAAGAAGGTGAGAACTTTCTCTGGTATTTGCTCAATATACTCTAGGATTGATTTATTTTGAAGTGAATAGCTTTAAACTAAGGGCTTGATTTGCCCTCTGGTGGGCAAATGGATATCACCATAGATTAGATTAGGGATTATTCTGGGTTTGAAAAGCAAGCCGTAACTTCCATCCCAAATTGTTGCTTTGCCAGAATACTGCCATCCTCCAAAAGTGGTGCATTAGATAAAATACAGGAGAAAACACCTGTGCTCAAACATAATTAGTATGACCCAAGGCTTTTAGCAAAAGGGGAAGATTTTAGTCCACTGCATAAACCTGCTTAAAATTACTTCAACAAATCTGTAGTCACCTAGGAACTTTGTCGCTGTCACTATGCAGCCACTCTGGTCACTCAGAACTTCTTGGGAAGAGACAGAGAATCCAGGTCTTTTTGCTCTAAAAGTCCACACTTCTATCATTGTAGAGAAAGGACAGCAACTGTTAGTAGTGTAGGATCTATGACACACAGTTGAGCAGTTATGACTCCATCCAGTTGAGGGATGGATTGTATATGTAGTTATTTTATATATGCCAGATATTATTTAAAAAACTCATATCCTAAGAAGCACATTAGACTTAAATTGTGCCAGAAGGACCTGATCCATGCAGCACTGTTATCCTAAACCTTCCCCTTCTCACTGCATGCCCAATCCAATCCATGAAGCTCTGTGTCATATTTTTTCATATGAAATTCAATTATTTTTATATTGTCTCCAAATGTTGAATGTATTGCATATTTTGGCATTGAAAGTGCATTAACCACACCACAGAAGTTGCTGGGAAAAAGCTGGAGGTTTTGATATCTGGAGCTTTTGGGACCCAGGAAGGTGGAGGTTGCAGCTTTGCTAATTGGTATCCAGGTGGCAGTTTAGGCTTTTGGAATTGGGAGCAGAGGAACTGAAATTGGGACGGAGGAAGTGGAAATTTCACATTTATGGGCAGGAGAGCTAGAATTCCCCACCCCAGCAATCTTTGATAGTACTAGCAAGAATGGAAGGCCACTGGCTTGGCGTTTCTGCTGAAATGATAGGACTGATGTAATTAAAGAAGACATTTAGATTGTCATCATTAGGCCTCAGTGTTAACACCCCCATTGAAGTGAACAGGAGTGTTCACACCTCCTTGAGAGCTATTTTGTGATTGACTGAGGATTCAGACACACTTTGAGGGTTATTTTCATAACCAAATGAGTTAGAGACTTTTTTAAAAATAAAAGCTTAGATTCTGGAACAAAGTTACGCAGCATGTTTTTTGAAAATCTACAACTATGGGATTGTTTGCATGGCTACATAATTGCATTGCACATGGGCTGGGATATAAGAGAGAACAGCTGTTCTTCAGACAATAAGTAATCTAAGCCTGACACAGCTTACTGATATAAGTGAAAAAGTTGTTCACTTTATTTTTATGGTACACACTTTTCCATTCTGTTGCAAGGGTTGCAACATTCTTGTGTGATGTGGTTGACCTCTTGGTGCACTGAAACAAATATCAGGCTCTGGCTGCAACAAGTCAGCTAATCTGGATAAGGCTTCAGCAGAAAAACTGTAACATGACAAGCCTCTCATTATCATATGTGCTGGAACCAGGGGTGCTGCCATACCCTCTGGTTTGAAGTAGTAATAACAGCCCAAAAATACATGACTTCCACCTTCAGCACCCCCCATTACAAAAATTGTTCCAGCACTACTGCTCATTTTACTCATGTGTATTCCACAAAAAGGACACAGCTCTAGATGCCTTTTTAGCTTGCAAGAGGATATGAGAAATGTAGGACAAATTTATTATTCCTTGGGCATGCATACCAGGATAGTGTCCAAAAAGTCCTCAGCCAATGAAATTTCAGAGATTTATTCCTCATAGATATCCCAATCCAGCAAAACGCTTATCTAGTTAACTTTAAGTAAGTCCCACCGAAGTCAAAAGTTAAACAGTGGTTTAGTGCTTTCTTACATCGGGGTATTAACACCAATCACAGTTGCTCTGCTACTCTATGTTCTACCCATAATGAAAGAGTAGGAAAGGAAACTTCTTTCTGGATAGAGAGCCAGAATTAAGTACCTGAAAGGCCAATAATGCAGAGACTTATGTAAAAAACCACAGGTACTTGTGACACTTATTTGCCAAAAGTAGAAATACGGTGAGCCGATCTACAGCCAGATCTGCGGAATCAAAAGGTGCAGAATAACATGCCTCCTGCCTCTAGAGTGCCTACTAGTGTGAGTTATGAAACTCAAATCCTATTTGATTATTCTCCAATACCGGTATCCTGCGTTGGCCCTCCATCCTCAGCAACTCAATCAGTGAGCACAACATCAGCCTTCTTTTCCCTTGATGTCAAGAAATCCAGTCAGAGATTTTATTTCCTGTGGAGGAACATGTCTGCCATGAGGTTGGGGATGCGCAAGCTGGGATTGTATTTCCCAACTACCGGGGCTAGGCCACCCCTTGGTGCCTGGCCATTAAAAATAAACAAACAAACAAACATAAAGAAAGTGCAAGTCACAAAATCTATATCCACAAAGAGAGAGAAAAAACGAGACTTTGCATTTTGAGACTAAGCTATACGATGCTGTTCCGTTACAGCGATTTCCAGCAGAGGGCTCTAATGGGTTATACGCAAAATATGCGGAAATAGATACAAGGGGGCAAGAAACAGAGTGTTTAAGGCAGTAATAGTCAGACCTCAGTGGTTCAGGAGCCAAACTGGTGATCAACATTATCCAAAAGAACCACAGTAGTGTGAATTCACAGTTTCATTTACTTTACAGTGCTAGATATTCATGTTTAAACAGTGTCCCAGGGGAAATATTTAGTTTTATATTTTAGTTGTTTTTATATATATATATATATATATATAAACAGCACAATGTTATTCTCACAGCACCATGGCTGACCAAGTATTATTATTTTATCAGCTATGATTGGTTAATAACAGAGTAAACACATCCTGATTGGTTAATAACGAAGAGTGGTTAATAATTAAATCACACTGTTTCATATCAGTGGCTGCAGACGGCAGAGCAGAGGCACAGAGCCGTGAAATGACTTGATCAAAAACCCCCAGCTTGTCAATGGCAGAGCCAGTAGAAGAGCCCAGATGACCTGAGTCCCTTTCTGTGCCCTATCCACTGGATTATGCTGCTGGTTGGTAGAAGCTGTTTACTTCAAAGAGGCCACCTCTTAGCCAATGGTCATCTCCAGTGCATCACCAGGGAGAAAAAAATCCATTCCCAGGCATAGGCGTGGGAGCTAGGGGTGTCGGGGATGCTGCAGTACACCCAGTTTTACATGGCGCTTCATTATTTCCCCAGTAACTTCATTCTCTTTAGGCTTAGTGCATTGCACACACATCCATTCTTGCCACAAGCTTCCTGTGTACCACCCTCCCATCCCCTCTATTTCAGGGATTCCCTGCACCCCACACTTCATACCAGGGGTTGTGTGTGCCCTGTATTTTCCTCCCACTCCAGGCCAGAGGCTCTCTGGCCCCCAATCCCTCTCACACATGGTACCAAGGGCTCTGTGTATTCCCCATTACCTCCATACACACACCATGCCAGGGGCTCTGTGCATCCCCCGCATCTTCTCTTTACCCTTTTTCCTCCCTGTGGAATAAATGGACCTATCTGAATTAGGCCTAATGCATAAACTTAACTGCTTTTACTTGTTTTGTAAACTCTGAATTTTCTTTACCTCAAAGGTTCATATGCATAGAGCTTAAGACAACCTTTTTGCTTAGGGAATCACCTCACTCCGACAGGCTAAGCAAAAGACAAGGTAACACCCTGTTCAGTAACTGAGGTTCTTCAAGACGTGTGTCCCTGTGGGTGCTTCACTTCAACAGAGTCTGGGACCCTCCCTTCTCACAGGGCCTTAGAGCCCAGGCTTCAGCCCGAGCCCGAATGCCTACACAGCAATTAGACAGCCCCATAGCCTGAGCCCCACAAGCCCAAGTCAGCTCGGGCCAGCGCCACAGGTTGTCAGTTGCAGTGTAGACATACCCTATGGGGCCAGAAAGGGGGCTGGAGAAAGCAGGAAGAAGTCTGGGGAAGCAGCAAGGGGTCTGAGGGAGCCACCCTTGGCTGATTACTACAGTGTCCCTGACTGGAACCCAGAGTAGAGAGAGGGCCTGAGTTCCCTTACTGGCCACTGAGCAAAGTGGGGTGAACCCCCCTTGATATAAGATGTAAGGACGACTGGAGTCCCTGAGGGAAGGCTTGCCAGGATCATCGGGACCAGAGTCAGGAGCTGAAGACCTAACACAAGATGACTGAACTATTTGTGGGATCTGAAGGTGCCTTGGCTGTAGGGCTGAGTTAGCAGGCCAAGTTGACCCCTGCAAGACCGGAGCAGGTAGCAGCAGGGGGAGAGCCTGCCATGCCCAGCCATGAGGGGAGGAGCAGGCCAGTGAGTCTCATGTCTACCCCAACATTCCATTATCGTGTTACATCCAGATAGACTGGAGTTGCCAACCCCCCAGGATTGCCCTGGAGTCTCCAGGAATTAAAGGTTAATTTTTAATTAAAGATTATATCATGTGATGAAAACTCCAGGAATACGTCCAGCCAAAACTGGCAACCCTAAAATGGACAGACGGAGAAATGCCATTGTGTTATGTGTTGGGTTTTGCTTGGCCATCTAAAACTTCTATAATAATCACCATATGTACAGACTGACTACTATGTGCAAAAAGGACATTGTACTAGCTAGGTAAGGAAACTAATGCAGTTTCAACAGCCCCAAGCTGCTGTTAATATAAACTTGCATTTTAGATTGACTGGACCGAGGAGAGGGATAGCTTAGTGGTTTGAGCATTGGCCTGCTAGACCCAAGGTTAAGTATCAGAGGGGTAGTCATGTTAGTCTGGACCTGTAAAAGCAGCAAAGAATCCTGTGGCACCTTATAGACTTACAGACGTTTTGGAGCATGAGCTCTCGTGGGTGAATACCCACTTCGTCAGATGCATGCAGTGGAAATTTCCAGGGGCAGGTATATATATACAAGCAAGAAGCAAGCTAGAGATAACAAGGTCAGTTCAATCAGGGAGGATGAGGCCCTGTTCTAGCAGTTGAGCTGTGAAAACCAAGGGAGGAGAAACTGGTTCTGTAGTTGGCAAGCCATTCACAGTCTTTGTTTAATCCTGAGCGGATGGTGTCAAATTTGCAGATGAACTGAAGCTCAGCAATTTCTCTTTGAAGTCTGGTCCTGAAGTTTTTTTGCTGCAGGATGGCCACCTTAAGGTCTGCTATAGTGTGGCCAGGAAGGTTGAAGTGTTCTCCTACAGGTTTTTGTATATTGCCATTCCTAATATCTGTTTTGTGTCCATTTATCCTTTTCCGTAGCGACTGTCCAGTTTGGCCGATGTACATAGCAGAGGGGCATTGCTGGCATATGATGGCGTATATTACATTGGTGGAGGTGCAGGTGAATGAACCAGTGGTGGTGTGGCTGATCTGGTTAGGTCCTGTGATGGTGTCGCTGGTGTAGATATGTGGGCAGAGTTAGCATTGAGGTTTGTTGCATGGATCGGTTCCTGAGCAAGAGTTACTATGGTGCGGTGTGCAGTTACTGGTGAGAATATGTTTCAGGTTGGCAGGTTGTCTGTGGGCGAGGACTGGCCTGCCACCCAAGGCCTGTGAAAGTGTGGGATCATTGTCCAGGATGGGTTGTAGATCCCTGATGATGCGTTGGAGAGGTTTTAGCTGGGGACTGTATGTGATGGCCAGTGGAGTCCTGTTGGTTTCTTTCTTGGGTTTGTCTTGCAGTAGGAGGCTTCTGGGTACACGACTGGCTCTGTTGATCTGTTTCCTTATTTCCTCGTGCGGGTATTGTAGTTTTGAGAATGCTTGGTGGAGATTTTGTAGGTGTTGGTCTCTGTCTGAGGAGTTAGAGCAGATGCGGTTGTACCTCAGTGCTTGGCTGTAGACAATGGATCGTGTGATGTGCCCGGGATAGAAGCTGGAGGCATGAAGGTAGGCATAGTGGTTGGTAGGTTTTTGGTATATGGTGGTGTTAATGTGACCATCACTTATTTGCACCGTGGTGTCTAGGAAGTGGACCTCCTGTGTAGATTGGTCCAGGCTGAGGTTAATGGTGGGGTGGAAGCTGATGAAATCGTGGTGGAATTTTTCCAGAGTCTCCTTCCCATGGGTCCAGATGATGAAGATGTCATCAATGTAGCGTAGGTAGAGAAGGGGTGTGAGTGGACGATAGATGAGGAAGCGTTGTTCCAGGTCGGCCATAAAAATATTGGCACATTGTGGGGCCATGCGGCTGCCCATAGCAGTGCCACTGATCTGGAGATATATATTGTCATCAAATTTGAAATAGTTGTGTGTGAGGATAAAGGCACAGAACTCAGCAGCCAGTTGTGCTGTGGCATCATCAGGGATACTGTTCTGACAGCTTATTCCATCTGTGTGTGGGATGTTTGTGTAGAGAGCCTCTACATCCATGGTGGCTAGGATGGTGTTTTCTGGAAGGTCACCAATGCATTGTAGTTTCCTCAGGAAATCAGTGGTGTCACGGAGATAGCTGGGAGTACTGGTGGCATAGGGTCTGAGCAGAGAGTCCACATATCCGGACAGTCCTTCAGTGAGAGTGCCAATGCCCGAGATGATGGGGCGTCCAGGATTTCCGGGTTTGTGGATCTTGGGTAGTAGATAGAATAATCCTGGTCAGGGCTCTGAGGGTATGTTGATTTGTTCCGGTGTTAGTGTAGGGGGTGTCCTGAGTAGATGGTGCAGTTTGTTTGTGTATTCCTCAGTGGGATCTGAGGGAAGTGGCCTGTAGAATTTGGTATTGGAATACACAGATGGAATACAAGCTGTCAGGAACAGTATCCCTGATGATGCCACAGCACAACTGGCTGCTGAGCTCTCTGCCTTTATCCTCACACACAACTATTTCAAATTTGATGACAATATATATCTCCAGATCAGTGGCACTGCTATGGGCAGCCGCATGGCCCCACAATGTGCCAATATTTTTATGGCCAACCTGGAACAACGCTTCCTCAGCTATCGTCCCCTCACGCCCCTTCTCTACCTACGCTACATTGATGACATCTTCATCATCTGGACCCATGGGAAGGAGACTCTGGAAAAATTCCACCACGATTTCATCAGCTTCCACCCACCATCAACCTCAGCCTGGACAAATCTATACGGGAGGTCCACTTCCTAGACACCATGGTGCAAATAAGTGATGGTCACATTAACACCACCCTATACCGAAAACCTACCGACCGCTATGCCTACCTTTGTGCCTCCAGCTTCCATCCTGGGCACATCACACGATCCATTGTCTACAGCCAAGCACTGAGGTACAACCGCATCTGCTCTAACCCCTCAGACAGAGACCAACACCTACAAAATCTCCACCAAGCATTCTCAAAACTACAATATCTGCACGAGGAAATAAGAAAACAGATCAACAGAAGCATACGTGTACCCAGGAGCCTCCTACTGCAAGACAAACCCAAGAAAGAAACCAACAGGACTCCACTGGCCATCACATACAGTCCCCAGCTAAAACCTCTCCAACGCATCATCAGGGATCTACAACCCATCCTGGACAATGATCCCACACTTTCACAGGCCTCGGGTGGCAGGCTAGTCCTTGCCCACAGACAACCTGCCAACCTGAAACATATTCTCACCAGTAACTGCACACCGCACCATAGTAACTCTTGCTCAGGAACCAATCCATGCAACAAACCTCAATGCTAACTCTGCCCACATATCTACACCAGCGACACCACCACAGGACCTAACCAGATCAGCCACACCACCACCGGTTCATTCACCTGCTCCTCCACCAATGTAATATATGCCATCATATGCCAGCAATGCCCCTCTGCTATGTACATCGGCCAAACTGGACAGTCGCTACGGAAAAGGATAAATGGACACAAAACAGATATTAGGAATGGCAATATACAAAAACCTGTAGGAGAACACTTCAACCTCCCTGGCCACACTATAGCAGACCTTAAGGTGGCCATCTTGCAGCAAAAAAACTTCAGGACCAGACTTCAAAGTGAAATTGCTGAGCTTCAGTTCATCTGCAAATTTGACACCATCCGCTCAGGATTAAACAAAGACTGTGAATGGCTTGCCAACTACAGAACCAGTTTCTCCTCTCTTGGTTTTCACACTTCAACTGCTAGAACAGGGCCTCATCCTCCCTGATTGAACTGACCTTGTTATCTCTAGCTTGCTTCTTGCTTGTATATATATACCTGCTCCTGGAAATTTCCACTACATGCATCTGATGAAGTGGGTATTCACCCACGAGAGCTCATGCTTCAAAATGTCTGTTAGTCTATAAGGTGCCACAGGGATCTAGACCCAGGGTTGTGAGCTCAATCCTTGAGGGGGCCATTTAGGGAACTGGGGTAAAAATCTGTCTGGGGATTGATCCTGCTTTGAGCAGCAGTTAGACTAGATGACCTCCTGAGGTCTCTTCCAACTCTGATATTCTGTGCTGTTAGACTCCATATATTTACAGCACTGTATTTTCAGATGTATTTTACACTTCTCCTATGACACAACTCTGGTGTGGAAATGGGGAGTGTGCTGCAGCCGTGACTTATGTCCTGGATTTCTTCATACGTATATTTCATGTGTATTGCAAAGTCTTGCCATTGGAGATGGGCCTAATTTCACTGTCATTGAACATGGTCAGAAGCCTTTTCCCGTCAAACTGACAACCTGCATAACTTCCTCCAGGTCAGGATTTCTGGGAGTGCAATTGTAACACCCGCTCACACTACTTTTGGAGTCATTGGGCCTGATTCTCAGCTATACAAAGGCACTTTTAAACTGCTGTGACATTTATACCCCGTTGGAGGCCCCTGTTTTGCAGCGGGCGTCATGGAGAGGGGCCTCAGTGTAATAAGGCCTTTCGCGTGAGTGAAGCTGGCGGGGTTAAATGGTGGTTTGACTCAGTAGTATTGACCCAAACACTGACCCCCTGTCACTGGCCCTAGGATAGGCAACACATGGTACTTGCATTTACATCTATGGCAGTTCAACACACCAAAGGGGTCAGTATGTGGCTCTTCTCTAGCTCACACAGAGGTCCCTGCAATCCTTCTCCAGCACTCTGCTGCTTTCTCTGCTACCACTCCCTGTGTTTGGAATAACTTAGCATCTGTTAAGCCATATGCAGCAATATATTCAACATGCTTTAAGTAGGGGTGGATACATATTCCAGTATTAAGATGTGTTTGAGAGGTGCAGGACAGTATAATGCAGTGGTTTTCAAACCGTGGGTTGCAACCCAGTACTGGGTCACGGCATGTCAGGCACTGGGTTGCCTTGCTCCAGTCAGCACCACCGACTGGGCTGTTAAAGTCCCATCAGGGGTGCTTCCCGGCTAAGGCAGGCTTGTCCCCTATCTGCTCCAGCACTGCACTGTGCCCTCGAAGCGGCCAGCAGCAGGTCCAGCTCCTAGACAGAGGAGCCATGGGGTTCCACATGCTGCCCCTGCCCCGAGCACCAGCTCCAGACTCCCCTTGGCTGGTTCCTGGCCAATGGGAGCTGGGGGGGCGGTACCTGTGGGAAAGAGCCATGTGGAGCTGCTTCCGCTCCTCCGCCTAGGAGCTGGACCTGCTGCTGGCTGCTTCCGGGGCGCAGCACAGTCTGCGGTGCCAGGACAGGCAGGAAGCCTGCCTTAGCACCCCCGCGGCGCCGCTGTCAGGGAGCCACCCAAGGTAAGCTCCTGCCCCAGCCCTGAGCACCCCCTAACCCGGAGTCCCTTCCTGCACCCCAAACCCCTCATCTCCAGTATCAGCCCAGAGCCTGCACCCCCAGCCCAGAGGCCTAACCCCCTCCTGCACCCCAACCCCATCCCAGCCCAGAGCCCCTTCCCACACCCTGAACCCCTAATTCCAAGCCTCACCCCACAGACCTCACCCCCACACCCCAGCCTTGAGTGCCTCCCACACCCCAAATCCCTCATTCTCAGCTCCACTGGGTCATGGGCATCAACAATTTTCTTCAATTGGGTTGCCAGAAGTTTGAAAACCACTCATCTAATGGACAGTCTGACAGCCCATAACTATGAGATCTTGTCTTTGCCCCTGTCTTGCTGTGCGGTCTTGAGCAAATTGCTCAACCTTGTTTGTGCCTGATCTGTCTCAGCTGTGAGATGGTAAACAGTATATTTCTCAAGGGGATTGTGAAGGTCACTGCTTGGTTTGTTTGTTTTTTTTTTTTACCATATTTTGAAGATAAAACATTAGGTGAATATATTATTATTCTATTGATCTTACATTTTATACTGCTGCCCATCTGCATGAGATCTGAACACCTATCACGTAAAACCAGCAACAAAGTCCCGAATGGACTTCACAGAGTGTCTGGAAGGTTTCCCCTTTGGGAAGTATTATTATTTTATTTATTAATATTAAAGATACCAGTGTCCTAAGACTGGTAGTGTGAATGCTGGGCCACTGAGTAGCAAATACCGTTCTTTAAAATGGCTATTAATGATGTAAGAACTGGAACAGTCTATAGATGTAGTCTGATATAATACAGTCATTCAGATCCTCAGCCAGTGTACACTGCCGTGACCCCACCATGAAGCTAGGCTGCTTTAGCGCAGTGGTTTTCAAACTGTGGATCGTGATCCAGTACTGGGTCACAGCATGCCAGCCACTAGGTTGTGGCAGCTCTGGTCAGCACCACAAATTGGGCCATTAAAAGTCCCATCGGGGGTGCTGCCCGGCTAAGACAGGCTAGTCCCTACCTGTTCCGACACCGCGCTGCACCCCAGAAGTGGCCAGCAGCAGGTCCGGCTCCTAGGCAGCAGGGCCATGGGGCTCTACACTCTGCCCTTTCCCAGAGCACCGGCTCCTGGAAAATGGGAGCTGGGGGGTGTTGCCTGGGGGCAACAGCCACATGGAGCCGGTTGTGTGCCTCTTCCTAGGAGCTGGACCTGCTGCTGGCCACTTCCAGGGTGCAGCACAGTCTGCAGTGCCAAGACAGGCAGGAAGCCCACCTTAGGACCCCCGCTGTGCCGCTGACCGGGAGCCGTCCAAGGTAAGCCTGTGCCCCAATCCATTGTCCCAGCCCTCATACCCCCCAAACCCGGAGCCCCTTCCTGCATCCCAACCTCTCATCCCTGGACCTACCCCAGAGACTGCACCGCCAGCCCAGAGCCCTGACGCTTTTCCGCACCCCAACCCTCTGCCCCAGCCCTGAGCCCCCTCTCACACTCTGAATCCCTCATTCCCAGCCCCACTCCACATCCCTCACCCCCACATCCCAGCCCTGAGCCCCTCCCACACCCCAAATCCCTCATCCCCAGCTCCATTGGGTTGCGAGCATCAACAATTTTCTTCAGCTGGGTCTCCAAAAAAAGTTTGAAAACCACTCATCTAATGGACAGTCTGACAGCCCATAACTATGAGATCTTGTCTTTGCCCCTGTCTTGCTGTGAGGTCTTGAGCAAATTGCTCAACTTTCTTTGTGCCTGATCTGTCTCAGCTGTGAGATGGGAAAACAGTATATTTCTCAGGGGTGTTGTGAAGGTCAATTCGTGTTTGTTTTTTACCATGTTTTGAACATATAAACATTAGGTGAATATATTATTACTCTATTGATCTTACATTTTATACTGCTGCCCATCCGCATGGGATCTGAACACCTATCACGTAAAACCAGCAACAAAGTCCTGAGTGGACTTCACAGAGTGTCTGGAACGTTTCCCCTTTGGGAAGTATTATTATTGCATTTATTAATATTAAAGATACCAGGCGGGTGACCAGACAGCAAAGGTGAAAAATCGGGATGGGGGTGGGAGGTAGGGTGACCAGCTCGCAAGAGTGAACTATCAGGACACAATGGGCAAGTGGGGAGAAGAGCCACAGGTGCACAGCCCCAACCGGGCAGTGAGAGGGGGCGCACAGCCCTAGGGAGCTGCAAGAGGGGTGTACAGGCCCTGCTGCAGCCCGCCCCACAGGGCAAGGACTCAAGGACTCCAGCCTCCAGCAGAAGCCACGGGGCCTGGGGCACAGGGCTTCAGCTCCAGCCCCCAGCTGAAGCCACAGGACCGGGGCACAGGATCCTGGTTGCAAAGTCAGACCCAGACCCAGCTGCAGAGCAGGGGAGCAAAGGGTTGCAGTTCAAACCCTGGCTCCAGCCACAGTCACAGAGGGGAGGCCCACAGTCCTGCCTGCAGCTGTCAGTGGCTGAAGCAAACCAAGTCACAGAGGTCTGGAATCAGTGAGGGTCACAGCCCCCCTGACTGAATTACAGACTTAGCTGAAATCCATATTTAAACACACAGATTTATTTGTACACTAAACAAACAGGGGTAAAGAGCAGAGTTTTTTATTCAGGTAATAAATCAACTTCCCATTTTGCAGACCTCTCAGACATGCCAGAAGTCTAGTACTTCTTGGATGACTTTGCCATAGTCAGGAACTTGCTTCTGGGCAATCAGAGAGATGTAGAAGTCCTTGCAACTCATCAGTAAATTCATTTTGACAAGGGTTTCACTCCGCACCAAGTCTATGCTGCTTCGATTCCGGACTTCAATCCATGCACCTTTCATGATTGAAAATACACGCTCTGAGTATGCATTGCTTATGGGTATACTGAGCATGTATGACACCAGCTTTGCCATGTTCAGGAATTCAGAGCTACTGTCCTTGTTCCTCAGCACTTGAGACCAGAGTTTCCCAACTGAGTAGTTTCCAGGCTCCAACTTGGAGTCGATGTCTTCGATGACACAGTACTCATCATAGAGCTGATCAAGATCCCCTGTTTTCTGGAGGTTTACAGCTGTCATGGCCACAGACAGATCCCTGTATTCGAATGCCCTATTAACTTTGACGTGCAAGCACTGGGTATTGAACAAGTAGCCATTTGTTGAAAAATCAAACCATTTCTCCAAATATAGGGTCGGCACATCATAAACTTTCATTAAATCTTTCTGGAGACATGCAGCAGTGACAGGCAGCATCTCAGTGAATGCATTTTCAACTCCGGAGCCAAAGAATTTGTCATTCTTCGGTTGCTGAAGTTTAATTCTCAACGTATGCATTTTGGCATACAGTTCACATGCTGTCATACTCTCATTTTCCAAACAGAACATGGTATCATTGAAGATTTTCAGGACATTCTGGAGGAAAAACAGATGAACCTCAACTTTGCTAGGCCCCTCACCTCATTTACTGTTTTCCATGTCTGAGAACAGCATCCATAGAAATTTTGGGCACTTCTCACTGCCCAGAGAAACAAAGTAGCACTTAACAGCCTGCCACGTATTTACAAGCGTGTTTACAGCTGGGAAAAGACTCAACCAGCATGTCGGAACATGGCGCAGTAAAGTGGAATACACCATATCCACAAAGTCAAACATATCCTTCAATAATGCTACTCTCTTAGCAGAACTGCTGAAACGACTGAACGTCTTAATCATCAGAGTCTCAATGTCAACTTATAGGGTATTGCTACCACGTTTCACGGCATTGTGCACAACATGGGCAGGGCAGTTTGCAGGCCAGATATTTTCGTTGTTTTTTTTTAATTCTGGTACACTGATTGTTGCTTTCCGTAATTCACGTTTGCATTATCAGCACAGTAGAAAGACACTTTGTTTAGGTCTAGTTTGTGTGTTGCAGTTTTTCAAGTAATGAGTTGCTTATTGCCTCTGCAGTCTCTTCACACTGGTGAGCAGTCCGTCCCGACTGATGTGCGGTCGGGACGCGGCACACATGGGGGAAAATCGGGACAGTCCCAATATCAGGACAGTCCCACTAATATCGGGATGTCTGGTCATCCTAGTGGGGGGGTAATAGGCACCTATATAAGAAAAAGATCCCAAAAATCGGGACTATCCCTATAAAATTGGGACATCTGGTCACCCTAGATACCGATGTCCTAAGACTGGTAGTGTGAATGCTGGGCCACTAAGTAGCAAACACCGTTCTTTAAAATGACTATTAATGATGTAAGAACAGGAACAGTCTATAAATGTCGTCTGATATAATACATTGATTGAGTATACACTGCCGTGGCCCCACCATGAAGCTAGGCTGCTTTAGTGGATCTGACAGGACTGGCGCTAGGGGTTTTAGCGCCCTAGGCACATGGCAATTTCGCTGCCCCTCGCGCTGGTCCCGCGGCTCCAGTGGAGCTGCCGCAGTCGTGCCTGCGGGCGGTCCACCGGAGCCACACGAGCAGCAGACCGTCCGCAGGCACAACTACGGCAGCTCCATCCTAGCCGCCTGCCACCCACTCCGGCAAAATGCCGCCCACCAATAATCCTGGTGCCCTAGGCGATTGCCTAGGCCGCCTAAATGGAAGCGCCGGCCCTGGGATCTGACCAACATTCTATAATGGTGTTGCAAGAATTCGACTGTTCCCATGCACTGAACTTTCAGACCAGCTGTCCCCTTTTCCCTTCTGAACTGAAAGGGCCAGTTCATTGATCTAAACCCAATCCCTAATTCCCAGGTGATATTTTTACTATATTCCTGGGTAGTGCTGGAGAGAACCAGTTACATAACTCTGCTGAGGCTGGGGTATGCTATAGGTGTCTCATATTAATACTTAGCTTGTTTCTACAAGCTAAACCAAACACTTTAAGGCCCGATCCTTGGCCCTCTCTGAGTGCCTTAAGTTAAAGTACTGCTGGAGTGAGACAAAGGTGCAGGGGAATCCTCCACCACTCTGCCTAATTGGAGAGGGGTGGTCACCCTACTCCTGCCCTGAGGGGGTTAGAGCAGCCCTGGAGAGGGCTGTGGTGGAGAAAAGCCAGGCTGATTGGGGGAAGCAGCCACAGCTGGGGCCATGCCCCAATCATGCCACAGCTGGCCCTATAAGAGGGCTGAGGGCCAGAGACTGGAACAGACACACTCTCTCTAGTTTCATTGAGAAATAAAGACCTGGCTGCCTGGGAAGCTGAGGATGGTACCTAGCGTGCAGCTGGGCTGAGGAAGGGCAGGGGGAGCTGGGGAAGCTCTGGCCTAGCAAAGCCCCAGGCTGCAGGCCGAGTTAAGGGCCCACAAAAGGGAACTAGGGCTGCAGAGGGGCAGCCCAGAGATAGGCAAAGGCAGCTAGTCCAACCCCCTTGCCGATGATGAGTGGTTTACAGACTGCAGTCTGCCCCAGGGAGCAGTAGCCACTGAGGCAAGGGGAGGATAGAAGGTTGGGGGCTCCCCTCGGTGGGGAGACCCAGAGACTGTGGGGGCTATTGCAGAGGGCAGAACCCCAAGAGAAAGGGTACCGGGTCCGGGAGGGATATGGGAGCCAGTGGCAGGTGAGACATCAGCTGGCAGAGGGTGCTCCGGAGCTGGAAAAGAGCTAATTCCCTGGACAACCAGCAGGAGGTGCCATGCCGGTGAGTCATCACCCCGCCACACTAATGAATGTGCCAGGCATGGAGATGAGATGGGGGGCGGGGGGACTGGAATACACAACAATCTGGCTGATCTTCATATTTAGGGTGGTTTTGTGTTTGTGGGGGAACCAATAAATAATAGAACCTTTAGAAGCCAGGTCTACATTAGAAAATTAGGTCAGTTTAACTACACTGGTCACAGATGTGAAAAATCCACACCCCAAGCGGCATTGTTAAGCCAATCTAAGTCCCCATGTAGACAATGAAGGTTGATGGAAGCATTCTTCTGTCAGCCTACCTACACCGGTGGGAGAAGCCCTCCTGTCAGCACAGGTATTGTCTACACTGAAGTGCTACAGTGGTGTAGCTGCAGCGGTGCAGCTGTGCCACTATAGCATTTCAAGTGTAGACAAGCCCTTAGGGGAACAACCCCATGCTCTGGGTGTCCCTAAACCGCTGACTGCCAGAAGCTGGGAGCGGGTAGCAGAGGAGGGATGACTAACTGCCCTCTTCTGTTCATTCCTTCTGAAGCACATGCCTTTGGCCACCGCTGGAAGACAGGAGACTGGGCTAGAGGGTCTGTTGGTCTAACCCAGTATGGCCAGTCTTGTGTTCTGTTCATTATATCCTCAAAGTAACTGTCTGACATATTGATATCTAGGCTGACTTTGATTTACTACACACAGGAGTTCACACACGGACAGGAGATTCCCCTTTATTTGACTATAGTAAGAACGAGACACGTCTTAATACCGGGTAAATGTCTTTGGACAAATTCTGCATTGAGTTAGATCTTTGTAACCCTGGTGAAGTGCTTTAACCCCCACAGGGCTGCATGGAAGAATTTCCACCTTTGTATTGAAGGCAGCCTTCTTAAGTGAACAGGAAAGAAGTTAATTGATCTTGCAGGTTAGAATGGGAGACTTGACTCAGCACAGGCCAATCATGCTGCTGCCTTCATATCCTGGATTCAAAGGAGGAAAAATCAAGTTTGGTGTAAAGAGGAAGTTACAATTCCACGTGTGGCAGGGTGATGTACAGGGACATCATAATTTGATGGGCAAGAGCAATCAGCTGTTGATAGATGAATCTCCCTGCATTGCAACACTGCTGTTGAATAGTGTAAGACATACTGGAATAGATGCATGTTTTTCCTTGAAATGATCATCTCAAGATAAATAATGAAGATATACAGTTCCAGATACCTCCACCTACTGACCTGATACCCTCCCTTGTTTCAAAGTCTTAGGCAAGGTCTACACTACAGACCTATATCAGTATAACTACATCTCTCAGGGGTGTGAAAAATCCACACCCTCAAGTGACATAGTTATACCAACCTAACCGCTTGTGTAGACAGCGCTGTGTCGAAGGAGGAGCTATGTCAACACAGCTACTATCTCTTGGGTGATGGTACGTTGATGGTAGAAGCTCTCCTGTTCACGTAGTAACATCTTCACTAAAGTACTGCAGTGGCACAGGTGTGCTGCTGGAGCACTGTATGTGAAGACAAGCCCTGAGTTCTCATTCCTTTCTTCCTGGCCGGTTCCTGTTAACCTCCCTCATCCATTTACTCCCACTGAGCCAATGCCATCCTTCTCTTTTTAGATTCAAATGATTTGTTATCTAGCCAACAGTGAAATTTGGGTTTCCCATATTGGTATACTTGGTACATATAGTTTGCTCCTCCACAGTAATGTCTTCAGACTCTATCCTATGCGATACTGCAGTGAAGTCGTAACTAGCGATGGGAGAACTTCAAAGATATGTTCAAATGCTATTTAAACTACTTTGGGCTGTGAGAATCAAAAATCTACACTACCCGCCAGATCGTGGGGTAGCAATCGATCTATCGGGGATTAATTTATTGTGTCTCATCTAGACGCGACAAATCGATCCCCGAACGTGCTCCCCGTGGACTCCGGAACTCCACCAGGGCGAGAGGTGGAAGCAGAGTCGACGAGGGAGCCGCGGCCGTGAGGACGGGAGATAAGTCGATCTAAGATATGTTGACTTCAGCTACACTATTCTCACAGCTGAAGTTGCGTATCTTAGATCGATTCTGCCCCGGCCCCAGGCCCAGGATAGAAATTTCTGTGTTTGTTTTGTTTTCCCATCTATCATGCAGTAGCATTCAAAATTATTTTCCTTATTTGCTTTTAAATACAGTATTTCTGTACAACTTCCAAAAGTTATTTCTTTTAAAATAGTCTTTTAAATCAGTAAAAAAAAGCTTCCAAGGCAAATAAAGAAAACCCGTTGTTTTCCATGTTTCTTGATTCACAGTAGCTTGTAAAGTAGTATTGAGAAATGAATTTTAAAACTTTTTTTGGTATGCTACTAAAATCATTACCACGTCAGTATGAATGCTGTTAATTTTTGCCCTTCAAATTTAGCACAGTATTGCACAGAGTATCACTAGCTCTGCCCACAGAGGCCCCAGTTGAATAACGCACTCAAGCATGTGCATAACTTTAATGTCAAAGAAGTCCCAGGGAAGTTAAGCATTTTAGTGGTTTTTGGGGTCAGGGCTGGCTTTTTTTTTTTTTTCAAACCAACCAAACAAAATCTCGCAACTGATAATTATAAAACACATTGACAACTTTAAAATCTAATGCAGTGGTGTCAACACGTTCCTTTCCCTCTCTGCCCATTTCAAGAGAATTTACTCATATCCTAAAGACTACAATTGTATCCAGATGCCAAGAGTCAAGACCAAATTGTCAGTGTTGGGACTCTGTTGATGAGCAGCTGCCTAGTACTTGAAGACAACTTGTCAATGTTCCTTTGAAATCTACTATTTGTAGCTGCTTCCCAGAGTGTGGAGACAAAACTTGCATTACAAGTTACCATATTTAAAAAGAAAACTCTGGCGCTATCTTAACTATGGTGCTGTGAAACCCTTCACTGCCATGGTGGTCGTGAAGTCTGGAGCCAGTGCAGTACTATCACGCATCATTGCACCTTAACTTTCTTGTACTTTGTCATGATTTTTCAGGGTTGTATCCAGTCTGGGGCAATACATGAGGTATTAACTTGGGTGATAACACTTGGGTCTGAAAGTCCAGGTTGGCCTCACTTAGGTTTGAGGAGCCAAATTGCAAAGCTCTACCTGAATTTGTGTCCTTGCTGGTGCTGCATTCTCTGTGTGTCCCCTTAGGAGTTCAGGGGGCATAACCCAGGGTTCTTTGTGTTGCAGTAAGATGAACTGCTCTCTGATTCTTTCCCAGTGACTTGGGGGAGAACTTATTCGCCCTTTCGGAAACAGAAGGGGAATTGTGGGAAGGCACTGGAAAATTATCAGCATTCAATACCTGCCCACGTTGCAGCTAGGACTGTCAGCCTGACTGAAAGTGGGACCCGGCTCTAACCCACATCCCCAGCTGAGCCAGCTAGCCCAGATTGCAAACACCACTCAACTCAGGTGAGACAATGTTGTATGTGGACGAGAGGGGGGTTAGGGACAACACCGAAGTAAGAACCTGAATTAATGCAGTGAACGCAGACTCAGAGGGTATGTCTACACTGCACTCAAACACTTGTGGCTGGCCTGTATCAGCTGTCTTTGGCTCAGGCTATGGGGCTATAAAATTGCCTTGTAGATGTCTGAGCTCAGTCTGGAGCCCTGGCTCTGTGACCCACGGGGATCTCAGAATAATAGAAGCATCTCTGAATACTAGGTTTTCTATAATCAATTATAAATTCATTCACCAGGAACACATTGCTCCACTGAAACCACATAGCAATTTTATTCTTTATGATTCTGGCAGCTAGGGTCAATAAAGAATCACAGCTGACATCTCACGATGCCTTATGACTATCACAGGAGATCAGGGCCCAGGAGCTAAAGCACTCGTGTTCATAGCACTTCTAAGAGCTAAAGAACTGTGATACAATGGACAAGAACAAAGAAATCCTATATGCTTGGTGTAATGAAAGCAGTCATGCTGGAAATACATAGCAAAATAAGGAAGAATATTAGAGAATGCCCCAAAACATAGATTCAAGTCAGCAAACATAGTATCAGATTAGCTTCACTGTGATCCATTGAAAATTATGACTCTATGTAACACTTGACAGCAAGGTATTTATTACTGTAATTGACCACCTAATGTACCTGTATTCTAGTACCTGCATTGTTTAATTAAACTGGGATTAATCGGATTTTTTTTTATTATTTGGTTTCTCTTATTTTGATCATTTTAAATGTTATGCATATAATACTAGTATCAGTGATATTCCCCGTTTTAAAAAAATGCTATTTTAATACTGCATTGTATAAGAGGAAGAGTGATCTTGTGGCGACAAGTTCTGGGTTGTATCCTGGCTCTGCCACAGATGTTTTTTTTTGTGACTTTGGCCTGGTCTACTCGAGCGGGGCTGCGGGGGGGTTGATATAAGATACACAACTTCAGCTACGGGAATACCGTAGCTGAAGTCGACGTATCTTATTTCGACTTACCTCCCGTCTTCACGGTGCAGGATCGATGGCCATGGCTCCTCCATCGACTCCGCTACTGCTGCTCACTCTGGTGGAGTTCCAGAGTCGATGGGAGCACATTCGGGGATCGATATATCGCATCTAGATGAGATGCGATATATCGATCCCTGATAAATCGATCGCTACCCACCGAACCTGTGGGTAGTCTGGATGTACCCTTAGGGCAAGTCACCTAGGGTGTGGCCCAAAACCTAGTGACGTTAATGAGAGTCTTTCCACTTACTTCAATGGACTTTGACTCAGGCTCTTAATCACACTGTGCTTTAGTTCCTCATCTGTAAAATGGGACTAATTCATCCCTACCTTGTCAGGATGAATTCACATTTATAGCGTGCTCTGATAATATGCTAAAAGCCACAGAAAAGCTAATATATGCATTAAAGAATTTTTTCTTCTAGCAACGCTGAGCTGGAGAGTGACTGATAAAAGGCAACATGGTTGGAAAGGGTCAGAAGATCAGGGGGAAGACGAAGAAGGATGAGGAATCAAAAAAAAGTAGGGAATTTGGGAGAGAGGAATGTGGGATTTAGCCAGCTCATGGAAGGGTGTGGCATTTCTCTGTTTCTTTACACAATGGCCCTGATTCACAAAAGCATCAGCTTTAGCATTCTAGGGAAGTTGTTCATTGAGTCATCAAATGTTGCAAGGAAATGCGGATTTCTCTTTGACGAAAGAAATAGTAGGAAGGCACTGATACACATGGTGGGGGGGGGGGGAGAATCAACACACACTGAAACTCAGCTGAAGGGCACCTGTCAGATTCAATGAAAGAAGAACTTTTTTCAATGTTAAAAATGGTATATATTTATGATTCTTACATGCACTTTGGGGATCTTTAACGTTTTTTTCAACTTTATTTTTGCTTACTAAAAGCTTGCTGTTTGGAAGGGCTACTTTTCTTCTTTGTAATGTGTCATTTTAGGTCAAAAGGAAGCAGTCCCTTTTTGGTATTTGCCATAACATTCACAAGGAATTTAATGATAATAAATAATACTCTGTACTTACTGTATACAAACAAACTTCTGTTCTCAGGTACTCCAGTAAACCAATGGAGTCTTTTGTCTGGTGATCACAGAGCACTTTACAAACATCCAAGTTTCACAACATTTCAGTGAGGTAGGGAACCATTCCCATCTCCATTTTACAGATGGGGAAACTGAGGCATTAAAAGGTTACGTGCTTTTCCGAAAAGAACTCTTTGCAGAATAACGACTGGCACCCGTGCACTCTGCTTCCCAGTGTTGAATAGAACCAACGGACCTTCCTTCTCCCCTTTATTGAAACATCAAATACAATTCATATTACAAAACTTTGCTGAAGTTTGGGTGTTTAGCTGGGTTAAAGCAGCCTCAGTTGAGGAAGGTTGGGTTTATACAGGTGCTACAATCAAGACTAACAGTTTAAAAAGCCAGCTACCTTCTGCAAGAGTACTCTTCAGTGTATTGAAATGGCACAGGAGTGCATTTCTGAAACGCAAGTGTATACAATACATAAAATGGAATAGCACCAATGGTGGTGAAATATTAGAAAATAGTATCTTAAAGAATGTCATCGTTCATCTTTTGTATAGAATCCCAAACTGTGCTAGTTGTTTATGGAACAAGATGGGTTTATGCCCCAAAAGTCTTAGTCTAGAATTTTGATATGATACAATATATAAAGGTAGGACAAAGATCACAATAACTAGATCATGTGGTTATTCAGTTTAGGCATGTGCACTCTTAAAAAAAATGCTAATGCATATTTGCTATGATTCAACAAGGGAGCCAAATTCTGATTTCGATTATACCAGAATAATCCTCAGTAGCTCTTTTGGCTTGAGTTGCTGTGGATTAAAACCTTTTATAACTGAGATCAGAATCTGTCTTTGCAGTTTTATTTTAAATAATTTATATTTACATGTATATCTGATATTTTTTAACTTTCCTACTCTACTTGCTGAGGGCTGTAATATCTCATGGAGTTCTGTGGTTTGGGAAGATGTGCTTTTTCACATAGCTCTAGCTAACCTGACACTGAGGTGCTTTTCTAGTTTCTTTTTTCAACAGGGTCTCCTTTATCCACTGCCAAGGGGTCTGCAACTCAAGAGTTTGTGTACTCCACTGCCTGGTGAACACCGTGTTTATGAAGGTAAGTGCTCTAGAAAGTTGTGATAATGTCTCAAATTCAGAAAGGTCTTGTGGGTTTGAATACAATACAACGTGCAATGCATTTATAAATATTGTGTGGCTTTTTTGCTAAGGTTTAAAATGAACAAATAAACACACCTTTGTAACAAGACATGTAGCCTGATTCCCCTCTCCCTTGGCCGCAGTATAACATCTTCAACCTGAGTAGCGTTACTCCTGATTGTATTAGGTTTTCAGGATTCTGAATCTGCTGCAATCCAGTCTCATTTCTCTACTGCATTTGACCTAAAATAAAGACTGGCAAAAATCTTCTGTTGTGCAAAGCCCAAGAAGAAAGAAATGAGGTGAATAAACATGGGCAGGCTCCCTCTTAGTGAATTATCAGGTACCTTCTTTCCAGGGACCATGTATAATCCCAGCTCTTGTTTTCAGACTTTCCTGGTTATTTTAATGTTTGTGGCATGATGATGATTTGAGTTTTCTTATGCTCTTAATTTTTTTTATCTTTTGTAAGATTAAAAGCTGGATTTGAGTCCATAAGTAAATAGATGAAGTGTTAGCTACAGGGCTGGCTCCAGGGGTTTTGCTTCCCCAAGCAGCCAAAAAAAAAAAAAGCGATCGCGATCTGCGGCAATTCAGCGGGAGGTCCTTCGCTCCGACCGGGAGTGAGGGACCCTCCACCGAATTGCCGCCAGATAGCTGGACCTGCCACCCCTCTCTGGAGTGGCCGCCCCAAGCATCTGCTTGCTAAGCTGGTGCCTGGAGCCGGCCCTGGTTAGCTATTTTGAGCAAGCAGTTACACCAAACAAATCAGGCATGCTCTTGAATGCCAGTTAATGGTTTCAGACTGTGCCATATGGTGTTGAATGAGCAGCGGATGAAGACATCTGGGAATAAAGCGAGTGCTAACGTGGCGAACTTCATTTTTCTGAAAATATTAGGAAAATGCACCCGCTTCACAATGTGTGTGTTTGGAACTGGTGTGTGTTTGTGTGGCAAAAATTTTTGTAAATCACAATTATTCACTGTGGTCAAACAAATATGGTGTAAAGTTTCTATTTTAGGTCATGAATTTTGGAATGGATTCTATTGGTTCACAAAAAAATTCACAATTATGTTACATGTATAAAAAACATCTTCTACTACTTTCTGTAAAGGGAAGATGTACCCTTTTGGCTTACCCCCATTAAATATGCCTGTTCACGTGGTAAACAATCCTTAAATAAATGCATGCAATGTATAAGAATAAAGTATTAACTTTATCCAAAATGTAACTTCACTGACTTCAGTGGAGTTCTCCCAGGATATATGTTCCCCAATGCTTTTCATCACCACTGATATTTCCAACAGAACCTAATGCTGTTGAGACTTGATTCAGGAAAGCACTTAACTCCGTACTAGTCTGTCAATGGGACTTAAGCACACGCTTAATGCTAAACACATACTTAACGGCTTTCTCTCACAGGGACGTCACCTTAAACTGGTGCCTGGGCAACCGTCTTACACTAATGAGGATCCCAATGTCAAACATAAGCCTAATTCAAAGCTACTTAAATATTATCAATCATATGAAGATCTTTTATGCTTAAACACATTGCTTTAATGGTAAAATTCTCTGTGTAATTGTTAAACCAAAAGTAATACAAATTCAAGGCTTTGATTTTGTACATCGGGTTCCTGTGGTACTGTTGATCTTTAGTAAGATGCTCACTGTTATGTTCCTGGCATAAACACAGAAGTTAGATGAAATGCTCCTGCTGGAAGATTGCGATGTAACAGGACTTTGTTTCTTAGAATAACTCAGAACCAGAGAGAAAGCAGGCTGCTCCCCGAAACAGGGGCACAGCTTGCCCCCAACATATTCTAGACATGATGTACTCTGCCTCTAAACACATGCTTCCCTACAGCACCCCTAGCCTGCAAGCAGGATCAGAAAAACACAAATTTAACGTGATAGCTTGCAATGTTAACAGTTGTCAAGACACCACAGTCATCAGCTGCTGTTGGTTATGAAATAACTATTTCAATTAAGAATTTAACATTGATTCCAGGTGAGAGGCTGTGCTGAGGAACAGAGAACTATAGGCCAAAAATCAAATGGCTAAACCTAGGCTGCTAAGTCCATATTTAGGGACCTAAATAAGGGTCTGATTTTTCAAAATCACTGAGCATCCAGCAGTTCCTAATGCAGTCAGAGGTTGACTTAGGAGCCAAGCTTTAGGCATCCAATTTTGGAAATCTTGGCCCAGTTTCCCTTTAAATATTAAAGATACACCATCTGGCATAGGGGCTGTAAAGTAGATGTAAAACACAAAGTGACTAAATGGGTTACTAAAGATAGTTCTTAAGATTGAGGAGTCAAAGGATCTGATTCTTATTTCACTTTCACCAGCCTCACTTCGCTGTGCCTATTGATTTCAGTGGCATTGCTTCTGATTTACAACCGTGAGAGAGACCAGAGGCGTCAAATCGTAGTGCTATTGCTGTATATAGCAGCCTCTGTATCAGAAGAAAACATTTCACCTATGTCATAAGGAGGAAATAGTCCCTCTTATGTTTGATGCTATCATACCAGACAAAGGACTCTTGCTTTGGAGAATCCAGCCCATTCTGCTTATCCATGTTGTGCCATTCAGGCAGCACACCACAGGCAGATTCTAGCTGGAAATGCTGAGCAGAGGTGGCTTCTGTGGCAGATATACCCCACCCTGGCACAGAGGTGTCAGGGCTACGTGGAAACAATTCTGCATTGATGTAAAATGGAGCAATATCCATCTGCTCTAACTTTTGCCGGGGCCGGCCAGTACCAAGTTGGGGAACCATAATCAATACCTGTGGCCCCCCTATTGTCTCTAAATAGAGTTTGGGTGATGCTGGGACTGTAGCCTATCTTGTGTGGTGTGTAATAGAGAGTAAACATAGCTTTGCCTTTGGGTCATCTTCTCAAGGGCTTATTGTAGCCATGAAAATACCAGAGAAACTTACATCACCACCCAGGGCCTTCATTTGTATGCACTGAGGGAAAGGATTCTCTCTTGTTTCTACACAGCTATTTCATTTGGAAAAATGTAAGACTGTCATTCACATAGCAGCTCTGAAAATACTCAAATTAAAGCATTACATTTAACTATTTTTCTTGATTTTTTAAAAAATGTATTTTGAAAGTAGCCAGGGTCCGTGCTTTTTTGTTTTTAGATAAGAAATATTCATTTTTTTTACTGGATGTCTCAGGCCCTGCAACAGGCCCTATGGCTAACCCGAGAGATATGTATCCCTAGATCCCTTAAACTTAATTAAAAGGGATAAAAGAAGCTAGTTAGTTTGATCCCAGGAGTGTAATTTCCATGACAAAGAAGGTAGGCATGTTCAGCCTAATTGGAATGATCACTTGGCTAAACGTTCCATGACCTTCTAATTGCATAATAAGACTAGAGAGGTTATACATTTCTAAGCAGCAAAGAATCCTGTGGCACCTTATAGACTAACAGACGTTTTGGAGCATGAGCTTTCGTGGGTGAATACCCACTTCCTCAGATGCATGTAATGGAAATATCCAGGGGCAGGTATATATATACAAGCAAGAAGCAAGCTAGAGATAACAAGGTCAGTTCAATCAGGGAGGATGAGGCCCTGTTCTAGCAGTTGAGGTGTGAAAACCAAGAGAGGAGAAACTGGTTCTGTAATTGGCAAGCCATTCACAGTCTTTGTTCAATCCTGAGCTGATGGTGTCAAATTTGCAGATGAACTGAAGCTCAGCAGTTTCTCTTTGAAGTCTGGTCCTGAAGTTTTTTTGCTGCAGGATGGCCACCTTAAGGTCTGCTATAGTGTGGCCAGGGAGGTTGAAGTGCTCTCCTACAGGTTTTTGTATATTGCCATTCCTAATGTCTGATTTGTGTCCATTTATCCTTTTCCGTAGAGACTGTCCAGTTTGGCCGATGTACATAGCAGAGGGGCATTGCTGGCATATGATGGCGTATATTACATTGGTGGATGTGCAGGTGAATGAACCAGTGATGGTGTGGCTGATCTGGTTAGGTCCTGTGATGGTGTCGCTGGTGTAGATATGTGGGCAGAGTTGGCATCGAGGTTTGTTGCATGGATTGGTTCCTGAGCTAGAGTTATTATGGTGTGGTGTGCAGTTACTGGTGAGAATATGTTTCAGGTTGGCAGGTTGTCTGTGGGCAAGGATTGGCCTGCCACCCAAGGCCTGTGAAAGTGTGGGATCATTGTCCAGGATGGGTTGTAGATCCTTCATGATGCGTTGGAGGGGTTTTAGCTGGGGGCTGTATGTGATGGCCAGTGGAGTCCTGTTGGTTTCTCTCTTGGGTTTGTCTTGCAGTAGGAGGCTTCTGGGTACACGTCTGGCTCTGTTGATCTGTTTCCTTATGTCCTCATGCGGGTATTGTAGTTTTGAGAATGCTTGGTGGAGATTTTGTAGGTGTTGGTCTCTGTCTGAGGGGTTAGAGCAGATGCGGTTGTACCTCAGTGCTTGGCTGTAGACAATGGATCGTGTGATGTGCCCGGGATGGAAGCTGGAGGCATGAAGGTAGGCATAGCCGTCGGTGGGTTTTCGATATAGGGTGGTGTTAATGTGACCATCACTTATTTGCACCGTGGTGTCAAGAAAGTGGACCTCCCGTGTAGGTTGGTCCAGGCTGAGGTTGATGGTGGGGTGGAAGCTGTTGAAATCGTGGTGGAATTTTTCCAGAGTCTCCTTCCCATGGGTCCAGATGATGAAGATGCCATCAATGTAGCGTAGATAGAGAAGGGGTGTGAGTGGACGAGAGCTGAGGAAGCGTTGTTCCAGGTCGGCCATGAAGATATTGGCATATTGTGGGGCCATGCGGGTGCCCATAGCAGTGCCACTGATCTGGAGATATATATTGTCATCAAATTTGAAATAGTTGTGTGTAAGTATAAAGGCACAGAGCTCAGCAGCCAGTTGTGCTGTGGCATCATCAGGGATGGTGTTCCTGACAGCTTGTATTCCATCTGTGTGTGGGATGTTTGTGTAGAGAGCCTCTACATCCATGGTGGCTAGGATGGTGTTTTCTGGGAGGTCACCAATGCATTGTAGTTTCCTCAGGAAATCAGTGGTGTCGCGGAGATAGCTGGGAGTGCTGGTGGCATAGGGTCTGAGTAGAGAGTCCATATATCCAGACAGTCCTTCAGTGAGAGTGCCAATGCCCGAGATGATGGGGCGTCCAGGATTTCCGGGTTTGTGGATCTTGGGTAGTAGATAGAATAACCCTGGTCGGGGCTCTAGGGGTATGTTGATTTCTTCCGGTGTTAGTGTAGGGAGTGTCCTGAGTAGATGCTGTAGTTTCTTAGTGTATTCCTCAGTGGGATCTGAGGGAAGTGGCCTGTAGAATTTGGTATTGGAGAGTTGTCTGGCTGCCTCCTTTTGATAGTCAGACCTGTTCATGATGACAACGGCACCTCCTTTATCAGCCTCTTTGATGATAATGTCAGGGTGGTTTCTGAGGCTGTGGATGGCATTGCGTTCTGCACGGCTTAGGTTGTGAGGCAAGCGATGTTGTTGTTCCACGATTTCTGCCTGTGCACGCCGGCGGAAGCATTCAATGTATAGGTCCAGGCTGTCATTTCGACCCTCAGCCCAGAAGAAAAGTCTGTCCTATCTCGGGGACTCTCTTTCTGCCCTGCCACCCCCACCAACATGATACAGTTCTGTGGCGATCTGGAAGCCTACTTTCGCCGTCTCCGACTCAAAGAATACTTCCAGGACAACACTCAACAGTGCACTGATACACGGGTGCCCTCCCACCAACAGCACAAGAAAAAGAACTCCACATGGACTCCTCCTGAGGGTCGAAATGACAGCCTGGACCTATACATTGAATGCTTCCGCCGGCGTGCACAGGCAGAAATCGTGGAACAACAACATCGCTTGCCTCACAACCTAAGCCGTGCAGAACGCAATGCCATCCACAGCCTCAGAAACCACCCTGACATTATCATCAAAGAGGCTGATAAAGGAGGTGCCGTTGTCATCATGAACAGGTCTGACTATCAAAAGGAGGCAGCCAGACAACTCTCCAATACCAAATTCTACAGGCCACTTCCCTCAGATCCCACTGAGGAATACACTAAGAAACTACAGCATCTACTCAGGACACTCCCTACACTAACACCAGAAGAAATCAACATACCCCTAGAGCCCCGACCAGGGTTATTCTATCTACTACCCAAGATCCACAAACCCGGAAATCCTGGACGCCCCATCATCTCGGGCATTGGCACTCTCACTGAAGGACTGTCTGGATATATGGACTCTCTACTCAGACCCTATGCCACCAGCACTCCCAGCTATCTCCGCGACACCACTGATTTCCTGAGGAAACTACAATGCATTGGTGACCTCCCAGAAAACACCATCCTAGCCACCATGGATGTAGAGGCTCTCTACCCAAACATCCCACACACAGATGGAATACAAGCTGTCAGGAACACCATCCCTGATGATGCCACAGCACAACTGGCTGCTGAGCTCTGTGCCTTTATACTTACACACAACTATTTCAAATTTGATGACAATATATATCTCCAGATCAGTGGCACTGCTATGGGCACCCGCATGGCCCCACAATATGCCAATATCTTCATGGCCGACCTGGAACAACGCTTCCTCAGCTCTCGTCCACTCACACCCCTTCTCTATCTACGCTACATTGATGGCATCTTCATCATCTGGACCCATGGGAAGGAGACTCTGGAAAAATTCCACCACGATTTCAACAGCTTCCACCCCACCATCAACCTCAGCCTGGACCAACCTACACGGGAGGTCCACTTTCTTGACACCACGGTGCAAATAAGTGATGGTCACATTAACACCACCCTATATCGAAAACCCACCGACGGCTATGCCTACCTTCATGCCTCCAGCTTCCATCCCGGGCACATCACACGATCCATTGTCTACAGCCAAGCACTGAGGTACAACCGCATCTGCTCTAACCCCTCAGACAGAGACCAACACCTACAAAATCTCCACCAAGCATTCTCAAAACTACAATACCCGCATGAGGACATAAGGAAACAGATCAACAGAGCCAGACGTGTACCCAGAAGCCTCCTACTGCAAGACAAACCCAAGAGAGAAACCAACAGGACTCCACTGGCCATCACATACAGCCCCCAGCTAAAACCCCTCCAACGCATCATGAAGGATCTACAACCCATCCTGGACAATGATCCCACACTTTCACAGGCCTTGGGTGGCAGGCCAATCCTTGCCCACAGACAACCTGCCAACCTGAAACATATTCTCACCAGTAACTGCACACCACACCATAATAACTCTAGCTCAGGAACCAATCCATGCAACAAACCTCGATGCCAACTCTGCCCACATATCTACACCAGCGACACCATCACAGGACCTAACCAGATCAGCCACACCATCACTGGTTCATTCACCTGCACATCCACCAATGTAATATACGCCATCATATGCCAGCAATGCCCCTCTGCTATGTACATCGGCCAAACTGGACAGTCTCTACGGAAAAGGATAAATGGACACAAATCAGACATTAGGAATGGCAATATACAAAAACCTGTAGGAGAGCACTTCAACCTCCCTGGCCACACTATAGCAGACCTTAAGGTGGCCATCCTGCAGCAAAAAAACTTCAGGACCAGACTTCAAAGAGAAACTGCTGAGCTTCAGTTCATCTGCAAATTTGACACCATCAGCTCAGGATTGAACAAAGACTGTGAATGGCTTGCCAATTACAGAACCAGTTTCTCCTCTCTTGGTTTTCACACCTCAACTGCTAGAACAGGGCCTCATCCTCCCTGATTGAACTGACCTCGTTATCTCTAGCTTGCTTGCTAGCACACATATATATACCTGCCCCTGGATATTTCCATTACATGCATCTGAGGAAGTGGGTATTCACCCACGAAAGCTCATGCTCCAAAACGTCTGTAAGTCTATAAGGTGCCACAGGATTCTTTGCTGCTTTGACAGATCCAGACTAACACGGCTACCCTCTGATACTATACATTTCTACTTAATTACCGCAAGCCTAGGGTGCTGTTCAGTGCAGGAGGCCAAAGGCAAAGTGACTTTAACTAGCTGAGAAATGCAATAATTTCCATGAAATGCATTGTCTGGAATGCTTTAGTGTTTTTATTATTGCAAATCTGGCATGATCAATCCTACCTGGGTGTTGAAGTTTAATGGAAGTTGGCCACCTAACTCCAGTAGTCATTTTGGAAAAAGCCCAGGCTGCATGCTTTGATTAATGTCAGCGTGTGGCTGCTTTAACTCCACCAGGAGCTTCAGGGGTCTTCTACGGGCAAAGACTGTAGGCAGGGTGTGTGGAGTCAGCACAGCTGGAGCTGCTGTAGTCATGTCACCTCTCTTGGTCATGCTGGGTACATGGGAGTCTCATACATAATAGAGGGGAGGTTGTGGGAACCATCACAGCTTGGGACTCTCTACCAAAGTCTATGCCATTTTCTAAGAGCATGGAAGAGGAGTGAACCTAGTCCAGGGACAGCACCTGGCATCTAGTACAGGCTTCATGGGATTATTAACTAAACTGGATGGAGATATATCTATCTATCTCATAGAACTGGAAGGGAGCCTGAAAGGTCATTGAGTCCAGCCCCCTACCTTCCTCAGCAGGACCAAGCACTGATTTTGCCCCAGATCCCTGGGTGGCCCCCTCAAGGGCTGAACTCACAACACTAGGTTTAGCAAGCCAATGCTCAAATCACTGAGCTATCCCTCCCTCCAGAAGTTGCCTGAGAGCTTGCACAGTGCTTTCTTCATGTTCTGTGTTTGTGCATCATACTACTGTGGTAATGACAAAGGCAAGAATCCATGAGCTTTTATGCAATCAAATACCATATGTATTGACTTTTAGATATTTTGCAAATGTTTTTTGTCTAACTGCACATCTTCTGGCCCAGTTTTATGACCATTGCAGTAGTTTGCTGAAAAAGATTAAGTAAAATAATCAAAGGATTGCGACTACATGAGTTAATTATGACTTCCTACAGCACAATGCATGCCAGGGGGATGAATGGCCTCTCTGTTTTCAGTGCTAGTGAGCCTGAAAACCAAAACACCGTATTTGGGCTGAAATGACAAATAATGTTAGTCTGAGTGAGGAGGGAAGTGTTTAAAATAAAATTCACAGAGAGCAAAACAGTGGTACAGAAGATATTGATACTGAGTGGCCCTTGCAACAAATGGTCCATGTTCACTTTTTTTGTTCCCTGTGGCCATATGATGACACTGATATCAGTCCTTCAAGAAGCTGCATATAGCGAGGTGACCACCCGCTCCAGCCTGGAAGGGGCTGGAAAAGCCCTGGCTGATTAGGGGAAGTGGCTGCAGCTGGGGCCATGCCCCAAATTGAGCAACAGGGCCTTATAGGAAGGCCAGGGAAGCCAGGAGAAAACAGTCTCCCTTTAGCTATAGAGGGGGATGGGCCTGGTTGCAGGGAGCTCAGCAGGGTACCTGAGTGAAGCAGGGCTGGGGAAAGACAGAGGAGCTGGGGAGTTCCAGCCTGGAAAGCCCTAGGCTGTGGCCTAGCAGAAGACCAAGGTGTACTAGGGGTTGCAGAGGGCAGCCCAGGGGTAGGCCAAGCAACAGGTCCAAACCCAACCTTGCCAGGGATAAGTAGGCTGATACTGCAGTCTGCCCCAGGGCGCAGGGGCTAGATGATGACTGGCAGTAGCCTTATCCTAAGGCAAGGTGAGGATAGTGGGTGGGGGTTCCTCGGGGAGGGAAGACCCTGAGAGAAAGGAGTTACTGCCAGGGGGTAGCACCTCATGTAAAAGGACACCGGATCCAGGGAGGGACATGGGGGCCAGAGGACAGGCAGATCACTGGCCTGCAGAGGGTGCTCCAGAGCTGGAATGAGCTAATTCCCAGGGAGTCACCAGCAGGAGGTACCACAGGGGTGAGTCTGTAAATCTACACTGCAGTTGTGGGAACATTGTATGTATGTATGTACTGTGGGCCATTAGTGAATGAACTATCATACTTGCTTGTGTATGTGTGATTATGGTACCCTCTGGAGGTTGCAGCCCATAGCAGGTAGATACACAGGCTTCATCTCAGGGCTAGCTCCAGCTCCGATTGAAATCAGTGGCAAAACTCAGTGATTTCAAAGGTGCACGAACAGGGACTAAACTTCTTAAAGGGGGAACATTAAAATGAGCTTGCAGCTAACTGAATGAAAGGGAGCACAATGTCAAAGAACAGTTGAGGAATAATCCCTAATTCCTGTCCCAGGATGCTGTGGGTTCATTTCAAAAATTGAGAAAGATTTGGGGGTTGGCAAAGCTTTATAACAGAGAACAGACTCCATGCATAGGTCAAAGACCAGAAAGGACTATTATGAGCAGCTAGTCTGACTTCCTGCATTACACAGGCCATAGAATGTCACCCAGCAATTCCTGTATCTAGCCTAATAACTTGTAGTTGACTAGGGCACATCTTTTAGAAAGACAACTCAGTGTGATTAAAAAATGTCAAAAGGGAAAATCTACCCGTCCCTTGGTAATTTGTTCAGTGGTTCATTACCCTTGCTGTTAAAAATGTGTGACTGATTTCCAGTTTAAAATATGGTGAATAGAAATGTGATTCTTTATTTAGGAGGTAGGATACAGACTGACCCCATTTCTCCCTGGGTCTGTAGCTCACAGATTGACCCAACAGTCTGTGCTGCCAGCTTTACCACACAGGGCCTCACCTGTCTTAGAAGTCTTAGGGAAGGGACTTCTAACTGTTGTCCAAGGGCAGGCTCTTCTTTGATGATTGTAAACCCCTGGCCAGGGTTTATCCTTGGGATGTTACCCAACTATCAAAGATGGCCTGTCTGTCTTCTGGGACTATCCTGCAAAAGCCATTTGCTCAGCCTCCCCTTCTGCAAAGCCCAGGATTCAGAACTCGGCTATGCCAGCTAAGAGAATAGAGGAAGGTTCAGGGCTACAGTGACATTTATTTGTAAACGATTCATCACTGCAGTATCTGTGCTCCGCAACTGTTAATGAATGTATCCTATCACCCTTGTGAAATATTCTCTCTTTTTTACACACAGGGACAGAGTATGGGTCAAATATTCCAAAGAGATTAGGTCCATATTTTCAAATGCGCTGCACATTCACTTGTAGCTATATTTCCAAAAGAGCTCTGCTCCTGTGTAGGTATCTAAATAAGAGACAGATTTTCAGTGGTGCTCAATACCCAGAAACTTCCAATGAAACAGTCGTGACTAGATTGTCAAAAGAACTCACCGTGAACACGAGCGCTTCAAAAGACCTCGTTGCTTATTGTGGTACTTAATGTAGTAATGCCAACCCCAAGTTTCCCAAATTAACAAATCAAGTTGCCAAATGAGACAGGCTTAAAAATATTATTTAAACAAAAATAACTATACGAGTTAGCCTTTAGGCATCAAGTTTTTCTCTGCAACCATGAGGGCCAGAACTCTACTTTTTTTATAGTGAAAACTAAGACACTCACATAATCACTTGATTCCAGGAGCTGGGGCTTCAGGAAAAAAAATCAAATATCACAAGGCTAATGATACAGTCATTGAAGTTGGCAACACTTTCTTTTGAAAGTTCAGCTCTTCTGAGTCCCAGCGCAGTGTCTTCACCACAAGAACGTCCTTCCTCTCATTAAATGATAACGTTTAGAACTAGGGCACTGAGTCATGGGGAGTAATGGCTAAAACTTTTTCATGCAGAGGCGCCAGCCAAGGCTAGATTAGGGTTTGCCTACATAGAGAAATTGACTGGAATAGCTATTGCGGAATAGCTATTCCAGTCAATTTCCCCAATCAGACAAGCCCTAAGGGGATGCATTCTGATTCCTCAATGAGTTCAAGTTATCACCGCAAAGCTCTCAGCATGATGCCGCTCACATTCAATAACACTCAGCCCTGAAGCATGAACAGCAAAATATTATGAATTTTTTAGATAAGAGACGTATCTCTGGACTTGCAGATAACATATGTAAAGAACACCGTCTACTAGCAAATTAAAATCTGTAGCATTGTTCATTGGTAAGTAGGTTCGATAAAGTTGTTGATATGCACTACAAATGGCTTCCTAAGGCAAGTCTTAACAAAGATTGTATATAATTATAACCACCTCGGGGGTTGAGGCTGCAAGATTAGCAACTTTGTCTGGACTGGCCCGGGCAGCAGTAGTAATTATGTGGTTTTCAACATAACACATTTATATATGATCTTGGTACTTCCAAAAGATGTCTGTAGGTAAAACAGGAATATTGTTGTGCAATGCACTGATCAGACACATGCCGGAGGGAGCTCACAGATCAAAGGGAAAGTGAGGCTGATTTTTCTGACTTCAGAGTCACCCTCTCTGGATATGGCCAAACCATTCCTGCTAGAGATGATTGAGCCCTGGGTTTATAAAAAAAATACTTCTGATGTTTTATCTTTGGCATGGGTTAGATTGCAAGAATTGCAACAGGCGTTTTTTGAAAAATGTACTGTGGGAGGATAAGTGTGGTTCTCCTAAAGATCTTTCCCTCCTTCATTCACATTGAATACTACATTGTAACTGAATATATTCAATCTACTTTTCTAGAAGCATAAATACTTTTAAGACAGGGCATCTTAAAAGTATTTCATTTGCTGTAGTGACAGGTTTCAGTGTTAGTCTGTATCAGCAAAAAAAAAATAAAATAAAATAAATAAAACAAACAAGGACTCCTTGTGGCATCTTAGAGACTAACAAATTTATTTGGGCATAAGCTTTCGTGGGCTAGAACCCACTTCATCAGATGTATGAAGTAAAAGATACAGGAGCAGGAATAAATACATGAAAGGATAGAGGTTGCTTTACCAAGTGTTAGGTCAGTCTAATGAGATCTCGTTAGACTGACCTAGCACTTGGTAAAGCAACCCCCATTCTTTCATGTATTTATACCTGCTCCTGTATCTTTGTATTTGCCAAAACATGTTTTTCTAATTCTAATATGCACTACATCTCTCTTCTTGGCATCATGAGATTTAAATTTTGCAGCTGTGAATCTGATTTTATTTTTTCACGTAGTTTTTTTTTTCCTTACTGATGTTAAAGTAGTTGGCGTTAGATGTGAACCAAGACTCCACATTCCTTGGAAGAATTTCAGTATCCTTGGTATCATGGCTCATTTAGATTGTACTATGAGTAAAATGTTAGTGAATCTTTGTGAAATATGTCATTAGTCTCTAGGCACGGGTGAGTTGTATAACCCTGGGCAACACCAATTAGCGGTGCCTCCTCTGAACCCCAATGGTGCGAAATGCTCCTTACTCATGTGAACAAAGGAAAAACCAACAACTGCCAATATTTTTTAAAACACTGGCAATGTGGACATGTTGCTGTTGTAAGGTTGTTACATTTTTGGTTTGTTTTCCTTTGCAGCTCCCACTTCAATATATGCTAAATCAGCATAAAGCCCCTGTAACGCTTTAATCTCAAAGTATCAAGCCACCCCTCTTTGTATCCCTTCTGATTTTCAATGAAAAGACAGGTTCACAGTTTAATTGCTACCACTTGCAGGCTAGAAGATTTTCTTTTTGAAGCAATAAGTCTCTGGCTGCTTACAAAGAAGATCTAAGTGCAAAAAGGCTACTACAATACTACAACATGCCGGGATGTGCTGAGTAGACAGTATTGACTCCTTGGGGAAGTGCCTCACCCAGGTCTGTAGAAATCTCTCTCTGTGTCTCAGGACAGGAGCAGCACTGATGGATTCCAGGGAGCTATGATTAGTCTGTCTTGATCAGAGAAGTGATAAGTGGGTGGACAAAGGGAAAGATGCTATCCTTTCCCATGAGAATGTCATCATCACATAATAACCAGCAAAGTACCAGAGTTATTCCCAAATAAAGGCAAAATAGAGCATAGATTTTTTTCAAAAAATTAAGCATCAAAGAACAGCAAACAAAGAGAACAAGACAGGAAAACAGAGCTCCTAGAGGAGACCCAAACTGACCCATCTTCAGCGCAGGCCTACGGGGTGCATGCCCATCTTTGCACAGATATGCTTTTCAGCATTATCACTTGCACATGTACGTGACAGGATGTACATGTGCAAACCCAACCTGTTCAAGGGATAATCTTTCAAGTGCGGTGTACTGGCAATAGTTTGAGCCAAATGGCTGAGCCAAAATCAGCCTTTTCTTGGTTCTGAAACACTCATTTTGCTTCTCTGAGGCTACTTTCCAATTATTTCTATTATACTTTAAAAGTTTTGCTCAATGATCATTCTTAGACATATTTCTTCCCCCTCCCCCCTCTTTGTCTTGGCCAGATGTTCATTATTGCAGTTTGTTTAACAGATTAGTTTGGGGTCAGGAAGTATATTATTGTGCAAGTCTGGATTTTCACCTCTTTTTCAGCATTTATATATTGTTGTTGCTGTTCATGACCCAAGAACAAAAACAGCCAATGGCAATAGAAATGAAATATAAACAAATTATCCCATTTATTTAGTAACTGTCTCTAACTGCTAAATGCTTCCAAAAAAGTTTCCAAAAGTTTTAGTTTCATTTTTCAAGGTTCATATGTGTATAATATATGGGGAAAGTCTTATGCAAAAATATATATGACATACATTTGTAATATATAGCAAACATACACAGTGGCTTGTAAAGCCATTTGAGTCATCTGAAGATATTAGGCTAGGTCAAATGCAGGGATCACGGGGCTTTTGACCAGAAATCATTTGTTGCAGGTCACTTAACACTTATGGCTATTTTTGTTGGCCTAAATTTGCTGTAACTGGAAAATGGATTTCTGGTCAGAGTTGTGGTTTGTAGAGTTACTGATACAAGAGGGGCCATTCTTGGTTGGTCCCCAGGCACTATGGTAATAAATATGATTAATAATAAATACCCCTGTTTATAAAAGGGCTGTTCATAATATGCAAAGATATGGAAGAATAACTGAAAAGAACACTGGATTCAGTTGCCAACATTGGAAGCTGAAGAATTTTCTATAAACGACAAATTATAAATTACTAGTTCTACCAGGGATGTTTTGAGGATGGATCCCAATAATGCTGAGTATGTTTTTGTTATTATCTGAGTGAATATTTATTTGCAGAAAAAAAAGTTGAATTTCTTGAAACTCAATGGAAGAGAAAAAACAGAGGCATACCTGATGCTTATGAAAATCTGTCAAAAATATTTGAATCATTTTTAAAATTGAATTATCATTGCATGCTAATTGTTTGTCACCATTTTAAATGAAGAAAAAGTTTAAAGTGTTATCAGGAAGGCCCTGACAAAGTCTCAGGGTGGGTTAAATAAGGAGGCATATCAGACTGTTTCTTATTCCCTTCATTTACAAACAGTTGTGCTCAATAAGCATAAAGGAAAAAATACAGGTTTTCTCTGTAGAACATAGTTACTGTGGGTGAAATTCATCTGCTGTTTTCAATGGAGCTATTTTGGGAATGGAGCTATACTAGGGAGGAATCTGGCCTTATGTTTTCTGGCCTTGCATTTCACACAGTAGTGAGAGACATTAATTATATTTATTAGCAAGGGAGGCCTGACCCTTTCAGCAACTTCCTTCACATTCCCCTTCCTGCCAGCTCCCATGCACCCCAGCATAGATGATCCCGACTAATTTAATTTGTTAGGCATTTTCAAAGTTCCTTCTCACCAGCTGTAAATCCACCTGTGACTTATTGATTTTTTGCATTTTTCACTTCCTGCCTGTCCTGAACAGATTGTTCTGTATTTGATTAGTGTAGAATCAATGGCTTTTTGAAAAAAATGCTAATTTCCTTATTTACCTAACAAAATGTAAATTTATCTAATTAGCAGAGAATAGCAGTATTATACAACACCATTATATCAAGTATTATGTGTTCTTATAAACTAGTGAATTGTCTGTTTTCCCTAAATATTAATTGAATGGTTATCTCTATAAGTTCATGTTAGGGTAGTAAACTCTCCAGTTTAGAAAGGGAATCATGCTGATACTGACAAGATAAAAAATAAATCTTTATGACAACCAAATGCAAATGATGATGCGCATATTTCAAATACAGACATAAAAAGAGCTACTTTCAATGTTTGTTGTAATCTGAATCTACAATCACCTGATGTTTCGTTTTACCCAGTGTAGCTTGGCTGGCCAAGAAAACTCTGGTCACTGCCATCTAAGTTATTACACTTCCTTTCTGCTATCCCTGCCCCAAGTCAGATAAATAATCTGTTTGTTCTTTGTTTCATATTTGAAAATATAACTTTCAAAAAGAATTCTTCTGAAAATCCTTATTTTTTCCAAAACAGACAGTATTCAAAATCAGCTGTGTGTTTTCATATACCCAAATCAATAATATTTTCTGAAACTCTCCAGCTCATCATAGCAGACTGTATCTGGCAAGGTACTTACATGTCAAGCCACCATGAATCTCTCTTCCAATGAGCATTCAACCACCATTATTTTTTGGTTCCCCTGCTCTATTCTGAAAACTCTCTCAACAAGAATTAAAATTGCAGGGGACAGCTCTCACAGGGCTAACCTGCACTTTCTCAAGGGTTTTTCTATCTGGAGCTAAATTAAGCTGAACATCTTTACCCCTCCAATCTCTTCCCTGCTTGCTGTGAAAGTTCTTCTGAGCAGCAACATGATTCTGAAGAAGGACTAAGGGGATTATGATAGGGAGAAAAGAACACTTTGAAGAATTGGCAACTATTTCAATCACATCTTCAGTTGAGAATTCTTGCCACCAGTTGTCAAAGTGGCATGCAGCTTTGTGGTCCACTTGGATTCATTGTTGCTCCTGAACACTCAAAATTGTGCGGGGGGGGGAGGGGGGGCAGAAATCTTCTGCCATTTTCTATTAGTAAAGAGATTTTGTCCTCTTGAAGACGGCCCCGGTGATCTGTGAATTTGCCATCTCCAGGTTGGAGTATTTCAACTCTGCCTGGAGCTGAAGAGGAAGGCCATACAGAAACTGCAACTCGTATTCTTGGGAGGATTCTGTGCTACTGCCTGTCTGCATAATTAATAAGCTGTGCATATTTTTAATTTTTTGCACAGAAAAAAGCTTCTGCCACAATGTTGCTATAGTGCCACATTTTGCCCACCAGAGGGTGCTGCTATAAGAACAGCAGGAGCTCCTGTCCGCTAGGGGCAGGGGCTGAATGGGAGTGGAGCCTGGGGCCGCAGGGGAGAGGGAGGTGCAAGGGCACGTGGTGATGGGGGAGGGAGTGCAGACTTACATAAGGTGGCTGAGTGGGGGCACAGAGACACATGAGGATGGGGAAAGGGGAACAGAGCCACAGGGGGATGTGGGAGGGGTGCATGGCCACATGGGGATGGGAGGAGTGAGTATCTGAGTGGGAGTGGTGGGACACATGTGGACAGGGGGTGCATGTACACAGGGGAGTGCAGGAACACATGGGGATAGGGGGCAGATGTGCCTGACTGAATGGGAGAGGCTAGGGGTCAGCCAGGGTCTGCATGGGGGAAGCTCCCTAACAATCCCTCCCCATCCCTCCACCCCAAGTCCCCTTCCATACTTTTCCAACCCATATGCAACAACCCTCCAAGTTCACACCCAGGTTTCTTTCCAGCAATTTACTTCCCTCTCCCTCAGCTGATTTATCCCTGACTTCCCCCCAAGCCTTTGCACCACTTCTGAGGGGTTTGGAAAATATGGTTCTGACTGTAGTTTAAATGAATTATTACTCAGAGTTCTCTATTAATATGCCTAGTAAGGAACCTATTTGTCAAAAAAAATTTCTTGAATCTTTTTTGTTGTCTGTATAGTTACATACATACTGCTGACGTTTATTTTGAAATAAATGACCAAAAATAATTGAAACTGGTGTGATATTGTGTTATTTTGACAAATAAATTATGCAGAATTTTGCGGAATTTTAAAATATTGTGCAGAATTTTTAGTTTTTTTGCACAGAATCCCCCCATAAGTAAACTAGTCCATAACTCTCAGGGGCACAGGTGGCTTGCAGCTGGTTGCTAGGCAACCCAGCAAGTTCAGCTGGGCCCAATGAGCCCCCTCCAGACAGTTGCACTTCCTGATTGGGCAGGGGAGCCAACCGTCTGCTACTCGAGTCTTGCAGCAGCACATTGGCTGCTCGATATATACTATGCCTGCAGCTGTGCTTACCTACCTCTCACTTCTGCTTTCTGCTCCAGTCCTTGGTCCAAGCCCTTCTCCAGCTCCAGCCATCCTGTCTGTTCGGGTTTCTGACTCCTGGCTCTCAGCTATGTGCCTATGATTCCAGCTTTCCCGTTGGCTCAGACTTTGACTTCTGACTCCCAGCTCTCATCCTCTGGCTTCATCTCTAACCACGACTCTGGCTTACCTGTCAGCTTAGGCTTTGGCCTCTGACTCTGGTTCTGACCTTCGGCTTAGCCCCTTGACTCTGACTCCGGCTACACCTTTGGACCAGTGTCTGATCCCTGGATCTTAGCTTGTCATGAACCTGCCACCACAGCCTTCAGACAAGGGCCTGCTTCACCCACTAGATAGGCTGCCCAGGCCTCACTAGCTTACAATCACTTTCACATGGGAGCATGACAGCCCATGGGGAGCATCTAATACTAGTGCTCTGCAACCAGCATTAGCTTCATATTTATTATTAAATCAATCTCAGTAACCCATATTAATGAACTAGGCCTGCTTTCTCAGGAACCCTTTGTCCTTCCATGTTGCTCCATGGAAGTTTTGATTGTTGGCACACTGTAGTTGGTGGAGCCCAGGTTCAGACTACTGGCAGGGTGGTCTTGGTGTAGGGTCCCAAACACTGAAATTTCATATGAGCATAAATAGCACACTACAAAACATCTCTTCCTGAACGTTTGTGGTGGTGTGGCCATGATGGGCCCAAGATACTAGAGAGATAAAGTGGGTATGGTAATATCTTTTTATTTGACCAATTTCTGTTGGTGGAAGAGACAAGCTTTTGAGTTTCACTGTGATCTCCTTTAGGTCTGGAAAAGATAACCAGAGTAGTCACAGCTAAATACAAAGTAGGACAGATTGTTTAACATAAGTGGGTAACACTTTTGTTCATGGGGGAACACTTTTCACAAACCGATCACACCATATTACCTCTCAGGCTTAGTCCTCAAAGGAAACCTGCACAACACCTTCAAAAGATGAGCATGGGAAATTGAATTATGATTCTACTAGACTCTAAAAGTCATGGTCTGAACAGAGACACTGGTTTTATGCTCATTACAATCATTTTAAGTGTTTTTTGCAATGTTTTATGCTTATGTTTAACAACCTATCCCATCCCGTATTTAGCTGTGACACTCTGGTTACCTTTTCCAGATCTAAAGAAGAACTCTGTGAAGCTCAAAAGCTTGTCCTTTTCAGGAGCAAAATTGATCCAGTTAAAAGTATTACCTCATCTACCTTGTCATCTTTAAGTAACAGAACGAACGAAAAGCCCAGCAGCCTTTGTATGAGAAACAATCCATGATGGCTAGCAAAAGTGGAGGATTTTGGTCCTGCATTGGACAAAAGTCCCGGAGATTCTTGTTCATGCACTGTAACAATGTCTGTATGATAAGATGGGCACTTTATGGTTATTAGATCGTGCAGACACCTAAGCATGGGAACAAGATGGTTGCATATAAAATGTGAACTGCACTGAAAAAATGTATAGTATTTTCAGATATTCTTGGGAAAATGAACATATTTTTTCATGTAAAAATGCCTAGTGCCCAAAGGTTAAGATGACAATTTCTTATACGCAAGCAGTTTTTGATGGCTACCCATGGAAGCTGTCTGGAAACCTGGCCTTGAAATTGTTTTTAATATGGAATGTATTAGAGCTGACCTCTTCATAAATGAGTTGGAGATAACTTTCTTTGTGAGAGCATGCCGAGTTCTTCATTCAAAGTAATTACTTTGGAAATTAATGTTTTGGCAAATGTTACAGGCATTCCATGCTTAGATTTATCACACTAAATCAGTTCTAGTGGAAATCTGACTGCTTTGCAGGAAACAAACTAATTGGATGTAACGAAAAAAGGTCTTGTTAGAACATGAGCTGGTTGGGGAATATGATGCGCGTTTGACTTCAAGGGTTTGTTTCTTTGTCTTAAATTTGTAATGACACCTTCCTTTTATGTTATTAGTAATGCTGATTGCATTTATGTATCAGTAAAGTAGAATGTGGTTTCATTGACATCTGCTAACAAGAAAACAACTTCCAGTACACCTTCTCTCTGGAATTAGAATTGAGAGAATAAACTCTACTATAATGCACACATGTAACTTGTGAGTCCTGATGAAAGTCTTGCATAATTTTTACCCTATAATTTAACCAAGTACTTAGAATAATTATATAAATATTTGCATTTGTTAAATGCAGAAAAATTATGACAAAATAAAATTAAAAAGTCAACCATGTGGAGACTGCATTGTGTCTTAACTGAAGTCATTAGGCAGCTGTAAATGCATAATGTCTTATCTCTCTATTAATACCAAAGAGCAAAAGCACCTAGTGCTCAATTTTGTATGGTTCTGTACAACAAAAGTAAATGTATTCAGAGGAGCAAAAAGTTTGGGGGGAAATATTTGAACCTATTTGACTATTGTAAATTTGACTAACCCAGAGTCAACCAAAACACTGTGGATTTAGGGCCATATTTTCAAAGACATTTAAGTACCTAAAGATGGAGGTAAGGCACCCAGTGAGATTACAAAAGTACCTAGTTGTCTAACACCTATTGAAATCAGTCCTTAGTCTGGTTAGATGCTTTGGAAAATCCCACTAGGTACTTATCTGTATGTTTAGGTGCCTAAATACTTTTAAAAATCCAGGCCTTAATACTTGAAAAACAATCTACTTCCCATGGACAACTCTGTGAGTACATCTTTTGTGCATTAGTCTGATTCGTTTGGACAAATGGGTTTTGGGCATAATAGACATCACTTGTGCATACAGGTAGTAGTGAACAAAAATACGTGCACAGGTAGCTTCTATGTTACACTGAGGTGCTAGGGGTTGAAACCTATCAGATCCTATTACCCTTATTAATATCCCAGCATAGAATCATAGAAGACTAGAATTGGAAGAGACCTCAGGAGGTCATCTAGTACAACTGCCTGTAATACAAGAACTAGGGGTCACCAAATGAAATTAATGGGCAGCAGGTTTAAAACAAATAAAAGGAAGTTCTTCACACAGTGCACAGTCAACTTGTGGAACTCCTTACCTGAGGAGGTTGTGAAGGCTAGGACTATAACAGCATTTAAAAGGGAAGTGGATAAATTCATGGTGGTTAAGTCCATAAATGGCTATTAGCCAGGATGGGTAAGGAATGATGTCCCTAGCCTCTGTTTGTCAGAGGATGGAGATGGATGACAGGAGAGAGATCATTTGATTATTGCCTGTTAGGTTCACTCCTTCTGGGGCACCTGGCATTGGCCACTGTCAGTAGACAGGATACTGGGCTAGATGGACCTTTGGTCTGACCCGGTACGGCCGTTCTTTTGTTCTCAAAGCAGGACCAACCCCAACTAAATCATCCCAGCCAGGGCTTTGTTAAGATGGGCCTTAAAAACCTCTAAAGATGGAGATTCCACCACCTCCCTAGGTAACCCATTCCAGTGCTTCACCACTCTCTTAGTGAAATAATTTTTCCTAATATCCAAGCTAGATCTCCCTCCCTGCAACTTGAGACCATTGCTCCTTGTTCTGTCATCTGCCACCACTGAGAACAGCTTAGTTCCATCCTCTTTGCAACCCCCCTTCAGGTAGTTGAAGGCTGCTATCAAATCCCCCCTCACTCTTCTCTTCTGCAGACTAAATAAGCCCAGTTCCCTCAGCCTCTCCTTGTAAATCATGTGCCCCAGCCCCCTAATAATTTCTGTTGCCCTCCACTGGACTCTCTCCAATTTGTCCACATCCTTCCAGTATTACATCTGACTAATACTCCAGATGTGGCCTCACCAGTGCCAAATTTTGAATAGAGGGGAATAATCACTTCCCTCTATCTGCTGGCAATGCTTCTACTAATGCTGCCCAATATGCCGTTACCCTTCTTGGCAACAAGGGCACACTGTTGACTCATATCCAGCTTTTCATCCACTGTAATCCCCAGGTCCTTTTCTGCAGAATTGCTGCTTAGCCAGTCAGTCCCCAGCCTGTATCAGTGCATGGGATTCTTCCATCCTATGTGCAGGACTCTGCACTTGTCCTTTCTGAACCTCCTCAGAATTCTTTTGGCCCAATCCTACAGTTTGTCTAGGTCACTCTGGACCCTATCCTTACCCTCCAGTGTATCTTCTCTCCCTGCAGCTTAGTGTCATCCGCAAACTTGCTGAGGGTGCAATTAATCCCATCATCCAGATCACTAATGAAGATGTTGAACAAAGCCAGCCCTAGGACTGACCACTGGGGCACTCCGCTTGATACCAGCTGCCAACTAGACACTGAGCCATTGATCTTCACCCATTGAGCTGACGATCTAGCCAGCTTTCTATCCACCTTACAGTCTATTCATCTAATCCATATTTTTTTTAATTGCTGGCAAAAATATTTTGGGAGACTGTATCAAAAGCTTTGCTAAAGTCAAGGTATATCATGTCCACCGCTTCCCCCATATCTACAAAGCCAGTTATCTCATCATAGAAAGCAATTAGGTTGGTCAGGCATGACTTGCCCTTGGTGAATCCAAGTTGACTGTTTCTGATCACCACCTTCTCCTTCAAGTCCTTCAAAATGGATTCCTTCAGGACCTGCTCCAAGATTTTTCCGCGGACTTAGGTGAGGCTGTAAGTTGTCTGTAGTTCCCCGGATTCTCCTCCTTCCCTTTTTTAAAGATGGGCACTACATTTTCCTTTTTCCAGTTGTCTGGGACCTCCCCCGATAGCCTGTTTTTCACCACTGAGGGCTGCTCACTTCCTCCCCATACTCTGCTGCCCAGTGCAGCAGTCTGGGAGCTGACCTTGTGTGTGAAGACCAAGGCAAAAATAGCATTGAATACTTCAATTTTTTCCACATCATCTGTCACTAGGTTGCCTCCCCCATTCAGTAAAGGGCCCACACTTTCCTTGACCACCTTCTTGTTGCTAACATACAAGAAACCCTTCTTGTTACCCTTCACATCCCTTGCTAGCTGCAACTCCAATTGTGCTTTGGCCTTCCTGACTACACCTTTGCATGCTTGAGCAATATTTTTATACTTCTCCCTAGTCATCTGTCCAAGTTTCCACTTCTTATAAGCATCCTTTTTGTGTTTAAGCTCATCGAAGATTTTTCTGGTAAGCCAAGCTGGTTGCTTGCCATATTTCTATTCTTTCTGCACATCACGATGGTTTGTTTCTGCACCCTTGATAAGGCTTCTATAAAGTATATCCAGGTCTCCTGGACTCCTTTCCCACTCATATTTGCCTCCCAAGGGATCCTGCCCATCAGTTCCCTGAGGGAGTCAAAGTCTGCTTTTCTGAAGTGCAGGGTCCGTATTCTGCTGCACTCCTTTCTTCCTTTTGTCAGGATCCTGAACTCGACCATCTCTTGATCACTGCTGCCCAGGTTGTCACCCACTTCTGTTTGTGAGCAGCAGGTCAAGAGGAGCACGGCCCCTAGTTGGTTCCACCAGCACTTACACCAGGAAGTTGTCACCAACACTCCCCAAAAACTTGCTGGATTGTCTGTGCATTGCTGTATGGCTCTCCCAGCAGATGTGAGGGTGATTTAAGTCCCCCATGAGAACTAGGGCCTGTAATCTGTTAACTTCTGTTAGTTGTCTGAAGAAAGCCTTGTTTACTTCATTCTCCTGGTCTGGTGATCTGTAGCAGATGCCCGCCATGATATCACCCTTTTTGCTCTTGTCTCTAAACTTTAACCCAAAGACTCTCAACAGGCTTTTCTCCAGTTTCATACTGGAACTCTGAGCAATCATACTGCTCTCTTACACACAGTGTAACTTCTCCACCTTTTCTCCCCCGCCTGTCCTTCCTGAACAGTTTATACCATCCATGAGAGTGCTCCAGCCACGTGAGTTACTCCACCAAGTCTGTTATTCCAATCACATCATAATTCCTTGACTGTGCCAGGACTTCCAATTCTTCCTGTTTGTTTCCCAGGCTTACTGTGTTTGTGTGAAGGCACCTAAGATAACTAGCTGATTGCCCTTATTTCTCAGTATGAATCAGAAGGCCTCCCCTGCTCCACCCTCCTCCTTGTGTTTCCTCCCGGTATCACACTTCTCCACTTATCTCAGGGCTTAGGTCCCCATCCCTCGGCAAACCAAGTTTAAAACCCTCCTCACTATGTTAGCAAGCCTGCCTGCAAAGATGCTCTTCCCTCTCTTCATTAGGTGGATCCCATCACTTCGTAGCAATCCTTTTTCCTGGAACAACATCCCATGGTCAAAAAGTCCAAAGCCCTCTCTCCAACGCCATCTGCGTAACCACACATTTACTTCCACAATTTGATGGTTCCTACCTGGGCCTTTTCCTTCAACAGGGAGGAGGGACGAGAACACAACTTGCACCTCAAACTCCTTTATCCTTCTTCCCAAAGCCACATAATATACAGTGACCTGCTCAAGGTCATTCTTGGCAGTATCATTGGTGCCCACGTGGAGAAGTAGGAAGGGGTAGCGGGCCAAGTGCTTGATCATGGCTCAGTCATGGCTCCAATGTCACTTCTGTGTCTAGAGCTCTCTGATCCCAGCCAAGCTAATCTTTAAAAAGAACCCAGTCAACCAAACCAGCACATCAAATTATGTTCGGCCAATATCAGAGACATATATTTCTTATTTTATCACTCCACAAGCTTTGTTCCTGAATCCCAACCTTCACACTGAGATTTAGGGATACATCTCTCTTCAATTTGAAACTATCTTCAGTTCTATTGGGGGTTTCTGTGGCTATCCTTGGTAACAGAGACTATGTATGCCCAGGGTCTTTCTCAAACTTTTGAATACCTCCATCTCCACTCAGATGCTAAACCTTTTACACTTATGTTGTTCCAGCTATACCTGTCTTCCTATAGAGTATATTTGAACCATATTCTCCTATTATACATTTCTAACAGTTCATTATTAACTGAACTGGTATGTTACTTGGTTTGTTCTGGTAATAACGTCATGACAATGGAAATCACAGCTTTGTCATTGTGCCCAAAGATTATGGTACTCAGATCTTGTTACCCTTCAGAATACCCAAACCGTGATGCCACTTAAAATCAAGTTGAAGGAATATATGTTTGCTGCTGCTTTTAAGTGTTTATTGTTAAGCATCCAGTGGTTCTTTTGTTAAGAAAACTGTATAAATATACACACCATACAACATAAACACTAATCTAGGAACCTATCCTTGCAACAAAGCCCGATGTCAGCTCTGACCACATATCTATTCAAGTGACACCAACATAGGACCTAACCACATCAGCCACGCCATCAGGGGCTCGTTCACCTGCACATCTACCAACGTGATATATGCTATCATGTGCCAGCAATGCCCCTCTGCCATGTACATTGGCCAAACCGTACAGTCTCTATGCAAAAGAATAAATGGACACAAATCTGACATCAGGAATAATAACATTCAAAAACCAGAGGGAGAACACTTCAGCCTCTCTAACCACTCAGTGACAGACTTGAAGGTGGTAATTTTGCAACAAAAAAAACTTCAAAAACTGACTCCAAAGAGCAACTGCTGAACTCGAATTAATATTAAGATTTGATACAATTAACTTGGTTTAAACAGAAACTGGGAATGGTTGGGTCATTACACTAACTGATTCTATTTCCCTATGTTAAGTTCTCCTCACGCCTTCTATGGGTCATCTCGATTATCAATTCGAAGGGTTTTCTTCTCCTGCTGACGATAACTCATCTCAATTGATTGGACTCTTCCAGTTGGTATGCATACTTTCACCTTTTCATGTTCTCTGTAAATATAAATATCTCCTGTGTGTTCCAGTCTATACATCTGAAGAAGTGAGCTGTAGCCCACGAAAGCTTATGCTGAAATAAATTTGTTAGTCTCTAAGGTGCCACAAGTACTCCTGTTCTTTTTGTATAAATATGTTATCGTTAGAGACTCTCAATTTTTTTTCTCTAAGCAATGTTCAAGCCAACTCATTCTGAGCTATGGGCCTATGTGGTCCCCAAACAATGGGCAACACATTTTATATTTCACATAAAATAATAGAAAATAAAATATTCTAAAGAGACTCCTGTAACTGCTGTGTTAAGAAACATGGTAGGAGAAGGAGAAGCTTTAATTTACTAGGCAGGATCACTTTAGGTGACAAGGGAACATTTTTTATTTTAATTTATAAGATTAAAAATGGATACAACATCTTGGTAAAAAAGATTAACAATATCTTGGTTAAGCAATGGCTAAGAGTGGGAAGGAGACGGGACACCCATAAATATTTTAAGTATGTGAAAACTAAGGTGGAGAGGTAACATTTATGGTGGTACAAAGGGAGTAATAATATGAAATTAAAAAGAAAAAATTGGAATGAATACCAGGAAAAACTTTACGGTAATGCAACCTATTAGGCTGGCAATGAAAATGGTAGAAACCCCACTATCTGAGAGTTTTAAAAATGAGAGAAAGCTCAAGGAAATATATTGTAGGGACCATTCTGCACAGGCAGTCGGATAAACTAGATGACTGAATGTCTAACACCTCTAGTGTTTATGATTCTACAAGGAAAATGTTCAAGATTGCCAATTTTTAATTTTTCTGAACTTTTGGAGAGTGCTCTGGTTTCCCCCTCTCCTTCCTTGCTGACTGTACATAATGCCCCATTTCTGTATACTTCCACACATCAGTCTATTTGCTACTGTTATGCAAGATTATGAATTATATCAATTTAAAAGAAAGCACACTAGATACTACCTGAAAGATCGCATGCAAGCACAGTTTAAACCAAGTGTTTTAGATAGGGTATTATTAATGGCCTATACATGTTAAAACCCCCTTAAACTGTATATGTCAAGGCTGTGTGTCATTAATATCTTTTTTTTTAAAAGTGTGCTGATCAAGTGGATCACTTCATGTATCAACAATGCTACAGTAATAGCTTCAAATAGACATAAAACTAAATGGGAAAACAGCTCATCTATTTCCTGGGTGAACACATAGATGATAATACAACACAGGCAGAGCATGCTGTCAGCCACAGGGCTCAATCTACTTCATTCATGTCATTGCTTCCAATGTTCCATTTCTCAGAACGACATTTCTGTGCCAAGCAATGCTGATTTAATAATCGCTAGACCATCATTCCCAGAAACACTGGCTCTTCGAGGGCAGCAAATGACCTTTTAGCATTGGTAGTTCTGTGAGTAAAGAAAGGCATCAGTAAGTAGTTGAGGTAGAAGATATTTTATTGTCTGCTAATCGCTAACATGTGCAGATGACTCCAGTTTATCCTTTAGTCAAGAATTCTTTCATTTTTTATTCTAGGAAAAATCATACTTTTTTTTTACAAGACAGACTGCCTGTAGGAATAATATGAGAATTAAACTACTTCCGATATGAATTCCCATTGGTGTAAACTCTGACACCTAGTGGTTACATGGTTACAAAGATTTTTGAGAAGGCATGCCTAAGGTTTGCCACTTATATCTTTATTTATGTTCCTAAATAAGTGGCGTGATACTGAGTTCCCCACGCTCCCACTGAAGACAGCCGCTCTCTCACGAATGTAGTTCTTGCAGAGGAATTTATGTGTATTTGCCACTTCAGATGTCATCAGCTATGTGCATGCTGTGTGGCCTCCAATTGTTCTCGCATTAGATAATGTTTTCACCCCTCAGCCATAAGGCCGAGAAGCGTTTATCTGATAGATAACTGCCATTATCTATCAGAAAGATCATTATAGAGATTATAATGCTAACATTAGCAGAAAGATTTGAGGATCTTATTTCTTGTGATTAATTTTCTCTATTTTACATTATGATGGTCTTAGCTAAATCCACTGTTACTGTAGTAGGTGTGACATTTTTAAAGACTAGTTTGTGCATTTCCCATGTTTTTTCCCTAAAGTACTGTACTGCTGTTCACACAGAAGTTGCACAAGAACTGGAAATACAATAGTGAGGATCAGTAACATTTAACTAACATAGCCCCTAAACTCATGTAGTTGCTGCCATCTAGTGCTTAGTTTTATACCATGCATTGTTTACTAAACAGACCTGACAGGTACTTTGATTTCTGTAATCGTCCCATAATAGACGTTGATTTTACGGGAGTGCGAGGGGTGGGGGAGTCGCTGTGATATACAATCTTGCATACAGGTAAATGAGGAGATCACATGACTGTGCAGAATGGGAACCTTTAGATCTTGCTTTGACATAAATCTCAAGATTGAAGGTCCAAAAACCTGGAGATTTTTTGAGTAATATGCATTGTTTTTTTCATTTATTTGTGTGAATTATGTGACTACTTAAAGCAATAATAAGCTGGAAAATGAATAAGTAATCACAAACTATTTTCACTTATATTTTGGCATACAAACCATTTTTTAACATGGAGAATTTGTTCTTTTAGAAGGATAGCGTGTATTTTCTCCTCTAGATGAGTAAAGTGCAGCTCTGTTGATGAACCACTTATCTGTTGTGTTGCAGGCATGAGAGACAGCAGATATCTTGTTTAACCAGCCATTTTAATGCCTCGCCATTTAAATGTTTTAACATAAATATCTCTGAGATATTAATCCAAAGAATTCATACTTGTTAGTTTTTTCCCATGTGTTTTGAATTAATGAGATGTAGATTGACTCACATGCATGCTCCTGTCTTACACAGGGTAAAACCTTTTGAATAATGAAATATTTCAGGTCTATAATAGACCAGGTTATGGGACCCAGCATAGTAGGAAGATAATAGCTGTGTGGCTCTGCTGACCACTAACGGAAATCTGCTACTGGGACAGTTGTACAGTACACCCCACTATTCTTTGCAAAATTACTACAGGCAACATCTAAGAATCCAGGGTCACAGACGTGGAGAAGCCACAAATGACAAGCATTCACCAAAAACACCTCCATTTTCTTGGTGCTTGGCAAAGTATTTTCCCAATTTACAATAGTAGTAGTCTACATTAAATTAATCTCTTTTCTGTATCACTTAGAGATCAGCCTTTATTTCAAGTTCACACAGTATCTCAGAGATGTCTGTAGGAGCAGACAACATTGGTGCGTTCATGGATGCAGCCTGTAATAATCTATCTCGGGTAGGCAACCTATGGAATGCGTGCCAAAGGCGGCACATGAGCTGATTTTCAGTGGCACTCACACTGCCTGGGTCCTGGCAACCAGTTGCGGGGGGGGGGGGGACGACTCTGCATTTGAATTTAATTTTAAATGAAGCTTCTTAGACATTTTAAAAGCCTTATTTACTTTACATACAACAAAAGTTTAGTTATATATTATAGACTTATAAAAAGAGACCTTCTAAAAATGTTAAAATGGCATGCAAAACCTTAAATTAGAGTGAATAAATGAAGACTCGGCACAGCACTTCTGAAAGATTGCTGACCCCTGGTCTATATGTATTTATATGGTCTTGGCACCATACTATCTCAGTGCCTCACAATCATTAATGGATTTTATCTTCACAAACTCTCGGGGGGGGGGGAGGAAAATATTATTCCCATTTTACAGATGGGAAAGTGAGGGATATGATAGATTAAATTACTTGCCTAAGGTCACACAGGAAGTCTGTAGCAAAGCCAGGAGGGAGCAGGGGAGACAATAATCAAGTACAAGAGTTTCAAGCTCATACTGTGGGAAGGGCATAATTCCATTTTCATTCATGGCCTCTGAGGTGGGACATTCACAGCAGAACTCCTACTGATGTCAAAGAGAAGCTTTCACAAAAGTTAATTGATACGCTCTATGTACCTTATAGTTGCATTGAGCAACACTTAGTGGGAAAATATGCTGACTAGAGTAGTTTGAAAATGGGGGGCGGGGGAGGTGTCATGAAAAATGCCAGTTGTTTCCATTTTACAAGGTTTGAAATTAACCATTTTTATTTTCTTACACATTTTCATTTTTTAATTTAAAAAATGGATTGAAAATGTTATAGAAACCATGAATGGAATGGTTACCTTTTTTTTTTTTTGGCCAATTTACAAAAAAGTTTTTAGTGAATGAAATCTTTTTGTAATCACTTTGATAACACTTGAAAAAATGTATATAAAAGTATGAAAATGTTGACAATTAAAATAAAGGGATTTCACACCATTTTCATTTTATAAAAAAGGATTTTGGATGAAAAAACTTTTCCTTTGAAAAATTTCAACTATTTCTAATGCTCATCTTTAGGACCACTGCCTTTTTCTGCCCATTGGTTCTCTTCTTTCCCCATCCTGCTTTCTTTCTCTCCGCTTTTCCTGTCTGTCTCTCTCTCCTACTTTATTTTCTCTGAATTTTTCTCCCTTCAACAACTCCAAGTTTCCCCCATGTGTTTCTCTCACTCCCTTTCCCATTCTATCTGCTAAAATGATCAGCAATGAAATAGTTAATATTCAGTGAAATAGTTAATAAAGTGTCATAATTAAGCTTTAGGGTCAGTCCCATGAGATGAATGGGATATGGAGGAGTTCATTCCTCCCAGAGCCATTGTTATAATGATTTATATTTGTTTCAAGCTTGGAAGGTTAACTTCGTAACGAAGAGGGTTAGAAACATTTTGTCTTAAATAAAAGTTTAAATTCTCCAGAATCTGTGAATGCAGGTCACATAAATACATCAAACAGAGCAGGAGTTTGACTCCACTGAACTAAGTCTAGAAGAATGAAAGAAGTGGAAACTTTGTGGTTGTTTACCTGAAAAATTTCCTTTCTCTAAAGGCTAGGTTCACAGATCCTTAGTGTCCGTAGCTGAAGGGGGCAGAATCAAAACTGATTGGACAGCTGATGAGGGACTAGTCCCTATCTTCTGGAGAACCCCTGAGTTTGGAGATACTTCCAAAGCTGGCTCTTCCAAACTCCAGAAAAAAAACACAAATTTCTTATGCTGCATCAGCAGCTTGCAATACTGATATTCAATGAGAAAATATTATGAACATTAAGAAAAAAATAACTATTGCAGAGAATGTTAACCATAAGTTACAGATCTCCCTTTTCCAGGTAGGGCCAGATCTATGGACCTATTCCTTCAAAGGGAACATTTTTCAGGTAAGCAACCACAAATTCTCCTGTTCTCTCTTAGGGTTAGGTCTACAGATCCTTAGTGTGGGATTGTCTTAAGCCTGGTCTACACTACGGGGTTAGGTCGAATTTAGCCGTGTTAGGTTGATTTTAAAATGAATGTGTCCACAGAACTAACCCCATTCTGTCGACTTAAAGGGCTCTTAAAATCGACTTCTGTACTCCTCCCCGACAAGGGGATTAGCGCTAAAATCGACCTTCCTGGGTTGAATTTGGGGTAGTGCGGATGCAAATCGATGGTACTGGCCTCCGGGAGCTATTCCGGAGCGCTCCAATGTAACTGCTCTGGATAGCACTTTGAACTCCGATGCACTAGCCAGGTACACAGGAAAAGCTCTAGGAACTTTTTAATTTAATTTCCTGTTTGGTCAGCATGGCGAACTCAGCAGCACAGGTTACCATGCAGTCCTCCCAGAATCATAGAGCATAGAATGTTTCTATGCTCCCCCATCATCTCTGTCCCTGATGTTAAAAAAGGAACACACACAAAAACGCACTTGCTATGACACGTTTTCCGAGCTCATGAAGTCCTCCCGCACTCATAGGGCACAGCTTAATGCATGGAAGCATTCAGTTGCAGAGGCCAGGAAAGAATTAAAGTGAGCGCGAAGAGCGGAGGCAGGACATGATGCTGAGGAAAGCCAGCAAGAGCACAGACCCCAGCTGCATCCACTGTATAACTGCCTGCCCTCCTCCCCATGTTGCATAGCCTCGTCACCCAGCTGCCCAAGAATACACGGGGAAGCTTCGGGCACCGAGCCACTCCACTCCAGAGGACGGCCCAAGCAACAGAAGGCTGTCATTTAAACAGTTTGCTTATTCTAGCCATGCTAAAAATCAATGTGGCCGTGTCCTTCCTTCCTCCCCCAGCTCACCCAGGCTACCTTGTCCGTTATCTCATTTTTTTTTAATTATTAAAGAAAGAATGCATGGTTTCAAAACAATAGTTACTTTATTTCGAAGGGGGGCGGGTGGTTGGCTTACAGGGAATTAAAATCAACAAAGGGGGAGGGTTTGCATCAAGGAGAAACACACACAACTGTCAGACCGTTGCCTGGCCAGTCATGAAACTGATTTTCAAAACCTCTCTGATGTGCAATGCACCTTGCTGTGCTCTTCTAATCGCCTTGGTGTCTAGCTGCTCAAAATTGGACGCCAGGCATCTCACCCCGCCATAAACATCTCCCTCTTACTCTCACAAATATTATGGAGCACACAGCAAGCTGCAATAACAATGGGAAAGTTGGTTGTGCTGAGGTCTGACCTAGTCAGCAAACAGCACCAGGAAGTTTTTAAAGTGTGTGATGGTGAGCTGAATGGGCTCCATGCTTGCCATGGTATGGGGTCTGCATGGGTAACCCAAGAAAAAAGGCACAAAACGACTGAGTCATTGCTTTCACGGAGGGAGGGGCGACTGACGACATGTACACAAAACCATCTGCGACAATGTTTTTGCCCTATCAGGCATTGGGAGCTTAACGCAGAATTCCAATGGGAGGCGGAGACTGCAGGAACTGTGAGATAGCTACCCACTGTGCACTGCTCCGTAAGTCAATGCTAGCCACAGTAGTGAGGACACATTCTACCGACTTAATGCACTTAGTGGGGACATAAACAATGGACTGTATAAAATCGATTTCTAAAAATCGACTTCTATAAAATCAATTAAATTTCATAGTGTAGACATTGTTAACTTAGAACAATAAGAAATGCAGAAATAAAAATACCAGGTTTGTATATAATGAAGATACATTTAAATCATCAGTGAGTGAGGCACTATGTACTAAGATGCAGACAAGTGTAATTTCTAAGGACCTATGTAAACACAGTCTTAGTATATAAGTGGTTATTAGACATCCTTGTGTATTTGTGCATTGTACATAAACATATATTATTAGCAACAAAGAGTCCTGGTATTCACCCACGAAAGCTTATGCTCCAGTACACTTGTTAGTCTATAAGGTGCCACAGGACTCTTTGTTGCTTTTTACAGATTTAGACTAACACGGCTACCCCTTTGATACACATATTATTAATATCACAATGTGAGAATATGCTGCTCCCCCTTCTTTCAATGAGAGGAAATGAAACCCCTTCCTTGTTTTATCATTTTTAAAGTTATTTCTCATAAGATTTTAGCAGTGGTGATCCCTGCCTCTTTTGTTAGGATACTCATTTTTGTACAAGATCCTGGAACTTGTTCTTTATACCACAATTTTAAATGTTCTTCTAATTTTTTTTATATCCTTAGCCTGCTACCATTATTAACCACTGCAGGAGCATGTATAAGCTTTTATAACTTACAAGTTTGCTAACAAATAGCATTTTATTAATAGCTGGCAACATGTATGACATCACTAAGCACAGCAGGGCCATGGTGTGCTGGAGGATACTATCCAGCTAGAACTTTTTCTGTCACGTCTGTGATACAGACATATTCTCTGCTTTTATTCTGATCCTGCCTGCCTATTTCATCCTATTAAAACAATGCAAAGGACTAGACTAGATGACATCTGGGATCTCAACACCCTTTTCAGCCATACATTTCTACGACTGCATGCCAGCAGAGTCTGAGTAGTTCAGAAGATGATGCCCTGGCTTTGGAGGGATGTTTCCCCAGTGCAGATCGAAGGTTTTGTAGCATATGTCTGAGGTGGGTGGTTTTGAACAGTAATTTTACACCTCTCTCTGATCCTCCTGTCACTTAGGATATGTCTACGTGTCAATAAAACACCTGCAGCAGGCCCGTGTCTGACTCGGGCTGCAAGGCTCTAACATTGCAGTGTGGATCTTTGCACCTGGGCTGGAGCCTGGCCTCTGGGACCCTTGCAGAGCCTCAACCTCTACACCAGGTGTGACCAACCTGAGCCTGAGAAGTAGCCCGAATTTACCAATATACATGGCCAAAGAGTCACAGTAAAACATCAGTAGCTTCCCAACAGTTTTCCCCACCCCACTCCCAGTACCTCCCACCCACTGGCAGCCCTACGGATCAGCACCTCCCTCTCCCTCCCCCACCTCCCAATCAGCTGTTTCATGGCATGCAGGAGGCTCTGGGCACTGCAGGCTCAAGGAAGGGGGCATGAAGCTGTGGAGTTGGGGCAAGGCCTTTGCAGAGCCAGGGGTTGAGCAGTGAGTACCCTCTGGCACATTGGAAAGTTGGCGCCTGTAGCCGGAACCAGCTGAGAGGGGCCAGCCACAGATGTTTAATTGCAGCATAAACATACTCCCTGAGCTCAGCTATCTGGGGCCTGGGCTGCCCATGGCCCCACTGCTGCAGTACACCTCCCAATCCTTACGGCATTTATTCTCCAGCACCCCTGGGTAGTCAGGCGTGGTTAGGCCATCGGAGGTGCAGAGTTGAGGCCCAGAGGTGCCTGTCTCCTACAGGGCCGACCGGGGGGCGGGGCGCAGGAAGTGGGAAATTTGCCCCAGACTCTGCAGGGCCTCCACAAGTTTTTCAGGGGCCCTGGAGCGGGGTCCTTCACTCGCTTCGGGGGTCCCGGAAAACTCTCGCGGGGCCTGTGATCCCGGAGCTTCTTCCACTCCAGGTCTTTGGCAGCAGGGGGGGGGTGTCCTTCCTTCCTGGAAGGAATTACTGCCGAAGCGGGACCCGCCGCCAAAATGTCGGGTCTTTGGCGGTAATTCGGTGCGGGGGGGGCTCCCGCTGCAGGTCTTCAGGGCACTTTGACGGTGGCTCCTGGAGTGGAAGAACCCCCTGCTGCCGAATTACTGCCGAAGTGGAGTCCCCCACTGCTGAAGACTCCAGGCCCCTGAATCCTCTGGGCAGCCCTGGTCTCCTACTGCTGTCAATGGGAGTTAGGGCGGGGCCTAAGTACCTTTGCGGATTGGCGCCGACCCGACCTGCCCACGGGCACACCTGGGGCCAGGGCACTTGCCGCCCTGAGGGGACTGCAGCTCCCACACAGGGCCGGCTTTAGGCCAATTCAACCAATTCCCCTGAATCGGGCCCCGCACCTAAGAGGGCCCCGCACCCAAGCTCCGCCGGTGCGCTGTACCAGGGTGGCCCGGCTTCCCCAGGGGGCAATTTAAAGGGCCTGGGGCTCCCAGCAGGGACTGGCGCCCCAGGCCCTTTAAATTGCCACCAGAGCCCCACTGCTGGAGCCCTGGGATAGAGCTGCAGGGCTCTGGAGGCTATTTAAAAAGTCCAGGGCTCCCCTTGCTTCTACCATCCCAGCCCTTTAAATAACAGCTGGAGCTCCACCTCTTCCCCAGGTCTCCCTCTGCTATTTAAAGGGCCGGGGCAGTAGAAGCAGGGGAGCCCTGGGCCCTTTAAATAGCCCCCAGAGCCCAGTCGCTTCCCCAAGGCTCCTGCAACTATTTAAAGGGCCGGGGCAGTAGAAGCAGGGGAGCCCTGGGTCCTTTAAATGGCCCCTAAGTGGGAGGGAAGAGGAGGGAGCACTTACCCTACAGGCTGGGCTGCACCTGCACCCCCTGCCCTCAGTCAGCCCCTGCTGCACTCCCTGCCCACACCAGCCCTGCCCTGTCTCCAGCCCTGCACCTCCTGCCCTGCCCGCACCAGCCCATCTCCAGCCAGCCCTGCACCCCGTGCCATCTCCAGCCAACCTCTGCCGCACCCCACTTGCCTGAAGTCAGCCAGTCCCGCACTTCTGTCTCCAGCCTGCCAACGCATGCCGCACCTCCTTGCAGCCCTACCTGAAGCCAGCCAGCCCACCCCACATCCCCGTCTCCAGCCAGCCTTGCACCCCTTGCCCTGCCTGCAGCCAGACCCTACCTCAGGTCAGCCCACACCCTGCGTCCAGCCAGCCCCATGTCCACTGGTGCCCTGCAGTTCCCGGGCAGTAACCCTGCACACCTGCTTCAATGAGGGGGGCAGGGAGCAGCTGGGACCCACACGTGTGCACATCCTAGGGTGACCAGACAGCAAGTGTGAAAAATCAGAACACAGGATGTGTGTGTGGGGGGGAATAGGATCCTATATAACAAAAAGACCCCAAAATCGGGACTGTCCCTATAAAATTGAGCCATCTGGTCACCCCAGCACACGCCCAGGGAGTGGGGGGGGACCCACACATGTGAAGTGGAGCTCGTTTCTAGTTCAGGCCCATCTTTTTAAAAATACATTTAGGTGGGGTTAACAGACACCCGTATTCTCCCCGCCATGTCCAGCTTTTTGGTCCTTAAATCGCCATCTGGGAGGAATTTTTAAAAATCCGGCCGTATGGTCCCCAAACTACAGACTGCGGCACTGCCCTTAAACCAGAGCGTTCCCCAGGGAACCGCTTGCTAAGAAATGAAAGGCTTTTCGTTACCTTGTTTTCCAGTCAGCCCTGCCAGGCCCCCGCGCTTCCTAAAGCGGCCCTGCTCCCCCAGCCCCACCTGGCTGTGACCGGCCGCCGCCCCAGGGCCCCCGCCTTACACCGCCACCTGCGCGGCTTCCCGCTCTGCGGCGCCTCGGGGTGCAGAAGGGAGGCGGGGCCTGGGCGCAGCGGGGCTGAGGAGCGGACATGGCGGCGGCCGGTGGCGTCTCCCCGCTGCGCTCCTGCCTGCTGCGTCTGCGGAGATGGCGACCCCCGCCCGCCGGCTGCAGCAGCAGCAGCTGCTCCCCGCGCAGAGCCGCCAGGTACGGGGGCGGGGGTCGTTTCCCCCGCGCAGAGCCGCCTCCCGGGCGGGGGCGGGATGGGGGAGCCCCTGGCTGCCCTCCCCGTTAGCGGCTGGGGGCGGCGGTTAACGGCTGGAATTCGATGCGAACGGCTCCTCCGCGAACGTTCGGCTGGGCGGGAAGAGCAGCGCGCGCGCCGCGGGATTAGGCCACCTGGGGCAGCTCAGGACTCCTTCCCCCACCCCCCTGTGCCCATTCAGCCCCTCTTGAGGGCCGGGGGGTGGGGGGGCTTTCAGACCACGTGACCCCAGTTGTGACGTTGAGCACCCCCATGAGATGCCCAGCCCCCATGTTTGGGTATCGAAATAGGTGTCCGCCCTTCCAGCCCTCGTCTAGGTACCAGCCAACAGGGCTCTGGCTGCCTCCCGGGGTTAGTGCCAAGCCCAGGTGTGCAAAAATCCTTAGCCAGGCCTGGGAAATCCCGAGATTCTGCCTGGAAATCATGAAATTTTCTTTCCAAAATAATGCAAGTCTGTCTCTTTGCCTTCTGGGTTCTGCCCCTCAAGAGCTCCCTGGTCCTCTTTTCTAGCCTTGCTCTGCAACCGTGGGGGCCACTTGTTTTTTTTCCCCCACTGAAAGCTGAGATTTGCATGCAATCCCTTGACTCCAGCAGGTGGAGCTTTAAGCAAAACTACAAACATTGCCAGACTCGCAATGAAATCAAATAAGAGTTTCCTGACTGAGAGCTAAAGTATAGGAGCTGGGCACCTATGTAAGCATCTACATTTGGCAGTTGAGCTCCTGATTAATCTCTCCATACAGTCTTTGGGTAGGTATATGCTACAAGGACTGTATTGGCATAGGCACATTACTGTAGCTGTGCTAGCATAACCCAGTTAGTAGACACAGCTACAGTGACAGAAGGTGTAGGAACAGTATCTTCCAAATGGCGGTAGCCAGGTCAACAGATGCATTCTTCTGTTTTAACTAGCTATGTCTACATTGGCAATTAGATTGGCATAGCTACCCAATGTGGATTTTTCATAGCCCTAACCGACGCAGCTATGTAGATGTAAATTTTAAGTGTAAACCAGTGTCACAAGTCGTTCAGACAGATTGAATGAGGGAGATAGAATTGCAAAATATTTATTCTGCAAATGGACCTGTTAATGGGTTTATTGAAACCTAAGAAAATCCTTAATGCCCAGAAGCAAACACTGTAACCATGTTTTGAATCTTAATTGCTCCAGGGAGGGATACTTGGAAATTGATTTGTATTATTAAAAGCTTTTATTTGACCAAGAGCCTCCTTTTGCTACCATTTGTTCTGGGTCCAGAATTGTTTCTGTGTTAATAGCCCACAATCTAATATTTTCACTTTGTTAAATAGTGTTCTTCTTTATACAAATACAATATAATACTGTGGCACATGTTTGTCCTTTTGTATGCGATATGATAAAAAGAAACAAAAGATATTGAAGATGCATGCATTGTATTTTAGCATCGTTTGTTCAAGAACATTGTACAAAAAAGGACTAAATATTTTTTTTTGAAAGTTTGTTCAATTTATCACAGCAATGAACAAAAAGCCTTGTCAAGTCTCTCACCTCAACTGTGTAACGTATAATTTAATGTGCTCGCCTACTGGTTTGCAAACTTAATGCATAAGTACTCTTGGTACCATGGTATGACAATTCTTTGCTCCTGTTGGATATGGAAGAGGGGATTTTAGTCAGTCTCTTACCAGAGATGCTTTTTTTATCTAAAGAGTCTGTTCCGAGATAAATATTAGTAACACTGGACTTTATGTACGTCATGAAAAATATCCTACATGGAAGCAATGCTATTTGCTCTTCACTAATTCTAAAAGAAAACAATCCACCAGCACTACTGTGACAACATTAAGTAAATATCCACCCAAATCTCTCTTCTTTCATTGTTCTAGAAAATAGTGGAGAGAACTGATCCCATCGTTCCTGAGATGGATGTCGAAAACATTGCCTTTTTATATGACTAGCTTTTTGGATGTGTGGTGCTTTTTGCTGTTATCCTTTTCCAGATCTGCCAAAAATAATTGCTTCTATGATAATGAATTCAGCAAATCACATAGTTTTGAGTGTATTGCTCTTAGGGGCATTGAGATATCAGGGATTGAAAGGGACAGGATGTAATGGACCATGTGATCTCCTGGGTTTGTAGTATTTCTATGATCCTCAGAAACTGATGCTAGGCAACTTTATCAGTTCCTGCATTCATTACGAAGAAACATTCACTGTGTATACTATAGTAAATTTATACAAGCTTTAGAACCATAAGACCACATTATTTCCCTGCTGGGCTTTCTCACAGCTCAGTTATTGGGGTTTTGTCTCTATAGGGAACAAAAACATGGTGTAACCTAAACTGAGAGTTTAAACAGAGTATCGCCCCGTGTAGACATTCTTATTCTGGCATAAGAGTGTCTTTTATTTTGTTTTAATTTATGTTAAACTGAAAAAAGTCACTCATATATTATAAGGTGCCACAAGTACTCCTGTTCTTTTTGCAGATACAGACTAACACAGCTGCTACTCTGAAACCTGGAATAAGAACATCCACATAGGGGCGTTACACTAATAAAACTATGTTAAATATAGCTGGCTGAACTTGCCCATGTAGACATGGTCTAAGCAAAAAGGTTTTTCTTCAACTGTTAACTCTCATTGACTCTTTCAGTGCACAGAAGCGCAATCTCATTTTTGTTTTTCTGAAGTACTGATGTTTTGTTTCATGACTTAGTAGTTTAAGTACTTATATTAATTTTGCTTTATTTGGAGTAAGTTGTCTAGATTTTGACCTGACTAGGCAAGTAGGGGAAAAGGTTTAAGCTGGACTTTTTTATGCTTTAAAAAATGGTTTAAATCCCATTCCTTGATGAAAAGCCGTATAAACTGTTCTTACCAATATCATAATTCACAATAGAAGGAAAGTAGTTTGAGAGTATCAGGGTGCCAAAGAAGAGATGGCAAAATATTAGAATTTTCAATTTGTTTTTCTGTTTCAACAATACCTTCTAGACAGAATCTGTTATGATTAAATGGGCAATTGAAATAATTTTGTCGGCATTTGCTAGTTCAAATGCCAAAAGTAGCAGTATTTGCTGGCTGTTATAAAAGAGCATTCAAAGAGTTGTCTCAATTATATAGGGAATCCGTGGATAGTTGGCTTTCTACAGAAGAATAAATGAGAGATGTCTCATGCAAAACAATCATCCTGTATGAATTCAGAAAAACCTCAATTTTTGTTTTTTTAGAAGCAGTCCATGCTTGTTTTACTTTAGAGAATTCTTGTTCCTGTTGGTCTCTTGATTAGGAAATGAACTTATTTGGAATGTTTTTGTATTAGGCTAACTTGTGTGTGACACTGTGAAAGATATACCAAAGTAGTACTTGTCACCACCTCCTTTAATGTATGTAAAAACTCATTTTATCATTAATAGCAGTTACAGAATTAGAGAATGTACTCTAAGATTCTATGGATAGCTAGTGAGCAAATAAATGGTTGAAAGCCTCATATTAAAGATGAAAAATAGAATTTACATAAAGTGATCTTTGCTTTCAATGTAACTGGTATTTTACACTTTTTTAGAATGTTTGCTGCAGATGCGAAAGAATATAGACTAATTTTAAGAGAAATGCACAAGATGGAAAACATTTACTTTGGAAGGAGTATATTTTTGCCTAAATATTAAATGGTGGCATTATCTTCTGATTTTTATATCCATATGGATGCCCAGGAACTGGTTCGCAATTTCTGCCTGTACTACTGTACTCCCAAATAATAATTTTCAGCAAGCTGGTAGATATTAACAGGAGGCTTAGAAGTGATAGTAAAAAATTGCAGTTTAGATATGGTGAAAAAAATTCTCCTAATAGGAATTTCCAGACTGTTATACTGATAAAAGTGATATATTTCTTAATATAATATAATTCATACAAAAGAGTGCCATGAAGAAGTAGCATCAGGTTGTGAATGGCATGATGCTGAGTTGTGGGACAAGACTGGTGTGGATACAAGGCAGTGTGTTTATTCTTATTGGTTTCTCTTTTCTCTTCTAGGACCAGCAGAGAGAAGAGATTCCATCTTCCAGAATTCACCACTGTCTGCTTTCCCCCATATGCCCTCCTTAGACCTTCTTTTTTTATTTTTTTAATCATTAAAGGGACACTGCCAAGTAATATTTTAAAATAATCCTTAATATTAATTTTACCCTAAATTGTATTTAATTGCACTTAATCTTCTTAGACGTCTAAACATCCGTATCTATATTTTTCCTATATCTTGAATCATCAGCAATTTCTGTGTTATTTTAGTGTCTTATTGTCATGCCAAAACATCTTCCTGTCTGTAGACATGCACTCGATTGGTGTTACTTTGGGGAGCAATTTAAGTGTTGCTCTAGTAGAGAAGAGCACAATACTTGTTTTAGGCGACTTGAATAAATATTGCTTCCTTTAAATACATTTATTGTTTGATCAAATAATAAGCTTAAAAAATGAATTCAGAGGACTGTACTCATCAGACATCCAATTTAAAATTGGTCAAAATTTTGAATCTAAAAACTTTGACAGTGTCCCTTTTAAAAACTCGTTATAAATGTCAAACTACATTTTGCATAGGTGATTTTTAACTGTTGTGTGTTTGCACAAGAAATTGGGTGGTGATTTTGTATTGAACATAGAGTGGTTAGCCTCTCTCTCCAAAAAAAATCATATTGATCACTGTCACAACAAAACATGAGCAATTTATTTTACTAAATCAAATAAAAAAGTAGAAATTAACAGCCAGCATTTTTCCTTTAACATGCTTTTCTTTACCATCAAAATCAGCATATTCTCTATATAGCTTTTTACTGAAGTTATAGCCACACATTTTGTCCAAATCAGACTAATATACTTTTCCAAGTTGCATTAGACTTGCACATCAAGCCTGGAGGTCTAGGATGAAATTCTGACCTCAATGAAGAGTCTGGTGGCGCCTTAAAGACTACCAGATTTATTTGGACATAAGCTTTCATGGGTAAAAAACCCACTTCTTTAGATGCATGGAATGAAAATTACAGATGCAGGCATTATATACGGACATATGAAGAGAATAATAATATATTATTTATTAAATAAAGACTGTTAGTCTTTAAAGTGCCCCCGGACTCTGTTGTTTTTGTGGATACAGACTAATACGGCAACCCCCTGATACTTGACCTCAATTCAGTCAATGTGAGTTTTGCCAGTGACTTCAAGGGGGCCAAGATTTCACTCCCAGTTGTTCTTTTCATAATGTCCCATATCCATATTTGTCAAACAAAGCTTAAATAGAAATACATATTATCAAATAACAAAGCACCGATAAGAAATTTAAGTAGAAAAATCTCATTATAATAGCCATTATTGGTATTGCTCTTTATAAAGTTAACCTACAAATGAAGAATAATTTATTACTCTACTGCACTAATACTTGACATGTACAAGTCTATTCCTTTTTTAAATGTTGAAATAAATAAATTTGATGTTATACCTTTAAAAAAAAATCTCCAATGTATATCTACTATAGTAGTCTCGGGAATTCTTGTTTGTGTAACTGAGATGTCTCAACACGTGGCAAATATGGCTGATTGTGAAAATATATTCATATTCTGTCAATGTGCATTCTATTTTTCTGAAAAAAACATAAAGAGAATAAGTGTTTAAGAATAGCCCCAAAGCATTTAATATCTGTACTACTTAAAGAATTAATATGATAGTCTACGCATAACAATTCTTTCTTTCTCCTTACCTTGATTTGAAATAATTTAAGCACAAGTGGAAATTGGGCAAAAAAAATTGCTGGCTGTTTGGCCAGGAAAGGAAGAGGATGGAGTAGTCTGCAAGAAAAAAGAGGCAGCCTGTAATTATTTTGACAAGAGTAGTATATATGAAGAGGAGGCAAGCCCCAAATCTATTTTATTTATCTTTTCTCCTTCTGGAAAGAGGTTTCTTCAGGTTGTTGTATTTCCAGAGAACAACTATAGGCATAGCAAACAGTGAACTGCTGCACTGAACACTGATTTGTGCCAGAGAACTATCTACATTTTGGCTCCTGTTGTGTCACCCCATGTATCTTTTCATTTTATAACTGGTCCAGTGGATTAGAGAGACATTTTTAATAGTCTGGGAATAATATAGTAGTTGCGATGTTAGATTTCTGGATGAGTAAAATGTTGTTAGTCTTTGCTCCTCAGGGAATTTGTATTGATGACAGTTGTGCTAAGATTTTGTAAACTATAATATGGCTAAGGCCAAAGAACATAAAAAATGCAATATATTAACATAGTGTTAAAACTCTAATGTTAAAGCCAGTCAAGCAAACAGTTTCAAAACTGGAGAGTGTAGCTATGATCTCAAAGGCACGCTATTGAATGGTACGATAACTCCAGAGCTCTGTTTGGCATAGTGGAAATACATAAATAAATGCAGTAAAAATAAGATATTTGGGTCCCAAGGACCATGCTAAAGACAAGAGGTGAAATCCTGGCCGCTTTGAATCAATCTTAAAACTCCCATTGCCTTCAAATGGGGTCAAGATTTCACCTGATGGGTTTGATTCACAACTTCAATGAGTCTTGAGTGAGTAAAAGGTTCACAATCAGATCCAGAGGGAGTAATCAATAATAGCTTCATTGATAATACAGAGTTCTATCACCCTAATTAATACAGATAACTAAAACTTAGTGTCCTTAGTTGCAAAGTTTAATAGCAAAATAAAACTTATTCCTTTTACATAGCCAGTTTCAAACTGAGGCCACGTCCAGACTAGGAATTAAAATCGATTTTAGATACGCAACTTCAGCTACGAGAATAACGTAGCTGAAGTTGAATTTCTAAAATCGAGGTACTCACCAGTCTGGACGGCGCCGCATCGATGTCCGCGGCTCTCCGTGTCGATTCCGGAACTCCGTTCGGATTGATGGAGTTCCGGAATCGATGTAAGCGCGCTCGGGGATCGATACACCGCGTCCAGACTAGACGCGATATATCGATCCCCAAGCAATCGATTTTAACCCGCCGATGCCGCGGGTTAGTCTGGACGAGGGCTGAGAGTTTTCTTTAAAATAGAGATGCGTATCAAATAGCTGCCATCTGTTTCCGCAGAGGTGCTCAGCAAGAAGTACTTAAAAGTGAGCTATGTGTAGTGTTATAGTTCACTTGCATTTTCCTAGGTACAAATAATTTTAAGTAAAATGTTATTAGCTCAATGTTACTTACTTTACAAAGTGAAACTTACAAAGTCACATATGTTTTCTGATAAAGATACGTTCTATCTCTATAACTGCTGATCAAATAATTTCAGCATCCTTAATTTACATTTATTAATTAAAGAATACATGGAAGAACCAATTTGGGGACAAACAGGAATTTTTGGTCATTTTAAAATTTAATCCCCTACATGTAAATAATCATCATAGTATGTAATGCTCTTTATACCCCAATAAGACACTGGTTTTCTAGTAATCCTTTTATTTCTTTTTTTCAAACTTGATTAAGGGGCTTTCTGCAATGACATTTGGGGGTTAAAAATTCAGAACACTTGAATAACCTCTACGATGGAAAATGTTCTCTGTATTTAACGCAGCCTGAAAAATTTGCCCTGTCTGCTCACTTGGGACTTATTTTACATACCTGACCATAATATATTCTATAGTAGTCTTACCATCTTGGTAAAAGTGAGAGAGAAGATTCAGTGTATGGGTTGTTACATTTTCTTAAAGAATGTGCAAGACTGCTTTAGTGCATGCTTATGTTTGTTTTCTACACATGTCCACGTATCTTTTTCTTTTGGTTGCTGAGTTTAAGCAGACCCATCCAGCTATAGCAATTTTGGATAGACTGGCAAAAGTATTTATTTTCCTACCCCTCCAAAATGCATGCATTTACAAAGGGACCAGCCTAAGGGTTTTGGGAAGGTTTAGCAAGATTAGGGCCATGTCTACATCTAAAATTTTGCAGCGCTGGTTGTTACAGCTGTATTAGTACAGCTGTATAGGGCCAGCGCTGCAGAGTGGCCACACTTACAGCAACCAGCGCTGCAAGTGGTGTTAGATGTGGCCACACTGCAGCGCTGTTGGGCGGCTTCAAGGGGGGTTCGGGGAACGCGAGAGCAAACCGGGAAAGGAGACCAGCTTCGCCGCGGTTTGCTCTCGCGTTCCCCGAACCACCCTGCAAACCGCAGGGAAGGAGACCTGCTTGTTCGGGGAACGCGATAGCAAACCGGGGAAGGAGACCAGCTTCGCCGCGGTTTGCTCTCGCGTTCCCGGAACCACCCAGCAAACCTCAGGGAAGGAGACCTGCTTGTTCGGGGTTCGGGGAACGCGAGAGCAAGCTGGGGAAGGAGACCAGCTTGATTACCAGAGGCTTCCTCAGGTATGCTGGGATACCTGCTTATTCCACGGAGGTCAAGAAAAGCGCTGGTAAGTGTCTATACTTGATTACCAGCGCTGGATCCTCTACACCCGAGACAAAACGGGAGTACGGCCAGCGCTGCAAACAGGGAGTTGCAGCGCTGGTGGTGCCCTGCAGATGTGTACACCTCCTAAGTTGCAGCGCTGTAACTCCCTCACCAGCGCTGCAACTTTCTGATGTAGACAAAAGGTTTGTTTTTGAAGGGAGGTGATACCAACAACTTAACAGGCTCTTTTTACATACGAAGTGTGAAAATAGCCTTTAATGCTCCATTCCCCAAAGGCCTAATGATTGCTTTACATTGATTTGCATTTTAAAGTTTATCTTCACAAGAAAAAGGGCTGAAACCTTTTCATCTATACAAAATTAATTTTTTTTTAACATTTCTACTTTCCTCATATCGTGGGAATCTTCAGTGGCATGCTCCTCGGGTTGTAAAGACGGGTTCCATAAACAGCAATAAGATCTCCCTCCCTCAATAGTCTTATCTTCAATTTATAGAAGCCTATCAAAGATAAGGCCGTCACTACTGTTTGAGTTTTCATCATCTTTGGACTTTTCTCCAGAATTCCTACATAGTTGCAGAAGTAATATGTCTGAAATCGGGCATGGTATTCCAGGTGGGCTTTGCCATGGCCTCCTACAATGGTATAATTTTTCTTGTTTTGCTTATGTTTATTTACATCTTCTGATGTAGCCTGGAATCCTTTTGACCTTCTGTGCTTTAACTGAACAAATTGTGTCCATTTTCATATTAGTGCTAACTTGAAACCTTCCGTTCATTGCCAGGATATTCCAGTATTCTTCCCTGCATGTTATAGTTTTTGTATTGTAGTTTTTAAGTAATCCATCTCTGCTCTTAAATTTGCTCATATTAAAATCTATCAGCTGTTTGATAGTTCGCTCCCTTAATGTGTTTAGGTTTTCTTGAAGATTATCTTTCTTGCTTAAAGCATTGATGATATTTTGAATGTCAACGATTTCAGCAAAATGCACCACTAGGTAGGAACAGCCCTCCATTCGGTTGTTAAAATACATTGAAAAAGCTACATTCTTTTATGAACTGTTACCATTGACAATTAGCTCTGGCTTATGCTTGTATGATTTGCTTTATATTATATTTAGAAGGAACACAAAGTAGGTATATATCCTATCTTCTAAGAAATATATGTTACCTCTCAGCCACAATACATTGGCATAACATTTGTACTTGACCAAAGTCAATGCACTGTATTGATCCATTGATCCATTTTTAATTTGGCACTTCATGCTCTAAAACATATTAGTTTATACCACCAATTTCAGCTTGATGAATGTTAGAGAGTCCTAAATATTTTGTTGTGTGTAAGATCAGACTTAAGTGATATCAGCTCTTTTAGATCTGTGCCATGGGGCTGGTGTTACTCTTTAAGGATTCAGGCTTGCCCTTAGATGTTTTAGAAGGTTAGACTCTATATGTAGGATTAAGAAAATTAGTCCTTTGATAATACAATTACTCTGAAAACTAGGAGGCTACATGAGAATAACATGATTTCACTTATATACACTGTGACAATATGTTTTAAAGAGCAGATTAAATACGCTCAGTATTGCCCAACACGGGTGACTGTCAATATTTAATTGGCATAACAAGTGCAGAAAAGGAAAGATCGGAGCCGAAGTATTGTAATAGCCAAAGCATGTAACGTGCAAGATGAGAGGGAACCACAGGAAGGGTAAATAAAGGCATGTATATAACTGAGAAGTGTGAAATTACATCTGTCTCCTATCTCTAATATCATAGTTAAGGATGGATAGTGTTTCCCCCTACAAAACATTGTGGGAGAAAATGGCTAAAGCCAGCTTTTGAATTAAAGGAAAAGAACAGCAGCTGTATATTAGTGGTTAGATTTGAGCTTATACATATTTATAATTTTGTTGGCTTTGCTATGGAATAAATGGAGTTTATTTTCACTAGGATGTTTATACCAAACACTGACCTTTCAAGGATACCTCCTGGGTTGGCAGTATTACACCTTTTTCGTAAAAAAATACTTGTTAAACAAAGTTAATCTTGTTACTCACATAAAATTCACTTATTCTAAACTGAACTCGGTTCAAAGCAGGGCTTGGTCCCTTGCAGTATGTGCATGTGCATATATATAGACACAAAACTATATCCTTTCAGAAGAAGGAAGCAAGATGTGTGAATGGGAGGTGTCTTGCTCATAATCCTGCTTCCTGTCTAGAAAAGTGAGAGCAAGCTTCCTATAGTATTCTGTTCCGTGTCATGGATATGTGGCCCACCAGCAGTTTTCCTAATGCTGTGTGTAAGAACAGAACACTGGTACCCTCTACTGTGCAGTTCTGTGTTTTGCAGGAAGAGTAGACATGTCCACTGGTACTTGGCACTTCATATATATCTTGTTTAAACCTCGGAAAGTAAGATTTATGTTATCTATAAAAATACAGTCAGACATAATAGACATAATTTAATATAAAAAGATATACTATTCCTGTCTAGAAACAATATTAAATATATATATTTATCATGCTTGGCTTCCTTGATTTTCCTTGGAATGTGAGAAAAGACAAGGAGTTGAAATATTCGAGGAGATAAACACGTAACTTCAGAGGAGGGGTAGTCCAAGCAGGGTCATACTGTATGCGGGCAATGTTGGCGCAGAGCTAATATGTCATATATGTACATATGTCAGACAGGTGATACTGGAAAACAGAGTCAAGGAAAACAGGGTGGGTACAGACAGGAGAGTCAAATGGGAGATCTGGATGGAGAAGATGGAATTGCTGCTGAGGATGCTCTTGTCCAAGTGATTGTCTTCCATTTTCAAACAGTTAACTGGGGGATGTTGAGAGAGAGCTGCAAACTCGCTTTGAGACAAGAAAGTCAACAGGAAGGAGTTGGTAAAGAAGCAGCTGAAATATAAGTTCAGTTAAGTATCAGCAGCATAAGAGTGGCAGTTAAGATTAAAGGTAGTTACAATAAGACCGAGAGAGAAAATTAAAGTTTACTCAAAAACTGCAGCTAGTGAGGAATTCAGCTGCTCAATTGCTTAGCGGTGCTTCTAGCAGGATGCCTATTAAGCTGGACTCCATAATCCATACTCCTATTTTCAAATACAGTTTAAGGTGTACTTACTACTTAAATATATATAAAATATAGGAGGGTGAATAGTGGCAGATTTTAGAGAGTTTGAGAATGAAAGTTCCTGTAATTTCTGTTGCCCAGAGATGTGAGAAGTCAAATTTTGGCGTTCTTGGTTGAAAGTGGTTCCAAGAGTCTATGCTCTTTTTTTCCAGAGCTACAGTAATTTTACACTGGCAACCTGACAAGAGTGAAAGATTAGTTAGAAAAAAATATGGGCTGTGTTTCCATGGAGTTCTGTATTTGATGGATTAGTTTGGACCCCTGTATCTGTCTTGGGAGACCACAGTTAATTTTTATTCTGAGGTCCATTCAGACAACAGCCCACATTAATATTAAAGAAGGTGCACAGGTTTCTGAAGTAATAAAGTAGTGTTGTAAGAAGAGATTGGTGTAAGGAGAGGACAGTTTGATATTTTGCTAGGAGGCAGACCTGGCCTGATGCAATTTAAGCAAAGATAGAGGTTATAATTTCAGATTTTATTTCATTTTTACATATAAAGGTGGTCTTGGATTGATTGGGTCATGCAGAACATCTTGTTCCAAACCAGATAAATGAGTCAAGTTTTCTCTTTAATTAACAATTTTATTGCTTTATATATTTAAGGGGTGCATTGCCTGACACAACAAAAATGAATTTTCTAATATCTGAAAGTCTCACACTTTAGCTTTTCTGTGAAAAAGCAATAGGCTGGAGTATAAGCATAAAAGGTTAACAAGTGCCTGATCTGGATAACGTAACCTGCAACCGGCTGGCCCAAATGTGAAACACTGTAGAAGAAAGACCCTAAATAAGGAAAAGGACAAACCAAGATTATTAGATACTTAAACAATGTGGGAGTGCTAATATTATCTATAACCTCAGCTTCATGATCTGACAATTTTGATGACTAATTTACTACAAGGTAATTATAGGACAGGCAATATTGTATATAAAATAAAGCATTTCTATTACAATCAGGGACAACTGAATGGCATGGTGAACAAGTTTTTAATGTTGCTCCTGCTTATAAAATGCAGATCACATTTTCCTCATGCACCTCTTGAATTCAGTGAGAGTTTTGGCTATGTAAAATGCACAGGATTGAGCCTTAAAGGTTGGGGAGTTGCTGCCTTTATGAACTTCAATACTTTGCTTCAGCTTTGAAAGTGCTAACTCCCTTCTAAGAGAGAGGAACCATAGGCAGGAGTTGTAGACCAAGCTGGATGAGCAAGCATCTCAGAGAGGTGATTAAGAAAAAGCAGAAAGCCTACAAGGAGTGGAAAAAGGGTGGGATTAGCAAGGAAAGCTACTTTAGTGAGGTCAGAACATGTAGGGATAAAGTGAGAAAGGCTAAAAGCCAAGCAGAGTTGAACCTTGCAAAGGGAATTAAAACCAATAGTAAAAGGTTCTATAGCTATATAAATAAGAAGAAAACAAAGAAAGAAGAAGTGGGACCGCTAAACACTGAGGGTGGAAAGGAGGTTAAGGATAACCTAGGCATGGCCCAATATCTAAATAAGTACTTTGCTTCAGTCTTTAATAAGGCTAATGAGGAGCTTAGGGGTAATGGAAGGATGACAAACAGGAATGAGGATATGGAGGTGGATATTACCACATCTGAGGTAGAAGCCATACTTGAACAGCTTAATGGGACAAAATCGGAGGGTCCAGACAATCTTCATCCGAGAATATTAAAGGAACTGGCGCATGAAATTGCAAACCCGTTAGCGAGAATTTTTAATGAATTGGTAAACTCGGGTTGTACCGTACGACTGGAGAATTGCTAACGTAGTTCCTATCTTTAAGAAAGGGAGAAAGAGTGATCCGAGTAACTACAGGCCTGTTAGTTTGACATCTGTAGTATGTAAGGACTTGGAAAAAATTTTGAAGGAGAAAGTAAGGATATTGAGGTCAATGGTAATTGGGACAAATTACAACATGGTTTTACTAAAGGTAGATCATGCCAAACCAACCTGATCTCCTACTTTGAGAAGGTGACAGATTATTTAGACAAAGGAAATGCGGTAGACCTAATTTACCTCGATTTCAGTAAGGCATTTGACACGGTTCCACATGTGGAATTATTAGTCAGACTGGAAAAGATGGGGATCAATATGAAAATTGAAAGGAGGATAAGGAACTGGTTAAAGGGGAGACTACAATGGGTTGTACTGAAGGGTGAACTGTCAGGCTGGAAGGAGGTTACTAGTGGAGTTCCTCAAGGATCGGTTTTGGGACCAATCTTATTTAACCTTTTTATTACTGACCTTGGCACAAAAAGCGGGAATGTGCTAATAAAGTTTGCGGATGACACGAAGCTGGGGGGTATTGCTAACACGGAGAAGGACCGGGATATCATACAGGAAGATCTAGATGACCTTGTAAACTGGAGTAATAGTAATAGGATGAAATTTAATAGTGAAAAATGCAAGGTCATGCACTTAGGGATTAATAATAAGAATTTTAGATATACATTGGGGACACATCAGTTGGAAGTAACAGAGGAGGAGAAGGACCTTGGGGTATTGGTAGATCACAGGATGACTATGAGCCGCCAATGTGATATAGCCGTTAAAAAAGCTAATGCGGTTTTAGGATGCATCAGGCGAGGTATTTCCAGCAAAGATAAGGAGGTGTTAGTACCGTTATATAAGGCACTGGTGAGACCCCACCTGGAATACTATGTGCAGTTCTGGTCTCCCATGTTTAAGAAGGATGAATTCAAACTGGAACAGGTTCAGAGATGGGCTACTAGGATGATCCGAGGAATGGAAAACCTGTCATATGAAAGGAGACTCAAAGAGCTTGGCTCGTTTAGTCTAGCCAAAAGAAGGCTGAGGGGGGATATGCTTGCTCTTTATAAATATATCAGAGGGATTAATATTAGAGAGGGAGAGGAATTATTTAAGCTTAGTACCAATGTAGATACAAGAACAAATGGGTATAAACTGGACACTAGGAAGTTTAGACTTGAAATTAGACGAAGGTTTCTAACCATTAGAGAAGTGAAGTTCTGGAACAGCCTTCCAAGGGGAGTAGTGAGGGCAAAAGACATATCTGGCTTTAAGATTAAGCTTGATAAGTTTATGGAAGGGATGGTATGATGAGAGAGCCTAATTTTGGCAATTGTTCTTTGATTATCAGCAGAAAAGTATGCGCAGTGGTCAGTGATGGGATGTTGGATGGGATGGGATCTGAGTTACTGCAGAGAATTCTTTTCCGAGTGCTGGCTGGTGAGTCTTGCCCACATGCTCAGGGTTTAGCTGATCGCCATATTTGGGGTTGGGAAGGAATTTTCCTCCAGGGCAGATTGGCAGAGGCCCTGGAGGTTTTTCGCCTTCCTCTGCAGCGTGGGGCATGGGTCACTTGCAGGTGGATTCTCTGCAGCTTGAGGTCTTCAAACCACAATTTGAAGACTTCAATAACTCGGACATAGGTTAGGGGTTTGTTATAGAAGTGGATGGGTAGGGTTCTGTGGCCTGCTCTGTGCAGGGGGTCAGACTAGATGATCACTTTGTTCCCTTCTGACCCTAGAATCTATGAGTCTATGAGAAATAAGTTATTTTTTAAAATGTTGTTCATAGTTATAGAAGTCATCTGACCTCTAGTTGTTGGACGTGTGAAAGAGGGAGAGTGAAGCTGTGAAATGGTACAAAAGTTCTCAAAGTTTCTTCTGTCTGTATCTCTAGCAATATATAGCATGCTGGCTACCAACAATACAGTGTTTAGAACTCGCTTACTCTGCCTCTGATTCTTAGGCCTTGTCTACACTAACAAGTTTTGTCGACAAAAACTGCCCTTTGTCGCCAAAACAGTGAATGCATACACACTGCGATGCGACTTTTGTCGGGAAAAATGCCCGGTTTTGGAGACCAAAATACAACCACCCCAACAAGAGACATGTCTTTTTCCTCTTCATTTTTCTTGACAAAGTGCCAGTGTAGACACCATGCTTGATTTCATTGCTTTAATTGGCCTCCAGGAGGTGTCCCACAATGCCCATCGTGACCACTCTGGTCAGCAGTTTGAACTCCACTGTCCTGCAGCCACGTAAACAACCGTCCGTCCCTCCCCCATAGAAGCACCAGGAATTTTTGAAATTCTATTTCCTGCTGTCTCAGCATGGAGAGGTCTCATCACATCTTCGCAGGTGACCATGTCAGGTTATCACACCAAACACTCTCCCGCTTGGACCACTGTGGAGCTGTTGGATCTGATCAGGATATGTGGAGAGGAGGCTGTGCAGTCACAGCTGTGCCTGAGCCATAGGTATGGGGATACCTACGGGCACATTTCTTGAGGCTTGTGAGAAAAGGGCTATGATCAGGGGCACTGTGCAGAACGAAGGTAAGGGAGCTGAGGCAGGCGTACCATAAGGTGAGAGAGGCAAACCGTCACTCCAGTGCTTCACCTAAGACCTGCCAGTTCTATAAGGATCTGGATGCTATCCTCGTGGGTGACCCCACCTCTGCTGCCAAGAGCCCTGTAGGTACTTCAGTGGGCCTGGAGGTGGCGGAAAGCGGACCTAACCCAGAGGGCGAAGTTATTGATGGAGTTAGACGACGATGTGGAGCTCCCAGTGGGGAAGGCAGCCAGGAACTGTTCTCCACTCCGGAGGTGTGTAGCCAGTCTCAGCAGTTGCTCTCTGGTAAGCAAGAAGCAGGAGAGGAGATGGCTGTGATTTGTGTAGTGCGGAGGTGGGTTCAGGGTATAGAAATGTGGGAGGCTGTGTTTCTGTGTGCTGGACATTCCCTGTGTAGCTAATCATTACGGCGGAACAGGGTGTTGATGCATGCCATGATCTCATGGGAATCCTCCAGAGAGATCTCCAGGAAAGTTTCCTGGAGGTACTCTGCAATCCTCTGCCAAAAGTTCCGTGGCAGAGCAACTTTGTTCCTTCCCCCATTGTAGGAACCTTTACCGTGCCATTCGGCAATCACTTTTGCAGGGACCAAAGTGGCACATAGGCGAGCAGTGTAGGGTGTAGGGCGGAAGCCATAAGCATGGAATAGCTGTACCCTCGTTTCCCTGCTTACCCTTAGCAGTGAGACATCTGCTACAATGACCCCGGCCTGTGGAGAAGTGGGGGAGAATTTTGGAATTTTCCCCTTAGTCGGTTGCACCACAACCCTTGCAGAGTGTATGCTCTTTTCCCCATGTGGAGCACTTCCCCCAACCCCACCAATACTCACCATGCTTTGCAGAGATTTGTGCCTGCCAAGAGTCAGTGAGAAAGTGATTGTTATGTTGCAAAAAGTGTATTTATCGGAAATGTTTCAGTGCTGTGTGTGAATTTAGCAATCCCACGTCTATGCATTGTCCCTTGTGCTTTGGCAGATGTGGCCTTCAGGAACACCCCACACACCCCGGCGGAGTGTCTCTGCCAGATAAGTAAGCGCCCAAAACACAGCAAATAAGACATTCCAGGAGGTGCTGCATTGCTCCAGTGCAGAGAAAAGGGAATGCAAGGAGTGCTGGGAAGCCAAACAGCAGGAGAGAAAAGAGAATCAGGAGTTCAAGGATGCAACTAAGTGGATGATTAAAGTAATGGAGGAGCAAATGCAGATGCTGAAATAATGCTGCAGACTAAGCAGATCTGAGCCCACCCTCCCCTCTAGCACATTCAGAACTCTTTTCCACGCCCCCCCCCCCCAAACTCCACCCCAACAGTCCTTTCTGGGACTTCTCGGTTTCCCCTTCACCCCCTCGGACAACTTTCAAAATGGAAGCTGGACTTGCACACAGCTGTGAAGGTCTGCCCTTCCCTGGTACCTCCTTTCACACCAAGCATCTCTGTGTGATTGTGTGTGGTGTTTCTTGTACAATAAAAGCAAAATTTTTGAATGGTAACTCATCTTTGCTACAAATTGAGATAGCAGGCACTACCAATACATGCACAGGCATGTTAATCATGTGCTTATTGGAATGTAAGGCCCCAAATGTCACCATTGCTTCCTAGGAAAACCACGTGTAATGTAATGTTGAAGCACCAGTCACAGAGATACACATCACTGGTTCTCATTTTCAAAGTGTTGCCTCAAAGCCTCCCTGATTTGAATTGCCCCCCTCTGTGATCCTCTGATAGTCCTGCTATCTGAACCACTCTTTACTGCTGTCCAGGTGTCCTGTGTAAGGTTTCATGAGCCATGTCTGTAAGGGGTACACCAGGTCTCCCAGGATCACTATGGGCATTTCAGCAACCTCTGCTGTAATCTTCTGGTTTGGAAAGAAAGTACCCACTTGTTGCTTTCTGTACAGGCTGGTGTTCCTGAGGATGTGTGTGTCATGCACCTTCCTGGACCACCCCGTGTTGATGTCAGTGAAACACCCACAGTGATCTACAGGTGCCTGTAATGCGATGGAGAAGTACCCCTTCCTTTTGATATATTCCTTCGCAACATGGTCTGGTGCCAAATTTGGAATGTGTGTGCCATCTATTGCCCCTCCACAGTTAGGGAAACCCATTTCTGCAAAGCTGTCCACTATTTCAAGCACATTTCCCAGAGTCACGGTCCTTCATAGCAAGATGTGATTTATTGCCCTACACATTTGCATTAATGCAGCCCCAATGGTCAACTTCCCCACTCCCAATGGATTTGCAACCAACTGGTAGTTTCCACACAGCGATTGCCACATGTTTTTCTACCGATAGGGCAGCTCTCATTCTGATGTCTTTGCACTGGAGTGTGGGGACAAGCTCCGCACACAGTTCCAGGAAGGTGGCTTTCCACATCCAAAAGTTCAGTAGCCACTGCTTGTCATCCCACACCTGCATGACAATACGATCCCACCATTCAATGCTTGTTTCTCAAACCAAAAAGCAAGAGTCTACTCTATGCAGCTGTTCTGTGAGTGCCTAAAGCAATCTAAAGTTGCTCCTATCCATATCACGCAGCATGTCAGGTGTCTGTGAGTCTTCTTCAGTTAGGAACTTCACGGTTAACTGCACTGCCATCTGTGGTGTCTTCATGGCAGTTAACAGAGCATAGGAAAGCAGGGTGGGATCCATCCCTTCTCACAAAGATGCCAGCGGGCACAGCAAAGAAGGGCCATTGCAAAAATGCCATGAAAGAAAGCTGGAAGCCCATTGAGTGCAGGGACAAAAAGCAATGAATCATGGGACATTGAGCCCGGTCCCAAAATGTGCTGCAATCCGCACTGCCATCCCACAACACATAGCGACGGAAGGTGTCGAGCTGGACTGTAGGATAGGGTACCCACAATGCGTTGCTCACAGTGTCGATGTTAATGCCCCCACTGTGGACGCGATCTGCCGACACAGGGAGCTAGTGTGAATATAACTTTTTCCTATTTTTATTATGTCGATTTTTTGAGTGTCAGCATCACTTTTTCGACAAAACTTTGTCGTGTAGACAAGGCCTTTCCTGTTTAGGAGAGACTTTAGAACTATCTACTCCAACAGCTCTGTGGCCTAGCTTAATTTATTTTTTTAATTTATCTTGCATCAACAATGTTTACCTTTATAAATTTGGAGAAACTCTGATGAACTAATTGTTCTTGTAAGTGCAGCACTCCCAACCCCTGTTGGATATCAGTTCCTTGAGTTGCTTCATCCTGTGAAATAACATCCCTGCTTTTATCTAGATCAGGGATCAGCAACCTTTGGCATGTGGCCCACCAGGGTAAGCCCCCTGGAGGGCTGGGCTGGTTTGTTTACCTGCTGCATGTGCAGATTTGGCTGATCGCGGATCCTACTTGCCGCGGTTCACCGCTCCAGGCCAATGGAGGCTGCGGGAAGTGGCGCAGGCCAAGGGATGTGCTGGCCACTGCTTCCCACAGCCCCCATTGGCCTGGAGCAGCGAACCGCAGCCAGTGGGAGCTGCGATTGGCCGAACCTGTGGATGCTGCAGGTAAACAAACTGTCCTGGTTCGCCAGGGGGCTTACCCTGGCGGGCCACATGCCAAAGGTTGCTGATCCCTGATCTAGAATGAGCTTCCACCAGCCTGTTCTCACCAAACGCCTTATCTCAAATAGGCCCTGGGAAAGCAAAGAAATGGCACCACCAAGAACTGATAAAAGGGATTATATTGCAAATAACAGGACAGTTATAGCCTTGAACTAAGTATGGAGCAGCAGTATCCCCTACTTTGTGTGTATGTGGGGGGGAACAGCTACAGGAAGGTTTTAAGGGCAGATATCTCCAATCAGATTCCCTTGGACTTTATCCCCAGACTCTGCCCCCAAGCCCATGGACTTCTGGGCATTAACATGATGCAGCCAGCTGTGTGTCTGAGGAAAGTGGGGCAACAGTGCCACACAGGCGGCTGAACTTCCCTTTTGTATGTGTGGGGGTTCTCTGGATGCAGGACCGTCCACTTCTTTATGGTTTAGAAAGCAGCTGGCATGCCACACTTGAACTTCATGCTGTCATTTATACATCATTCAAACAGCAGGTCAATCTCCATTGGCCCCAATGTTTGTAAATATATAATACAGGATATCTGAGTATTTTAGGTATTTTGATTGTGAAATTTTTGACTTAAGATGGTAGATTTTTAACACTTGAATTTGTATCTTTGTCTTTATAGTGATGAAGCAACCATTATCTCAGGGACTCAGCTTGCTAAACAAGTCTATAAAGAAGTCCAGAGGGATGTAGAATCATGGATGTCCCTTGGGAACAGGAGACCTCATCTCACTGTCATTTTAGTAGGTGACAACCCAGCCAGTCATACATATGTAAGAAATAAGATGAAGGCAGCTACTGCTGTAGGTATGTGATGAGTAAGAACAAATATCTGCATATTAAGCGTGAGATTTGTTCTCATTCAAAATGATCAATATCTTGGTTTCATTTTGAATCATTTCCCTTTTTGAATACCCCTGATTTACATACTGTGGACAATACTGTATTGTGATACTGCAGGAATATAGTCAAGAGGCAAACAAAGAAATTAATATAATATGAAAATAGTTCTATTAGGCATGAGAGTGGTGTTGGCCTTCAATGAATTAATTTTCTACACTTTAAATGTTTTTGAATAAATTATTTACATGCTTTCCCTCAGAGATCAGAAACTAAGGGAAACCGCAGCGGGAAAAAGGCTTATGGCTTCTCAACTCTTTGTATGGTGCTTTATGGCAATGCCTTAAATCTGCCTGCCTTGGAAAAACAGATTATTAAGAGTAATCAAGTGGAAGTCACTCCAGTTTTTGGTCCTTCCCACAAGCCACCCCAGGATAACTTATTTTAAACTTTTCAATAAATTTAAGAGATTACTTTTCCAATCTTAATTAATCTTTCTCTGTAACTGGTACAGCCACCTGAATCCCTAGAAACAAGTTCTAATATCCTAGAATTTGAAGGAACTAAGCTTGTGAATTGATACGTCTCAAAAGAAGTAGCTACATTTTATAGGAAAATTTTATATAATATCATCATGATTGTAAGGCATTACATAAAGTTATAGCCATAGTACCTTGTGAAATTCCTTTTGCCACTGAATACCTTCTTTCTGGATTCATAAATAAAAACAACAGCTTCACACCTCTAAATCCAAAAGGCAGCAGTCTCAGCTTTAAGAATAGCCTCTTAGAGCTGGTAGGGCTACTTCCACCTTTTCATGTTCTCTGTACGTAGATATATCTTCTTACTACATGTTCCAGTCTATGCATCTGATGAAGTGGGCTGTAGCCCACAAAAGTTTATGCTCAAATAAATGGGTTAGTCTCTAAGGTGCCACAAGCACTCCTGTTCTTTTTGCGGATACAGACTAACACCGCTGCTACTCTGAAACCTGTAAATAGCTCATAGATTTGGCAGTTGAGTGCCCAATCAGTAGACCACAGCACCTCACCACTACTCCCCATAACTCATCTAATTCTTTTGCACTATCAAAATTCTGAAAAGCTTCTGCTTACAATTCCATCTCAGAGGTTGATTATTTCTCAGTGGGATCCACCATGCTAAAGGCCTAGCTTCAGTTTTTCAAATGTAACTTCTAAGCATGCTCCGTTCTCATTCACTTCTGAAAGTCAGTCCACTTATTTATATGATGAAATAAGGATTTAGTTGCCTGACTTTAGATACCATTTTTAAAATGCATGCCGTTAGCTATGGATATTTTTCTCGAATCAATCCCCTTTAACAGCTTCTACCAAGTATCATTTATAGCAATAATATCGCTGGCTAGGATTAAGTTGCCCAAACTTCCTGACGAACACGTCTTTCAGTATTCCTTAGAGCGGGCTCAGGATCCTTGCTTAGAGAGCGTATCTATTTTCATAAGACAAGGCACATTCTTTCTTTGGTTCAAATATCATCATTAAAACAATAAGAAATTAAATGAAAACCACAAAGAACCTCACCAAAAAAAATCACAGCTTTTCCTCCTCAAGCAAAAATAAAGCATTAGAAGGTCATCTAGACCATCTACCTTAAAAATGAGAGGAAGAAAAAAGATCCAGGTCTTCCCTAACAAAATTTAAAAAATAGGTTCAAATCAGTTTTTGTACCCTTCATTTACAGTGTGGCTACAAGAGGTACATCTACATCTTGGCATAAAGAAAACTGTCATTCCTAGCAAATATATGGAATGCAGCCAGTTGCTCAGCTACAATATTATTTTCATTGTCCCTAATAGACACACTACTTCTGTAGAGGCAGAATTTCACCTCTTATCTTACATCAGTCTTTTGATCGCGGTGAAAATTCAGTAGCAGTGAAGAAAGGAACAGGAGAAACCAGTGATATATAATTAATTTAACAGTGCTAGCTGGCTCTGTGTCCCCACTACCTTAAAGGGGGCAGACCATCCTGTTACAGTCTTGCTTTTTACCCCTATTTTCATCATCTTCAGTTTTCACATCTTTACTCTGCTTGGAAAGGTTTGTAGATTATACTATGGGACAGGATCCTCTGACACCATTGTGATGTGTGGTGTAAGAATATAAAACAGATAGGGTGTGGGTATTTCTTTTAGATGTCCTTAAGAATACCGACTTTAAACAAAAATCCTTGACTTATACTTTATAACCTGTAGTAGTGAAAAGAATGAATTGACCCACTAATAGTCAGTTGGTTTTATAAATTTTTAGATTAAATTGTATTGTTTTCATGCATTTGGTTTTATATTAAGTTAAAAACAAAACAAAAAAATTGAACTGCTCAGGAATGTCAGATGATGTTGCAAAAATCTTTATTTTTCCCCTATAATTTTATTATTTCAATTCATAGGGAAGATGGAGAGCTTGGTATATAAAATGAAATAGAATTCTGTTACATTGTCTCATCAATAGAAGAATTACTTTTTATTATTATTAAATGTTTCCTCTAAAATCCTGCAGGAAAAAATACATTTAATAATGACTACATTGGAAGAATAAGCAGCCCTCCTGAATTAACACCACAGTCTAAATGGAAATTTGAATCACTTCGATATCAATACAACTACAATTCTATGATGTTGCTTGATAAATTATTTGATTAGGATTTTCCAAACATATATAAATCTGTTTTAATATTGTTAGACCTACTGAATTAAGACATTTAACTTCCTATGAATTTCTTTATAAGATTACACATGAATTATATATGCATACTATTAAAATTAAACAGAAAAGGTGAGATTTTCTTAAGTGCTCATTGAAGACAGTCAATGGGAGCAGAGTTGGGTGGGTGCTGGGCACTTCTAAAAAACCTCGCCAAAAATGTCTCAGCTCACCTTAGAAAAAGCTTGCACCGTGCAAATGTCTTTTGCTTTGCTTTTTTATCAGGCATTTGTAGTGAGATAATATTGAAGCCTAAAGACATTTCTGAGGAAGAACTTTTAGATCTGACTGCCAAATTAAACCATGATTCAAGAGTTAATGGTATATTGGTCCAGTTACCTCTTCCAGGTAAGTAATGCAATTTTATTATATGCTTTAAAGTTGGACAGTTGTAAGAGAGAAACTGTAAACAACTGGTGCATACAAGCTGCATCCCATTGGTATAAAAAGCCTTTCAGAGGAAACTGCTGATTATAATGAGTCTGCTGCATGATGCTTACACCCGTTATTTAATATTGATTCCTTATTTTATCCTGTATCTCACTAATGAAACAGTGGAGATTATTCTTATTGAAGCTGAGGTTTCTTATCAAATGCACAAATTTCCCTGTTAATTGGATTAAGAGGATAGGTATCTGTTTATGCCCTGGAATATTGTGCATCTCACATATTTTTCTCAAGGGTGAACAGGAATTATTCTGTGTTAGTCTCTGTATAAATTGGGCAGACTTTCTTCCACTCCCTTGTGTTGTGTGTGAGAGGGGGTGAGGCTATACTCACTGGCTGGTGAAGCTGTGACATACCTGGGAACAGTCCAGACTAATGAGTAGCTGTCTCACTCCGCCCTGTAACCTGGGATGCCCTTTCCAATGCTTTGCTGCTGAAGCCACCAGCTTGGACTGCTCACAAACAGCCTTCAGCATGTAAGTCACTCCCAGCTATGTCTCTCTCTGTGCTGCAGCCAGCCAGCCACACCTTCTCTTTTACCAGCCTTAAAAATCCCCACAAGGTGATCCCAACGTACACCCAGTTCCAGATTTTTCCCCAGAATAGAATCATAAGGTTAGAAGGGACCACAAGGTTCACCTAGTCTAGCCACCTGCCAAGATGCAGGATTTGTTGTTCCTAAACCATCCAAGACAGATGGCTATCCACCCTCCTTTTGAAAATCTCCTATGAAGGAGCTTCCATAACCTCCCTAGGCACCTGTTCCATTGTCTACTGTTCTTACAGTTAGGAAGTTTTTCCTGAGATTTAATCTAAATCTGCTATGCTGTTATTTGAACCCATTGCCTCTTGTCCTGCGCCCTGTGGCAAGAGAAAACAGCTTTTCTCCATCTATTTTATGGCAGGCTTTCAAGTATTTGAAGACCACTATCATTTTCCCCCTCAATCTCCTCTTTTCCAAAGTAAACATACCCAGTTCCCTCAGCCTTTGTTCATATGTAGGGCCCTACCAAATTCGCGGCCGTGAAAAATGTGTCACAGACCATGAAATCTGGTCTCCCCCTATGAAATCTGGTCTTTTGTGTGCTTTTACCCTATACTATACAGATTTCACAGGGGAGACCCGTGTTTCTCAAATTGGGGGCCCTGACCCAAAAGGGAATCGCGAGGGAGGGTCACAAGGTTATTTTAGGGGAATTGTGGTATTGCCACACGTACTTTTACGCTGCCTTCAGAGCTGGGCAGCTGGAGAGCAGCAGCTGTTGGCCAGGCACCCAGGTCTGAAGGCGGCAGCGCCCCGCCAGCAGCAGCACAAAAGTAAGCCTGGCAATACCATGCTATGCCACCCGTACTTCTGCGCTGCTGCCTTCAGACCTGGGTAGCCGGAGAGTGGCGGCTGCTGACTGAGTGCCTAGCTCTGCAGGCAGCAGTGCTGAAGTATAGGTGGCAACACCATATCATGCAAACCTTACTTCTGTGTTGCTGCTGGTGGAGGCTCTACCTTCAGAGCTGGGCTCCTGGCCAGCAGCCACCGCTCTCCAGCTGTCCAGCTCTGAAAGCAGACAGAAGTAAGGGTAGCAGTATCTCAAGCCCCCCCAACAATAATCTCTCCCAACTCCCTTTTTGGGTCATGACCCCTACAATTACAACACCATGAAATTTCACATTTAAAGAGTAGAAATCATGAAATTTACTATTTTTAAAATGTTATGACCATGAAATTGACCAAAATGGACCGTGAATTTGGTAGGACCCTATTGGTATGGCTTGCATTCCATCCCTTTGATCATCTTTGACATTCACCTCTGGATTCTTTCCAGTTTCTCTGCAGAGGTGGTGGAATCTCCATCCTTAGAGGTTTTTAAGGCCTGGCTTGACAAAGCCGTGGGTGAGATGATTTAGTTGGGATTGGTCCTGTTTTGAGCAGGAGGTTGGACTAGATGACCCCTTGAGGTCTCTTCCAACCCTAATCTTCTATGATTGTGTGATTTTACACACTGGTGACCAAAATTGGACACAGTACTCCAGCTGAGCCAAACCACCGCTGAGTAGAGCAGTATTACCACCTCTGTCACTTGCATGCTATGCCTATGTTAATGCAACCTAAAATTGTATTTGGTTTTTTTGCAACAGCATCGCAGTGCTGACTTACGTTGACTTTGTGATCCACCACAACTCCCAGTTCCTTATCAGCAGTGCTGTTGTCAAGCCAGTTGTCCCCCATTCTGTATTTGAGCACTGTGTTTTTGCATTAAGTATGTAATTCATTTTTTAAAAATAAATACTAGCCTTTTCCCAAGGTAATTTGGTTCTTTTGGGGGTTTCCAAAGATGAGGCAATATTCTTCCTTAGACTGCTAAGAGGTTAAGTTTCATCTCTTTCCTTGTATGGTAGAGAATCTGTTCCTATGGTATTTTCATACACATACACACAGGCACATGAAATGAGAGCTGTCTTTGCTTTGAGATCCGGGAATGCTAGGTCTATGTAGCTTCTCTGGAATGAATTAACAACTGATGGTCAGCCACAAAGAGCCTCTTATTTATTTTATTTTTTTTAAATTGTAATTGTTGGAAGGACAGAACCTGCTTTTTCTTTGGTGTTTTTATATTCTTCAATCTTTCTTTTCCAAAAGTATTGGAACACTGCACAGACACAATATAGTAATTAAATGTGTATCATGGACAATAATTTATGAGATTAAAATATAATTGTTATAATAAAAACTAATTATGTAACATGCACCTATATGAGTGACAGTAATTATAAAAATGGGCCATTAGAAATATAAGATCTGATTGCTTTGCTAACTGCTTAGCTGTTTCTGACCCCAGGGAAGTCCTAATTTTACAAGTGAGTTAAACCTTTTTTGATAGAAGTACTTTGAACTACTTAATGATTTGCTTCAATTACCTCTTAATTTGCATAAGTGGAGCTCCAGAAATCATTGCTTAATGTGACCCCTGTTTAGGTGTGCATGGAGGGGTCCCTTCATAGGTGGCTCTCAAATCGATGCATGTGCAGAGTGGGACAAGCATATGAGATGTCCATGTTTATATAACTCAGTGCGCTCCCATGGATACTATGGCAGATGCAGTCTAGTAGTACAAATGTCAAGAGATTTAACCATTTTAGGCCTTTATCTTTTAGACACAATCCTTTGCTTGAATCCCAGTGTGTGGGCCATATATACTTCTGCTGATGAGCCCAACACACTCCTTGGGGTGCTGTGGGGGAGATGTAGGATCCTGGTTCCCCCTATTCATTTTGGGGTGCTGTGTGTCATACTGGCATTTGGCAGCTGCTATGTATTCCCCTCCATCTCAAAGCACAAACATTTTAAATAAAGTGCTTGCTGTTTCTTAATTAGCATCCCAGAAAATTTTGTATTGATTGCATTGAGTCAAACATCTTTTCTAAAAAAAGGAGTCCTTGTGGCACCTTAGAGAGTAACAAATGTATTTGAGCATAAGCTTTCGTGGGCTACAGCCCACTTCATTGGATGCATAGGCTGGAACATACAGCAAGAAGATATTTATACATACGGAGAACATGTTCCAGTCTATGCATCCAATGAAGTGGGCTGTAGCCCACGAAAACATATGCTCAAATACATATGTTACTCTCTAAGGTGCCACAAGTACTCCTGTTCTTTTTGCGGATACAGACTAATACGGCTGCTGTTCTGAAACATCTTTCTGTTTTCTACTTGACCATGGCCAACTTTATCGTTTTCATGGGATATGCAAGTAGCTTTCTGTTTTGTTTTGTTCTGTTTTTAGATTCTGCTAATAAGGGTTTTCATTAAATGTGACCCTTTCATACTTGCTAATCATAGGCTTTAGACAATATTTTCTGCATTTTTTTTCCCACATGTGAAAACGAACTAGTGTCCAACTAATTAACAAATCAATAACTAATTACAGCTATTGTATGACCTCCAAAGAAAAACATCATTTGATAAAATAGTAGCTAGAATAGAAGTGAGAGATGTAATTTTTTTTCCAGAGGAAACATGGTATCATGGTTAAAGCAAGCTTTTTAGGGCTATGTCTGCACTAGTACTTTTGTCAACAAAACTTTTTTCAGTGAGAGGTATGAAAAAAACACACCCTGACCGACTCTTCCGCCGACATAGCTACTGCCCTCTTTAGGGGTGGTTTAATTATGCCGACAGGAGAGCTCTCTCCCGCCGGCATAGAGTTGCTGCACAGGAGACCTTACAGCGGCTGTAAGGTCTACAGCGTAGACATCCTCCCAAACTACTCTTCTGCATCCCAACATCTCTCTGTCAGCAAGGACAAGACTGTGGTCCTCCTTGTCACTTTATCCTGGCATCTTCTTTTGACTCTGCCCTCTTTCTAGATTCACACATCCAGGCTACATTTAAATCTTGCTGCTTCTTTCTGGACAAGGTCTCTAAAGATATGTCTACACTACGAGCTAGGGGTGTGAGACGCAGCTTCTGTACACATACTTGCGCTAGCTCTTTTCGAGCTAACATACTAAAAATAGTAATGTAGCCACTAGCTGCCCGGAATACAAATTTGCCTGAATCCTGTGAGTACGTATTCTGGGCAGAGAGCCTGTGCCACCACTTGCCACTGTCCATGTTACCATGGCTGTCCTACTGTTTTTAGCATGCTAGCTCGAAGCGACCTAGTGCAAGTATAGGTGTATGAGGTGGGTATCACACCGCTAGCTCACAGTGTAGACATACCGTAAGATTCAGCTTCTCCTTTCTGTCAACACAGCTAAAACTCTCATGCAGGCTCTCAGCATTTCCCAGCTTGACTACTGCAACATCTTTCTTTCGAGTCTTGATAAGTCATCTTGCCCACTACCCGTTGAATACACTCAAAACATTGCTGCAATGATAATTTTCTTGACTTGTTGCGTTGTCACTTCCTTTTGCGTTCCTCCATTGGTTCCCCTTCTTCACCAGATAAAACAAATGGTTTGTCTTCACTTTTAAGGCCTTTTTATGGCATATCTCAATCTTACCTATTGCGTCTTGTATGCTATCAAGTGGTCAGCCTCGCTTCTGTTCCGCAAGCAGTGCTAACCTTCATCACCCATTAGTCCAGTTTTCCTTCAAACAGCTTCATGCTTTTTCTCATGTTATCTCTTATGCTTAGAATGAGCTACGTGTAAAAATTCACAAAGCCTTTATGTTATCCTCCTTTACGTCTCTCCTACAAGCCCATCCATGCTGTGATGCCTACAAAACCCTCAGCAATGGCTAGGCAGTTGGTGCGCTGTGACTACTGCTTACTGAGCTAATCAATATCTGTTGCCTTGTGTTCCCCTCTGTTGTGTCCACCCGCTGTCTCATTGTGCACTTAGATTGTGAGCTCTTAAGGGCAGAAACTGTCTTTTTGGTACACGTGTACAGGGCCTAGCAGAATTGGGCCTGGACTCCTGACTGGGGTTTCTAAGGTCTACTGTCATACAAATAACAGTAACAAAGCACAGGACTGTGAGTCGGATCAGGTTTCCACCTTTGCGAACCCGTCTTGCTCCTTGACCTTGGACACCTCTCTGTACCTTAGTTGCCCCATCTGTAAAATGGGGATAAATAATCTATACTTCACAAAGGGTTTTGAGGTTTAATACTTCTTAAGTTGTTTTGAGATCTGTGGCTGGAAAGTGTTGAGTTTTTGTTTTTAAAGTGCAAAACTTTAAGGTTATCTAGTATTAATTTCAGCAGTTTTCAATCAGTGAAATGAATTGGCCACATGGTGGCAGTGTAACATAAGTAAGGAGGACAAAGTCTGATTTACTGACTAATGATTGACTCTGGGAATAGATTGGAGTGCGCTGACTTTTAGCTCTAGAGTCATTGGTTTTGTCTGCAAAGCAGCGGCAGCGATATTAACAGATTCAAGGGTGGAGGTGAGAGTTGTTCATTAAGTATTTCTTGTGAATTTAGAACTGGTGAAAGGTCCCACCTCAAAGCCTGGGGATTGAAGTCCTCTCTATATATTCCGAACAGTTATAGTAGTGGCTTTGTAAACTCCCTGCTTTCTTGCAGAGCCCTGCCTTTAGGCATCTGCACTGATCTAGAGGGGCCACCTCTAAGACTATGTCTACACTAGCCAGCTTACAGAGCACAGCTGCACCAAGATCTCTCATGTAGCTGCTCTGTGCTCTCCCATTGACATAATTATACCACCCCGAATGAGCCACAGTAGCTGTGCTGGCAGGAGCACGTTTCCTGCCAACATAGCGCTGTCCGCACCAGCGCTTACGTCAGTGTAACTTATGCCACTGAGGGAGGTGTTTTTTACACACCCCTGAGCAACATCTGCTGAGATAAGTAGTTGCGTACATAGCCTAAGCCCTGGTCTACACTGCGGGGGGATCGATGTAAGTGACGCAACTTCAGCTATGTGAATAATGTAGCTGAAGTCGACATACTTAGATCGCCTTACCGTGGTGTCTTCACCACAGTGAGTCGACTGCTGCCCCTCACCTGTTGACTCTGCCTGCACTTCTCGCAGCGCTGGAGTACAGGAGTCAACAAGAGAGGGCTCAGGGGTCGATTTATCACGTCTAGACTAGATGCGATAAATCAATCCCCCCAGGATCGATTGCTGCCCGCCGATCTGGTGGGTAGTGTAGACATACCCTAACAGCGAGAGAGTAACTCACTCTCCATTCTCATTTGGTCCTTCACTACTCTGTTTAGACTGTCATTTATGGTGGTGGTTTCTGAGTGCTGCAGACATCAATCCACTGGAACCTGGACTGAAACCACTATGCTATTTTCACACAGACCAATGAACACTATATTTTAACAACAGATTTAAATTTTAACTCATGAGGTATCTGGGCTTGTCTATATTACAAAAGATGTGATAGTTTAACTAAATCTGTTTGACATAGATCTCAGTTAAACTACTGATCACCATATGTGGGGTAGAAAGGATTTTCTCCCCGTATCAGGCTGGCAGTTTAGTCATGGTGAATAATTATGGTGACCTGACAGACTGTTGAACTGAATACAATACATGTGGTTTTCCTTAAAAATAAAAAAGTTGGGCTGGGAGTGCTCACTTCTGTTGACACCTGAGAAGAAATATAATTTTTAAATAACAATTTTCCAGATCATATAGATGAACGAACAGTCTGCAATATTGTTGCACCTGAAAAGGATGTGGATGGATTCCATATTATCAACATTGGACGACTGTGTCTTGATCAACCTTCTGTAATACCTGCCACTGCTGCTGCTGTTTGGGAAATTATAAAAAGAACAGGTAGGAAATAAAATGTCTATTGAAATGCTCTGGAAAAGAAAAAATAAATTTATGTGATAGAATACAGCAGGATGGATTGGTTTAAATCAAAGCAATTTAAATAAGCAATTTTAATCAGTAAGTAGGAAAGCTTAATTTAAATAAACTCTTTCCTAAAGAAAGTGTGATTCTCATTAGTTGGCAACCTTTAAAACATGTTGAATTGCTACTAAATATAGCCTTTCACTAAATTTGGTGCTTCTTTTTGCTAACCAGGAGGATGCGCTGTATACGTTTATTTAAGCGATTAGTTGAGGTAAACTTCTATTCATTGAGATTCTTAAGTTTTGCATATTTTATTATATTAGAAAATGAAGAATTATGCCTTTATTTATTAGATGATGATTAATTTTTCACTTGTGATTTGTGCCAAATTTTATTTGGATGGAAATTCAAATTCAATTAAACATGAACAAAAACAGATTTTTTTTTTTTTAAATAAAGCTACCTTAAATGTGCTGGATGCATAAGAAAAAAAGTTTTAAATGTAAAACAAAGTTTTTCAAAACGTGTGATAAATTAACTGATTTATTAAACAAAGTAAATATTATCTGTAGTTTTAGTGAATTGAACAGATTACTTCTGGTCACCATGTATTTCCAAATTTTAGAACTAGTAGAGCCCATGCACTTTCACCAAGTTTTTATTCCTAGATCAGAAGAGGAAAAGAAGTTTTCCTTCTTTTCCAACTCCCAATTGATGTCTTAACTTTCAGTGAACTCATAATTGAATTTAACTAGTTGAATAAATTGAAATGAAATAAGTGTTCTCTCTGCACTGAAGTAGTGCAGTCTCTGAAGAGACTACTGCTGTCAAAAGTTGGTTTGGCATTTCAAAACTTGGCAGCAAACATGTTCTGCTTCATAATTTTTTTTATGTTAAAGTACTGGACTGAATGGAGAAGAAAGGATAGTAAGATGGATGGAGCAGTATTCTGCGGATAGAGTAAGATATTTAAAGCCAGGAGATGTACAATAAATTGAGCACAGAGACAATAGTCAAAACAATGTGTTGATCTTTCATGATGTAATTTTATGGTCACTGATATATTTTGCATATTTTTGTAATATCATCTGCAAGTACCTGTACTAGAGTTTAGATGAACCTCAATTTTAAGTAATGAAAGATAATTTAAGTGATAAATTGGATAAATTCTGAGGAAAAATATAAAATTGAGGGCAAAAATTCCCTCTTATGTAAACACCTATTTTAACACTAAAATAGAAAAAAAAATATTCAAGTTCAAGTGGTGAGTTTTTTTGGGTCTTTTAAATTATCTGAATTATTTTTTGTTTTGTTTTTTCCCTGTAAGGAATACAAACGTTTGGAAAAAATGTTGTTGTAGCTGGAAGATCTAAGAATGTAGGAATGCCTATTTCAATGCTTTTACATACAGATGGAGAACATGAAAGGCCTGGAGGTATGTCCAAGAGTATTATGATTTACTTTAATAACCTGATCAATGAAGATGCCCAAAATGAGAGAGAGGCAAAGGGGAGAGGGAAGAGAAAATGGTACATTTCATCCCTAGTACCATCACTTTATTTTTTTAGAATCATACTCAAACCATCTTTTCTGTGTTCTGAATGTCTTTGGATGAATAATGTATACTTCCAGTTTGCATGCAGAAAACACCATGCTCATAATCTCATGAAAATATTTGTTCTTGCAAAATTTCCAGCTTAATTGTTTAAACTCTTGAGGTTCAGATTGTTTGGATAAGAATCTGAACTTTTGGATACTTACCCAAATTCAGCCCAAACTCTGCACTTCGGAGATTCATCAATCCCTACTTAAAATAAACATGTTCAATTTGGCAAGGAGGCGGTTGTCATTTTTGGAACACATCCTAGCAATCTTGTTAATGTATAATTTCTAAGTTTACCTTGTTTAGGTGCATAACCAATTATTTGAAATCTCTCTACTCACCCACAAATCTATTCCACACAAACACAGAACCAGTCTCCCAAGATGGATATTCCTCTGCACTGAATCTGATGATAAGCACAACTGAAGCAGTTAGACAATGGTCTCTAACAGTGTATTGAGGAAGGGGTTGACTAAAAGTAAATGAAATTTTCCATAAGAAATGTTGACCATAGAAATGTTAAAAATGATATGCAGTGACTTAATTTTTTATACATGTCCATACTTAGGACCTTACTGAAAGCTTGTTAAGAAACAGAACAAGAAGCAATGGTCTCAAGTTGCAGTGGGGGAGGTTTAGGTTGGATATTAGGAAACACTATTTCACTAGGAGGGTGGTGAAGCACTGGAATGGGTTACCTAGGGAGGTGGTGGAATCTCTTTCCTTAGAGGTTTTTAAGGCCCGGCTTGACAAAGCCCTGGCTGGGATGATTTAGTTGGTGTTGGTCCTGCTTTGAGCAAGAGATTGGACTAGATGTCCTCCTGAGGTCTCTTCCAACCCTGATATTCTATGATTCTATGAAACACAAATCTCAAAGCAGAAATGGTAGTTTGTTTCTAGCTCCAGTGTCAGTATGACAAACTATCCATAATCCCAACGCTCTTTCTCTTTCTGTCTTCCTTGTCCCTTGTTTTTTTTGGGCCAGTCACAATATTTCATCACCGAGAATAGTCTCAGCAACAACCGTTTCATCTTGATTTCAAAGCTATGCAACAAATGCACTTTGTCTTTCTCTCCCTAATAATTACATTGACTTAAATGGGACTATTAGTGTAAGGCCATTAATTTGGACTTCATTGTACTGGGTGATAAGTATTAATTTACACAACTGATTAGGATCAGATCCTGAAAGGTGCTGAGCATCTGCTGAATTCCTGCTGCTACCATTGACCTTAGGATAAGACCCTCCCCTTTTGCCTCCATATACCTAAGGCTCTGATTCAGCAAAGTACTTACACATTCTTAACTTTAAGCACATAAATAGTTCCATTGACTTCAGATAAGGATGGGTTTTTAAGTTATATTAATGAGAAAATGCATCCAAAACAAATCAACTTTGTTTGTTCCAATATGGCTTAAAACTGTTGATAATGATTAATTTTTCAATGTATTAAAATAGTATCTTCTGTCAGTCATATTGTCACGGTTACAGGGCGAGATGCACTTTAGACCCCTTTTAACCTCTCTCAACTTGCACCCCCTTTGGGGAGAGGTTTAGCTATCTTCACCCTGCTCAGGTGAAACCATATGGTCCTACCACTCTTAGACTTGGTGTCTGGGCTTCAGTTTTCCATTTACTAACCATGTAAACCCAAAAGATCCAACTGTGTTTGGCACCTGTCAGCTGTTTTCCTCTGGGAGCCTGAAACAGCTGCTGATTAAAGTGACTCAAAAATATTTCATTCAAAAGAAAGCATTGTTTATTCAGTCAAATGTACATAATTCACACAACAAAGGATAACAACCAAAACGTTTATACGCATAGGTCTTTACCTACACCATAATCTTTCCTTGCAAGCTTTTGAAAGTTCCCTTCTGCCTGGCTGTCTCCATCTCTGGTTGAGAGGGCGAGTCGGTTTGCTGCGGTTTCTGTGTTGTTTTCTTAGTGTGTCTCTGTCAGAGTCTTCTCCCTCAAGGCAGCTGCTGACAACTAACTCTGCCTCCTTCTTCCCTAAGCCAGCATCTTTAAGGTTTTAGCATTCCCTATTATCCTGGGCACGGAAGAATAAACTTTGCCAGCCTAGCTGGAATCTGTCCCAGGAGTATTTCCCAATTGATAGCTTCCTCATTCTTTCCCCAAGGTGATGTTCTCTGGACTGTACCTTATTTTTGCCATAGTTTCATTTCCCGTTGATTTCCCCCTAGCAGCATCCTTTGATTTACTTCAGTGGAGCCAGGCAGTGTGATATCACAGAGGTAAACTGAGGTACACATGATATTTAGAAAAAAAAATAATACAGATACATCCCTCGTTCTCCAAACTTGTATATTACTTTTAATTTTTTTATATTCTTTTAAATTATTGGTATGTATATCTGACCACTTTTGTAGTATACCATATTATTTAGGCTGTGCTTATCAGCATTTATAAATGAAAACCAAAGTATCTTTTCAACTGAGACCTATAACATTAACTCTTAGCCTGGAGGAATTTAGTTATGGTTCAATTTATGTCCCCCCTGAAAATAAGGGAAAATAAGGTTTATTAAGGAATTATTGATGCTTCCTTAGTTATAGCGGCACTGATATGCCGCTATAATTGCAGTGTAAAAAGAATAACAAATGCTATTTAATTTTAAATAAGATATTACCCTGTTGCAACATTGTTTTGATGTTAGAACTTCAGAAGTGTCATTTATAAATGAAGTAAACATGGGTGTTGCTTAATTTCAGTCATGTTTAGTAGGAGTGTAGTGAAATGTATTATTACTATAATGAAATGTTGAAAGCTTCTTACTAATCATATAGTTGTTTTTTCCATGCAACCTCTGTGGGAAAGTTAGTGTTTGGAACATCTCTGTATGTTTGTGTAGTAATTATAGGCAGTGAAAAGCTTTGGGCTCAATCCTGCTCTCATGAAAATCAATGGGAATTTTGCCATTCATTACCCTGGAAGAAGAATTAGTTCTCTTATACTGTTAGTTACCAGGTTTAAGGAAGCAGGACTAACTTTCCAAGTTCCCATCTACAATGCTGATCTAATTAGAGCAGTGAAGTTTGATAGGCAAAAATACTGTACAGTTTTCTGGCTTCTACCAGCCAAGACTCAGAAGAATTAGTGATCTGAGACACTTTTTGTTTTATAATCAGAAAGAGAAATTGCTGTGGAATTAGTTCATAATGACCTGTTTCACAGCTTAGATATTCAGACCAGTTAAATACCTCAGTTTTCTTCCCTTGTATTCAGGATTTGCCTCTGTTCTCCCATGCTTAGAATTGTTGATGCAATATTTAAATGAACCAGTTCTCCCAGTGTTTTCTTTGTAGCAACTGCCATGTGAATGTATTTCCTCCAATGAAAGCTCGGCCTGCTTCCTGAGTGTCCTGTTATTTACTACTGTTGTCCTTTAGGCCCCTAACGTGGCCTAAATTACATGAAAATTTAATTTAAAACCTACACAGCTACATCCATAATTAATGTTAAACCTTTTTCTTAAATCGGAAAGAATAGCAGAATGTGTGGAAAGAATAGCAAATATGGCAGGTGACCAGCTTGGCTTAACAGTGAAATCATCGGTTAGCTTAAACTCAGAAGGGAAGCTTACAAGAAGTGGAAATTTGGACAGGTGACTAGGGAGGAGTATAAAAATATTGCTCAAGCATGCAGGGGTATAATCAGGAAGGCCAAAGCACGACTGGAGTTGCAGCTAGCAAGGGATGTGAAGGATAATAAGAAGGGTTTCTACAGGTATGTTAGCAACAAGAAGGTCAGGGAAAGTGTGGAACCCTTACTGAATGGGGGGGAAAGCTGAAGTACTCAATGCTTTTTTTGCCTCAGTCTTCACAGACAAGGTCAGCTCCCAAACTGCTGCACTGGGCAACACAGTATAGGGAGGAGGTGAGCAGCCTTCAGTGGTGAAAGAACAGGTTAAGGACTATTTAGAAAAGCTGGACATGCACAAGTCCATGGGTCCAGATCTAATGCATCCGATGGTGCTGAGGGAGTTGGCTGATGTGATTGCAGAGCCATTGGTGATTATCTTTGAAAATTCATGGTGATCAGTGGAGGTCCTAGATGATTGCAAAAAGGCAAATATAGTTCCCATATTTTAAAAAGGGAAGAAAGAGAACCTGAGGAACTTCAGACTGGTCAGCCTCACTGCAGTCCCCGGCAAAATCATGGAGCAGGTCATCAAGGAATCCATTCTGAAGCACTTGGAGGAGAGTAAGGTGATCAGGAACAGTCAGCATGGATTCACCAAGGGCAAGTCATGCCTAATCAACCTGATTGCCTTCTATGATGAAATATTGGCTCTGTGGATATGGGGAAAGTGGTGGATGTGATATAGCTTGACTTTAGCAAAGCTTTTTATATGGTCTCCCACAGTCTTCTTGCCAGCAAGTTAAAGAAGTATGGATTGGATGAATAGACTATAAGGTGGATAGAAAGCTATCTAGAATGTCGGGTTTAATGGGTAGTGATCAACGGCTTGATTCTAGTTGGCAGCCAGTATCAAGCAGAGTGTCCTGGGATCAGTCCTGAGGCTGGTTTTGTTCAACATCTTTATTAATGATCTGGATGATGGGATGAATTGCACCCTCAGCAAGTTTGCAGACGACACTAAGATGGAGGGAGAGGCAGATACGCTCTCTGGGTAGGGATACAGTCCAGAGTGACCTACACAAATTGGAGGGTTGGGCCAAAAGAAATCTGTTGAGGTTCAACAAGGACAAGTGCAGAGTCCTGCACTTAGGACAGAAGAATCCCATGCTCCGTTACTGGCTGGGGACCGACCAGCTAAGCAGCAATTCTGCAGAAAAGGACCTGGGGATTATAGTGGACGAGAAGCTGGATATGAGTCAGCAGTATGCCTTGTTGCCAAGAAGGCCAACGGGATAATGAGCTGTATTAGTAGGAACGTTGCCAGCAGATCGAGGGAAGTGATTATTCCCCTCGATTTGGCACTCGTGAGGCCTCACCTGGAGTATTGCGTCCACTACAGAAGGGATGTAGATAAATTGGAGAGAGTCCAGTAGAGGGCATTGAAAATGATTAGGGGGCTGGGGCACAAGACTTACAAGGAAAGGCTGAGAGAACTGGGGTTATTTAGTCTGCAGAAGAGAAGAGTGAGGGAGGATTTGATAGCAGCCTGCAACTACCTGAAGGGGAGTTCCAAAGAGGCTGAAGCTAGGCTGTTCTCAGTGGTGGCAGATGACAGAACAAGAAGCAAAGGTCTCAAGTTGCAGTGGGGGAGGTTTAGGTTGGATATTAGGAAACACTATTTCACTAGGAGGTTGGTGAAGCACTGGAATGGGTTACCTAGGGAGGTGGTGGAATCTCCATCCTTAGAGGTTTTTAAGGCCAGGCTTGACAAAGACCTGTCTGGGATAATTTAGTTGGTGTTGGTCCTGCTTTGGACAGGGGATTGGACTAGATGACCTCCTGAGGTCTCTTCCAACCCTAATATTCTGTGATTCTGTGATTGAATGACTCCTCCATATACATTTGATATCCAGAACTGTGTAAAGTATTTGTAGCAAATACTTTATTTGAATAAATTAGTTCTTCGTCTGTTTGCAGATTTACTTATATCAACAGACTTAAGTAAGTATGAACTTCTTTTTCAAGCTCATTTGATTCATGTTTTATGCAAATATCTTTCAGCCTATGGGATTGCTCACAGATTATAAACAACTCCTATTCGCCATCCATAATTCATTATTTATGCTGTGTGACTGGACATCTGAGTCCCAGGACTATTGTTTCTGTTCCATGATTGGATGTCTGAAACTTTTATATACAGGGGGAGGAATTGAATAAGTCACTGAAGCTGTTTAAGTCATTTTCCAGATGACCAGGCAAATACTTCTGTCACAAAACTTTGCAACTATATATTTGCACAGGTATTTGTAAGACTTTTTCTTTCTATGAACGTTCTTGCACATGAACGTTATTTGTCTGAATATTTGTGAGAGAGAAATGAAAGGGTTATGAATTACCACAGAAATACATCTATGGATTTTTATTCCAGCAAATATTTTCAAATGCTGTTTTGCAGTATTCACTCAGCTTTCTGAAAACCCTCCTCTTGGAAATATTCCTGTTTCATTGTTTCACCCAAGAGGTACTTAAAAGCTATAACAATTCTTTTGCCATCACCTTTTCTCAAAACATATCTTTAAATTCAATGAGCCTTGCTTCATTGGGAAATCTTTTTCATGCCCCTTGAGCTAATTTGTCAAGTTCTGTACTCTTTCCAGAATTTGAATATCTCTGTAGACTCAATATTTATTTCTGTATTGTACACAATAGACTGTCATCCAACATTGCCTTCTAAAAGGGTAGCGTTATCTTACATGATCTTTAAATGTTCACCCTGCATATACTTTGTAGGATTTAATTTGCTTGTTTTATTTGGCAAGGATGAAGCCTCTACTTTCTGACTATTGTTGCTAATAGGTCCTTTTACTCTTGTGTTTCTGTACATAAGGTACCGTTCAGCATATATGTGGCTTTTTCACTGGCTTGCCTTTGAAGCAGGATTTAATATTTATGAACATTGGGGAAATGAAGCAGGGGAACAAGGGGACCCAGAGAAAAGCTTCACCCAACCACTGAATAGAATCCATTTTTTTTTTATAGCTTGATAAAGGAGATCACCATCATGCCCTTCGCTCCTCCTCACTCTCCCCCATAAAACTCAACCACCGTATCTGCTCCCAACTTGTGCCTCCAACCTACTCTTTTTTCCTCCCTCCCATGTTGAGACTGCCAGCGTGCTCCTGGCTGGCAAAGATACACCATGCTGCTTTCGTCCCAGCCAAATGTATTGTACTTCTAGAGAGGTGTCTTTGTATTTTATAGGTTAAATTATCTATTCTTCTAGTCAAAGCAACCATAACAAAACAAGTGTGGGAATGAAAGGAAGATGGATGCAGAGGTTTGTAAGAGGGCTTTTGCCAACCCAAAAGCTGGCCGTAACTTGGGAATTGGGTGACTTATTAGAGGATGAATTAATTAAAGATGCTTCTATCAGTTTAACTCTTATTTGGCTTGATAGGAGCTTCGTAGACGACCCAAAAGTTGTCTTTGTAGGTGTGATTTCCATCCCTATTTAATCAGTCTTTATAAAATGGCTGAATTACAGATACAAGGGGCTAGATTCTGCCCTGTGTTGTGACCCCTGTATGATGGCTCTATGGAAAGCTCACAGTCTTAGAGGGGATTCCCAAGAGGCATATAGCCAGCAGAACTGGCTCCCTCTTTTATACAGCCCCTGTCATAGTGGAATGGAGCTCTGCACATCAGCCACACTGCAGTGCTAGGTGGCTCTGTGCTGAGTCATTGCGGCTCAGCATGTTTAGAGCAGCCTCTGCTGTAGCCTAATCTGGGAGGTGCAAAAGAAGCGTACAGCCACCTTTGTACTTATGAGGCTCCCGCAACCACAGCTCAGCTGCAGCCCCGGTGAATCAGGGCCCAAGTGAGAGGGAAATGATAAAACAAAGGAAGTGTTTTGTTGGTTTCCTGAAAACACTCAGTTTACATGTACTATAATACACACACTATACACAAAAGAACTTCACTTTGTTTTATAACCAAAGATGTGAATACTGTTGCAGATTACAAATATCTATTATACTTACATGTATGTAGTCTGCAACAGTATTCACATCTTTGGTTATAGACTCATAGACTTTAAGGTCAGAAGGGACCATTATGATCATCCTGTCTGACCTCCTGCACAATGCAGGCCACAGAATCTCACCCACCCACTCCTGTAACAAACCCCTAACCTAGGTCTGAGTTACTGAAGTCCTCAAATCGTGGTTTGAAGACCTCCAGCAAAGTGAAGTTCTTTTGTGTATAGTATGTGTATTATTTACTGCATTGTAGTCAAGTTACCCAATGCTCAGATAATGGAGAACATTCTTGTAATCCCTGAGAGCAAGGAGATAGTTGCTAAGGGGATCTTCATTGGATTTTCTATTATTAATTTGAAATCTCAAACTTAGCATTTTGGCATACATTTTTACATACCTTTCCTTGTTTTATTCTATAAATGAGAGTGAATATACTAATTGTGGTGAAATGATCTAATGGGATAAATATTTTTTTAAAGCATGTATGTGTCCTGGTTACATTAAGAGTTATAATTTGCATCATATAGTGTTTGAACCTACCCTCATAAACCAGCTACCTCTTACCATCTGACTTCTAAAAAATAAGATACTAGTCAGAATTCTTCCTTCATTTTGACCCCCACTTCCCTGACAAATCAAAAACCTCACAGTGATGTCCCAAGACCATCCCACCAACAATGCCCCACCTAGCATATGGCAGCCTGTTGTTAAGGAGCATCTGGAATCCAATGCACGTCTTTTTGGCTCAGGGTAATTGATGATGATGAGTGAGGAGAAAAGAAAAAAAGCTTGACTTTCAGATCTCATGTAGAGCTTGAAGGTCTAACATTTTTTAAAATGCATATTTTCATTTATAAAATTAAGGATTGTATCTGAAATCAGTGAAGGACAATAAGCATCTAACCCCACAGTGTCATTTTTGCAGCCACTGGTTGGAGTAGAACCACTCTTTAAACATTTATGACCTCTTGATGGAACAACCCCCTGTTCCTTGCCAAATCTCATTAAACCAAGTCCCATTCTGTATTTTTTCTGAGTGGTTCTTTCTCTGACAACAATGATCCCTCCTCTACCGACAAGGGCAAAGGTGAAAAGTAAGTAAAAATAGTCACCCTCAGTTTCTCCTAAGAATAAGACATCTACCCCTAAACAAACCCACACACTTTCAAAAGAAACTTTAAAAGGTTTTCCTCTTCCTCCTAAGAACCCAGTGAGTACAATAAATACAAATCCTCGAACAATGACTCTTTGAGGAACGTTAAATTGGATGGCATCAATAATCTGATTAAATTATTTTCTACAGATTCTAGGCTTGTCTTAAAGCTGAAAAAGTTGGGGGCACAGGGGATCTTTCTAGATGCTGAGAGGAGATACAGAATTTGTCTAGCTTTATCTGATCAGAATTAGATTGTATTGGAGGTCAGAGATGTTCCTGATGGGGAATCCCCCATATCTAAAAGTTTTGATAGATTGATACAAATTCTTTACAGACATATCACAGTTATGGGGCTCTTTTCCTGTGCTGGATTCAACTATACTGATATGTTTCTAGAAGTCCTTCTGTCCTGCAGATGGCAACACCTCCCTATCTGATCCCTCTGGCAGGAAAATTGATGCTGGCCTCAGAAAGGAAATCGTATTCTTCTCTAGAACAGGGGTTCTCAAACTCCATTGCACTGTGACCCGTTTCTGACAACAAAAATCATTACATGACCTCAAGAGGGGAGGGACCAAAGCCTGAGCCCGAGTGGTAGGTCCAAAGCCTGAGCCCCGCCGCCCAAGGCTGAAGCGCTTGGGCTTTGGTCCCGGCCCCAAGCCCCAACAAGTCTGAGCCAGCCCTGGTGACCCCATTAAAATGGAGTCTCACCCTCTTTGGGGTACCGACTCACAGTCTAAGAACCGCTGCTCTAGAAACCAGGCTTCAATCCTAAGTATATTTGCAGGCTGGTGGAGTGATTTAGCAGGATCACACAAAAAGCTTTAGTCAGCAAAATCTTTTCCTCCAGTTTATTCTTGAAGTTTAGGTAATGGTGTATGGAAAAAATATATTTATGGTATTTTAACCTAACCACAAAATAAAAAAACTCCCTACTTTGAGGTTCATACATGTTCCATGATAACTGCTGTGGATGTGAAGCCCATTCTTCAATGCAGCTGCTAGTTCTTTGGCTTTAGGGACTGCCTAAGGACAAATCTTTCCTCACAAGTTGTAGGGAAAGCCTCTAATGTTCATCCTTAGAAGCTGATTAAGTTTCCAGCCTAGTCTTGACTTTGCAGAATCTCTGGCCAGCAGTGTAGTAGCTCAAAAGGCTGTGTGACTATGTGCATGAAGGAAAGGTATATTTTTCTAAACAAGCTGGCATTTCCTCTCCTCAGAGGAAGTTTCTTTGATGACAGTTGGTGTGGACTTTTCAGCTTTTTAAAAGTCTTCCTTTCTAAAATCTTAATGAGAACTGTACCCATATGTACTGTTGCAAAGGTGGCTCTTCTTTCAGAGATCCCCTATTAGATACACAGCTATGTTTCTTGGCTCTGGATTCCATAATGTCAGGGTCTATATTTCCCCTCCTTCGACTGTTCTCCCTAAGGGAATGGTAACTGATAACATCCAGTTTCTAATTGCTGCTTCATGGACATTTCCTCTTCTGTGGCTTTGTCCCTTTTGATCTCCCCATCAGTCAAGAAAAGAGGTTGGGTCTACAGCACTGCATCTCTGGTATTGCAGTTTTAGCACGGAACTGGCAAGTAGGCATGCTACCCTGTTCTTCACAGTTCATTTGAAGTTTAAGGATACCAAGCAATGATGTAAAATAGCTGAATTCTTTTTGGTTTTCTTTTACAAGAAATTTGAAATCAGTGGCTGCAGCAGCTGGGGCATTACTTATGCTCAGAGGAGTTGTGTTACACATTCCAGTAGCTCCGCAGCATTATCAATTCCTGCACTCGGTAATGTGGAATGATTAGTACCAGCATAAAACTCTTCCATTCAGGATAGCATCTACACCTCAGGCTGTTTTCCAGAGTCAGATTGTCCTGGCAATGTGAGGCATTCAGTGCTCTCTCCTGAAATCTCAACAATACTGGATCAATGCAGACAATCTGGAACCTATTATTTATATCAATGAACCCCATAGTATTAATTTCCTAAGAGGACATCTGGTTCTTCTGCAATTTGGGTGGAAAAAATAAATTAACTATAAAAGAGGTTCATCTCACATAAACGTCTCAGTATGCAAGCAGGTTGGCTAAAGTATCAATTCATAGATTCATAGACTCTAGGACTGGAAGGGACCTCGAGAGGTCATTGAGTCCAGTCCCCTGCCCTCATGGCAGGACCAAATACTGTCTAGACCATCCCTGATAGACATTTATCTAACCTACTCTTAAATATCTCCAGAGATGGAGATTCCACAACCTCCCTAGGCAATTTATTCCAGTGTTTAACTACCCTGACAGTTAGGAACTTTTTCCTAATGTCCAACCTAAATCTCCCTTGCTGCAGTTTAAACCCATTGCTTCTTGTTCTATCATTAGAGGCTAAGGTGAACAAGTTTTCTCCCTCCTCCTGATGACACCCTTTTAGATACCTGAAAACTGCTATCATGTTCCCTCTCAGTCTTCTCTTTTTCAAACTAAATAAACCCAATTCTTTCAGCCTTTCTTCATAGGTCATGTTCTCAAGACCTTTAATCATTCTTGTTGCTCTTCTCTGGACCCTCTCCAATTTCTCCACATCTTTCTTGAAATGCGGTGCCCAGAACTGGACACAATACTCAGTTGAGGCCTAACCAGCGCAGAGTAAAGCGGAAGAATGACTTCTTGTGTCTTGTTTACAACACACCCGTTAATGCATCCCAAAATCACATTTGCTTTTTTTGCAACAGTATCACACTGTTGACTCATATTTAGCTTTTGGTCCACTATGACCCCTAGATCTCTTTTTGCCATACTCCTTCCTAGACAGTCTCTTCCCATTCTGTATGTGTGAAACTGATTGTTCCTTCCTAAGTGGAGCACTTTGCATTTGTCTTTATTGAACTTCATCCAGTTTACCTCAGACCATTTCTCCAATTTGTCCAGATCATTTTGAATTTTGACCCTGTCCTCCAAAGCAGTTGCAATCCCTCCCAGTTTGGTATCGTCTGCAAACTTAATAAGCGTACTTTCTATGCCAACATCACTTATATGAGCGAGAGATCCTTGAAGAAGATAAACTTTTGCCATCTAAACAACCAGTGGGATTGCTCCCTCATTAATTTTTTTTGTGCCAGTGATAATCAGTAAGTTGAAAGATATGACAGCAGATTTCTAGAAAGAATAACGTCTCCTTTCTGTTTCCACAATATCTGTTTTGTGCATATCATTTATTGATCCCTAAGATGCTAAGGGAGAAAAATGTAGCTTTAAGTAACCTCAAGGCCTACACTTCATCTATAGGATTCTTGACAAGAATGATTGGGGGTGTTGCTGTCACAGCAGACCGATTAGCTAAGAGATTCTAGAAGAGTGGTCCAGCTAACACCCAGTCAGCTGCAGCCAGGCTTTTTGTCCTTAGAGCCTGAATTTGAGTATGGAAAGTTGCTGCCCTCCCTTTGACCCCTTATCATCTTTTCTGTCTATCTCCTATCACTTAGAATTGTGTTTCAGCCAGCCAACCATCCAGGTTTTTTTCCCCAGGGACCCCATCAACAAAAAGCCTCAGTGCAGAACAGTTAGATCAGATCTACATGCTGATGTCCAGAGGGTACTTTGTAGGGGATTCACCCTTTCCAGTTTCTGTGAGTCTATGCCTGTTTGTTTCCTTTAGCTTATTTGGTTTTATTTTTTCCTTGTTTGTTTTTAACTTTGGTTATGGATAAGCTTTAACAGATAGGTGGGTTTTGCAACTGCTTTTTAAATTCTCTCAGTGTAACCTCCTCTGGTCCACTGATTCAGTGAAGCTGTTCCCACACTCTGGGTGTCTCCCTGCTGCCAATTACTGTGATTCATTTCTCTTGTGGGAGAGCACATAAAGTACAGGAATATGCTGGAAGAGGGAGTGACCTTCCCAGTAGGGTGGATACATGAAGAATGGATAGGGAAGAAGAACAGAGAATCCAGTGAGGGCACGGTTTGAAGGTATAGGAAGAAAAGTATATCAATGAGATGAGGTGCAGATTTGGTCAATAAGAGGTGTTCCTGAGGTCTCAGAGCTGATAGCAGGGACTGAAACAGTGAAAACTGTAGTGTAAAATTTTAAGAGGAAACAATGTACCAAGGGACCTGAGATGGATGGAGCGTGAAAAACATGGGGTGAAACAGGTTCAGGATATGCAGGGAAGATAGCAAAGAGAAAGAGAGCTGGTATCAGGCTCAGGGCCTGGGAAGAGTCTTCTTTGCTGATTGTTACCTTCATTGCCTTCCCAATTATCTCCTCCTTGCTTTCGGAAAACAACAAGGAAGCATGGTCCCCATGCTCACGAACCTCCTTGATTTGCATGATGGGCTACTCGCAAGTACCCCACAATTGTAGGATTTTTCATGTCTAGTGTTAGGCACCACAGAAGAACTGTCCTTGCCCAAATACATACACCCATGCAAGGGCAGGGCTCCAGAGCTGCTGAGTTGCCCAAAAGACTGTAGGCTTCCGTTCGCCATGCATGCAAACTCTTCCCGTGGTCTCTGGCACAGATGAGTGATCAGCTCTTTGTTTAACAGCAAGTAACAGGAGATAGTGGAACAAGACTTTTCTGCATCTGCAATGAAAGAAAAGCAGACATGGAGATTTGGGAGACATTTTCCTTTCTACTTTTTTTGATATCCATATTAATGGAATAATATGTGTCTGAGCAGTGTGCGATGAGCTATCTTTGTGCTTCGGCTGGGGTTTAGGAGAAGAAGGCATAGGACAGCCAAGATACCTCACTTGATAATACCATGTGATTTGGTCTGGCTAATTTCTTCCCCTAAGTGGGCACAGTGACAGGCATTCTCAAGTCTATCTAATAGGAATTTTACCAGATATACAAATAGTGACAGTGTTGTTAATTGTTTTGGGCATGTATGTTTCTTAAAGAAATTCTCTCCTCTCTGAAATCTACTAGAGCCACTGCAATCAACAATGATATTCCATGTGCTGGCTCCCAACATGAAACTAATGGTAGCCAGGGGCAGAGCTTTGTAAGCAGAAAATCCTTGGTGGTAGACTTCCATATTGCTGTCATAGCTGCCAGGAATCCCCATGCAATCCAAGCTCTCTTGTGGATAGAACGGAGGCAGAGCCATGGATGTCTCCTTCCTGCATGATGAACCATTTCCAAATCTGAGGGGAAATATCAACAAGAATGAATGCTGCTTCTGTTAACATTAATTACCACTCGTTGCCCTTTTGGTATATTCCAGCCTCTCCAAAACATACATTGAAAACTAAACTCTGACCTGCGGGAAATGCAGAGATGTGAAGGTAATTCTGCTGTTACCTCAGGTTGTAGACATAGAGAAGTCCGTAGTCTCCCTCAGAATTTGTGCCACAGAATGGCAGGAGACGTGTATAGTTGGCACAGAAGGGGACGAATGGCCAAGGGCACATGAGGAGAAACTTATAAACATAGTCCCCTTATATCCAGTGTTTTAGGTTGTGATAAGTGAAGGTGTCTTACAGTGCTATACTTCTATCACATTTAGTAAGACAGATACATAAGGCCAGATTCATTCCCATGTAATTCCATGAAACTCAGTGACATTAACCCAGGAAAGAATTTAGTCCACACTGTTAAACAACTGCACTGGGTTATGTTTTTGAAGAATGAGAGTGATGTGGTTGCACTTCTTAGTACATGTGGGAAGGCAAGCAATGGCATTCTGCATATGCTGAAAAAGGGTGTCAGATCATGAAAAAGAAATATGTGTGATGATGTGTCAGATCATAAGACAGGAATTTATTTGATCAAATGTGTGTTCTTAATATACCAAAATCTAATGAATCGTTTCCACATGTTAAATGACAATTAATTGTGAATATTGTACGTTACAGGTGATGCTACAGTGACAATTACTCACAGATATACTCCAAAAGAGCAGCTGAAGATCCATACCCAACTAGCTGACATTATAGTAGTAGCTGCAGGTAATACTAAGTGTCCTTAATACTACAGTGGCAAATATTAAAAATTCACCAGGTACTCGGTTTCTACAACTAGCTGTTTTAAATATGTTAACTAAGTGGGTTATGATCATGTTTGCTGAGGGTGCTTCAGTGAGTCTGCTTGTTTTGAGTAAGGGAAGAGATTTGGCCCTCAGTTCTTGCCCTTCATATTTGTAGATTCATAAGCTAGTTTCTCATCAGGTATGACACCTTCCCCTTAGGGAAGCTTAAGGATGAACTCAGGAATGGAAACCAGTCAGTGCACAGCTTATACAGGTATAATTATATAAACTAAAACATTTTCTGTACTGTACAAAAATGGTGAGTCATTCAGGGTTTCCTTAAATCAGCTGGAGGCCACCTTCAGGTAACAATAGTGCCTTTCTTTCTCTATTAGAATTAAGGGCAGTCTTGGCAAATTAAATGCAGTTGTTTTGGTATTATGTGTGTATTATTCATCCTTGTTTTGTACAATTGCAGTATAAAGAGGGAAATAGAAGAATGGACTGTTGAAAGAATGGATTTTCTATAATTAGTAACTGGAAAGTTCAGTGGTTTGATATTACTGGAGATATATAGACAGAAATACTTGTGTTTTGATTTGGCCTTTCTTCACTAAATAAAGAACTAATCAGAGTTCCAACTTTGGATGGCAAATCTTGCTTTAATGGTATTTTTAATATACATCCTAACAACATTAGAAACAAGTTTGGCCAATGTCTATGCAATTCTTCTGTTTTTTTTTTTCCACAGTGGCCATTCAAGCCCCTCTTGCAGTACACAGGATTTGTCATTTCACATCCCCCATCACTCCTCCACACTCCAAACCCCAAGCCTTGCTAACTGCCTTTCAGAAGAATAGGGAGGGGGTTGGATTATTCTTAGGCTTATCATTTCTGTTCAAGTGTGAAGTGAGGTGCTGCTTTCTCTGACAGGCTAAATGCACTTCACGTGCCAGTTTAGGAGCAAGAAAATAAACTCGGGTCTTAATCTCAGATCTCCAACATGGTGATTACTAGACTGTGCATGTAACCAGAATTCACAACTGTAAGTGAAAAATAATAAAGGATGTGGAATCATTTTCTTTAGCATGTCTGTGTAGATAAATGCTTCTTAGTAGTTCATCAGAACTTACTGTCAGGGTTTAATCACAGCTTCTGAACAAAGTTAGTTGTTGGCTATGCTTGCAGTTAAACTGCGTTCAGTGCCAATTCAGCAATACCTGCTCCTTACAGTTTTTCTTCATGTCACCTATTAGAACAGTGATTCTCAAACTTTTGTACTGGTGACCCCTTTCACATAGCAAGTCTCTGAGTGTGACCCCCCCCTTATAAATTAAAAAACACTTTTTTATATATTTAACATCATTATATATCCTGGAGGCAAAGCAGGCTTTGGGGTGGAGGCTGACCGCTCGCGACCCCCCACATAATAACCTCACAACACCCTGAGGGGGACCCGACCCCCAGTTTGAGAACCCCTGTGTTACAAGAACATGATACAACACTCATTGCACAATACGAGATATATCTGGGCTAGATTGTGCAAAGTACACACAGTCCTGCATTGGGTGTGGCATGGAGTTGCACAGCCCCAGTGGAAGCTCAGGGAGAGAGAGCGCCTCAGGAAGGCATAATCCCTTTAAGTTTCCCTGAGTTCACAGGAACTGTACAGACTTCATCTTTCTCTTGAATGGTGCAATATTCTCACTGATGTGTCTGGCTTGCTCTGCTGCTAGGATGAAGGAAGTTCAGGGCATGAACCTATTTCCTCCCCACCCCATTTGTGGTGGGGCTGCAGTTGTGACAGGCCTGTATGTGGGAAGTGCCAGTGGGAGGAGGCTCCTTGTGTGTTCCCTAACACATCTATAGAAAGCCCACTTGCAGGCTGGCCCCCCGTTTGACTCCTTTTCTGCAATAAATGCTACTCATGATGCAATACTCTATCTTCATTTTAATTGTTAGTTTTTGAAGCCTTCATTTTATTCATTTCCTCAAGTGTTCCTATTTCAGATTTCTTGCAGAGGAGAGCTCTGCCTAAATTGTGATATTGAAAAAACAGATAATTAGCTTTTTCTGGAAAACCTATGCATTTAAGAATTTCCCACATATTAGAAGTAAAGCATGTTAGGAGAAAGTGATCTCCTAGCAGTTGGTATGCAAAGGAGGCTTTGGTAAATCACAGAATCCTAGAAATGTAGGTTCAGAAGCGATCTCAAGAGTTATCTAGTCCAGCCCTCTGCACTGAGGCTGAATTAAATAACTTTATTAATTTTGTTCTGGAGGAGGTGATTTTTTTTGTTTTGTTCAGTTTCAGTATTACTCTATTGATGGGGCATGTTGTCAAACCTTTCTGTAAAGGATTTAGCTGTGCGAATCCTGTTAGCTTTAATAAGAGTTGTAGAGAATGCCTTTATCCCTATGCCACTCAGATAATTTCCCCCATAAAATTGTGGAGTTGTCCTATTACCAGTACAACTTGCGGTTTATTGTGCAACAGTTGATGAAATAGACATAGGCCAGCGTCTCTCAACATTACTGAAAAGTATATTAGAAAATTTGCTTCTTTCAACACTTTTCAAGCTCATCCATATAGAATATATAGAGAGAAATGTTGTATCACCTATCTCTTATACAGCAGTCCCTTTCTCCCCTAAAACTGCTTGCATCCAGAAACACTCACTTTTGCTTTCTATTCTCCCGCCCCCCACAGCTGTCTCAAACCATTCCTGCCTGTGACCTGGCTAGTGGGAGAGGAGAAACCTATTACAATATATATCTCTGAGGGGTACTGCAGATGTTCTGTTTTAGAGTATTAGAATGACCATATTACTAAACAGTGTCAGCATCAAGTGAGTGAAGGTGTCCCCAGAACTCATGAAGCAAGACTGTATTTTATTTTAAAGATGGAATGTCTTCTCATTTAAAAAGCGGGGGGTTCTATAATGTAATAGGTAAGAAACTTTGGAAATGGCTTTGGGTAGTTTGAGTGTTATTCTGATTAGATCATGTAAAATATAATACGTAGGTAATGTACAAGTATTTCTATACTTTATTCCTCAATAGCACATAATGGTTTAGTGTCATATAGTATTTGTCTTAACAGTTGTCTTAACTGTTAGTTAACTATTTGCCTAGCCAGGAGTGAGCTGATGACTAGTCAGATCTGTTGTGATTGTCTCTAAAGCCATAGCAATAAGTTAAATTAAAAATATAAAACACTATAAAGTTGATTTAAATATTGGAACACAGTTAAAAAAGATGGCACTAAAATTGTGTTCGTGAGAGGTAGGGCTTTTCTCCACATCAAAGAGAATTGTTGAAATGGTTCAAAGAGCTTATGTTGAATTTTAGCAGAGCCTAGAGGCCGGATTAGAGCAGTCATCTCTCTGCACAAGTCTGGGTGTTAAAATCAAGCTCCTTCTGATGAAAATCCTTGCAAAGAAGAAAGTCTTTATGGACCATTCCTGCTCTCATTGACATCAAAAGAGTTTTGCTGTTGTCTTCAATGGGAGTAAGATCAGGCTGTCTACAAAGAGGTCACCCTTATACTTACCAATTACTTTGGATAACAGCCTTGGTATTTGCAGAATTCTAATGATTTCCTCTCATGATTATAAGGAAGTTTAGCTAAAACTGCAAATACTGAGATAACTTTCCATTCTGTTCATCACCGTAGTATCTTCCAGTATAGTGTTTTAAGTGATGTAACTATCATTGTCATGTGTAGTTTTCTCTGTCTCCCATCTCCTCTCTGAGCTGAGGGGAATTATGTGAGTTTTTCTTTTTACGTGTATTAAGTTGTTTTTATTAGTGATGGCTGGTTGAAGACATGCACCATGCGCTTGAGTTAGGTTGGAATTTCTCAGTTGCTGAGGGCTTCATCCTCAGATTAATTGCACTGCTGTAGTCCAGCTAGAAGTTGATGAAACTATATTTTACTGAGACCAGGTCATCATCCATCAAGTAGTTGTTCTTCATCCATGAACTGATCTCAGTCAAGGGTTAGCTTGGTGACCGTGGTGTTTTCATATATAGTGAAAGATAGAGATGTGTGTCACCTGCATATCTTGAGTCCATAGTGTCTTGCTAGATCTCCTAGTGGCTGCATGTAGATGTTGAACAGTTGCGATATTTTATCTGCTTCTAGAATAGTAAAATTTGTGTCAGCAATGTTACGTAAATAGTATTGTACACTGTTCAGGTAAATGGCTAGAATGTCAAGTATTTAACAATTAAATATATGGAAAATCAAATAATCCAATGATGTCCTGTAGAAATAGGATCTCACATAGCCTAATTCAAATTATTTGCTCACTGTAGACACAGCCTCTTGACATCAACTTTGTTTCTGATCCTCAAAATGTAGTTAAAACCATAGTGTTTTCTGTGTATCAGAGCTATGACAAAGATGCTGAAAAAATAAACCCAATTTTTTCCTGCCTTTTCTATAATTAAGAGCAGATAACTTAGTTCTGTATCTGGCTGCGTTAATCAAATATTTCTTGATGATTTCAGGTATTCCAAAGTTGATTACAGCTGATATGGTTAAAGAAGGTGCAGCTGTGATTGACGTAGGCATTAATCATATCCATGACCCTCTGACAGGGAAAACCAAATTAGTAGGGGATGTGGACTTTCAAGGTAAGAAAAATACCCCTCCTGATATAAAAGGACTAGATAAGTTGGGTTTAAGGTATTTGGTTATTTTAAAAATGAGAAGGTTAAATTAATTTGTCAAATCAAATCTTTTCCCCTCACCTGAAGAAGTGTATTGAAGAAGCAAGAAGTTGTATCTAAACTTAATACATACTCTATTAATAAAGAGCCCAAGTATAACTGGGTTTAAAGGAAATTGGGAGGTATAATTATAAAATGCATGCCAGCACTGATGACAGGTTGAGGGGAAGCGATGGCAAAGGGCTGTGGTGCCTCTTCCTCCCCAAGTTTCCCTGCTCCCTTTAGGCATCTTGTGTCCAAGACCACTAAGGGTATGTCTTCACTACCGGCCAGATCGGCGGGCAGCGATCGATCCAGTGGGGATCGATTTATTTCGTCTAGTCTAGATGCGACAAATCAAGCCCCGAACGCTCTCCCGTTGACTCCTGTACTCCAGCTTGGCGAGAGGCGAAGGCGGAGTCAACGGGGGAGCGGTAGCAGTCGACTCACCCCAGCGAAGACACTGCAGTAAGTGGGTCTAAGTACGTTGACTGCAGCTACATTAGTCACGTAGCTGAAGTTGCATAACTTAGATCGATTTCCGCCCCCCCCCCCCCCACCATAGTGTAGACCAGGCCTTAGAGAAAGCAGTTCCCAGACCTCCTCTATAAGTTTAGCGACTCCAATTGCGTAGAGTATATATTACAGCATCACTGGTCAAGCTTCTGTTATCAAGGATCTTTCTGCACTTCCGCTGGAAACTCATATTTTAAAATATTAATTTTGCTTAAGTAATTTTCTCCGTGCTAAGACTTGCTGTATATAAATCTTTTGATCCTGAAAATCTGGGTGCAAACAATCCTATCTTAGATCATAAATGACAATGTGCACATTGATCTCATGTTAGTGTCCTTTTTTGTGCAATGTGTTACCAAACAACTGCACAATATGTCTTGATTGACAATGTCTGCTCAAAAGAAGTTCTAGACTGGACTAGCAGGATTGTTACAGTTCAAAATTAAAGTTTATTGGCAGAGCTGTGTGTGGGAAGCTTACACTTACATTCTAGCTGTTGGCCCCTCGTTTTGATATGCATGAAATTCATTCACTTTTTTTTTTTAAATAATCTTTCCAGTCTTGACACACAGGCTCTCAATCCGACAGCACAATTGTATTCAAAATGTTTTTAAAAGGACTGCTAGAGCTTCACATACATAAACTAGACAAAACCCTGCTTGCTTGCTTTACTCACACATAAAGATATATTAAAGTCAATGAAATTACTCTCATGAGTAGAGCAACAGGCTTGCTTCTAGATATATTTTAGACATGTACACCTCTACCCCGATATAACGCCATCCGATATAACACAAATTCGGATATAACGCAATAAGATTTTTTGGCTCCCGAGGACAGCGTTATATCGAGGTAGAGGTGTATGTGCATATGTATAACTGCACGTTTAAAATAGAGATATACAGGAAATTATTGTGAAAATACAATTGTAGTAAAATGCTCTCTTCACTTGCTGCTTTGTATGGTAGTAAGTAAAAGATGGTAAAATGGTACAAGAAATGTTACATAGCAGATGCTGTTCAGAACTGCAACAAAATATAGTAAGCAAAAGTTCCACAAACTACTAGTATATACAAGGAAACATGATTTGCAGAAACACGTCTTAAATTTGTGTGCCACATTTCTCTTGATTTCTTAAAAAGTTTGTCTGACACTCTGAATATAATAAAAACAACGAGGAGTACTTGTAGCATCTTAGAGACTAACAAATTTATTTGGGCATAAGCTTTTGCAGGCTAAAGTGGGTTTTAGCCCATGAAAACTTATGCCCAAATACATTTGTTAATCTCTAAGGTACCACAAGTACTTACTCCTTGTTGTTTTTGCTGATACAGACTAACACGGCTGCTACTGTGAAATCGGAATATAATATAAAGCTATATCCGGATGGCCAGGTCATCATTCAAAGTTTCTGTACATAAAGACATATTACTGTGCTGTGTATGTCTTGACAAGTTCTGCTGTGGGTTGTTCCTCAGGATTTTACCTGGAGTGAGGGAAGATCCCAGAAGGAGGGAGGAACTTTGTTAACTTGGGTTATGCCACTGAAGTTACAGGTAGTACTTAGCTGCACATTGCCATGGGGAGATTGTTTTGTTTTTATTAATGATTTAGTGAAACTTTCACCGATACTAATGAACCAGCAACAATCTGATGCATATAGGCTGTAAAGTAAAACATTTACATGCAAATTATTTGATTTAGCAGTTAAGAAGTGGAGCAAGCCATTATATCAATTGAAAATGATATAGTTATCACAATCTGAGTTATTAGATATTTGCATTTTTATTTAATGTGTTTAAGTTACATGTGTGTTTTTACCAACAGTATCTTAAACTGAGAAAAGTATTGTACTGAGAATTAACTTAATGATTCTCTGAATTATAATCAGTTAGTATACAAATCTGACCATTTGGCTGAATTCATATTTATACACATCTGATTTTTTTTTAACAGTTGAGTATAAAATGCTTTAAATGGCCAGCAGTAATATGCAGTAAGAGTTTAAAGTGTCACCTGGCTCCATCCTGCCACCCTCCCTGATCTCAGCTGTTCCCTGCTATTAAACCATCCTTGACATAGAAAAATGTGCACTGGAATAGAAAGTGAGGCATTAATTCTCATTTGGGCAATGCAAATTTAAATTTCCTTTATAAGAAAAATATATAAATATGGCTTGGATTAATCAAGCAGTATGATTTGAGATCACCTTTAACAGCACGGTGGAAACTTCATTTGCCACATCACAACTAACATCTTGGATTCCCTGCTTTATAAATATTGAAGGATGCTATTTTAAACTAAAGGAAGCTTTAAATGCTTTAAAAGTGGACAGTGGGGTGAATTCCTACCTCTGCTGGAGGGAGTTCAGGATTACTCTCTACATCTCTTTTGGAAGATCTTATAAAGTTTTACTTTATGGTACTTATAAAATTTATCTTTATGCTCAAAGAAATGATACCAAAACAAAGCTTTCAAGTTTCACATTTGAGCAGAGATGAGGATCAACATCATGTGGGTGTTCATGCTTACTCTTCCCAGAATATAAGGATAAAACAGACATCTGAAGGGACTCCGAGGAAACAAACATAAAAATTGTACTAGGGAATAGTTGTGCAACATACAAAACATTATATAATTAGCCTGTGGCACTCACTTCCACAGAGTATCATTAAAGTAAATAGCTTAGTAAGTTTCAAAAGAGGAATAAGTATTTTGGTGCAGGCCCAACACAATGGGCTTTATGCAGCATTTGATCGTGTACCAACTATTCCATGTACATGAATTGATGTCAAAGGGCCTAATCACTGTGTTTGAGTTTTTAAGTATTTCCCCTATTAGTCCTGGGGGAGATTTTCAAAACCACCTGAGGGACTTAAGAGCACAAGTTCCACTGACTGTCAGTGAGACTTGTGCTCCTAATTCCCTTAGGTGCTTTTGAAAACCTCCCCTCTTGTATCTGATTTGCAAGTGAACCCCAACCCCAAAGTTCAGGTTGGGTCTTTTCTCAATAGTGACTTCTAATGTGCCTGAGATAACCTGACATTTGCTGATAACTTCCTGGTGTTTCTCATGTGGCTCAGCTAAAAGTCTTCTTTTTCCTTCCTTCTTCCAGAGTCTGGGATATCATAGATTTGGCAGGAAGGCTGCAGCAGAGCCTCCATATGTCAATAAGGATTTTGCAGCAGATAGTAAATTTGATGGCTGCAACAGTTTTTGAAGTACCCATAGCCTATTTTCTACAAAACATCCAGAGTTTCTGACCATGCAGAGATGCACACCATATCTGTTCTCAGCTGGTCTTAGTTGGTCCAAGTACAGAGACAATGTGAAATTATCTGTGGACTTCCAAGCAGGACCAGGACTGACTCTTTCCATCCAGATTGTCTCTTGGGTCTCTGAACCAAATTTAATCCTGATGTAAACAGCTGTTAATCCATTGCCTTTAGTGTGTACACCAATGCTTAATTTAGCTCTGTGTGCTTACTACACCCCAAACCTCTTAAATATATTGTTATATCCAGACATTGCTCAAACGCACACGCTTTCTCACTCAGGTGGTCCTGGTGTGTTTGGCTCTTCACTTTTGGACCAAAGGAGACGGCTCCTGTTGAAGGCAATGATAGCCATGGGTACTCAGCACCTCTGAAAATCAGGCCTTATCTCCACACAACAAACTTCTGCTGGCCTAGCTATGTTGGTCAGGAGTGTGATGAGGTGTGACCCCTGACAGAGCTGTGTTTGCAAAAACCCTATATTGGCAAAACTGAGCTTCTGCCATTATAGCTTATTCTAGCCCCCCTACCCACCCTTTCACTCCCAAACAAACTCAGCTATACTGGTAAAAGCTCAGTTTTGCCAGTATAAGCTGCGTTCACACTAGGAGTGGTTTGCCAGGCTAGTATACAAGTATAGCACTCCTTGTGTAGACATACCCTAAGGGTCTGAGGTAGGGCATCCAACATTAGTGGATGTTTTGAAAAATTGGCCAATATCTGCAAGCATCTCTACCACGTGGATTGAGGCTCTTGGTGGTGGAACATCTTACACACTGGAGATCAGGTTGAGTCTATGTGTTTCCCCTTTCAGAGCAACATATGTTCAACAAAGACTATATATTGACCTAAACATACAGAAACAGAGCAACAAATACAAACTTTCCTCCTAAAAACCAACACTTTGATACATTTCCTTTCCACCCATGGGAGGAGTAGAGTTAATGTGGGCAGACAATGAATGCTTCTTCCTAATTACTTTACAAAGCACCTACATGCTATGGTGCTAGGCAGTGCACGAATAGCTTGCTAGGTAGATCAGATCGTAGAACAGATTTTGTGGGCCCGCATTCCTTTCACTTTCACCTTCATAAATCAGAAGTAGCTCCATTAGAAACAATGGAGTTACACTGGTGTGCAACTACTGTACAAAGTGGCAAATCACAGCGTAGATGTTCACATAGGGAAAAAATAGTACTGCGTGTGAAATATATAATGGAAAAGTTGCATTTTAAATTAATGACAATTTGGAGTAAATAAAGTGCTAAACGTAATGTTTGTGCCAAAATGCTCCTGTGACTGTTGTACCCAGATCAACTTTTGAGCTGCAAAAGTTGCAGACTGTTCCTTGAGACTGGTTTCAGAGTAGCAGCCGTGTTATTCTGTATCCACAAAAAGAACAAGAGTACTTGTGGCACCTTAGAGGCTAACAAATATACAGCATGAGCTTTCGTGAGCTACAGCTCACTTCTTCAGATTCACAGAACGGACATCCATTCTGTGCATCTGAAGAAGTGAGCTGTAGCTCACGAAAGCTCATGCTGAAATAAATTTGTTAGTCTCTAAGGTGCCACAAGTACTCTTGTTCTTTTTCCTTGAGACTGTTACCCATAAATGTTCAGTTCAAAGAATGAAGTTATGTTTGTATCTAGCTGTTGTTGACAAGAGTGAGTCTAGTTTGGGGCTTAAGAGCACTATCATCTACTCTTAGATTGTGTGATTAATCCTCTTCAGTGTCTGAAGTTCTTAACTTTAAAGGAACCTAGCAAATGAAGACTGTTTCCAAAGTAGAGGATCCTGTTTGTCAAGGAAACAATTTGTTTTTCATTTCTTGTTAAGAATCAAAGAGATATTTTAAAGTTCTAAAGACGCTTCAAAATGGCAACTCGTTCCCCTTAGGTGCTTAATTAGAACATTGGCTTTTTCCAGACTGCCAAATAAGTGCTTAGGACACTGTGTGTTTCAGGAGTCTTCATGCAGTTAAAGCAGATTCAGAGGCTAAAGCTTTTACATCATCTAAAAGTGAAGGTGAGACAAAGTAATTGGCAATGCCACACATCATTTGTGGCTGATTGGGCAGTCATATTCAAACGCCAGCTCAGAAACTGCACATTTATTTATCAAGCTGCACAGTCAAACCAAATCTCCTTAGAACTTTCAGGGCCAAATTTTCAGATCTGGGCACCGAAGTTTGTCTGCAAAAAATGCATTCAACACATCCCCATTTACTCCTCTAGCTAGGGATTTACCAGTCTGCAATCACCCTTTTGTAAGGGCAAACTCATTTTTAGATGGCTTTACTTGGTCACCTATGTGGCCCTTTGCCTGTCCTTTGCAAACTGATCCTAGGCCGGTAGTTATGTAAGCCAGTATAAAAGTAAACCTCTGTCCCACTCAGATGCAGGATAATGATACAGTACATAACACAATATACAGTACCTAACATACAGTGCAAGAAAAGAAACTGCCCAGCATCTGGGAAAAACAGCACCTCATGCATTTAGTCCTAACAGGGACACCAGCACTTCAGGTAATTAATTAATACTATGCATGATTTTTCATTGCTAAGCTTTCTACAGGAAAAACATCTTCAGGTTGTATATTGCATCTCTTTGTAAATAAGATGGCATGAATTGCATTCTGAATAGTACCACAGAGAAAACCATGAAATATTACCACTTGAAATATATCCATTTAAGATACATTCTGTTTTAATTAACATTGCGTTACTTCGCAATACAGGATAACAGTCTTGATATGGGCTAATATTACTTCAGGCCCGGGTACAGTGATTATGACATTGGTTGGGACAGTGCAGTGATAACTTGACTAAATGAACACACCAAATTCAATCAAAAAATGAGTAGGAATTCGTTCAAAATTATAAAACTAATGAAAGAAAAGGCATATCATGTATCCGAGAATTTTAAGAGTGACTGTCATATTTCATCAAATTCATTCTTATTGTATAAGATAAGCAAAAAAACACATTGCAGTTTATGTTTACCTTTCAAAAAGCTTTTAGCATGTCTGATGGCATCAATCAATGGCGTAATTAAAACTCTGTCAACTTTAATTACCACTTCTAGATTTCGCCTCAATAAGGGGTTGATTTGGCGCTACTGAACTCAATGGGAACTTTGTCAATTACATCAACGGATGCAGCATCAGACCCTAACTGCAAAAAATAGTATGGAGAGGTATCTTCATTCGTAGTCAATTGTTCGTTACAAAAAAACAGCTAGAAAATAATTAATAGCAACCCTTCATTTCCTCTCAATGGTTTTCTAAAATCTTTCATTTTACTCATCAGTTGAACACCAGATCCATGTACATTTAATTTATCAGTAGTATTGTCAAGTAACTTTATTCCTCATATTTTAGCTGCCTAATTTTCTAGCCCTTAATCTCCATGGATCTCATATAATGCTTAATTTGAAAATAATGGTGCAATTTCAGCCCATTATTGACTTTGGTGGGATATTCCCACTTACATCAGAGATGAACATGGTCCATTTAGGAAAAAAAAAGACACTTCCTTCTTAATCCTTGTATATATGCTGTGAATAGGTTCCTTTCCCAAACTGTTCTCCAACAGAGTCCACATGCTATGCAGAGCCCAACTCAGTGGCAAATGCTGTTTAGCAATTCCACTTCACTCCTCTATTCTGTTTCATGCATTTGGCAGAAATAACAGGGTTTGATTTTTCTGGCAATTCCTTAAGAGCTAGCACTGCCAGTTCTGAGGCAGGTAGTGGAGAGGTGAAAATGTATAACCTTAAAAAAATCACAAGCTCTGCGGCAGTCTGGACTTTTGAGTGCAGAAATAGACTTGCCATGTAGAATAACCACAACTAGTACATAATGTGTTGATTGCATTCCATCATTTGATGGGTTTTCCAAAAGTTAAATGATTCCTCTGCAAGTGGTTAGCCTGGAGTTCCAATGGTTAACCTTATGCAAAATATATAAGTAGCACATTGTGCCAAGAAATTCCATCTCCCATGCCAACAGGTTAACATGACACTGTTCTCCATTTCTCCTGTGTCCTTAAAGGCTGTTCTTTGAAATGTCCAGGACGCTGCCTTAGTATGTCTCACAAATAATGAAAGAATGTCCTAACCCTGCAGGGGGAGGAGTTATGTTTCATGGTTTGTGACTGGATTGCTGGTGTGGTTTTCAGCAGCCTCCTCTGAGGAAACTAATTATGTAAAACTGATGACGCCCGTGAGTATTTATTACTTGAGACGCTCTATCCATTCAGCCCCAACTTTGTTTTTCAGTCTTATCCCAGCTCTCTAAGCCATGTTAGCCAGTAAATTCAGCTCTCTTTTTACTCCTCCCTTCCCTTTGATGGACACTACATGTCTACACTTACCTCCAGAGCGATCAATCCAGCAGGGGTCGATTTATCGCGTCTAGTGAAGACGCGATAAACTGACTGCCAAGCACTCTCCTGTCAACACTGGTACTCCGGAGTTGACAGGGGAGCATCAGCAGTCAACTTGCTGCAGTGAAGACGCCCATGGTAAGTAGATCTAAGTGCGTCGACTTCAGCTGCGTTATTCACATAGCTGAAGTTCCGTAACTTAGATCGATCTCCACCTTCAGTGTAGACCAGACCTAAGTATTCTGGCCACAGGCGGTAGGCCAGGTTGAGACAGAGGACTCAAACCTCAGCTGAAGCCCTGCTGTTTATACGTTTTTAGAACAGTGGTGGTGGAAGCCCATCTGTAATTCCATCCACCAGATGCACAGGTGACTTGGACTTCCTTTTTTATTTTCAAAGTGAGATTCCCAAACTTTCCTGAGCTTTTGAAAATATATTATTTGGAAATATTCTTACAGTCGTATCTTTTTTCTGTTTATATTAGAGGTAAAGAAGAAAGCGGGCTTTATCACTCCAGTCCCAGGAGGAGTAGGACCTATGACTGTGGCCATGCTCTTGAAGAACACACTCATTACTGCTAAAAAGCTCATTTACTAGAGAGCTACTGCTACACTAAAAAATGAATCCAAGTCATTCTATTTATTGATGCATAAAACATTTATTTTTTACTACAAATATATTTATTTCTACATTGTATTTATTTTTTCATGTAAAATATTATGAATCTGATGATGATTTACAAAATGTTGCAATACTTTCTGTTACCTCCTGCAGCTGAATTGTGAGTAAAACAAAGTTCAGTCACAGCTTTCACATGTGTATTGTTGTTCTGTGAGTCAAACTTGTTTATAAAAAAAAATATGCTTTTGAACATTTTACTCTTAAGTCCTATTTTCAAAAGTGACTTAGTCAGTTAGGACCCTAAACTTCATTGAAAGTTAATGACGCTTAAGCTCCTAAATGCTAAATCACTTTTTGAAAATTGAACTTAGGCTCCCAAGTCACTTATACACTTTTGAAAATTTTATTCTAAATCTTGAATTCCTTGCAAATCCAAAACGTCTGTTGATGTCAGTAGAATTTTGCATGCCCAAGTAATGCAAGATTCAAACCTAAGATTCAACTGCATGCCAGTCATGCTGAAATCATGAAGGGCTCACATTCAGCATGTATATTTTTTAAATTAAAATGAGCTTATACACCAGAGGCCAAATTCTGACCTTATCTACATACCCAGAAGTCAGTGGGAGCTATGTGCACTAGAATGGAAACCAGAATTTGTCTCCTTCAGAATCCAGGGTTCATTAGCCAAATGTGTTGATACACATGCAGTGTGTTGTGTTTCTTTTTAAGCATGCTCAGTGTTTGATATGCCCTGGTCCTATGATGTGACCATGCATGGCTCACTTAGCAAGATCAGGATTGGGATTAATAAATCTATAGTAAAACCTACTATAGAAATGTGTCGTTGGTAACATAAAAGAGGAGAAAAAGATCATCCAGAATGAAATAGTTGTGTTAAAACTATGAACTGCATTCCCTCTTCCCTCCTGTGATCAGCTCATGTTCTTAGTCTCTGCCATAAGGCCCAATCCTGGTTCCATGGGAGTTTTGCTATTAACTTTAGTGACCAAAGAAGAGTGACATTGGGAAGAGGACACTACTGCTATAAAAATAAGAGGCAAACTTGGGAGAATGGGGAATATTTATCTGCATTTAAAAAAGGAATAAAAATGTTGATGCTCACTTATTCAATGAGAGAGAGAGAGTCAGTTCAAAAACTGGATTAGAGTAATCAATGTGATGTAAAATTAAAATGGGAATGCCAGTGATGATGCCATTCTGATGATGATTGCATATATGATTAACACTGAGGGCCCACTCTAGCTCGACTGACGTCAGTTGGTGTCAGATTGGGCCATTGTTTACATCTCTGAATCTCAGTAGAGAGGGTTTTGATTATTTAGTCTAATCAAGAGCCATTGATGCTTGCCAGTAGTTTGTAGATTGCCTGAATGAAAAAAAGCCCAAATATAATGCTGAATATTTCTTCAATTACAAAAATGTACTTTCTACAATAAAAAAAAAAGTTGGAAAGTTACATTTGTACTGATTTTTCTTATGATAGTTTTTTCTGTTTAGTTTTTAAACCCCAGACACCTGCTATTTTTGTTAAATGTATATAAAATACAAAAATGAAAAGTGAAGGTATTTATATTTCTGCTAACATTTTTTTCTACATATTTAGAAAAATCAATGGTGGTCAAAATAGCATAAACCAAGGAAGTAAATAAAACTGTTGTGCCAAATGAATGGAATAAACTGATCATTTCTGTAATGTGTTTTTTACAGGAAGAACACTTGACGCCTAAGGCATAAACAGTGTCCAACAACCACGTACAAATCATGTCCCAGTCCTGCATACACTTAGGCTTTGTCTATACTAGCACTTTTGTCGGCAAATCTTTTTGTCTGTCAAGGCTGTGAAAAAACGTACCCCAGACCGACACAGGTTTTGCCAACAAAAGCACCAGTGGACAGTGCTATGTTTGCGGGAGATGCTCTTCTGCCAACATAGCTACCACTATGTTTAATTATGCCAGCAGGAGAGCGGCTACACAAAGACCTTACAGCGACACAGCTGCAGCAGTACAGTAGTGCAGACCTAGCCTTAGGCACGTGCTTACATTTAAATGCACACATAAGTGTTTGCAGGATCAGGATATAAGGATACAATCCTATTGAACCTACTGATAATGAAGAAGCCACCTTGTGGGTACTAGTACAATTAAGTTTCTATTGTGTGGGTAGGTGGATGGATGGCTAGATAAAGAAAATTAAGCTTGCTTGATCCAGCTATCCTCCTGAATTGTGATTTATTAGCCTGCGTTGCCCACCTAGGCATAAAACACAAGCTGCACCCCATGAGTATTCAGGTGTGCAGTGACTCAGCACACCTGACAAGGATCAAAACCTCCTGGCTGTAAGGCATTCCCAGGAGAGTGAATTAGATTGGGCAAGGCTAACACGCCATTTGCCTCCTGACAAGTGAAGCTCCTGAATCTAATCCCATGGGTCACTGAGAGGAACAACACAGAGGAATAACCTGACACTGTGAGATGTACGACAGTATCCTTTTAGGGTATGTCTATACTACCCGCTGGATCGGCGGGTAGTAATTGATCTATCGGGGATTAACTTATCGCGTCTCGTCTAGACGCAATAAATCAATCCGTGAATTGATGCCCGTACTCCACTCGGCAGGAGGAGTAAATGGAGTCGACAGTGGAACTGCAGCAGTCCACTCGCCGTGAGGACGGCCAGATAAATCAAACTAAGATACTTCAACTTCAGCTATGCGAATAGCGTAGCTGAAGTTGCACATCTTAGTTCGATTCCCCCCCTCCCCTCAGTGTAGACCAGCCCTTACATTGTGAAATGTTCGTCCCTACCTCTACCTCTCTATTGAGAAAGTGAAAGTGGAAGTCGCTGCTTATGTTCTGTGAGCATAACAATGTGTGAGAGTTAGGGCAATGGGACTACTTGCATGTACAAGTGCTTTGCTGGATCAGGAACCGCTGATTAAATTAGTGACCCTGGGAGGGATCAGTCCAATTGTAAACACTAATAGAAATGTAACTGATGTTGTACTATCTTTCAAGTATCTTCTTAGGTACCTGTGTGGCTCTTGGTGCCCCTTTGGCCTGAGCTGTTAACCGATATGGAGGGCCTTGCAGGATTGTTTCCATTAGAAAGAGCAATGAGTGATAGGAGTGAGCTATATTTGTCAGTGCAACCCTGTTTATTTACAAAGAATGTAAACAGCATCCTGTTTCCCTGCACACAATAGAAACAAGAAGAGTCAGTTTTCTTCCTTGCAATTTCCATGTCCAGCTTTCTGCCCAAAGAGAAGCTCTCTTGGTTTCCTTTCACAGCCATGCTACTAGTTCTTCTCTGGCTTTTCCCAGGTTTTCTGCTTCTCACCCGCATAGCTCCAACCAAAGAATGCCCCAATCCCTGCATCTTCAATCCATTCTAAGGAAACCCCTTGGCATGCATGGCTAAGCCTCTGCCCAGGCCTTTATGCAGCCAGTACCTTGGGTGGTGGTCTCCCATTGTTTCAGCTATCACTAAACAAAGAGACATTTCATTGTTCCCTTGTAGCCTGAATGAGAGGTGGCTAGCATACCCATCAGCTTCAGTGAGGTCTGTGTCTTCTAAATTCTCAGCTAGTGCCTTAACCATTGGCCAGTTCTTCCTCTCTAGGAATAATATAAGCTCCAAAAAGTACACGCCACACAGAAAATATCTCTCATTTGTAAGTAGTGCATATGTCTAGTTTCACTGACTTTTGCTTCACTGCATCTTGTTACTCTGCTTTGACAAATACCAGGTTTCCCCATAAAAAAGTGTCCTTGCATGCACAATTATGCCTACAGGTGATAGGAAACGGGCATTTCAAAAGAGAACCCGAACAGATTGCTGGATAATGGTAGTTTCCTAAATGAATGTGTGGTTGCCCTGAGGCTTTAGGTTGTTGCCAGATGCACTTTTTTTTTTGTTTTTTCCTGATTGGTCAGAACAGCAGGTGACGCTTCACGGTATATAAGTGCAAGGAAGAAACATGAGCACAGGTAAGCAGAACAACCCAGCTGTCTGGAAGAGAAGAAAACTCTATTAATCTGCTGCTAGATATGGCACTTGGAATGCTAATATATATTTTGCTAAGAGGTAGGTTTTCTGGGGTTTTTATCAGTGTCTTATAAACATAAGGTTTTGTATTTATACATTTTTTAAGAAACGTTCACTCATATTTTCTGTAATAAGCAGTGGGGGGAAAAAATCCAGAAAGCTCAAAGGAATTCAGAAACAAAATTAGTTTCAATAGTTTCTGACTTCACTGAATTTGGATAGAGATGATTTCATTTCAAATCATTTTTAAGAGAATCTATCTATCAGCAGATATGCCTTATATAGCATGTTCTAGTGAACTGTATTGTATACAATATCAAGTCATTACAATGGGATTTATAACAGCATGGGAATGTATTCTGAGACTACACAAACCGTAGCTCATTTTCTGTTCCCCACGGTCATAACTAAGTTGTGACAAAAGGAATTCAAAGAGGCAAGAATGTAATCAAAAGAAATCCTCATTATTTAAGTTCAGTCATTCAGCAGTCCATTTAACTGGACACATTTGTACAGATGAAATAAGCTTCATGCAAAAGTGTTTTCCTGCTAAAGCCACTGTTGTTTGCATTATACAGCAATGGTAGCGCTGGGTGAAGAGGCAGCTATTACTGTTTCGTCACTAACCACAGACCGAAGGAATAGCTGGGCAAAAAACAACACAGAAGGTATTTCTGCTCTGCTCTGTATTGTCTCAAATAAACATTTGTAAACTGAAAAAAAATCCTATCTGCTGAGTGTACCTGAATTGATAACTACTCTTAACGTGACTGTCATTTAGTCAAATGGTAGCGTTTATTGTACTGCGATCATTTCTCTATTAGTTTCAGAGGGGTAGCCTTGTTAGTCTGTATCAGTAAAAACAAGGAGTCCTTGTGGCACCTTAGAGACTAAAATTTATTTAGGCATAAGCTTTCGTGGGATATAACCCACTTCATCGGATGCATGGAGTGGAAAATGCAGTAAGCAGGTATAAATATACAGCACATGAAAAGAGGGGAGTTGCCTTAACAAGTGGAGTTGTCAGTGCTAACGAGGCCAGTTCCCAACAGTTGAGAAGGGGTGAATATCAACAGAGGGACAATTACTTTTTGTAGTGTAAGGAGGCCAATTCAATCAAAGTGGATGTGGCCCATTCCCAGAGTTGACAAGAAGGTGTGAATATCAACAGAGACGAAATTATTTTTTGTAGTGACTGGCAGTGGCGAGGTCGCTACAAATAATAATTTCCCCTCTGTTGATACTTATCCCAAGTTATGCAGGTTTGGAGGTGGGGGGTTAAGTATGTAATAACCAGGTACTGTAGAGTCTGTGCACTTTCTGAAGGTCTCTTCTGCCAGCGTGAACCATTATTCATTTTCTAGGTATCAGCAGCTATTTCTTAAATCTGAATTGTCATGTACATCAAGTGAGAATGCAGCTGATACCCGAATAGATTAAAACTAATGATTCCCATTGCTGCTATTGGACAGCTTCTTTATTTGTTGCACTACAGTCTTTGATTGCCAAAACCACTGCAACTGATGTTGATGGTGTCCTTTTGTTCTTTTTCTTGTTTCTCTTCAATATATGTCTGCTTAAAGGTAAACTTGAAAGGTTGCTAGGATCTGAGTACAGAGCTTTGTGTTTTTCCTGCAGGCTGCATTCTTGATGCTGCCATAGGTATTAGCAATGTAATGACAGTACACCTCTACCTCGATATAACGCAGTCCTTGGGAGCCAAAAAATCTCATCGCATTATAGGTGAAACCGTGTTATATTGAACTTGCTTTGATCCACCGGAGTGTGCAGCCCCGCCGCCCCCGGAGCACTGCTTTACCGCATTATATCCAAATTCATGTTATGTCAGATGGCATTATATCAAGGTAGCAGTGTACTTGTTGTTAGGGAAATGAAGAATCTTGAACTCAGGACTTGGCAGGTAAGTAAAGGAGGAATGGATTTTTAACTATTCTGTTTTTAAGATGTATTTGTTTTTAGTTTTTAAATCGACATATGCATTCAATTAATGCTAGATCATCTAAAGGCTTTCAAGTAGCTTTTTAGTCAATCTATAAGCTTTCCTTTCCCCCCATCATCCACAAAGAGTCAAAATACTGATCCTGTCGACTAGTCTCAGTCATAGTCACATGAGAGCCATCGCAGTATGCAAGAAGTAGTATTGACAGAAATTCATAATAATTTTTGGTCTGCTTTTAAGTGCAGTACTTTCCTTTATCAATGTAGATCGGGGTGGGCACACTTTTTGGCCCAAGGGCCACATTTGAGAATAGAAATTGTATGGCGGGCCATGAATGCTTACAAAATTGGGATTCGGGTGTGGGAGGGTGAGGTATCTGGTTGGGGGTGCGGGCTCTGGGTGGGGCCAGAAATGAAGAGTTCAGGGTGTGGGAGGGGGCAGGGGATTGGGGGCTGGTGTGGGGCTGGGGCTGAGAAGTTTGGGGTGTAGGAGGGTGCCCAGGATGGGACCAAGGGGTTTGGAGAGCGGGAAGGGGATCGGGCTGTGGCCCAGGGGTGCAGGCTCCAGACGGTGCTTACCTCAAGCAGCTTCTAGAAGCAGTGGCTTGTCCCTTCTGCAGTTCCTACGCAGAGGCGTAACCAGGCAGATATGCACGCTGCCTCATCCACAGGACCCACTCCTGCAGATCCCATTGGCCGCATTTCCCTCCTCCTGGCTGCCCGTATGCGTAGGAGCTGGAGGGGAGCCATGCTGCTGCTTCCGGGAGCCACGTGAAGTGGCCCCCAACCCTGCTCCCCAGCAGAGCACCAGAGTAGGGCAAGCCCCAGACCCCACTCCCCAACAGGCACTCAAGGGCCAGATTAAAATGGCTGGCGGGCCGCACTTTGCCCACCCCTGATGTAGATGGAGCCCATGATCTGGCCTAGAGTGTTTCTCTGTGACATGGGTGTTCTTCCAGCATTGGATAAAGAATAAAAAATGATGCTGTTTGGTGTCACATGGCTGTAGACATTTATGCTGTGATTCATTGACTAGCCTTGCTGTCTGAAATACTGGTTGTACTAGAGAGAGGGAATTTATTATGGGCCAGATTTTCACAAATGAGAGGTTCACTTGCATGAACAAAGCCACGTGGGCAGCTGTACCTCCTCAATGTGCACTTGCTGTCGTTAAGGATATAAAATGGATATTTGCAGTCAGCGAGATGGTGGCTTTAACAATTACTCACAAATACAGGCATGCAATTGCACACTTGGGGTTTGCAGATATAAGTATCAGAGCTGTAGCTGTGTTAGCCTGTATCAGCAAAAACAACGAGAAGTACTTGTGGCACCTTAGAGACTAACAAATTTATTTGGGCATAAGCTTTCGTGGGATATAACCCACTTCATCAGAGTCCTCTGCTTTTAAAAACAGTAACCCTTTAAGAGTTAGAAGACTGGACTTCGGGGTGGAAGGAAGTGTTTAAAGACTCTTGTGTGAAACTGGCCACATCCCTTCACTCCATTCTTGCAGCTTCCATTTCTAGACAGGTGGAACAGTCATTTAACACTGAAGTAAGGAAGCTCATAATTAAATCATGTTAATAACAAACCCTTAGGAAATTAATTAACTCCCAGGCAAATGCCAGGTCGGAAATGGCACTATCCTGTGGGATTGTGGATCCAGGCAAGAGTGAGCTGAGTCCCACACCCATCAGCCAGGAACCTTCCTTAGTCTGCATGTCGTATGCAGTCATCCTCAACTTCAAAAATTAGGGGCTGTTGGTTCACCTTGAGTGGCAAGGTCAGCGAGAGGAAAGAAGCAACATGGAGAGACAGGAGGCTGGGCTGGCAGCTGACTGGAAGTTGACAGGGAATATGAGAATTTCTTCCTGCCTAAGGGGGACGTTTTCCAATGTTAGAATCATAGAATATCAGGGTTGGAAGGGACCTCAGGAGATCATCTAGTCCAACCCCCTGCTCAAAGCAGGAGAAATGCCCAACTAAATCATCCCATCCAGGGCTTTGTCAAGCCTGACCTTAAAAACCTCTAAGGATGGAGATTCCAGCACCTCCCTAGGTAACCCATTCCAGTGCTTCACCACCCTCCTAGTGAAAAAGTTTTTCCTAATATCCAAACTAAACCTCCCCCACTACAACTTGAGACCATTACTCCTTGTTCTTTCTTTGGGTACCACTGAGAACAGTCTAGATCTAGCCTCTTTGGAACCCCCTTTCAGGTAGTTGAAAGCAGCGGTCAAATCCCCCCCTCATTCTTCTCTTCTTCAGACTAAACAATCCCAGTTCCCTCAGACTCTCCTCATAGGTCATGTGCTCCAGCTCCCTAATCATCAGGAAGGAATTGGGGAAATAGGAAGGGTCTTGTTTTACTTAGAGTGGAACAAAACTGGGAGAGACTTAGATGAGCTGGATCACGGATGAAAATCTACATACTCATCGTCATCAGCTGAGTGCGAGGAACTGAGGGTGAATGTACTCTCAAAATGCAAAGAAAAGAACCTGTGCAGACCCACCAGCCAACTCCTGGTCTGTTTTGCACAGCCTACTCCAAATAGCCCCCTGATGGATCAGCTGTCATGCTTGCGGTCAGATAAGTTCTTTGACGCATTTACCTGCATCCCATGGGGATGATTAGTTCTCACCTGCTCAAAAATGGGGCAATATGCATCAAAGTTAATGCAGAAGAAACGACGGATCTCTGTCTGATGCAATTTCTATTAAGTGCATTGCAGTCTGGGCATTTGTAGTTTATACAAATCTACCTCTGGCACTCGCAATATTTTTTGGATATTTTGAATGTGGATGCACATGCATACGTGGACTCTGTGTGTGTGCTGGTACATATGGTAACTATATAGCATATACACTTAGTTTTTCTTTTATAACAGCTCTGTCATTTTGTGTCAAACTGTAAAATTTGTCAGTTTTGTCATGACCAGTCCTTCAGTTATCCATTATTTTGATTTCATGTCAGATCAGGTCAAATTCACCTTTGTATGACTTGCATGTGGCAAACATCCATCTATATGCATGCTTATACTGCGTATTTTCTTCACATGACTTAAAGGGCAAATGGGAACTAATATCTGGCTCTTAGATGATGCTTTTCGTTGATAGATCACAAAATGCTTTGCAAAGGTCAGCGTCACTAGGTGCTCTTTAAACAGCTTATCCGGTGTGTAGGTGGATAATACAATATTTAAGTTAGTAGAATTGTCTCCGTATGTGATTAGAAAAAATGTTTTTCTTTTTGTTTCTGATTTTATAATTCATTTGAATGTAATTCCTCTTAAATTGTAGAGTTACAGTATTTAGCACTTTTAATTTTGGGGTCTGGATTTGATATCTGAGCTTGCAGCCCTTAGACAAAACTCCCACCGATGTTAGCGGGGGCTGTGTGTGTGTGAGTGTGTGTGCGTGTGTGTCTATGTGTATGAGAAAATACTGTAGGACTGGGCCCTTGAATTACAAGATTTTTCTCTCCAAACTTTGTCTCAAAACATTTTCTAGGCCTGTTTTCGTTCCTGTTTTAAATGCATTTAGAATAACAATGAGGTCTGATACAGCTGTTTAGTACTTTCATCCTGTGAAAATGGAATGCTGCCACCTTTTGGCAACTTGCTATGGTACTTCCATAGAAAACCAGGAAGGTTTTTTTATGCAGAGTGAAAATATTACAGTTTTATTCTGACAGTGGGAGATTTTGTGCTTTTTTCTATGTAGATTAGCAAATTTTAATGATATATTTTTATTTTATTTTAACCATTATACCATGGCTTTACGTGAAATATTTAGCAGAATAATCCTACCTCCCCAGGGTTGACAACAGGGGGTGCTACTACCCCTGAAATGTATCTTTACTGGCTCCTGGCGGAGCAGATTACTGTTATACCAGTGAAAAAGGTCCACAGTCATTATTTTCAATGCACAGCAGTTTATTGAGAAGGAATTACACGAGTGGTAAAGAGTTATATCAAGCACATAACTCCTATGTTAGACATTAAGAGCTATACATTACATAAATGTCTATAGGGCCTTTCAGCCTCTAAAATACCAAAGTACTTAACAACCCTGAGGCTTGATGCTGCTACCAATACACAGGCTGAGTTGTACTCTTTGCCTCTTTTTGACCTGAGCTGCAGTTTGGAGCTCTGGGGATGTTCAGCTGGGAGATGAAATTGGTGATATCAGGAATTTATCTGATGCAGTTTTGTTTACAAAGAATGTACAAAGTCCTGTGTCTCTGAGTGAGCGCAAGAAATGACGTCTTACCTTACAGCTCCAAGCCTCTTTAGCCAACAGATCCAAAAATACTCTCTGTAGCTTTTTCCAAGGTGACAGTGTACTCTAGGGTTGTCACCTTTCTAATTGCTGGTAACGGGACTCCTGAGGCCTTGCCCCCTTTTCTCCCTCTTCTCCCCAAGGTCCTGCCCCAATCCCTCACTCCTCTTCCTGCCTCCTCCTGTAGCTCCTGGATCGTCTCCACCTTCCTCCCTCCCCAGCTGGGCCCCCCTTGCTCCAGGGCTGGAATAGGAACTGTTGCAGCCTGACAAGGAGCCTGCCAGCAGGTAGGAGGCAGCCCCAGCTGAGCAGGGACTGGTGTGGGTTAATGACCTCGCGCCACCTCCTTCCCTGCGGTAACTGGATTTTTGGTGTCCAGTTGGTACATCTGACTGGGCGCTGCCAGGTCTTTTTCAACCAGACTTTCCAGTCAAAAACTAGGCACCTGGCAATCCTAAATGGCACCCAGACACCGAAGCCAAAAACTGGGTTGTCCAGGCAAAACCCAGACGGGTGGCAACCCTACTGTACTCTCTGGCTACTGCTTGGCTGGCTTGCTCTTTGCATCTGCCTGCCTCTCTGTGTGCCATCTGGTCCACTCTCCGTCTCTCAGCAAAGCTCTCCCCCACCCACTCACTCCAAACTCCTGGACAGGTTCACAACCCCCTTTTGTCTTTGGTGCAGGGGTGATGGTGGAGGGGCTTCTGATTAACTCATCCTGTTAACTGAAGGGTGAGTTCGCATCCAGTCTCAAAGAGGTACATGATTGACGCAATCTCCAGTCCCTCTCACTCAGCATAATGGTATCTTGGATGGCAGTGGGACTACTCTCTTAGGGAGCTGCTGCTCAGCCTGAATAATGGTGACAGAATCAGCCCCTCTATATGCCAGCATCACTTGACGCATCAGACAAAAGTGGTTTACAATACGTTGGCACACAAGAGCCACCTGGAACTGTTTGGACTAGGATGAAAAGAGGAAGCGCTCACCCAGCTGAGAGCACGGGGGAATGTAGTAAGGCAGAATGGAATCACTCTGATTGGAATTTGGTCAGGAAATGGGGGATTAATAACGTCACTCTTGAGAAATGTGTCATAAGATCATCAGTGACCACAAGTGGTCAGGACAGAACGTTGGGCTTACATCTCTGACGGCACCTCCAACAACCTAGAGTACATGAGTGCCCTGGTGGAGCACTGTTTCAGCACGTACTCAGAGGGAAGCTTTCTGCTTGACAAAAGACCAATACCAGACTTCAGTGACTTGGAAGCGGTGTTGTTCTTGTCCTGAGTGTGTTTTTCTTTTCTTGCGGTCATGACTGAAAACCAGTGTTGTGAAATATTCAGGTTAGAACTCACTCGGCTATGTCTAAAACAATTCCCCGAAATAACAGGCATTGATTGGCTGCTCCACCCAATCAATAACTCCTGCAGCCAGGAGACCTGTTCAGACAAATACTTCGTCCGACTAGCAAGCCTTTGACATCCTCCCTTCCTTTGCCCCACCACACTCCCCCATCCCGCGACCCATTACTGTTGGCCTCTGGCTCTTTCTATCAACAAATAGTGATCTAGCCACAATCCTGAAGAATGGTCCTGATTTGTGCCATTTACATAAAACAATTAGCTGCCAGTGTTGGGAACAAACTAAGGGCAAGCTGCCTGAAAGCAATGGTGTTTTGTCCTTTTGATTAAAAATTAATCACATTAGGCCAGATTCAGAAGCAGTGGCTAACAACAATCCTGCTAATCCTCTGTGCTCCTATCCTGCTGGGTTTCAGGCTGGGTTATGCTGACGTTAACTTGGAATGAATCCAGCATATTCATTAAACTTCTGCACATTTATTGAGAGGAAATCATTGATTTAAAACTGGTATTTGAAAAACTCCATGCTAAGGTGTCCAGCGTCTTCATTCTGTTTTAGCTCGCAGTGTCGCTATTGGTCAGCAAATTTTACATCACCTTCAACGTGTGTGTAATGGGGTTTTCTCTTGTAAATGATCTTACTTTTAAAAATGACATGATTATTGTTTTCAGACAATTTTATTTCTTCAAATGTAACTTTTCCTCCTCTCCTACGTCTTTCTCAATAGACTACCCAGAGGAACCTATTGCTCTGAAGTTTATGCAATCCTGTCTTGAAGAACACGACAGTTATTGTATTAATGGCCTCTGTGCTTTTCATAGTGAACTCAAGAAACCCATATGCAGGTGAATACATTGAATGTTTAAATAGACACTCTTGGAGAAGTAGACGAGTTTATATTTGTTTCCTGTGTATGTTACACATAACATTTATCCTGACCTGCAATTTGATCTGTATGCAGGCATAGGTTTATCATCTAAGTAGTTCCACTGAAACCAGTGCAACATGGACATCCTTCAAATTAGGCACCATGCAAGTTCAGGTTCTTTATTAACAACACAATGGAGCTGTGACAACATCATACTCTGGGTAATTAAAGCTTACTGGAGAAGCTAAAGCAGAAGATGAAGTGCTTGGAAGCTGCTTTTGACACATTCTGCTCTCAGAACTGCAGCATCAGGCTGCAATCTGAAGCCAAAGGGTTAAATTTACAGCTGTGCTCCTTGACTGTTGGGCAGGGGCCACAAAGGAGCTAGCAGGATCTCCCTGCTTCTGGGAGTGGTTCTGCATCAAATCCGGCCCTGACGTACTTCAGGGCTTTCTAGAACTATTCTTGGCTGCCTGTGGGCCCGATGGTCATTACAACAGCTAGGTATCAGCAGAACACAGTGTTCTCTCACTGCACCCTCTCTTGGGGCATTCGCAGCGCAAGGCATCCAGCAGCTTTCTGACATACGGGTTTCTGACTGCAAAATAGAATCTGCCCACCCCAGTTATTTCCCTTCCACATTTTAATTGCAAAGTGTTTAAAATGAATCAAAGGTAATAGGTATCTTCCAGTTTCAAGTTAAGATTTTCTGAATACTCTTGTGGATTTTTTTTTTTTTTGTATTTTTAGGTGCCTGACAGGTTACAATGGCGAAAGATGTGAACACTTGACATTGAATTCGTATGCGCTTAATTCTTACGAGCACTATATTGCAGTGGGAATTGGCACTGGAATGTTACTGAGTGGGATCATCGCTCTAATCTATTGCTATGTAAGAAAGAGGTATGGAAAAAGGTGTTTTCCGGGGCATGAAAATTGTTATGTGAATTTCTAAACTGTTCAGAATACCTGAAAGCAAGAGCATTATATTAGTCTGAGTGGATAGAGCAGAGGGCTAAGGAATCTGTTCCTGGGTCTGTCACTCGCTTATTGCGGGATCTTAGACAAGTAACTGAACTGCACTGTGCCTCTATTTCTGCATCGGTAACATGTCAAATTATTCTGAAGCTGCCCACGAGCGCTGAGTTCGTGGGGACTGCTCACGTGACTTAGGCAAGTAGGATTTGGCTCGGTTTACATCATTACTGTTCTGTCGCGTGATTAAATTCACAAATTGGCTATCCATTTTAGGTGCAGAAAGTTGAAATCACCGTACAAAGTCTGAACCGGGGAGACAGCGTTGTGAAGAACTGACATAGGATGCTTACCGATTTTCCTATAAATTACAGGAGGTTCCTACTTGAAAGAACTACCAGTGCCAACAAAATACTAGCAGGCGCCACTGATAACCGGAGACAGTGGAAATCAAATAACCGGTGCACAGCTAGCGCGCCTGTAGAACTGACTGGCTTCACTCATTTTGATAAAAGCTTTCGTTGCTTTAATAAAGGTTGTTGGGGGACTTATTTGAGTGGATTGACATGGCCGAGGATCCTTTCCCATTGTCCGACTATGGTTCATTTGTTTTTGAGTGGAGATCTGACTTCTCTTAGCTGCTTTTGGTAACTTCAAGCCTTGATTGTTCAACAGGCAAGGGCATTCTGTATGGAGGAAGACGACGATGTGTCTCTCAACACTCTGAGGCAAAGAATGGAGTTCACACGCTGCCAAAGGCAAGTAGTCAGTCTAGCCCATCTCTGGTTTCCCAATGGCCTATAGTATGGGCCTGGGCTGACGTGAATACGGCGGATCTCTCAAGTGGGTTAAATGCAATATGCTTCTATTGCCACAGTGGATAAAGGCGGCCAAGGCTTTGCACTGGGAAATGGGAGACTGAAAAAAGATATCATTAAAATGAAGAAGAATAAAGATCAGATGATTTTGGAAAAATAACATTGAGAATGAGAGCAGTCCCTGAGATCTTAGAGGACAAAGGGCTAATGACATTTTGAGAAGAGTAAGGCTCACATGGACAATGAAAGTGTTCATCTGGACAGCCTTGATCTTCCAGTACATCATGTAGTAGCTCCCCACACTCCCAGACTTGTCAGTCAGGCATCTTCCTGCCCAGTGATATGCACTGCTGGACAAGAGGAACAAGACTGTACTTGCTATTTCGTTATAAGGACTCGTTAATACAGTTCTACCCAGCTGGCTTCACGCTCATGGAACTTGTAGTATATCACCATTTAAACAAGAAATGGGTAAAGGAAATATGCCTAGCTCCAACCTGCCAGATTAATATTATGTGCTTTCTTTTTCATCTTCTCACCCACAAGATGTCTTCAGATGGGGAGATTTGTTCTTGAGATAGGGAAATAAAATAGATTCAGAGGACAGTGGCTCCTGAAAAACTTTGCAGCTTCTAACTGAGAGTTTTGGAATACTGATGCTGATCATTTTCAACATTGCTCAGAAGAGTTTTTGTTTCAGGTGCTGCACATTGTGGATCCAGATTTTAGCTGCATTTAGACACCCCTGGGGAAACAGTGCCTAACTGTGTAAGGGCTAATTTGGGGACCTCATTTGTCTTTTGAAAATCGGGCTCTCTTGTTATGTGTATTCACTTTTTCCAAGTGATGTGTGTCATGTTTTTTTTTATATAATGTCATTAGTAAGAAGTGAAATGCTCAAAACGAAATATGTAAGATAGGTCAACATGCACATTTCCCCTTTTAAACTGGACCCTAAGTCCTCTAGTATGACATGCCCTGCTTGATTAGAAGTGCCAATGTACAATGAATACAATGGCAAGGATGTATGGGCAAGGAGCTGACCTTAGGTGCATTACCATCCATTTCCTCTAGGTTTTGAAGTGAGCATTCCTTAAGGTACGTTGGTTTTCCTTTTTCTCAAGGTCAACCTCATTAAACTCTCTAGCTATCTAGTTAATCATAGAAGATTAGGGTTGGAAGAGACCTCAGGAGGTCATCTAGTCCAGCCCCCTGCTCAAAGCAGGATCAACACCAACTAAATCATCCCAGCCAGGGCTTTGTCAAACCGGGCCTTAAAAACATCTAAGGAAGGAGATTCCACCACCTCCCTAGGTAACCCATTCCAGTGATTCACCACCCTCCTAGTGAAAACATTTTTCCTAATATCCAACCTAGACCTCCCTCACTGCAACTTGAGACCATTGCTCCTTGTTCTGTCATCTGGTACCACTGAGAACAGTTTAGATCCATCCTCTTTGGAACCCCTGAAGGCTGCTATCAAATCCCCCCTCACTCTTCTCTTCTGCAGACTAAATAAGCCCAGTTCCATTACATTATCTTGACTTCTTTCTTCTACACTTTTACAATTTCTTCTTTCTCAATTGTTCCGCTCAGAGTAAATTCATCAGCTTGAATCAACTTCCTTTGGCTTAATGCATTTGTAATGAGAGCAAAATCTGGCCTGCAATGATTAAATCATTTGGTCAGGTGCTTCACTTAGGCACCTGTTAGAAACTTATGCTCAGCCTGGAGACAGTGGGTTCGACCTTTTCTCATGTGTCTAATGGGTCAAAGGAGGAAGACTTCAGATTTTTTGTGTGTCTCTTTACCCAGCAATTATCTTTATGTGCACATACATTATGCAGATTGCACGTGATTCCGTCTGTGCACAGAATTGCTGTGTGCTAGAATATAGACATACATTAATGAGTTGTTTGAAGGGCACATATTTTGTGGGTATGAACATCGGCAACTTATAACCTTAAAAGGTTTACACAGAGAGACGTAGTTTTGTTTGTTTTAACATCCTGGCTGCAATTTCCGAAGCCCATTGGGGTGAGCAGCTGACTTGGCTAAGTGGCCAAGTACTTTACAGAGTGCATAATTAATTTTCAAAGAGTCGTCAAGGAACACAGGGTGCCTAAAGATGTGCACACCTGATTCTTGTGTTTTGTGAATATCGAGTAGCGTATGAGCAAACAGGGCAGGGAGATGGCTAAGCAGATTGTGTGGCCTGAAATGGAGGCATGATCAGGGCACACCTAAATTGTTAGGCTCTCTTCCAGGTTCCTCTCCGGTGCCAGGGCAGCACTGGAGAGGCTGCCTAGGAAGAACATCTGAGGCTTCTGCTGGTGGAGGAAAAGATCAGTAAAAGAAACACCAGACAAGTGTTGCAGGTTAGACATGGATCGTATAAGCGAATCTGAGACAGAAAGAAAAGGGAAATGAAAAGGGAAAGAGCAGAGAAGGAGAGAGGCAGTGCCCCTGCTTTATTTCTCCACTGCCCTTTCAGTGGGTGACTTTGAGGCCTCCAGAGATCGCACCCTCGCCAATCAAGTGCTGTGACTTGGGCGACTGGACAGGGACACTGACCTGGCCCACATCTGGTGTCGGTGACACAGGTGAAGGTGATTGGTGGAGGGGATGATGTACAGATTGCTCCCGAGATGCAGCCAATGGGGGAGAAAGGGGGTTGTCACTGCTAACCCAAGGTATCGCACCAGGCTCCCTGTGCCTCTGAGGCACTGGAGACAAATGTGTCACACTAGGTACTGGCTGAGCAGCTGACTCCGTGACACCACTAAGGAAGTCCATGCTGCAAGAGATTCCTTTGTGGAGTCAGCCATGCTGGGCCTTTGCGACTAGTTCTTTGGGGAGTGCCAGCTGCTTTTGGGCTCATGCTCTATGTTGCTACCTAATTAGCCTAACTTCCTGAACAGCCTCCGCAGGTTCTTTTCCGAGAAGTGTCTCCCTCTGGATGCCCCACTTTAGGTGCACATGCAGATTTCCATTAGCAGTGTCCATTCAGCCCTCTCATTCTCCCTACGCAGCCTTGTGCCAAGCACCGAGATTATGTAGGGCTGCTCAGATGAAACACCCTCAGCTCCTTCTTGACCATGTTGGCTTGAGATGGTGCTTAAGAGCATCATACCTTGAGCGTGCCTTGGCTAAAAGTTTTTTTGCCTCATTGCTAGTTTAGTTTTAGATAGTTTGCTTGTTAGTTAAATTAGCTTAGTTTAGGAGTCAAGAGGATTAGCTTTATTCCTCTAGCCTCCCTCTGGGGAAGCTTGCCTTTCTCGGAAAGGCATGCCCAGCGCACTGGAGTTCTAACACATGTGCCTGGTAGCGATGGTCACTCCACATTCCTTTGTTTCCTTGGAAGGTTGCAGACTGAGGTGTCATTAGAGGAGGTTTTTGAACAAATTGATAAATTAAACAGTAATAATTCACCAGGACCAGATGGTGTTCACCCAAGAGTTCTGAAAGAACTCAAATGTGAAATTGCAGAACTACTAACTGTGCTTTGTAACCTATCATTTAAATCAGCCTCTGTACCAGATGACTGGAGGAGAGCTCATGTGATGCCACTTTTTTAAAAGGGCTCCAGAGGTGCCAAGGTCCCACAGGGAGTCTCTAGCAGAGCCAAGAATTGAACCCAGATCTCCTGAGTCCTTGGCTGGTGCCCTACCTACTGGACCATCCTTCTTTTCCACTGATAGTGAGTTTCTTAGTGTAATTACGGTAAAATAGTTGTATTACGCACTCACAGTAGTTCACAAAAGGCAGAAGAGAAGGGGTAAGAAGGAAACAGGCTATCGCTCTCAAGGGCAAACTGTGTTGGAAGACCATGAGCAAATACCTTTTTTTAATATACATATGAAGTCTGCATCATCACGTTCAAACTTGGTATTTGTCTGTGTGACCATTCCCAGGGAAATGTCATGACAAATTGGAAGGATATGCCAAAATTATCATTTGAGCGGTCTAGCTAAATAACCTGATGGCTGGATTATTCCACCCTTACTCCCCTTGAATAGAACCCTGCTCCTCGAGTAGTTCCATTGATTTCAAGGGCCGCTCCCACAGAAAGGAGCTACATGTAGTGAGTTAGGATGGCTGGGTTAGCCCCTAATAAGTATGCATAAAAAAGTAGTGACGGGAAAAAAACAGAGCAGTAATTTGTTATATTTCACTAATCCTGGTCTTGGCCAAGTAGCATGCACAGGTTAGAAGTAGTAGAGGGGTAGTAGCCATGTTAGTCTGTAACCACACAAAAAATAAGGAGTCTGGTGGCACCTTAAAGAGTAACAGATTTATTTGGGCATAAGCTTTCGTGGGTAAAAAATCCACTTCTTCTGATGCATGGAGTGAAAATTAGCGATACAGGAATAAATATATATTGGCATATGAAGAGAAGAGAGTTACCTTAAAAGTGGAGAATCAATGTTGAAGGCCAATTCAGTCAGGGTGGATGTGGTCCACTCCCAATAATTGAGGAGGACGTGTCAATACCAAGAGAGGGAAAATTGCTTTTGTAGTGAGCCAGCCATTCCCAGTCCCTATTCAAGCCCAAATTAATGATGTTAAGTTCGCAAATGAATTGTAGCTCTGTAGTTTCTCTTTGAAATCAGGACAGGCCCAAGGAAAATAACAGAACACCACTGGCCATCACGTGCAGCCCTCAGTTAAACCTCTCCAGGGCATCATCAACGATCTACAACCCATCCTGGTAAACGATCCCCTACTCTCACAGACCTTGGGAGGCAGGCCAGTCCTCACTAACAGACAGCCCCCAGTCTGAAGCAAATTCTCACCAGCAACTACACACCACACCACAGAAACACTAACCCAGGTACCAGTCCCTATAACAAACCTCATTGCCTTCTCTGTCCCCATATCTACTCTAGCAACACCATCATAGGACCCAACCATACCAGCCAGACCAGCAGGGGCTCATTCAGCTGCACATCTACTAATGTGATATATGCCAGCCTGTGCCAGCAATGCCCCTCTGCCATGTACATTGGCCAAACCAAACAGTCTCTACGCAAAAGGATAAATGGACACAAATCAGACATCAGGAATGATAACATACAAAAGCCAGTAGGAGAATTCTTCCATCCCCCTGGACATTCAATAACAGATTTAAAAGTAGCCATCCTTCAGCAAAAAAACTTCAAACACAGACTTCAAACAGAAACTGCAGAGCTGCAATTCATTTGCAAACTTAACACCATTAATTTGGGCTTGAATAGGGACTGGGAGTGGCTGGCTCACTATAAAAGCAATTTTCCCTCTCTTGTTATTGACACCTTCTCATCAATTATAGGGAGTGGATCACATCCACCCTGACTGAATTGGCCTTGTCATCACTGGTTCTCCACTTGTGAGGTAACTCCCTTCTCTTCATGTGCCAGTATATCCATGCCTGTATCTGTGATTTTCACTCCATGCATCTGAAGTGGGTTTTTTACTCAGAAAAGCTTATGCCCAAATAAATCTGTTAGTCTTTAAGGTTTCACCGGACTCTTCATTGTTTATGCACAGGTTAGTAACGTTACCAGTATGCAGTAGAGATACAGTCCTATGCTCCGCAAGGCTGGTATGGATCTGAGAGCTCTGAACTTCATCTGTCCCCTGTGTTCACAGCGTCCCTTTTTTGTGGTTGCATTTCTCTGTTTGGTAACATCCCACTCCCAGCATGTTATTGTCCTTGTTGATATCAAGAGGAAGACACCTGTAGAGGTCCCTATTGTACTAAGTAAATCATTTGGGACTCCTTCCCAACCCAGGTTTAAAAAGGGATTGCTCACTAAGAGTTCAGTGTAAAAAGTCATGGCAGCAACAAAATCTTGTCCTATAACTGCTTTCTGGACTTGATTCTACTCTCTCTGAATTCAATGTGAGCAAGGCCTATTAGAATGAGCCTGGAGGAGCTGGAATACTCCCTCAGTCACAGGGAGGAGGCTGCCATCTCCAGGTTGTCAGCGTGGTTGAACGCTGAGTGTATTCTGCAGGAGAGATGCACATAGCACAATGATGATTACAGCAGCCTCTAGATGCCCCAATCACGACCGAGGTCCCTTTGTGCTAGGTGCTGTACACCCACATAAAGAGAGGTCAGTCCTGCCCCAAAGCGCTTACAGCCTCAGTAGACAAGGTGGACAAAGGATGGGGTGCAGGGGGACACAGAGAGGGGAAGTAACATGACCAGGGTTGCACAATGGTAGAGTTAGGAACAGAATCTAGGTCTCCTGCTGCCCAGTCCAGGGCATACTGCAGCGTTAAGGTTCTACTCTTTTATTAGCCATTGCAGGAGAGATCAAGGTAGTGTAAGGGCCTGAAAAGAAAGGCGAAATCAATCTGGTACCACACCCTCTGGTCACCAATGTTGCAGCTCACCCCTACGAGCATTGTGGAGGTCTTGGCAGGACAAACTGGAATTTGTAGTGTCCAGTGAGGGCATTTTCTTAAAAGAGGCAAAAACAAAATTCTCAGCATTCTTGTGATAGTTGCTGCCTTCTTGGGACTGCAAGTAAGTTGATAAACAAAGTCACAGAAAGGATGTCAAATGGCAGGTATTTAAAGTATGAAAGGCTTCAAGAAACCTGGGGTTTATCCTTAGGGTGACCAGACAGCAAATGTGAATAATCGGGACGGGGATGGGGGGTAATAAGAGCCTATATAAGAAAGAGACCCAAAAATCGGGACTTTCCCTATAAAATCGGAACATCTGGTCACCCTATTTATCCTTCTTTTGTCCTTCTAGTTCATTTCACTGTACTCCTTCCCCCTTTCTCTCAAAACATTACAGTCCCAAGCCTGCAATCAAGTCCACGTGGACACCATTGTTCTCATTGCGAGACTGGGGCCCTGGCGGTTTAGCCTATGAGACTCATTCATTGTGTTTGTTGGTTAAGAATCTCAAACACAAATTGGAATAAGGACTATTTTAAATGCCCATCCTTCGTAAGAATTAGAGATGGGCTTAGAGAGTGGGTTTAGACACGTTTTACTGCTCCAGATTCCAGAGGGGGTCAATCTGAGGATTCTGTTTGCCCCATTATAGAGATTGGGCCATCTGTGGAATTCTCATGTGGATTCAGAGTTGAATTCCTAACCCACACAAAGTTCAGAGATGTCCAGATCTGAGGTTTTGCTTCAGGCCAATACTTAAACGTTGACGTTCACAAAAATTTTTGCAATTAAGACCTTGTGATAAATTTATCTGATGAATGTTCTCAAACAGATTGTGATTTCCTCATATTTGTTCATTATTCACATCTATTCATCTTTTTTTCCCCTTCTTTTGCTCAATGGGTGAATTGCGAATAGTTCACTGTGCACATTTAATACTTGATATTTAAAGGTCAAGCCGCATGTCTTAGTCATGACTGGTCAGAGAAGTCAAGTAGTATTTTCTGTTCCCTGATTAGATGAGTATATAAGCACTTTCAGCACAAACATTGACACATGTGATGTTCAAATTTGATTTCTGCAGACATTGATTCCAGCAAAACTCAGAGGTTCGTGGGGAGCAAACGCAAACGGGTCACAAAACAGGAATGTATTTCTCTCTGTGAGTTTAAAGCAGATCTGAATTTCTACTTTAGTGTGTCCGTGGTTTGTCATGGATCTTTAGTCTTTTGTGCGGGATGCTGAGACAGGCAGTGATATTATAGAGCAAACATCTCCGTATTGGATGTTTTTCTAAACAACATGTTCTAGTTCAAATAGAAATTAATTCAGAGAAGTCCTATGCCTTGTATTATACAAGAGATCATACAAGATGTTCACAATTATCTGCTTTGGCTTCATAATGGATTGCAAGTTTAACTGTTCATAGATTATCAAATGTGATTTTTTACTTCCTTCAACTTTGATACACACAAAGCCCCCTTCTTTTGGCCAGAAATGTCTGTCTCTCATGGGTGGATTTCTTTTCTTTTCTTTTCTTTTCTTTTCTTTTCTTTTCTTTTCTTTTCTTTTCAAGTTCAAAGGAAATCAAGCACACAATTTTAAAGTTAGAAACCTGTTCATCTTCCAGTGCCTTCTCCCTTTTACAAAGATGTGTCTGCCTTTGCTTGGTGATCCACAGCACTCCAGAATAGCTTAGCTTTTGGTGTTCAAATGTCTTATGTAATTCAACCTTGATTAATGGAAGCCCTTAAGTTCATGCTTAAAGCTAAGCACGTATTTAAATCCTATTGAATTCAGTTGGATTTCAGGATGTGCTTAAACTTAAGTGTGTGCCTAAGTGCTTTACTGAATCAGGGTTTAGGAGCCCCGCCCAACACCCATTTCAAATCAATGGGAGTCTTTCCATTAAGTTCAGCAGGTGATGAAATAACAGAGGGCAGAATTTAGTGCTTAAGGACTGAAATAATTTATCAGTACTCAGCAAAGCTCACTAGGTTAGTATAATATCGAGAGACAAAGGGCTCAGATATGGCTCTCACAAAGCTGACCAGTGCTGGGGATAGAGAAGCAGCAGTGCCTGTAAGTATTCTGCTGTTGAAAAGTGAACTTAGAGGCAGGGAGAATGCAGGGAAGGCTGCCTTGCTACACCTGTGTCCAACACACAAGCACAGCTATCCAGTGTGCAGTGCAGGCAGGGCCGCAGATCTGCCTAGAAATTCCCCTCTGGAGCAGCTATCGCTGCTGGCTGTGTTAGCTGTCCAGCCTTTCCACTTCCCAAAACTGGAGCCAGATTACTGCTGGCCCCTGGATAGGGAGTTCTGCGCCTTTCTCCTTTGTAGTGCATCATGTGGCAGAAGCGCCATTTGGCACCATTTTTAAAAGAAACAGAAATCAGTCCAAATAATTCATATCCTAGGATGCTGTGGAAAGATTAATGTAGCTAGGACATGTAGAAAAATATAGCAGCCAGGGCTGCAATAATTAGGAAGAGGAAGGACTCTGCTTCCTAGATGTGTATGACTAATCCAGGCAAAGCTAATTACATTATGATGAAGTATTTAAACAGAAATACCTAGAGATAAGAAAGTGTATTTGTCTCCTATTGTTATGGCAAGACAATAATGATCTGCATTTTACTGAGTTCTTGAGCTACCTAATATGGGCCAGCAGAAGCTTTGGCTATGACACATCTTCCAGGGCCTCTCCCAGGGGTTAACAGTGCAAAGCTTAATGGTAGCTAGGCAACAACTAGATGGGAGAGAGGACTATTCAGGTAGCTACTGCAGCTTTATGTAGCCAGGAGGATCCACTTGTGTGACTGGATCCCCCCAGCCAAACGCCAAGTGGGGCTGGATGAGCGGAGACAAGCTGACCATGCAGTGGAGAAGGTGAGGGACTGTTATTCCTGAATCACACGCCTGGGGAGCTGCACAATGAGACATACATTTTGCTGATGTTCTTTGTGAATTTCTGGGGTCTATGTATGTGTTTGAGGGCGGCTATCAGGGCACCCAGGGACATAGTGGTGGAAGCAGGCTGCCAATGCCTTGTCTGCATTTGCGTGTGCTTCAGAAATTCTCCACTCTTGTCTGTCACTGGTAGGGCCCAGCCTATGGCGTTAGCTGATGGAGACAGTGTCAGGGTACAATGCCTTGTCACAACCCAGACATCTAGACCCGCTCTGAGCAGGCTCATGTTACTGGGGGTTAAAAACATCTGTGTCCTGTCTGCTCTAGCTGCACCAGTGGGAGAATCACTGACAACTTTTAGCGTAGACACAGCCAGGCAGAGGCAAAGAGAGAGGCTGCTGGTAAAGGCGCCCGTGCAGGTGTTCTAACTGGAGCTCTAATTCTGTTGCTTACCTGGCCTCCCTCCCGCTGCCTCATTAGTACCTTCCTTGACCTTTTTCCTAGTCACTCACTCAATACTTTCACACACAGGCATTTCTGAAAGTACGTAAGCCGAATGGTTCGTTTCCCGCAGGCTCTTCAATAACCTCCCCTCCTAAATTCTTTCCTCCGTCTCTATCTGCTTTTCCACCAAGATTAGAGTCACAAAAATGTTCTCCATTGAGACTGTGAGCTGTGTGCTTCCCTATGCATTAAAAACTTGTGCGGGAGCCAGCAAATTCCATCAACTTCCTTGTAAACATTTCAAAGGGACAGTGAGACAGGTCAGGGGTGTGACTCTCCAAATACAGTGCTGTTCTGAGATCTTCAAAGAGATCCTATGGATCTCTCAGGATGGCGGTGAGAAGCAGGGCAGAGCCCCTGCTGCTCCAGAGCTCCCATCCCTTATGACAGCATGGCTACTTCCAGAGGCATCCTGCTCCAAAGCACGCCCACAAAGGACAGAGGTCTGTCTGCACAGGGAAATGTACTAGGTCCACTTTGTCTCTAATGAGAAAATCTCCATGGATATGCAGTGGGACAATGCTGCAGACATTAGCTTCACCCTGGCCTTGAACCCTGCCCACCCTTCTAAAAAGCTGAGCCATACCCCTGTGGAATGAAGAGCAGAGAGGCTTCTGCAGGGTGAGGATGAAGGACAGAGCATGCCATATTGTTACTGCTTCACCCTTCAGTGACCCCCTGGCCAGTTTCCACCGGCTCTGACACCCCTCTGCTTACCGTAGCAGAGGGAAGCATATGTCCTTGCGCTAATTGAATGGCAGTTGCTCTGATGCTATCACTCTTTAATGCTCCAGGGTTTTATTCAGCACAGGTGACCTGCAGGATGGAAGGCCATGGATTAGGCATTCTGTAAGGTTTTAGTCTGAGCTTTTCTTTTCTTTCTCTTTTTAAAGTATTTGTGGGATTTGGCCAGTTAAAAATCTCTCTTTACTGAGAATTTTTTTAAAAATAAACTGTACCCAAGGCTGAGATTTTCACAAGCACTCAACACTGGCCTAACTCTGCCCTGCTGAAGGCAATAATTAAACTCCTGTTGACTTCAATGGGAACAGGGGTAGGCCAGCATGAAGTGCTTTGTGAAATCCCAGCCTAACTTCCAGTAAATACAATCATAGAACCATAGGACTGGAAGGGACCTTGGGAGGTCTCTTGTCCAGTCCCCTGCTCTCCTGGCAGGACTAAGTATTATCTAGACTATCCCCCAGAGGTGTTTGTCTAACCTGCTCTGAAAAACCTCCAATGACGGAGATTCCACAACCTCCCTAGGCAATTTTCCAGTATTTAACAACCCTGACAGTTAGGAATTTTTTCCTAATGTCCAACCTAAATCCCCCATGCTGCAATTTAAGCCCATTGCTTCTTGTGCTATCCTCAGAAGCTAAAAAGAACAATCGAACTCCCTCCTCCTCGTAATAACCTTTTATGTATTTGAAAATTGTTATCATGCCCCCTCTCCGTCTTCTCTTCTCCAGACTAAATAAACCAAATGTTTTCAATCTTCCCTCATAGGTCATGTTTTCTAGACCATTAATCATTTTTGTTGCTCTGCTTTGGACTTTCTCCAATTTCTCCACATCTTTCCTGAAATGCGGCACCCAGAACTGGACACAATAGTCCAGCTAAGGCCCAATCAGTGCAGAGTAGAGCAGAAGAATTACTTCTCGTGTCTTGTTTACAACACTCCTGCTAATACATCCCAGAACCATGTTTGCTTTTTTTGCAACAATGTTACACTGTTGACTCATATTTAGCTTGAGATCCACTATAACACCCAGATCCCTTTCCGCAGTTCTCCTTCCTAGGCAGCCATTTCCCATTTGTATGCATGCAACTGATTGTTCCTTCCTAAGTGGAGCACTTTGCATTGTCCTTAACTGAATTTCATCCTGTTTACTTCAGACCATTTCTCCAGTTTGTCCCGATCATTTTGAATTTTAATCCTATCCTCCAAAGCACTTGGAATCCCTCCTAGCTTGGTATTGTCCGCAAACTTTATTAGTGTACTCTCTATGCCATTATCTAAATCATTGATGAAGATATTGAACCGAACTGGACCCAGAACTGATCCATGTGGGACCCCACTCATTATGCCCTTCCAGCATGACTGTGAACCACTAATAACTACTCTCTGGGAACGGTTTTTCAACCAGTTATGCACACATCTCATAGTAACTCTATCTAGATTGTATTTCCCTAGTTTGTTTATGAGATGGTCATGGAAGACAGTATCAAAAGCCTTACTAAAGTCAAGATATACCACCTCTAGCGCTTCCCCCCTAGCCACAAGGTTTGTTATCCTGTCAAAGAAAGCAATTCGGGTGGTTTGACACAATTTGTCCTTGATAAATCCATGCTGACTGTTACTTATCACTCCATTATCTTCTAGGTGTTTGCAAATTGATTGCTTAATTATTTGCTCCATTATCTTTCCGGGTACGGAAGTTAAGTTGACTGGTCTGTAATTCCCCAGGTTGTCCTTATTTCCCTTTTTAGAGATTGGCACTAGATTGGCCCTTTTCCAGGCCTCTAGAATCTTTCCCATCTTCTATAACTTTTCAAAGATAATTCCTAATGGCTCAGATATCTCCTATATCTCTATTGTTTAGAATACAATATTCTAGCATGTATTTCATCAGACCCTGGTGGCTTGAAAATATCTAACTTGTTTAAGTAATTTTTAACTTATTCTTTCCCTATTTTAGTCTCTGATCCTACCTCATTTTCTCTGGCATTCACTATGTTAGTGGTCCAATTGCTATTAATCTTTTTGGTGAAAACTGAAACAAAAAAGTCATTTAACCCTTCTGCCATTTCCACAATTTCTGTTATTGTTTTTCCCCTCTCATTGAGTAGTGGGCCTACCCTGTTCTTAGTCTTCCTCTTGCTTTGAATGTATTTATAGAAAGTTTTCTTGTTACCCTTTATGTCTCTAGCTAGTTTAATCTATTGTATGCCTCGGCTTTTCTAATTTTGTCCCTACATAATATTATTTGTTTATATTCATCCTTTGTAATTTGACCCAGCTTCCACTTTTTGTAGGGCTCTTTTTTGAGTTTCAGATCACTGAAGATCTCCTGGTTAAGCCAGCGTGGTCTCTTGCCACGGAGCTAGAAGGAAGGGCCCAGACCCAGGATCCTCAGGCATGTGTGCTCCCTCTCTTTCTCCCTTCTGCGTGGCTGTTCATCCCGCTGCTGGTCCATTCAACATCCCCTCCCATTGGGAGAAATGGGCAGGGTGGTATTCCTGTTAATCAGCCTTTACGTTCTCCCTTCCTTAATTCTGTCCTGCTACTCCATGAACCACCCTAAATAATTACTGTGCCTCCTTGGTGTTTACACCTTTCAGATGTGTGTGCACTCTTTGTTTTGCCCACTAGTTGTCATTATAGGCAGAGTGGACAGTGATGCCTAGGGTTAAGGTTGCCTAATGCTTTCCATTCTATAACCCTGGTGTCAGTTCTTATAACTTTGCCAAACTTCAACCATTTGGGCTGAAACTTTCCATGCTGGGTATCTGACTTTGGCTGAATTGTTCTGGAAAGTTTCAGCAAAAACAGTTTAGTGGTTTCCAAAAACGAGATTAGAGAAGATACGTTATTTTTTTGTCCATGTTAAAAAATATTCTTACAGTTGTAACGTTGAAACGCTCTAGCCCCTTCATGCTTTGGAGCAGAGACTTGAAATATGGCAAAGGGGTTATCTTCATCCTGGGAATATTGTTGTCTCTGTAAAGGTCTCTCTCCATAGTTAGTTATTTTACAGCCAGGTCTTCAGCTGGCATAGCTCCATTGACACCTGCTGAGGATCTGGCCCATTGATTTGGATGGAGCTAAGCCTATTTACACCTGCTCAGACTGTGGCCCTTACCCTCTCTTCACATGTCATCCCTCCAATGAAACACGACAAGTGACCTGAGACACCAGGATCTGCCATGAAACTAAACTGTTTCAACCCATCTATCAAAGTGCTTGCAGCTTCCAATTCGAAGCAGGTGGAACAATAATAAAATATGGACCAAAGTCCATATGTATCCCTTGCATTTAATAAATAATAAATAATTTTAAAATGATATCGACCCATTGGCTCTTGCTAAGTCATCTTATCATATAGGAGCAGAAAATGATTTGTTTGTCCATTAAACATTAACTTGTTGCAGTAAACCTAAAAAACCACCACGCTATCGTACTCCATGTATCAAACCATGCAACACACCTTACGTTATAGTCATTGACAAAAGGGAAAACAAGCGAGATGGATAATAAAAAGGCAATTGAAAGATCTGTTGCCACACAGGCGTAATTTCTGCTATGCCCAATGACTTTTAGTATTATGGGTTATTGGCATGCAAATATGTAATAAAATGTAGTAAATGCATTCCATAGCCATATAAAAATGTCTAATTTTAGTATGCATTCCACAGCCTATGCTAAATTGGCTGCTTGTTTCTAGGGGAGAATGCTGTGGATACAGATTTTCAATACAAAGTTCAGCTAACACATAATGGATCCAGTCCGGATGTCCAAAGGGGTCAAGTTAGGACACTATACTATTGTAAGTCAGGCCAGAATATTGGAGCTGGGATCATCTTTGTGTGTGTGTGTGTGTGTGTGTGTGTGTGTGTGTGTGTGTGTGTGTGTGTGTGTGTGTGTGTGTGTGTGTGTGTACAACACCTAGCAGGGTGGAACCCTGATCTTGGGGTGTCTATGTACTACTGCAATTCATATCATCTGAATAATATAGCTGTACATCAATTGCACCCTTTTGTCTTCCATGACGGGAGGGAGAGACTGAATAATGGTAAACTTCAAAAATGTTTTCACTTCAGTCTGAGGCTTTGATTTCAAAAAGTAGGAAAATATAAGAACTGGCCTGCAACTTTATCCTTAATTCCTCAGGGAAAACTTGGTTAATGTGGAATTAAGGTTGTTCAATGTGGGGGAAAACTGTGCCAAGAACGTTACCGTTTTCTTTGACCCCGCCCCAGATAAAAGAGATCCTGGACATTTCACATTTAAAATAACCCAATGTGGAGAAAAAACAGTTGCAGGATCAGAGCCTACGTCATGTAACTTCTAGCATGAGGACAGGCTGCTATACTCTAGCTATGCCCCACGGCAATCACATACAAGAAGTTGCCAGATAAAGACTTACGTATGGAACAGACCTTGCTAAACTACAGCCTGGCGTTGCGGACATTAGCCAATGCACATGTCAGGATGGTTCCAACACGAGCCTTGGTTGCTGTTCTGGCCCAGCCCAGGACACAGAAACTCCACAGATGTCCATCTTACTGTAATATGAATGTATTTATATGTTCTGGGGGAACCAAGGGCAGCACTACTGAGCCAGGCAATCAAAATCAGCCTCTGAAAGTTTTGGGGGAAACTTGTGGCCATGCATTTAAAGGGGACCCCTTTTAGAGGCGACTGCTGATTAATGGGCCTGGACGGCTGTGCGTCGGTGTAGCTGCTTCTGCTGGGAGTGCAAAGGTGCAGCCTCTGCAGGCTTTTCGGGACAAAGCCGTAGCTGGTGACACAGAGTGGGCTCCTTTATATTTGAAAAAACCTTTTACCCACCCTGTGGGAGGCTACATAGGTTAATGGGAGTGAGGAGCTCAACTGCTCTGGGAGTAGGGGCCATATAATAATAATCCCTAGCTCTTATATAGTACCTTTCACCCCAGGCCCTTTGGTGTGGTGCTACAAATATAGCCAGCGACCCCCTAGCTCTGTTCCTATTCAACCCTTCCACCAGCCCAGCGGACTGTGGGTTTAGTGCACTGGTTTTCACACTTTTTAGGCTGTAGTCTACCATGTACCACCACCTGAGATTGGAACCGTAATATATCTCTGATTGGATTGCCGAGGTGGACTAAATAAAATGTGTTCCCTGATGAGAGCTCACATACCCCTAGGGGTACGCATACCCCAGTTTGAAAACCCTGCGTTCAGTGGCTCCCTGCAATTGCCCTGACCTGCCTGCCACACCTCCCTCGGTGCTGGGTGCAGACTGTCTGTAAGCAGTCAATGTTCCCTTTGAAACCAGGGCTGCTCGGGGTGGGGGGCAATTTGCTCCAGGCCCCTAGGAGCCCCCATGAGAAAATAGTATTCTATAGTATTGCAACTTTTTTAATGGAAGAGGCCCCGGAAATTGCTTTGCCCTGGGCCCCCTGAATCCTCTGGGCATCCCTGTTTGAAACCATACTGCTGTTACCCTCCTCCCTTGGCACTGCAGGCAGCTGCAGAGATGGGCTCGCGCCCTTTGCAACTCACATCACTCCCCACCGGCACCATCACCAAACAACAGGGGGCGTTTCCGAGGGGGTGGGAATGTCATAGGGTGCTTCTAGGTTATTGTTTGCCTGAGGAGCTTTCACAGCCCTCACTAATAGAGGCTTTAGGTGAGAGCAGTGAACCAAACTGCTCCCGCCCTCCGTCGGCACACAATGTACAGTGAGCAGTGTCTGCTCCTCGGGTCATGAGCCCAAATCCAGCAACTCCTGCTTGGCTGGAAGCCTGGTGTGAAACGCTGGAGTCCTCTTGCCAACATCCAGAGCAGCATGCGCAGACCCCGTGTTTCCATTGACAGGCCAGACCACTGCGAGTCCCAAACAGAGCTGAGCATTTTGGGTTGATGGGAAGCATTCCTTCGTCTGGGGTGCGCATCCCTGCAGTGTGCTCAGTTAAGAATGCAGTTTAAGCTTTGATTTCCTTTCTTTTGCGGGTTGTGTCAGTCCTGTGAGCATTATTTGAACAGTGAGCTTTGTTTATCTGTCGCTTTGCCTTGTGAGGGAAAAGCAAGCAACCTTTATGTCTTAAATACCTGACATAGCTCCCTGAGGGGGTTTGGTTATGTTGCTCCTTGGCTCTCACTAGTGGGTGCGCTGCTACAGTTTCCTCCTGCTGTATCTGAAAAGTAAGCTGGAAATACAGCCCATGAAGCCCTGCCGAGGGTAGAAGGACAATATGCAACGACTTCTCCAGAGCAAAACTAGTGTCAGCCTAATGCTTTGGGGCTGACCAGTGTTTTCACCTAAGTTCTGAGAGAGAAAAAGATATAAGTATTCCCTTTAAAAATGAGTCACTGTTGGATACACTGGACGGTGCATTTTGGTCGTGCTGCAGCAGCGTCAAGAGCATAGACGTATCCCCTGCCTATGGCAGTTCCTCAGGCAGTACAGAACTGCTGGAATGACTCTTCACCAACCCTCATTCCCATCTTCCATCATAGGAGGTACACAGAGGGTGTGGCCAGAGTGTGCACAGTCTCAGATGCCCAGAGTCTATAGACAGCTAGATTGTAAGTTAGGGTCCCCCTGAAGCTGCTTTAACGTACATGAGGAGTCAAGCATATCCTCAGTTGTTCTGAGCATAGGCGCCAACTCCGTGGTGCTGCAGGGGTCAAGCATGCATGGAAAAAAAATAGGGGGGTGCTCATCACCCACCAGCCACAGCTGTTTGGCGGGGCTGCCGATCAGCTGTTTGATGGCTGGCAGGAGGTGCTCGGGGAGGGTAGAGAGCAGCGAGGGCCGGGTAGGCAAGGGGCCTCGAGGGAGAGGGCAGAGCAGGAAGGAGTGGAGAGAGGGAGGGGCAACAGGGGAGGGGAGGGGCAGGAAGAGGTGGAGTGAGGGCAGGGCCTTGGGGAGGGGTGGAGCGGGGGCAGGACCTCAAGAAAAATACAAAGTCAGCACCTGTGGCTCTGAGAATATGGGGAGCCATCTTCGCCCTCCTTCCATGTGACCTATGTCAGAGTGGAGGCAAAGAACAGGGGGGCCAGTGTTATGGTGACAACTCCGTTGTGGGGGTTGCACTGGGAAACAAGCTTAAAATGTGGCATGCATTCCTGTTTTCCTGCACAGCGGAATGGTACTCAGCCCACAGCTCCTGCACCAAGCATGGGTCTCTAGGATCATACTTTCGCAGACCCTGGATCTGATCAGCGTTTGTCTTGCTCTGTCTGGATCTTGCCCCGGCTGAGAAGAGTGCTGCTCAGAAGCACAATCTCCACACTGGCCTGATACATCTGGGAGCACGAGAAAACTGGCCTGGTGGTGCAGAGAAAAGGAGCCATGGTGATCCTCTAAGCAAGCAGAGCTGGGGGGAACAGAAAGGAAAGGAAGAGGAGAAACAGGCCCCCTCCCATCAGCGGGGAGTTAAAAGGAGAGTGAGACAGAGAGGGCACTGAAAGGAACCAATGCAGACTCAAAGGAGCTCTGGTGATGAGGTACCTTGGGGGTGCAATGTCACCATTGATTAGGGTGACCAGATAGCAAGGCTGAAAAATCAGGACGGGGGTGGGGGATAATAGGCACCTATATAAGACAAAGTCCCAAATATCAGGACTGTCTCTATAAAATGGGGACATCAGGTCACCCTACCATTGATGTTTCACAGCACGATGCAAAGAAATGTCCTGATGACTTTCTGGTTCTTACAGACGGGGGCTCTCCAGCCACTCAAAGTTGATATCACTATTCTGATCTAGACTAGAACTGTCTGAAATGTTTCAAACTAGGTTTTGGGGGGCTTTTTGGTCAAAAAAAATGGCCGCTTTTTGTAGGGATTCTCTTGGGGGAAAGGTCGCCAACCATTTTTTCACAAAATGTGCCTTTTGATGTTTTTAGTGAAAACATCAGGGGAAAAACTATCACATGAATACTTTCAGCAAATAAAAAGGTTTGTAACCATTTAGAAAATATTTTCAATATTTAAAAAAACTCAACAGCACTAAAAATATTGCAAATAGCCAAAAACAGGTCTATTTTGAACAATTCGAAAATACACCCAATTTTGAAAGTTCCAATATTTTGCCAAACAGATCCTTTTAATTTTTCACCCAGCTCTAGTATCCAAAGCAGCTCAACACATTTGGGGTCTGCTGCCATGTTTTAGTAGCTCTGGGGCGAAAATATCACCAAGAAAAAGGGCTGTTCCTAAAATTCCCACCTATGCCTATGGCTGGCTGCATGTCTGGAGGGCTCTATCTTAAGGAGAGCTGCCAGGCATTTCTTTGCATGCAGAGAATGGCCAGGGCCACTGCTGAATGCCTGGAAGAGCATAGTTCATTCCAGAGGTGGGGAAAGCAGAGATATAAAGGTCGATGATCCAAGCCAGTAGAGAATTAGGTGGATAGAGGACACCTCCAAAGGCCTTATGGGTAGAGCTGCACTGCACACTAAGCCCAGGCCCTGATTCACTTTTGAGCACAGAGCCCCCTTCCGTCCACACACAAATTAGTCTGATTGAGGTTAGGACCTTAGGACCCGGGTTCTAGAACCCCCACTGGGGGAGGCATGGATCAGAGTCTGAGTCCTGCTGTGACTCTGGGCCAAGCCCTGTCTTTTTGCAGTGTGGACACAGCTCAAGCCGCAGAACCAAGTCTGAAGGTCTGCGTAGTGCAGGAAGGATGCATTAGCACGTCTGTGAGACCCAGGTCCAGGGAGTCTAAACCCAGTTTTACCATGCAATGCAGCTGCTTAAATGTGGGTTTGGAAACAGTGTCCATATGCGCAGGTCCCGTAGACCTGGGTTTACAATGCAGTGTAGACTTTTCCTAAGGTGCTAGTTCCAAGGAAAGCCACCCTTCTTGGGCACAGAAACAGGTGTCAGGCAGGATCTGTTCTCCATTCCCATCTTATCTAGGATTAGAGGCATGCGCCATAGGGCCCAGAACAACCAGTGTCCAGGGAGAAGCCTCTGTCTATCTAGGCACTTACATGGCCCCATCACCACAGTGTTGTGAGTGCCTCGGGCAGGTGTAGCGTGGAGCTGTGCAGAAAGCAGTGACTGCAGGTAGCTGCCATAGAAAGGGGAAGGAACGGAGGGGCAGGGGGAAGCACCATGGGGACTGGTAGGAAAAGCCACTGGAGGGAAGAGATGTGATGGGGAGATAAGCAGTTCAGCAGCTGGAAGGGGAAAGAAAGGGGTCAGACAGAAGCCAAAGGAGGCTACCGCAGGCCTCCTGTGGAGCTGGAAGGACCAGCAGCCTCCTTCAGCATGGCACGAGATGGAATATAAAGGAACAGGGCCAGAAGGACTCCGCACAGATGGGGAGCAGCCCGCTCAGAGCAGGTGGGGAATAGAACAGAGGCCCTGCAAAGACACAGCCACTGCAGAGGGGCCTTTTGCAGGAGCCAGTCCTCCAGGTTTCCCTTAAAGGGCAAAGCCAGTGAATTAGGCCCTCTTCAGCCTCAGCAGGAACTGGGGCATCAGAACCTTGGCTGTGGCCTGGGCAGCAGGGAAGGATCAGACTGGAAGGAGTTGTGGACCTTAGTCGAGTGTCTCTATATGGGTACTTGCGGTGAGAGATTGTGTGGTCTGTCACCCCGGAGGCTGAGGTCGGCTAGTGAAGCACGTGAGACCTCTAGCACAGTAAGCTGGAGGGGAGACAATGGAGCGGGGACCCCAGTTAGACAATGGGCTACACCAGGATATGGGTAAAGCCCTGGTATGCCCACCAAGGGAGAGCGGGCTTAAGGCTGGAGCCCCAAGGGACAAGTTTAGTCCAGCACATGTGCCTCTGGCATTTCCCCCAAGGGATTTTGTTAAGAACTTGCTCTGTGTAACTTCAACTGCACCTGGCTGCCTGGGCCAAATTCTGCACACAGATGTGCATATCCAGCTCCCATTTAAGATAACAGGGCTGCAGATTTGTTCTTGTATTTGCACATTTGCAGGCTTTGAACCAGGGCTTCTCCACTCTTTTCTTTCTGCCACTTGTGCTTAAGACTCCGTTCACATTAAACGTATTTGCGAGTGCTTATTGAGACCCCGCCAGGTGCTAAGCCACATGCTGCCTAGGATTTGGTGATTTTCCTCTGAGCTAGTAGTGTATCGTCAAACTACCAAGTGCTATCACACTCAGGGCTGGTCCAGACTGGGGGGGGGAAATCGATCTTAGATACGCAACTTCAGCTATGTGAATAACGTAGCTGAAGTTGAATATCTAAGATCGGATTACTCACCCGTCCAGACGGTGAGGGATCAATGTCCACGGCTCTCCGTGTCGATTCCGGAACTCCGTTCGGGTTGATGGAGTTCCGGAATCGATATAAGCGCGCTCGGGGATCGATATATCGCGTCTAGATTAGACGCGATATATCGATCCCCGAGCAATCGATTTTAACCCTCCGATACAGCGGGTAGTCTGGACGTACCCTCACAGTGATCCTTGCAGAAGGGAATTAGGGGTAGTAGAGCTTTGTATGGTTAATTCTTCTCCATCGACTATTCTTCAATCAGAGTATTTGTATTTCCTTCCAAACTGGAGATTCCACAAGCATGCAGGCAAAAAATGCCCATCATTTGGAACTACACAGGGGAGTATCCAGTCTTTTAAGTAATTGCCAAAAATTCAGGTTCTGTTTTATACTCATTAATACACTTGGTATTAGAGAGACAAGGTGGGTGAGGTAATAGCTTTTATTGGACCCACACTAGGTATTCAGTCCCAAAGAAATGTTTCACCTCTCATTTGTCCTGATGACTTGTTACATCATGGTACCGGATGATGTAACACAATGGAACATGCTGACACCTTTATTAAAAAGTATTTTAAAATGTATCGCAGATGAATGTTGTGTTTATGGGCCGCTGAATGGTGATATAACCCAATCAACACCCATTCATCAATGCTTTAGAAAAGTCTTAGCAAATTCTTATAAGGCAATGAGTTCACAGGAATTCATGTTCACATACGTGTGGAAAAGAACCTTTATAATCTCCAAGTAAAGTCTAGGGGCAAGATGTGCTAAAATGAACTCAGCACAAGCATAATTTAAACTGTTTTCTGTAGGCAAAGAAGATCAGAAATGCATTACAGCTGTGCAAACCCTTGAAAAATAAGGCTAGCTATAATGTATTACTTCAACTAATTACTAAAGACATGATTTATAGTCCCCAACTTACTAATAAAGCCATGATTTAGTCCTGATGAACCATTGTAAAGGCCCTCTGACTCACATGAGATGTAACCTTTCCAATTCAGGAATGAAAATGCTGAAATACGTAAAACTGGAAGCAGATGTCATTGTTAACAATGATTGTGCAACTTTGCCAGTGGATTCTTAATAAATCGAGACAAGTTACAAACTAGCATGTTTAAGCTAATCTATTCTGAAGCTGCAGATTCACAGCTGATGAAATTTCCAACAGGATATTTACAATTTGTTAATATCCTGTTTACAAAAACTATGTAAACAGTGGAAGCCCATTACCCAAAGATGCTTCCAGTGTTTGTAAGACAGATGGCAAGTCAGATCGTATGTGATATGGCTGATGCATATTGTAATCAAATGATGCCCAACATAATCAAAGGAATGTTGCAATTTGGACTGCATTGCATAAGACTGATATAAGCAGATTTCCTTAAAGATCTTATTTTAAGTGCATTAAACCTCTGTGTCCATTAAAACTATGCATTTGGAAGGACAAGAAATGTTGATACTGAGGACTGAGGAACACCAGCCATTCATGGAGTTGGTGCTCCACAGAGTGGAATATTCTGAGACTCAGGCAGAGGAACTGATGGGAGATGAGGCGAGTCTGAGAGAGGAGCCATCTGTTGCAAAGTGTTCTGGAGGATTTAAAGATTGGCAAATCCCTGGTTCGTTCTGGCCAATCTCCTGTACTAATTTTGTTCTGAATTTGAACGGAGGTTGCTTGTATATTCAGTGATGTGTGTCTCGGGCAGGGCAGATTAATCTGAGGGTGGAGTTGGACCGGGAGTATATTATGTATGAAAGGACAAGTCCTACTCTCAAACACCTCTGCAGAACTCATGTTGAAGTAAAGGGCCAAATGTTTGTAACCGGAGTGCCTAAAGTTAGGCCTCTAAATCCAATATTTAGCCTCTAAGGCCTGGTCTGCACTACTCGTTTATACCAAATTTAGCAGTGTTAAACCGAATTAACCCTGCACCAGTCCACACAACGAACCCCTTTATTTCGATATAAAGGGCTCTTAATATCGATATCTGTATTCCTCCCCAACAAGGGGAGGAGCGCTCAAATTGGTATTGCCATTTCGGATTAGGGTTAGTGTGGCCACAGTTTGACAGTATTGGCCTCCAGGAGCTATCCCACAGTGCACCATTGTGACCACTCTGGACAGCAATCTGGCGTTGGATGCACTCGCCAGATAGACAGGAAAAGCCCCACAAACTTTTGAATTTCATTTCCTGTTTGCCCAGTGTGGAGAGCTGATCAGCACAGGTGACCACGCAGAGCTCATCAGCACAGGTAACTATGCTGTCTGAGAATCGAAAAGGCGCTCCAGCATGGACCGCACGGGAGGTACTGGATCTGATCGCTGTATGGGGAGAGGATTCCGTGCTAACCGAACTCCGTTCCAAAAGACGAAATGAAAAAACATTTGAAAAAATTTCGAAGGCCATGATAGAGAGAGGCCACAGCAGGGGCTCAGTACAGTGCCGTGTGAACGTTAAGGAGCTCAGACAAGCCTACCAGAAAACCAAAGAAGCAAACGGAAGGTCTGGGGCAGGGCCACAAACATGCCGCTTCTACGCTGAGCTGCATGCAGTTCTAGGGGGGTCCGCCACCCCTACCCTACCCCTGTCCCTGGATTCCGAGGTGGGGGCAATCTTAGCCCTGCCTGAGGATTCTGGGGACAGGGAAGATGAGGAGGAGGAAGAGGAGGACGAGCTTGCAGAGAGCACACAGCACTCCGTTCTTCCCAACAGCCAGGAGCTTTTTCTCAGCCTGACAGAAGTAACCTCCCAGCCCACCCAAGCCACTATCCCAGACAATGAAGTCATGGAAGGGACCTCTGGTGAGTGTACCTTTGTAAATATAAAACATGGTTTAAAAGCAAGCGTTTTTTAATGATTAATTTGCCCTGAGGACTTGGGATGCATTCACGGCCAGTACAGTTACTGGAAAAGTCTGTTAACATGTCTGGGGATGGAGCGGAAATCCTCCAGGGACATCTCCATGAAGCTCTCCTGGAAGTACTCCAAAAGCCTTTCCAGAAGGTTTCTGGGCAAGGCAGCCTTATTCTGTTCTCCATGGTAGGACATTTGATCACTCCTTGCATGTAGCAAGTAATCTGGTATCATTGCATGACAAAGCCTAGCTGCGTATGGTCCCGGTGTTTGCTGGCGTTCAAGCAACGTCCGTTCTTTATCTCGCTGTGTTATCCTCGGGAGAGTGATATCATTCATGGTAACCTGGTTGAAATTCAGGAATTTAATTAAGGGGACAGAGATGGCCATTCCTACTGGGCTGTTTGCCTGCTGCTTAAAAGAAATCCTTCCCTGCATTTAGCCGAGGGGGCGGGGCGGTGATTGGCGCTGAGCTTTTTTGCGTTTGGTAGCTGGGATCTTCCCTGATACCAGCCATGCAGTGAGGGGGAGGGTGGCTAGCAGCGATCTTCCATGATACCAGCCACGCAGTGGGGGAAGGGTAAAGCGATCATCCCAGAGAATTGGATGGGGGCAGTTCTGGTGCTGCACGTTAACAGGAAAGAAGCAGCACTCAACGGGCTTTGCCTGGTATTTGGGAAAGGAGGGCACTGGCTATATGAAGGCTGCAGAAGCTGAAAGACAGTGGCTTACCATGGCCGCATGCAAGCCGAATTCTGCTGCCCGGACCTGAGTCTGTGAGATCTCTAAAACCAAAGCCGCAGGCACTCAATATTAAGATGCAAAATGTGACCTTGTAGTGAGATCACATGTACTATGTAAGGTGAATAGTGTTGTTCACTGTGAAAGAGTATAACCATTGTTCTGTAAAATGTATCTTTTTAAATACTTCTCTCTCTTTTTTCCCTCCCTCCTGCAGCTGCAAATTTTTCAAGTCTCCCTCCTCCGTCCTGAAGGCTAGCTCAGATAAGGCGGCGGAAAAAAAAGACGCGAGACGAAATGTTCTCGGAAATCATGGAAGTGACCCGCAATGAAAGAGCTCATCTGAATGAGTGGAAGGACGTGGTATTAAAGTACAGGAAAGATGCCACTGACCGTGAGGACAAGAGAGACGAATGTGAGGAGAGGAGGGACACTTGAGATGAGAGGTGGCAGCAGGAAGATCTGAGGTGTCGGGATGCAACTCTGGGGCTGCTGCGTGATCAAACTGACATGCTCCGGCATCTGGTGGAACTTCGGGAATGGCAGCAAGATCACAGAGCACCGCTGCAGCCCCTGTATAAACTGCCCTCCCAGCTCCCCAAGTTCCATAGCCTCCTCACCCAGACGTGTAAGAACGCGTGGGGGAAGGCTCTGTGCACCCGCCCACTCCACCCCCGTGGACACCCCAACCAAAAGACTGTCATTATTTTGAAATTTTTTTAGTGGCCTTTTCCTTCCCTCCTATCCTCCTCCCAAACCCCATCTGGGCTACCTTGTCAGTTCTCTCCCTCTTTTTATAATTAATTAATAAATAATACATGATTTTTAAATGAGAGTGACTTTATTTCCTTAGGAAGCAAGAGATAATCGAAGGGGATGGGTGGCTGGCTTACAGGGAATGAGTCAATCAAGGGGGAGGGGAGTTCATCAAGGAGAAACAAACACAACAGTCACACCGTACCCTGGCCTGTGATGAAACTGGTTTTCAAAGCTTCTCTGATGCGTACCGCTTCCTGGTGTGCTCTTCTAATCGCCCTGGTGTCTGGCTGTGCTTAATCAGTGGCCAAGTGATTTGTCTCAGCCCCCCACCCCGCCATAAAGGTCTCCCCCTTACTCTCACAGAGATTGTGAAGCACACAGCAAGCAGCAATAACAAAGGGGACATTGGTTTGGCTTAGGTCTGAGTGAGTCAGTAATGTGCGCCAGCGCGCCTTTAAATGGTCAAATGCACATTCTACCACCATCCTGCACTTGCTCAGCCTGTAGTTGAACAGCTCTTGACCACTGTCCAGGCTGCCTGTGTATGGCTTCATGAGCCATGGCATCAAGGGGTAGGCTGGGTCCCCCAGGATAACTACAGGCATTTCAACATCTTCAACTGTTGTTTTCTGGTCTCGGAAGTAATTCCCTTGCTGGAGCTGTTTAAACAGAGTAGTGTTCCTGAAGACGCGAGCGTCATGAACCCTCCTTGGCCATCCCAAGTGGATGTTGGTGAAACGTCCCTTGTGATCTACCAGTGCTTGCAACACCATGGAAAAGTACCCCTTGCAGTTTATGTACTGGGTGCCCTGGTGCTCCAGCGCCAAGATAGGGATATGGGTTCCATCTATCGCCCCACCACAGTTAGGGAATCCCATTGCAGCAAAGCCATCCACAATGACCTGCACATTTCCCAGAGTCACCACCTTTCGTAGCAGCAGCTTAATGATTGTTTTGGCTACTTGCATCACAGCAGCCCCCACAGCAGATTTTCCCACTCCCAAATTGATTCCTGACTGACTGGTAGCTGTCTGACATTGCAAGCTTCCAGAGGGCTATTGCCACTCGCTTCTCAACTGTGAAGGCTGCTCTCATCTTGGTATTCTGGCGTTTCAGGGCAGGGGAAAGCAAGTCACAAAGTTCCATGAAAGTACCCTTACGCATGCGAAAGTTTTGCAGCCACTGGGAATGGTCCCACACCTGCAACACTATGCGGTCCCACCATTCTATGCTTGTTTCCCGGGCCCAAAATCGGCATTCCATGGCTAGAACCTGCCCCATTACCAGCATGATCTCCAAAGCACAGAGGCCAGCAGTTTGAGAGAATTCTGTGTCCATGTCCTCATCACTTCGTCACCACGCTGCTGTAGCCACTGCCTCCTTTCCTGGTTTTGCAAGTCCTGGTTCAGCATAGACTGCACGAGAATGTGTGAGGTGTTTACAATGTCCACGACTGCTGTCTTGAGCTGAGAGGCTCCATGCTTGCCGTGCTATGGCGCCTGCACAGTTCACCCAAGAAAAAAGGCGTGAAATGATTGTCTGCTACTTGCTCGGAGGGAGGGGTGAGGCTGTACCCAGACCACCCCCGACAATGTTTTTGGCTCCATCAGGCACTGGGATCTCAACCCAGCATTCCAATGGGTGGGGGAGACTGCAGGAACTATGGCATAGCTATGGGATAGTTACTCACAGTGCAACGCTCCAGAAATTGACACCAGCCTCGGTACATGGACGCATACCGCTAATTAATGTGCTTAGTGTGGCCCCGTGCACTCAATTTTATACAATCTGTTTTAAAAAAACGGTTTCTGTAAAATCGGAATAATCCTGTAGTGCAGACATACTCTTAGATAAAAATGCCCCAATGTTCAGGGGGACAGAGCTCCCACTAGAGTTCTCAGTGGTGGGGGCAGGGGTCATCTGCGCCTCTAGAAATCAGGGCACTTTCACGGAGGAAGCTAAATATTGGATTTAGAGGCTTAACTTTAAGTTTGCAGATTTGACAGTGATTGGATTCCATAGCCTCGTCCCCCATTCTTCATGTTAGTTTTATCTCCTTCTCTGGTTTTTCACAGCACCATCCTTGGTGCCTTCCATACGAATGAAGAACAGCGTCCCTGCCTTCAGGAGTGTACAGCATAGGCTGTCTATCCTGGGTTAGCGATAGTCTCAGTTCAATGGCTAAGCCAAGTCCAGTGAAACACGAGTTTCTAATAAAAAGAACAGGAGTACTTGTGGCACCTTGGAGACTAACAAATTTATTTCAGCATAAGCTTTCGTGGGCTACAGCTCACTTCTTCGGATGCATAGAATGGAACACACAGACAGAAGATATTTATAGATACAGAGAACATGACAAGGTGGAAGTACCTATATCAACTAAGAGGCCAATCAATTGAGATGAGCTATCAGCTGCAGGAGAAAAAAACCTTTGAAGTGATAATCGAGATGACCCATAGAAGGTGTGAGGAGAACTTAACATGGGGAAATAGATTCAATTAGTGTAATGACCCAACCATTCCCAGTCTCTGTATCTAATTTGCACATTAATTCGAGTTCAGCAGTCTCTCTTTGGAGTCTGTTTTTGAAGTTATTTTGTTGCAAAATTGCCACTTTCAAGTCTGTCACTGAGTGGTTAGAGAGGTTGACGTGTTCTCCCTCTGGTTTTTGAATGTTATGATTCCTGCTGTCAGATTTGTGTCCATTTATTCTTTTGCGTAGAGACTGTCCGGTTTGGCCAATGTACATGGCAGAGGGGTTTCTAATACTGTCAGGTAGGTAAAAACAACCGTCACTGTATTCAAACAGCTGGCATATCACTGATGTAGGGGGAAAAAATCTGCAGGCCATGACATGTTTTAGCCCCAATATGGGGCAGGAGGTGTCTCTCTAATTATGTGGGCTTTCGGAGGAGCCCCCGGTAGTCCCCTCGCCTCACTCTCATTCAGGAATAAGCTCTGCCCCCTGCTGTAGCATCCAAAGAGGCCCCTGAAAGCTCTCCAGTGAAGCAGCTGCAGGAAGCAGCCTGGCTGCTGGGGACAGGAGATCTTCAGGAGATACCACCAAGGGAGAGCCCCAGCAGAGGCCTCAGGTCTATATGCACTGCAGTAAAACACCAGCATCTGACCCATGCCTACTGACTCAGGTTTGCGAGGCTCAGGCTAAGGGACTTATTAACTGCAGTGTTAGACGTTCCAGCTTGGGCTGGAGCCTAGACTCTAGGACCGTGCGAGGTGGGAGGATCTAACCTGTAACCCTCCCGCCTTGCAGGGTCCCAGAGACTGGGCTTCAGCCCGAGCCCAGACATCTACACAGCAATTTTACAACCTCCCCAAGTCTGAGCCCCACAAGCCAGAGTCAGCTGACCCAAGCCAGCTGCAGCCGTGTTATCACACCCTGCAGCGCTGCAGGGCAACCTTAGCCAGCCCGTCCCCACAGGCCAGTAGATGCACTCTGCAGAACCTGCCACGGGGAGGGCAAACAAGCTGTGTTTGGCCAGCTCTCCCAACCAAACCCTGCTTAGCGGGAAGGATTTGGCTCCCTCTCCAGGACTGAAGGCTGGGGGAGAGGATCTGGCCAAATATCTTTGACCTATTTCCTCATTCCTGGCAGCTGCCAGCATCTCTGCCTGCAAAGGGTGGGAGAAGGGAGATTAGTGCCTGATGCAGCTGGTTTCCATGGGTGATGAAACTGGCTGTGGCCTTCCCGGCTCCCTGCCTCCTGAGGTGTTTGTGGCTTTTTCTCATGGGGCAAGCTTAGGGCCAGGCCAGAGCCAGACTGGCTGATGTCTTGGCTACTATCTCTCTGGCGAGGGTAGCGCCACAGGCTATGGTCTGCCTGCGGGATGGCTGGAAGGCAATGACAGGTGCCACTGTTGCTCTCCCATTACCGCTGTGGTGTGGGGTTCTGGCTACAGAGAGAATAAATAACAAACCCTATATTGGGCTGTCAAGGGAAAAGTGCAGAGCTGGAAACCATTTTCTCAAATAGATCACGGAGGCTGTTTGTGGGTGTGTGATAGAGACACACATATATATGGTGAGAAAGTAAGATAGGTACAAACCTTAACCAGCTCCATGTGACTTAGCCAGGTGCTGAGCCACTGGTTGCCCAGCTGGTAGGGCAGCTGGCTGTGGGCCACAGAGGGGCCAGCTGGCATTGTGACAATGGTGACGAAGTGGACACAAGGATTTAGAAGCTTTCTAGGGCAGGGACATCTCTTCACCTGTGCGTGACAATGCCTCGCACAGTGGTGCCCCAATCCTAATTGAGGCCTTTGGATGCTACCAAAATAGAAATGATTAATGGTAATTATAACAACATTGGGAGTGTCCCATGATGCTCCTGGATGGGGGAATTCCACTAATTGGTTGAGTCTGCTCCAGTGCCTAGCTACAAGTTAACCAGGCAAAACAAATACAATATGCACATAGATTTCATTTCCTGCTAATGCACATGTTGGCTAAGCTGTCTGGATCCTGGAGTTTCAGGGGAATGTTGTTTATTCTGCCACTTGTCATTACCTCGTCATAGTTTCTGTGATGTCCAGTAAAGATTAGGATGCTCATTCTGAGTTGTTGGGCAGCCAGAGAAAAAGCACATAAAGCTCCTATAGTCTACCCCCTACCTGGGCATAAGATATGAGGGTCATGGTTAGCCGAAGTGAGGATTCAGAAAGCCCTCCCCCACCCCCACCCCCACCCCGAGCTTTAAACAGACCAATATACATCAAAGGCCAAACTATAGCGTAGATTTCACTGTCCACATAGGGTAGGTTGCTGTCCTGACTCAGCTGAGAATGCCGATGGCTTCATAGGGACTCTTGCCTGAGTCAGATTAGCCAGGGTATGCCTAGAGTGCACAGAGACTGACCCAACTCTTTATATAAGGTACATTATTTAGTTAGTTCAGAAATGGGTGGAGGGGAGTGTACAGGGCTAGGCTCAGGATTTAAGGGCCTCAGAACTGTCTGTAGTCTCCATAAGCCCCAAACTCCTTCCCTTGATTCCCTCATGCACTTCAGTGGGGAGATAGGTGAAAGGGAGATGTTCCCCATAGATGTTCCCTCTCCCATGCCGATGCCCAGGGTAGTGTCACAATGTGCAAAATAATGCACATTGGAAAACATAATCCCAACTACACAAAGAAAATGATGGGATCTAAATGAGCTGTTACCACTCAAGAGAGAGATCTTGGAGTTGCTGTGGATAGTTCTCTGAAAACATCCACACAATGTGCAGCGGCAGTCAAAAAAGCAAACAGAATGTTGGGAATCATTAGGAAAGGGATAGATAATAAGGCAGAAAATATCATATTGCCTCTATAAATGCGTGGTATGCCCACATCTTGAATACTGCGTGCAGATGTGGTCACTCCATCTCAAAAAGCAAATATTGGAATTGGAAAAGGTTTAAAAAAAGGGCAACAAAATAATTAGTGGTATGGAATGGCTTCCGCATGAGGAGAGATAAAAAGTCTGAGACTGTTCAGCTTAGAAAAGAGATGATTAAGGGGGGATATGATACAGGTCTATAAAATCATGACTGTTGTGGAGAAAGTAAATAAGGAAGTGTTATTTACTCCTTCTCATAACACAAGAACCAGGGGCCACCAAATGAAATTAATAGGCAATGGGTTTAACAAACAAAAGGAAGTATTTCTTCAGACAACGCACAGTCAGTCTGAGGAACTCCTTGCCAGAGGATGTTGTGAAGTCCAAGACTATAACAGGGTTCAAAAAAGAACTAGATAAATTCATGGAGGATAGGTCCATCAATGGCTATTAGCCACGATGGGCAGGAATCGTGTCCCTAGCGTCTGTTTGCCAGAAGCTGGGAATGGGTGACAGGGGATGGGTCACTGGATGATTTACCTGTTCTGTTCATTCCCTCTGAAGCACCTGGCACTAGCCACTGTCGGAAGACAGGATACTGGGGAGATGGACCTTTGGTCTGACCCAGTATGGCCACTCTTATGTCACCATGCTGGTTGAGATCTAAGTATTTACTCTAATCAGGGCCGGCTCCAGGCGCCAGCATCCCAAGCAGGTGCTTGGGGCGGCAATCTGCAAGGGGCGGCAGTCTGTGTGTTTTTGCCCCCAAGCAGTCTGCCTGAACTACCACCGCGGAGGGCGGGAGCCGTCCATGTGCCATTAGGGCAGCTCGCGCATTTCCGCGGCGGCGGCAATTCGGTGGCAGCTTCTACGTTCAGCTGTCCGCGGTGGCACAGCTTCTGTCTTCCGGATGAAGACAGAAGCTGCCGCCGAATTGCTGCCATTGCGGAAATGTACGAGCCGCCCTAACGGACACGGACTGCCCCCACCGTCTGCGGCGGCAATTCGGTGGCAGCTTCTATGTTCAGCTGTCCGCGGTGGCACAGCTTCTGTCTTCCGGATGAAGACAGAAGCTGCCGCCGAATTGCTGCCATTGTGGAAATGTACGAGCCGCCCTAACGGCACACGGACTGCCCCCACCGTCTGCGGCGGCAATTCGGCGCGCTGCTTCGGGCAGCAAAAACAGTAGAGCCGGCCCTGACTCTAATGGAGCTGTTCAGCCGCATCTCAGAGGTGGTGCTGAGGCCCAGGCCCTGGATCATGTTGGGTGCAGGCTCAAGGTCTTATCTGCCTCCTTGTGAGGGCAGCCTGGTAGGATTCCATACAGAACATCATCCCCATCTCAGAGCTGCCTTTGTCAACATCTGAGCCAGCTGTTCAGTTTACAAATAAAGGAGAAGTACCCAGGCCAGGTGAGGAAAGCCAGAGCCAGGGAAGGCCAGACAGCACAAACTGGAGAAGTCAGTTCCACCACGCAAAGATCCTTCTAGTCATCGCAAATCCTTTTGGCGGCTCTGCTGCTATCATTTCTCTCCCCTGAAGTCAGTGTCACTCTCTGGCTTGCACCTCCCAGTCACAGCACTGCTGTCTGTGGTCAGCAGGCAGGAATGCTGTCTGTCACTCGTTTCATGGAACCATTTTATTTGCTTGTTGTTAAAAATAAAATGTGTGTGAGCCATTAGACAAGAGAACTGTAAAAATGATCGGAACATGCCTGTCAAAGCACTTTAGGATGACCAGATGTCCTGATTTTATAGGAACAGTCCATACATTAGGGGCTTTGTTTTATACAGACATCTATTACCCCCACCCCCTGTCCCAATTTTTCACACTTGCTCTCTGGTCACCCTAAAGCACTTACTGTAGGCACCAACAAGGGATTGAGTCTCTACAGGAAAACCCCCAAATGGATGACAGGATTAACCCCATTGCAGTCTGTGACAAAGCTCCCATTGATTTCACTGAGGCAGGTTAAGACCCGAGGGTTATACTGGCTACTAGTCAGGAATTCAAAGGCTGCACCCAAGTTGCATACAGTATCTGCATACATAATGTTATCAGCAGCAATAGAACAGTCAGAATATTTGCATTTGGTTGTATCTTCCTGGATAGGTTAAAATGTATCTTTCTTGAGAAAAGTATCACCAGCATGATCTGAAGCCCACTGAAGTCAATAGAAAGGACTTCCCTGGACTTCAGGTCAGGCTATAGGTTTCGACATCACATTTCCAGGAAGATACTGGCACACTGGAAAGAGTTCAGAGAAGAGCAACAAAAATGACAGAGGATGTAGTGGGAGGGCAGGATTAATTTATGAAAAAATATTTTAAAGAACTGGTGGTGAGAGGCAGCATAATCCGGTGGACAGAGCATTGGACTGGGAAGCAGAGACTTGCAGCCTGTTCCCAGCTCTGCCACTGATCTGCAGGGTGACCATGGGCAAATCACTTCCCCTCTTTATGCCGTTTCTATGGTTTGCCTGTCTGGTCTCTTTAGATTATAAGCTATTTGGGACATGGACTGCCCAGCACGAAGCACAGGGAGGCTTTGACCTTGCTTAAGCGATCTAGGCGCTACTGTAATAGAAGCAATATGTACAGCTAAGCAATGAATAAAGGCAGAAGGGCATGAAAACAGGCTACAAATCTGAAAGGCGTAGACCCCAGGGAAGGAGAGGAATCCTACACTGTGGGGAATAGAGATACAACTAGGAGGAATGGAATGAAATTAAGACAGACTGAATTTCAAGAAAAGCTCCCTATCCAATAAATCAGCTGCAGAATAGTCTCCCAAGGAAAAAGGCTGGGGATTTATTAAAACTGGACAGCACAGTGCTCTATAAAATGACCTGTACAGAGCAATCAAGCATGACCTGGCTGATCTAATAACTCTTTTCTGTCTCTATTGTCTATGACTTTGTGGGATGACTAGGAATTTCTTTTTAGTTTATTTTTAGGTTTACACTCAGCCTGCAGCTGTGCTAAGGAAGTGCAAAAAACCAACCAACCAAAAACAAATAAACCACATAGTCAAATAGCTTTGTCCTCACTGCATTATCTTTATAAGTTAGAGAAGGTATTTCCTCATCTCCAAAATCCTCTATGACATCAATGATAAATAAACCAATAAAACAAACACTGTCTAAAGGCTAGTCCATACCTTTGGATTTTTCAAAGGTTGTTGAGCTGTCTGAAAGACACAGTGACCAAAGATAAAAATTAGGGCTGTCAATTAATCACAGTCATGCAATTGACTCAAAAAAATTAATCGCGATGAACAGCACTTATAACAACAGAATACCAATTTAAATGCATTAAATATTTGTGGATGTTTTTCTACATTTTCAATATTTATTTCAATTACAACACAGAATACAAAGTGCACAGTGCACACTTTATATTATTTTTATTACAAATATTTGCACTGTAAAAATGATAAAGAAATAATATTTTTCAATTCACCTCAGACAAGCACTGTAGTGCAATCTCTTTATTGTGAAAGTGTAACTTACAAATGCAGATATTTTTTGATTACATAACTGAACTCAAAAACAAAACAGTGTAAAATTTAGAGCCTACGAGTCCACTCAGTCCTACTTTTTATTCTGCCAATTGCTAGGACAAACAAGTTTGTTTGCATTGACAGGAGATACTGCTGCCTGCTTCTTATTTACAATGTCACCTGACAGGCGTTCACATGGCACTTTTGTAGTCGGCGTTGCAAGTTATTTATGTGCCAGATATACTAAACATTCCTATGCCACTCCATGCTTCAGCCACCATTCCAGAGGACATGCTTCCATGCTGATGATGCTTCTTAAAAAAATAATGTGTCAATTAAATTTGTGACTGTACTTCTTGGGGGGAGAATTGTACGTCTCCTGCTCTGTTTTATCCGCATTCTGCCATATATTTCATGTTATAGCAGTCTCAGATGATGACCCACCACGTTTGTTTTAAGAACACTTTCACAGCAGATTTGACAAAACACAAAGAAGACACCAATGTGAGATTTCTAAAAATAGCTATAGCACTCAACCCAAGATTTAGGAATCTGAAGTGCATTCCAAAATCTGAGAGGGATGAGGTGTGGTGCATGCTTTCAGAAGTCTTAAAAGAGCAACACTCTGATGCAGAAACTACAGAACCCAAACTGCCAAAAAAGAAAATGAACCTTCTGCTGGTGGCATCTGACTCAGATGATGAAAATGAACATGCGTCAGTCCGCACTGCCTTAGACTGTTATCAAGCAGAACCCATCATCAGCATGGAAGCATGTCCTCTGGACTGGTGGTTGAAGCATGAAGGGACATATGAATCTTTAGCGCATCTGGCACATAAATATCTTGCAATGCCAGCTACAACACTGCCATGCAAACGCCTGTTCTCACTTTCAGGTGACATTGTAAACAAGAAGTAGGCAGCAGTATCTCCTGCAAATTGTAACCAACCTTGTTTGTCTGAGTGACTGGCTGACCAAGAAGCAGGACTGAGTGGACTTGCTGGCTCTAAAATTGTGCATTGTTTTATTTTTGAACGTAGTTTTTTTTTACATAAATCTACATTTGTAAGTTCAACTTTCATGATAAAGAGATTGCACTACAATACATGTATGAGGTGAATTGAAATTTCTTGTTTTTGTTTTTTACAGTGCAAATATTTGTAATAAAAATAAATAGAAAGTGAGCACTGTACACTCTGTATCCTATGTTGTAACTGAAAATAATATATTTGAAAATGTAGTAAACATCCAAAAATATTTCAAATAAATGGTATTCTTTTGTTGTTTAACGGCGTGATTAATTGTGACTAATTTTTTTAATCGCACAATTTAATTTTTTTTAATCACTTTACAGCCCTAATAAAAATGTATAACTGCAGCAGAGGGCTCCAGGACATAATCATGTACAGATGTGATCAAACAAAGTTGATCTGAATTTGGCCAATATACTTTTGAACATGTGTTGTCTTCAAAGGTGGGCAGTTTGCTAGTCATTCAATTTTCTGTTACTGCCAGCACCCTGCGCTAGTAATTTCACTTTAATCATAAACCATGTTATACATCCTGTTTGAAATGGGAAGGGAGGGACAATAAGCCGTAATAAGTCTGTTGTACAAATTATTTGCATATTTTGTGAACAGTGCATGATAATTGACCTAGTCAATTGGCATCATAAAAGGGGGAAATTCCAACCCTAAACTGTAGAATTCAAGAGCCAAATGTTCAGCTGGTTCAAACTAGTGTAGCTCCACTGTGAACTTCAATGGAGCCGTGCCAATGGCACCCAATGCCTGAAGTATATTCCCTCAGAGCCCAGCTGTGCTACCCTACTCATATTGAATAGTCCCTGACTACGTACACAATCTCTGTGATTTCAGTAGCAAGACACTACTCACCATGAGGAAGGGTAGCACAAGTTGGCTCTTAAAAATTAAACACCCAAGTCAACTGAAGCATTGAAATGTATAATTTGTAGAAGACTGTTTTGTAGTGTGTTCAAAGAGGCAAACTCCATTTCTCAAAGTGACCCTTGTAGAGAATACAGCATAACAGAAGTGGCAGCTGGGATGAGTGATGAGAAATTATACGCCACGGGACAAAGATTACAAGAACACTAAACAAAGATGACAGGTTTCAGAGTAGCAGCCGTGTTAGTCTGTATCCGCAAAAAGAACAGGAGTACTTGTGGCACCTTAGAGACTAACAAATTTATTTCAGCATGAGCTTTCATGACAAGTACTCCTGTTCTTTTAACAAAGATGGTTATATGATAATTGTTTTCCTTATATTAACATTTCAAAGGGGAAATTCCAATGAATAGCTGTGATCATGTCAGCTTTAAATGGTATCTGGGTACCAATCCAAGCCTGTAATTAAATGCTCTCCTAGCAATCAGAAATCATATGAGAGTGTAAGAGAGAAATTAATTATAAGGTCATAAGTCAGTAGCAGTGTTGTGGTGATACTGCTTCTCAAGCAGCTTCAAAAATCCCCATATGAACAAATGGTATAGAAATCGTTCAGGCTCTTTCTTTTAATCACGGTGATGCTTGTAGAAGCATGCACTAAAACACTTATTAAAGGAGATCAACTCTTGTAAAGAGGAGAGAATGCTGTGGGATCCGAAAAGCTGCCATCTATTGACAGCAATGCAGAAGTTTGATCTTATTGGGATAAGTGATTACCCTAATGCTGGGTGGTGAGGGGGGAATCACTTGGAGACATCATCACTCTGTAGAACGTCCTGTTGGTATGCAAAGCAGCTATCTGTCAGCACGCTGTCCAGTCAGAAGACTTACTTTATCATCATACTGCTTTCCCTAACCCTTGCACAACTTTTGAGCAGGGGCTTGGACTAGATGACCTCCTGAGTCCCTTCCAACCCTGATATTCTATGATTCTAACTTTGATAAGCAGTCTGTGGTATCAAAGCACATAGTAACCTACTGCTTTTGCCAAAAGTCAGCATTCTTACACTTCCTTGGGGCTTGTCTACACGGGGGAGTTATTCTGGAGTAAAGCTGGGAGTTCATTTCAAGTGCGATAGCTATTCCAGAATAACTCCCTGTGTGGATGCTCTTATTCTGGAGTAAGTGTCCAAATAGGGAGTCATTCCTGAATAGTTATAGCAGAATAGCTTATCCCAAAATAGCTATACTGGTCAATTTCTCTATGTAAACAAGCCCTTCAGAAATGGAGAAATCTAGCCACAGATTTTTGAATCAATCTGCTATTAAATTTCACTGCATCGTCACAGCTCAACTCTTTTACACATTGAGGGAGGTACATCAGATGTTCTGGAATAAGAGAAAGTTCTTAAGGTGAAAATCACAAAGCAAAATGGTTCTGCTACTTTAAACAGTTAAAAACTTTGCACCAGTGTGAGAGGAGAATGAAGCCTACGCTGATTTGGATAGTTTAAAAAAAATGGTAACAGAATACACAGTCTTTTACTAAGTTACTGGTCAAATCTAGCCCAGTTCAGTAGTGATCATGAATTGCTATCATCTGATGGCTCTTCAGTGGTATGCATGAAATGAACTGGAGGTCCAAGTGGTACTAAATGGACTGGTGTTCCCACCACAAAACCCACAACCAGTATTGATTCTAGTGGTCACTCTTGCTGGCAGGGCTGGGGGGAGGGGGAAGCATGGAGGCTGAACTACCTCAGACCTTGAGAGATGAACCCTCCAGGTCAAGGTTAGGCACAAGGGTGGGGTACCTGGCATTCCCGTTGTCTGGGCGGTAATTTAATGGAGCGTTTCAGGCTCCTGAGCTGAGATTCCATGGCAGCTGGCTCCTGTACTGCCCTGGTGGGAACATGAGAAATGTAGATAGACCAGAGATTAGATAAAACAGCTGCCAATCCAGCAAGGAGCACTCATTCTTTTCAAAGCCATTCAAGGAGCACTCTTGGCAAGAGAACAGCCAAACAGCTCCTCCTACACATGGCGGATACAGACAGTGATCAGCCATTGGTCCTTCCTGCTAGAATGAGGTCTCATCCCACTAAGTTTGTGGTAGGTAAATTTAGAACAAATAAAAGGAAACCCTCCTGACAGCGTTCAGTCAGCCACTGGAATTTACTACTGCAGGAAGTGGCAGTCAAGTGTTGAGGCTGGAGTTCTTTAACTGGCTGGCTAATATTAGCATCAATAATAATATTTAAAATAATGCTTGCTAAAAATAAATACAATCAACCCACATGCTTCAGGGCCTCTGATGACAAGGGTCAGGAAGGAATTCCTTGTCCACCACCGCAGTAGAGTGCTGTGCAATGGGTGAGGTGCATGGTGGGAAGTTTGGGCTCCTCTCTCCAGCACCAGGTATAGGTCACTGCTGAAGTGACCTGCTGGAGTAGAATAAACAATGGCAGATCCAATATTTCCACTGTATTTAGTGCTCTGCTTTATAATGAAAGAGGTGCTGGGGCTCAAGGAATATTTTTGCATTCATAACAGATGCAGCCCGAGGGGTGCCAGGGCTATGATCTGCCAAGCTCAGCTGTGGCACGAACTAAGCACTGACTGGGTTGATTCTTGCAGAGACCAAGGACATCCCGAGTCCATTCCCACCCAGAGCGATACCGGTGTAAAGTGAGAGCAACTTCATGGAAGCCCTTGGAGTGTCTCCAGAAGGACAGGGGCCTTGGAGCAGAATTGCAGCCACCCACCTGAGGAGGGGGCCGCTCTCATTTCCCACGGTGTGAATCCGGAATAAATCCATTGCCTGGGAGGGGGGGTTACTCCGGATCTACCGCAGGGTAACTGAGAGCAGAATTTGGCCTGCTGATTTCCAACCCTTGGAAGCTTCTGTTTCCTTCCTGCCCTCCCGCCAGCAGTTCCTCCCTTGGGCAGCAGCAGCAGCAGGGGGCTGGCTCTCGCCACCCCAGCAGCAGCGGCGGCGGCGGCAGCAGCAGGGGGCTGTCGCGTTGGGTCGGGGCCGGGATCTCTCCCTCCCGCCGCTGGGGGTCTGGCCCCGGGCGCTCTCGCTCGGGCGGGGCAGGCAGGGAGGGAAGCCGGGGGCGGAGGGATTCCCCGGCCGGGGCTCGCTCTCTGGAGCAATCCTCCCCGGGGGGCCGGGACCGAGATTTCGTCACCTGGGACTCCAAGCCCGCAGGTTCCGCCGCCCAGCCACCTCCTCCCCGGCAGGGTATAAAGGGCGAGGCGGCGGCGGCCGGGGCTGCATCCAACCTGTCGCTGCCGACGGAGCCGGCCGCTGCTACTGTCCTTAGCTCAGCGGCTGCCCCGTGCAGCGCCAGCCCGGGATCCGGAGCGGAGCAGGATGGACGCCGGCGGCTGCCCCCCGAGGATGCGGAGCGCGCTGCTTTGCCTGGGTAAGCGGGGTGCTCCCCAGCGCGCCACATGCCCCCGGGGCTGGGGCTTGGAGCAGCTCTGGCCCGGCCCGCTGCAGGCGCCCTGCGTGCTCCGCTGTCACGCGTGGGATCGGGGCACAGGTGCAGCGTGGCACCCGGGAGTCAGGAAGGGGCATGACAAGCCTCTGCGTGTCCTTCCAGCAGGCACCTGCTCGGCGCTTCCTTTCCATCGCGTGCCAGGCGCCCGGGAAGCTCCTAGTGACTCAGGCGGCCGGGCTCCGCGGTGCGGCCGTGGTGAAACCGCAGAGGGCAGGTTCCGTCTTGCAGGCCTCACTGGTTTCTGGAAAGGCTTTAGCAAGTGTAGGGCAGGATTTCACCCGCACTGGTCTGGATCCGAGACTGGTCCCATGGAAAGCAGCAGCATGGCTTGGGCAGTAAGGTGACAGGGGAGGGTATCCGAGCTGGCCCTGGTAGTTGTCCACAAGTTCTCCCTTGTTTTCAACCACCTAATGGTTTTAGAAAATATTAATCCCTGGGGGGGGGGGGAACAGTTCTGTTATTTCCTGTATGCAGGGTAGCTGTAGCCCTGTTGGTCCTAGGTCATTGGAGAGAGGTGGTTTAATATGTGGAGATAGACCTGTCTCATAGAGCTGGAAGAGACCCTGAAAGGTCATTGAGTCCAGCCCCCTGCTTTCCCTAACAGGGCCAAGGACTGATTTTGCCCTAGATCCATAAGTGGCCCCCCTCAAGGATTGAACTTAAAACCCTGGGTTTAGCAGGCCAGTGCACAAACCACTGAACTATCTCTCCTCCTAAGGAATGATCTTCTATTGGACCAGCTTGGACTGCAAAGCTTCTCTCTCTCTCCCATTAACAGAGATTGGTCCACTAAAAGATGTTTCTCCACCCATCTCATCTCTCTATTTCTTGGGATCTGAGCAGCAAGCTGGGCTTTTAAAATCTTGGGGCCATCCTTGCAGTCTCAAAACTCCCATTGACCTCAATGAGAGCTTTGCATCTGTAAGGACTGTGGGATCCCGCCCTCTTAATATGGTGTAATCATCATCCCATTCCAAGAAGATCCTACAGTCTTTGACTCACAGTAACCTCAATGGGCGTTTTTTCCCAGGACAGGCTGAAGGGTAAAGCCCTGCCTTCTGCTAATAAAACGGTGACCTGTTTCCCTTCATGTCTAGATTCTTCACCTTTTCAGCGGTGCATTTCAGTAATACATTTAGTGTATGTCTGAAAGTTTGGCAAAGCCTTGGGAGCCTAAACTGTGCATGTGTAGAGCCGGGATCCATGTTGATGGAGCAAAAACAAATGTTTGTACTGCACCTTTGCTGGGCGATGGTAGTGGTGACCCAGGATTATTGCTGCACACTGACCAGCTAAGAGCATGACTTGACTTTAGTGCAAGGAAGATCACAGTCAGGCCCAGTGGGAGTTGTGCCCAGGTATCTGAGGGCAGAATTGAGTCCAAAGTGTTTGAAAATGCCATTCATTGCTTTGTAATTCCAAAGTCTACTTTAAATGTCTACAATGGGTTGTTAATTGAGACCTTAAATAACAGAATTCCATTGTTACCATACGTCTAGTGCTTTTGAGCCTTCGCAAAGGTGCTTAACCACTTCATTGCAGCACTTAATTACAGGGTAGGTGTTTCATCATCTGCCAAGCCTATTTCAGCATGAGCTCATCAGTTTCGGTTTTCCACATTTTCTTCCATGCCATTTTGCATTCCAGCTATTATACAACCATTTTATTTGCCAACATATTACAAATAAAGCCATGGCCTTTGTCATCTGGGCATCGACTGTTTCCAGCACAAGGATGACATTGAAATGTGTTGTGCAAATATCTGTGAACCTATGTCTCTTTTGGCATGCATAAAAGGCTAGATTTGACCACCCTTACTCGCAGAGAGCCAGAGTGTGATATGCCACGTTAAATTGAGTTGAATTGTGCGTTACTCTACAAATGGATCCATTGACTTCAGTGGAAGTAAGGTGCTACTCGCTACAAGTCAGAGTATTTCACTCAGGTCTATGAAAGAAAAGTGTGCCCCCGGAAATATACTCTAGTTTTGGAGGGGATGTGTTTTTCCTGTAGCCACTCTTAAGCCCTAGTCTATTTCATGGCAGAATCTTATAAACTATTTAGAGCAATTACTGTGGGCCACATGGTGATCCTCTTGTTCATGTTGAATAGTTCCTTACCCCCAGAGATTGTCCCAGTCAGTCCTTGATGCTGCGTGTAGAAGTAAGGTGCTACTTGAAGAGCGTATGGGTCTGATAGTCTGTCCCTTGGTGATTTAAGGAGTTTTGGTCCAGAATCTTTAAACCTCTTGAATGATTCCTCAGCTGATTTAGAGCACTAATGTAAAGGTGAAATTGTGTTCCAGAAGGTAAACCTGGAAAGGAATCATTAGCATTGATTGGGCAGCCCTGCGATAAAGGCTCATTTTTTCCTACAACACTTGTAGCCAGTCCTGTAAAAAACTAACTAAGTATGTATTAACTAGGAAAAAGAAACATTATTTAGAAGGTTAAAGCAGGTAGGCTTGGGTTCTGACAGATAGTAGCTGCGATAATATGCAAGCTTTCTATGTCCTTTGGGGCTAACCCAAGCTAAACAGCTGGGGACCCCTTGTTTATGCTTAGAAATCTTCACCTCTCAGACTTCAAGCAGCATCAGGATAATAATTCCTTCTTGATGGGGATTTTTTCCCCTTCCCAAGCATTCATGCTGGAATGGGATGAGGGCTCGTGCACTACCCTCTTCAGAGACGTGGGGAAGCAATCAGCAAAGTCCCTTGTCTACTGGTGCTCCACATTCCATAGTGTCTACAGGCCTTTTTTTGTTGGGGAGGAGATAACCACAAGAGGGGTTATTTCACATTTGGTAATGCTTCTGTCCTGACTGTGTGGTTTTACAGTCTTGGCAAACATGTTCATAGTTACAGAACAAACTCTTAAACATTACCTTATAACGTGGGATACAGCTATAACATGCAGCATCCAACAAGCATTCCATAAAGGTTAATCACATTCTTATAACTCTAATATCTATGTTGACAATACGAACACCGAGATGACCCAGGCAACTATGCGTTTGTCAGCATTCAGTGAGGCCAGGTGATGCTGACATGAGCTGGCACTTGATCTGCTAGCATCACGGTGATAATGCCCTCCATTTGATTGCCCGTAATCCCCACTTAAAGATGCACCAAATTGCACTGAATTAAAATATTAGCTCATCAGCACTAATCTACAGCCAAATGTAATGATATGCAAATGTGCTAATTAACATATAAATTAACACATTCCGACAGTGGAAACTTTTCCCAAAGACACTTTCCCAGAGGTGCACAGGGAGGAATTCGGACAGCACATCCTAAGTGTGGACAATATAAAATAGTTACTTTTAATGGGTCCAATCCTGCCCCCTTTTGACGTCAAAGTCAGTTTTGCTATTGATTTCAATGGGTGTAAGATCAAGTTGCAAGTGAAATAAAGTGATTAGTTGAATTATGCCTTCTGTGAACAAACTGCTACACAGCATGACCCAGAACTTAGTAGTAAAACACACTCATTTGTGCCTGCCTAACTTATGCCGCCAAATACTAGCTGTGTCTACACAACTACCTGATTTACACATGTATGTTTGGAATTTGCACAGCTGAGTCAGGGGCACACAGTGATTTCTGTGTGCATAGCTTTCTCTCTTGTACTGTACTGAAACGTGGGGATGTGACCTGGCTAACCATGGTCAGGAATGTTCCTCCATGTTCAATTAGTATATTACTAATGACTAGGAAAACCTGAAAGTGACAAAATGACATCTGAGAAACTATTTCAAAAATGAAAAGATTGGCCTATATTGCCTTAAAATGGGTTTAAATTTGGTGGACAGATGTGACATAAATAACTGAGAATCAGGACGATTGTAATTGGAACATATTAGAATTACGTTTACCTAAGACCATACTGACCACTCTCGGTAGTTGTTGCGTATTGCACAGGTATTATGGAAAATCTCTGGTATTCCACCCTTGGTCTGATTCTCTTCACCCCACACTTAGTCAATAGCAGTAAGATTCCCGTAAGGCAGCCTGCGAGTATGACAATGCTAACCTTTCGTAAAGCAGGAAAAGCATTCCATTTACATTCCAGCCAGGCGGCAATAGGTGTAAAAGTAACATTCCAGTGAACCAGTAATAAATACCCACCATCCCACTACACTCCACAGTACAAGATAACAGTATTTGCTTACTGATCAAGGTATTAATACAAACAGGGCCCCACCTTTCCCAGATTCCTCATTCCACGCTCACCATAGCAGCAATAGACACACGCGCATTGTGAAATTAACAGCCGCCAGCAGGTAATCATTATGGGAAAGGCTCTCCACTTCGATCTACAATTCAGATCCCTCATTCACACCCCGGATCTCCTTTGCACTCCCATTGATGTCATTGGGAATTATGTGCATGGGAAAAGGCCAGTATGTGCAACAAAGATCCCCGGTGCAGATTGGGGAGGAGAATTTTGTCCGCATGCCAGAAGATACAAAGGTGTATCTGAAAATGTACTTGCCATGTTGTGCTTTTGTAATGAACTTATTTCCCCCGCCTCTCTGCAGTCGCCTAAGGAAGGAGCCCATCAGCTATTCTGCATAGGCAGAATGTGACAAGTTTTAGTCTGGGATCTGACACTTGTGGCTTATTGTGTCTCTCTGTTGCTTAAACATGCATGTGTTCACTGTCTGAGAATGTACAGTACTGGGCCACATTGAAGGGAAGTGTTTCTAGGAGACACTTGGTACATCATTCAGGACTAAAGGAAGTTGCAGCTTTTGCACATACAGGGATTTCCCACTCTTTCGTTAGGGTTTTTAGTAAGGCCAGGTTTTGCTGTCATTTACACTGGTGTAAATCCATCGGAAAGCTCAATTTTAGCAGAGTCATTCTGGATTTACAGTAGTGTAAATGAAATCAGAATCATACCTATTATTTTTCCTATTCAGCAAACAGAGCCTAATGTCTACAAAGGATCTAGAGCCTCTTGGGTTAAATTCTGCTTTCCGGTACATATGCACAGCCCCCCTTGGCATCAGTGGGGTTGTCTGTGTGAACCTATAAGGCAGAATTTGGCTTGTGCTAGTCTCTAGAGACTCTTCTGTGGAACAGATGAAGCTGGTCTCTTATATTCACAGAATTTTTGTGGGTTTAAGTGAGATGAGAGTTGGGGTGCTGTGTATTGGAGAGAGGCCTGCTTCAAAATGTATACATTCAACATTACCCTGTGGTGCAGTAGTGTGAGTGGGGTGCTTATAAACACCCTACTCACTACCTTGGATTTCAATGGCAGCAGAGTTAGACCAATGTCAAGCACTCTTGAAAATCTCAGCATCAATACCCAACTCCCAGGGGCAAGCATTGTGAGTCAAGGATCTCGTACAGGCAAACCTCCCATTCAGGGAGAGACTTACTTGGGGAAGGAGCTCAGGATTTGGTCTGTGTTTTGGCCCAGGTCTTCAGCTGGTGTAAATAAACATAGCTATACTGTAATAAACGCAGCAACATTGATTGATGCCAGCTGATGATCTGGCTTTTTGTTCCTAAATGGGAATTCATTCAGAAGGTCAGGGTTTTTTGGGGGGTGGGGGTGGGGGGAGGGGTTGTTTTTTGGTCAAAAGTGCTGTGGCTAATTCTGCTCCACTCAGTCAAATGATCCCATTGAAGTCAATGGCCAACACATAGTGCCTTTGAAAAACCCACCCGTAAAGGAAACCCACCTGGAGCCCTTCCCTGCTCCCATCTCACTCAACGGGCATTTTGGCTGAATAATCCTGGCAGGATTTACTTTTTTAATTGATTTGGAATATTTTTAATGTTTAAAAAAAAAAAAAACAAACAACTCTTTGTTTTCCTGTGACATAACACTGTTCTAATGGCTTTTTCCCGCCTCTGGGAAAATAGGTATCTACGCCCACTTTTCCCATGACACTAGTTATACTAGCTGAAGATGTAAGTGGAGGAATAGTCTAATTTTTGCATTAAAATATTGTGTTTCAGAATAGAAAGTAACAAATATATATTTTAAGAGGGACAGAATTGATACAACTCCATGACTAATGTTAAATACATAGCACTTAGAAAAGCCCTGTTAATTGACATGAAGTAGAACAGGGAAGCGAATTAGCAATAGTATAAAATGGAGTGGCAGCAGGAAGTCCATAATCATTCTGAAACTGACGTGGCTGAAACATAACAAAACTTTCTAATAACTGGAAGTTTAATAAAAAGGAGGATCGAGAAATTATGAGGGCACGTTCCCTTCATTAGGCACGCATGACCTGACAAGTCGAAAGATGCTAGCAGCCCAAAGGCAAAGACAGAAATTACAGACTGCAATGGAATGGGGCTGACAGTTAAACAGTTCATGAGCGGGTTAGCTTGTGACCACAGCAAAAGTGTTAGCAAAGCGGATTTCATGACCAGTTGGGGCAAAGATTGCTTATTCATCACGGGACTTCCGAATATTTGGAAGGATTAGTATAGAAACCTGTGCAGGGATGCACATTCCATAGAATACCTGAAATCTGTACGTGGGCAGCACCTTATAACTCGAAGGATGTCAGAGTGCTTTACAAACTGTCTCTAGGATTTCCCCTCACTGCTATAACGTGGCCACCTCTGCTGTGTAAATGCAAAAGCCATTCTGTGTCAGCCGTACTGCACTACATGGCTTTCTGGAGGTGAACTGAAGGGAAATGTACCCCGTTTAAACTACAGAGCCAGAGACGAGTGATACTTTTCCTGGGATCTTGTTCCTATTTCTAAATGGTTCACAAACCAATACACGTGCAAATACAGCTGGAATTTTCTAAGGCAGTGAAGGGAGTTAGGCGCCTAACACCCATTCATGTTCAGTGGTGGCTGAGTGCCTGACTTCCTTAGGCAATACTGATAATCCCCACCTACATGTGATTGCATGCACAAATGGGATTTTTATGTGCGTAGATGGCCAGGTAAGTATCTAACTAGCCACTTGAATGAGCAAATACCTTATTTGTGGGCTCAGGCATGATAACTGTGTGTGGTATACAAAATCAAACCCTTAGTGACCAGCTTTCACCCAGGCATTATCTGAGCAGATGGTGTCCCCTAAGCCCCACAGTAGGGTGTTGGTTCAATTCTGAGTCAGCAGAAAGAGTGCCATCTGCTGAATCACCAACACTTCCTGCAGCATCTGGGATTTCCTTTTAAAACTTCAGTTATTGACCAACCTTGATCTTGCCTGGTTTACGAGCTCTAACAAGATTAGTCTCCCCATTAACTTCAATTGATCAAGCCCTAGGAACGGGAGCCTAGCATTTAAAAACAAATTTATTTAGGAGATCAGCCAAAGCTTTAAACGGTAAATGGCAGCGAAGGTGTGAACTTTCTCATATTTTGGGTGCAAATGTTGTGTGACGCATTCCTGTTGCCTCAATGGAGTGTGTATATCCCAGCGTGGCATTTGGTACTTAGTTCGATCAGTGTGAGATCCATAGTCCCAGTTCGGCAAAATGTCTAAGCACGTGCTTGAGTCCCATTGAAGTCCATGGGATTTCAGCATGTGCTTAAGTGTTTTTCCATAGTCAGGTTGCATGTCCATGAGGTTCATACCACTAAGACTGCAGTCAGAGCATGGGTCAAATCCTGCTGCCCTTCTCATTCATAGAACCCCAGTTCAACAAAGCATTTAAGCACATACTTAAATTCATCCCTACTGAACCTAGCAGTTAAACACAGGCTTACATTAATTCCTTTTCCTATTACTATGTACTTTGCTGAATTGGGGCCATACACCTTTAACATTGTGGTTTTATTATTGATTATTGCATTTTAGTATTTGTGTTTGGACTGGCTGATCCTAAGGACTATACCTGTATCTATTCTCTGGCTATATTAGTAGGCTTATGTTGAGATTGTGTTTAAACTCTAGAAAGAAATTCTCTCAAACTGACAAGTACTCCAAATACTAGAAGAGATTCCTTCAATGCTGTTTTTCTTTGCACTATTAATAGGAATTTTTGTTATTTGTCTGTCCCGTAGGCTTTTATCTATTGCAAGCTGTCTTTGGCACAACAGTGATCCCGTTATGTGAACCAAATGAGATGGAAAACTGTACAACAGCGCTGAGTAAGTATGACGTTTTAACGCTGCCTCTTTAAAAACGTGGCCCGTTCAGCAAAAGTCTTCAGCGTCTGGCAATTCCCATTTTTCTCAGCGGGAGTTGAGCCCTTTTGAAAAAATGGCCCATAAATTAGAAGCCACATTTTTAAAAACAGAGTTAATATTTTAGGGCCTGCAAGATTCTGGGGCTCAGAAGAGTTCCGAAAGGTACAAAACATCTGGCAGGATCCAACCCTGAGTCTCTACTGCCTTTTATGAAACCAAAAGTGTTAAATAATTAGGCCTCAGACAACAATTCACTGTGGTACAGTATCCACTGATATAGCTACTCTTGTGTCTTGTGTCCAGAATTCCCAATAGAAAAAACAATCAGGGTGGGATTTTCAAAGCCCATCTCAAGGGTTTAGTTGCCTAATCCCTGTTTATTTTAACAGGAATTAGCTTTGAAAATTTCAGCCCTAGCCTAGGTTTCATAAGAATAAATGCAAATGGTACAGAGAAACCCTGAGCACTGTTAAGAAATGCAGGCACAATAATTGGAAAAAAGACTAATGAACCATTAACCAAATCTGCTTCCAGTTCAGACGGAGAATAGCCCGCGGGTGGCTCAAGTCGGGATAGCCAAATGCAAGGCTGAAATGCAAGACTACTGCTTCCACGGACAGTGCATGTACCTTGTGGATTTAGATCAGCATTACTGCAGGTAAGAGGAAATTTGTAGAATGCCATTTTGCATTTCTCCCTGAGTTCGAGTGCAAACATGAATTACACGCAATTGCATAAACTGGCTGTGATCTCTCCTTTCACCTGCTTTCAGACTCTGTCACATGAAAATCAAAAGCAATTTAGGGCCCTGATGCAGCAAGTATTTAAGCATATGAGTAATCCCCTTGACTTCAATGGGACTTGAATTCATGAACTGACTGCAGTCGATTGGACTATGCATGTGCATAAACTTAGGCACATGCTTAAATATCTTGCTGAATTGGGGCCTGAGAGGGAAAAAACCAAAATAATGGCAAGTGCACATAGGATGGCCCATTATTATAGATCTTAAAATAGTCATTGGTCAATCGTTGGGGCAACATGTAGGTCACTTATGCTGGTGTAAATGAGGAGTAACTCTCTGGATTTACACCAGTGCAAGAGAGAGGAAAATGTGCCCGACAACTTCTACATACAGCATCTGACTTCTCAAGCCTGGTTTGGGCAAAACAGCCATTGTTTCTTTATGAGCTTTACCTCTGCTAAAGTCTATGAGTCTATTACCCTCTTCCCAGAGATGCTAGAGCAGTGGGGTTTATTGAGAAACCAATTTAATCCTAGAAATTAGAAATGGAAAAGGGCTGTTAGATCATCTGGTCTTGCATGTGCCATTGCATGATTGTTCTCTGCAGGAAATTTTCCAGAGCTTCCCCATCCATAATCATCCATGGTGACATTGGGTTTCAAACCAGCACAGTACATTTTTTCTATAACAGTGACTTCCATTGTTTTTTCAGGTGTGATGTAGGCTTCTCCGGGGTCCGATGTGTGCATTCGGAACTGCTCACGCAGCACCTGAGCAAAGAATATTTGGCACTGACCATTATTTTAACCCTATTTTTCCTCATTGCAATCTTGGTTGCATCATACTACTTCTACAAATGGTAAGGCGCTCTCATATTTTACTGTGTGCTCAAAATTTGACTCAGCTTCTCCAGCTAGGGTGAGAAGCTTTGGTTTTAATGAAGATGTCAGATGAGATGTTCACAAAGAAGTCACATTGAGATTTATGTATATATTTTTCTGTTTGATTACATTAAGTTTTTCGGATACCGTGCACGCTTACTACGCTGCACTTATTTACTTTACTTTTGAAAAGGGCGGATTAATTATGTTTGCTTTGGCTACACGATTGTAAATGAAACTTTGTGTTTTTTGCTAAAATGTATGATACATTGTTGACATCATGACTAGCACTCGTTCAAACAATGCACCTGTATTCCTCAGGCACAGTTCTATCCACCGAATAGAGAGAGAAACTAGAATGAAAAGCATCTGGGGTCATGCCCACAATCCGGACAGCAGGAAGTGTGGGCTCACCCTTCTCTGTGAGGACTCTAGGGGCACTTCTAAGGAATCACCACTAGATGAGTCACAGACTTAGCTCAGTCTCCGGTTCTGACTCCTGGTGATGAAACATCCAGACCAGTCAGGTTTCCACTTTAGATTATTAATCTAAATAAATAAGCAAAAAGAATAAAAAGGGGTTAATATCAAATAACCACCTTCATCTAATTACTAGGTTGGTCCAACCATAACCATTAAACCAATTGTTCTTTAATAAGCTATCTAAGTTGGGAGCATGGGATGTTTGTTTAGCAGTCAAGGTTCTCCATCTCCAGGCCAATTGGTATTTTTATATATAGTGCAGAATGGCTGAGAGAGGGAGGTTCACATCACTCCCGGGTTGAAGACCACAGCTCTGATGCCAGTTCAGGCAGCCTCCCCAAACTATGGGTGGTTAAGTGACAGCAAGTCTCTTCCTCTTTCCCTAGGGTTATATGAAGTGTTCCAATGTAACTCAAGATGACCTAATTTGTTGTTCTTTTAAATTCAAAGGAATAGCATAGGGGAAGATAACATGATTTCTCAGCATTAAATACACAACTTCTAATGTGTAATATGTGATCTTTCAAATAGCAAGATTGTTTAATCTTGGGCTCCTGCAGGTGTCTTACCTAGCCTCTGGGTGATGTTTGCAGTTAAATTCTGTGGGTTCTTTGTGTGCACGTGTGCACACCCCCTCATTTCTAGCAACGTGCTGGAGTTCCAAAAAATTCCAAGGGCAAGAATACTAAGATGGAGGCAACCCTTTACTAACCAAACTTAGAAAAAGAAAACAACTGCCCTAAAGGTCAACACTTCTGCTGGAGGCGTGTTGTATCTGCTGTGGTTTAAAATTCAGGTCTATGGTTAGCTGGTGATTTTCGTGGTTCAGTTGTTGAACATAAGCTCTAGCCAGCCAGCAGAAATCCAGCTCTTCATGGGATTTAAGAAAGTGCTTATGTACTTTGTTGAACAGGGAAGTTTTTTGCTCAGCAACCTTGTAGGATGGAAACTTCTATGGAGAAGTGGAATAAGTGCTAGTACAGCTAAGTAGCCTTTTCTTTCAGGCACAGTTATGCGTTTCATTGTTTTTTCTCTGGAGGCAATGGTTTAACAACCTCTCTGATCTTCATATTTCCAGGTACCAAAACAAGAAGGAGAGGCAAGCCAACAACCAAGAATACAAGGAGGTTGATGTCCATGAGAAGAACCCAGCACTGCTTCCCTCGTGAAGGGGGAGAGAAACACACACAGACCAAGGATTTGTCAGCTTGCAGCTATTTAATATTAAACCTTATTAATATTTATACATTCTAAACAAAACAATTTTAATTTGTATTGCTCAGAATCAATATACAGGTCAAAAATGGATTTTTTTAGTATAAATATTTGAATCTTTTTTTATTTTTATTTTTTTTAATTTTATTGTTGAATATTTAATACTATGCAATGTGGAGAAAAGTAATCCTACTTAGAGGTATATATACAGATATATATTTTTGTAAGAAATGTAAGCTTTTTGCCAGTAATAGCTGGTCTACCAAAATACTTTGTTTAAAAAAAAATACAATTTTGTATTTGTTCATGTGAACGTAATGAATGTACTTCTGCTTCTTAAAATTAAATCTTCTAAATGGGGTTGAATGAATGTGGTGTATCTCCTGTTGTATACTGATGTGTAACAATGGCAGGCAGTTTACCTGATCCATCCGCTAGCCTTCAGGGATGTTTCAGATAATCAGATATGAACACATGGAAAGTACCTCTGGCCCTGGGAAAAGCTGCGCCTCTAATCAGACAGATGTTGATTGCTAGTTTGTAGGTGGGGGTGTATTGTCATATATTTGTATCCTGTTGCATACCTATGCGGGGAGGGGGGGTTCACGAAAACTAAACTGAGGTCTAGTATTCAGCTTTCAGCGAAGGCCTTGCAATTAGCACAATTTTGACACCCATGTGGGAAAGTAAGGAGGTGTAAGACGTTCTCTTACTTTTCTAGGCAGGCTACTTGCTGCCCCTTAATTAGGGGAGATTGTAAATTAACCACAGTGAGGACTGTTGTCTTATTCGGAAAATTTAAGTCACACATTCCCTGACTCAGGAATGATCTCTTACAACAACTCCATTTGCATTTTGAGAACGACAGACAACTATTTTGTTAGCCTCAGACCTGCTGCCGGATAGGCCTTGTCCACACAGGAAAGAGTTAGCAGGCATAGCCAAAATTTCCAGCTGAGCACTGGAAAGTCTGAGCCACACAGGTTAAAGGTGTGGAGAGGTGGCTGTAGCAAGGCAATCTGTCCCTGTATGTGTCCGTTCCCTCCATCCCATGTACATCCCACATATGGAGGCTACCACCGGCTCTTCTCTTCCTGTGACCAGACATGCAACCCCACTCCCCCCTGCCCCCACCAGTACAGATAAGGCACAGCTGGTGGCTGAATGGCCACTGGTGAAACATGGTGTGTTGCTACTGGGTATATGATACATGGGGAGGAGGGGGGCAGTAGCTCCCTTTTGATGGACACCCAGCCAACCAGTTAGCTGTAAAATCCCTCTTGGTCTGTTCTCTGCTTGAACCAGGTATGAACATTCATCTTCCATCCCTAGAAGAAATTATTTGGATAGGGAATGTTTAGTTGGATACAATCAGGTTTATTTTTTTTATTTTGACTTGTGGATCTCCTCTGTGCTAACCCCTGATGCTTGTAACCTTTAAGCTGAACCCCCAAGAAAGCTATTTTGGGTGCTTGATTTTTGGAATTGCTCTTTTAAGATCTAGCAAAAAATTCCAGATGTAATTTTTTCCTTTTTGTTTTTAATAACATTTACCTCTTTTAAGAACAGGATTCAATTTTTGGTGTCCTAAAAGGTTTGTGCATGTTTGATTAGCTGGTAGCCACAGATATTTTCCTCTGTTTTCTTTCTTTGCTCTTCCCTGAAGGGGGGCAGAGAGCTGAAGGGGCTTGAGGGTACCCCATAGGGAGGAATTCCCAAGTGCTCCTTCCTGGGGCTAAAGAGGTTTTTTGCATTTGGGTGGTGGCAGCATTTACCAAGCCAAGTCAGAGAAAAGCTGTAACCTTGGGAGTTTAATACAAGCCTGGAGTGGCCAGTATTAATTTTTAAAATCCTTGCGAGCCCCAACCTTCTGCACTTGGAGTGACAGAGGGGATTCAGTCTTGACAGGGTCCCACTGACCACTCAAAATGGCTATGCATGTTGCGTTCCTCTGTTCCCCTCTGCTGTGTGATGCAGCAGATGGTCCAAAAGTCGTCTTCACGCTGAGCTATAGCTTCCTAAACCCAAAGATGTCTTTGTGGGAGCAAAATCTTATGGGGAACAAACTTAGTCCCATTGTACGTTGGCGTTGCTGTCCACGTGTTCCTCTGGCAGGTAGACTCAAAGCAGGGGTGACAATGACTACACTGGACTGCCTACCATGACTGGACCTCACCGCCAAACTTCTGTTCTTCTCTGGAACAAGGCAGGAGTGGAATTAAAAACCAAAAAAGGGGAGTGGGGTGCTAGCAAACGGGGTTTTTCTTTTTCACAAAGCTCAGTACAGGCAGAGGACACAACTGGAGTTAGCAGAGCAAAAATAATTTTAATACATAATTAATGGCAAATACTAGTGACACTTTTGCAAACCGTTTAGGCCAAAATTTGCCAGACTTTTACATTAGTAACCAGTAGCTTCAGGTAGCTTGAAATCCTTAACAGAGACCGAGAGTGCAATTTGTTGGGATGGTGCCAAATTGGTGTGGCTGTACTGACTGAATGGTGCGAGAACGTGGCTTGACATGACTGAACTGTGAAAGAAGATTCTGGGAGCAGAATCTTTCTCTTAGCGTCAGGCAGATGCCAGAGGTGAAATTGACTGGCTCCACGCTGCGTGTATGATCAATACTGATCTTTGGGTCAGCAAATATGTCCACTTGAAAGCAAACAACACGTGAAGAACATCCTGAGTGGAGCATGGGCTGAAGCCTGTTTGAGGACATCACGCAGGGGGCTGAAGTGAATGATTGATAAGGGAGGGAATGTGGGGTAATGTTCAGTTGGCACCACTCTGCAGTCTCCTCTGAAAGTACTAACCAGGTAAAAATTAGTAGCCACACGCCCACTGGGCATGCTTTTAAGATGTGATCCCTTTGAGGAAAAAGTATAAAAATAAAGCAAATTAAATTACTGTTGGAGGGAATTCCTTAATTAACGCTTAAAGAAGTAACACTGCTGGACAGAGTAGCCCAAACTCTGCACCGTGGGCTCAAGTAGGCCTGTGACCAGAGGGGTTTCCAGGCAACCAAGGCCTTACCTCAAGGGAATCCAAGACAGACCAGAGGGCTGAAGAGACCAGACCTTGAGGGAAGAAGTAATCCACAGAATTGGTAACCACCATCTCTGTTTGCCAAGCAGGAACTGTGTGAGGCTAGTGCAGGGCCTGTTTGTGTATTTTTGTGAAAGAGAGACTCGTTAAGGGAAATGTAATGTATACCTCTTAACGGATAGTTCTTAATGTCTAACATATGATTAATGTGCTTAATGTAACCTTTTACCATTGGTGTGATTCCTTCTCAAATAAAGTGCAGTGTATGCAAGATAATTACTGTGGACCTTTTTCACTGGTATGACAGTAATCTGCTCCATGGGAGCCATTAAAGATCCATTCAGGGGTAGTAGCCCCCTGGGGCCAACACAGTTCACCAGCACAAATAGGACCATATATACATCACTTACACAGGAGGGTTTAAGTGGTGCGTGGAGTCTTGTGGTGGCCTTCAGGTGAGAATGAATTGGCTTTTGTGTGTGAACTTTCCTTGATACTTGTCACTATATTGGGGTGTATGGGCATTTGGTCCCAGAGCCTCAGCTGGTGTAAACTGGTGTAGCTCCACCGAGCAAGGCTGGGCTTGTCGCTAGGTTAATTGATTTGAATGGCAGTAATGGGTGGGTCTGTTTATTAACAAAGACTAGTTCTTGAGGGCTGCACTGATCACCAAGCACAGGATTTTACAAAAATGGAAGCATCTGCTTATGCCCAGAAGAGAGCCATGGTATTTGAAGCTGGCTGAGTTAGCAGCCAAAGAAAGGAGAACTTACTGCAGTAGAAAGAAAGTATATGAATTTGAAGACATGTGGACCCTGGGTCGAGATATATTTGAATAAAAAAAGTTGAGATGGTGCAAAGAATGCCAGACCTCCGCTCCATTAAACCTGGAGCAGTTGCTCTTTTATTGAACTTTAGTTAAAAAGAAATGGATGAAATCAATAAAGAAAGAACTCCCTCAGTAACTATAGAAGAATTTGGTCTTGCACAAATAGCCATAATTAATGTAATGGAGCTGGCGCCAAACCTAAATTAGCCAAGCACTCCCATTATATCATTCCGTTCTGTATGATTAAAGCTTTCTCAGTAAACCCAGAGATCAAAACACAGTGGTGGTGCAAATTCTTAGGACAGCTCAAAAACATTGGGAAATCTCTATATGCTGCCTGGAATGATGCCAGTCCAATCCTTCTCAACCATCAATCTGAAGGCATCACCTGTCCAAATGCTATCAAGCATTGTCCAAAATGCTACCAAGCCTTTTATAGTCCAGATTTAATTATGATATGGGGCAGTGGTTCTCCGACTGTGGTACAAAGCATTTGCTAGTGGACCACAGAAAGGTGGAAGGTCACATGATGCTGGCTCCTTTCAACACCCCCCCTCCAGCTGCTTCTGTGGCCCCATTGTCAGGTACTTCCTTACAGAGAAAAGCCTGGACAGCTGTAAAAACAGTTGGAAAGAAGGAAGAGAAACCTGCTTAGCTGCCTCCACCAGAGGCTGCTGCTACATCACCGGAAGAGGAAAGAAGAACTGAACCTCAGGGACTGGAGCTGTCAGCCAGTGGGCGATGAACATCCACCAAGACAGTGGAGAAGACAGTGGAGCCACAGAAGAAGGGAACCAAGCAGCTGAGCGTGTATAAGGGAGCTGGACACAACTGAGGTACAGAGCAGATGGGAGAGGGATTAAATGACGAGAGAGAGACAGAGACAGTGAGGCTAGGAAATGAGGGTAGTGAACATCTCACAACACCCTCGCTGAACTCCAAACAGTTGGCTTTCTTTTCTTCATTCCTCCTCCCCTTTGCCCTGCACTCCAAAAACAGTGCTTTTTGGTCTGAAATGATGAGACCAAATGTGGAAAGCTTAAGTCCCAAAGGAAACTTTTCAGCAAGTTAATACTCCTACCCAGTTCTTACATAGCGCCTCCCATCCGTAGATCTCAAAGCACTTCACAAAGGAGGACAGTATCATTATCCTCACTTTACAAATGGGAAGTCCAAGGCACGGAGATGAAGTGACTTACCCAGGGCCACCCAGCAGGCCAGTGGCAAAGCCAGGAATAGACCCAGGTCTCCTGAGTTCTGCTCCGATGCTGCAGTCACCAGGCTGGACGTATTTGAACACGTGAGGTCAGATTCTTAGTTGGTGTGAATCGATTTACACCAGCTGGAGATCTGGCTCAGGGAAGGGGTTAATTTAAACAATCACTTTTGCAACCACTTTGATAGCTTTTGCTGTTAGTGGAAGCTGTAATATTTAGCGATGATCCTCAACCAGCACCTTGGCTCCCATCACTCCTAAACTTCCGGACAGTTTCTATCCTGATCTGAATGTGGTCAATCTCGAATAATAACCCCTTTGGATCAATTTTTGAAACAGGAGAATATGTAATGGATTTTAAATACTGATCCAATCTGCAGTTGCTTCTCCTTGTTTGCTGAGCAGCCAGGGAAATGCTGAGCTGTATGCAATCACTGGAGGAATGCTGGTATCTAGGGCACCAGACTCCTTGTCACCAATACCAGACATCTCCCTTCTTCTCTACTTCCCTGGGGTGCTGCACTCGCTCTGCCAAGGCTATGATTTCCCATCTCATCACCTTGTGCTGACTCACTGAATTCCAGCTCTGCCGCTGCCTCAGCAGATTCATCTCCGCATGTACTCTGCGATGCACTTCATCCTGAAACGAGTCAAGCCAGTAGCTCCATAACCAAGGATGCAGCACTTTGCATTTGCAATAGAACTGGTTGGGAATTTTCTGAAGGAAAATGCAGCTTCCACAAATGTCTGGCTTTGTCAGGAAAATCAAATGAAGTATGTTTATTTTGGGCTGGTTTGGCTTGAATAGGAATATTTCAATGGTTTAACTGACCCAAAACATTTTGTTCCAAATCAGTTAAAAAAAAACAATTAAACTTCATTCCTCTATTGTACATTGTCTTATGAGATTTTTAGTCCTGGCCCCCATTCTCCCTGGAGGACTACATCTGTCATATTGCAATGCGGAGTTTCCTGTATGGTGCATTCTGGAATTCATGTGATTCTGGATGTATTATGGAAGATGTAGTCCAGCCGTAGGAAAGAATGGGGGCTAGAACTACTATTCTCATAACGCATTGCCTCGCGGACAACGCAGTTTAATGTTGCAATGACTTGAAAGGAATGCTTCCAAATCCCTCCAACAAACTGAAACGGTTCCAGTTTTGAATTCTGAAATGAAATGTCGCAACATTTCCAAACAGAATTTTTTTTGGAATTTCTGTTCCGCAGGATATTTTGAAATTTCAACCTTTTATTCCACTCCAGAAGAAAAACAAAAGTTGGAATGTGAGAATTTCCCAAGGATGGAAATTCTGAATTTTGCTCAGCTCTACTTTGAAGTGTATAATAGTTCTATAATGATCTCATCATGCATTATGTATCATGACCTCAATTTAATTACAACTGTTTAAGCAAGACCAAGCGCCTCCACATTTTACTAATAGAGCTTTCTGTCTCTCTGTCTCTCTGTAACTTCATTGGCCACAATACAGAAGGCCTAACAGCAGTTGGTTAAGCTGTGCAACCAAACTGACTGCTTCTAAGAATTGACCCACAAGACCACTGCTACCCCAAATCCCAGCATCTCTTGAACAGAGGCTGGAAACTGCAGCAAATGACATAGCTGATTTTCAGAGCCGGCTTCCTGCAATCTCACCCATTTTGAAATGATCTGCTAGAGCTCATCTGAGAATGTAACAGTCACTGTCCGTGTGCCCCTGGACACTTGGCACAACATCTGCTGGGATACATATAGCATCCCAGTCCACCAGCAAGTACCCAGAACGATAAAACCAGTGAGTGCTACTATAGGAATTTTGGGACCTCACTGGCTGGGTGGGAGGGTTGCAAAGGGATACGTGTAGTTGGTAGCACCTGAAGGGAAATCATTTTTCTCCCTTTTTAATATTGCACTGCTGGGTATGAGCTGATGTTCAGAATAGCATCAAGGATGGTCTGTGCCAGGGGAGGGGCTGGCTGGCATGTCTTGGAGGGTAGCTTGGGCGGATCCTGATGCACTTTCTAAGTTTTATGAGCAGAGCAAATGTCTGGTGCATGTGAAACCCCTTGGCCACCTTGCAGCCCCTCACACAGATTAAGAAAACAGTGGCCCTGTGCAAATGGAAAGGCCACGGTTATATCCCGTTCTGAGCGTGGGGAGTAAAGGAGAGCTGTGCCCAGAAGGAACCCTCCAAATGTAGATCTCCCCAGTCCCATGTGGAAGGGTGGCTCAGCCGAGTCCTCAGCCCTATCCCTGAGCCCTGTGCTAGCGCCTCTGTCGATGGGAAGTGAATGCACAGCAGGAGGAGGAGAGCAGTGGGAAGGCTGGGCCAGGACTCGGGGGAAGTCAGATGTTGGCCCTCTCCAGCCCAGTCAGCCTTACTCAGGAAAGATAATACACTTAGGGCTGTATTATGTTTTCCATGGTGCCCGCTGGGAGCCAGGATCCCCTCCTAAGATATGGCTTTGGAGCCCAGGGCAGGCCTGTAGCATGGTTCCCTCTGAGCCACACTGCTGGGCTGGGAAGACCTGCCTGGAGAACAAAGCTGCAGCGAGCCATTGGGCCTGCATGCAGTTGGCCCAGGCACTGGAGGTGGGTCCCATTGCTCTGCCATGTGGAGAGCAAACCTGAGCCCCTGGTGGAAGGACGTGGAGGAATACTCATGAAGGTGAATGTCCTCTTGGAGTCTTCTCCCTGTTGCAGCAAGAGCAGTCCAGCCATAGGGCAGTCCAGCCATCATCTACTCTAAGGGGTAATTCTGGGTAAACATTTACTTTTTGATTAATCATCCAGCTGATCCCCCTGAATTGTCTGTTCCTCTGTGGTTTAGGAAGAAGATCCTTGGCCTCTCAGCCCGTGCTCCAGAAATGAACTTGCTCTCTATGTCCTGGATCTCAAACAAATTATTCCATTTCCTGGCAGAGTATCTTTAAAAGCAACCACTCTGCTGTTTTCAGGTAGGGAAATGTTTGCATCTCTCAGTTTCTAGTACCAAGGGCAACCAGAGTATGTTTTCAGGTAGCAGCAGAATTCTGGGATGCATGAATTTGCCTAATGTCAGCATTTTGGGGGTTGTGCCTCTGTGGAAAGTTGTTTGCAGATGCACTTTTAAAGCTGAATCTGTGGCCCATTCATAGTTAGAGATTGCACCATTCCCATCTTCAAAATGTTGGGTGCCAACTTGAGACTCTTTAAAGAGGTTCTGGTGTCCACAATTTAAGGAGGCTGTAGATTAGAAAACCTGCCTTACAGTATAGTCTCAAGGAGCTCAATCTGTTTAGCTTAACAAAGAGAAGGTTAAGGGGCGACTCGATTGCAATCTATAAGTACCTACATGGGGGACCAATATTTAATACTGCGCTTTTCAGCTTGGCAGAGAAAGGTTTAACGTAATCCAGTGGCTGTAGAAGTTGAAGCTAGACAAATTCAGATTGGAAACAAGGTGTACATGTTTAATGGTGAGAGTAATTAGCAGTTGGGTTGTGGTGGATTCTCCATCACTGGCAATTTTAAAATCAAGATGGGATGTTTTTCTAACAAATCTGCTCTGGGAATTATTTCGGGAAGTTCTCTGGCCTGTGTTATACAGGAGGTCAGACTAGATGATCACCATAGTCCCTTCTGGCTTGGAATCTATGCATCTTGGATGTGTCACCAGAACCCAACTCTCCCGTCTTCCTAGCCATGTGTTCTGTCAGTGGGGCTTCTTCATGGCTTAAAAAAGTAGCACTGCTTCTATACAATTGTGAACTTCTCCCTGCCAAAGGAAACAGTTAGCTACTGAGTGTGCTGTGGAAGACTTATTCAGGGCCTGATTGCACAACCTCTATGCTGATCATAGAATCATAGAATATCAGGGTTGGAAGGGACCTCAGGAGGTCATCTAGTCCAACTCCCTGCTCAAAGTAGGGCCAATCCTCAACTAAATCATCCCAGCCAGGGTTTCCACCATCTCCCTAGGTAATCCAGTCCAGTGCTTCAGCACCCTCCTAGTGAAATTTTTTTCCTAATATCCAACCTAAACCTCCACCACTGCAACTTGAGACCATTACTCCTTGTTCTGTCATCAGATACCACTGAGAACAGTCTAGATCCATCCTGTTTGGAACCCTCTTTCAGGTAGTTGAAAGCAGCTATCAAATCACCCCTCATTCTTCTCTTCTGCAGACTAAACAATCCCAGTTCCCTCAGCATCTCCTCATAAGCCATGTGCTCCAGCCTCCTAATCATTTTTGTTGCCCTCCGCTAGACTCTTTCCAATTTTTCCACATCCTTCTGGTAGTGTGGGGCCCAAATCTGGACAAAGTACTCCAGATGAGGGCTCACCAATGTCATATAGAGGGGAATGATCACCTACCTCGATCTGCTGGCATTCCCCTACTTATACAGCCCAAAATGCCATTAGCCTTCTTGGCAACAAGGGCACACTGTTGACTCATATCCAGCTTCTCATCCACTGTAACCCCTAGGTGCTTTTCTGCAGAACTGCTTCCTAGCCATTTGGTCCCTAGTCTGTAACAGTGAATGGAATTCTTCTGTCCTAAGTGCAGGACTCTGCGCTTGTCCTTGTTGAACCTCATCAGGTTTCTTTTGGCCCAATCCTCTAATTTGCCTAGGTCCCTTTGTATCTTATCCCTACCCTTCAGCGTGTCTACCACTCCTCCCAGTTTAGTGTCATCTGCAAACTTGCTGAGAGTGCAGTCCACACCATCCTCCAGATCATTAATGAAGATATTGAACAAAACCGGCCCCAGGACCGACTCTTGGGGCACTCCACTTGAAACCGGCTGCCAACTAGACATGCAGCTGTTGATCAGTACCCGTTGAGCCCGATGATCTAGCCAGCTTTCTATCCCCCTTATAGTCCAATTGTCCAGCCCATACTTCTTTAACTCGACGACAAGAATACTGTGGGAGACCATATCAAAAGCTTTGCTTAAGTCAAGGAATAACACGTCCACTGCTTTCCCCTCATCCAAAGAGCCAGTTATCTCCTCATAGAAGGCAATTAGGTTAGTCAGGCATGACTTGCCCTTGGTGAATCCATGCTGAGTGTTTCTGATAACTTTCCTCTCCTCTAAGTGCTTCAGAATTGATTGCTTGAGGACCTGCTCCATGATTTGTCCAGGGGTTGAGGTGAGACTGACTGGCCTGTAGTTCCCTGGATCCTCCTTCTTCCCTTTTTTAAAGATGGGCACTACATTAGCCTTTTTCCAGTCTCCAGGATCTCCCCCAATCGCCATGAGTTTTCAAAGATAATGGCCAATGGCTCTGCAGTCACATCTGCCAACTCCTTTAGCACTCTCAGATGCATCACAGTCGGCCCCACGGACTTGTACCCATCCAGTTTTTCTAAATAGTCCTGAACCACTTCTTTCTCCACAGAGGGCTGGTCACCTCCTCCCTATACTGTGCTGCCCAGTGCAGCAGTCTGGGAGCTGACCTTGTTTTTGAAGACAGAGGCAAAAAAATCATTGAGAACATTAGCTTTTTCCACATCCTCTGTCACTAGGTTGCCTCCCTCATTCAGTAAGGGTCCCACACTTTCCTTGACTTTCTTCTTGTTGCTAACATACCTGTAGAAACCCTTCTTGTTACACTTAACATCCCTGCTAACTGCAACCTCAAGTGTGATTTGGCCTTCCTGATTTCATTACTGCATGCCTGAGCAATATTTTTATACTCCTCTCTGGTCATTTATCCAATCTTCCACTTCTTGTAAGCTTCTTTATTGGGTTTAAGATCAGCAAGGATTTCACTGTTGTGCCAAGCTGGTCGCCTGCCATATTTACTATTCTTTCTACACATCAGGATGATTTGTTCCTGCAAGCTCAATAAGGATTCTTTAAAATACAGCCAGCTCTCCTGGACTCCTTTCCCTTCATGTCATTTTCCCAGGGGATCCTGCCCATCAGTTCCCTGAGGGAGTCAAAGTCTGCTTTTCTGAAGTCCAGGGTCCGTATTCTGCTGCTCTCCTTTCTTCCTTGTGTCAAGATCATGAACTCAACCATCTCATGGTCATTGCCTCCCAGGTTCCCATCCACTTTTGCTTCCCCTACTAATTCTTCCCGGTTTGTGAGCAGCAGCTCTAGAAGAGCTCTGCCCCTAGTTGGTTCCTCCAGCACTTGCATCAGGAAATTGTCCCCAACACTTTCCAAAAACTTCCTGGATTGTTTGTGCACTGCTGTGTTGCTCTCCCAGCAGATATCAGGGTGATTAAAGTCTCCCATGAGAACTGAACCAGGGCCTGTGATCTACTAACTTCTGCTAGTTGCTGGAAGAAAGCCTCTTCCACCTCATCCCCCTAGACTGGTGGTCTATAACAGACTCCCACCACGACATCACCCTTCTAAATTTGCTCACACTTCTAAACTTAATCCAGGGACTCTCATGTTTTTCTGCAGTTTCATACTGGAGCTCTGAGCAGTCATACTGCTCTCTTACACACAATCCAACTCCCTCATCTTTTCTGCCCTGCCTGTCCCTCCTGAACAGTTTATATCCATCCATGTCAGTGCTCCAGTCATGTGAGTTATCCCACTAAGTCTCTTATTCCAATCACATCATGGTTCCTTGACTGTGCCAGGATTTCCAGTTCTCCCTGCTTGTTTCCCAGGCTTCTTGCATTTGTGTATAGGCACTTAAGATAACTCGCTGATCGTCCCACTTTCTCAGTCTGAGACAGGAGTCCTCCCCTCTTGCACTCTTCTGCTCATGCTTCCTCCCAGTATCTCATTTCCCCACTTACCTCAGGGCTTTGATCTCCTTCCCCTGGTGAACCTAGTTTAAAGCCCTCCTGCTGCAAAGATGCTCTTCCCTCGCTTTGTTAGGTGGAGCCCGTCTCTGCCTAGCACTCCTCCTTCTTGGAACACCATCCCATGAGTAAGTACTCACGGGATAGACAACTGCAGCGGCACAGGAACCAGCAAACAGAGCTGTAAACAGGGGAGTTTCAGTGGGAGTTTGCGGGAGAGACTAAGAGACCTAGGCAGAGGAATAGACAGGCTAATGAAGGGAGGGGGTGGTGTTCTGCTGATGTTCTGATGCATGTTGGGGGTTTGTTTTGCTGTAGGTGGTGGTTTGGTTTGTGTTTCCTGGACTAACAGGTTTTAGGTGGGAAGGCTATGACTGATACAGAGGCAACAGTGAAAGACACAATGAGGATGACTGGATGTGGAAGCTGCGGCATGTACATGATCCTGGAGGGGGTACCGGAAAAGAGTTTCATTTGCATGAAGTGCCGCCTGATAGAGCTGATGGAAGAAAAGATCCAAGGATTGGAGATGCAGGTGGAAACTCTGGTTGAGTTCAGAAGGGGGTTTGAGCAGATGATGGAGTAAAGACATGAGAAGGCTGAAGGGATAAGCTCAGACTTGCAGATGGAAGCAGGACCAAAGAATTCTGAGGAGAGACTGCTGGGAGAGGAAAGTGGACGGTGGAAGCATGTGACTAAGAGAACCAGGCCGAGGAAAAGTGAAGGAGCAATAGAGCTCAGGAACAGGTTTGCAGAGTTGGAAAATGAAGAAGGGGTGGTTGCTGAAGGAGAGAGGGCAAGGAAGAAGAGAAGAGCAGCTAGTCCTATAGGAAGAGGGGAAGAGTCAATGGAGACAACACCAAATATGAGCCCCGAGAGGATATGGGATGAGTTGCAGAGGATTGCAAGGAACAATGGAAATCGAGAGGACTTGCAGCCAGTGGGAGCAGGGGATAGACCAAAGAATCACAAATCACACTGTCACAAGGAAAAGGCAGGTCTACGTGATTGAGGACTCCTTATTGAGAAGAATAGACAGGCCTGTAACTAGAGCTGATCCAGAGAACAGAAGGGTGTGCTGTCTGCCGGGTGCTAAGATACGGGACGTGGACCTGAGGCTGAAAAGGATCCTAACGGGAGTGGGAAAGAATCCGCTGATTGTCTTTCATGTGGGAACGAATGATACAGCTAGATTCTCACTGTAACATATCAAGGGAGACTATGCCAGACTGGGGAAGATGATTAAGGAAATTGAGGCTCAGGTGATCTTCAGTGGGATTCTGCCTGTTTCTAGAGAAGGGCAACAAAGGTGTGACAAGATTATGGCGCTCAACAGATGGGTCAGGCAGTGGTGCTATAAGGAGGGCTTTGGGATGTATGGTCACTGGGAAGCATTCATGGGCAGAGTACTGTTCTCTCGGGATGGACTTCACCTGAGTAAGGAGGGAAATAGACTTCTAGGATGGAGGCTGGCACAACTGATTAAGAGAGCTTTAAACTAGGAATTTGGGGTAGATGGTTGGGAGACGTCCAGGTAATCTCCATGCTGGAATTTAACATTGAGAGAGAAGAAAACAAAGTAAGAAAGGATACTGCTGTGGGTATGAGAATGGACATAAGGAGGAAGGGTAGTGTAGATACCAGTCTAATGGGTGATACTGGTGGTAGAATGTCTGTGCCTAACCGAGTAAAGAATGTCAGTGAAGCCAAAAGGCAAAAATTAAGATGTCTGTACACTAATGCGAGGATCCTCGGTAACAACATGGAGGAACTAGAGCTACTGGTGCAAGAAGTGAAACTGGATATTATAGGAATTACAGAAACATGGTGGAATAGTAGTCATGACTGGAGTACAGGTATTGAAGGGTATGTGCTATTTAGGAAAGACAGAAATAAAGGCAAAGGTGGTGGAGTAGCATTGTATATCAATGATGAGGTAGACTATAAAGAAATAAGAAGGGATGGAATGGATAAGACAGAGTCTGTCTGAGCAAAAATCACATTGGGAAAGAAAGCTACTAGAGCCTCCCCTGAGATAGTGCTTTGGGTGTGCTATAGACCTCAGGGATCTGATTTGGATATGGATAGAGACCTCTTTAATGTTTTTAATGAAGTAAACACTAATGGGAATTGTGTGATCATGGAAAACTTTAACTTCCCAGATATATACTGGAGGACAAGTGCTAGTAATAATAGTAGGGCTCAGATTTTTCTGGATGCGATAGCTGATGGATTCCTTCACCAAGCAGTTGAAGAACCAATAAGAGGGGATGCCATTTTAGATTTGGTTTTGGTGAGTATTGAGGACCTCATAGAAGAAATGATCATAGAGGACAACCTTGGTTCGAGTGATCATGAGCTAACGCAGTTCAAACTAGATGGAAGGATAATTAAAAATAGATCTGGGACTAGGGTTTTTTATTTCAAAAGGGCTAACTTTAAAGAATTAAGGAAATTAGTTAGGGAAGTGGATTGGAATGAAGAACGTGTGGATCTAAAGGCGGAGGAGGCCTGGAATTACTTCAAGTCAAAGTTGCAGAAACTATCAGAAGCCTGCATCCCAAGAAAGGGGAAAAAATTCATAGGCAGGAGTTGTAGACCAAGCTGGATGAGCAAGCATCTCAGAGAGGTGATTAAGAAAAAGCAGAAAGCCTACAAGGAGTGGAAGATTGCAGAACTATTAACTGAGTGAAGTTGCGGAACTATTAACTAAGGTTTGTAACCTGTCCTTTAAAACGGCTTCAGTACCCAATGACTGGAAGTTAGCTAATGTAACGCCAATATTTAAAAAGGGCTCTAGTGGTGATCCTGGCAATTACAGACCGGTAAGTCTAACATCGGTACTGGGCAAATTAGTCGAAACAATAGTTAAGAATAAAGTTGTCAGACACATAGAAAAACATAAACTGTTGAGCAATAGTCAACATGGTTTCTGTAAAGGGAAATTGTGTCTTACTAATCTATTAGAGTTCTTTGACGGGGTCAACAAACATGTGGACAAGGGGGATCCAGTGGACATAGTGTACTTAGATTTCTAGAAAGCCTTTGACAAGGTCCCTCACCAAAGGCTCTTACGTAAATTAAGCTGTCATGGGATAAAAGGGAAGGTCCTTTCATGGACTGAGAAGTGGCTAAAAGACAGGGAACAAAGGGTAGGAATTAATGGTAAATTCTCAGAATGGAGAGGGGTAACTAGTGGTGTTCCCCAAGGGTCAGTCCTCGGACCAATTCTATTCAATTTATTCATAAATGATCTGGAGAAAGGGGTAAACAGTGAGGTGGCAAAGTTTGCAGATGATACTAAACTACTCAAGATAGTTAAGACCAAAGCAGATTGTGAAGAACTTCAAAAAGATCTCACAAAACTAAGTGATTGGGCAACAAAATGGCAAATGAAATTTAATGTGGATAAATGTAAAGTGATGAACATTGGAAAAAATAACCCCAACTATACATACAATATGATGGGGGCGAATTTAGCTACAACGAGTCAGGAAAAAGATCTTGGCATCATCATGGATAGTTCTCTGAAGATGTCCACGCAGTGGGCAGAGGCGGTCAAAAAAGCAAACAAGATGTTAGGAATCATTAAAAAGGGGATAGAGAAGAAGACTGAGAATATATTATTGCCCTTATATAAATCCATGGTACGCCCACATCTTGAATACTGTGTACAAATGTGGTCTCCTCACCTCAAAAAAGATATTCTAGCACTAGAAAAGGTTCAGAAAAGTGCAACTAAAATGATTAGGGGTTTGGAGAGGGTCCCATATGAGGAAAGATTAAAGAGGCTAGGCCTCTTCAGCTTGGAAAAGAGGAGCCTAAGGGGGATATGATAGAGGTATATAAAATCATGAGTGATGTTGAGAAAGTGGATAAGGAAAAGTTATTTACTTATTCCCATAATATAAGAACTAGGGGTCACCAAATGAAATTAATAGGTAGCAAGTTTAAAAAAAATAAAAGGAAGTTCTTCTTCACACAGCGCACAGTCAACTTGTGGAACTCCTTACCTGAGGAGGTTGTGAAGGCTGGGACTATAACAATGTTTAAAAGGGAACTGGATAAATTCACGGTGGCTAAGTCCATAAATGGCTATTAGCCAGGAAGGGTAAAGAATGGTGTCCCTAGCCTCTGTTCATCAGAGGATGGAGATGGATGGCAGGAGAGAGATCACTTGATCATTGCCTGTTAGCTTCACTCCCTCTGGGGCACCTGGCATTGGCAGCTGTCGGTAGACAGATACTGGGCTAGATGGACCTTTGGTCTGACCCAGTACGGCCGTTCTTATGTTCTTAGGTTAAGATGGGAGTGATCAGCAAGGAAAGCTATCTATTGAGGTCAGAACATGTAGGGATAAAGTAAGAAAGGCCAAAAGCCATGTAGAGTTGGACCTTGCAAAGGGAATTAAAACCAATAGTAAAAGGTTCTATAGCCATATTGTAGTGGGGCAAACTGCCCCACTCTCTGAGAGCGTGGGCTGCGGCAGGCCAGGGTGCCTGGCACAGACAGGGAGCCACTTAGAGAAGGGCTTATTGTGAGCCAATCAGATCCCCAACTGGGGACAGCCAATCAGGGCCAGGGTCAGTCCTATAAGAAAGCCGCCCAGGAAGGGAGCAGTCAGTCTGTCCCAGGCTTTCCGGAGGAGAAAGTCAGTCTCCAAAGGTGGGAGACAAGCACTGCGGACAGCGCAGTGCTGGCCAGGCTCAGGAAGCAAACGGAGCTTTAGCCTGGGGCCTGCCAGGCTGCCAGCCGTGAAGGGAAGGGCCTAGTGGGTGCAAGGGGTTGTAGGGGAAGCGGCCCAGGGTAGCAGATGGATGAGGGGAGAGAAGGAGGGCAGCGAGGCTGCCACCAGAGGGTCCTTGGGCCAAGACCCAGAGTAGAGGGTGGGCCTGGGTCTCCCCCTGTCTCCTCTTGCAGTACACCTAGCCATCATCCGTAGGGAATGGCCCATTATAGACTACACCAGATCCCCGGACAAGAGGGATTAGACTCAGAGGGTGTGGTTGGACATGGTGGCTGGGGTATAGGAATGCTGATCAACCCTCCCACCCCCCAAAGGGGCTGTGGATGGACTGAGGGGCACTGCTGGAGGGCAGTGGTCCGGAAGAGGATGCCACGAGTTGGGAGCAATGCGGGTCCACACACCAATCGAGGGAGAGATGGCGGATGGGACACCACCAGCAGGGGGCACTCCACTGGACAGAGCTAATTCCCAGAGACAACCAGCAGGAGGAGCCAGGTGGTGAGTCCCAACTCCATTACACATATAAATAAGAAGAAAATAAAGAAAGAAGAAGTGGGACCGCTAAACACTGAGGATGGAATGGAGGTTAAGGATAATCTAGGCATGGACCAATATATAAACAAATACTTTGCCTCAGTCTTTAATGAGGAGCTTAGGGATAATGGTAGGATGACAAATGGGAATAAGGATATGGAGGTAGATATTACCACATCCGAGGTAGAAGCTAAACTCGAACAGCTTAATGGGACTAAATCAGGGGACCCAGATAATCTTCATCCAAGAATATTAAAGGAACTGGCACATGAAATTGCAAGCCCATTAGCAATAATTTTTAATGAATCAGTAAACTCAGGGGTTGTACTGTACGACTAGAGAATTGCTAACATAGTTCCTATTTTTAAAAAAGGGGGAAAAAGGGTGATCTGAGTAATGATAGGCCTGTTAATGTGACATCTGTAGTATGCAAGGTCTTGGAAAAAATTTTGAAGGAGAAAGTAGTTAAGGACATTGAGGTCAATGGTAATTGGGACAAAATACAACATGGTTTTACAAAAGGTGGATCATGCCAAACCAACCTGATCTTCTTCTTTGAGAAGGTAACAGATTTTTTAGACAAAGGAAACGCAGTGGATCTAATTTACCTTGATTTTAGTAAGGCATTTGATATGGTTCCACATGGGGAATTATTAGTTAAATTGGAAAAGATGGGGATCAATATGAAAATTGAAAGGTGGATAAGGAACTGGTTAAAGGGGAGACTACAACAGGTCATACTGAAAGGTGAACTGTCAGGCTGGAAGGAGGTTACTAGTGGAGTTCCTCAGGGATCAGTTTTGGGACCAATCTTATTTAATCTTTTTATTACTGACCTTGGCACAAAAAGTGAGAATGTGATAATAAAGTTTGCCGATGACACAAAGCTAGGAGGTATTGCTAACACAGAGAAGGACTGGGATATCATACAGGAAGATCTGGATGACCTTGTAAACTGGAGTAATAGTAACAGAATGAAATTTAATAGTGAAAAGTGCAAGGTCATGCATTTAGGGATTAATAACAAGAATTTTAGTTATAAATTGGGGGCACATCAGTTGGCAGTAACGGAGGAGAAGGACCTTGGAGTATTGGTTGATCACAGGATGACTGTGAGCTGCCAGTGTGATATGGCTGTTAAAAAAGCTAATGCGATCTTGGGATGCATTAGGCGAGGTATTTCCAGTAAAGATAAGGAGGTGTTAGTACCATTATACAAGGCACTGGTGAGACCTTATCTGGAATATTGTGTGCAGTTCTGGTCTCCCATGTTTAAGAAGGATGAATTCAAACTGGAACAGGTACAGAGAAGGGCTACTAAGATGTTCCGAGGAATGGAAAACCTGTGAAAGGAGACTGAAAGAGCTTGGCTGTTTAGCCTAACCAAAAGAAGGCTGAGGGGAGATATGATTGCTCTTTATAAATATATCAGAGGGATAAATATTAGGGAGGGAGAGGAATTATTTAAGCTTAGTACCAGTGTGGACTCAAGAACAAATGGATATAAACTGAACACTGGGAAGTTTAGGCTTGAAATTAGACAAAGGTTTCTAACCATTAGAGGAGTGAAGTTCTGGAACAGCCTTCCAAGGGGAGTAGTGGGTGCAAAAGACATATCTGGCTTCAAGACTAAGCTTGATAAGTTTATGGAGGGGATGGTATGATGGGATAGCCTAATTTTGCCAATTGATTCATCTTTGATTTATTAACAGGTAAATATGCCCAGTGGTCTGTGATGGGGTGGGATCTGAGTTACTACAGAGATTTGTTTTCTGAGTGCTGGCTGATGAGTCTTGCCCATATGCTCAGGGTTTAGCTGATCGCCATATCTGGGGTCAGGGAGGAATTTTCCTCCAGGGCAGATTGGCAGAGGCCCTGGGGTTTTTTTTGCCTTCCTCTGCAGCATGGGGCACGGGTCACTTGCTGGAGGATTCTCTGCACCTTGAGGTCTTTAAACCACAATCTGAGGACTTCATTAACTCAGACATAGGTTAGGGGTTTGATACAGGAGTGGGTGGGTGAGATTCTGTGGCCTGCATTGTGCAAGAGGTTGGACTAGATGATCATAATGTCCTTCTGACCTTAAAGTCTATGAGTCTATGAGATAGTCCCCACTGGTGCTCCCCAAGGTGAGTAAGTGATCCACAGTCCATCCCTGCTCCATATGCATATGAGCCTCTCTAAGAAGTGGAATGGATCACATTGTGTGCAGAGGTTGCAGTATGTTGGGAGCGAGCAGTTGGAAGGAGCCTTGCAAAGCAATGACTCCTTGGTGCTATTTCAGCATGTCAAAATCAATGGCCGTATATTGCCGTGGTCGACTTATTCCAATGACATGTTTTACCTTTAAAGCACATTCATTGGGGTCACAGCATAATTAATTAAAAAACACTGACGTCACAAGAGTGACTCCTATGTAGGCATATGCAGGTACTACCAGCAAACAATAGGATTTCCAAGGAAGCAAAACAAACTTGCCTGTAAAATTTAATGCTCTCGGATCTCTTTGCTTATTCACAGTTTGTGGAACGACAGAATCCAGTGAGGTCTGTGTAATCATTATGTACGTAGAAAGGCTTGCCTGGGCTTTGTTCTGGTGAAGTTTCTACTTTTGTAACACAGCTAGAAAAATCTAGTTTTGGCAAAGATGTAGAGGAAAGGAATTCTTAATTGCTTCAGTCTTTGCTGTATGATTCATTGTTTTTAAACATGTAAAATTCCTTTAGCAGGTAAAGTAAATCGGACATTCAGTACTCGGAGGGAAAAACTAAATGCAGGGGATACATATATCGTCCGTTCAGAGTAATGACAGTGAGATGCTGGCTCTGATCCTGCCCTCTCTGAAAGGGGTGCAAATCAGGAGGAAATCTATTCAAGTCAGTGGGGATACAGTTACATTAACGCTCCTTTATGCTGCTCTGGCAGTGGGAAGGAACATTACAGTGAGTGTAAATGTACCTTATGCCCACTCTCAGGGCTCTCAGTGGGGATGAGGATCAGGCCCATACAAATGTAAAACTGGCCCAGATGAGAGGAAAAAAGGAACTTGATACACAATCCTAAACTGATTTGTACCCTTTGGGTCTGCTTCTGATCACCCCAGTGTTACGCCATTGAGTTCAGTGAAGCTGGAGTACTCCCAATTCACCTGGTGTAGGAGTAAGGTGACCAGATGTCCCAATTTTATAGGGACAATCCTGATTTTGGGGTCTTTTTCTTATATAGGTTCCTATTACCCCCAACCCCCATCCTGATTTTTCACATTTGCTGTCTGGTCACCCTAGGTAGGATGAACAGCCATTGCCCCTCCATTGTAGACAATGGGCTTGCAGAGGGAGTAGGAGCACTTGGGCCCTGATTTCACACAGCACTTAAGCAGGTCCTTATTTTTAATCCCATGCTTGAGCTCAAGGAAACTGATGGGATAATAAGGCCATGTTTCAAACTAAGACCCAAGAAGAGTATTGCACCTAGGTTATTTACCATCTGCAAATACCAAACTATCTGCAGTGTCAAAAGATGATTCCAAATGATTTCTCAGATTTTGCTGTCGGCCGCACGGATGTCACCGGGAGTTTTGCCATTGAATTCAAGCAGGTAGAGGGAGGTCAGGATTTCACCTCATATGTTTGTATATGCACAATAGAGCTGGAGCATCTAGGCAGGACCATCATAATAATAAATAAATAAATAATATTTAATCATCTTTTGCATTTCTACATGCTGAGAAAGGCGTTTCTTTGGTAATTCCACCGTGTTTATCGGCGGGAAAAGGGTCCACTTTCTCGTTAAATAGCATAAAACGTAGGAGAGAGAAAAAATATAATTGCTCTGTCGCAGGCTGCCAACAATTGCCTAAGACTCCAATCCCCAAAGTGCACAAATGCCCTAGCCCTTGCTCGCATGCAGTAGTTTGTATGGAGACTTTTACATTAGCTGATACACTTTTTCACATGCATCTTCCTAGTGGCTTCGTATCTAAGCCACACACACAGAAGTATAATTAACCCTGTTTTACAGAATCAGTTATTGTGGCTACGCAACCTTCATACTTTAGACTGTGCTGTGTGCTCAAAACATCCCTTCCTGGGAATCCTTTTGCTCAACACGGAATTGGTACAGCTCCAACCTAGACCCCTTCTGGGTAGATCTTCATGATTTTTGCATTGCATAAATGTGACCACAAAAATACCTCATTTACATGCTATTTCTGATGGCCGGATTTAGCAAACACGCATTCTATGGACTAAGGCGAAGGTTGGCCTGTGGTGTCTAAAGAGTATTAACCAAGCCCATGCACTGACAGAAAGTCTTTTATCACAGGGACAGGTAACAGGATCGTCAGGAAGTAGTAGGAGATGAGCGGAATAGAAGATGCCTGACTAATCTCCTAGGAATGAAGTAGTAGCCAGACTCAAGCCCTTGAAAAGCATTGGCTGCTTTGACATGTTGACAATTTCTCTTTAAATGTGCAGCTCCGTGCTCCGGCATTGGCTATCAAACCCCTGGGAGGCTGAAGAAAATGTTTATTGTATTGAAGTATTGTCGTCATTGTCCAACTACTGTACTGAACATATATTGTAATTGCAGTAGGTCTATAAAACTACTGTGTTCTGTACAGTAGCTGTCACCATGCTGCAAGAACTTTGAGACCTATTAAATTGCAATAAAGAAAACCGAGCCTTTGAAATTTCCAGAGTAGTGCCATATTTAAATGGAGGAGCACTTAGAAAATGCCACATCACAGTTTGGAAACTGACTGAGGGTATATTGTACTATGTGAGTTGCAGGCTGGACTTCAGCCAATGCTGACTACTGCACAGAAATTTTTTACAGAAATTGTCAGTCTCTAGCAACTAAATAGTTCTATTAATACTCAGGCTAGCAGTCACTGTTTTATTTTCAAAGCAGCAACAGCCCATGGCATGATGGACAAAGAGCCAGATGCTCTGGAATGGGTTACCTAGGGAGGTGGTGGAATCTCCTTCCTTAGAGGTTTTTAAGGTCAGGCTTGAGAAGGCCCTGGCTGGGATGATTTAGTTGGGGATTGGTCCTGCTTTGAGCAGGGGGTTGGACTAGATGACCTCCTGAGGTCCCTTCCAACCCTGATATTCTATGATTCAGTAAGTCAGTGAAGCTGCAGTAAATCACAGAGTCACACCAGGGGAGGATCTGGTCCCAAATCATCATAAGACCTGTAAGAATGACACGGGACTGGTTATTTCTTTTAGTTTCATAGTGCCAAATCAGCACCGTCAGTAAGGCTGTAGTATTCTGTATTACCGTGGAGATCTAGGGTTGGCAGAGACCTTGAGGACTCAGTCCCATGGGTAGGGCTGAGCAGTGAGTTGCTCCCAGAGGATTTGGCAGAAAGTTTCCCCGCGCCTATATCCGGTAGCGACTGGAAGAAAGGACACAATTTATATTGCTTTCAAGCACACCAATAGGCTGGTTCATATAGTAGGCTGGCGCAAGTCAGCTGTGGTCTGATCTTAGTGATATGCCAGCATAAATCCAGAGTAACTTCACCAAAAATCACTCCGTGGAGTTCCTCTCAATTTGCACTGCTATAAATGAAGTCAGACTCTGTCCCTGAGTGTCTGCAAACTGTCCCTGCACAGAGCCGGTTAAATACACTGATGAATGTATTTAGTTATATTTTACACAAGAAGATGCTTTATGCACCGTGCATAGCATAAACACACATAGCGAAAATACAGCAATAATACTCCAGAACTTAGCTCCAACACCACAGAGCTTCTGTAAAACCTTTCTTGCCCTCCAGCAAGGTCTCTGTCATGGCCTCGTTCCTTGGAGAATAGGTGAGCCTTCCAGCAGGTCTTGAAGATCACTACATCTCAGAAATTCTGACAGTTTCTGCCTTCACTTTGTCGTGCCTGCAGAGCTCTGGTAAGCATAACTGTGAGGGCAGCATCTGAGCTACCAAAGAACGTTTGGATTGAATGGCTGGCTGGATTGCACTTCAAAGAGCCTGGCTGCTCCCTTTGCACTGCTCCTTCAGCACAAGGGAGTGGAAAGCAGCCAGGGATTCCCTTGGCACGGAGAGCCCTGTCAGGCATACAGCCAATGTACCTGCATCCTCCACCATGTCCCCATCCCTGCAGCCTTGGCAACATGGGTTGGGAGCCAAGAGGACTGGGTGTGGCTGGAGTGTTGGCAGACAGCCATTTGGGGGCCCTAGCCAGCTGGCGTAATTTAGAGCAGCCCCTAAATTGTGCTAACCCTCCCTCTCAGCTGCACCCAGAGAAAGCAAATGGACAGCACGAGGGACCAGGATGTGCCCCAACCTGTGCAGATATTAGGCATCATCCCCCAGTGTCCTGCCCCTCATGTGGCTGTTTATACCCGTACAAAGTAGATGTAAAAAATCCTGCCATTCTGAGTGGGTAGCATTTAACACCACTTTGCAGGGGGGCAGGGCTGTGGAGAATCAGTCCGACTGGCCCAATTACTTTAGCACAGCTGTGTTTTTCCTATCTGAATGAATCGCTGCTCTATTTAATTATGGGCCAGATTCTCGGCTGACTTACCCTAGTTTGACATCAGTGTAATTCCTCTGGGCCAGCTCGCCAGATGGTGTAAATCAGCATTGCTTCACTGAAATCATTGGTGCTATGTCAGTTTACACCAGCTGAGGATCTAGCCCATGATTTTAATTGCCGGGGGGAGGGGAAGCTAGCCCTGTTTGTCATGTAGACCCCTGGGTTCAGAGCTTCAATTGTATTTCTTGGAAATGCCACAAAATTCACTTTTTGGGGGGAGCGGGGGGTTTATTGTTAAGACACTAAAAATACATGCAGCCAGACGGTTTCCCATTGGCTAACCAGCTGATGATGCTCAAAGGTGTCAATTATTCCATCTCCAACCAGTTTTCAATTACACAGTCATGCTCCAGATCTTTTGGGGAAAAGACAGGAGCACAGAAAGAATTGCAACCGTTTGGAAAGTGCATCTCTCTGGGGGCCAGATCAAAGCCCTGTTTGGAGGCTGTGGGCTCAAATGTAGACATCACGTGACTCTGCGGCTCTCGGAGGCTCTGAGAATTTGCACTGACCAGAAAAATGGCTACACTCAGGCCTTCACTTGCACTAGACATACGGCCAGATCCTCAGCTGGTGTGAAATGGTGTAACTCCATCGGCTTCACTGGGCCTGTGCTGAGGATTGGGAAGGCAGGTCACAAACCCGACTGCAGCACTTTTACCGAACAGATGAGGGCAGTACTGATACCAGAAGATAGTGACATTTGCCAATCAAAAGCTGAGAGAAAGTCCGGTGAGCCACCCAGACAAATATCAATTCTGTTTGAGTCATTGCTCTTAGCAGGTTCCCATGCAGTAAGTCATATACTGGAATGGTGAGAAAGGATAAATCATGCTCTAATACCCAGATCAGTCATGCCACACCCTTAGAAAATATACATTTTATTCTGCTGGAGCAGTTGATATGTATGCACTTGAGCCACTTCCTTTAGATTCATGCATTTCAGTAGCACGTTAGTGAAAGTAAATCCGATGAATAATGAGAGATCTTAGTTGGCACATGTACTAGCACTGAGGATGGAGGCCCAAGCCCTTTGCATCATGTCAAACTGTGGTCAAGCGAAGTCAGTCTGGTGCAGAGCTCATATTCACACCACTCACTGGCATTCTTGGGTAGTGGTGTGTGAAACAGAGAAGAGTAGCTTGTGCCTCAGTGGCTCCTGGATCTGGGCTCTGCATTGCTGGGGGGCGGGGGGAGCAGAACTATGCAATAAACTAAACCAGGACAACTTTGGAGACACCCAAGGCTTGATCTTCAGCCGTGGCTGAGATACGCTCAGAGCTGAGGAGCGGGATGGGAGAAAAGGGGGTTCTAAGCTCCCCAGTCCTTTGGCTGACTGGGGGGCCATCATGGGGCATAATGTAGCTCTAGCAATAGATAACATCACACGCCCCTTGCACGTTACCTCTGGAGTTTTGCTAACTCCATCTAAGAGAATCTTATCTGGTGTAATACCTGGCAAGGCCAGAAGAGAATGGTGTAACGGGAAAAAAGTAACCTCTACTTTTCAGGTTTTTTGACAACTGCTGGTGAGAAATAAGCTCTATAACATTCTTCAGCAATATAGTACTGCGATTAGTAAGGAGGACGAGGTACTCTTCCAACAAGATGTCCAAGGCCTTTAAAGAATCCTCCTGAATTCCTTCACTGAGGTGAGTCATGGCACTGGAGAGGTGGGCACTTACCAAAGGAAAAAATGAAGCAATTTGCTCAGCTCGGATTTTTGGAGCCAAGAACTGAAGGAGCCAGATTTCCGGGACTCTGACCCCAGAGTCCTTGTCTGTTAATACAGCCGCCACCTCACGTAGTATATTTGAAAGATGTGCATCAATTATAAATGGATACTGGGACAGCGGTTCTTTGAACCTGTGGTAATACCAAGTGTAAGTTAATACAGGATATGGCCTAAATCCAGGAGCCTTAAAATTCCACCTGCCGTGTAGCAAGAGAGGGTCCTATTGACATGAACTCAATGATAGTCAGTGGAATTCACCACGTAGCCAGGAAACGCCTGCAGATCAAAGCCTGATTCTTCACTCTGTTACGCCAGCTTATGCCAGTGTTTCCTTACGGCTTCAGGACTAGACAACACGTCAGCTTTTTTCTTTATTCTGAAACGCAATCGTTTCATTAGCTGCTCAGCTATTATATGGTGGTGAGCCTGGGATAAGTGCGATTTGGCAGAGAGAAAGATTCACTTAGACTCCCCTCTGAACTTGGTCTACTGAATCAGAACATCATCACCTGTGCTGCATTTCATGAAAACGGCGCAAGGATAAAATCCATCAGTGCGAGTCAGTAACAGATACTTTATACACTGAGGGCTGCTTCAGGGAGTCAATGTGTTGTCAAAGTTTCACATATCCTGGGTTTAACAAAGCCCCACAATAAAAGTATTAGTATTACCTGCAGAGTCCTAGGCCATTCATTTCTGTAGGGAAAACTGCAGCAGCCGGTCCTTGAGCACGTCATTCCCTAGCTCAGGGGCCGGGGGCGATACTGACCTAGCAGGAAGGGAAGGGCTGGGGTCTGTAAACCAGCCAGGATGGACCTCACATATCCCTGACTAGAGCCACACATCAGAAGAGCCTCTACTCTGCTTCCAGCTCCTGGCTTCCCACCTGGCAGCGCAGCTGGTTGATACGTCATAATGGCACTGGCTGCGTCCTCCAAGGAGGGTTAATGGCATGGGGCAGGAGCTAAGGCCGGCCTCAACAGAATTAACATCTGTGGCAACTGGCAGTGGCATTTTAGTCCCTGTCCCAGGGAAGCATACAGTATAGACGAGTTACTGGCTGGCTCTGCCCCTTTCTTCTGCCAACCTCCCACCCATGTACAGCAAATCACAAGGTGTTGATGCGGAATATTCCCACCTGACCAAAATAAGAAGCAAGCTTTGGAGATATCAAACCCTCCCCATCCACCCTCCATGAGAGAAGAAGGCTGGTCCAGTGGTTACAACACTGCCCTGGGTTCAGTTCCTTGCTCTGCTACAGACTTCCTGTGTGACCTTGGGCAAGTCGCTTTAGTCTTACATTGCATCAGCTCCCCACCTGTAAAACGAAGACGATAGCACTCCCCTACCTTGCAGGAGTCCTGTGAAGATAAACGCACTAAAGCTCAAGCTGGTCAGGTCCTATAATAACAGTATGTAAGATTGGCATGTTTTGTTTCCACCCCTCTGCCTTGCTTGTTTGCCTTCCTATGTACTGTTCCCCTGAAGGGTCGCTGCTGTGAGCAGAGTGTGGCCCACGGTTTGCAACTGTTTTGAAACAAACACTAAGGTCAGTTACACTCATTTGAGACGTGTGCTCCAATGTTACCTTTCTGATTTGCAGTCACAGCAATGGCAACTGGGATCGCATCAGGTGTCCTGAGCTATGCAGGCCAGTGAGTTCCCCGGCCAGGAAAATCCAGGTGCTGCAGGAAGCGATGCTGGTGATTCAATAGGTGGCAGCCTTCCCTCCATCGGAGTTAGCGCTGAACCAGTCTCCCGATGGAATGCTGCAGGTGACCTACGTCCATCACCCACAATAGATGAAGAACAATAGACCTTTCAGAAAGTTACCGAAACCCATATTTTATTTCAGATCTTAGATTGATTGCTGGTGAAAGAAGCAGGATGGACAGTCCTGGCATCCTCTGTTTAAACATAAATCAGCTATGGGATGAGCAATGGCAGGGCACATTTCCCAAACCCCCTGCCAATCTGGGCATGAGAGCAGAACTTGGTTTCTAAGACCATTTTATCTTTGGCTTCTCTGCTGAGACTGACCGGAAGAGACCAAGGACTGACAAGTGCTGGTGTTTTTCGTGATGCCACGTTCTGCACCCGTTTGACACCGGGCGATGGGCAATGATGACTTTCGCTCACTGCCAGCCCGAGGCAGAGTTGTACTGGCAATCCAGTAGTGAAAGTGTGTCGATGTCACAGCCACATCACCGGTCCCTTAAGCCTCATGGTGACTTGATTATAGAACCTGATACTGTGGGGATATCTGACCTGGACTCAGGAATACTTGTTGTTTCTCCAGTAGCAATGGGTCCCATTAAGATCTCTTGCTGCCACTATGCCAGTCCATTGCGAAGGGACCTTCCAATCCTTCAGTAACACTGTAGCAAATCAGGCCGACTGTCTCCGTAAAGCACAGTGAGTTGGGGCATCTGAGATCAGGGACTGCAGGCCAAAATCAAAAGGCCACACATGAAAGAGGGGACAAATCCTGCAAACCTCACTCAGGCAAAACTCCCAGTGGCTCCAATGATAGTTTAATCTCAGTAAGAATAGGGTGAGCACTTCAGGATTTGGCCCCAGAGATTTGAAGAGTGGGATTCTCTAAAACAGGGACTTCAATGGAAGCAGAATTAAGCCAGTGCTGGGCACTTCTGAAGATCCCACCCTACTTGTCTTGTATTAGAAACTCTTGAAGAATGGCTACCCTGGGGAGCAATCAAGATCAGGAGTGGTCTCTCTGATTCAGATTTCAGAAGCATAAGTTGCATTCTTCCCCAAGCAGGAAACCCCTAGTATCTACATTACTGAGTCAGGGCCGGGTTCTGCCTGCCTTACTCACTGAGTAGCACCTTACCCCATGAGTAGTCCCATGCACTATCCTGCACAGGGCTGACACTGTGGCCCTGAGGAGGTCCACAAGGCCAGATGGGGTAAACCACTATAGCTCCAGTGGAGTGGTGCCACTTTTCCCAGGTGGGTATCTGGGCCTTAGATTTCAATGGGACTAATAATGTGCTTAAAGTTAAGCCTTAGATGCTGCTCGGGGTGAGTAAGGATGGCAGAGATGGGCCCTCGGTAACAGAAACTAATTGAAATGGGCATTAATTTGCAAGGCACGTGTTTATTCCATTTCCAAAAGGGTTCAGGAATTCTCAGGATGCTACCAGCACTCTGTGACGAACTGGGAATGTTCTTGATGTTTGCTCTGAATACTGTGTTGGTGCCTCAGTGTCCCCTATGCAGTTCTTAAGTATCTAGGTGGTGGGATAAGGGTGTGTGATTGCTGCAGAGCAAAGGGCCAGTGCCCCTAAATGCCTGACACTCTGTCTCCTAGCAACTGATGGCCTGGGCCCCTCCTCTGCAAAGATGCCAGCTGAAGGTGTTGGAGACAAAGAGTTCAGGTGACCTCCTGGCCCGGGAAAAGGGCTGAGCAGAGAGGAGGGGCTGCGGAGGGTTGTTAGTCTGGAGCTGGCCGGGGTCGAGGAGTGAAGTGCAGACGTGGGGGGTCTGGTTCACTGCCCCCCAGAATGGACCCGGCCGAGGGGTCCGGTTCACTGTATCTACAAGCTTTGTTTTAGACCCTGTTCCTGTCATCGAATAAACCTCTGTTTTACTGGCTGGCTGAGAGTCACGTCTGACTGTGAAGTGGGGGTGCAGGACCCTGTGGCTTCCCCAGGACCCCGCCTGGGTGGGTTCACTGTGGGAAGCGCACGGAGGGGCAGAGGATGCTGAATGCTCCAAGGAGAGGCCCAGGAGGTGAAGCCGTGTGAGCTTCTTGCCCTGAACAAGTCTGCTCCAAGGGAGAGGAGGCTCCCCAAAGTCCTGACTGGCTTGGTGGGGAGCAGTTCCAGAGCATCGCCCGGGGACTCTGTGACACACTCCCACTGACTGGGGACAGGAGACTGTGGGAATGAATCAAGATTTGGCCAGACTATCATCTTCCAGAGAAACGAATGAAGAAAGTGTTTGCATCATTCTTCCATGGCTTCCAATGAGGGTAATCACATGTCCTTCAATGGCCTTATTTCCACAAGTAAAGCAACCAGAATGTGACCCTGAAAGCACATGCAGAAGGAACGAGTATAGGAAAATATTTGAGATTAATTGAGCATTATTCAGATGCAAAACTCCCTGGAAGCTAACAAAAGAGGCAGGTAAGGCAAGCTTGATGCCGCCAGCAGAGGCAGAGTAAACAGTGGCATTTCTGCTTTTTATTTTTAAAACCGGGCACGTTCTGAAGAGTGTGAATTAGGCAAATGGCACAGCTCACTGTCATAGCTGAACCTCAGCAATGTCATGAAAGATGCCGAAGATCTGCAAAAAGTTCATTTTTCTTTAATGAAAGAATTGGGCCAAATTCTCTGCTGCTGTGGATCAGGGAAACTCCGTTGGCAGGAGAGATAGTGTAGAGTGCTCTGGGAGTTAAGAGTCCTGGGATTTATTCCTGATTCTGACACTGACCTGCTGTAGGACCTTGAGAAGACATTTGTCCTCTGTTTCCCTTCCCACCCTTTGTCTGCCTTGCCTATTTAGGCCATGAGAGTAGTATGCTACTTTTTTGCATCTAGCACAGGAGAACCTTGGTGTTGGCTGGGGTCTGTAGACGCTACTGTTCTACAAATAGTTCTAGGCAGCGCTTCAAACCAAGGTTGCCCTGTTTCCAGCTGCTTGTAACTTTGCTACATTTCATCGTCTGGGTTGAAATTTCCCATGGCAGGTGTCTGTCTCAGGCAGAACTTTTTGAAAAAGTTTCAGCCATTTCTGAGAACAAGGATAGGAAAAAAAATATTGTTTTGCCAGTGGTGAAAAAAATTCCTACAGCCCTTTCATTGAGATCGAACACCTCCATGCTTGGGAGCAGGGACTTGAAATTTGGCATGGGGTGGTGGGGGGAGGAGGGGGTTGACAGTATGTCAGGGATGTGCCTTTGCTGCCCCATGAAAAAACATTCACATTTGGCCAAGTTTGGAAAACTTCAGTTCACACACACTCAGGAGAGACTTCTTGGAGTTTGGCCACTAAATTCTCTGGAGATTTTGTCTAGACTGAGCATGTTCCACCCAAGGGCTGGACGGGCTGATCAGGACTTTCTCTGCAACTACTGCTCCTGGCTGCTGTGGAGCAGGGCACTGGAGCTGAGAGTACCGAGACCGTGGAAAAAATAGTATGTGATCATGTAATTAAAGACTTTATCAAAGTGCATACACACAAGGGAGCCACATTAAGGCTGCACAGGCTACCGTAATTTTTGCATGTCCAAACATCTGAGTGCTTGATTTTGCAACCTTCGTGTTCTTTTCATGAATTTCCTTGGTTGTTAAAAAATTCCATCCTGTGTAATCATTAACACCCACATGGGTCATCAGCTGGGCTGGAATCCCCCTCCTTAGATCTCTCTCTTTTAATAAGCTCGTGTTTTGTGAGTGACAGCAATTAGCAGACACTGGTTGATGATTTGGCCCATTGACTTTGGGTCACAGACTGACCTGGATCTAAATATGGAGCTAACCTGAGTTGGACACCTCTCTGAGAGCTATCTATCGCCCTTCGCAGTGTGTAACACAGGGAAGAAGGCGAGATGAATGAATGAATAACTTGGAACGCCACCAAGTTCAACAGAGGATTCGGTACGTTTGCTGAACTATAAATAAAATACCAACCTATGCAGGCTAGAGGAAAAGAGGCAATGCAAAACATCTTTTATAGTACACAGCCCTCCAGTTCCTCTTATTCATTTCCAGGAAAGCATGTCCTTGCTTGAGACCTGAATCTTTAGGGGGCCAAAAATCTCTCTCCCTTGCAAGCTAATCAAAAGGAATCCAAGAGATGACATCACCTCTCATGGTGAAGAAACTTGGGGTCAAATTCCCAGGGCCAGCTTGTGCCTGACCCTGACCCGGAAGTGCACGTGTGTGGTGGAAGGACTCAAGGAGCCTTCCCTTGCCCTCTTGTGTGGCCCGTGCACTCTAGAGACCTGATCCCCTGCCTGATTGAGTCAGTGGAGCTGTGCTTTTTTTCCAGTGGACATTGGGAGCACAGGGTCAGCTCCCTCCCTGCTAGAGGGGAGCCCAGTGCTCTAGAGGAGATGGGCCTATAGCTCCCCTCCACAATGGCCCAGCATCTGGGAGGCCATGCAGTATCATGCTGCACCTTACAGAGAGGTGTAGTAGCAGCCACCCAGCATATGTGCATCCGGAGTTCTAGGGAGCATTCTGCATTTCCAGTGTGAATACCCCTCTCCCTCCCACTCCCCCCCCGCCCACCTAAGTGACACCATGCAGCGGTTACTCATGCCTTACTCAAGCAAACACTCACTGGCTGCATAAGAAGCTCAGCATCTGTTCCTTTGGTTTCCTTTTTGCTGGTGAAAAATCATATTCACTATCGTATCTAGCCTGCTTCCACCCACGTGGGGGGCAGCGTAACCTGCTGGAATTGTCGCTGCAATAAACTCCTCATTCCTCAGCATATGACATATGACTTGTCCCTATGGCAACTCTTTGCGGCTTCACAATATTTTCACTTTATTGTGTAATTGAGTCACGGCAGAAACCGGGGGCGGGGGGTGGGGAGGAGAGGCAGGTGTGGGGAGGGATTGGCTGACACTTGTACAGAGAAGTTTTCAGAGGACTTTATAACATCTTATACTGTCTGCATGTTGTGGCAATGGTAAAAACACAGGCCCTGGTTTTCAGCACATGCTTCAAGTTATCAGGACGTCAGCACAGACTTAACAGTAAGCAAGTGGTGAAGTCCTTTGCTGAATTGGGGCTTGTGCGGTTGGTTTTCATTCTGGTTTCTAGTCACTGACTGGGATGTAGCATTGCTCTCTTAATCACAAAGCCAGCTGGCAGGAGAACCAAGGGGGCAGGGAAGGGATGGTACCACGGCTCCATCCATGCCAACCAGCCACATGGGGGCGAGGGCGGGGTGTCATCAGGGCTGCACCACCTGGAGCCCCCAGAAGCATTGGTCCCCCAAGGCAGAATGCCTCCTGGTCAGGGGCGGCTCCAGGCCCCAGCACGCCAAGCGTGTGCTTGGGGCAGCAAGCCGCGGGGGGCGCTCTGCCAGCGCCACAAGGGCAGCAGGCAGGCTGCCCTCGGCAGCATGCCTGCGGAGGGTCCGCTGGTCCCGTGGCTTTGGAGGAGCTCCCGCAGGTCCTCCAAAGCCGCAGGACCAGCAGACCGTCCGCAGACAAGCCACGGAAGGCAGCCTGCCTGCCGTGCTTGGGGCGGCAAAATTCCTAGAGTCGCCCCTGCTCCTGGTGCTACCCTGGCAGCACACTGATAGTGTCCCCCGGGGTAAATGATATAGCGGCAGAAAGGAATGCTCATGCACTGGGGAACTCGAATCCTGCCAAGCCTGCATGTAATGAAAAGCCCATCCCTGCACTAAATCTGCTACAATCTTAGGTCCAGATCTTGCAAACCCTTATGCACCAGCTTAACTGTACATAGCCAGGCAGTCCCGTTGACATCCAAGTGAAGTTTGTGCATCAGGTTTTGTAAGGCTGGACTCTGGGTATATGGGGAGAGCCAGCAGAGGGCTACAGCAAGCCATCCTTTCCAGGCAACAGGTGCTAGTAAAACCCACTTTCCTTACGCACCCACTGTCTGTTCTCAGAAATCAAACAGTCAGGCTGTACTACAGTTAGAACAGATGCAGACATGCAGGGAAATCGTACTGGCACTCTAGCTGTTGCTCTCATCATAAGCTGGCTGAAAAGCAGCAAACACTTTTCGGATCTTTTTGAGAAAAAGAGCTGGTGGTGTGGGAGCATTTGTCAAAGATTTCACCATTTGCCTTTTTTGGACCAGGTATAACTGGCAGGAGGCCAACCTATAGGATGACCAATTGTCCTGATTTTATAGGGACAGTCCCGATTTTGGGAACTTTTTCTTATATAGGCTCCTATTACTCCCCATCCCAGTCCCGATTTTTCACACTTGCTGTTTGTTTACCCTACCAACCTAGGCCAGTCAGCAGAAGGGGGAGGGGGCTGTGCCATCCGATTCTTGTCCAGCTAGCCCCTCTGGGGGAACAAACAGGTGCCAGGCAGCCTGCCTTGCGCAGGCACGTGGGTGCACGGCGCTGCAGGCTGGGCACGTGTAAGGGGAAGTCCTGCCCGATTTTCATTGGCTTGCCTGAGCTCTCCCCCACCCACGCCCCCGCTACCGAGTCCGGGCTCTCCCACGCCAGCGAGTCCCCCTTTGCTCCGGGCCACGCATTCCTCCCTGCGCACCCAGGGGCGGCTCCCGCCCGCTCCACCCAGCTGACGCAGGCCGGCGGTCCTGCCCAGCCGGCTCCCCGCAGCCGCCTATATAAAGCGGGCAGCTCTATAAAGTGTGGGCAGCTGGCGCCGGGAGCTCAGCGCGCACAGGGACCCCGCCCTGAAGTGAAGCCGGCCGGGAGGCCAGCACGCTGCCGTCTCCGATGCGAGCCCTGCTGCTGCTCTCGGCGCTGGCCTGGCTCTCCGGTGAGTGAGTGAGGCGCGGGGTGCGCTCCCGGGGCGCGGCGCTGCGCTGCGCAGGGAGCCCGGAGCCGGTCCGGTCGCGGTGCGTTCCGCCGGCCCCCCGGGGGAGGGAGGCTTGTGGTTCCCCGCTGCAGGGCGCTAGGGCTGAGGAGCTGGCAGGTCTCCTAGCCCCTGGCGTTCCGTGTGGGACCCGTCTGAGAGAGAGCCCTGGGGCAGCAGCTTTGCTGTAAACCGGATTGGAAACCCCTGTTTGTTTCAGCCCAGCCCCCTGAGTAGGTTTTGCTCATCTCCTAACGCTTACCATGGCCCCCTGTGTTGGGCTGTCCAGGGCTCAGTGCTCCCCTGGTGGCCAGATGGAGGCAGAAGGTGAGAAATTCCATAGCAATTTGGAGACTTCTATGGGAAACTGATTTAAATCAACCCCTGCTCTATCTTGTGGGGTAGAACGGCCCCCTGCAGTCTCCCTGGGTTTTAGGTCTGTCCTAGCTAAGAAGAAAAACTAAAATGTCATCTTTGTGTTTGAAATCATTGGGCTGGCATAAGTGAACTTGCATTTGAAATGCTCAGCGCTGCTTCTTTAGTGACTCACTTGTGAATGATGGCCTGTGTTCAGTAGCTGCTTAATGTGTGCTCTGAGGTAAACACTTTTGCCAGATTTGATTTGAGAGGTTGGCCTGAAATCCTGATCCACTTTAACATGTCTTCATTCTGTTCTGTAGGGTGCCACCCTGCTGCTGGATTAGGACTAAATGCGACAGAGCAAGAGGAAAATGTGCCCCAGGCACTGGACCACAGCGTGGATGGGAGCACTATGCCCTCAGGAGTTGACTATGAAGATACTGAAGACGATGAGGAGGAGGACCCAGCAGTGCCTATGTACATTGTAGATGATTCGATTAGAGGTGAGTTGAAGTGATGCTTCTGCATGTTTTCCCCCAAGGATCCCAATCATGTTTGACCAGGATAATGTATCACATGGACACAGTTCACTTAAAAGATGGAGCCATTTCTTTGGTTGAGCTTGCCCAGTACTTGGCTACCAATGGTTGCATACAAGAATAATCTTCTTGTTCTAAAGATGATTATTTTAATGAGCCTTGAACTTGCCTTCCATTGACTTGTGCATCCTAACATTCTACTGCTCAGTTTGCTAAATATATTGGCAACCAGTGATATGCAGGATGTTGAAGCATTTTAGCATTTCCCCCCAAATCTAAAACTTTCTAGCCAATATTCTCTGCTGGTGTAGTTACTTTCAAGTCAGACCAATAAAGTGGGTGGACTTTTCATATATGCCCTGCACTTCCTTTTCTCACTAGGTGCTAGTTGGTCTGGAGTATTTGCAAAAATCTGGCTTAGAATTTTTTGACTTGTAATAAAACTAATGCAGGTTCTCTGCTAGGAAGTAGCTATAGGGTGACTAGCAAGCACCAGTTTATTGTGCAATGATTGGAGTATGTCTAGACTGGATAAAAAGTGGGTTTTTGAATAGCAGCTACTTATCTTGTCCAACACGTTCTTAACGCCTTAGTATAGGTAGGGCGAGCTTGCATGTTAGCTGGTTGAGGTGAACCCTAAAGACAACTTGTCCACACCAAAGCTTTTAAAATGTTTGCTAATGTGAATTTTAAGTTATTTTCCGTTTAGCTGAAGCCTCCAAGTTGCCAAACTATCTTGTATGCCGGCTATCCAGGAAAGCCCTAGTGTGTCTTAAATGGTGACCAATAGTCCTGTTTGGCCTGTGCCCTTATGTTAGGGACACTTCACAGGGAATGGCAATGGAAAATCTCAGAGGGCTACTTACAGGACTTGAAGTCAGATCTGCAGTCTGTAAGGTTGTCCTTGTATTTAACATCCAATAGTCTGCAAGCTCCACTGTGCTATGGGGCATGATCTGGTTGCCATTAGTCAGTGGAAAGATGCCCATGACACCAGTGATAGCACAAAGGATCCAGCCCTTAGGGACAGGCCTGAGCTGCAACATTCCAAGTAGAACTTACTCCTTGTGCAAGATGGGTTTGGTCTGGGCCTATCTGATCTGTTGTCGAATGTTCTAGGCTTCCATGAGAAAATGAATCTGTTAACATACGTTGGGCCTGAAATGTATTGGTTCAGGGGCTCATGGGCTGATAATGTCTGCACTTGAAACTGGACTCTTAACAAGAGGCTGCTGTTTTGTTGATGGGCTATGGACTTTTTGCACTGGACTGATTTAAAGCCCCATAAATTTAAATTCAGCAGCAGACTGCTTCCTACTCCATGCCCTAAGATGCCTAGGCAGCTTTCTAAGGATATACAACTTGCAAACTATTGTTTGTTAATAAAACCACAAAGACAACAGCATTTTCCTTTTAAATGCAAACTGACAGGTTGAGTCCTGTAAGGTAAGGGACAAAAGAAGGACCTGCTGTCAAAGTAGATTGTCTTGATCTGCCAAAGTTTAATTGAACAGCTGATGCCCTTGTCCTGTCCATAGTGACTATTCATGGCTTTATTTTTCTAGGGAAAAGAAACCTGACAACAGGGCCAGTACTTTTGGGTTTCCCTGCTGGTATAACTAATATCCCTTCACAGTCAAACATCTCCTAAATTAGGATGGTCTCTTGCTTTGAGTAACCAAAATACATGACAAATGTACTTAAGAACTTAAAATGCTCAGGGGTATATTTGGAGGCTTTCCCCAGTCAATTAGACTACTCTGGTTACTGTAAAACCAGGGAGTTGAATTAGCCTTTATGAGAACTATGGTCATGATGCAAATGACTCAATTTATGGCTTATCAAATTGGTGTGTAAGTTGCATCATACCATGAGAGAGTAAAATATTATCCCAGAATATGTGATATACTGCCTGCACCATCTGTAAAGCAACTAAGGCAAATAACTGTAGTTAACCATATTTCATGAAGAGGACTAACACTATAAATTGCTTCTCCTTGCTGTGTGTTCATGTGTATATTATCTAAACTCTAGAGGCTACTAGTGCTATATTTTCTATCTAAAGAGAAGTAGCTTGTCCTCAGTATTTAAGGATGCTACTGTGTTTTTTGCAACATAAAGGAAGGCAATATAATTGCCTGTGCTAGCAGTTTAAGTAAAAAATCACTTGAGGCTGCATCTAATCTGGATGGCAGTAACAGCAGTAGTAGACCTGAAGTGACTGCAACTCTGGTATGAATTTCCTTCCCCGTGTAAGATAAGAGCTTTGATGTAGGAGTAGTTACACACAATCTATCATCTTGCACACACTTTCTATCAGTGTACACCCTGTGTAGCCATCAGGGATATCTTCACTTTAAGGTGTGAGGCCAAATTCTGCCTTTACAGGTGCATGCTGGCACCTGGTTGACAAGAGCAACCTCTGCTCACTGATGCAATGGGGGTGGGTCTAAGTCAGTGGTTGCTGAACTTTGCTCATAGTGAGCCACATCCTGTTTGTCTTGCAATTATTGTGAATAGTCCATTTGGGCCAATTCTTCATCTTGGCTTAAATGTGCCGCTGTAAATGTAATACAGTGAGCATACCTTAATGTTAGCTGAATTAAAAACCATGTGAAACAATGCATCATCCTTCTACAGGGGTCATGTTTGAGGCCAAGAGAGAATCTTGGCAGCAGAATGCCTATCTATAAATATTCATTTGCATACAAATGCTTGCTTTTTTTTCCAAAACTCACTTCCTCAACCTTTTGCTGTTGGGTTAAGGCCTAAGGTGTAATTCCATGTTGGAAGGAATTAGCTGTTATAAATTCTGGACTGAACGTGACTTCTCTCTTTCCCAGTTGAACCTGTGATTAAACCCAAGCAAACAAAAACAGATAGGGAAAAGAATCCTGACAAAACAAAAAGAAAGAAAAACAAAGGAAAGAAAAATAAGAAAGAAACACCATGTGAAGCGGAGTACAAAAATTTTTGCATTCATGGTGAATGCAAATACCTAGAAGAACTCAAAGAAGTAATATGCAAGTAAGTTAATGCTCAGATCTTGTATAGATTATAAGAGTGTATCTGAATCTATGGCAAGATACTCATTGCGAATAATGGCTTAGTCAGAGGGAAATCAGCTTGGTTCAACCTCTTGGATTGTCACGCATGAGAAACTTTCTACCACGTAAATTAAACGATGGTGGGATTCATAAGCTGCATAATAAGCCACTGAACTCATCAGTTGATTATAAAATTGAAAGCCGGAGGAATGAAAAGGTGTGCCTTCCTGAAACAGCACACCCAAACTGATCTCAACTTGTTTAAATGTCAGCAAACCTTGAGCTAGAACGATGACTGCATTTCCTGCAGATTCTCTAACAGTAGCACCTGGATCCCTCTGTCAGTTGACTGAAATGTCACCTGAATGTGCATGTTGGCTTGGCTTCAGACAGGCCACCCAGTGCTCCTGGAGCGGATGCTGATATTAATGTGGGTTATTTTCAGATGTCGTCAGGATTATTTTGGTGAACGCTGTGGTGAACAGTTCATGAAGACTCAAAAGAGAAACGACATCAGCAACTATTCCACAACAATATTGGTGGTGGTAGCTGTTCTGCTGTCCAGCATCAGCTTCATTGCAATTGTTGTCATTGTTATAATGCAGTAAGTATAGCACTTCCCAGTCTGTCTGTCTAGCTTAATTAAAGAGTAGCTTGCGCAGTATGCTACCATTACAGAAAAATAGTCTGGGGTTACACTGCTGCAAAGCAAGTTAAGTGTGCTTCACGTGCATAAAATAAGACTAGTCCCTGCCTTGAGGAGTTTACAGTCCAATGTAGATTTAAAATAAAGTAAACTGGTCAATCAAGGGATGACTTTGTAAGGTGACCAAAAAGTGGTGGGGTGTGCATTGAGCATGGGGAGTCTGGTTCTGTCACTCATGTTCTGTTGTATAGCTTTTCCCAGTCTTTGCCGTAACTGGGAACAGAAATGGCATTGGAGGGCACGGAAGTGGAGACTAGTGCTGGAAAAACACTAGTGCTAACTTGTTTAGTTGAACAGTGCCCATTATAGGCGGATAATGTCCTCTACCTGAACACAGGGCTCCCATTGATGTCTGGGGGGGAAGTGGAGGGTGGAGTATGAATGTATAGACCTCTAAACGTACTCTTAACTTCATAGGAGTAGGCCATCTAGATTCCTAATCCCGGACAGAAAAACAGTAATATATATGCTTAGTGTTGCCTCCTATGGACAAGAGGTTGATTTGCAAGTAACTCAGGCAAAACTCTACCTTGACATGTGACCAAACCTCAATATATTGGACACATAACGAGTGTTTCTAATTAAGAGTCAAAACTAAGTTGCATAAGTAGCTGCCCCTTGGAAAACTGAACATGAGGGACATGAAGTAATTACCAACCCAAAATCTTGCTGACTTTACCAGCTTTTTGGTTCAGATGGTGATAAGTGATTATCTTGGATAGGCACATGCAAAAAAAAGTATATATGAACTGTTGACTTCCCCCATGCCTTGTACACAAGTTAATGTGTTCAAGGCTAGGTGCCCAGAAAGCACAGTATACTAGAGTACAAGTTCATTGCCTTGATTCTTATCTCGGTGATGTTACTCAGTGACTGGGTGACCACAAATGAAGTAATTCCATTGTTACACTATGAACTAGAGCCCAGTCTTCAATGATGCATTCCTCATGTGGGCATGTGCCAATCAGATCTCTGTCCTTTCCTCTATTCCCCTAAAATGTATGGAAACACCATTCCCAGATAAATGCTGAGGACATTGAATGTAGCCAAAATCTGGACCTCGATCAGCAATAAACCATTAGAAAGTTGTTCTTACCACCCTCTGCACAATTAGCCACTTATCAGCTACCACGCAGTGCTCGTATCATGTGAAATGCATTGATGACACTCTGGTCTGTGCTTGTGTCCCAGTTCTTAAAACGTTCAGGTCAGTTGGGGCACGCGGCTGTATGATGTGTCATCAACTAACCTATAATGCCCCTGTGGAACTTAAGCTGGCTATGCAATAAATCATACTGTACTGCAGCCTGGGATAATGTAAAGCCAACCCAAAAGCCAGAATCTAAAATTAGCCTAGGCAGACTACGCTATAATAACTGAATCGGGTACATGCTGTACCCATGCCTGCAATTCAGGAAACAAAGGTGTGCACTTTTGTCTGTTGCTTCATACTTAAATCTCATTTTAAGAAATGCTGATGCAGACGCAACTGGCCTTAAGTATTCACCACATTACAGATGGGATACTTCTTTCATACTCAGGGGTACTATGAAGAGTAACTAGTTCACATTTGTGAAGCACAAAGTCTGGTTCAAATGATTATCTATTAAAGTGTCTGATAAAATAGAATTAAAATTGTCTTATCCAACTAGGACCTTCCACAAACTTGAATTTTAGGCACAAGCCTCAGGTTTGGAAAACACTGTCTAAAACATTCTCCTGCTGACCTACGGCTTGAGCAAGAAGTCATCAGTCTTAATAGTAATAAGACAGTTAAAGCAGGTGGTTTGGAGGGGGGGTGAATTCTTGGCTTCTATTCCAGAACTGTTGTATGAGCTTGGACAAGTTCCTTAGGATAGAATTTATCAAAAGCACTCAGCTGTGGCCTGTTCCCATTGAAATCAATAGTAAAACTCTTCAAAATGAGGATTGTGATACTTTTTTCATCCATGTGTTAACCCTTTCTTGTGACCCTTTACAAGAAAGGGCTAAGCACATGGATGAAAAGTCCCCTGGAAATGTCCAGTATTCTAGAACTGGAATTCCCTTTTGCTCTATCCATTCCTGGAGCTGTGCAAGGGTTACCGCAGTATACGCTCAGAGCTGGAGAATGCTTAGCAAACAAAAGTAGCGCTTCTGCGTTCCACAAGCCGGTTGCTTGGCGCTCCAGTCTGACTATTGGAGGCTATGCTTTAGGGATGAGGGACAAACATACTCACTCTGGATGAGCTCTAAATCCTAATGCTTTGTGACTCCACAGGGTCAGGAAAACGTATCCTCGATGTGAAGAAACGGAGGAAAGAAAAAAGCTCAGACAAGTGACTGGAAATGGCCATGTTGGCGTGTAAAGGAGAGTGCAGGTACAGAATGACGTTGTGTGCATTCGATAGTATTCCAAGCTTGCACCATCCACAAAACACTCACATGCTTTCTAATTCTGCGTAAAGTGGAGTTTCAGACTCTTGTTCTGTGCACAGCTGTTGGAAACACAATCCCAAACTCCTGGTGTGGGTAATAACCTCGTGGGAACTTGCGGAACCTGTTTCCCATCTTGTGCAGAGGCATGGGATGGGAAGACCCTGAATGCCTGGTCACAGGTGAAAGCCCTAGTAGCTGCTTGTCTCCTTCAAACCTTGACAAATGTAGAACGAAGCTGAAATTCCTGCTGCTTTAACCGCATAAACACTTCCTTCTGTGTCTGCCCTCCGCTGGCTCACAAGAGGGGCTCGAGCTGAGGGAAAACCTCACAAAGGAAGCCATTGGCCGTATAGGAGCAGTAAAGAGCCTCCCTCCCTGTGGGCTCTAGCACTTTGAAGTGTGTTCTCCCTCTGAGGCCATAGACTATTATTGAGTCATGACAGAAGAAGAAACAGTGCATGGACTGCCTAGGGGGAGGGTGCCAAGCACTCTTTTTCCTGTCATGAACTTTTCTATTCATTCTGTTACCGAGGGAGACTGGGTAGCATCTAAATAACAAGTCAGCACTTCGCTCCATGAAACAGGCATTGGAGACCAAAATTCCTCAGTACAAGAACAGCACAAGCTTCCTAGCATCTTGTCCCCTCCTCAGACTGCAGGGGCCATATTTAAACAGGAGCAAAGGAAATGTGGCTCGTCAGTCAATATAGACATTGTCCACTTGAGAGCCTACAGCAGTGCCAGCCTGCTGTGATGTGGTCTTCTGTCCTATTGGAGAACTGAAACCACTAGCACGTATTTGCATGGGGTGGGGTGGTAAGAGGAGAAGGCAGCACATGGCCTAACTGAGTGCTGTAAAACAAATTCTCTTGCATGTCACACTGGCTAAAACCTTGTCATGTCCTAGCTGCATGTAGATATGAACCAGTGACCTCCACGTGACTTGGTATCCTGTCAGTTCTCTGAGCCATCCAGTTCTGTTTTGTCTTCCGAGCCTCCCTAAAATCCCTTTAAAATCTAGCTTTATCTCACCTACTTATGCAGTAAGAAATCTAGATTTTGCATTTTACAAAAAGCAATCACTATTCCCCCCCACCCCCCCCCCCCATGGCTAAAGGACTAGGTCTAATCTTAAACCTGGCATATCTAGCTCATCAACTGGCTGTAAGGGGCTGATACAGTTAGCCAAGAAATAACTGGAAAGAATCAATCTCAGTACAAGCCATGGGGCCTCATCTTGAACTGTTGTATGTTATTACAGTGTAAACTGTAGCTGGATATATGCAGATTTACACCAGCTGAGGATCTGGCTCCATAGCTTTAGACCTATGCCTGGACCAGTTAATGTTGCCTGCTGCTTTTTGAAGAAAATATTCAGGCCTTAAAGCTTCTTTAACTGCTTATAGAAAGGCAGTAAGAAACCCAAAATTTAGCATATAGACTGACAGCAAAGGCTAAATGTTCAGTCTGCTGGGGCTTGACTTTCAAATTGGGTCATAACTTGCATTGCCCTTCAGATGGTATGATTTAGTCTGTCTCTTGCAGAACATGATGTTGAAACGACCTTTGCTGAAGCTGCAGATTAACTCCTTCACGAAGACACATGTAGGAGGTGGCCAGTGTTGGAGCCACTAAGAGCTGTTACCCAGAGGCCCCACTCAATCAACTTGGATCCTGTAAGGAGGCCTCTGAAGAACAATTTGATGCTGAGAAGCTGGCTGGGCTGGGCTGCTGCCAACACATCCCGGCTGCCCAATGTGGAGGATGTTGCAACTAGAGGGTTAAAAACACCACTGTCAGGAGCTGCGTGGGAACTGCTGCCAGTGGGCCCCATCCAGTCGTTGATGGAAGACTGCCGTCTTTCTGCTGCTACCTGGATAACATTCCTTTTGACTCTTGCTGTTTGCTGTAAATGTCCTGCAGTCACACTTGTTGTCCAAAGTTTCCATTTAAGAGAGAGAATGGCTTTAAGGAGAACAGAGGGCTTGTTGCCCCTCTCTTCCCCATTGTTACACAAAAGGAAGTGGGAAAAGATTAGATTAAGCTTGTTCCCCAGACCTTTGTGACTGGAGGTGCACTACAGGTGTGGGGACGAGCTTTCTTCTCCCACCCCTGTGATCCTATGTGCTGTATCTGCTTTATTAGCAGCAGGCCAGGAATCTGAAGGCTTGTCTGCACCACAGGACATGGAGTTCTAGTGCAGACTAGACTATTGGTCTGCATTGACCTTGCTGGTGTATGCTACAGGTTCCCTAGTGCAGACTGACAGTCCTGCTTCAAGCATCAGTGTGCACTGGGAAACTTGCAGTGCCAGCAGGGTCCACGTAGTCTAGTCTGCACATGACATACTAGTGCAGACTAAAGCATGGTGTAGACAAGCCCCAAAATCTACTCATATCTCACTGAAGATTCCTTTTGTAACAAACCTGGGCCCTGATCCTGTGAAGACTTAAGCATGAGTAGTTCCATTGACTTCAGTGAGACTATTTATATGAGTAAAGTTATGCACACGTTTGCTGGGCTGAATGATTCTAATTGAAACTTCAAAGCAATCACACAATATCAGGTTGGAAGGGACCTCAGGAGGTATCTAGTCCAATCTCCTACAAAGCAGGACCAATCCCCAACTAAATCACCCCAGCCAGGGCTTTGTCAAGTCTGACCTTAAAAACATCTTAAGGAAGGAGATTCCACCACCTCCCTAGGGAACCCATTCCAGTGTTTCAGCACCCTCCTAGTGAAAGTTTTTTTCTAATATCCAACCTAAACCTCTCCACTGCAACTTGAGACCATTACTTCTTGTAGATTGTCTTTAGGCTTTTTTTCTAGTACATTGGACGATGAACACCTTTGTTCTAATTTAAGTTCATAAGATCAAGAACTAGGTCCTGTTGCCCCAGCAAAATACTCTTTAAAGAAAACATGAGCACTCTAAACTTCCAGAAAATGTGGAATCAAGCTGTCTTCAGGCATTTCTTGGGTCTTGTTACAGAACCTCTGCCAGCTAATTTATTAGTTGTTTGTTTTTCTGTCTGTGATGTCATTGTCCAGAGCTTCCTCCCTGGGCTTCCAGATCTTGGCACTTCCAACTAATCCTCAAGTAATAAAAGATGAAGTCCTTGTAGTCTGAGATTTAAAATGTTTTCTAGTCTCAGTAATGGAGAACCCCTCTTCTGGAGAAGAGCTAGAGTCAGATGCTACTGCTTGCTGAATATCAACAATCAATGTTGTTGTGATTCCCGCCCCCCCCCCCCCCCCTGAAATGCACAGAATCTTCTAAAGTACTTTGTCTTGATCGCCTTTTGCTGACTTGTCCTTATGATCTATGTGAGAACTTTCCCTAACTGATTCAAACCAAATCTTGTGCATGAAGTATTGCGTTCTTTTCAGGAGTCAAGTATGTTTATAATTTATTTCAAAGGCTTAATAGAAAATCTTTTCTGATGGTTAAGCAAAACTGCTAAATTAAATTTAATTTCTGTAAGTATGTAAGTACAGAGTTTTATACTATTGTAAATATTTATTACTGTATTTAATATTTAAGGTATGTGTACAACATAAAGGAAACCTATTTATTTTATAATTAAACTTTTTATGTAAATAGTCTAGTTTATTCTGATCCACGGTTCTTGAGAAGAAAAGTGGTGACCTGACACTTGATCCCTCAGTTAGGGGTTGCGAACAGGGAGAGGGACTGTAAACACATTCTTCTCAATGACTTAATGAGAAGGGTGTAAGTTCTCAGTTTTCTGTTGTGGATCTCTAGTTTGGTTTGCAGCCTCGTCCATGGAATGATCTAAAGAACTTCAAGAGTAAACCAGTTATACAGGTACAGATCTCCAAAGGTGTGTAGCCTCACCCACACGCTGCTCTAATCAAATCTGGAAAAGGAAGACCCTGATTTGGTAAAATAGGAACACTAGCTCCTTTTACAGTTGTTACTGAACAAAATCTTCCAAGCCTTGCATTAATGAATGGGAGTTATGTAGGAGAAGGCAATCTAACCTCGAGTTGTACAGACAATCAGCCCGACAGTAGGGAATGGAGGAAAGCTATGCATATAAAAGTAAAGAGAAGAATATTTAGTCTTTAATATCCTGCAGCTCACTAATGAGTTAAGTGGCACACTCTACTGTGGCTCATCATAGTCTTGAAATGGTGTGTAGAACAGGAAAAACAGAATGTTTGAGGGTTATTAGTCTGTCAGCATGTTGCCTTAAAGCCACAGCTAACCTTTGACTTGGAAGTGTATTTTGCCAGTTCTAGTCTGCCTGTGTCCTCCACTTCTTTCACTGTATATGGCTACTCAATTCTGCCTTATTTCTTTAGCCTTTGAGAAGATTTCAGAGATGACAAAAACAGAAGTGTAGGTGCTTGTGGGGTGACACCAAGGGCAGGGATAAGAGACCTTTCTGGGAAACATCACTCTGAATGGACAAGTACAGCCTTATTTCTTGACTTTTCTAAGTTAATGGTTTTATGTTACTAACCACTTCCATTACAAACAACATAGCTGTAGGGGGCTGGGGCTGCGATTCTGTAAGTATTGTCTAGTATGTCCCTTGGCAGGGCTGTTTGATGTTACTCCCTAGGCATTGCCTGAGTGGCCTTTACCATGTGAGCATAAAACAAATTCCTATTTTCTTTGCATAATCTTGAGGCCCTAATTATCTATCTGAAACCTATTACCAGGAAACACTCTGTGTACCTCATTCCTTCTGTCCTGGGTGAGTGTGAAATTGGATTGAGCATCAAGGAAACAGCCTCCGCCTGACTGGCACATATTGCAACACTTTATGGTTAAGATTGCAGCATGGATCCGGCCTGTGCATAAACAGCACACTTTCTTCCCCCCAACCCCCAAGTGGATTTTCTGTTCCTTGCTACTCAATCTGGCATGAAAGGTGGCTGGCCTGTCTCAGGCTTTGTGAGCTGTGTCCATTTTGCTTCACTAGTTGCAGCAACAATAACCAGTTTAGAATCAAAGTATCAGACCCTTTCCCTGTAAGCTCCAGCAACCTCACAAACTCATTCACATGACTGCTGCCTATCTGCAGAATAAGTCCCATCATTTATTATTTGTATTCTTGTACAGTCTAGGAGCCCTAGTCACAACCAAGGATGGCATGTGCGAGGGGCTGTACAAACACAACAAAAAGATTGTAAGCCCCTTGAGGCAGGAACCATGTAAGTACAAAACAAGAGTCAACAGTTGGCTGTAGACAGGGGCGTATGAGACAAAGCCTAGCATGACAGGTAGGCTGGTCGTGTGCAGCAACTCTTATGGTTTTTGTAGTCATTGTGGCGGAGGAGAGAGTGGAAGGTAGCTCTTGATGTGGCTTTGTAGATGTTTATGGGGAATGACTTCTAAGCATGGGAGAAAGCAGAAAGGAAGGTGGGTGTTTGCCCACTTGCTCAATCTTCAGTAGAGGCTGGAACTGATTTTTCTAGATGACGGATGTGGTCCAACAATTTTCAACAAAGAGAGGTAAGGGTTTCCCTCCCTCCATGTTGAGAATGGAGGGCAGTGCAAGGGAAACTTGCGTAATCAAGCTGCTCACCACTGCCTGAGAACTGACTATCAAAGGGTATTCTGCACTATGTGAACTTGTTCAGCACCCATTACTCATGCAAGATACCTCTTCAGTAAATCATTTATTACGCCCTCTTACAGGCAGGAGTTGTTACCTTCCTTGTTCATGAACAAGTAGAGTGACTTGAACATAGCTCCCAAAAAAACACAGGGCAAGGACTTGCAAAAATGACTAGTGATGCTAGAGGCCCAGTTTGAGTCAGGGTGAGGAAATCTGATTTTCCCAGGAGGATATCCAGAAAATCAAGCTCCTTTTAAGGTGCCTTGATATGGATATTCACAATTGTTGGCTGTAGATTTCCATGACCAGCAGAATATCTGGAAGTGGGGGTGGCCAGGTTTCCCAAAGAGCTCTGGTTCCATTTGGGCCCATAAATAAGTGGAGCCCTGCCAAATTCAGTGTCTACTTTGATCAACTTCATGGTCATAGGATATTTTAAATGATAAATTTCATGATTTCAGCTATTTCAATCTGAAATTTCACAGTGGTGTAATTGTAGGGATCCTGACCCAAAAAGGAGTTGGAGGGAGGTCACAAGGTTTGGGGGGGTGGTTTGCAGTACTGCTACCCTTACTTCTGCGCTGCTGCTGGTGGCAGCACAGCCTTTGGAGCTGGGCAGCTAGAGAGCAGCAGCTGCTGGTCAGGAGTCCAGCTCTGAAGACAGAGCCACCAACAGCGCAGAAGTAAGGATGGCCTGGTATGGTATTGCCACCCTTACTTCTGCACTGCTGCTGGTGGGGTGCTGCCTTCAGAGTTGGGTGTCTGGCCACTAACCTTCACTCTCCAGCCACCCAGCTCTGAAGGAAGCACAGAAGTAAGGGTGGCAACACTGCAATCCCCTCTCCCCAAAATAACCTTGTAATCTCCCTACAACTCCCTTTTGGGTCAGTACCCCCAATTTGAGAAATACTGGTCTCCCCTGTGAAATCTGTATAGGATAGGGTAAAAGCACATAAAAGGCCAGATTTCATGGTCCATGACGTCTTTTTTCATGGCTGTGAATTTGGTAGGGCCCTATAATTAAGGGATAGATTTTCAAATAGAACTAAACACCCAGCAGTTCTTGCTGTGAGCCACTTCGTGGTAACATTTTCAATACAGCTCAGATTGAGTTTGGGGCCTAAAATGGGAGCTAAGCTCTTTGGTCCCCAGATTTCATAGCCTCTGAAACAAGTTACCTCAGCATCAGTATCTACGCTTGCTCAGCTCTGTCACCTACTATGCTGTGAAAGTTTCTTCTGGTAAACGTTACACGGAGCGGTGGCCTCGGTGAAGACCCCTGGGATGTGTTCCACACTTGCCAAAACACGTCCTTTAACGTTGACTCAGTAAAGAAAATGGTGAGCGGATGTTTAAGGGCTGCAGCGGCTACCATGATGTCAGGAGCGGCGCCAGGGTTTCTGACACCCTAGGTGGATGGCCATTTTGCCACCCCCCATGGCCCCGATGGACCAACCGCAGTCATGCCGGCGGACGGTCCGCTGCTGGAAAGGCTCCGATGGAGCTGACGCAGCGATGCCGGCGGGTGGTCTGCTGGTCTAAAGGCTCCGGTGGACCTGCCACAGGCATGACCGCGGTAGGTCCACTGGAGCCTTTAGACCAGCGCACCATCCACTGAAATGACTGCGGCAGCTCCACCGGAGCCTTTCCAGCAGCAGACTGTCTGCCGGCATGACTGCGGTAGGTCCACCGGACCCGCGTGCTGATCCCCTGCCAAAATAGCACCCCCAAAAAATTCTGGTGCCCTAGGCCATTGCCTAGGGTGCCTAAATGTTAGCGCCGGCCCTGCATGATGTGCTAGATTCCATTGCCCATGTGAAGTGCTGGCTGCGTGGCTGTGTTCTGATCTGATGTAAAGGCTTATATGTTAAAAGTCTCATGAGTCAGATTAAATAGTAATTATATCCCCCAGGAAAAATAGTCACGGACGACAATTGGTTTTTAAACATGTACTAATTTTTCCCTCATACAGCCTTTAACACTGAATGATTACTGCCTGTTACCAGCTTTTACTATGAATCAAATATGCAAGTGCTGGCAAGATCTGTGGCGTGAATGAGCATCTTCATTCCAGTGGACCAGCCCACACATCAGTGCTGTGAGGGAGAGCTTTTAGCATGGCTCCCCCACTTTTCACAGAGTGGTGCTTCCTAGACTTTTTGATGCCATGACCTCCTTTGGGCTCACTGCTGGTAACATGGCCTTCAGGGGCCCTGATGACAAGGGTTGTGGGTTGGGTCCAGGGATGAAAGTAACTTAAAGGACTTGCTGGTACTCCAGAGTCCTGCGGGGGGGAGTGGCCTCAACCAGAAGAGGCGTGGCCTCTATCGGAAGAGGGGGGGCTTTAAATCCCAGGGCTTTTAAATCAGGATTTAAAGGGCTCGGGGGTTCAGCGGAAGCTAGGGGCTGGGCCCTTTAAATCACCCCCAGAGCTACCAGCTGCAGAGGCAGCCCTGGGGTTTGGGCAGGGGTGAAAGTAATTTACATTTCTTACCCATATGGTCCAATCGCAAGCAACCCACCTCTCCTATGTACTTCATGGATCCCTCCCATTGCATGACATAGATAGAGAAAATAAAGCTACTATTACTACTACCAGTACTGTCGCTAATAAAACTTTACTATTGGAATAAGCCTGAAAAAGTGAAAACTCACTGTCACATTTGTCTTCCCTCCTCCTCCAGCCAGGCTGCGGATGCTAGGCTCCGTGCTTTCTCCCTGCCTAGCACTAAGCAGCAGCTGCAGGGGCTTCCCTCTAGCTTGCAGCAGGGAGACTGACTGAGGGAGGAAGAAGCCTGCCTCCTGCGTAAGAACAGTTTAAACGCAGCTGTTCCCTGCACAGTTCAGTAACAGAGGATCTGCAAGCAGTTTGCACATCACAACCATGGTCTTCTGCTGGGAAGGGAATGGGATAGATTTGAACTTGGAAATGGTTCCTGATTTTGATTGTATTTTTGTGTATAGAAGATCCCCTCATCCCGGGGGCAGAAAAGAACTGCCTCTGCCATGGTCACACACCCCCTTCCTCCCCCCCAACAACAGCTAGGAGTGAAATTAACAAGGATGCCAGAAACGGCTTCTAGCCCTGGGGGCTGAACTGCGCAGGAACAGCTGAGTTTAAACTGTTCTTATGCAGGCAGCAGCAGCAGGCATCTCAGCCAGTGTCCCTACTGCAAGCTAGAGCCTAGAGGAGAACCCCTGCTGGGGTGGGGGAGGAATGCAGAGCCTTGTCTGCAGCCTGGCTGGAAGAGGGGGAGAGAGGAAATGAGAAACCAATGTGACAGTGAGTTTTCCCCTTCCATCTGCTTTTATTAGCTCTGGATTTAAGCTGTGCAGCCAAATGCTTGCATTTGTTGTGTATATTAGTATTGGAGAGATCCCTTCATCCCCAGGGGCAGACAAGGACTGCCCCTGCCATGGTCAAACACACCCTCCCTATTTCCCCCAGCTACTGTGATTGAAATTAACAAGGATGCCAGAAACCACTTCTAACCCCGAGGGCTGAACCACTCAGGGAACAGCTGAGTTTAAACTATTCTTATGCAGGGGGCAGGCTTCTCCCCTCCTCAACCAGTCTCCTTTTCTTACCGGTCCTCCGTACCTGCCTGTACCGGCTTACTTTCACCTCTGGTTGGGTCAGAAACAACCCAGCTTTGGGTTGGGCTTCACCTGGCCTGTGGGCTCCCCACTGCGCAGCTGACACCCCTGTGCCGTGGAGCGAGTGTGCCGATGTGTCAGCACACACAGCGCAGGGTGGGGCCAGCAGGAGCAGAGCATTCAGCCACCTCTCCCTGCACAGCACACGTCTCACCACACTCTGGATCCAAAGTTTGGGAAATGCTGACACGGAGGAAAAGAGAGGCGTAAGGAGGGTCGTTATTTGCTCAAGGTCCTGCAAGAGTCTATGGCAGAGCTAGGACTATTGCCCAGAATATTTCCCCTGGTTTCTAATCACACCCATAAAACTAACCTGCCACGTGTCAACCTACTTGTGTTTGAATAAATGCCATGCTCAGGATAGCTTTCAGAAGGGCTCCAATCGGATTTAAAAGGTGCTGAGTTGGGTTTAGAAGGCCAATGCTGCCCGCCTTTGAAAAATCCTCAACTGAATGTATATAAAGCAATTACATCTGTCTGATGACAAAGCCCGTGTAGAGCTTTCCTTTGGAATCTCACCGATGGATTTGATACTTGGTTTAAATAAGGAGCCTCATTTCACTTTTTTTTACATTGCTTTTTTTTTTTTTTAATAGCACTAGAAAGGCCAATTTATTCCCAAGAGAAGGAAAAGATTCAGGTTTCACTATTGCTCAGCTAGTCCCTTTTTCCTACAATGGCCATCAGGTACGAATGGGAGCCTATAAAGTTATTTGTTTTGGCAGCTTCATCCCATGAATGTAACACAGCGAGTTGCCTTTCTCATATCCTTGATGGCTTTTCTAGAAATGGGTGTAAGAACTGTTTCCTTAAAATAACCCCTGGCAGCTTTTAAATCAATATGCTAACAACACTGATTAAAAGGCCAAATTCTTTGCACATTTGAAAGCTACATTATTGTCAGGAATAAATCCCTCTCCAGCTGTCTTTATCAGTAAAGACTCTTTCTAAGCAGCTGGTCCTTAAAACTATTCTGCAAAGAGCTACTATAAGAGAGCTTCAGAAGCACCCTGGACTATTGCTAGTCAGTGGAGAGGCGTATAACTTTGAGCTATGGAGTGGTTTAATGAGGCATCTATCATTTGTCAGCACAGAACAGTGGTAGATCAAATGATATCAAGCTCACATATTTTCCTGCCAATGCACCATCATTGCAACCTTGCAGCTCTAAGTTTGGTGCAATTTCATGCCTTGTGAGCAGTTTAACATGAGAATTGAGCAACGGGAGCACTAGTGAGAGTCAGAATATATGTGTGTGTGTGTGTGTGTGTGTGTGTGTGTATATATATATAAAATCACCTGTGAATTTGCATATTCATACACAGTCACCTAAGCTCAATCAGTGGACAAAAGTGTCAGACAGCCTTTAATAAGCAAAGCTACATCACTCCTACTTTGCTGGCTAAAGCCAAGCATACCTATCATTCTCTCACTTGTTACAACGCCCTGAAGCAAGCTACCCTCATTTACTGCAGGTCCGGCTTTGCCTGTCGCTGAAGCTTGCTCCTTTTAGAGCACAGTATCCGGGAGGGTTGAAGGGAAACGCTGTCATGTCAGCCAGTATTCACTTGCTGTCAATGTACAGCCTGATAGAAAAATGAAAGATGTGTGGCATTCTCACTCAGACATGCTGAGAGATACCAGTGCCACTGTAGCATGACTAGTTCAATAACGTGTTGTTGTTTTTTTAAACTATAGAAAAAGGCATGATTCCCCCACTCAGAAAAAAACAAATGAATTTCAACGTCAACAACTTTTAGGGTATGAACACACTTCAGCTTAAGTCAGTGTAAATTATGTCGCTCGGGGGTGTGAATAAGCCAGTCTGTGGAGCGACGTAAGTTACACTGACCTAAGCATAGGGTGTAGACAGACAGCGCTATGTCGGGGACAGGGAGTGCTTCTCCTGCCACCGTAGCTACCGCCACTCACAGCGGCTAGAAGAATTAAGTCAATGCACGAGGTCTGCACAAGCAGCGCTACAGGCAGTGCAGCTGTAAACTCTGTAGTGTAGCCATAACCTTAGTCTGAAAAATGTTCACCTGCTTTATTGGCCGCTGTTGGGAGCCAGGATGCGAAACCAAATGGTCCATTGGTCTGATCCACTCTGACCATTCGTCTGATCCCATCTGTATTCATCTCTTTGTGCATAATTCAGACACCAGTAACATCAACATAGCTTCCATCTGCTTTTGGCCAGAGACACTTTTGGGCCAGATTTTTCAGCAATAGTAGCCTTCTCGCACATGCAGTTTTCAAATCCCAGTTAGCTGTGAGTGCAAAGACGATAATTAAGTACCGGATTGAAACCACAAATCAGGTCATTCCAATGTTGACTCTTCAAACCTTGCCAGTTTTACTAAAGACAGATAAGCTAGCCTCAGACTCAGAAGCATTCCCTTGTACTTATTAAAGGCAAGCCCTTGAATAGTGCAGCTAACTAATTGCAAATACATATTTCATTAGCTAAAACAATTAGCAAGTTTTTAAGGGCCACGCCTGTCTAGTCTATCTACTAAGTGCTTTGAGATGGATGGATGAAAAGCACTGTATAAGAGAGAGGAAATGTTATTATATAGCTCCCACCACTGTAATGTCTGAGCACCTCAAAAACATTCACGACTTTCTGTTCACAAGCCCCCTGTGAAGTAGGCATGTGTTCTCATCCTGTTTCACCAGTGGGGCCAGAGGTACAGAGTGATTATGTGGGTTGCCGGAGGACTCACAGGAAAGTTGTAGCAGAGCTAGGACTCGAACCTTGTGCCAGTCCAATGCCTTAACCACAAGACCATCCCTCCTCTCACAACTACCAGCTGTGTAAGCGGCAGGATTTGTGCTCACAACTGTTTACAGGTGTGAAAACACAGAGCAAAGTAATTGCAAGTGCAAATTTCTGACCTGATTTTCAGAGGCACTGAGCATCTGTGGCTTGCACTGCCTTCAGTCCCTACTTTAGCATTCTAAGATCTTCACCAAAACCCCCTTGGCGCTATAGCTTTTAGCTGAACACTTTGTATGAGGGCCCTCTCACATCCATAGGGCTCCTTCCAATCACACAGATTCCAAAGCACTTTACAGTCTATGCAAAGGGATCACCGCAACCACTTCTGGGTGAAGCACAACAACTGCATTACAGAGTTGAACACAACTGCGCCATGGTTTTGGACAAGAACCGCCCTCCCAAGTCTCCACGCTATTCATTTATGGCGCAAGCCAACTCGAGAAACATCAACATGAACTCATAGACTCATAGGTCAGAAGGGACCAATCTGATCATCTAGTCTGACCTCCTGCACAAGGCAAGCCACAGAACCCCACCCATCCTGCGAGAGACAGCTGTATTTAGATGTTATGTGAGCATGTAGAAAAATTGCCTTAACAAGCTAACAGTGTTTGGGATATTATACTATTCCTAATCGTGCAGGTGGAGTGATGTGAATGAATAGTGTCAAAACAAACCAGCCCAGAATCAAAAATAACTCTGACTTGTTACATCTTGGTAACCCAACAATAGAACTGCCACGAAAAATGGTACAGGATTTTTCAATCTCTAAATACAACTAAAGGACAATTTGAATTAGTTCTGTTTATCAGACTTAAAGGGACACTTTAAATGAATGCCCAAAATCTGACCTAGGATTTTCCCCCTATCTCTCTGCCAAGCCCATGCAGATGTTAAAAACAAAATACTATCAATAAGCTACATTCTATTTTTAAAATAAAACAAACAAAGCATCCATAAGAATGCCAGCATTCCTGTATGTACAGTCCACCCTACGCTAAAGACCTTTGTACCTCTCTGCAATAGCAGAATGGCATTATGGGAATGTGGAAAGGTAGTGCATAGTGTGACAAGAAAACAGATTTACCTTTCAAGCTTCTAAGAAGTTTGTATGAACAGCTGTGAGACTAAAAAGGGATTTTTAAAAAAGCTGGATGGCACGTTAGAGAATGAACCCTTGTGAGCTTTGCCAATTGTCAGCTAGGGATGGGGAATTTTGGTTTTGCCATTTTTACAGTTAACATAAGAAAATAAGAACGGCCATACTGGTCAGACCAATGGGCCATCTAGCCCAGTATCCTGTCTTCTGAGAAGTGGCTGGTGACAGATGCTTCATAGGAAATGAACAGAACAGGGCACTTACCAAGGGATCCACCCCTCTCATCCATCCCAGTCAGAAGCTTAGGAACACCCAGAGCATGGGGTGGCTCTGACATGGCTAAGCATCTACACAGATGGAAAATGAAATGTAATTGTCATCCATGCAACCATCCCTTTAAAAGATAAGGTCAATGTTTTAAAACACATTTGAGATCTGTTTTAATCTGTTTCAATGTGTTTCAATCTGGATGTAGGTTGCATTGCCAATTACTGCAATTGCACATACAAATTAGGTGTCTGCATACACAAAGGGGTAGTTCAGTGAATTTGTCTTTGCAACTGGCCAGTTTGCTCGCACAGCTGTAATTCGGAGTGCAGCTGTATAGTTGCAATTGAATGCATATTTTGATACATGCACCTTGGGTTTACTTCTTTAAAAATTGGGCCCTGAAGGTGTATCTACACTGCAATCAAACACCTGCAGCTGGCCCATGCCAGCTGTCTCAGGCTCACAGGGCTTGTGCTGGGTAGCTGTAAAATTGCAGTGTAGACTTTCAGGCTCAGGCTGGCACTCAAGCGCTGGGCCCCCACGGTGGGGGAGGGTCCCAGAGCCTGGACTCCAGCCTAAGCCCAAAAATCTACCCCACAATTTTGCAGCCCCATACCCTGAGCCCCAGACAGCTGATGTGGGCCAGCTGTGGGTGTTTTAATGCTGTGCAGACATACGCTCAATGTCTATGTAGGTGGTTCTCAACCTGCGGCCCAAGAAGCACACAGCTGCCGCCCATGTGACATCCTCCAGGCCATACAGGTCGTATATGTATATATATTGTGTGGACGCAGCCCACATCATAGAGCAAGAGCTGCATGTGCAGTCCACAAAGAGAACCACTGGTCTATGTGATCAGGTAACCTGTTGGTTTCATCAAAGTGCACATAGAGAGTTTTTCATTGTGCCATGCAAACTGGACCTAAATGAGTTACCCTGTGGCTGGTATGATTGACACAAGCAGTCCCATAATGCAGTGGCTTTGTGCAAACAGTACAAGACCTGACAATGCCCTTCTGTTACCCAGGCTATCACTAGGAAAGCCAGGGTGGGATTTTCATAAACTGTGAGCATTGGTCTAACTGTTCCGACTGAAATCAACAGGAGTTTTACCATTTACTTCAACAGGACCAACACTGAATGCATTTGAAAATCCAAGCCCTGCTGCTTCTGTGTTACACGACAACATGTCCTTTGGGACTTGATTAAAGCACTTCCTAATTCTCACTTCTGGAGATTATCCTGCTAGTGTTTAACAGCTACTTTCACTCAGGAAAACATACATGACTGGATAAGGTCTTTCTGTTGCGTTCAAATATAATTTAAACTCACTGCTGAAAACCTTGTTTCTTGAATTACTTTATTTTGTGTAAAACCTTACTGAAGAGTCTTGAACCAGATCCAGTTCAGTTGTTACCTATAATCTTCAAGTTGCATTTAAATCCAAATTCTAGTGCAGGGAATATTTAGTAATCCGGAATGAGAATGGGATTAATATGGGCATCAAACCAGATCAGTACTTAATCTGTCACACAGGCATGTTGCATAATAGCAATTGCAAACTCTACATGGGATCCACATTTGCATCATGAGTGATTGCAATACATCTCCTCCACACATGTGTTATTATTGAACACGTTTATTACAGTTGTGTCCAAGGCCCAGCCAAGAATAAGGCCCCGTGTACTCCCTACACAAGCACAGAGTAATGGACAGTCTCTGCCCTGATGGGTTTTCAATTGAAGTACACCAGCCAGACAGTAGGCGGTGGGAGGAGCAGAACACATATGCAGAATGAGCTAGGTGGTGAAGGGAAATGACATGTTAGTTCCATGGTTTTATTTTAAGGTGAATTTAATTAAGAGCTGATCTGGTGGTCCCTCCTGGCTGATCTGGTGGTCCCTCCAAGGAGAGGATCAGCTACATGGAAAGAAAAGGGAAGTGAGAGGGGACACTGAAGCGAAGGGGGGTGAGGGTAGGTCAGGGGAGAAGAGGGTAAGGAGCAAGTGTGGAGTGACATGGAGGTGAAGAGACTGGCAAGGAATGGGGAGGGCTGGAGCAAACAGCCCATCAGCAGAGGGCAGAAAAAGTCCAGACAACACTGTAACTTCTCTGCCTGTGCAAAGGGCCTTGCTTTGGCTGCTTCTGTTCCTATCAGCCAGAGCTTCTTACTGGCTCCTCTGCAATCTTCAAGGCTGCAGAGTGTGGGGGAGGGGACAGACTGCCTGGGTCCTAGTTTCCCTAGGATGGGGGGTGTCTTCCCTGCATAGTTATGGGTCCTGGGCTGGCTGGCAGGGAAGGGTGGCTTCTGGTGGCCCCCATTTTATTCCCTCCCCCCAGTTCTTTGCTTTGGCTGCTGCTGCTGCTGCTCCTACTGGTTGATATGCCCAATGGAATGGTCAGCCTGTAGGGAAACAATACATACAGTCCATTATTTGTGTGGAGGAGCTGATTAATAACACCAGCTATCATCATGCGCAACATCACACATTTTCATTTGTATGGTGCTTCGAACTGGAACCCTTTGTGAGGCCTTAGGCATCCCCCACTAATCCTAGCTAACCCTCTCCCCCCAAATTCCAATAGGCAACATTGAGTTTGGAGCAAGGGTCTGAGCCAGTCCAGAGGGGCACGGTTAGAAAATAGCTAGCTGGTTCGTTCGGAGCTTTAATTCAATTGTACCAGCACTGGCGATGGAATGCTCGCCGAGCTGGAGAGACCAGTTCTGACGGTTTCCACGAGACTCCACCCACCAAGGCTCCAGCATGGCATTTCAATTATAAGCATGACATCGCCAGACCAGACGCTCATTGGATGAGCCAGTGAGCCTGAAAGTAGAACAGTGTCATCTGGAAAAAAAAAACCAAAAAAAACCTGCGAGACGATTAACACTTTCATGGGTGTGGGATACACCCCAGGCAACCTGGTGAAATAAGAAATGGCACCGTTCAAGTAATGTTGCCATCCCGGGCAATAACCAACCCATCCCCCAAGTGAAAGCTACATCACCACAGAATCTCAGCTAGTATCATTTGAGTGACCCCCATTTACACCACCTAGGGGTCTGAAACCCACTTCAGCTTCTCCAGGAAGGACAGCTCTGATTTCCTATGTCATCTGCTCGTGATTCGATCGTGAGGCTCGCTCTTTTTCCTTTATTTCCTAAAGCTCCTCAGCTCCTAAAGCATCTCAGCTGTCATTAAAAATAATACATTTCTAGCCCTGAGGGCTGAGCCTGAAAACTTGAAAACATGCAGTGAGCTAGAAAACTGGAAGACAAATAAAAGGCACAATAGATAGACAATAATTTGCAAGGCAATCTCATGATTTTGGGGGGGGGGTGCTTCATGATTAGTGCATGCTGGGCGATAACTGCCCTATGCCCAGGGGGGAAATACCTATGCGCCCTCAAAGGAGAAATGCCCATCTCCTGTCCAGTCAGTGTTAGACCACAAGAGACTCAGAGGTTCCAACCTGCAGATCTCTTGTGGCGTGACGGGAAGTAGGCCAGGCCTCATCAGACAATCCTTCAGGCCTGCTTGTGAAACACAGAGGTACAGTACCTCCAATTACAAAGCGTACCAAGGCCCACAGGTGCAGTGGGTTTTTTACTAATTATGTCTCTGCCAATGCAAGGAGGCGCCTGGCTCCCCCACCCCCGCACCATTACTCCTGTCTTGAAAATGATGCATTGGGAATGACATTGCAGCTTGAAGAATGCTGATTAAACAGGTGATATCACAGGGTAGTGCCACTGAGTGGCCACAGCTACCGCTCAGCTGTCTGTGCAAAATGTGATACATAATACAACATACATTGTCAGCAGGCACAGCCGTCTTCAGTGTCGTGGTGCCAAGAGCTTGGATGGTCTGTCATGGAGGTGTGACCTTGCCCACAGCTATGCTGCTGCTAGTAATGGGGATTTTGACCCTCATAGCTCACCTACACAGACAATTGCCACAAAAGAGTCCAGCTATGTATGTTAGCAAACCTGATGGTAACAGCAAGAGCCATGAAGTTCAAGATGCCCTAAAGATTTTGGGCTTTTATGCCACTTGGTCATGGGAGCATTCCTTGCTCCATGGGCATTCCCTGAGTCCACTCCTCCTTTTCTCCATGTTACATTCCTGTCCCTGATGTGGTGCAGAAAGTCCTGGTTCCAGCTGCCAGGTGTTTCTGTCTTATGGCTGCTCTCCTAGGCATTCCAGTGTACTCAACTACTTCTCCCAGAGAGGCCTTCCCGACCGAATTCAGCGGCTCTACATTTCCTCTCTCCACCTAGGTGTTGAAGGACATGGTGCTGGTGTTCAGAGGGTAGTGGAGGCAGTGCACCTTGTGTAGTCAGTGACCGCTGTGCAAAAGGGGTGTGTCACCCTAGCATGTCAGAATGAGGCAGTCTCCATTAAAGATCTCTTGATGCTTTTCACTAGAGTATCCCCTGTGTCCTGGCCAAATTGTAACGTGGGTAATTATAGCATGGCCGCCTGCCTGTCTTCCCCTGAAAGCTTTAATTGGTGAAGACATTCTTCACATGCAGTCCCATACTTTAGGGGGGTCATGTGCTGTTGATGCAGTGGACAACAGGTGACGTGATCCCTGTGCGACAACTGGAGGTCTGCTGGTTATGTTTGCAAAGTATTTGGAGATCCTTCAGAATACAAGGAGCATGTACAAGATACTTACCATGGGCAGCCTAACTTGAAGATTAAGCAGCCTGATTCTCCTTGACACTATTTCTCCTCCCACTATGCCACTCTGGCAGCAGAAATGTAATGCTCTCCACCACTTTCTTCAGATGTCTTTAGTCTGCCACCGAGGTGCAAAGGGGCCTCACTGCAAAGGAGAATCAAGCCTATCTTATCTAGCCTGCAGGAGACTACCAACAAGGTATGTAGCATCACTTTCGGCACTAGCCAAGAATATGGCAGTTGGTTCTAAATGGTCACTGGTTTCAGCGCTACTAGGAAACCATCTTTCAGTCCCTCAGCTTTGAAATGCAAATTTTAACCTTGGGTATAAAAGACACCGGGCTGATTTGCACACTATGGTGACCTGTGCTCTATAGATGCCATAGCTAGCTAGTATCAGAGGGGTAGCCATGTTAGTCTGGATCTGTAAAAGCAGCAAAGAGTCCTGTGGCACCTTATAGACTAACAGATGTTTTGGAGCATGAGCTTTCGTAGGTAAATACCCACTTCGTCGGATGCATGCTAGCTAGCTCGATGTTTCACTTATTTATGGCTATTTAAGGTTAATTCCCACCAAAATGAAAGTATTTCATGAAAGGCCGATGGTGGATAAATTATAGCTCTTGCACCCCAGCATCGCAAAAGAAATCGAAAGCTGCTAGAGATACACTCAGGGAAGAATAGTGTCTTAGCTCTATACAGGTCGTTTGTGACCATCATCATCAATGAGGCACATAGGTTAAAACCCCCATGAATGTGTTTCTCTCCAACTCCCACCCAACTGAGGGACAACCTGTGAGTATGGCTACACTTGCAGCTGTACAGCGCTGCCACGGCAGCGCTTTGAGGTGCGAGTGTGGTCGCAGCGCCAGCGCTGGGAGAGAGCTGTCCCAGCGCTGCACGTACTCCACCTCCCCGTGGGGATTAGCTTACAGTGCTGGCACTGTTTACACTGGCGCTTTGCAGCGCTGTAACTTGCTGCACTCAGGGGTGTGTTTTTTCACACCCTTGAGCGAGAAAGTTTCAGCCCTGTAAAGCGCCAGTATAGCCAAGGCCTTAGCCTCACAAAGGGACCACAGAGCAAAGCTTTAAAACCCAGCCTCCCTTTTGGCACTGCCTATAAGTACTTACAGTTTCACATCTGTAATTAGGCGTTGGAGCAACAGATGTTTAACTAGCTGTCACGCAGGCGCAATCACAGAGATGTTTAAATTACACCAACTGCACACACAATAATCTTTCAGCTGCAAAAGTTTAGGCCCAACAAGTGAGCCTGGGTTGAGATTCCATTTGAAATCAGGCCTTTCTTAATGTGCATTGCTACTGGTGGCCAGTGGGTCTTATTAATAAGATGCAAAATGCAAGAAATAAAAAAATTGAAAAAGACTATTTCCTCGTTTCTAGGCGGAGTGCTATGCAGCCACTTCCAGTCTCTGTTTTTTCTGTGCCGACCAAGACAATGCATAGAGTTTCTGTAACAGGTTCTCACCAATCCACTATTTCAGGATCTAGGTGTATCTATGTACTAGCAAAAATTTATAGAAGTTAATTCCCACACTCCCAAGTAGTGAATCATTAAGGGAACAAAGAAAGGTGCCTCCTTTTAAGCATCATTGCCACCTGCATTCTGAACATACGCCCAAGAATACCTGCTGCCTAGTTAACCCTTTATGAAAGCAAATATATACTGTAGTCAGCTCTGGGATTGCCTTAACCTTCTGACACATCTGCCAAGAGGAAATAAATTCCTGCATCTAAAAATGCTAATACAAGGGTGAAAAAAAGCCTGTGGTGCACTGGCTGAGGGATGCAGCTAAATCTTGAGCCTCAGAAATGCGAGCGCTGTCAATTGCCACTAACTTTGATGGGAGTCTAAGGATGGGCCGCATCTCACAGGTTATGCTTAGCACATTGCCAGAGCAAGCCCTGAATGAGCTCTTCCTGCTGACCAAGCTTACGATGATTATTTAGCTATTCACCCGTGCTAGTCACTGAGGCCTAGTTCAAGTGAAGTTTTTGACACTGTCACAGCCAGGCAAGAGGCAGGCTACAGCTACACCTGGCCAGTTCTTCCATGGCTTATGGTCCCCAGCACTGGCACATTAAGTCATCATCTTGAGTTAAGAATCTGCAAGGCAAATGAAAATAGGGGCAGGGTCATAACCTTTGTGGCTACATTTGGCACAGAACACAGGCTCGGTTGGTTTCTGTGGGAAATGTTGCAAACAGGCGTGCCACAAATAAATGAAATGAGATAAGCTCGGTGTGCCATATTAGCACATGAAAGAAAAAGCAGCAGACGCGGCAAAGGGTTGCCACATCTTGTTCACATTTCAAAATATGTTCATAGCAAGAGGCAGGTGCTTCTGGGTGATTGCTGCTGGTCACTCCTCCAGCCTGAGGAATCCTTCAGTTTCATGATACTGTGGACAACTCAAGTGTGAAGTGGGAAAGGAGCAGATGAGCAATCAGTGCACTGCTAAGAATTGTCAGTATTCCCATTATACTCTTGTTGGTAAGGGTAGGCCTGAATCTGAGTGGAATGTTATGTAGGGATGCTGGGGATGGATTTCAGCTGCTGTAAATTAGCATAAATCCAGAGAAATTAATGAAGTTATTTATAGCAGCCGAGGGTCTTCCTCCAATCTAAATGTCATGGCTGGGTTAAATCAGGACCCCAGATTCAAATGTGCTTGGATTTTGGGAACGTTCACATCAAGAGCTGGCTCTGCACTTTGAGAATCAAGCATCTCTAGTCTTAGGGATTTATAACCAGGCTCTAAAACTTTGTTCCATTCTAAAACCAAGACGTGGTTCTAGCCCAGGAACAAACATCCATGAACTTGTCTTTGTAAAAACTAGGGAGAGCTCCTTCGCTAGTCCAAATCAGGGTCACTCCCTTCACTTCAATGGCGTTTGCAGCACACGTATTGATTCTTTCTAAGGCCTGGGCTATACTAGCGGGAGGGTTCGAACTAAGATACGCAACTTCAGCTAAGCTCTTTGAGTAGGTGAAGTCGAAGTATCTTAGTTCGATTTACCCAGCCATCCTCACAGCTGCAAGTCGACCACTGTGGCTCCCCCGTCAACTCTGCTTACTCCTCCTGCCAAGGTGGAGTACGGGCGTCGATTCCGGGATCGATTTATTGCATCTAGACGAGACACAATAAATCGATCCCCGATACAGTGAACACTACCCCCCCCGATCCAGCGAGTAGTATAGACGTACCCTAAGAAATGAGGATGAGAATCGTGTCTCCCCACCCCCTGGTACCTTGTGTAATCCTGTTCTTTAGTGCAAAGTAAGCCCGATTCACTGGTGTCGTTGGCTACTTTGTGCCTTGCTAGCAATGCAAAGTACTTACAGAACCAGCCAGTTAAACTGAGTTTATAGCTGCATTGCTCTTACTCTTGGCTCAGGGTGTTTTTTGACAAGTTTCTCCATGTCTTTGAAGTCCTCCTTTCTAAAGTTTAGTGTCACTGTCCTAGTTTCTGGTAGATGGTTCTTCCTCCAAGAAGATTAAATATAATTTTATTGTCACTTTTCTTTAATGGCTCAGCTATAATCTCACCCAACATAAACTCATAAAGTGTTAAGGGTTCGGCTTAGCACATCCTGTACATCTCTGCTGTGGATTATGCTTTTCAGCGTTGGTTTACATGAGAGAGTTTGTTTGGTTGCTTGGGTGAAGCCTCAGGACCCATCCACAGGAATTGTTTGAGTGGGAAGATCATCGGAATCTTAGTGCCTTAAAAAAGATTGATGTTGATGTGCCCAATGACATTTTACAAAAGCAAAGGACTGGAAATTGTGGGTTTAGTTCTTGAATCAGACCCAACTGAAGTAGAAATAGGGCAGAAGCTTAAAGCGATTAAATCTAGTGGGATCAAGAATTGTGGTGGTTAAAGTGTCTGGCAGCCAGGACCGAAATGCTATGCCATGGAGCTCAGCAAAAGCTAGTCTTAGAAATAAGACTCAGGAATAAGAAAATCCTAACAATAATTTGTATGTATATAGCACATTCTGCTGAGTAGCCCCAAGTGCATTGCAAACACCCATTAATCCAATAGGCAGTAAGTCACTCTAATTACCTTTCTACAGGTGGGTAAATGGAGGCATCAGATTTGCCTCTTCCACGTCATTAGTGACCTTGCTTAGTCAGAAAGGGAGACACTTCCTCCCTTTGCCTTCAGAGTGGCTGCAAATGAAAAAGGATTTGAAGTCCCCTTCTTCTGTTTCCCTCAAACTGTGAGTTAAACATCAAAGAAAAAGGGAGAGATTTGGGGTAAAATTGTCGAAAATGCCTACGGCCCAGGACACAGAAGCCTAGAACACACAAGGGCCCTAAGCAATTGGCTATTAAGTATCCTGTCTCAAACACATCTCCCCAATCTGGCTCTTTTGTGAGGCCCAATCGTCTAGGTGCGCTCTGAGAACACCAGCAGGGTTGGGCCTAGCAGGGGGCTAGGTTGGGGAATGCTTAGTCTGGGAATGCATGAAAATCAGTCCCGTGGGATAACCAATTTTTAGAAGTGAAAGCTGCTTGTTTGTTTCATGGGGGAGGAGGGGAAACCAAGCAACTTCTTATGAGTGGAAGGAAATGATATATGTGGCTGATAGATCTACTCAACCTACTGATATACTGCATGGCAATCAAATCACTGAATCAGGAATTGTGTTGGGCTGATTACATGCACTGGCATTTGGCTCCCCTATGAAGCCAGATCAGGCAGTTGCCTAGGACATGCAAACACCAGGGGTAGCAAAATATTTGGCGGTTGTTTATTGCGTGTGTAGCTGCGATCTATGAGGGGGGCCTAGAGATGCCAGTTTGCCTAGGGCAGTGAAGAGGTTTCTTTCCATGTGACCGGATATTTGCTTTGCGAGCGCTTTTATAGATGGTGTTTGTTCTGGGTGAACGTGGTGCAGGCGTAGCTTTGCCTTTATTGATCCAAAAGCTACAGCAGAGGCTGTATAGTTCTGATCATTATGCAATAGTGTGCACAGAGAAAGGAATTTCAATCCCATGCTGTGCCAAAGCGAGATGCCTTTGGTGTCCTTTATCCCTAATACAATGAGGATCACATATTTTTTATTATTCTAATGTGTACTGCCAGTCTGGGAGAGATCCTTCATACATAGTGTAGCGTATCGGAATAGAGTAATATCCCTTTATGTAGCCTGTGTGCCCACCGATGGTACTTCCTCTGTTCTGTGTTCTAGAGGGAACCAGTCAGAGCTGCATTCTCTGAATAGCTAGGCCTTGTATGTTTGTGGCTAGTTAATAAGTGTGGTTCTTTGGGACAAGCTCTGCATAGGTGGTTCCTCATCTTGCTTTTGAGGGGTAGAGCCCAAAAGACTCTTCATAGATTGCTCAAACACTGCCAGGACTGGTGAAAGCTTTCACAACCCTGACAACTGATTTTAGTGCAACTCCCATCCATCTTTGTTGCCTAGCAAATATTTGAGGGCAGGAGTGAGAGAGAATGTGAGGAGCTGCTCTTGAATGAATCTCACAGACCTGGGACAGAATGTCTTTGGGACTTGTGCTTTTGGTTGGTTTCAATAAGCTAGCTATGAAATTCAAGGGGAGGGAGGTAGAAGGGTTCTTCTTGGTGGGGCAAGGAGAAGAACTGTGATGCTAATGAGACAGATCTTCATCTGGTTTAAATGTAATTTGTGCATAGTGACAATGTCTTTTGGGAATATATCAGAAGTTCATTTCCATGGTCTAGCTGGACAGTGAGCAACCAGATTCTGAGTGATCCTGTATGCTTGAGGAATACAGTAATAACCTAGTCAGTGAGTTTATAAATTGTATATATGTTGCCTATGGCTATCTCCCTTCTCCTGACCTCTGTCTTTAGATGGTGAGCTTCTCAGAGCAAGGATTGCCGCTAAGAGTTTGCAAATGCCCAGCATATTGTGGGTGCTACTGCAAATAAATAATATTACCACCAATAATAATGTCTATCATGCCCTTCTACTGGATAGAATTGAAACTGCTTATCTGTGTATCATGTGCCCTATACTGCTTACAGACATGGTGGGGTTTTCCCATTGCTCAAGTTACCAGGGCTTGTCCTTATGATGCAGGGCATCAATCCTGAGCATTTCCATAAAATGCTGCCTGCCTATGGTGTGCAGCCTCTGATCAGCAGTGAAGTCCATAAGTGACCCATATTTGTTAGAATATTTTTTGCTTCAATATTGACTTTCTGCCTTTTTCTTCCCTTTGTGCCAGAGACTTACCCCAAATTGTATTTGATCTACAAGGGCCGGATGGGATGGCATATTATCTGAGGTGCTGTGGGGCAATAGGTTTTATTTGTTTTTTTGTTTTTTGCAAAAAGGTGAAGCTTGTTATGGGTGTGCCTTATATAAATGTTGTAATTTTGTGTGACGGAAGGGGGCTCAGAAAGAGCTCAGGATTGGCCTCTGTATAGGAACATGTAAAATCAAAATAAATAAATATACAATCCATGAATTCATGCAGGGCTAAATACTGCCTCTGGATGTACACACCGAACTCCTAGGGACTTGGTGACTACTAATGCTTGCTTGGGATACATACATAACATCATTCCTCCGCAGGTCTCCTGAGTGCACAGTACTGTTCTTGGACCTCACCCATCCAAGCACACCCCAAAGGCCAAAGCAGGTACCTATAAATAGTGGCACCATTTGGGAGCCTGCAGGAGAAAAGCGCAGCTATGATGTAGCCGCAGCATTTGATCAAGTCAGAATTTACAATGCAAAAACATGTCTATAAAAACCTGTGATTAAACAACCAAGCTAGGATTGTCAGAAGCACCCAGCCTTTGCCTAACCCACGGCAATGGGAGTTTTACCATTGCTTTCAACGGAAGCAGAGTTAAGCCGGTGCTAAGCACTTTAGAGTATGCTGCCCACTAAGTAATCCTTACCTTTCTCCACTGGAACCTGCTAGAAGACCGCAGTCAATTACCGCAGAGTGCCTAAACATGAGATGGTTCAACCTAAACCCAGCTGACGGCAAAGGTCTCCATGGCATGTGAGTGCCTGCCAGGTGTTTATGGATTTCTCCTCCCAACACTCTGGGAGAAAGGGAATGGCAGTTAGCCCCATATTACAACAGCTTGCCCAGGGTCACACTGTCTGAATCCAGGTCCTTTTCACCCAAATCTGCAGGTCTACATTCGTACACACAAACAGAGCATACATGGATTCAACCCAATGTCTCACTCTTTGGGACGAGCCCAGGTTCCGCCCCCATTTGGGCCAGGCTTTCCTTCCAGGCCTTGGATTTGTACTCCAGGGATCAGGTAACTGAGAGCAGCAAGGCTGGCAGAGAAGGCAGAAACAGGACATAAAGTGCTTCCTGTTCTCGCTAGGGAGGAGAGATCAGAGAGGAACAGCCGGTGTCTGTGGAAGCCCTCTGAGAGTGAGGGGTCTGGGCAGGGCTGGCTCCAGGCACCAGCGCGCCAAGCGTGTGCTTGGGGCAGCATGCCGAGGGGGGCGCTCTTTCGGTTGCCAGGAGGGTGGCAGGCGGCTCCGGTGGACCTCCCGCAGGTGTGCCTGCAGAGGGTCCGCTGGTCCCGCGGCTCTGGTGGAGCTCCCATAGGCGTGCCTGCGGAGGGTTCGCTGCTCCCGCGGCTCCGGTGGAGGATCTGCGGGCACTCCTGCGGGAGGTCCACCAGAGTAGCAGGACCAGCAAGCGGCAGAGTGCCCCCTGCGGCGTGCCGCCGTGCTTGGGGCAGTGAAACAGCTAGAGCCGGCCCTGAGTCTGGGTCAGGGCTGCCACAGTTCCTGGTGAAGTGGAGGCCAGGAATGGATGGCAGGAGAGGCTTGCCTGAAGCCATTTGAGAAGGTGTGGGAACAGACCTGGGGAAAAGCAGCAGCAAGGTGCCAGGCCAACAGTAGCTCCCCAGGGAGAGGGAACGGATGGAGGAAGGACTTGGTAGAGAACTGCTAGGGGAGGCTGCAAAGAAGGCCTAGGGAGAAGTAGGAAGTGGCCCTGGGAACTATGAAGCAAGACCGTTTGGAGCTGAAGGCAGGCACAGAGTAGAGGGTTCCAGCCTCCTGGCACATTCTGATATTTCAATGTTTGGTTTTGTCCCAAATTGGGATGAAAATTCATGGAACAAAATTTCTTGGAAATGTTGAAACATTTAGTTTCTATTTGGTTCAACACTAAATTGTGCCAGTTTGAGCCACTGTGGTGCCTCATGGAAGCTGTAGGTTCCAGTGCCTCATGCCCCAGTTGTCCTTTATGGACGGGGCTTCCCTGTCAGACTATATCTCCCAAGATGCACTGTGGCCATGGGACTCCCAGGATGCACCGCAGTGGTTATGCTAGAAAGGGCCCTGCAGTGCATCGTGGGAGATGTATATCCAACCAGACATCCTGGCCCACAGAGAAGAATGGGAGCAGGAGGCATCCAAGCTACATCCCCATGAAGCATCTTGGTAGCTCATGTGGACACAAACTAGTGTTGAACCGATCCAGTGTTTTGGTTCAGGTCAACCTGAGACCAAATATACTATTTTGTTTCAATTTTCCATTTTGGTAAAATTAAAATTTTCTTTGAGAAAATTGCCTATCGTCCCCCTCCCCTCTCTCCTGTTCAGTTTCACCAACAGAAAAGACTGGCAGTGAAACAAACCATGCAGCCATCAAGTGGATTAACTAGCTAGATGCATCTTGAAAGAATAACTCATGGCCCAGACTGAGCCAAAGCATGGTGTCCCAAACCCCATGCTTCCTTCTGTATGATTGTATGAAGTCTGGACATTTTGGGATACCTATGAAAAATGCCATGGAGTGGGGAATATTCAGAGCATAGCCCGCAAGTCAGCCAGTCTGTTTAATCCAGTTTTAATCCATCATTGAAGATAGGAAATGCAATGTTTGCTCCAAGATGTGATTCACCTGAAACTTTATCACGTGCCTCCAGAACACTATCTCAGACAGATAAACAAGTGACAATGGGCATTGAGTGCTGTTGCCCTGCCTGTGTGATGACTCTCTTCCACCCCAGAAGTGAGTGCAATTGCGTGTTGGTGCCTTTCTCAATCTGAAATCTATCTGCAATGGAAATTAGCAGAATCTAGTGTGCATGAGGGTGGGGTTCCATATGCACATGTGCACCCCCTACAGGCGACTCATCCACAGTACCAGCTAAATCCAGTTGCCTTGCGTAAAGAGGAAGTCTTTATGGATGCAGATGATCTGAACAGGTTCTGCTGTGGCCTGTAATGGTTCGATTATTAACACATCATCCTGCACTAAAGTTAGAGCCTGCTTACCCCAGGGCCGAATAGAGAGAAACTCTGCAGCCAAAGAATGGTTGTCTGAATAGGTACTCCAAATATCTGGGGCTAGCATCTCCTTGACACCTTTGTAAATCTGGAGTAGCTCCACTGAAGTGAATGGAGCTGTTGTTAAATTGATGGGACTAAGATCACCATCAGGCCCCTACTTCCTTGAATCTGGCTCTACTGAAATATTTCAGGCACGCAGGGATCTAATGACTGCTCCAGCATGCAGGTGTGGCCTACAATCTGGTTAAATATGCGGTCTGAGCTGTTCTGTGGACTGTAAGCAAGGACAAACTCTGGGAGATGGGTGTACTGCTCAGCACAACTGGCACAGGAAAAAACAGAGCTGGTGCTCACTAATTTCAGCCAGGACAAACCACATTTTTCATTTTGAGCCAGTTCCTTATGGGCCCAGACAACTTAAAGTTCCTATATTTATATCAGTTAATGGTATTCAAGCATATTTATGGCCATTTGATATTATTGATTATTTTTATTACGGTTGTGCTTAGGGGCCCCAGGCAGGATCAGGGCCCTGTTGTATCAGGTAGTTTGCATTAGCTATAGGATTTCTGATTTTCAGTTTTCGCTGTTAAAATAGCCTGACAAAAAAAAATAATTAGTGTTTACCCAATAAACAGCGGATAGCCACCAGAAATGTGACTTGTATCTAAGGGCTTGTCTACATGGAGTAGTAATGCGGACTACGGGGTCGGGGGTATTTCTAAAGAGTAGTCATGTGTTGTGCATTAATTGGACCCTGCTGGTGTGCACTAAAGGATCGCTAGTGTGGTTTAACATAGTGCTGTTTGAAACAGTTAAAGCACACTAGGGAACATTACAAAGAGATTACTCATTCCTGTACACTATATGCTACTGTAATGAATAATGTACATTACTCATTACAGTAGAGCCAAAGAGAAAAGGCTGAAAAAATTATAATAATTTTGGACATCTACATAAAACGCCAAAAAATGAAATTAATAACCCCTGCAAAACGGAAGCCTTAATTATATACATACAGAAATTAAGGCACATTGATCCTAATTTTCTCTTGCCATATTGTTCCATCTTACAACCTCAGGGCCTGATCCTGCAATCTGAAATGCTGTGGCTGACCTTCGTGACTGTATGGAGCCCTATTAATTGGCAGTGGGATTCCAGCAGGTTGTATAGGCCTGAATGGATCCTACTGCAGGACCTGGGCCTAAATATGGGACTGAGGCTGAGCCAAAGATTCAGCAGTTAGAGGCACAATAAAAATGATGAATACAAAAAGAAAAATGAGCAGCAATTGTATTTTTAAATGACTCTGTCGGACCAACGTCTTTAGCCCAAGCAGCGCTGGTTATTGTCATGTTTGAGAAGTACTCTGGTCTCAGAAGGTGTAGCAACCTCTGATCATTCATGCGCACCCAACTCAATTTGAACATGCTCAGGATTCTGGAGGCACAAGGCCAGATTGTAAGATGGTGTAAAGCTATAGCTGTGCTGATTTGCACCAGTGGAAGAACTGGACCATTGAGTTCACACTGGGCATGCTCAGAGGTGTAACACAGCTGTTAAAACAGGCACTCCCATAGCAGCAACTTGGTAACGATTAGAGCCAAATGAAATCCAGCATTTCCGCCCTGCAGGGAATTCAACATTTGTTCTTTGTCTCATAGCACCATGGTGGTCTCTCCTTGTGATGGAGGGTGGGCAAATGCATCATGGAAGTTCCTGTCCATGGTGTTTAATGGGAGATGTAGTCTGGCTATAGCCTATGGAGGAGAATGGGGGCCAGGGAAAGCGAACTATAATTCCCAGGAGGCACTGGGACAGGATATCAGATTCATTGGGGTGGGTGTTGTTTTTTGATGAATAAACATCAACATTTTCCACGGGGAGCAGGCATGTTTTGTGGAAAATGCCATCTGGTTGAAAACTCAATTTGTCACTGAAAAGCAGTTTTGGCGGACATTTTTTGCCTTATTCTCTGCACTTCATACATGCAAAGCACACACAGGACCTGTGTAAAAAAACCAAGGAGTCCGGTGGCACCTCAAAGACTAACAGATTTATTTGAGCATAAGCTTTTGTGGGTAAAAAAACCTCGCTTCTTCAGATGCATGGAGTGACCTGTGTATTACTTATGCTCTATTTTGAGGGCTTTCGTTAGACTTAAATGGTGCACAGGCCTTTTGGCTGGTCCTCTCCACGAGGGTGCATTTCACCCACAAGGAATGCTGTGGTTATGTTAATTACTTGCAAACACTCAGGGTAAAGATTCGAATGTATGTTGAGTTGCTGCCTGTAACAGCACAGAAGGACTTAGAAGGGAGACATCTTGATAAGGAGGAATGAACACAGGCTTGGAAGGCACAAAGCCCGGAATAGTAATCTGTGTTCTGACACCGATTTTCTCCGTAGCCTTGAGCAAGTCACTTCCTCTCTGTCAGAGTATTGCCATCTCTACAATGGGGCTGATAAAGCATATTGAGCTACCTCAAAAGGACACTATGAAGGTTACTTAGCTAATGTTTATGAAGTGCACTACAGCGCTATTGAAGTGTTACGTGTTGTTACTGATGAAGAATGATCATTTGGCTTACAGAAGCCATGTGACTTTCTCATGGGATGTAGTGAGATGTGTGTAAAAGGGAGAGAGGAAAAGTATAATTATCCAGCACAGGGGTGACTTCTAGTTTTCCTTGGGGGTGCTCCACCCCAAGGCCCAGCACCATTCTGCCCCTTGTTCCAAGGCTCCGCCATGGCTCCGCCTCTTCCTGCCCCTGCCCTGCCTCCGTGAGGCCCCCGCCCGCCAGCTGCTTGCTGCGCTCGCTGTTTTTTTTCCGTGTGTGCTCCAGCCCCAGATCACGCAGAGTCAGCCCCCCTGTTACCCAGAGCTCCTAGGTTTGGGATCATTTTGGTATTTGAGTTGGTTTGTATTTTAACTTTGCAAGTCCCAATTCCTGTAACTCCATGTTTTGAACATATCACAAGATCGGCTGTATTAATAGATTCTTTGATTTTAAAGCCATTACGATCATCTAATCTGCATAATATGGGCCAGAGAATGCCAACAGTGAAGGGAATTATTCTTCCTTGCTAGGTAAGGCCTGATGTAGTAGGCCATATGTATTCATCAAAGCACTTAAGCAGGTGCTTCAAATTAAGCATGTGCTCAAATGCTTTGCTGACTTGAGTGCACTAATCAGTGGGTGAAATAGAAAGACATCCAATCTTCATTTAAAGACTCCAAGTGATAATGAATCTACCACTTCCTTCAGTAATCTGGTCAAATGATTGATTACATTCATGGTTTAAAAGTTGGGGGGGGGCAAGGTATGCCCCAGTTATAATTTGTTGCAGTGTTGCCAGCTCTTGTGATTTTTACCATGATTCTTGTGATATTGGGGGGGAAGGGGCATGGTCTGAAAGTCCCAGCTCCTGGAGTCAAGTGAGAATCACAGCTTTCATTTGAAAAACAAGTGTGTTTTTGGCTCTCAGAATTGGGGGAAAAAAGTGTGAAAACATGTCTCCTGTGCACCCTAAAAGCTCAGTATCCAGAAGGCAAACTAACACAATGCAAAAGGTACTATCTTAAAGCCAAGCTTGTGGTTTTTGAAATGTTGGGGTTGGCAATACTGCTGGTGTGACCTACTGAGCAGTAGCAGAAAGTATCAGTTTGATGATGGGAGAAATGAGCGCAAAGTTGGGTCTCAGGAACTCCTGAGTTCTAATCCCAGCTCTGTCACTAACTCGTGTGGCTTTCTGCAAGGCCCACCACCTCTCTGCCTCAGTTATCCCCATCTGTAAAACAGAGATCATAGCATTTACCTACTTAACACAGTGCACACATAAAGTGCTCTGTATTATCCCGTTCTGTGCACAGATTCCAAATATCTCCTGACCTTGCCCTTCTTTTTTGAAAATGAATAGGCTCTAGGTTATGTGTGTGTGTACTGTGTATATAGCAATGCCCTCTACTGGATGGAAAGTGTGTGTTCGCCTTCTGGTGAATTATAACAGCAGTGAGCAGCAGCTGTATAGAAATTACATATTTGTACTGCAGGTATGCAGAGCGGTTGGGGCAAAATCATATAACAATCTCAGGGTTGGGTTTTTTTGTTTTGTTTTGGGGTTTTTTTGGTTCATTAGCTGTAGCAAATATCAGAGGGGTAGCCGTGTTAGTCTGAATCTGTAAAAAAAGCAAAGAGTCCTGTGGCACCTTATAGACTAACAGACGTTTTGGAGCATGAGCTTTCGTGGGTGAATGCTGTAGCAAAGCTTCTCGTAGAAAAAGTAGCTGCTTTCTTAGGATCTTTCTGATCATCTACTCTGTGCTCCAGCACCACTTTTTATTGGCAGAAGTACATCTCACTGGTCTCCCAAGGATTGTTCCCTATCCCTGCTCATTATTGGCAGGTTTTGAAATAAACAGTCTGTAAAGCTGCTAGGGAAACAATCTGCACACCTGTTGGACTAACAGCACTGATCCTGCTTAAGGAGAAACACTGTCCTGAAAAAACAATACCTTTTAAAACAAGGAGGACATTTACCAACCCATTTGACAGCCAATGCAATGGATTTTAACTGAAAGGCAGTGTCAAATATTATCCTGAATGCCCCCCTGCCACTCGCATTTTTAATTGCCTTCTCAGGGTTGTTTGTGTCCTGAGTTGCCTCTGTAATTACAGTGAGAAACAAAGAGAGGACAAACCCATAATGTTTTGTGATTTGTGATAGGTATCGCTTAATGAAACACCTCGTCATGGAAATTGCCTACTGTTTAACAGCTGGAAAAGTCTTCCTCCCCCGCAACAGCCGAGGGGGGAAAGGAGTGAGTGTGTGAGGAAAAGATGGCTGTGTGGTTAAGGCCCTGACTTGTGACTAAGGAGATCAGGGTTTCATTTCAGTTCCTTGGGTGAATCTTGGGTAAATCACTCAATCTCTCTCGTGCCTCAGTTCCTCAGCTACAAAATGAGAAGACGAATACTTTTGTGTGTTGCCTCTTTAGACTGTGAATTCTTTGGGGCAGGGACTGGGCCTCATTATGTGTATTCACGGGACCCAACACAACTGGGCTTCCAGGCACTCCTTTAGTACAAATAACAAACAATGGTACTTGGGATTCCAAAGAACATTAAAAACTGCTCTTCGTGCCAACCTTAGATCTAAGTACACACAGCAAGGAGAGAAGGTAACTCAATGAGTTGTGTTTTTTGTCTTTGATTTACTTCTCCACTGAGGATCAAAGATAATGAACACTTTAGCAGCTTACACACAATTCTACACTTTGGTTTCTTTTTTTAATCCTTGCTCTAATTTGATCTGCTCAAATCCACCTGTTTTTATTCTTCAACTGTATTAATGTGGTTTTCCTCTTTAAATATACATAGTCCATGCTAGTATGTGCCAGGGTCACACGCATTTTTCAGCTTCATTCACAGTTTATTTGCGTCCTTTCTTTTGCTCAATCTTAACTTTTCTGTCTCTTCATTCTGTAAAACGTTAGGAACCCTTTCTACTGGAGCATTGTGAACAGCCTGTTCTTGTAAATAGTCCCTTTGTTCTCACATTCCTTCCTTAAACAACCCCAAAAATGTCAGGTACAGCACTTAAATTAACAAAGGCTTATTTTAAAAGGACAAATACCCAACTTCTATTAATTCTGAAAAAACATAGCCAAGTTTATTTTTAGCCATTATTACCAGGTATTCGGAATCAACTTTCATTTCCATTATATTCAGTTTGTAAAGAACATGCCCAACCTGACCCAAAGCCCATAGCAGTCACTGGGACAACTCCCATTGTGACCAATAGGCTTTGGATTAGATCCGTGGATTCATGCTTGCTTAGAATTCATGGCAGGAGTTAGAGAGAACTAGAAACAAGGCTGAGATTGCCTATAATACAAGTAGGCAGATGTTTCTGCTCATGGGAACAGCAGTGAAACAGCAGCCTCAAAAGTTAGGGCCATGTTTGTAAAAAACAACAAAGGGGCCCAACTTCCATATGTAAAACACAGAGAGGAGTGTACAGTTATCACAACTTCATGGGCAAATGGCTAGTTAGGTTTCTAAATAACACAACAGCAACATAATAATAACACCTAGCTCTTATACAGCACTTTTTCATACATAGATCTCACAGCACTTTACAAAGGAGGTAAGTACCATCATTAAATGCCTCTTATCACATTGCATATAGTTTTCTTTGCAATCATGAGTGCTAGCAACTTAAGCCAAAACTCTCAAATTGTGGCAACAGCCTTCTCAGTGAAATATTTGTTTACAGCATTGGGTCATATGAGTTTTTCTGTTTCTATCACTTGTTCCCTTCATGAAGTCATAGTTTTCTGGTTGTGACATAATAATCATCTCCATAGTAACAGGTTGTGACGTATAAACAGAGGTTTATGGCTTCAAGTTAAGAATAAGTCACATGAACATGTGAACTCTTCACAACAGACAGCATGCAAAAAAAGAGAAAAAGCCAAGGAAACACAGAAATAGGCCCCTGCACAGAATAATCTCTTAAGAGAATGTTTTCCCTGAGTCATTAGCAGGCATTCAAACATATTCAAAATGTGATTTATTTATTTTTTAGTGACCACGTTGAGCCTGATTGTTGGGGAAAGGCAAATTCCCAGTCTGAGCTTGTGGCAAGCAGTATTCTTTTAAGGCATGCATAAAGGTAGGTACTCACTTCCAGGCGTCTCATTTGGAAAATTAGGCCACTTGCTTCTTATCACTGTCTTTCAGTGATCTGTGACAATGTAAGGATCGATAAAGACTTATCAGTAAGAAAAGGTATTTAATTTAGCCATGGAATTATTAAACCCTCAGCTGTGTAAATGGTCATTGCGTATGGAATGCTAACATAAAATCTGACTACAATTGAATTTTGTTTTCTGTTTATATTTTGTTGCTATTTGCTCATAGTGATGATAATCATCGGGCTGCTTGGAAGCTGATATTTGAACTGCATCCATCTGGGTTAGTTTTTACCATCTCTTTTGCGTTTATTTGCTGAGTTATTTCACAGGTAGAGATGAATGAAAATTTTCTGATGGAACTTTTAATGCCGTTTAATCAAGACTGAAAGTTTTCATGGGAACATGTCAGTTTTGATCCAATTTTGTTGCAAAATCAAAACAGTTCCATTTCAACCGGATCAGAACAGAACACTTTGATTTTTCATTTCAAAATGATTTTGTGTTTAGAAATGTCTTTATTTTATATTATAAACTACTTTTTTTTTAAAAAAGTCAAAGTCAGAACAAAATGTTTCAATTCACCCAACGTATTTCCCCTCCCCCCCCCCATGTCATGTTGTGGGAAGTTTTGAAATTTGTCTTTACTTTCTGATTTAGACCCAAAAGAAGAAATTTCAAAATTTTAGAATTTCCTCCAAAAAAGAAATAATGGTTCCTGCACAGTTCAATTCAGAAGTTTTGTCTGTGTGAAACAAATAAAAATGGGTCAAAATCAGCCACCTGCCCACTGTAGTTAACCAGAGGCCTACCTGATTAAGGAAAAAGTGCAAAACTAGTGTGTAGAACATTCCAGACAGATTTTCAAAAGGGGTTCAGCACCCACAACTGAGAGAAACAGTGGAACCTTAATTTACAGATGGCCTCTCTCCACAACAAAAGAGTACTAGTATACATCCCCTGTACAAAGAACTTGTATCAAATATCAGAGGGGTAGCCGTGTTAGTCTGGATCTGTAAAAGCAGCAAAGAGTCCTGTGGCACCTTATAGACTAACAGATGTATTGGAGTATGAGCTTTCATGAGTGAATACATGCATGCATCTGACGAAGTAGGTATTCATCCACGAAAGCCCATACTCCAATATGTCTGTTAGTCTATAAGGTGCCACAGGACTCTTTACTGCTTTTACAGAACTTGTAAACTCTTTTTCTTAGCATTGGCAGAAGAGGTGGAGTCGAGGTTGCTATTAATAATCAATAATTTAAAAGCAATTAACATTAACCACATAGAATCATACTCAAGGTTCATCTAGTCTAACCCTCTGCCAAGATGCTGGATTTGTTGTGACTAAACCATCCAAGACAGATGGCTATCCAGCCTCTCACCTCAAACTTATTCTTCAAAGTACTTAAGCATATGCTTGAATGCTTCGCTGAACTAGGGCCTTATTTGAAATTAATCGTAAAATTCCTATTGACTTCAGTTGGAGCAGGATCTGGCCGATAAGCAGCCACCCCGTACTATTTATTGTACAGTGCGGTTGATTTTGTATCTACTCTGTCTGGGGGCAGCTAATATGGAACACTTCAATGTAAAGTCCATCAATGAAATAGTTTAAGATCATTTAAGTCAATGGTGACAGGTTTCAGAGTAGTAGCCATGTTAGTCTGTATCAGCAAAAACGAGGAGTCCTTGTCGCACCTTAGAGACTAACAAACTTATTTGAACATAAGCTTTCATGGACCAGAACCCACTTCATTGGATGCATGATGTGAAAAATACAGGAGCAGGTATAAATACATGGAAGGATGGGGGTTGCTTTACAAAGTGTGAGGTCAGTCTAACGAGATAAATCAATTAACAGCAGGATACCAAGGGAGGAAAAATAACTTTTGAAGTGGTAAGAGAGTGGCCCAGTCTTTATTGGGCAAACTGTACAGTCTCTATGCAAAAGAATAAATGGACACAAATCTGACATCAGGAATCATAACATTCAAAAACCAGTAGGAGAACACTTCAGTCTCTTTGGTCACTCAATAACAGACCTAAAAGTGACAATTCTGCAACAAAAAAACTTCAAAAACAGACTCCAAAGTGAAACTGCAGAACTGGAATTAATTTGCAAACTGGACACCATCAGATTAGGCCTGAATAAAGACTGGGAGTGGTTGGGTCATTACAAAACCTAAACTTAATTTCCCCAATACTAATTTCCCTCACTGTTACTCACACCTTATTGCCAACTGTCTGAAATGGGCCACACATTACCACTTCAAAAGTTATTTTTCCTCTCTTGGTATCCTGCTGTCAATTGAATTGTCTCATTAGACTGAGCTCACACTTCGTAAAGCAACTCACATCTTTTCATGTATTTATACCTGGTCCTGTATTTTCCACTCCATGCATCTGATGAAGTGGGGTCTAGCCCACAGAAGCTTATGACCAGATAAATGTGTTAGTTTTTAAGGTGCCACAGTGGTGCTATTTTTGGAGCAAGGGATTCTTGACCAGGAGTAAGGGTGTCAGAATTGGGCCCATCTAGAATAATAAAGACAAGATCTATGGAGAACTCTATTCATCAGGATTCTGAAAACCGTCAGAAGAATTTAAGGAATGTTTAATGTTGAGTATCACGTTTTCACCTCGATCCACAAAGTGTCTTAACATCTCAGACTAAGCAGCAGGACCCCAATTTTCAGGCCTCACAAGCCATCCATAATCTCTCTGCATTCCTCCGGCTAAGCTTGCTTTACGCAAGTGTCAAAAATAATCACCTAGAAGCAGATGAAGATAAATCCTGAAGAAACACGCTTTTTCCCCTTGAAGAGCTGAACCATCCCAATAACAATAACCTATGAGATGTTTCCATTGCTGATTTCTAGGATGCCTCTTTCTCTGATAGTCTGTATCTTGGATACATTTTAAATGAATGGGAAATATGTTTAAAATCATAACAGTATTTGAAATATATTAATTTTTTTAAAAACATCCCATTTCGGGCAACTGTTTTGTTTGAGGTGATGCAACATGGAATTTTTTATGTTGAGCCTCACTAAAAGCAGAAAGCCCTGATCCTACAAAAACATACACATATGCAACTTTATGCCCTGTGAGTAGTAATTCAAAGTTTTCCCTATTTATAGCCAAAATAGTTATATTGGGAACATTTTTAAGAGTATGCCAGGATTGAGGTCCAGTACGTTTGTTAAAAGATCCATTTAAAAAAAAAACAAAGTAAACAATTTCACAAAAATATTCTGAAGTTGTTTTCATTCTGCAGGATTTGAAATGGACCCATTTTTCATCTCTACAAAATTTTTAAGGATTTTTTTTAACTCCTCCCCTCCCAACCTAATGAAAAATGTTGATATTTGAAAAGTGCCTGGGATTGGGGTGAAGGAAATGGGGTGAGAGATGAAAAATAATTGACAAAATGTTGATACATTTCATGAAAAAATCTGAAAACACAGTTTCTCAAAAACTGTTTGTTTGAAAAAAAAAAGCCATTTCTTTTCAGTAAAAAAATGTGTTTGAAAAAAATCTCAACCCATTATTAGCAGTTTACTATGACTACAGATGGAGCAGAAAACTTTTGCTGCAGGTTCCCAAACATGGAATTTGAGTTGTGTAGTTAAAAAAAACCAAAATGATCTTAAACATCTTGCAAACTTTTCTGACTAGATCGTATCAGTTTTTAAACAGGGCAATTTGTGGCGGACTCAATTATTTGACAGTATCTTTAAAGCCAGATGCTCAGGACCAATTATCCAATGTATATATTTGTGGTTTATTTTTCACACTTTATATTTAAAAGAAAAGGGAAAGTGGAAATTAAAGTAGACTAACATTTATAGTCCCAAACCACTAAGCAATTCTTCAAAACCCTCAGCCGTTTAACTCCAGGTTTCATGTTCCAAAACTGGGAAGAAATTGGTCTGAAAATGAAGGATTTCTGCCTTCGCAGGATGTCTAAAAAGGAAAAGAGTACGGAACATGTTTAAATAGGCTGCCACCACAATAAGGCATTTAGCCAGCTGGCCAGTGTTCTTATAACCACGGCTGCCTCACCTCAAAGTATAGCTAACTGCATGAGAACCAGAGAAACAGTGCCAGATCCTCAGCAGATGTGAATCTGCCTAGCTTCATGTGGTTAGATTGCAGTTTGTTCGCTCACCCCTGGGAAACTGGTTTTCTGTGACCAATACGCATACAACTTTTTCTTTTTAAGAGTGTCCCATGTTTAAAGGACACTGTGAGAATCATCTACTATATTCATTTATAAGGAGGGACAAGAGGAAACCGCAGGGCATACTGGCCCATGGGGGTGGGAGCAGGGAGACTATCCTCCATTCCTAGATCTGTAGAGTTTCTGTGGCGAAGGAAGAGGGCTGTTATTATTTGTTTTACTTGGCCTACACTACTCCTGCATGAAATGTCAGATATCAGTGTCTGGCACAAGAAGATCATTCTGCTGCAGTTACCACACGGCAATCTCTTTCCTGCTACCGCCACAGGCTGGAAAGCCACACGTTGCACCCAGTGCTTTGCACCCATTCAGAATTCACCACCTTTTGTCATTCCAACAACAGAAGATAGAGAAACTCACTGCCCTTTGATGGTGAATTGATCAGAAGTCAAATTGTTAATGAAATTGGCATTTAAGTGGCTTCCTCAGGCTCCAAAGTTAACATAACCCTGCACCAATGAAAGTGGGAATCTCAGGCTACCTGCACAACTCGACGTTCTACAAACTTCATTCAAGTTTATGCTCTAGAGACAATACTTGTGGAGAGGAACCATCTCCCTCTAATTAGCTGCTATTTTTTCATGCCTGTGGATTTTCATTTGCCCAGTGCAGGGGTAAGCAACTATGGCAGGGGTGCCAAAGGCAGCACGCAAGCTGATTTTCAGTGGCACTCGCACTGCCTGAGTCCTGGCCACTGGTCCGGGAGAGCTCTGCGTTTTAATTTAATTTTAAATGAAGTTTCTTAAACATTTTAAAAAACTTATTTACTTTACATACAATAATAGTTTAGTTCTATATTATAGACTTCTAGAAAGAGACCTTCTAAAAACTTTAAAATGTATTACTGGCACAGGAAGCCTTAAATTAGAGTGAATAAACGAAGACTCGGCACACCACTTCTGAAAGGTTGCTGACCCCTGACCTAGCGTATAAGTCTTTTAGAAATATTTGACTGGAAATGGGAATGCTCATGGCAAGCTAGAATGTGATTGTGTAAATCTAGTGCTAACACAGCTGTTGCTTAGGAAAGCATGCTTATAGAGATCTGTTGGGTCGCCTGGGAGATATTTTGCAGTTGATCAGATAATGTAGTTTAGTATATACGCACGATGTGGCTATTACTGAGGAACTGTCTATAGCCTCTGGATTGTATTTACATATTTGTCCAGCGACAACTTGGTTTAAATATATGAAAAAAAGGCAGTTACTTCTTTATTGCTCGTCCCTCTTTCCTACCCCAAACTCAGGCAAACTTGAAAAAGGTGACATCCGCCTCCATTACTGTGTGACTGCAGTGTCCAAGACAGTCCTCTTAAAGATGAACCTTCACTTCAGCACCTCATTGTTCCTGGCAGAGGGGCTATAGCGTGGAATCCTGTCTCAGAGTCAGTTCTTCAGCTCTGTCCTGGTCAGAATCCCTCTTGTCGCACATTCCCCTATTGCTATTCTCCTCCTAACATTACTGCCATAAAAGATCCCTCTTACTCATGCAATATAACTCCTAGATCTTCCTTCTCTCCTCCCTTGCTAATTACCATAATTAGCTGGCTAGACAAGTGTGTCATGGGATTAGAATCTCATCAAAAAACAGGGTCATCACAGGAAGTTCTTGCCATTTGGTTTTTCGTAAATTTGTCATCTCTAGAGCTAGAAGACAGCTAAGGCTCCTGGGAATTCACATGGGTTGAGTAGAGGAACACAAGTTCAGACATGAGTGTCCTCAAAAAACACTGGGTGAACTCTTGCCCTCACTGAAGCCAATGGGATGATTGCACTGGACCTCAGTGGGGCCAAGATCTCAGCCCCCTTCTTTTACCTGCTGAAGGAGTCATCCTCTAAAGACATGTAGAAGTGTGTACATGAGCTTGCTAACCAGGTGCACTAATGCTTACATTTACTTTATCACCTGGTTATAGAATTGTTATATTTTATTGGGTATCCTTCATCTATACGTCACTTTACTTTACCCCACTAGAATTCTGTTGAAAGTGCCGTTGTTACAGTGGCTAAAGCCAGAGTAATAGTGAAGAACTAAGTCTGTCATTTTAAAAAAATGCCTCCGTTTGTGTTAAATCCATCATTTGGTCACCTGGGTCCATATCCTCAAAAGTATTTAGATGCTAAATACCTCTAAGGATCAAGGCTCTGGTGCATTAAAACCCTGTTCCAGCAAAGCACTGGAAGCACCTGCTTAACTGCTCATGTCGTTAAAGTTAAGCATGTGTTTTTATGGGCCTGAGCTGAAGCCCAATGAAGTCAGTGGGAATCCTTCCATGGATTTCAGCGGGCTCTGGATCAGACCTGAAGTGCTTTGCAGGATCAGGACCCAGGTGTCTGAATTGCAATGTTTATCAATGGAGACCAAAATGTGCAAACTTGGGTGCCTGTATAAGGCTCCTACAATCCATATTTAGGCACTTAATTCAATTTGATCCGATTTTCAGATATGTCCAGCCTCCAAAAAAATCCTATTAAAATCAATGTGAGTGTTAGGCCTTACCACCTCTGAAGATCAGGCCTAAATGTGGATTTATGAGCCTTAAACAGCAGCTTCACTTGGAAAAGTGATGTCATGAAAACAGTAACTTCTTATTCATCAGAACGACTCTGGTTTTACACCCACTGGTGTGGCTAGCCCACTGGCTCAAGAAACAGCCGCTCAATTCTCTAGTGCACTGTTTCTGAACTGGTGAGTTGTGATGCCCAAAAGATCATGAAAGGCCATTGGGGGGTTGTCATCAATTATTACAATAAAAAACAAAGAAAATCTTCTTATCCTACATACCCTTACCCTTCAAAGTCAAGTATTTCTGAAAATCTCTTGAAACACACACAAAACAAAACAATATGGGTGTCGCAGAGTGATCATTTTAACTCTTTTAACTCTTATAGTGAATGCAAAGGGTTTGCAAAAAAATTTGACACCGAAGAAGGGGTGCCAACCTGAAATGGTTGAGAAACATTGCACCAGGCCAAATAAGACCTCTGTGCACTCAGCCTCAGCACTCCTTTCTTTAATGACACGATTTTTTACAACTCTTTTAGTGTTACAAGCCCTGTAGAACCAACACAGCTATGAATCTGGATTCTGTTGTAGCTAATGCATCATCAACGGACTTGTTAAGTCAGTATCAAGTGCAGGGCCAAATTCTGTTCTTAGTTACACCTGCACAGAGCTTCCAATGACTTGATCTGGCTGACATGTTGTGCATTTTTCAAAATTCAAAAAAAAAAATCAAGCAACATTTCAATGAAATGTTTTACTCAGCTACAAAGCAAAGCAGCTCAAAATATTGCAATTTCAAATTTATAAAACTAGGGAAATTTCCATTAAATTTTCTCTCTCTTTTTTTTTCTTGCTATCTTTAGTGAAGACTATGGGAAATAAAGTTAAAGGTGTTACTTGAAGACAGGGGGCGTTAGACATAGTTAACCTTTTTTTTTTCAAATTAATTTTGTCAAGGTCTCATTTTTTTTTAAAGGGATTTTTTTTTATTTGCAACGTTCCTCCCTAATTTTTTTTTAAACCCGCTACCATGGGAACACAGTGACTCAGAGCAGAATCTGAAGCCAGGGGCTTGGAACAGGTGTCAATGGAAACAGTTTTTCAGAGTGGAACTTGAATAGCTATATCCCGGGATCCCAAACCAGCATTTGGACATGTACCTGCCCATCTCACTCAACTAACTAACTAAAGCAGCTAGCTCTGGGATCTTGCCAGCATTCTAGGTAGGGTCTCTCTCAGCTGCAGCTCCTTGGCGACATGCAGATGGGATTCCTGTTATCTATTTCCTGCTCCAGGGAGGGGTTTGATTTTTTTCCTGATGGCTCGTTGATTTGCCTATGATGATGTGGTTTCATATGCTGCTTGCAGAATAAGGCACATGAATGACATTTTCTTGCATATAATTCCTTTATTTATGCTATTATCCTCATCCACAGTTTCTCCTGCGATTCCTCTTTGCTTTAAGCACTGTTGGTAGTTCTTCTGGAATCTGTTGCACTTTTCAGGTAGTCACCTATTGCTGTTGGACTGTTTTATGACTGTAAATGTTTAATTTTCCCATTGTGTTTCGGGTCAGCAGGTGAGACGAAGCAATCTGTCTCTCTATAAATCTCATATGACTGCATAGTTTGCATGCTAACTAACTGTCCAGACATACCAAGGAGCACTATGTCACTACTGCATAAAATAGCTTCATGCCTTTTAACAGACCTCTGGCACCAGGAAAATTTTATATTACCCCATTAATACTGCAGAAAGAAAATGGGTGCAGCTGTAGCTGTAACTAAGCAAGACACGCCCTCCTTCAGCTATGGCAACAGTTTAAATTAGCGATGGCTTGGGCAGTTGTATGTCTCATCAAATGTCCCTTAGATCGTCTACAAAAAATTGTTAATCCTCCGAGAGGCGTCAAAATACCCGGATTGAATTAAGCAGATCAGGTGAAACAATAGGTGTGTTGTATTTAGTTTCCCTAGGAAATAAGGATTTCTTCAGAGACAATAAGAGATGAGAAAAATCCTATAAAATGTAAGAGAGAGAAATCCAATAAGGGTCATTCAACATGCAATAGGGTGCTGTAGAAGTGACCCTAAATACATACAGAGTTTAACAAAGAAAGATATGCTTTCTAACAAAAATGTAAGCCATCCTGTAGAATGGAACAATATATGTCCTTGCTATAGAATTCTATAGAGAGTTAGGCAAAAACCATATTATTTTCTATTAAATTATAAGGAGATGGCATGAGAGATAAAAAATAATTGACAAAATGCTGATACATTTCATGAAAAGAAAGACCCAAAACTATCCTGGTAATAAACTACAGCAGTTCACTGGAAAACTTCCAACTCCGTCCCATCTGTGATTTAGAACATCTGTGATTCTGCAGGTAAAGCTGGAGACAGAAATATATTGGGACCTTCTTCCAAGCCAAAACAAATTCCCAGCATTACACACATACACCCTCCACTCCAACATTTAGATGCGAGAGCGTAGCCAAACATTTGAGGTTGACATTTTTGAAGGTGGTTAAAGGAATTAGGCGCTCAACCCTTTCAGAAACATAGGACTGGCCAGACTGGATCCAACTCCTGGTCTCTCTAGTCTAAAATCTTGTTTCCAACAACAGCCAGAATGAGAGTGAAGGAGAGGAAGCTGCAATTTGTCAGAGTAGACAGATGTGTGATAATCTGCCCTCTACAATGAGATCTCCTTCTAATCCCTAACAGCAGAAACGGTTTAAGCCCTGAAGCATGAGGTCTAATATCTCCTCCGCAATTTGTCTGTTATAGTCAAGCTTGTCAGAAATCTTTTTTTAACATATAATTTTGACAGCTGTCAGTTTATTTTAAACCATTTTAATATTTTCATTGATTTAAATTTTTACAGTCGCACAAAATGATGAGGTTTTACCATTGTTTTTGGTTATTTTTCTTGATTTAAATGTTCACAGTCGCAGGAAATTATGGGAGTGGGTCAGACAATTATTTACTGAGCGTAGACATTGAGAATCCAGAAGTTAAAACACAAATTGTCAACATCACACGTCAAAATAGCCAAAGTAAATATCTTTAAATCAACAAACCGTCCTGTGATGGGTTGGATCACAGAAACCCCTGGGGGTTGCTACCTGATGTGCCAAAACTACTTCTGCTCCTGCTTTCCTGCCCCGGCAGTTTAGGACTTCAGTGCCCTGCCTGGTTTGGTTTGAGCCAGACCCACTAGCCTGCGGCGAACCCAGACCCAGAGTCTGAATCACGTCCCCTAACAGCTGTAGGCTTAACTGAAAGGGGTTTATTACAGGAGTGGATGGGTGAGATTCTGTGGCCTGCGTTGTGCAGGATGTCAGACTAGATGATCATAATGGTCCCATCTGACCTTAAAGTCTATGAGTCCAGAAGTGTTCCTGTCTCTAACACTCAGATGTCCAACTCCCAGTGGGGTCCAAACCCCAAATAAATCCGTTTTACCCTGTATGAAGCTTATCCAGGGCAAACTCATAAACTGTTCACCCTCTATAACACTGATAGAGATGCACAGCTGTTCCCCCACTTCACTACCCCCTCCCCCCGGCATTAATACATACTCTGGGTTAATTAATAAGTAAAAAGTGATTTTATTAAATACAGAAAGTAGGATTAAGTGGATCCAAGTAGTAACAGACAGAACAAAGTGAATTACCAAGTGAAATAAAATAAAACACTCAAATCTAAGCCTAATACAGTAATACGATTGAGTATAGATAAAATCTCACCCTGAGTGATGTTTCAATAAGTTTCTATCACAGACTGGTCCCCTTTCCCCTGGTACAGCCCTTGTTCCAGCTCAGGTGGTAGCTAGGGGATTTCTCAAGATGGCTGCCCACTTTGTTCTGTTCTACCCATTTATATATCTTTTGCACAAGGCGGGAATCCTTTGTCCCTCTGGGTTCCCACCCCTCCTTCTCAATGGAAAAGCACCAGGTTAAAGATGGATTCCAGTTCAGGTGACACGATCACATCACTGGAAGACTTCATTATCCACTTACCAGAACACAAGTAGACAGGGAGACTTACAGGTAAAACACCAGCCCGTCTGCAGACAATTGTCCTAGTTAATGGGAGTCATCAAGATTCCAAATCACCATAATGGCCCACACTTTGCATAATTATAATAGGCTCTCAGAGTTATATTTAATATTTCTAGTTTCAGATACAAGAGTGGCACATTTATACAAATATAATGACCACACTCAGTATATTATAAGCTTTGTAATGATACCTTACAAGATACCTTTGGCACGAAGCATATTCCAGTTACATTATATTTAAACTCATTAGCATGTTTTCATAACATCATATAGAGTGAAACGTCACACACACCTTTTTTTTGTTTTATTCATTGGATCGTCCATTTGTAACCAGGCTAATTCAAAAGTCTAAATCACTGGAGTTCTCAAGCAGCATTTTGCTTACTTCGCCTATCTGTACATTTTGATGATTATCAATGGAACTATATTTTCATCAGTTTGTGCGTGGCCAGTGAAATCAACGTGTACTGACATTTACCGATAACAATCTCATCCTGCCAAGTCTAGTTCTAATCCCGGGTAGCCAGCTACATGTCCAATCCCTTTTTGAATCTTGCCAAATATTTGGTGTTAGTGCCTTTGAAAATCTCATCTTACAGAGAAGCTCAGCTCCTGCCAGTCACATGTTCTCAGTCTACAAATTTTGAAAGATGACCTAACAAACTGCTGAACGATGACGCTTCCTGCTAAGGGTATTCTTGCTGCATGGCACCAAACAAGGACAGGTCATTGTCAGAAGGGACCACTGTCAGAAGCACTGACTCCATGGGTGCTCTGGGGCTCAAGCACCCACCCCCAAAATAGTGGGCGGTGAGCACCCACCAGCCACAGCTGTTCGACGGGGCCACCTATCAGCTGTTTGTTTGGTGGCTGGCAGGAGGCACTTGGGGGAGGGCGGAGAGCAGCGAGCAGAGGGTGGGAAGGGATCTCGGGGGTGGGGGTGGGGGAAGGGCAGGAGTGGGGCATCAGAGTAGGGGGCAGAGCGGGAGGGGGCTTTGGGGGAAGGGGCAGAGTGGGGGTGGGGCCTGAAGGTGGAGCAGCGGTGGAGCAGCTGTGCAGCACCCACCGGGAAAAATAAAAATCAGCACCTGTGACCGTTGTGATCATCTAATTGACCTCCTAAGAAATCATTCAGTCCCTTTCCGTTTGTGACTGACACACCGGCTGACTTGTGAGTTCTGACACCGTCTCTCCCTTTGTTCTTCACTGCAGCCACCGTGCACTGCATGGCTTGGGGGATGGAGACAAGGCCTTCTCCGTGAAAGGGCCCACAGCGGTGGAACATACTACCTCCAGAAATTAGTAGAAGCCTGAATCTTCCAGTCTTTAAGACTCAGCAACATTTCGTGTGGAAGATCATGAAAAGCAATTCACTGGGGATCGTGACTTCCTGTGGGTCATGGGGACATCCTGACTGGAGACTCTGAGTCCTAACGATTAAACAAAATAAAAATAGAAGGGGTCTCACAGGGCAGAACTGAGGGGCCTCGGCACTGCTATTTGGGGAAAGTGTATGTGATTATTGCCATTCCTATTAGTTTGCAACCTTCATCACCACCATATTTACCAATAAGGTTGAAGTTTCACTAACAGCCAAAGAGAGTGATAGAGCTCAAGAGATTAAATTCACTCACTATCACACATTCTCTTCACAGAGTGCTACTGGTCCCCATACAGGGGGAAAAGAAAAGACTTCCATCTTTCCACTTGTCATTTACAACTCCACTTAGACTGTTTAATAGGATGTTAGCGAGACAAGGTGGGTGAGGCAATATCTTTTATGGGTCCGACTTCTGTAATATTGTCCCTGGAGTCTGTTAGGAAGCTAATTACCATTTTACTCATTTATGGAGTCCTCCTCCGAGAAGGTTTGGCATTAGCCTATTAGCCAGCTGAGCCAAGGACTGCAGAAGAAAGAGACGGGCTTTTCAGTGCTCTCTCATCTCTTCTCAAGCCCCTCGTGTGTTGTTTATTGCTGAAAAATAACTCATTCAGACTAGATGGCTAAGAATAATAAAAAAAAAACCACCCATGAGCCTAAAAAGTAGGCTTCTAAAGCCACCTTTTGGTGCCAACTCACATCAATGGGAGCTGATCGATGCATCTCACCTGTCGTTTCTGTGAGCTGCATCTCCATACTAAGTGGAGAGTAAATATACTGCATTGTAGAACTCTAAAGGCCACTCTCCGGCAGCACTACCCTAATAAATAATCCTAGACAAAAACTCTCTGAAGACGGAGCTAAGATTGAGAGCACATCGCAGTACTTTCAGGTAAAAGCATCATAGAGATGTTGCAATTACGTCAAAACCAAGCATTATCAACCCAGAAATTCAGAGCTATGGTTAAACTCAAAGGACTTCAAACATAGTAAGGTATTGGAATGCACAGTTAGGGCATCCAGACAACCTTCTTTCTGCCCTATAGAAAAGTCACACAAAAAACCCATGGTTAGGCTTATGGAATTTGAGTATTGGTGGACTCAGATTAGATTAGGCTGATTGTTCAATCACATTTGATTTTTAACTTTCCCCGTGTAGGGTCACTACCAGGCAGAGGTAGCCTTGTTCAAATTCTTTAGGGATCGCCCATTCTACACTCTTGCCATGTGCAGACTACCCATTGCTATCGCTGGGCGGAATACTTGGGAAGAAGGAGGACTAGTCTAAGCAACCCCATGCAGGGAGATGCTGTGAGGGCTGTTGGGTAATGCACTGAATGGACCACAAGCTCAGGAGCAAGAGTGTCCTTCTGCTGCAGCTACTGCTAGCCCCTTGCCACCATCATTGTCCAGCTCTTGGGTCTTCCAGCCCCAACGCCCAAGCTGCCTGGTCTCCGGTTTTCACAGCTAGCTCCCAGGCTTCTGTGGAGCCCTCTACTGGCTAGATGCTGAAGTGGCTGGTTGCAGCACCCAGGAACAAGCCAGGAGGCTCATTACACTATGTCCAAGATTGAACTGCTGCATGCCTACATCATGGCCACCCAATGAGCCATCTCCTTGCCCTGCCTGGGCTAGAACGGACCCCTGTGCAGAGGGGCCTGTGTAATGCCCAGTGCGTACCACTTCACTCTCACTGACAGGGCTTTGGGTGAGCTTTCTGCACAAGGGTGAATTTCATCCTCCATTCTCTTCCCGGTTGAGCTCCAATGGACAGCACAGCAGCTCTTACCCTGTGAGCTTTGACAGCTCGCCTCTCCCCTGCTCCTCTACTACCTGCCTTCCCCAGGAAAACCAAGCCATCTGGGCATGCATGCTGATCAGAACGCTAGCATTCGCCAAGGAATTCAGGGATTTTATTTACTCACTTAAATAAAAAATAAATAAATCAGCTTCGGAGTGGAAATGTCAGGAAGCAAAAAGCCTGGCTCCTTTCCCAGACAGCAGATTAAAAGTGGGGAACTATCCAACACTCTCCCGTCATTCTGGCTAAGCAGGTTTAGCCTCAGTTCACAGGGATGAAATCATGGGGTGCATCCCTTCACTGGATTTATTTCCTGTCAGTCCCTAAGGAAGGTGACGCTGCCTTTCCTGCTGGCTGCTTGAATTCAGGTACAAGGAAGAGAGCACCACCTCACAGACAGCTTGGCTTTTGTTCTACATTTAAGTATTTGTCGAAAAAATAACAAATCTGTTTAGAAACTGGGGGTATTCTGATTGCGGCTGGCTAGTGACTGGGCTTTGCTGAATGCTGCAGGGCCTCCTATGTCCTGCTACATACATGAGATTCCAGGATGAAACATTTGACAAGACAGTTCAATAATCTCTATATTCAAAGGCCGGATTGGGACAGGAAGTGCCAGGACTTTTCTCTGCTGGCAGTCATTTTGTACTCGAAGAGGGCGTTCTCAACTCCAGCTACTGCTGCTTTGTTCTAAATGGCCAACCAACGAGTCCCCCTTGACAGATGAAGGGGTGCGTTGCTGCATCCTTAGCTAATACAGGAATTGCAGCTGCTGTATGTTGGAGCAGATTTATACTGCTCAAAAGGGGATTTTTTTTCTCCAGGCCAGTTTAGGATTTGAGGGGTGCAAAGCTGGTTTAGACCCACCTTTCTCCATTGTTCTCCTCAGCCAGGCAATGTGTGAACTCAGCCCGCTGAGAATCTGGCCCGAAACCTGTAGACATTATGACTGTGACACAAATCCTTGCACATGTTCACAATGCAGGGATGTCTGTCTGCATCTGCAAGCCACCAGGAAGGATAGCTCAGAGCAAAATGTGTGCTTACTCCATTCTTCTCAACTGGGTGTTGACTCTGCAGCATGTTGACTGTTAACAGATACGCCACTGACCCAACCTTATGAGCCAGAATGGGCAAGCCTGTGATGAAGAACTGCACCATTTCCTGAAGATGTCATTTCATGAGTGGGTGAAATGTGGTCTGTGGGGGAGTATCTCAGGAGAGTATCTGCACATGCTCTGTTCCCCTAAACTGACCTCAATTCAGCATCTGTAGCCTTCTGAGAAGCCTCCTGCACTGAAGTCACAAGGTGGAAAGAGACTGCTCATGGGATGCCATTAATGCTTTAGAAGCTGTGGCCATATGCACCCTACATCCTCAAAGGTGTTTAGATTCCTTTCTTCCACTGATTTTACTGATTTCAGTGGAAGTTAGTAGCCTAAATACAGGGCCCAGATCCTAAAAGGTATTTCTTCAGTCATATGGCTGCCGGGCCAGAAAATCCTGGCATTTGAGTGACCCTGTCTTCAGGTGGATTCATAAGGGGCCATTCTGGTGAAGAAGAGAAAGGTTCTGATTAAGATCCTTGCCAGGTGTCTACAGAGGATGGATTTGCCGATCCTCAGGCAGGCCCAGACACACACATAACTCCCAGCCCTCTCGGAACGGATCTCATTTCAGTGCACGAGATGTGGCCTCCAGAATGGGATGGGTGGCCTCCTTCCTATGCACTGAAGTTAGCGAATTCCCCCTCCAGCCCTGTTATGTCTGCAGCACTGAGTAGGGGACACACACCACATCTTAGCTTCACCCACTAGCATCTCAGCAGCCACACTTGACTTTAGGCGCCCTTCCAAAGTAGCCTCAGGACCAGCACCATCCGCTCATACCATGACACTGCAATGTGACAGTGCAAGGACCCAGTGCTGCCACTGCTCTTCCAAAGGGTTGGGGAGGAGGCGGAGTGCCAGGGAGATCACACACCTTAAGAGGCTGCCTAGGTTTTTTGCTGGTCTGCTTAAGTCTCCCTCTTCCCTTACGGTTTAGGGAGCTTGGTTCTGTGTCTCGGCCTGCCGCTCCCCTTCAGCTTGAGAGGCATGCCCTTCCCTCACTCCCAGACAGTCCTGACCCACCCCAAGCTGATTTCCACCAGCCCGAGGAAGAGCGGATGCTAATATCACTAGTAAAAATGATTTCTCCCCCAAGGCAGCATAACAACAAAGTACAGGATTTATCTAGCTCTTTCCATCTTCAAAGTGCTTTATGAACATTAACTAATTAATTAAACAGCCCTCCGGGGGCACTGGAAATAGAGGCATTCTGGGTGGAGCTCAATCCCCTTGGGAACCTGGATATTTTTTTGATGGGTCCACAGAAGTCTCTCTCTCCACCCCAGGCCCTCTCCCCCATCTCCAGCACTGACATCTCATGCGGCTATTCACTGAACCACGTGTACTTTATCTGGCCAAACAACACATCAACTCTGGAGAGATTATCTCCCGTATAACATGCCTTATAAGGATGGACTCGGGTAGTTCAATCTATTTAGCTTGACAAAGAGAAGGTTAAGGGACAACTTGATCATAGTCTGCAAGTATTTACATGGGAGAAAAAAAGAGAATGGGCCCTTCAATCTAGCAAACAAGATCCAGAGGCTGGAAATTGAAGCTACACCAATTGAAGACTGGAAATAGCGTATACATTTTTAACAGTGGGGAGAGTTAACCACGGAACAATTTCCTAAGCGTCGTGGTAGATCCTCCATCAATAGAGATTTTAAAAGCGAGATGAGATGTTTTTTAGGAAGATGCACTCTAGTTTCAAAGAAATTATTGTTGGGCAGTTCTCTGGCCTGTGTCATATGCAGGAGGTCAGACTAGACCAGGGATCGGCAATCTTTGGCACACGGCCCGCCAGGGAAAACCGCTGGCGGGGCAGGACAGTTTGTTTACCTGCAGCATCTGCAAGTTCAGCCAATTACAGCTCCTACTGGCCGTGTTCGGTTTGCTGTTCCAGGCCAATGCAGGAAGTGGCATCCAGCACATCCCTTGGCTCATGCCACTTCCTGCAGCCCCCATTGGCCAGGAACAGTGAACCACGACCAGTGGGAGCTACAGTCAGCCGAACCTGCGGAAGCTGCAAGTAAACAAACCATCCCAGCCCACGAGTGGATTTCCCTAACAGGCCGCGCGCTAAAGGTTGCTGATCCCTGGACTAGATGATCCCAGTGGTCCCTCCTGGCTTTGGAATCTATTAATCTATAACCTGTTACCTCTGCTGTACCTATGTGAGGCAGTGAGGCCTTGTCATTTTCTTCAATGATGCTTCAAACCCTGCATCTTGGCAAGGGTTAGACTAGATGGCCCTTGCGGTCCCTGCTAACTCTGGTTCTGTGATTCAAAGAGAAGTTCCTACAGACCAGGACGCACCAACTTAAAGCAGTACCAGAGCTGCCAGAATGACAAATGCAAAACCCACAGACATGTCTTCATTGCTATAATGATCAACACAAACACACAACGTACCTTTCACTATCCAAGACTGCTACATATGCCTATCATAATATGTGGTGTACCTCATCCAGAGCACTAAATGCCCACAAGTATGTGGGTGAAACCGAATAATCACTGCGCTCTCAAAGGCACTTGCACGGGAAAATGATAAAAGACAAAAACACCCCCATCCCGTGTGGGTGAACACTTGTCAGAACGCGATCACGCCACATCTGACGTCAGCCTCAAAGGAAACCTGCACAACACTTTCAAAAGCCGAGCCTGGGAGTTCAATTCATTACGTTGCTAGACACTAAAAATCATGCTCCTAATAAAGACACTGGATTTATGGCTTATTATGACAATCTGTAACCTACTAACCTCCCTTTTCGTCCTCTGCCTACGGGGGTGGTAACAGGCCACTTCACCATGAATGGTCCCTTAGAATATGTGCTAACTACTCATGGTAAACATCTGTTTGACCTACTATTTAGCTGTGACAGGCTGAGTTCCTTTCCCAGACCCAAGGAAGAGCTCTATATAAGCTTAAAAGCTTGTCTTTCACACCAAAAGAAGTTGGTCCAGCAAAAGATATTACCTCACCCACCTTGTCACTTTAGTGCAAGGACTATTGGAGAATTCATTGAACATGCCTTTTAAAAAAATTGTTTATTAGATTTGCAATCTCCAATAGTGGAACCAGCTAGGTCATGGTGAGATGGCCAAACGCCTTCCTTGTTTGCAACAACATCCCAAATCAGCGTTACATTGACACAGGAAGAGGGAACGAGGAGGAAATGTTCTGATACGCACATGCAAATACCAGACATGAAGCAATTGTGGCCTGAGCATGTCTTTACAGGAACAAAACATCAGATCTGCCTGTTGACAATAATATGTGCAGCCACACCCTTCGCCTGGATGAAACTTAGTTTCTGGAGGAAAACATCACATCATTGCTGGCTCTGAACCGTTATGAACCCACCAGTGTAGCTGAGAGTCAACCCAGACAGAAGAAACTGGCTGATTCTTCAGACCTCAGAGCAACATTCTGGGATACTGACACCTTATGGTAGCTTGGAGTCATATCAAGGGAGTGGAAAGTGAGAGCGGAAAAGGGCGGGAGAAGAGGAAGTAGTTATTGTACATGTGCGCCTCCAAGAATTATAGCATCCCTCCCCAGCCATGTACTTGCCTTTGTGCTACGGGGTTCTCCGGATGTGCTGGGACAGTGCACAAAGAACAGACAACTTTACCGAGCTTTCTTTGGCACGCTGGACAATGCTGGTGTGACAGGCGTCCTTGGCGTTGAGATGCTCTCTGCACAGAGTTACTCACACTGTATTTGCCGTTCCTTTCTCAACCCACCAGAAGAAGGAGGAGGTCTCTGGGCCCTGGCGATGGCTTGCCTGACTGGGAGGCAAATCCTTTAAACAAAAATGGAGTATTGATTGGAGATGCCAGCAGGGAATATCGGTAACATTAAGCAACCTGCTGCCCTGCAAGCCTAGCCAACCTTTTCACTGCTCCTTTAATGTTCCATTGGGACACACAGAGCAATTTCATGTTTGGGATGGTAACCACATCAACAGATGTGAACTCCTCATGCTGGCACCACATTATCCTTTGTATAATACAGCCCTCCCCACCTCTTTGGAAACGTGCAAACGATGCCTCTGCTCACGCACCCCAAATCTGGAGCCTGGGGCTAATCTAATTTGCGGGATAGATGCAAAGGCATTTTTCAAGCACTTAATATAAGGGGTTACTTCTATTGTGTATTAGATACCTTGACTATCCTGCAGTACAGAGAGGAGCAGCGGGCTGGGATTTTGGAAGGCTCGCCTCCTCTTATTGTGTGGTTCTATTTGGAAACTGACTATGGACAAATAGCAACTTCTTGTTGTACAGATGTGCTTCCCATGTGCGCTCAGGCTCAGATCCAGATCAGCACTCTTTATAACAAGTTAGAGTTTTTTACCTCTTTTCACACCTGTTCTCACATAAGAGAAAGTGAACTGGATTCCCTCCCTTCTTGTGCATCACCAGCCGGATTGTTTACAACATTTCAATCAGACAACCAATCAGTTACGGCTGTGCAGCCACCTCACCAAAGGCATCATTTGAAGATGGAGGCGTTGTACAGCTGTAAGTGAAGACAGAACTTGTTCTGCGGAATCTTTAATAGTGGTGCACAAGAAAGAAGGAATCTGACTTGATCTTCAGATTGCAGGTTGAGTTTGCAAGGCTGGGAGTTAAAACAAACAAGCAAACATACAACCTACCATGATTTTGCTTGAAAACTGGGCATGTTTGACATAGAATCACTGAGGAACAATACAAATGGAGCCAAACAGTGGTGTTTTACAGTTGCAGTATGACCACACTCAAGTGTTCAAAAATGAGTCCCCTGCCCTGCAAAAACACTCTTAAGATTGTCTTTTAAATAGTGCAATGTTTAGAATAAAACATGTTGGAATGCTTTAAATTTGTCTTCTGGTCTATAGGGGGCCACATTTTCTAAATTCTCTCTGAAACCATGAGGGCTAGAAATGTTTTCTTAAATGAAAGCTGAGATCTCACATATTCACTTGACTCCCGGAGCTGAGTTTTAAAGGAAAAAAAAGTAACTATTGCAAGATTAATGATAAAAATCAGGCTAGTTGGTAATACTGTGAGTCACTTTCAGAGCAGCCCCATAGTGTAAGAGGCACGAAGCCCATCTACGGCCTTGGGAAACTCAAACCTTTGGATTTACTTCTTAGCTTTTTTATTTTTCCTGGGATTTTTAATTGTTTAGGATCTAATCCTGCTCCCATTAAAATCAATGGAAAAACTACTACTGACTTCCATAGGAGCAGGCCCAGCCTCACTGCTGGTCAATCAGACCTTTTTGCAATATCTTTTCCAATGACTGTATTTATCAGGCCTGGTTGCCCATCAGCTTACAGGCAGACATGCTCCGCAGAGCTCACACGCCCTTCCATTTCAGCACTTAGCGCTGATAACAAGTGATTGAAAATAGTGTGCTATTATGTAACCCTTCTGCCAGGTGGCAATGGCGGAACCAAGGGCCAGGTTCAATGAGTCTGGGGTCCCTTCCTTAAGATAAATAACACTATCGCTCAAGACCCCAACCAGAGCTGTACTCTCACTTCTGACCCTGGGAAGTTAAAATAAAACTGCTCTGGCCGTCCTTGCAGGCAGATGTTCTCCATTCATAGGTATTCAGGAGTTTGTTGGGAACATGTATTCCACATACCTTTTTATTTGAGGAAATCAGTCAAAAGGAACATGAAAAACCCAGCATTTATTAGTGTGTGTCCAGCTTATGGAGGTCCAGAACTCTGTCTCACCACAGACCGCACCTAGCTAAACCCCATGCACGGATTAGTGATAGCCAAGAGCATCTGGAGGTGGCCCTTCTCTGCCATCCTGCTCCAGGTCTGACATAGAACTAACTGCTCAGCCAGTGCAGCTATCTGGCCCCGTTCAGCTCTGCTTCCCACAGCGAGGTGGGCTGGAGCATCGTGATGTCACTTCTGCTTTGTCACCACTGGTCTAGTCAAGCCTCTCCATGGAGCCAGCTGTGCTGCCAGAAACTGTCTCTCAGAATCCTCTACACGAGGCATGAGATCTCGAGCTAGGGAGCTCAGAAAAAATCAGAACCCCTGGACAGAACCTCTGCTTCTTAGAATAGCCTTCATAGACCCTTTGACAGCTGCAGAGCCCAGCTTTGTTACCCAGTCAACATCCATTTCTGGCTCAGTCAGCGTGACCAAGTCACTCAAGGCATAGCCAGCACAATTCCCATGCCCTTTCATGATTACAGTAATGATAACAACCCATTATCTCCATGACACATCAAAACATAGACAAATTCCAACCAACGCAACAAAGCTTAGTAGGTGGAATCATGGGTACACAACATTATAAGTCATTTAAATGAAGCTAACTTTTATCCTTCTCCCCAACAGAGGATGCAGAGAGCTCCATCCCTCTTGGTCTCGCCATGGGGCTTATAATTAATTATTGTGGTGTTAAGGGAATAGTCAAGGAGAGGATAATTCTGTAGTGAATTTAACATGTGCTGATGGCACAGCTGACAAAGCTTCATTGTGCGCAGATGCCTGAGTGTATTTCAGAGGGGTCTTCAGAGGTTGTGTGGTCCAATGGATAAGGCATGAGGCTGTGAGCCAGGAGATCTGGGCTATATACCTTGCTATGTCACTGTGGAAAAGTAATTTGAATTCCCTGTGCCTTCCTACTCTTTGTCTATTTAGATCATAAGATCCTTACGCCAGGAAGTGTCTCTCATTATGCATCTGTACTGCAGTTAACATAATGGGGCTTCAATCCCAGTAAGGGCCCTACTGTAGTACCAGTGCCGGCTCCAACTTTTTTGCCACCCCAAGTGGTGAAAAAAAGAAAAGAAAAGAAGAACCCAATCGAGCTGCCGCTGAAGTGCTGCCAAGGAGCAAGACAGCGAGTGATGGACCCGTTGCCAATTTGCCGCTGATCCAGAGTGGGCCAATTGGTCTGCCACCGAAGTGCCGCCACTGCCGATCCGGACATGCCGCCCCGACACCAGACAGAGTGCCGGCCCTTTCTATTGGCCGCCTCAGGCACCTGCTTCCTTTGCTGGTGCCTGGAGCCCGCCCTGTGTAGTACACATAGTGTAGTATCAGAAACAACTGCTTCTGGTCTATACTGTTGAAGGGGAATGGCTTTTTAACAGCACTGGAGCAACACCAACACATGTAGCAGGTCTTCCCAAAGCATAAATAAAGTTTGCCTAGAGCCTAACAATGTCTCTGTTGTGTTTATTGCATAACTGAGCTAAAAGAGACAGGGTGGGCCCTACTATGGTTCACACCAATGGAAGGTGGGTGTTCTGCAGCTAGGTGGGAGATACGGTTAGCATAAATTTTTATGTTGGTGAATTGCAGATGTACTGGCCAACCCAGCAGTCCTTTTCCATCCCAACTTGCCATTGAATTCAACACTGGACACATTACACTTGATGCACAGTCCATGCGGTGGTAGTCATCTTAGATCCATGTGCATTCCAGTGCTGATGAACTCAGAAGCTTCTTTTAGCGAAACTTGATTTCACAGCTCGTATGCTCCCACAATAGATACATCCTTGTTCCTTGAAGTCAATGGGAGTTTTGGGCGTGGTGAGAATTCAAGATCAGGCTGGTAAATTAGAGGATAAAGAGCAGTGAATCAGCGGGAAATGCTTTTGGAGAATAATTTATTCCTTTCTCATAGACTGAAGCACAAGGCGTACCAAAGTACTGCACTTCATCAGCGTAGTGTGCTAGGAATGTTTTGTAATAGAGCCAGTGATTGGAGCACACTTTCCCTAAACACCACTATTCTTGCCTTCCAAAAATAGCTGCTTCTGGAGAATGCGAACGATTGCTTAAAAGGCTGTTTTCAGAATTCTTGGCTTGTGCAGACATGTTGTAGGTAGCAGAGAACAGTCCCCAGCAAAATGGGACACAGTAGTCTATGCCCTAAAAGAGCTAGATGTGGCTACCAGGGGGCTGGGGGCATGTCGTTTTTAACAACATTTCTCTAGAGGAAACATCTACCTTTCCCAACATGACAGTTTATAAGATCTAAGAAGACTGTAGGTCAGTGGGCTGAATATTATATATACCATAGCTTGTTTGCTTTTTCCTGGAGGTATCTTAACTATACGTTGTGTGACATTTTCAAAAGTGCTCACTGTTAGCCTAACCCCTACTCCCATTGAAGTCAATGGTAAAACTCCCAATGGGAAGGGAGCTAGGAACTACAAAGGGTCATTCAGCTCTTGAGCACCTCTGAGTGGCTGGGTGTGGTACCACACTTCTTTTCTTGAGCCTGATGCTCCCTGCAGGCTTCCAGCCAACCTTAATGGGTCTTCAGTGGTTTGACCCTCCAAATGAACCCCTTCCAGAATAGTAAAGAGTCCAGCAAATTAACAAACAGTCTCCTCTCGTGGCTCTTCAGTCTGGCTCTGGACCCTTTAAATTCAGCCTTTTGCCCAGGCTCCCAAATAATGCCCCCCTATCTCCTTTGGGGGGTTATGCTACTTTGCTGGTGGAGGAACCCAGGCCCGGCCACTACTCCGGGTTCCAACCCACAGACCCTGAACTCAGCCACCACATTCAGCTCAACTGCAATCCTCTGCTGCTATTTCTCTGGGCCTCTTCCTACAGGGCATCTTATCCCGAGCCCTAACTCAGGGCCAGTGTTCTCAGATCCTTCCCCCTCTGCAATATCTGTGTAAGTTCGGCCAGCCATAAACTCTGGCTACTTGTCGGGCTCCTTTGGCCAGAGTGAAGCCCCCTTCTTCACCCCTTTGCTCCCAGACGGGAACTGATCTACTCAGGCCCTGCAGCTACTTTTATCTAAGCCTGCTGGGCTCTGACTGGTTGTTGCTACCCTTCTCGCCCTTGTAGGACCACGGCTCTCTAGCTTTCAAGATGGATGCTCCAGTCAGGCATCTGTAGGCAGGCCTGGAGGAACTGCCTTTGCTGCTCTTTTCCTCCCATCTTGCTGCTTCCTAGGATTGAGTGTAGCAGAGCAGCAGGGCCTCCACTTGGGGCCACAAAGGGCTGGTCACAGGTGAGCTCTGAAAATCCCCTCTGTAACATCTAGGGAAATGTACCCATTTTGCCTATAGAAAATTCAGAAATTATTTAAGAAGATGTTGCCATCTATGCATATGAGGGTGATAACAATGGATCTCCAGAAGTGACATAATCCTCCTACACTGCACCACCCAATGGAATTAGGAAGTGAGATTGATTAAGAAAGCTAACTAGTATCTATGAATAATACACAGGATTGGGACCTCACAGAACCTAGCATTAAAGCAGTTGCACCCTCTAAGGGCACGAGAAAGAAATCCATTCTGTCTGGTCTGTGTTAAGAGACAGTTTGGCAAAAGCATTGTTACCAGTACAGCTGGAGCCCCCTGTTATTAGACAGGTAACACAGCCAGACTCACACATTTACTGGGCATCATTGACAAGGATATGGCAGCACTGAAAGATAGCTGGAAAGGTATAGGTGTGTCCGGTGTTGTGCATCTATTTCATTATAACATATGACAATCCACCAAACCACAAATGCTTTGGTTACTTAAGGGGAAGATTTTTAAAGCCATAGATACAGTAGGGCACCCAACACCAATGGGAGTTGGGTGCCTAACTGTCATTTGTGCCACTGAAAACGTCACCCTTTATTCATGCTAACTTAAGACAATACAGGGCAGCTGTGAAAGGCTCTCAAGCAGAGCTAGGTGAAAAATTTCAAATGTCAAAATTCTGATCAATAATTTTATTGAAATTTTTGAATTTCAAGAAGAAAAAAAACATTTTTTTCATGATTTCTCATTTCCTCTCCATTTTCAACCAGTGTCAAACTGGTCAAAACTTTTAAAATTTCAAAATTTCCCCCAAAAGAACAAGAAAAATATTTTTACAACATTTTCACAAAGTTTCACTCTGTTTTAAAACCAGATCTCGGGCAGGGATTTTCATATGTGCCTAAACCCCTAAGGTAATATTTATTGCATGTGATCCCACGCTTTGGATGTTGCTTTCCTCAAAGATCAGACCTATCTCATTTCCTCTACTGTTTTCATGCGTTTCTCAAAGACCTCTTTCTCTCTTCTTTATTGTTTAAGCCCTTTGAAAGTCCTATTTCATGTCATTTTTGCTTGATCTATATTACTCATCATCTCTCCTGTGCCTCCACACTAGTCGGTGTTACAGAGGCTCAGCTTCCTCGGACACCTTTAATCTGTATTTTCTCTAATGTTCATGATGCAATGTTTGTGGAGGTAACTATCTATTTATGGCATTGCATCATGTTCCTTGGACCATGAGCAACAACAAGGCTAATAAAGGAACCTTTGAATGTTCTTCATTTGGAAGATGTCATACTGAGCAAGGCAACCTTCAAATATTTTCCTTTAATGGAATCTAGCTGCAGGCAGGTAGTTTTATCTAAAGCAGTATCTATCCACTCAAGTTACTTCCTACTAAGACAAGAATACACATACCTTGGTTTGCTTACTATTTGGGTTGTTTTAGGATGATTCCCTGACTATGTGCCAGAGTCTGCCACCCTTACATTAAAGCCATGTCTGCATGACAAAGTTTGGCCAACACGAGGTACATAGGCCAACAGCCACCACATCGCTTGGCTCCTTCCGTTGGCAGTGCATATTCTCACCAGAAGCAGTTGTATCAATGAATGGTGCAGTGCACCATGGGTAAGTGCAACCAGCCACTGTCCAGCGCAGTGTGCTTTGCCAATGCATGGTGATGCAGAAGTGATTCACGGAGGGGAGCAAGAGGATTAGTTCCCAGTGTGAAACAGTCACCATTCCAATGTCATCGACAGCCCATCATTTTAGTGCTTTTTTTTCAAAATCCCACAATTTTGCACGGCCTTCCTCATTGTCCACCATCTCTTCTGGAAGCATGGGGCCTGTGCAGATTTGCACTATTGTCATGAGCCTTGCAAGCACAGGACATATTTGCAGAATCACAAGAAGAACTGAATCATTGGGGAACATGGTGATTTCCTGGAGGACAGATTGATGTGGAACATACTGAAAACCAATTCAAGGTTGTTGGTCACATTCACAGAGCTGGTGGAGCGCTGCTTCTGGGCCTGAGAAACAAGCACTGACTGGTGGATCTTATTGTAATGTAAGTTTGGGATGATGAGAAGTGGCCGCAAAACTTTCAGATGTGCAAGCCCACATTCCTGGATCTGTGTGCTGAGCTCACCCCAGCCCTCCAGCTCAGGGACACCAAAATGAGAGCTGCCCTGACCGTAGAGAAGCGAGGGAATGCCAGGTTGCTACCAATCAGTTGGAAATCAATGTGGTGCTGGTAAATTCACTGCGGAGTCTGTTGTGATGCAAGTGTGCTACCCAGGATGTAACGCTTGGCAATGTGCAGGAAATAGTGGCTGGATCTGCAGCAATGGCATTCTCAAACTGCAGTGGACCAATAGACGGCACACATATTCCTACTTTGGCACCAAGCCACCTAGTCACAGAGTATATCAACAGAAAGGGCTACTTTTCTATGGTTATGGAAGCATTGGTGGAGCACCAGAGATGCTTCACTGACATCAATGCTAGCTGGTCAAGGAAGGTGCGTGACGCTCACATCTGTAAGAACACGTCACTGTTCAGAAAGTTACAAGCAGAGACTTTCTTTCCTGACTGGTGGATTACCATTGGGGATGTTGAAATGCCAATAATGATCCTGAGGGACCCAGTCTACCGCTGTCTCATGAAGCGGTACTCTGGCCACCTTGACAACAGCAAGGAGAGATTCAACTACTGGCTCAGCAGGTGCAGAAGGGCAACTGAATGTGCTTTTGGTCAGTTGAAGAGATGTTGGTGCTGTTTACTCACAAGATTGGACCTCAGTGAGAAAAATATCCCAGTGGTTATAGCTGCCTGCTGTGTCCTGCATAATATCTGTGAAGCAAATGGGGAAAGGTTTGCACCAGGGCGGAGGTGGAGCAGTTGTCTGCTGAGTTTGAACAGCCAGAAACGAGCTATTAAAAGAGCTTAACGTGGAGCTATCCAGCTCAGGGAGGCTTTGAAAGACCATTTTAGCAGTGAGCCACAGTAATATGTTTTGTTGTATTGTGCTCTGCCTGGTCCTGCTGTTTTCTGGCCTGTGGTGATTGCTATACATGTATGAATACGTGTATAGCAATCGTGTCAGTGCACCAATTAATTTTGTTTGTGACTGATCCTATGAGTTGTGCGACTCTGCAGTAACAAGTAATTGGTTGCTTTCAAAACTTCTGTACACTTGCTAGCATATGTTGTCAACTAATAAAGATTAATTATGTTCCAAATATTAGAATTTTATTCTGTAACAAAATCAGTACAAAAAAAGTGCAATTTTAAAACAAATACATTACAAATGTAATAAATTAACAGACTAGAACTTTATGTGCTTTGGTGAACATGAACTCACAAAGCCCCTAGGAGGCAGCTGTTATTTCCATTTTACAGATGTGGTAACTGAGGCACAGAGAGATTTTTTTTTTTTAGGCCTCAACACCTCAAAAATTTACTTTTTCATAACTTTAATCACTGTGAACTCAAGGGAAGAGCATGATCTTATGATTAAAACACATGCTTGAAGTCAATGGGACCATTTGCAATGCATAAATTTAAGCACATGCTTAAATTTTCACGGTTAAGTGATTTGCCCAAGATCAGAAATGGAATCAGTAGCAGAGCCTGGAATAGAACCTAGGCCTCTGATTTTAATTGTCCCTTTCCTTTTCATAAATGCAAATATTATGTGCTCCTACAGCAACATTCATGTGATGCAATTGTTGCCCAACGATATCATAACAAAAATATCTTTACTGTCAATGCCATTGCATCATTTGAGACTTTGAATTTATGTTCTTTTCCAGGTCTGAGGCCTGATCTTGCTTGAACTGAAATCAGTGACAAAGCTCCCATTGTCTTGAATAGGAACAGGGCAGGCCACAACCTGATTGTGTTGCAACACCCAGTGGAACATTTCATTGTGTACAGTACACCTTTTTCTGTGTAAATCTGGAATCTTTGCAAAATAAGATCCATATGTGAACTATAGATTTTCTAAAAGGCCATTTAACCTAAGACATCTCTTCTGTATTATTACAATTGCTACAGAGTGCGACTCAGTGTAAAGAACCCAGCTAATAAATGGGCAGGACCCACTGCATACTTTGTAGAGCGCCTAGCACAATTGGTACCTAGGTTGAGATTTATAGTTGTTACTACAAGAAGGGCTGGTCTACACCCTAAAAAGTTAGGTTGTCCCAGCTACATCGCTCAGGGGCGTGAAAAATTCACATCCCCTCAGAAACATCGGTAAGCCAACCTAAGCCATAGTGTAGACAGTGCTAGGTGGATGGAAGAATTCTGCCACCCTTGGAGGGGTGGATTAATTACAGCAACAAAAGAACTTCATCTGTAGCTAGCAGTGCAGCCACACCACAGAAGAGTTTCTAGTGTAGACATAGTCTAACTGTTAAATAATCTACCCACTCCTCCAACGTTGGGTGGAAAGAGTGGTTGGGAGTTGGGATAAGTTTTGCCCAGAGGCATATGCGCTAAGTAAGCAGGATTGTTATATCTCACCAATGAGCCCAAGGTGACGGTACCCTACTCAATGAATAGACCCACTGATTTCACGGGTAACTGTGTGCAGAGCAAGGTACTGCTTAGGTCTGTTCTACACATAAGCTGCCCTGCGTTGACCTAGCAGTGCATGTGTCTATACGTAAATCAGTCTCCCACTGATCTAAGCTCCGTGTTATGCCAGCCTAGTAACACCACCTCACCAAGTGGCGTTGAGCCAAGGTGGATGTACTTAGGTCAAGGCAGCGCAAGCATAGACATTGTGTTGCTTAGAGTCCTCCAGCAGCTGCCTCATACTGATTGCTCTGGGGTCACACAGATCAGAAGCCACCCTCTCCCCACTCCCCATTAAAGCCCTGTGAATATTTTAAATGTTTTTTTCCCAATTGCCCAGATTGGTGAGCACACGTAGCAGCTCTGCATTGTTGTGTGTAACTTGCTCAGCACACTATGCCAGCTACACACTCAGACACACCCCGGCCTGGAGTAGGCAGGAGAGATTGGAGCTCCAGGGCCTGTGGGGAGAAGAGGCTGTGCAGGAAAAGCTACAGATCAGCCACAGAAACAAAATCTATGAGCAGATTGTTTGGGGGATGCAGGAGGAGGGGTACAACAAGGACCCACTCCAGTGCTACTTGTATGCCAAAGGGCTGCGGCGGGCATACCAGAAGGCCAGAGAAGCTGACAGTCAGTCTGGTGCAAAGCATGTAAATACACACTGTGGAATGATGTGGGAATGACTGACTGGATATGAATAAATGATGTACTCCATCAGAAGTGATGGAGTTTATTAATGATACACTCTTGAAATACTGGAAGTCTGTTACTGTGTCTGTGACTTAAAGTCGTTCAGCTAAAGGCAGCCAGAAAGTTTCCAACAAAACCAAATCTTGTTGCTGGAACCCACCTGTCTCAGCTAAAATTTCCTCAAGACAGGGCCGGGCTGGCTTTGCTGATCAAAGAAGGAGAGTTTAACTCACCGTAGAAGAGCCCATTGCCTGATGGTTGGGTACCCCCTTGAGATGAGGGAGACCCCAGCTCCAAAACAAACAGAGAAGGAAGTTGAATTGAGTCTGCCACAGGTTATGTGAGTGCCATAACCACCAAGCTATTGGCTATTCTGCAGAGAGTCATTCTTGTTGGAAAACTTCAAAAGGTCTCTGGTTTCTCCTGAGGCAGAATGGGGAAAAAATTGAAATTGTGAAAAGTTTTGCAGGATGGGAAAACCATTTCCTGTCCAGCTCCAGGCTCAGGCCATTGAGAAACCAGCACTGGTGTGATAACAACAGCAGAAAATGGGAGGGGGAAAAACCCCCACTGTGATAGATTCCCTCATTTTCACACATAGACTCATAGACTTTAAGGTCAGAAGGGACCATTCTGATCATCTAGTCTGACCTCCTGCACAATGCAGGCCACAGAATCTCACCCACCCACTCCTGTAACAAACCCCTAACCTATGTCTGAGTTACTGAAGTCCTCAAAATGTGGTCTGAAGACCTCAAGCTGCAGAGAATCCTCCAGCAAGTGACCCATTCCCCATGCTATAGAGGAAGGCAAAAAAACTCCAGGGCCTCTGCCAATCTGCCCTGGAGGAAAATTCCTTCCCGACCTCAAATATGGTGATCAGTTAAATCCTGAGCATGTGGGCAAGACTCACCAGCCAGCACCCAGGAAAGAATTCTCTGTAGTAACTCAGATCCTACCCCATCTAACATCCCCTCACAGACCACTGGGCATACTTACCTACTGATAATCAAAGATCAGTTGCCAAATTAATTGCCAAAATTAGGATATCCCATCATACCATCCCCTCCATAAACTTATCAAGCTTAGTCTTAAAGCCAGATATGTCTTTTGCCCCCACTACTCTCCTTGGAAGGCTGTTCCAGAACTTCACTCCTCTAATGGTTAGAAACCTTCGTCTAATTTCAAGTCTAAACTTCCTAGTGTCCAGTTTATATCCATTTGTTCTTGCGTCCACATTGGTACTAAGCTTAAATAATTCCTCTCCCTCCCTAATATTTGTCCCTCTGATATATTTATAAAGAGCAATCATATCCCCCCTCAACCTTCTTTTGGTTAGGCTAAACAAGCCAAGTTCTTTGAGTCTCCCTTCATAAGACAGGTTTTCCATTCCTCGGATCATCCTAGTAGCCCGTCTCTGAACCTATTCCAGTTTGAATTCATCCTTCTTAAACATGGGAGACTAGAACTGCACCTAATATTCCAGATGAGGTCTCACCAGTGCCTTGTATAACGGTACTAACACCTCCTTATCTTTGCTGGAAATACCGCACCTGATGCATCCCAAGATCGCATTAGCTTTTTTAATGGCCATATCACATTTGCGGCTCATAGTCATCCTGTGATCAACCAATACTCCGAGGTCCTTCTCCTCTGTTACTTCCAACTCTTGTGCCCCCAATTTATAACTAAAATTCTTGTTATTATTCCCTAAATGCATGACCTTGCACTTCTCACTATTAAATTTCATCCTATTACTATTACTCCAGTTTACAAGGTCATCCAGATCTTCCTGTATGATATCCCGGTCCTTCTCTGTGTTAGCAATACCTCCCAGCTTTATGTCATCTGCAAACTTTATTAGCACATTCCCACTTTTTGTGCCAAGGTCAGTAATAAAAAGATTAAATAAGATTGGTCCCAAAACTGATCCTTGAGGAACTCCACTAGTAACCTCTCTCCAACCTGACAGTTCACATTTCAGTACGACCCATTGTAGTCTCCCCTTTAACCAGCTCCTTATCCACCTTTCAATTTTCATATTGATCCCCATCTTTTCCAGTTCAGCCAATAATTCCCCATGTGGAACCGTGTCAAATGCCTTACTGAAATCAAGGTAAATTAGATCCACTGCGTTTCCTTTGTCTAAAAAATCTGTTACCTTCTCAAAGAAGGAGATCAGGTTGGGTTTGGCACGATCTACTTTTTGTAAAACCATGTTGTATTTTGTCCCAATTACCATTGACCTCAATGTCCTTAACTACTTTCTCCTTCAAAAATTTTTTCAAGACCTTACATACTACAGATGTTAAACTAACAGGCCTATAGTTACTCGGATCACTTTTTTTCCCTTTCTTAAAAATAAGAACTATGTTAGCAATTTTCCAGTCATACGGTACAACCCCTGAGTTTACTGATTCATTAAAAATTCTCACTAATAGGCTTGCAATTTCATGTGCCAGTTCCTTTAATATTCTTGGATGAAGATTATCTGGGCCCGCTGATTTTGTCCCATTAAGCTGTTCGAGTTTGGCTTCTACCTCGGATGTGGTAATATCTACCACGTGTAAATCCAGCGTTGTTCCACTTCAGTCAAAGAAATGGCTCTGGATTGATTCTGGTGCAATTTAAAATAAAATCTGGACCAATTACTGTATATAACTGAAAACAACTCAACCTTTTTTGTAATGAAGAACATGCCAGATGTTATTCATTAGTTATTGTTTGCTCATATGTAAATGAAATTCCCAGAGACTGCTGTCTGTGGCCCAGTAAAAATACAGTTTCTGATCTGTGAACTTAAAGTTGCAGGAAGTTGCCCACAGTGCATGATATAAATGTGGGTATCCGATGGGGTGGCTGTATTATGATAGGAGCTTGTAGAGTGTTACAGTTAGCAACAGGCAAGGTGCTGAAGGTTCTGGGGACCAAAGAGGTGGATGGAGCTGATGCTGAACTACTATATTGATTTTAAACAGTATATCCTTCAGCTCACTGTGTCTGAGCCCATCTGGTACCCCACTGCATTCAGGGTTCTGTGGTGGTATCATTTGTAAATCATCTGGAACAAGTCGTACCACTGGAAAGAGTGAACGAGGTGAGAAAACAGGATTCCAAATGTACGTATTTTCAGGATTCATTTATAGAGCTACTCCAAGAAGGTGGTGGAGGCGAGAATTCTGTAAACATTTTTTTCCCCAGTTGTTTCTGTTCTAGGAATTAGGCTGGGAAAATTCTATGGCCTGTGTTATACAGGGAGTCACACCGGATGATCATAGTTGTCCCTTCTGGCTCTGGAATCTATGAGATCCAACGTGGCTGAGACAGAAATAGACCACACCGACTCCTTTATTCACGCTTTCCTATTATACAGGATGTTGTGGAAGAACAAAGATGTATAAGGCCAGAGGTAAATTTCTTGAGTGTTTTTACCATTGATTTCCATCTTTTTGCAGGAAAACAAGCAGAGAATGATTTAATTAGCTCATGCCTGCTTGGCAAACTGAATGACCCTTAACCACTGTGTGAATTGTGTCAATATAAATGCCTGGATTTACTGTAAAATGAGAAAAGTGGGGCATAACTGTCACACACTGGCCTTGTGTCGCTCACTGAGATTGCAATAAAGCCCTCTTCTCACGCCTTTAAAGTTTTTATGAGGCTATAACTGATGCTGGAATTTCTTCCCAGAAAGAATTACATCAGCTTCTCTCTTCCCCACAGCTGTAAATACTAAGCAATCATCTAATCTAATCTGACCTAACCAATGTTTTCCATGTTTTATCATTGTACCAGGTAATAAATTCCAACAGAATTCCACAATGAAGCCAGCAAGTTGAAGGGAAACCAGTCCATGAGGAAACACATGGAAGAAATGCAAGACTTAATGCAGGAGTTTCCAAACATTCCGTGCTACATCTTATTATAGTGATTGTCTCTGGCCCACCTTCCCTTCCATTCGCACTCTGTGGGTGACTTACCTTTCCATATAAGCAATCGCTATAGTTGCCACAGAGATGTTCTGGGATGATGGCTGGAAGGAGAACATCAGGGAAGTGTCTGTGTAATTGGATTGCCTTCAGCATGCTACGGGGGTTAGTCCTGTTTGAAAACAAGCTACTCAGACTGCCTACTTTTTCTTCTTCATTTTACTTCCCTTACTGTTCTGTTCCTCTCGCATACCTTGCTCTGCTGACATACTGTCCTCAGCCGCTGCACCAGTCTCTTCTGAACTGCCCCCTTGGATATAGACAAGGATCTTGCCCTGAAAAATCCCATAAGGTATTTCACAAGAGGAGGACCATTAACCCACGGGTGATAAGCCAAATTCCATCTGGAGTCGTTGCCTTCTCCAAACTCCACTGTACTTATTATTTGTACCCACCAGTAGCACCTCACACTTTTGACTGAGAACAGGGCCCCATTGTGCTGGGCACTGGACAAACACCTCATAGGAGACAGTGCCTGCCTGAAGATTTAAATAGGCAAGACAAAGGCTAGAAGGAAGGAAGTATTATTATTCAGAACTGTACAGAAGAGAAATGAAGGTACAGAGGCCCAGATCCTCAAAGGTATTTGTGTGCCTAACTCCCACTGAAGTCAAGGGGAGGAAGGCACCTAACTATCCTTCAGGAACTGTACCAGAGAAATTAAGTGGATTACCCAAGGTCACTCAGGACAGTTGTGGCAGAGAGAAAGGAATTGGGCCCAGTTTTCCCGAGTCTCAACGCAGTGCCTTAACCACAAGGCTATTCCTTGTGTCAGGAGCAGACTAGTTCTGCCAGCTCTTGCCATTTTATCACAAGCCACATAGTATTTGGTGTTTTACTTCATTCTTCAGCTCGGGAGACAAGTGATGAGGCTAGGATCTCAATTTTCATTTTAAAACACAAGTTGGCTTTTACCCCTCATGATGGCAGAGAAGAGTGTGAAAGGGTGACCCAAGAGAGACTTCAAGGCTCAAAAAACCAGAAGCCCCCAAGCCTTTTTTCTTAATCTCATGATTGTTGAACATTCGGGGTTTGCAATGCTGGGAGCATCGTGTCCATGTTTGGAAAGCACTGAGGAGCACTAGGAGGAGAAGCGCTGTATAAATGTGCCCTCACCATTTATTATTATTGTTTATGAGTAAGTAAACTGTTTTTAATTAATATAGGTGTGATCGTATTTGGGGTGCAAACCAGACCAACAAGGGGCATGCAGGTCACAAACTGAGTCTGCGTATAGCTGCGGCCTTGGTCCGGCACCTCTGACCCCAGCAGCCTGCCAGCACCACACCAGCTATTGTCAGATGCTACCGGTGTGGTGCTCTGCTCTGTTCAATGTTGATATCACTCGGCTGCGTGCGTGTGTTCCCTCTGTGTGCTGTCCCAGCTCTGGGCAGATAGCTGACACAGCAGACCCAAAGAGAACCCCCAATGACCACAGAGTCCAGTAAGGTACGAAGGCACGTCGGCCAGGTTTATTGTCAAACGAAGCACAATGATAGTTCCCCTAGATTGTTACTCTAGTTAAAGGCATACTACTACTATGTGCCCCGTGGCAATGGACTCAGCTCAGTCAGTGGCAGGACTTTCAACTGCCCCCTCGGCTGGACAAAGACACCACCCCAGGAATGCATTCTTATACACAGGTACAAACAAGTTACACATCACTCCTGACGTATTGAGGTGCAACCCCACTACATAGCAAGGTACAACCCCTCTACGTAGTAAGGTGCCGCCTCTCACCTCGTACATGTTGGTTCAAACAAAACAACTCTATCCATCATATTACCCTTTTGGTCCTGGGTCAGCCTGTTCCTTGTTATCTGTGTGGAATGTGCAAGTATGTGAATGTTCTGATATCTGGTGTTCAGTACCTTTTAGGTACGTATCTTCTTGCAGCCTCAGCCCTTTCCTTGCCAGCTTCTGTGAGCAGGGCCTGCCTCTGGCTCAGAGCTTAACTTTGCTTTATGTTAGCAAAGTCTTGACCATTACCTTAGTTCAGGCCTCAGGCCTCATACCGGGCCTCTGATACCAAGGTTTATATCTCAGGGCCTCCTCTTACTACACCAGCCACACTCCCTGGTCTCTACCAGCATTGGTTACTACTTGCAGGGTGACCCTGACACATTCCCAGTCCTGAGTTTTCCCAAAACCATGTGCTTTGCAATGTGCAGTCCTCTCCTGGATTGTTCAGGGCAATAATAAGATTCTTTTGTTCTCTAAAGACCCAAAAGCACAATCATGGCTTATTAACTTAATTGCGGTAAATATACCCTTCCCTTTAAAGCCAGCACTGAGCTGGTTTATAGTAAAAATAAGACATTTATTGACAATAGGACATAGCCCAGGTGATGCCAAGCAAAAGGAATAAAGTTAAAAGGGTTAAAGCAAATAACTGCATGAAAACACATCTAAACATGTCACACTTAACCCAGCAAGGTACAGCCATTCGTTAAGATGTTTTTCTCCCCTATACTCAGTTCCCAGAGACTTCAAAGCTCCCTTGGCTGAAGGACCCATCTTCCTCAGCTTGCAAGAGTTCTAGTCTAGTGACAGATGCCAAAGACAGCTCCTGTCTTTGCTTCTTTGTTCCAAGAGGCAGGATGACCTCATGCTGCTCTCCCCTTCCTGTAGGCTTCCCATCCCCATGTATGTCAACAGACCTTCCATTGTTTTGATTCTACCTTGTGTGATAGACCCAGGCTAGTTGCGTACAGCAGAATAGCAGAAGGCAGATATACTGGCCACTGGATTAACAGTTTTCTGTTCCCTGACTGACCAGAGCAGGGGTTGCTCCAGGCTAATGAGAACACCTGACTTTAAAGGAGCCCTAAGGTAAAGGTGAAGACAGGAGAAGCAGGAGAGCTGTGGGGAAGTGGCCCAGGGAAATGTAACAACTCTGGCAGTGAAAGGTTGGCTGCCAACAACTGCTACCATTCTGGTCCCTGGGCCGGAACCCGGAGTAGAGGGCGGGTCCGGGTTCCCCCCAACCCACCACTACAGGAACATCTCCTGGGAGGGGAAGTCAGGCCCCTGTCAGGACAGGAGGCTGAACAGAGACTGGGGGAGTTCTCTCACCAACCTCCTTGCAGGTCTATGATGAAAAGGGAACAAGGTCAGAGCTCTGCCACAACTGGTGTCAGAAGTGGGATAGTGATTGTTCACAACGTGGCGGAACAAAGAGGTGTTCACTAAAAAACAAAAAAACAAAAACAAAAAACAAAAAAAATTACACAGGGGTTTTTGGTTGTTTTTTGTTGTTGTTGTTGTTGTTGTTTGTACCACCACGGTGCAAGCCACAGCAGCCCAGCAGAAGGCAACCCGGGCTCAGGCGATGGCACAGCAGGAGTCCATGAAGTTACAGCAGGAAAGCAACCAATTATTAATGAGCCAGGTGAACCAAGATCGAGCCCTCCTGCATGAGGTTGTGGACCAGCTGAAGATCTTCACCACCTAGGCCCACGGGTCCAATGAGACGCGAACCCTGAGGGCCACTGGTTGTCGGCCAAAGATGACGGCAGACGATGATATAGAGGCGTATCTCCTCTCATTTGAAAGGACTGCACAGCATGAGGTGTGGCCCCTGGAGCAGTGGGCCAGCATTCTCGCCCCTTTCTTCTGGAGAGAGGCCCAGAAGGCCTACTTTGATCTGCCCACTCAGGATGCCGCTGACTATTCCTGGCTGAGAGCAGAGATCCTAGCATGATCTGGAGTGATGGCAACGGTACGGGCCCAGAGGTTCCAGGAGTGGAAATACAGGGAAAACAACCTCCAAGATCCCAACTATTCGACCTGATACACCTTGCTCGGAAGTGGTTATGGGCTGAGGCATGCAGCCCAGAGGAGATTTTAGAGAATTTAGTCATGGACCATTACATGCGGGGACTGCCACCAGATCTCCGCAAATGGGTCTGCCAGAACGATCCGTCCACCTAGGACAAAATGATCACATTGGTGGGAAGACGGATAGCAACCAGGGAATTAACCCAACTACCAAAGAAAGGCCCCTCGTGAAACAAACACTTGACCCCGAGCATGGAGGGTCGGGCGACCAAACCCCCAGGAAGTCCTAGGTGGAAGAAGAGGGAGGTCAAAAATCAGTCAGGAACCCAGAAGGAAGGAGAAGGCCTGAGTGGGGGGAACCCTGAGACTAAATCCCCTAACCCACGTGATAGGGGAATGACTAGAAGCAATTATAGGTGTTATGGGTGCAGGGAGTTGGGGCACATAGCTGCCCAGTGCCCCAATGTCATAAAGCGAAGGCAGTGTAACCTGGGGAATGGGGCAGACCCATGCAGCCTACTCAATATTGCAGGGGTCGCAGTCACCCCACATAACTATACAAGGCAAGTAAAGTTGAATAGGGTAGAAACCATGGCACTTGTAGACTCGGGGAGTGCTATCACCCTGATTTCGGGTAAATTAGTGAAGCGCAGCCTGTTAATGCAGGCCAAGTGTACGGTGGTAACCTGTGTCCATGGGACTGTTAGTTACTACCCCATTATACCAGTAAAAATTGAAATTCAGGGAAATGTCACCAGTGTGAAAGCAGGGGTAGTCCCAAACCTCCCATACCCTGTGCTCATAGGCAGAGATTTCTCCGGGTTTGGAAACTTGCTCCCAGCGGAGGAATTGGAGGGAGAGGAGCTCCCCGAACTTCAGGGGGTTCCGCAGCAGAATGTCACCTCCCATTTTTCGCGGAAATGTCCCAGGAGCTATTCCCTGTCTCGGGGAAAGGCAGGAAGACCAAAAGAGAAAGAAGAGTGGCTAAGGCCTTGTACCCGAATCCTGATACAAGGACAGAGGGTCGCCTGTGTAGGCAGACGTACACGGGCAACTGAAGGGGAGGGCCCTGAGACAGAGGAGGGGTCAGAGACCACTTCCAACCCCAACCTCACGGAGCCAGCCGAGAGGGCAGAGACAGATCCCTCAGAGTTCAGGCTGTTAAGCCCAGAGAGAGAGACTTTTGGACGGGATCAGGTGGAAGACCCAAGGTACGAGAAAGCCAGGAAGGAGGTGGCTGAGATAGAAGGGGTACCCATAGAGGGAAAGGCCCGGGGGCCAGGGCCTTATTTTGTGATCAAGAGGAATCTCCTATACCAGGTCGTGCAAATGCAGAAGCAAGAGGTACAACAGCTCCTAGCCCCCCGGAAACACCAGAAGGCAATATTAAGCCTCACTCACAGTCACCTTTTTGGAGGACACTTGGGAGTGCAGAAAACCCAGGCGCGAATCTTACGCAGGTTCTTCTGGCCGGGGGTACATGAAGACATCCGGTGGTACTATGCCTCTTGCCCCAAATGTCAACTGCACAGCCCACGTCCACATGTAAGAGCTCTTTTGGTACCTCTGCCAATCATCGAAGTCCCATTCGAGCGGATTGCCATGGATCTTGTGGGGCCGCTAGAGAAAATGACCCAAGGCCACCAGTATGTGCTTGTCATCCTAGATTATGCAGCCAGGTACCCAGAAGCTGCCCCCTTACGAAATACAGCTTCCAAGAGCATTGCCAAAGAATTAGTGGCAATCTTTGCCCGGGTAGGGCTACCAAAAGAAATCCTCATGGACCAGGGAACACCATTCATGTCCAAGTTGATGAAGGATTTGTGTTCCCTGCTCCATGTCCATACGCTGCGGACCTTGGTTTACCATCCACAAACCGATGGTCTGGTGGAAAGATTTAACCAAACCCTCAAGGCCATGATAAGAAAGGTGGTAAGCAAGAATGGGAAAGATTGGGACAACCTACTACCATATCTCATGTTCGCCATCCGTGAGGTCCCCCAAGCTTCCACCGGATTCTCCCCCTTTGAGCTGTTATATGGACGCAACCCCAAAGCACCCTGAACATAGCCAAGGAAATTTGGGAGAAGGAACCCAGTGAGGGGAAGAATGTAATAGTACATGTACTACAGATGAGGTATCCGATAGCCCAGATCACTCCCTTAGTGAGGGAACACCTAGAGAAGGCCCAAGAGGCCCAGAGAACCTACTACGACCGCCAAGCCAAGCTTCGTCAGTTTCAAACTGGTGACTGAGTAATGGTACTGGTACCCACGGCTGAAAGTAAGCTGTTGGCCCAGTGGCAAGGGCCCTACGAAATAGTTGAACCCGTAGGGAAAGTAAATTACAAGGTGCGACAGCCAGGACGTCGAAAAGTAGAGCAGATATATCATGTCAACCTTCTGAATCCATGGCATGCGCAAGCACAGTGATTTGAGAAGAGCTGCACCCAGGAAACAAAAATCCTGAACAGGTGAGGGTGTCTCCTGATCTAACAACAGCCCAGAAGAAATTGGTAACTGAGATGATTGCCCAATATCAGGATGTATTCTCGACAAAGCCGGGTCACACAACCAGGGCATATCACCACATCATCACAAACCCTGGGGCCAGAGTAACTATGAGGCCCTACCAGGTGCCAGCAGCCAAAAGGGAGGAAATAATAGCGGAAGTCAGGAAAATGCTAGAGATGGGGATCATCGAAGAATCCCACAGTCAGTGGTCCAGCCCAATAGTGTTGGTGCCCAAACCTGATGGCACCACAAGGTTCTGCAAAAACTTCCGTTGACTAAATACATCCCAGTTTGATGCCTACCCTACACCTCACACAGACAAACTAGTGGACCGTCTGGGGACTGCCTGGTACTTGACAACCTTAGACTTGACAAAAGGGTACTGGCAGATTCCCCTAGCCAAAGATGCAAAGGAAAAGACGGTGTTTTCTACACCAGAGAGTCTCTTCCAATATATGGTCCTTCCTTTTGGACTACATGGGGCTCCAGCTACCTTTCAGCGCCTCATGGACAAGTTATTATGCCCCCATACCAGTTATGCTGCGGCCTACTTGGATGACATGGTGATTCATACCCTAGACTGGGAGACCACTTGGAAAAAGTGGGGGCAGTCCTTGATACCTTCCGGCGAGCTGGCCTTACGGCGAACCCTGTTAAGTGCGCTGTAGGGTTCACCGAGGCCAAATATCTTGGCTACATGGTAGGAAATGGTCTGGTAAAGCCCCAACTGAATAAGTTACAGGCCATCCAAAATTGGCCTTGGCAGAGTCGTAAGAAGCAGGTCTGAGCATTTCTAGGGGTGGTGGGGTATTACTGGCGTTTCATCCCCCATTTTGCTACAAGGGCAAGTCCCCTAACGGACTTAGTGAAGACCTGTGGTTCTGATCCAGTCAGATGGTCCGATGCAGCAGAGAGGGCATTCGCGGACTTACGGACTGCCCTCTGCAGTAACCCCGTATTGATAGCCCCATATTTTAACAAAGACTTTATCCTACAGACAGATGCATCTGAGGTAGGGTTAAGGGCCCTCCTGTTGCAGATGGTTGGGGAGGAGGAACACCCAGTTCTCTACCTCAGTAGGAAACTCCTTCCGAGGGAACAAAAATATGCAGTAGTAGAGAGAGAGTGCCTCGCTGTAAAATGGGCCATGGAAACGTTGCGTTACTACCTGCTGGGGCGCAGATTTATCCTTGTGACTGACCATGCCCCTCTTCAATGGATCCACGGAACAAGGAAAAGAACACAAGGGAAACCAGGTGGTTCTTATCCCTCCAACCTTTCCAGTTCCGCATAGAGCACAGAGCAGTGAGTTGCCATGGCAATGCCGATGGCTTATCACGCATACACTGTCTGGCGTCCCAAGCTGCCCAGCCCCTTGGTGTTGAGCAGGGGGGAGGGATAGGTGATAGACCCAGGCCAGTTGGGTACAGCAGAATAGCAGAAGGCAGATATACTGGCCACTGGATTAACAGTTTTCTGTTCCCTGACTGACCAGAGCAGGGGCTGCTCCAGGCTAATGAGAACACCTGACTCTAATTAACCTGAAAAGAGTCAGGTGAGGCCATTCAGTTAATGTGACCACCTGACTCTAATTAAGGCCCAGCTGATACTATAAAAAGGTCTCACTCCAGTCAGAAAGGGAAGAACCAGGGAGCCAGAGGTGAGGAAGTGCAGCTGAAGGGCTGGTTACTGAAGACACCCTCAGACCACCATTAAAGGAGCCCTAAGGTAAGGGTGAAGAAGGGAGAAGCAGGAGAGCTGTGGGGAAGTGGCCCAGGGAAATGTAACAACTCTGGCAGTGAAAGGTTGGCTGCCAACAACTGCTACCATTCGGGTCCCTGGGCCGGAACCCGGAGTAGAGGGTGGGCCCGGGTTCCCCCCAACCCACCACTACAGGAACATCTCCTGGGAGGGGAAGTCAGGCCCCTGTCAGGACAGGAGGCTGAACAGAGACTGTGGAAGTTCTCTCACCAACCTCCTTGCAGGCCTATGATGAAAAGGGCTCAGTAGACTGTAACCCTGGCCCTAGAGAGAGAAAGGCTACGTGGAGGATCACAGTGAGCCACTGAGGCTAGCATAAACCGCCTAGAAGCGCAGGACCCACAGGAGCAAGGTCAGAGCTCTGCCACACTTGCTTAATTTACATAGGAGACAGCTAACTAGCTACTTTTCCTCCTGCTTGGGAGGGAACCTGTTTCTCCCCGTTTGGCCACAGACTTTGAGCATAATATCATTACGTATCCACATTTCCTCATATAGTGTTCATACAGACATTTCTCAATGATATTAATCACTGGGGTCTCATTATCAGACAAGCCCTCACTCTATACACTTTTATAATACGCAAATATTGTATACCACCAGCTGATTCAATTGCTTATCACTGGAGATGCAGCCCTCTGTCTTTGCAGGCCAGCAAACCTCTGAAATGGGTTACCCCTCAAAGTACAATCTATTCAAGCAGTGAGAAAGGCGACATGGAGTCTGGTGATGAAGGAAGCTCCTTGCTCTTTCTTCCCCTGCTTGATTTTGCTGAAATGCCAATTTATTTTTTTTCCTGGCATCTCCTCCCACTGCTGTCTTGATGGCCCTGTTTAGTGCCGATATGTAAGTGAAATAAACATGTGTTTCTTTGTTTAGGTGAGATCTGTTTAACAACTCCCCCGACACACTTGGGTTACACACACTTTCCTCATAATTCCAGCATTTATCCATAACTCTTCAGACCCATTGCATACATCCATCACACAAGAGTATTAATGATCAGTGAGTTATTAGTTTTCAAATGATAGCTTGACAGGCATGTATTGTACAGAGATTATGACAACAGTGTGCAGGGTGTGAATACAGGGGAGCTTCATGTCACAATAGGATACTGACAAAGTACCTGCTCTCACTAAAGCCACAGAAGGGGCTGGATTTTTGCATAACATTTTACAAAGTTACTGGCTGAGGTACCAATGTTCTCATTGCTTCTTTGTGCTCCCGTCTCTCAGTCTATACCCACCTCATCTTAGATTGTAAGCTCTTTGGGACAAAGCACTTACCACAACGTCCATGACAAATAAATACCACCACATAATAAGAAAGAGGGTTGGTGGCAGTGTGACAAGAAGGGATTCTACAGAAAAGTTCCCTGCCAAACAGAGAGAGCCATTGAAAAGCAACTAAACTCTCTCTTCATCTCCTTTATAGGAATTCACCAGCTTTCCGGAAATCGTTTGATCTCTTTATTGTTTCAACTGTTCGTTCTCCTGAAACTGCAAGAAAGCCGTTTCACTTCAGCACTAGTAGTTAATGGCAGACACGAGGTAGTGGGTGTGGAGGATCTGTGTGCTCTAGGAAAGTACGCTCCAGGTACTATTTATAGCTTATGTTGAACTTTTATCTGCTTCAAAGGTTATTTCAGGGCAACAAACATTCCATCTCTCAGGGTAACTGTATAAGCAACGCAAGTGAGCAGGACTAGGAAGAACTTCTGCCTTAAACTCAAATATTTAATGAGCTAAGGAAAACATTGCCTCTACTAGAAAGCCCAAGTAGTCAAATAAGCAAATAAGAGTGAAATTTCCTCCTGGAAAATCAAACTAATCCTGCTGACAATTGGAGTGATGCAACTTTGTCACATCCCACCTGACACATTTTTACTGATTTAACACCCTTTCCCCCTGGAGGAACCTTTTAAAAGTTTCCCCATAAACTAACAAGTAGGTTTCTCCATTGAAATGAATCATCACCACCACCAAAGCAAATCTCATGGGGACACAGTCCCTTGCAGATCAAGGACCACATGGGGCAAGCTCTAGCTAGGTCCTCATGTACGCCTCATCCCAGGATAGCAAACTGGTTAGGAAACGTTAAAGCCCAGAGCTGGGATTTTTATATATGCTGAAGGGAATTCCTTGGAATTGGTCACCTAACTTTCACAGGTAACTCTGAAATGGGGAGTTATTTGCACAAAGGCTGGAAGTTCTTGGGCAGATAATTGCTCCCCAATGGGAGCAAAGGGTTCAAAACCTGGCCTGAAATAACTAGAACACACAACAGCCTTATAAGGTTTTTGACTGATTTTTCAAGGGGGTAAACTGAGGGGTAGCAAGGTGAATTCACCAAGTGTGCATAGTGAGGAAGGGACAGAACAGGGAATTGGTACCCAAGAGTTCTGAATCACAGCCTCTTCTCCTAAGGCCTGGACTCCTAGACCTTCCTGACTAACTGCTCTAGTCTTAGGGGAACCGAAACATGAATCCAGCCATGAATGCAGCTAATAAAATGAGAGGGCAGCCCTGACAGGGGTGTGGGCATTACTGCTAAACAGGGCCAGATTAACCTTTTGTGGGCCAGGCACCAAACATATTTGTGGGTCCCCATGGAAGCAGTGGACCATGGGGCGGAGAGGTCAGTCCCCGGAGCGAGGGGCCAGCCAGAGGCAGTGGGGCATGGCATGGCATGGCAGGGGCACCATTTACAAACCGGCAGTTGCCAGACACACAGTGGCCCACCTGACCCTGTGCTGCCAGCATCCCCCTTCCCCTCAGAGGTGGGTGGACCCATGCTGTGCCACACAGCCCCTCTTCCCCCCCAGCCAACACAAACACCCCCTCCTTGAGTCCCGATGGCCAGAGATACCCCAGACCCACTATGCCCAGCACCTCTCTTGACCACCTCCCGCCACAAATGCATAGCACCCTGCACAACACCACCCTTGCCCAGCACCCCCTGACCATAGCCTCACCACCAGGGCCATCCTTTGGATTTATGGGGCCCTACGCAGCATTATTAAACTGGTGCCCCTATGCCTGACTTGGGGCACAGCCACCACCCCTGCCCGTGGACCCCCAGAAGAACTGCCCCAAGTGCTGACACTTGCTGAGCTTCGTACACAGCAGATGTTGCTGCAGCCTGGGCTTGCAGCCCAGGAGGGGAGGTATGAGGCAGCAAAGGATAACAAGCCACCTGGCCCACCTCATGGCAGCAAAGAGTCACAGTTCCCTGCAGAGACCCCCTGTACCCTCTCTCTCATGCAGAATGTGCCAGGGCCGCCCAGAGGATTCACGGATCCTGGGGTCTTCGGTGGCGGGGGGCCCCCGCCACCGAATTGCCGCCAAAGACCCGGCACTGTGGCAGGGGTGGACCTTCTGCCCTGGAACCTGCCGCCACGGGTCTTCAGGGCACTTCGGCGGTGGGTCCCGGAGGGGAAGGATCCCCCGCCGCCGAAGTGCCATGGAAGATGCTCTGGGGGCCCGGGCCCCGCTAGAGTTTTCCAGGGCCCCCGGAGCGAGTGAAGGACCCTGCTCCAGGGGCCCTGAAAAACTCTTGTGGGGGCTCCTGCAGGGCCCAGGGCCTGGGTCAAATTGCCCCACTTGCCTGCCCCCCCCCAGGTGGCCCTGAAATTTGCTGCACTGGTGCATTCGGCTCTGGAAATACAGCCCCTGCCTAAGGAGACTGCGTGCATGCTGGGTATGCAGGAGCCGATCTGCTCTTACCTGCTGTCCCGGTGGTGCCCCAAATTTTCAGGGGCCCTACACTGCTGTGTATGCCTAAGGACAGACTTGCCTACCACAACTGCCCAGCACCCTCCACAGAACCTCCATTCCCTAGTGCCCCAACACACACAGACCTTCCCTGTCACCTCACAGCCCAGCACCCCCAGAGACCCACTTCCCACCCCCTGCCTCCTGGCTGCACCCACCGTCCCTGCTGGGAGGTGACTGTGCCTGCTGGGCTGAGCCAGCTGCGCAGCCAGAGCTGGTCCCGGGGCAGGGAATCACTCCAGCCCCTCAGAAATGGTGCGATCAGCCAGCCCAGGGCCTGTCCAGCCAGGCTCCCTCAGGACCCACCTGCCTGGAGGGGCCCAGGCAAGCCCCCCACACTATCCCCCCCACACACACACACCCGGCTGAGACTGGCCAGGCTTCTGCACCAGTCCCAGGCAGCTCAGCTCTGGGGAGACAGGTGGGGCCCCACAGGTGGTGGGAAGCAGAGACTGCCCAGACCCGGAGGTGCACTGGGGTCTGGCCAGGGGGCTGAGAGGAGCAGGAGATGGAGCCAGGGGTCACAGAGGAGCCTTTGGCCTGAGGAGCAAGTGGTGAGAGGGGGGAGACAGCAGGGTCTCAGGGCGCAGTGCAGGCAGAGCAGGCCGGGGCCCCTTCTGAGGATGGGCCCAGCTCCATGGAGCCACTGGCACCATTGTAAACCCAGCACAGCTGCTAGAGAAAGCCCACGCTAGTGATACTGGGTATCTAATACTGTAAAGATAGGGTTACCTGGCAGTGGAAATCACTACTGAGAATAGATGGTAGTGATAAGCATTTATCTTCTCTTATATATTTGTCAGGTAATTATCAGCTCTCAGCTCCCTTCCCGTAGGCAGTAGAGAAATGTTCTATTAACTTGTCATGCTAGCAGCAGTGAAACTGCTTTCATTAGAACGGCTGATCAAATGGATCCAGTCCTAGTGGGAAGTGCTAGCCTGATGCCCCGAGAACTGAAGTCCTTTTTATCCACACTGCGTGCTGCAGGTGATGAAACGGTGCAAAGAGGGAGCTTGAATGCCTGGCTCCACAGCTGATTTCCTAGGTGATTCTGAACAAAAAATCCCTTTCTTCCTCCTATGTAAGATGGGGAAGGTACTTCCCTACCTCACAGCGATGTTTCCAGACTGACTCAGGGCTTGTCTACACGGTGCCTAAGTTCACATTTGCAAAGCACTGGGATGGATGGAGCTGGGTAAGTGGAAAAATACTAGTTCCTCCAAATGGATCTGCCAGTATTCCTCTGACCTAAGCTGTAGAGACCACACCTAGGGTTGAATCCTGACCCCACTGAAGTCTATGGGAGTTTTGCCATGGACATCAGTGGGCCCAGAAGTTTAGCCGCTGGTGTTCAAGAGGGCAAGTCAGTCCTAGCCCCTCTTAGCCAGCCAGGATGCCAGCTAGTAGCCACCGTGACAGTGATGTTTGTGAGGTGAACACGGAGCATTATTTAACACAGCACGAGCCTTTTTCTCACAGGCCATTGAGTGGCTAATTTATTTTATTTGTTTTTTAAACTGTAAAAAAGTTGACTGTTGCGGAAGCCTCATTGCTAGTAACTGAACACCATCGAAATCCAACTAGTAGGGGAATAGAGCCAGCTTCCAAGGACAGCAATGAAATAAAATCAAAGGCTGTTGTCAAGTCCTGCCTTGTCTAGAGAGATTAATGCTCCCCTCACAATAAGAGGGTTGCATTAGATGACCTGGTCGCAGTCCCTTCCAGCCCTAATATTCTGTGGTCCAGATCAGCAGCTGGTGTAAGTCAGTTTAGCTTCATTGACTTCAGTGGAGCTATACCCATTTACACCAGCGGAGAATCCGGCCCCTTGATTTCAATGGCGCTATACCCATTTACGCTAGCTGAAGATCTGGCCCCCAGAGTTTTCAATGCGAGAAATTGGTTTATGTCTTAATTAATTTTTCACAGAGTGAAAACTGATAACTGCCCACAGTTAAAGGGCCAGGTCCCGAGGACAACTGTGCTATGCCGACTTACATCAGCTGAAGAGCTAGCCTCGTGTCTTCAGGGTTAATTATGTAGTTCAAGAGACTGGCATCACTGAAGGTATCTTAATGCTTCAGGGGTTTAGGCAATGAGTTGTGCTCATATTCCTCTGAATGTATCCTAGCCGTGCAGAAACCGCAAATTTATGGTCGCTCCAAATTAACACAATGCTCTAAATTAACATCATTCCACCACCACATTAGGCATTTGTTAGATTACCAGTTTCCTCATATCATCCTGGCCAACTACAACAAAATACGGAAAAAGAAACAAACCTTGAGGGACTCCGACCAATAATATCCCCTCTCTCTTCACATCACAGGCACAGAGGGCACGTCTACACTTACCGGCAGAGCAATCGATCCAGCAGAGGTCGATTTATCGCATTTAGTGAAGACGTGATAAATTGACTGCCGAGCGCTCTCCCATCGACTCTGGTACTCCATCGGAGCGAGAGGTGCACGCAGAGTCAACGGGGGAGCATCAGCTGTTGACTTACAGCAGTGAAGACACCATGGTAAGTCGATCTAAGTACATCAGTAGCTGAAGTTGTGCAACTTAGATCGATTTCCTCCAAGCGTAGACCAGACCTTACAGCCACACATCCTAGCATACTGAAATGAACTCACTCTGTATACCGTGACCTCAACAGGACAAAGGCAGATCCACTTAAATACGTGAACCAGTGCTGGCTTCTAGGGGCTGATCTCCAGTGGCTGATCACCTAGTGCAGTGGTTTTCAACCTGTGGTCCATGGAGCCGTGGCAGTCCACAGACTTTGTCTAAGATTTCCTAAGAGGTCCGCACCTCCATTCAACATTTTTAGGAGTCTACAAATGAAAAAAAGGTTGCACACCTCTGATCTGGTGGATAGCCTCGTAACAACTAATGAGGCACAGGTCCTGTGGAAAAAAAGTCTGTGATCATGTGATACATGAAGAGTAAGGGGTGAATTAAGGTCGCAAAGGCATCCTAAATTCTGACACCTCCTAACTTTTGAGTGCTTGATTTTGCAACCATGACATTCTTTTAATGCAGCTATTTTGTACAGCATGTTACGAGTACTGGGGCATGTGCTGCTGGAACAGAAGGTCCCAAGTGCTGTTTCCTGCATTGTATGGGCTCAATCCAAAGTCCACTGAAATCAAGGGGAATTTTTCAATTGATTTAGCATGCGCTGAATCAGGATGCATGCAGAAAGTTTATCTAGTGGTAATAGTTTTTACAGATATGCATTAGCTGCAGTTTCTGGAACTTTCAAAAGGGAGTTAAGCATCCAACTCCTTGGGAGAATCCCAGCCAGTGTTTCTAATACCAACTATTGTTTCATTCCGGAAGATTCTCTCATTTGAATAACATTTGTGTAGGGAGCTTAATATGAAAAAAGTTTCAAGCCAATAAAATGCCAGCCTGACTATAAAAAACACAGGGTGACTTCCTTTGTTCAGGAGAAAAAAGAGTCACTAGGAAATCCTGTGTCTTGGGAATTCCCTAGGATGGAGATGAAGTGTCTGATTCATCCACTAATAAAGGATGGAAAATCCTGAGATGACAGCCAGTTACAACCCCAAGATCCTTCCAAATATCCGTGGAATGGTGCTCTCTGCGGCAAGCATCTGTCTCTGCTATTTGAGGGGCACTGTTTGCTGCTGTTTTCTCTCATCTCATTCTGATACCGCCGACTCCTATTTCTAGGTTTACTCAAGCTCTGTTTATTGGGTTATTTTAATTACTAGCAAGAACGTTTTAGCTGGAGTAGGTACTTAATCCTAATGGCATATAGTGTTGCATACAGCTATTCCAGAGGTCCCCAATCTGTGGGGCATGCTGCCCTCCCTAAGGGGGCACCGAGGACCATTCGGGGGAGAGCGTGGCTGGGACTCAGGCCAGCACCCAAGTGGGAAGCACCACCCTGCTCCACACCTGGCCCCGGTCCCAGCTGCCAGCCCTGCACCCAGGGCCCTGCGCCCATCAGCCCTGCGTCCCACTGCATTCCTGTGATCGGAGCCTTTCCCCTCTGCCTAGGGGCTGCTCTAGGCATTTTGCTGCCCCAAGTATGGCAGGCAGGCTGCCTTCGGCAGCTTGCCTGCGGAGGGTCTGCTGGTCCCGCGGCTTCGGCAGACCTCCCGCAGCCACCTTCAGCCACCTCCTGCCCGCAGCCACCCCCTGCCACAGCCACCTGCAGCTATCCCCTGCCTGCACCCCCTGCCTGCAGCCACCCCCTGCCACAGCCACCCGCAGCCAGCCCCTTCCTGCATCCCCTGCCCGCAGCCACCCCCTGCCGCAGCCACCCCTGCCTGCAGCCACCTGCAGGCACCCTCTGCCTGCACCCCCTGCCCACAGCCACCCACAGCCACCCCCTGCCACAGCCACCCCCTGCCCGCAGCCAGCCCCTGCTCACAGCTGCCCGCAGCCACCCCCTGCCCACAGCCAGCCCCAGGTTTGAAATGGGAAAGTAAAATATCCCAAAGTGCAACTACCGCCCAAAACACACAATGGTGTTTTTTATTAGACTCAGTGTTTTTCCTCATCTACCCTTTCTCGTGGCACTAGTGAATTGGGGCAGCGGGAGGGTGGCACGTGTAGCTAACACAGGCTTTGCACTAATTACAGAATGCAGTACCTTACCTGCTTTAAGCTTTCTTCTAAACCGAAGGCCTAGCAGGCCCTTTCACCCACAGTGCCGAATTCCAACCAGTAGGAACACATTGCCATTCATTTCCTCTCAGCTTACACTAGGTCTCTCCTGAAGCATTTGAGCTAAAACAATTAGGTACAAAATTCCCTCAACCCGCACCCCTCTATTCCAGGATTTTGGATTAGACAACTGAATTCTCCAAAGCAATTAAGCCTCCATCAGACGTTTCTGTTGCCCTGGGCCAACACTAAAAATATTTCCCCCCGAGCCCACTTTGATTATGGACAGGAAAACAAAAATCTTGCCCTGCCCTATCAGCTGTTTCAGGTATTGGTACCAAAGTGCAGTCAAGGTCAAGTTTCTTGCTATTTAGAAAAAGGACTTTCAGAGGTACATAGATTTTAAGGCCAGATGGGACCATCTGATCAGCTAGTCTGACCTCCTGTGTAACATAGGCCAGAGAATTTCACTCAGTGACTCTTGTCCTGAGTTCAATACCTTGTGTTTGATTAAAGTAAATCTTCCTGAAAGTATCCAGGCTTTGAAGTCATTAAATGGTGGCGAAGCCATCACTGCTTCTTTTTAATTGTAGTCTGAAGCTCTCTGCTCTGGAAGAGGACAATAAAGAGGTACATCAGAGCCAAGATTGCCTGGTGATCAGTACATACTAGATAGGTGGAGCTGGAACCCCACTAATCCATTTCTGTGTCATTTTTCAGAGAACGACTTTTCAAGGGTTTTGCTCTATAAACCTTGTAGCTATCACTGCTTCGGGCTTACAATTGAAGGGGGAAAGCTAACATTAAGGAGAGGGCTATCCTATGACTAGAACTGAAGATGTTCATACATATCCCTGCCTCTGAAAGGACCAGGGGTGGGGTCACTCACACTTCTAGAGGCTGGCCAGGGAGCTGGATTCTCACACCCTTATCTATTATACCTGCAAAGGCATCACCGTGTTTTCTCTTCGACCAGCATAACCAGGCATTGAGCAACTGGAACGTCAATCCAGAAATTCTGACTGGCCTGGGTGTGTGCTTCTTGCAGGAATTACTTCTGGGAATCCTTCAAAAGAGCTCGATAACATGGTTTCCAAATATTTGTTACCATACAGGGGGCATTTAAGAATATTGCATAATATGCAGCCAGAAGACAACAGATCTATTGTGGAGTGGCCGGCTCATCTGCATGCTATTTTAATATATGATCTAACTCTTTTGAACTGTGAGCTATTTGTACATCTATTATTTATACGCATAGCATGTGAGAGATATGTGCTATACACAGGGTCAGGGCTCATTTAATTTCTTCTTTTATTATAAAGTTAGAGCAGGCAATGTATAGCCCGTGTTGCCCCCAGGAGTATACCGTGTGTCTTAGCAATAGCAGCAAAGAGTCCTGTGGCACCTTAAAGACTAACAGACGTATTGGAGCATGAGCTTTCGTGGGTGAAAACCAATTCGTCGGATGCATGTCTTCACTCACGGAAGCTCATGCTCCAATACGTCTGTTAGTCTATACGGTGCCACAGGACTCTTTGCTGCTTTTACAGATCCAGACTAACACGGCTCCCCTCTGATACTTGTCTTAGCAATGTTATTTAGCCTCTGATACTCAGGGCACTTTCCCAGGTAGGGTGTTACATTGTGGCAGGATCTTAGCTTGAGAGAGTAAGGTTCATCCAACCCCTGAATGGCTGGGATTGCCGTGGATCTTGGGTTCAGGCCCTGGCCAGTGGAGCTGTCTGGACATAAGTGGGGGAGTCTGAGCCATCTGATAATGGGCTGGCACAGCATATTCCCCACATCAAAGAACAGAAGATGCGGAATTGTGCTTCGGAGAAGCGCCTGTAAGGCAAAGTTCCTTCCCAGGGCTTATGCACAGGTCTCCTAGCTCCACGCCAGGCCTCACTCAAGGTGGCTTAGGCTAACCATGGATACATTGGGCTTTAGCCGATTTACACAGCTAGCCTTATTGTCCCACCTGGAGCTGCACTGTAAAGATGGTCCAACCACATTTATCCAGAAAGGATCAGGGACATATGCTACTTTGGATAAAAGGAGTTATGGACAAAGAGGGGACCAGTGTGCTGATGGGAGGAGCCAATCCATGATTGGGTCATAGGTAACGCTCTGTTAATGAGACTTGGGAGTGATGCAGCTGCATCGAATAATGAGAACTGTGCGGGATATTAACTATATTGTATATTCAAACACACACATTCTATTTGTGTGAAATACACCAGAGTCAAGGCTCTACAAGCTTCTGGGAAAGCGTAAGGATCCCATCTGCTTGATTTGATCAAGCCTGTGCTTATGACGTTGACCAAGCCAAAGCAATGACTGTGCAACTACATAACCACAAGGGGGCATTTCTCCACTTACCCATGGTACCCGATGGTGATGTCTGGATAATGAACCTTTATGTTTGACATGGGCTGTTGTCCGAGGTCTTCCTTGGGATCTCCCATTTGAGTTCGTTCAGAATTCAGGTTTTACAGCAAAGCATCTGTTGTATTGTATGGACATGGACCCATCGGTCTCCCGTTGTAGTGAACGAGTCTTTCCATTGACTTCAGCTGGAGCTTGGTGGGGCCATAAACCTCTGCCTTGACAAGAAAGTATTTGAGTGACTTTTAATTGGACCAATGGTTAATATGTGACATTGCATTAAATAAATCTTGATCGTTTTCTGCATATCTGATGGGACAATTCAGTCACTGACCATGGAACATTGATGAAACCTGAATTCCATTGGCACATGTAAATGGGTACTTGTGTGTGCACGTGAGCTGATCATTTGTCTGTTCTGCATGTGCAAGTACTCATTTGCTAAAACAAACATGGCTCCTTTAGTGCATACAGTGGATGTACATGCAAAATTTGAGTTCACAGCTTAGGCTTGGTCAGCTTTTGAAAAATGCTAGTCCAAAAAGGAGTGCAGGGAAACCAGTCTCAAGCAACCCACTAACCAAAATTATGTTCCTAACAGCAATGATCTCCTGTTAGCAGTGGAGCAGAATGGTACTCAGGACATTTGCAGGTACTCTGTATTGGTTTCCTATGGCAGGTTTCCTATAAATGTAATTTCTTGTATAAGTTGAGGTGGCTTCTGAGACCTTATCCACTCAGTTCCCAGGAACTCAGCTCAACTCTGAATGCATTACTGAGGTTTTTTATCGGCATACAATCAAATACACATGATGAGTTGATCAGGCTCAATCATAGGGGGTGGCTACACATCCAGTATACGTATCACCAATCAGCTTATGTACACACTTACACCAGCACTATCCATTAATACATTGGATCACACACATTATGATTGGTCTCCTAATTCTTTTAACCAATCCCCGTGCAGATCGTGACCTGTCCATGAGCTGCAAAGTATGCTAGTACGCAAAGCTCCAGCTGCAAGTTATTGCATAAAGCGACAAAGAGTCCTGTGGCACCTTATAGACTAACAAATGTATTGGAGCATGAGCTTTCGCAGGTGAATACCCCCTTCGTCAGATGCATGTAATGGAAATTTCCAGAGGCCGGTATAAATATGCAGGCCATTATATGCAGTTATTGCATGTTACTCTTCTTACTATTTTGTTATCTATTAACTACATGGTATTTACATGGCCACTTGGGAGTTTATGCCTTGTCCATTGTTAACCGCTGCTTCCTTACTTCTGTTTTCTTCCACTGTTCATGTAAGGCCTACATTGCCACTTGGGTCTTTTTTTTTTTTAGTACAGCAGTTTGTTTTTTTTTTAGACTTTTGTCTGTCTGTTTTTTAAGGCTTATTCCCTACCAACGCATTTTTAGGACTGCAGTGGTGGTCACTAATCGTACAATTATTAAAAGCAAAATTGATGCCTGAACTATGGGCTGGAGGCTGACTTCCTCCAGGGGCTAATTGTTTTTGCAGAGGGGGTGTCTGCTTTGTTTGTTTGTTTTGTTTGGATAGGAGTTGCTTGATGGGCACGAACTGTTTTAAAGTGCGTTTTACTAATGTTTTTTATTATTTTATTTTTTGGAACCAAGTGAATTCCAAGTTTATCTGTGTCTATTATATGCAATAGCCTTGAACACATTATCATTACTCCTAAAATGCTCAGAGGTTCTGGCCGTGAAGAGTCAGGCTTAAGGGAGGAATAGCAGGCCCAAACACAGGCATTGCTTTTAAAGCATTTTTTAAAAAATAATAATTTTAACTTTGTCTTTATTTTAATGACATTATTAAAAAAAAAACTGGTGGGGGATATCATGGTTTTTTTTACCCGCACAGTAGCCAGTGCATGGACCAATAATTTTGGGGGTTCATACTGGAAGTGGTCCCCGTTAGCTACCACCCAATACTTGCCTTTCTGAGTCTAGGTAGTTTTTATTTTACCAGGATCTTAGCACTTTGCCCCCGCTGTGCGATTTGGAGACTGCTCCCCCGGGGCGAACTCACAGGCCCGCAACTTTGCCTGGAAGACATGATACCTGCCCGTCTGAGTGTCTCGCCAGGAAGCAGCAGGATGAGTCTGCGGCTTTCCAGACCTGCCACGGGGTCCTGCAACCATATCTGAGGAGGGAGAACAAACGTTGTTTCACACTGTATATGGATTGCAGTGTTTTTACATATAACTTCACGGGCCTCAACCTTTGGGAACTTCCTTACTCTCTACTAACTGGTGTTACTTACATTTTTAACTATTCTGTGGTGACAAAAGAGGGTATGTTTTTGTTTGTTTTGCACATTTTTCCCCTCCTAATTACTAAAGGCCACTTTTACTTTATATAGCACGTGTTCCCCACATGTAACACATGTTATTATTAGAATACTTTGACTTAATTTTTATACTTTTAAAAAAGCGATTACAACAATATGTATATTACATACCGTTAACAACGCTGCATTAATGAGTCCTTGGGTTTGCTCATTCAGTGGATGCATTCCTTTTGTTGCTATTCTTTGTTTGAATGCTTGCTTGTGTTCCCAGAGCATCTTTATGTTAGCTTGATCTCAGAATAACAGTTTAATTTCAAGTCCAGTCTCCGTACCCGATAAGCTTTCATTCTATACAAGTACCATAAGTGATAATGTCTGAAGGTGAAATCCACCCCTGTGCAGAGGCCTACGCACAGATTAAGTCAAATTTAATTTCTCAAAACAGGACTTGAGTGTTGCCCTCTGCACAGGGGTGGATTTCATTCTACAATGGTGTAGATAAATTATTGTAAATTATTAATAGACTCCTCCAGCTTTTAACTTTGGACCCTGGATCCGTCCTTGGGTGGATTTCAACACTTCTGTTCAGATCTGGGGTTTTGTTTGAATCTAGTATAGCAAAACGAGCCATTTGTGAAATCTAGATCCAGAGTTTGGATTCAGAACCCCCACAAAGCTTGCAGGCATCTGGATTCAGAGCTCTGGTTTGACATAATCTTCTGAATGTATTGAAATGGTGCCCTGCTGCTCGGGGTGCTGGCTGGCTTTACTTCCAGGAGTCAGACATTTACCTAAGGGCTTGTCTACATGCCATAATGTGGGCTAGAGGGCTGGGATTTCCAGAGCTCTCTGATGTGTTGGGTTCCAGCTGCTCTGGGTAGACCCTGCTGGCACATTCTAAAAGGTACCTAATGCAAGTTAATTTGCTTCTGTTTTGAAATGGGACTACATTGATGTGAACTAGGCACCTTTTAGAGTGCAGGGTCTACATAGGGCAATGCGAGTGCTCCATAGTTCATCCTGCAGTAGTTTGCATTGTAGTGCCATGTAGACAAGACCTGAGCCGGGGAGCCCTGTGGCTCTGTAACACTAATAGCAGTTGAGCTAGGACTGTGTGTTGAGCTAGGACTAGGTCATCACTGTACGAGCAAGGGCTTTTCCAGCCAAGGTTTTTAAGCAAGTTGCAGTCTTTATTATTATAAATTTTGCTTAGATCATGGATCCTGAAGAAGGAGGCAGGCTTCGTGCTATCGTAATGACTCAACACAACTGCTTTGCTATGTTTTAGCTGTGGTTTGATCCTGTACACACACTCACATACACAGGGGTTTACATTGAGGGAAGATCTTCATAGCATTGTTTCTGAGCTTGTCTCTGTAGAATAACAGGGGCTGATTCCTAGGGGAGGGAAGCCACCTTTGGTGTTCTCATGGACCCTCTGACTGTGCTGACCCTGGTTAGTATGTTCACCAAGTTGTGGTGCAAGGATTGTGAGCTCACACCTCTTGGTGGATGATGTCACCTCCCCAGTGAGGTGCCTCAGAAGGTCTAGACCCAGGAGGGAGAGACTTGTCAAGTGTTCACTATCTGCCTTAACCACAAGTGCAATGGTAAAACCAGGGTACTTTCCAGGAGACCCATCGGTCTCCCATTGTAGTGAATGAATCTTTCCATTGACTTCAGTTGGAGCTTAGTGGGGCCATAAACCTCTGCCTTAACAAGAAAGTTTTTGAGTGACTTTTAATTGGACCATTGCTTAATATGTGATGTTGCATTAAATAAGCCTTGATCATTTCCTGCATATCTGATGGGACAATTCAGTCACTGACCATGGAACATTGATGAAATCTGAATTCCATTGGCACATGTAAATGGGTATTTGTCTTTTCACCGGATCTGAGCATTTGTCTGTTCTGCATGTGCAAGTACGCATTTGCTAAAACAAATGTGGCTCCTTTAGTGCATACAGGAGATGTGTGTGCAAAACTGATGGGTCTCCAGGAAAGCGCCCTGGTTTTACATGTATATACAAAATTTGAGTCCACGGCTTAGGCTTGGTCAGGTGGTTGTATTGCAGAGGCTGGACACACATTCTCACAGTGTAGATGATGCATCCCAGGAAGTGTTTAAGTCATGCAAATCTGGATGATAATTATTGTATGCAGGCTAAAGGCTATTAACTATTGCAACTGTCCTTACTGCATGAGTGCAGGGCTGGCGAGAGAGCAAAGGGGACATTCCATCTCCTCCCCCAAGTAATCTTCCTGGGGCCACAAATTATTGTCAGGAAGGTCAAAATATGTACAAAGTTATCCAATGTGGATCAGTGGAACAGCAACAGATAGGAAAGTCTTTGTTTTGTCTAGGTCTTACAGCAAAAGACTGACACTAACCAAATTTTACTTTTTAAACTCTTAAAATCCAATATTTTCCAGGGGTCTAATTACCCCTCGACTCCTGGAAAGTTGTTTTTTAACTAGCAACATCCAGGCACCCCAAAAACCCATTTACCCCCACCCTGCAGTAATGGCACCCTAGAGCCAGCCTTGCACGGATGTCTTGCTAAACTTTAGTTTTCTCTTCCTGTGCCAAAATTTCAGCCATCATTAAACCTCTCGTCCAGGATGCCAAGTTAAGAAAGACAGTAACCGGAGAAGTTCTCATTCGCCTATATGCTTTGTTGGTGTGTGCACGTACTGCCCCCTGGTGCCCAGGTAGTACAATAGCGGGCCTAATTCTGATCCGACTTAGAGTACGTCTATACTTAAAATGCTACAGCTGTGGCGCCATAGTGCTCCAATGCAGACACTCACTACAGCGATGGAAGAACCCCTCATGTTGCTATAGTCAATCCATCTCCCTAAGAGGTAGAGAGGTCAATGCCATTCTTCCAGTGACCTAGCACTGGCTACACCAGGGGTCAGCAACCTACGGCACATGTGCCACCTTTGGCACGCGAGCTGATTTTGCCTGGCACGCGGCTGCCAGCCGGGGTCTCAGCCACCAGCCCCGTTCAGCTTGTGGCCAGCTCAGTGAAATGGGGCCGGCAGCTGGGACCCCAGACTGGCGGCAGGTGCACCCCCTGGTTCCCCCCTCGCCACACTCGCTCTGCAGCTCTCAGGAGTGTGAGCCGCCGGGGCAAGGGGCCCTGAGCCTGCTCTGGGAGGGGCAGCGGTGACAGCTCACACTCCCAGGAGCTGCAGAGCCCTAGTGCGGTGAGTGGGAAGCTGGGGGGTGCATGAGGCCCGCCGCCCGCATGCATCCACTGCAGGAGCCCCCCCTGGGGAGGCACCAGGGTGCAGCTTGGGCAGGCGTGCCCTCCAGCTCCCCCCTCACTGTGCTCGGGTTCTGCGGCTCCCGGAAGTGTGAGCTGCCGCTGCCCCTCCCGCACATTCTCCCCTTCCGCTGCCTCAGCACTCCACGTGGAGTTTTGCCTCCACATGGAGCCAGTGTCCCACCAGCAGGGGCCTGGTAAGGGGAATCCCGGGGGGGCAGTCAGGAAGCAGAGGGAGGGTTGAGAGTTCTGGGAGTCCTATCAGGGGGTGGGGAGTGGTTGGATGGGATGTGGGAGTCCCTAGGGGTCTGTCTAGGGGTGGGGGTGTTCATGAGAGTTGGGGCAGTCAGGGGATAGGTAGGGGGTAGGGTTCTGGGGGGGGGAGTTAGGGTGGGAGGGTCTCAGGAGGGGGCAGTGAGGGAAAAAGGAGCAGGGAGACTTAGGTAGGGGATGGGGTTCTGGGGGGCAGTTAGGGGCAGGGGTTCCAGGAGGGGGCAGTCAGGAGCAGAGGGGGTGTTGGGGATTCTGACCAGGGCAATTGGGGTGGGAAGTGGGAGGGAGTGGATGGGGGCGGGGCTAGGGCAGGGCTCTCCACTCTTTTCTGATTGTTGGAATATGGTAACCCTAGGTGAGGGGGGAGCCAGGGGGCGCATGGGGGCTGGCGCCCGCATACATCCACTGCAGCCTACAGGTGCCCCTGGGGGGGCGCATCAGGGCACAGCCTGGGCAGGGGGGGGGCACAGCTGCTCCCTGCTAGCAGTGCCACAGCCGCCTTTGCCGGGCTGCTGCCCCCCCTGCACCACGCCGGCTCCTCCATGGCTGGGGCTTGCTGCTGCCGCAAGTGGGATGCTCTGGCTCTCTGGTGCCTCCGGAAGGCGGCTCCTCCCTGCCGAGTTGCTGCAGCGGCCCAAGCCTGGCAAAGCCAGTGAGTGGACTCGTGGCGGGGGCCACCTGCCTGGGGTTGGGAGGGCTTGCAGGGGGGCTGTGCAGCCTCCAGGGGAGTTCAGGGGGCGGGGAGGGGGGAACCTGGTCTGGGAAGCAGCCCCTGGGCATGGCTGGCCCCTGCGGTCTATAAAGGCTTGTTGGGGATTTTCCCCTCAGTGAACCAATGTGCAAGGTGGAAGTTTTGCCTAGGTGGCAAAATATCCTTGCACCAGCCCTGCCCCAGGGGGTGCATGCACCCCAGGTTAAGAACCACAGCACTAAACTGATAAGATCTGCATTTTAATTTAATTTTAAATGAAGCTTCTTAAACATTTTTAAAAACTTGTTTACATACAATAACAGTTTAGACTTAGAGAGAGAGAGAGACCTTCTAAAAACGTTAAAATGTATTACCGGCACACAAAACCTTAAATTAGAGTGAATAAATGAAGACTCAGCACACCACTTCTGAAAGGTTGCTGACCCCTGGACTACACTGAGGCTAGGTTGGCATAGCTACCACTCTTAGGGGTGTGGGTTTTTCACATCCCTGAGAGGCATAGCTATGCCGCTGTAAGTTCCCAGTATAGACCAGCCCTTATACTGGTGTAAATCAGAAGCAACTCCCCTGAAGCAAAGGGTGCTATGCCAGTGAAAACCTGGTGGAAATGAGAAGAGAATCAGGGCCACCGCCTTTAATCACATGGGCACATACTATTTGGCAAATAATTCAATACATATTTTCCGCAGTGTAGCTAAACTGTATCTTTATAAAGCTTGGGGCAAGTCTTTCAAAAGTGACTTAGTGTGAAATTTTTAAAGGTAGGGTGATCAGACAGCAAGTGTGAAAAATCAGGACAGGTGGGTGAGGGTTATAGAAGCCTATATAAGAAAAAGACCCAAAAATCGGGACCGTCCCTATATAATTGGGACATCTAGTCGCCCCATTTAAAGGTATTTAGGTACTTAAATATGCAGACAGACAATTGGTGGGACTTTCTACAGCATCTAAACAAGTTAGACACCTAGTTCCCATTTAAACCAATGGGAATTTGGCACCCAGGTGCTTTTGAAAATCCCAGTGTGTGTTTATCTGTCTCCTTAGAAGCCTAAATTTCTTTAAAAATCATGTACTTAGGATCCTGAGTATTATTGATTATTATTCTATTAAATAAATTGCAGGCTTGGTAGAACTGTCATTAAGTGGATACATAATTGGTTAAACTACCACAAAGAAAGAATTAATGGAATGATGTCGGATTGGAAGTAGGTCTCAAGTGGGGTTCCATGGGGATCTGTTCTGGGTCAGGTGTTATTTAACATCTTTATTAATGACCTGAGTGTAGGAATAGAGAGCCTACTGATCAAATTTGCAGATGACACAATGCTGGGGGGTCAGTGGATTGCAAACACTTTGGAGGATAGAGCTAAAATTGAAAGGAATCTTAATAAATTGGAGAACTGGACTATAGACAACACAAAGAAATGCAGCAAAGGCAAAAGTAAGGTGCTACACTTAGGGATGAAAAACCAAATGCACACATACAGCATGGGAGATAATGGGTTGGTAGCAGCACTGCTGAGAAGGATCTGAGAGCTGTGGTGGATCACAATCTGAACATGAGTTAGCAATGTGATGCTGTTGCAAAAAAAAAAAACAAATGCAATTTTGTGTTGCAATAACAGAGAACCAGCATGCAAGCCACGGCAGGTGATAGTACCGCTCTATTCGGCGCTGGTTAGACCTCAGCTGGAGTAGTGTGTCCAATTTTGATCACCAACGTATAGAAAGGATGTAGAGAAAGGACCCTGAGGAAAGTGACAAAGATGATCAGAGGGATGGAATGCAAGTCACATGGGCAAAGGCTGGAGGCACTGGGTATGTTTAGTTTGGAAAAGAGGAGATTAAGGGGTGACATGATAGTGCTCTTCAAATATTCAAAAGGCTGCCATAAAAGAGATGGAGAAATATTGTTGTATCTTGCCACAGGAGGCAAGACAAGAGGCTATGGGTTCAAACTACAGCATAGCAGATTTAGATTTAGATTAAATCTGCCTAGGGAAGTCGTGGAAACTCCTTCAGTGGAGTTTTCTGGAAGAGGCTGGATAACCCTCTGTCTTGGATGGTTTAGACACTACAAATGCTGGGTCTTGGCAGGGATTTAGACTAGATGACCCTTGCGGTCTCTTCTAAATCCATGGTTCTATGATTCTAAATAGTGAAGATAAGTATATTAGTTTAGTATTCAACTACTGTTGGGAGTTAAGTAGACAAGAAGTAACTGGGTGCCACAAATTCCCACATGCTAACAGGATCAAAAGATGAGTAAAAGAGTTGGGTGAAAAGGAAGGGCTGGAAGAAATTAAAAGCTTTAGATCTGGGAAATCAGACTCCAGCTGGACAGTTGTCTCTTCAGTTGTGGATGTGGAATTATATGATAGAACAAAGGAAGGAGCAGGATTGTCAAATACAACAACGATTTACGAGATTATACATGGAAAATGAGGTCAGCATGGCCAAATCTCTACTGACGGCTCTAAAGACTACACCACAGATGGAGTGGGAACTGCCTTTTGTATTCCTGAATTTGAAATTAAGAGATCTATGAGACTATCTAATTTTGTGGCCATTATGACAGACAAATTGATGGGCATATTATTGGCACTGACCTGGAAAGGATGTACGCTCAGCTCTCACTGTTATCCTATCAGACTCTTTATGGAGGATAATGGTGATTAGAAAGGGAGACTCAGAAAGCAGGAATGACTTAATCAATGAAATATTGTCCTTAACGACAGAGATAGCATAATTGGGTTACATCTAGTAATAGTGTGGGTTATGGTGCATGTCAGGCTACTGGCAATGAAATGGCAGACAACGCAGCAAAAAAAAAGCTTTACACAATGAGGAGGTTGATCTAACGAGCCCTCCGTGTAAACAGGATTTCAGAAGTTTGACTGAGAGAACTCATAAGGAATGGCAAGAACTATGGATCAAAGAGGAAAGGACAAAGGTTCTATGAAATGTCTCCTAAACTTGAGGATAATGACAGGAGAAATGAAGTAACTATATTTAGAGTGCTAACAAGTCACTGTGACCTGAATGGCAATGTATATTTACTGAACAAGCACAAAGATGGGTTGTGCAACACATGTGAAGTCCAAGAAACAACTGAGCATCTGCTATGACAACGCAGGGAGAATTACACCAAAAGAAATATACTTTATGAAGAACTGAGATGCCTTGAGATGAAAGAACAGAGTCTGAAAGGACTGGTGAGAACAAGGTGGGGTCGCATTAAAAAAGCATGACTCCACTTTAAGGCTACCGGACTGCGTGAGAAGATACAAATATTTTGCTTATGCAAAAACAGTGGTAACTAGTGGTCGTAGGCTCCCGTGCTGAGGCTGCTGCACCATAAGACAGGAAAAAGAAAGAAAGAGAAACGAAAGGGGGCTGGAGGGAAAGCAGTCGAAGTCACTCCCTGGGAGAAGAGAGATATGTTTGAGGACGATAGAAGCCAAAGAAAAGAGCAGTTTACAATTACTCTCTGGGACGAGGGAGTTTAGACTGATAAACCCAAAGGAGGGGATGTGAGGATAAAGCTAGGAAGTAGGATGAAGTCCTCGGAAACAGCAACTAGGTCTGGGAGCAAGCAGATCATAGTTGGTAGCCACAGGGTCCCTGGACTGGAACCTGGAGTAGTGGGCATGCCTGGGTTCCCCTACTAGGCACTGGCAAAGCAGTACAAGGCCTGGCCCTGCACTGGAATACTGTCTGGAGTGGTATGAGGACAGCTGCTCCAGTGGGACTTTGATGACCTAAGAAGGGGGGACTTGTACAGTGACTGGAGGGACGAGTCATGAAGAGAGAGCACTGCGAGTCCCATAGAGCGAGGCGGGACACAATGTGAGAATCTATCAGACCTGAGTGGAGCTAAACACCCAGAACCAGCCCCAAGGAAGTGCCCAACAGTGAGTGAACACAAAGGCCATCGTTCAGCAAAACGGTTGCATGTCACACGTCAGAGTGGTTGTCTCTCTGGCCCTGCTCCAGCCAAAGCGTCTGTATTTGCACTGGTGGAGGCAGCAAAAATGTAACCAGCTGTTGCCTAACTGGCAACTGGGTCAAGGAATGTTCATTTTATGGCCGGAATTTAGAACCAGTTCCTAATGCCTTGGCCCCTAGATGTCTTCATCAAACACCAAATGCCCGTCTCTTCACAATAAAGAGATTTAAAAAGGCACCTTCCCACCCAGCTGTGCTGTGAGTCCAAGGCCTTACCAAACAAGTGAATCAAGGCTGTACTGATTGCTCTCATTATAGTTAGTATGGCAACACCCATTTTTTCATGTCCTCTGTGTGTGTGTGTGCGTGCGTGCGTGCGTGTCTTCCCACTGTATTTTCCACTGCATGCATCCAATGAAGTGGGTTTTAGCCCACGAAAGCTTACGCTCAGATAAATTTGTTAGTCTCTAAGGTGCCACAAGGACTCCTCGTTCTTTTTGCTGATACACACTAACACGGCTGCTACTCTGAAACCTGTACCAGGAAGTTTGCCAAAGTCAGGCCGATGCGCTGCAAGTGGCAGCAGAAGCTGGAGCTATGGGTGCTAGAAATGCCCCACTGTGACCCTCAGTTCCAGCACCTGATATCAACGCCAGCCTGGCAGATTGCTACAATAGAGCACTGGGGAAGAGGCAATCTCTCATCGGTTATTATTAAATGTTCGTTCACACTAGTGCCACATCTCAACAATAAGTAAGAGACACCTCAGCTCGGATGAGCTCAGAATCTAATGGAAGAGAGAGTAGCAGACAGAGGAAATGGAGGGTGAGGAAATAACAACAGGCAATTTATAAGAGTCATCTAAAGTCACTGTAAGCAGCGCGGTTACTTACCTGCCTAGCCCTGAACTCAAGGTGCTACCTCCGAAGGGGCCCCTTTGCAATATTTTGAGTTCAGACAGTTTGCCACACTGAACTATTCATATAAAAAGACCCACCCCTGAAACAAAATATATATGTCCTGCCAAGAATTACATGATTTCCTTGTACAGACTGGAATGTGCTTTCTATATTCAGAGACACTTTGAGACCAGCCCAAAGAGAGCAGGTAAGGTCATGGGAAAATCTCGCCTGTCTAAATCATACTGAGGGCTTGTGTGAATATCTAATTAAGGCTGTGCCAAGCAATAGAGTATGTTCACACAATAAGGACACATATCCTGAAACCCCAAACCATCGTGAGTAAAAGGGGAAAAGATAAATTAACTGAAAAAAAAAATGATGTGAGATCAAGCAAGTCCACACACATAAATGGGGGAGAACGTCATGTGACAGTAATCTTGGCCCTGGACCAGAATTCAGTGTATTCAAGTCATGCACTGGGACTGGAGCCCATAGTCTTTCCTGGTGGGGTGGTGTTTTTGGGCTAAGTAGGGGGTTAGGATTTCTGTCTGTACCGTTCTTTTCCTGGCAATCCTCTGTCCATGAAGCGGATCTCGTTCTCATACTTCCCACAGACCTCATTGCCAGTACTCTCTGATCTCTCTTTCCAGATGGCACAATGATACCCCAGCCTGTGTCTCCTGATTGAACATATAAAGCCACTACAACAGTGTGTGGTACCTTTGCAGAATACATACGAAATAAGGAAAGCCAACGTGTAAACACATGTACGAGCTCAGAATTTGAAGGGAACCACATGCACCCAACTTACATCATGACTCTGCATGCAAATCAAGTATTTGCACACGTATATAACCATTTACACACATAGCTAACCCTGTGTACAAACACTAGTTTGCACAAACAGTTGTGGTGTCTGTGCATGCAATTTTGCCATAGGGTTGTGAAAACTCAGCTATGAAATTCAGGCCTCTAACATATCTGATAGAGAGGACTTGAGACAGTAACAGGGGGCCCATGGGAGACATTTATAAGTTCCCCAAACATGATCCCTGTCCTTTCTGAGCTTCCTGCCTTAGTAATTTCATCTTTTTTAATGTGGATGCTTGTTTTATGTGTATGTTTATTGTATATGTATTATATTCTATCATGCTGTTTTTTAAAAACAGTTAAATCCAGCATATGCTTATGCTAGATTATTTTTGCACAGTTCACGCATATTTTGTGCATTCTCTTATATGTACTTTTTCAATATAAACATTATGCTTCATGCATGATTCTATTGTGTGCACAGCACTGCAGCACTGAGACTGGATTTGTGCAATCTTATACATTAAGCTACAGGGTTTTGCAGTGCTGTTCTTGGGCTTTGCATGAGCTCTTAAATAATTTCCCCCTATTCCAATATTGCCAATGCTTACAATTTTAATCATAAGTCTTGTGATGTTTGGTGTATTTTGTAAAGGCCCAGCGCCTGGAGGCATGTGATTAGGTAGAAAACCTCAGCTCTCGCTTTTTAAAAGTAAATTCTAGCCCTCATGGTGGCAGAGAAAAGCCTGAAAACATGCTCTGAGTGCTCTCTAAAGGCCTTAAATTAGAACAAAACAAAACTTTCAAAATGTATGTCCTTATTAAAAATCAGAATTTTTCTGCCAGTCTCATGGTTTTTGGGGGCCTGACTCACGGCTTTTAAATGCTTGGGGTTGACAAGACTGATGTCTTGGTGCCAGAGTTTTGCATGATGCTATTTGTTTTAACACGACAATTCTAGGAGTTGCACGGTTCCCCGGCGATCCTAGACGAATTATTTCAAAGGGAAAACACGACTGTTCCAGTTTGCATCATGGAAGTGAGTGGCTGCCACATGGAAAATACGCCATGTTACTCTAGAACAACTGGTTCCAAACCAAAACCAGGCTGATGATGCTTCAGCAAAACCACTCCCAGTTCTGCCCATCTCTAATGATAAGCCACTGGCATGTTTTTCTCTCATCTTTTCTGTAGGTTGATTATTGATGTGCTACTCTCTAATTAGACCGAGCCCATGTGTGTGGAGGTGGCAAGAATGTGAATCTACATAGCTCTTCATTGCATCTGCTGGGGTGCTTAGATTGCTATCCTGAAAGGGGGAGTGCATACGTGTGCATGCTTGTTTTCTCTGGAGCAGCGGGAAGATGAAAGCAGTTCTCTCTAGAGATGACTGTGTGCAGAACTATAAAGTGAACATAGTTAGCCGCTGGTGACAGTGGTAGCCATAGCTAGACAGGGTGAAATGCCAACCCTATCGTAGTCAATAGGAATCTTGCCATTAACTTCATTGCAGCAGGATTAGAGTTGGTCAGCAATTTTCTAACCAAAATCTTTTTTGATTGGAAAATGCCAGTTCATCTAAACCAAAACCATTCAAGGGAGCAGGTTGGTTTCAGTGAATCTCCCAGTTTGAAAAATGCGAGACAGCTTCATAAACAATATTTCAAAGCACTCTATCTCAACATATTTTCTAAACAAAACATTTTGGTTCAAAACCTTTTTGTTTCAAAAGTTTCATAGTAAATTTATACCAAAAAGGGTTTTTTTTAAAAAAAAGATCAAAATTGGAGTAAAGCATTTCAGCTGCCACAATCTGATTTCATTTTAATTTAATTTTATTTTTTTGGAGTATCAGTTTACAAAATGTTCAACATTTTGACTTTTGGGGGGTCAATTCAGGATAGGGAAAATATTTGAAATCTGAAAAACTCATGGGGTGGAAAGATTGTTTCCCTCCCAGCTTTGGCCAGGACATTACCCATACAATGACCACCAAGAGTGAGTGGCTGAATATTTTTCCATCATTTTAGTAGGAATGGGGAGACCTATTTCAAAAGTTGACATCTGGCCTCTCTTTTTGTATATGCAGTTTGCAACTGCAAAATGCCTGGAAGCTGTAAATCAGAGTACTCAGGACCTCCAGCTACAGGACTTGATTGTAAAGTCATTAGCCAGCAGTTCAAAACTAAAGGTGCAGTTTGCATCTACAAATTACCATCTGCAAAAGAAAGCCAACACTTTTCAAAATGTGGCCCCAGATGAGAACTCACCTAAACATTTGCCTAGAGCTCACATGGCAACTACACACCACACAACAAAAACACCAACCCAGGAACCAAACCCTTTAACAAACCCCAGTGCCAACTCTGTCCACATATCTATTCAAGGGACACCATCACAGGACCTAATCACATCAGCCACGTTACCAGGGTTCGTTCACCTGCACCCCTACCAATGTGATATATGCCATCATGTGCCAGCAATGCCCTTCTCCATGTACATTGGCCAAATCGGACAGTCTCTATGCAAAAGAATAAATGGACACAAATCTGATATCAGGAATTATAACATTAAAAAGTCAGTAGGAGAGCACCTCAACCTCCCTGGTCACTCAATAACAGACCTAAAAGTAGCAATTCTTCAACAAAAAACAACTTCAAAAACAGACTCCAATGTGAAACTGCAGAACTGGAATTAATTTGCAAACTGGACATCATCAAATTAGGCCTGAATAAAGACTGGGAGTGGTTGGATCATTACAAAACCGAATTTTCATCATACTAATTTCCCTCTACTGTTACTCACGCTTTCTTGTCAGCTGTTTGAAAAGAGCCACTCTCATTACCACTACAAAAGTGGTTTTTCCTCCCTTGGTATCCTGCTGTTAATTGAATTGTCTCTTTAGATTGACCTCCCACTTGGTAAGGCAACTCCCATCTTTTCATGTGCTGTGTATTTATACCTGCTACTGTATTTTCCACTCCATGCAGCTGATGAAGTGGATTCTAGCCCACGAAAGCTTTTGCCCAAATAAATTTGTTAATCTCTAAGGTGCCACAAGGACTCCTCGTTGTTATGGCACATAAGGTTTTTTTCTGAGTTTAGAAAAAGTTTGAGTCACTTTTTTGAGTATCTCTGCAGTTCCTGATTTTGGTCAGATGCAGAAAGACTAAGTGTGGGCCATTTTCACAACACTAGCTTAGAGCCAATCCAGCAGGAGATAGGAATCACATGGGAAATAATCTTCTCACCACGCTTGGAGCAAGCACTGCTGGCTAAATCCTCCCAATTCCCACTTGCATATTGCTGTGCATGAGGCCTTCACAGAATAGGTCCACATTGCTAAGAGAAGTGCATGAGCCCCTCAGACCCTGCCGCCACTCCTCTAGCACCGTAATAGGTGCAGTGTTATGTTAGGAGTCCTTCCCAAGTAGGGTTAGCTGAATATTTTCAAAAGCGGGACATTTTGACAACATTTTCCCTCTAAAGATTTGTGTCGTTTTGTGACCAGCTTTACAAGAAAGATGAAGAAAGGATGGGATTGGCCTCAACATTTATTAATTTTTTTTAAAGCATGATTGGACTTCATTGGATGAAATAATGTTATCACTTTAAATGGGAAAACCACAACCACGCTCCGATGCATCAAGCACAAATTGCAGTTCCAGACCCCGGCGGCCATTCCAAACGCTCGGGTGTTTGCATTCCACAGAAACCATTTTCACAGCTTCAGTCTTGGCGACATCACCCGTAATTAACACTGGGCTTTGCCATGATGAAACGGCATTCTTACATCTCTTTGATAGCAGAATTCTTTATGGTGAACGTCACCACAATGCCTCACAGGGGCATTTTAATTCAGCTCTGTGAAGTGCTTTGAGGTGAGAGATGTTACTACAATTACAGAGCAGAGCAACTGGGCATACTCCACAACTGAGCTTTGTCTTAACTTCCCAAGGCTCCAGGAGCAAGCCCCAGCCTTGCTGGAAGGATTGTCCAGTGGTTAGAACACTAGCCTGGAATTCAGAAAACCTTGGTTTAGTTCCATACTCGACTGTAGACTTCCTGCCTGACCTCAGCCAAGTCACTTTAGGGTACAATTTTCCAAAGCACAAAAGTGACTTAGGAGTCTAGGTCCAGCTCCTCAAAGGTATTTAGGTGCCTAACTCCGATCTGGGCCCTAAGACTCATTTTCAAGGGGAATGAGGTGCTTTTGAAAATTTGTGCTCAAAGGGTATGTCAACACAGCAAAGAATCTCACAGCTGGCCCATGCCAGCTGACTTGGGCTCGCGGGGCTGTGTCACCCACCCCACAAGGTCTCAGAATCTAGGCTGAAGCCTACACAGCAATGGAACAGCCCTGCAGCCCAAGCCAGCCATGGGTGTCTAGTTGCTGTGTAGATATATCCTTAGTCTTTCTGTGCCTCAATTCCACATCGGTATAATGGTTACAATAGCTCTTCCCGACCTCACAGGGGTGTTGTGAGGATAAATGCATTAAAGACTGAAGTGCTTAGATACTATGGTAATGGAGGCTGGATACATACCTACGACACAGATAGATTACTGGAGAAACAACTTTCCTTAAGACGAATCCACAGTCCCATTAGGTTACTTGCTTCCATAAGTCTAAAGGCTGCCCTGGGCATCAGCCCACCAGGCCCTGCAATCAGCTCCTCATAGCCAATGCAATTCTGTCTCTTACAAAAGGTTAATCAAGTAAAGGAGGAGCCCAGAGCAGTACAGGAGCCAGCCTGTGCATTATCGAGCTAACCGTGAAATTCACTCATGGGCAGAGCACCAGCACACATCCTCATAGATCCACCAAACTGGGCTTAAGTTGTGCAACTCCTGTGTTGGTCTCTTCCCCAGTTGTAGCCCTGGATTTTAGAACTGGTTGAAACAAATGGGGTGGGGATTTTCACAAGGGCCCAGCGTTGGCTTAACTCTGCTCCCTTGAAACCAATGATAAACCTCCCTTCAACTAACTGGGATAAGAGTTAGACCAAAGCTGAACAATTTGGAAAACCCCACCCCATAGAATAGCACTTTTGCCTGTGGAGACCGAAAAGGTGAGGGGTACATCCCTGCTAACACGTTACCTGCTTGTAGGAAGATGGGGAACCCAGGCCAAAAGCAGCCCTGATTTCTGTTGGAAGGACCAGGAGTTAGATTCTTTGCTGGCTACAGCATAAAGATGAGCTCACAAACAGTGGCTTGTTGGCACAAGTTAAATTACCCCATTTAAAAAAAAATGCTGACATATTCTTTCCTCTCATGATGGTTTCCTCATTATTATAAGGATCCAGGATGCTGATTGGGTGCTAAATCTTGACTCATCACTTACTGTAATTCTCCTCTTCTTAAATACAACTCAGAAAGCGATGCCAAGAATGGGAGGCTCTCAGATTATAGCATATGCTGCCTGCACTGTATAGATACATACTTGTTGCACACATAGTTCCCCAGCACCTCTGTGGAGGGCTCTCCTTGCTGCCGTGGTGCAGCCTGGTGGGTAGGGCTGGGAATTCACTTTTGCCTCCTCTTCAGTTGGTCGTGTGTGGGTCCTCTTTTCTCTTGGTGACTTGCAGTGCTCCCTCTGTGTGACTCAGTCCTCCAGCCAGGTCACTACACAGTCCCGTCCCCCTGCCAAAGTCCCACCAGACAAGGTGTCCAGAGGCCACCTCAGAGAGTCTTCTGTTCCACTTCCCAGGGGCTTGTACAGGAACCTGGGTCCATCCATAATGCCAGGTTCCAGCCCAGGGACCCTATGACTAACCATCCAGATCTGCTCAGTCTGAGTCCCTGTTGCTGTTTCCATGGGCTCCTTTCTACCCCCTGGATATCTCTGGGATTACCAACAGAGCTTTCTCTGCTCCCTCGGGATACTTCAGTCATCTTGGCTTCTTGCCAGACACTATAATCCAGGACAGGACTCCAAGAACTCTGGCTAGATTCAGAAAGAATTGCCTGCTTACTGGTGAATGTGAGAATAATTCTTTAGCTTCTAGCCACTGCAGGACGATGCAGCGGCTTTAGCACAAGAAAACACAGTTTTTCTGTTTGAACTAAGGAGAAGTGAGGATTTTATTTGACATCCAGAGGTTGCAAACTGAAATGCTCTTAATCTCTCATCAAACATGCTATATCCCAGGTGAGAACAGCATGCCACTTACAGATCTCACACACACACACACACACACACACACACACACACACACACACACACACACACACACACAAGATTAAAAGCTTGAAAGAGACAGGGATTCCAAGCTATCATGTGTGAAAGTAGAATGAAAATACAGAAATATGTAATGAAATGTTTTTCTTTTACCAAGTTTGAAATGGCAATGAAATCTCTTGTGGATATTTCATAATTTGAAAAATAACAACCCACCCCAATGCTAGTCAAAACCCTTTCTTGTAAAAATCTAGTCCAAATTTTTTCATGAAATTTCAGTTAAAATTCTCATAAAAAATTCTGAAATTTGAAAAATTTCACCAGCCTTAGCAACCACCTCCACTCTAACTTGTTTTTTGTTTCTGATAGAAAAATGGGTTTTCCTTGAAAATTGGCGGATTTACTCTGACAGCAAGAATTGTTCTGACAAGAGGAACTGAAGGGCTGCTCTAGTGCAGGAGCAGCAGAATCTAGAGAGGTGATGTTCGTTTCACAGCCTATAAACAGAGTAGATAAAAACCTTCCTGGAAGCTTGCGCTACAATGCTACTTTATGTCTTAGAATTTAGAAGAAGAACCCACAAGAACCCAAAACCAGAAAGAGAAAAAGCAGGCTGTTCCCTAAATCAGAGCAGCACAACTCTATCCACTTGTATTAAGCTGGCTATCTGTGACAGTGAACCCCCTACCCTGCAAGAAGGAATTGCAAGCTATCACTGGTCTAACACAGTTCTCCATACAACACAGCCTGATTCTCATTCATAGTAAGGTGCTTTTACACCAGACCTCAAAATAGATGTTAATGAAGGATGTAATTTACATCCACTTGCATGCCCCATTACACTGCCAGACAACCTTAGTATAAATGAGAATCCGAGCTTATGTGTTTATTTAATAGCAATGGCACGGATTCCTAAAAAGGAAAAAAAAAGTGCATAATGCCATCTCCTTTCCCCTAGGCACACTTGAGTTGGTTGAAGGACACAGGGCCTATCTAGTCTAGGTCCCGCCAATGGCCTTTAGGGCATTTGTCTATTGACCTAAATGATCTGTATTTATGAATTTCCTATAGCCCTAGGAAGTGGAACAGAAATACAGGGAAACCATGCTATTCATCTAGAAGAGACTCTCCATTCTCTGGCCTTCTCTTTCTGTTGGTTTCTATTCATCTTTGAGGGCAGCAACTGGCTTTCTGAGGTCATTTGGCAAGTGCTTTCAATCCAGGAGTGAGTCTTACAGTGGGCTGAGGACAAGATCTGGGAGACCATGCTGATTGAGGACACACAGAGCTGCATGTTGTGGGCCGTTTCATGGTTGCTCCTACACATAGTAGATATATGCATCACATCACAAAGGAATCTTGTGTGAATTATTGAGGTGGAGCAGCAGCTGCCCAGAAGGACTCACTGAAGTCTGATGGGAAGGAACGACAGCGGTTCCATCCGTTCCTGTCCAGAATTGCAGAGGACTCCAGCAAAACCTTGTGACCTACAGTCTAAAAGGCAACTGAGAGGTGGAGGCGGACAGTATTTCTCTTTGATCCCTTGCCACAAGGAGGTCATCCATCAGCCCATTTCTGAGCCTGACATCAGCTTCAGAGAGAACTGGGATATATGCACAGGCATCCTCTATTGCTTGAGCCAGCTTGCTGGGACTTTCTTGAGAAACCCACCCAGGAATGAGAGATCTGAGTCTAGCCAGCAGTTGGTGAGGGCAGAATAGTTTTTATGACAGAAAACACAGCTAGTTTTACCCAGAGTTCCATATATTTAGATGCCTGCTCTCTGGTGGCACCTGAAATTGGGGTGGTGGCAGCAGACTTATCCAAGACCCTTTGTTTGAACTCACTGTATTATTATTGGTATTATGGTAGCACCTAGAAGCCCCACTGGAGATCAGGGCTTCATTATTCTTGGTCTTGTACATCCACATATGGTGAGAGACAGCTGCTGCCCCAAGACACTTGCAGTCTAAACAGACAAGGGTAGGCGGGGAAGCAGAGAAGCAGAGAGATGAAAAAACTTGCTCAAGGTCACACAGCAGGTCAGTGAATGAGACAGGATTAGAACCCAGGTCACCTGAGGCCAAGTTTGCCCTCCAACCCTCATTGCTTCATCTGAAGAGCAACAGAGCTTGTACTTCTAACACCATCTGCTGTACAACAATGTATCATAAATGAACCAGGCACACCCAAAAATGTGATTTCTCTAGGCAGGTTTGTCATGTTCTCCAGCAGTTCTAAGACCGAGATCTTCATAGGACTGGCACTGGCCTGCATTCTTCCTCACCACTTGCTGCGGCTGTTACTGCAACAGCCATTTCACATCAGCGCTGCTGCTCTTTCCTGTGTGTCTCACTCGCAGCTCTTTGTTCTCCAAACCAGTTTTCTACCCACACTCTGACGGTCGCAGCTCAGACCCCGACATTAACCTCATGCCTGACCTGTTGTCAAAAATGCTTCAAGTCCCAGGGGGTCAGCTGAAGTACAGGAGCTGTGCCTAGCGTTCAGAAGCACTTCCCATTTGGATCGACACTCTGGAGCCGATGGATTTCTGAGCCCTCTGGAGGTGGATCCAGCAGGATTTCTGAGGCTCATCACCTCAGTGGGTCAGTATAAGGAAGCAAGAGAGCCCAAAGCAAATCTCTGCAGGACATAGGTGAGTTACGTAACAGTCCTACTGGGAGAATATGCTGGCACACACAGATAGCTCAGAGGGTAACCATTCGGGGTGCTCCTTATGCCAGTCCCATCCTGATCCATCACCAAAATGGGCTGCAAAGAGCCACCTCTCCTTCCTCCTGCAGCACTGGACTCGCCACTCCTCTCCCCGCTCCCACTCCATTCAATGATTCTCCTCCCCACCCATACCCTGGGTTCCCTGCCTTATCCTCCAGTGACACTTCTCTTTTCACCCTGCCTCCAGCAGCTGGTCCCACACCTGAATCCAGCTCCCTTCCCGTGCCGGGATCAGCACAGAGACTCCAAAGCCAGTTGATTCTGCTTTGTTTGGGGGCAAAGGGGTTGAGGAAAACTGCAGCATCAGGAAGGGAGTGTCAGACATGGGATGTGAGAATTGCTTCAGGAAACGGGGCAAAGGGATTGGATGCGATCTGTGCATGCCGGCCTTTGACCCAGCCAGTCCATCCCCAAGGTAACTCATGTACCAGATCTTTAATTGCAGCGATCCCCAGCTGAGCACAATCTAAACATGTGCTAGCTAGGAGAGATGAAAAATCCAGAGGTTGGTGGAACTGTGATGTCAGAGGCAAGTGTCCCTCTTCATTTCTTCCTGCTTTGTCCTTTCCCCTTCTTCTTCCTCTGCACCTGCCCTATAAACAGCTCATTCCTAAGGGACTAACATGAGGTGCAACCTTCCTTCTTATCTTCATAAGAAAGAGAGAGAGCACGGTCTAGTGGCTGGAACTTGTGCCTTCCCGATTTCTAATCCCAGCTCTGCTATTGATTCCCCTTCACTTCTCTCTTCCCCACTTCTAAACAGGAGATAATCAGAGCTGGCGGGGAACAAGTCTCAACTTAATTTTACTCAGTTTTTTCCAATTTACAAAATTTCAACCACCTCTGGTAAGGAGTGAATTCATTCGATACATTGCTCCTCCTTCTGTTTGCAAACAGTTCACAAAGCAGATCGCGAATGTCTCTAAGGGTGGCTCAATAATTTTGGCAAATAACTCTTGCTCCGCGGAGCCTCTTGTGACTCGGGCAATCACAGTGAAAATACAGCGAGTCATGCTGACCTGTTGGTACTTCAGACACTGCCCTTTGGAAGCCTTTCCCGTGTATTATCCAGATACCACACTGCTGAGCTTATCATATCTAACACTATCACAGCATATAGTGATAGGACATCAGTAGAAGCACTCATCCATGACAGACTTTGAGTCACCAAGTGGCCACACCTGTAGGATTATGATGATTTTTTAAAATCTTGTGATGCTTATGATTAATCAGTACATGTCTCCTTGTTCATGGCCTTAAAAATGTATTAATCTGCTTTTGATCTCAAATCGGCTTGGAGCAAATTTCTTCACCTCTTTCATGGACATTATTTATAATTGCTAGGCAGGAAGATTGTTTGGTTGTTTGCTCTTTAAAACAGTTGACGGGCTTGGGAGAGGATTTCTATGTGGTACATACTTGGCTAATCATTCGTTCTGTGCAGCACATATTTGAACAAGAGGATTATAGCTTCAGAAAGGCATGAAAGAAGCTTCCTTTAGGTCCTTGCACATTCTTTCAAACTGCCAGCAGCTCCTCAGTGCCAAACTGCGTTTCACACCCCTAGCTGAAAGGCTTCACTTAAAGACACTCCATTCAGTTATTGTGACGAGACATACATTTGCATTGTCTCTCTTCTTTGCAGGCAGGAGCACAAATATGCTTGGAATTCCATGTTTGGTTAACACTATTTGTACCAGTGACGAGGGAGGCAGACAATACACAATACTCAACAAAGACAAAGGAAGAGCTGCAAAGCCTAAGATGGGTTGCTAAGGGAAGGCGGATGGTTTGGCATATTGGTAATGGTGGTGGTTCCATTCTCTTCTAGGTCAGTGGCTCAAATTCAGCTTGGTAGAAACTAAATGCTGTTATCAGTTACCACGGAGTGGCCTTTAGGAAACGAGTCTGGTCACCTTAGCCCGGCTTCTAACAGACAGCTATGTGAATCACCAATAACCAGAGGGCACCCTTGTTAATGCTGTGATAGACCCAGGCCAGTTGGGTACAGCAGAATAGCAGAAGGCAGATATACTGGCCACTGAATTAACAGTTTTCTGTTCCCTGACTGACCAGAGCAGGGGCTGTTCCAGGCTGATGACAACACTTGACTCTAATTAACCTGCAAAGAGTCAGGTGAGGCCATTAAGCTAATGTGACCACCTGACTCTAATTAAGGCCCCACTGACACTATAAAAAGGGCTCACTCCAGTCAGACAGGGGAGAGGAAGTGTGGCTGAAGGGCTGGTTACTGAGGATACCCTCAAACCATCGTTAAAGGAGCCCTAAGGTAAGGGTGAGGAAGGGAGAAGCAGGAGAGCTGTGGGGAAGTGGCCCAGGGAAATGTAACAACTCTGGCAGTGAAAGGTCGGCTGCCAACAACTGCTACCATTAGGGTCCCTGGGCTGGAACCCAGAGTAGAGGGCAGGCCAGGGTGCCCCCCAACCCACCACTACAGGAACATCTCCTGGGAAGGGAAGTCAGGCCCCTGTCAGGACAGGAGGCTGAACAGAGACTGTGGGAGTTCTCTCACCGACCTCCTTGCAGGCCTATAATGAAAAGGGCTCAGTAGACTGTAACCCTGGCCCTAGAGAGAGAAGGGCTATGTGGAGGGTCACAGTGAGCCACTGAGGCTGACCTTGACCGTCTAGAAGCGCAGGACCCACGGGAGCAAGGTCAGAGTTCTGCCACAACACTTACAGCAAGGATTGAATGAACGTGGAGACTAAACCATGCTGTGCATGAGGGCAGACTTATCCCACCCAGCAGTGCATCTGCTGCCTCAGTTTTCCCTGTTGTGGGCTCCCTGATAAATGCATACAGACCCACATAGCTCCAGTAACCTCCCCTTCTTGTGGGCCTGGTTAAATTAACAAAATAACAGTTTGAAGTAATCTCAAATACAAACCTGCCAGCTCTTCCCCTCAGGCTTCACTTTGTTTTCTCTATAACCCGCCTCAGCTGAAGCTTCTACTCTCTGGCCTTCCCTTTGCCTGGGGCAGAGCCTGACCCTGGGTCTACAAATCCTCTTTCTGTTGGGAAGTGCTGCCATCACAGGAGCCTTGGCCACCTGGACTTTGTAATAGGCCATCTCCTAGAAACAAGGGAAGTGCTCATGAAGCAACCCCCTGTTATACACTGGCCTTTAGAAGTTGTCACTCCAGATGAGGGGTGATTTGCACTGGTGGGGGACTTTGCATTGCCACCACTCCTGCTTCTCTGGGGGACAAATAATGGTCTTTATTCTCCCAAGCTGCTGATCCAGCCGCTTCCTATTCTACGGCACTCGATACATGCAATATGTTTTCCAGAGAAGAGCGCTGACTAATCAAATTGTTGGGACTGTGGTGGAATTAGAGGTGTTGACAGTAAAGCAACCAATGTGAATCCCACATAGGTGTCTTCATTGCCTTGAAGGATAATAATGAATAAATCATCTGCCTTTTTACTGTATCTTTTACTCAAGGATCTCAAAGCATGGTGTGAACATTAAGCTTCACAACCCCCCACCACTATCACCAAGTATTTGGGTGTTAGTGTTATTTAGAAGGTGGGGATTTTCTGACCCCTCTTGAAATATACCCACACAGTGTTCCAATGAAGTGGTCAGACTGGATCCTCTGAGCAAACAGATTCAGTACAAACTCAAGAGGAAAAAGTACCACCCTTCCTGAGTCACCACAACCACTTCATTAGACACTGCATTTTCCTGGAAAATTTCTGTTGAAGTGCATGGACAGACACACGGCCTGATTTTCTAAGCTGCTTCTGCATTCCGTCAGCTCCCATTGGCTTCAATAGTAGCGGTAGTCATTAGGGTTGTCACATACATACCTATATGGTAGGGATTGCACAACAGCCACTGCGTACGCAATCATGCTTACATGATCAACTGCATTTACTGTGCCTGTTTCAACCCCTCACCTCCACTCTGCCAATTTAACCCAGCTCAGGTACGGCTGCAGTACCTCTAACATTGCAAACCTCTGAGCAGCTTCAACCCAGCGAGGTACAAAGAAAACCAAAAGGCCAGTGAAATGTTTTCTGCTTGTCCCAAAATGAAAAAGTGCCACACTAATTATTTAAAAGAGGAAATATGTCGAGGTTTCTTCATCCTTGCACGACAAACCCACGCCGCCTCCCCCGAACCTGAAGGGACCTTGCTCAAATTTTGCAATATTCATTCACCTCTGAAGAAAAACAGCCTTTGAAAATGTCGATCCTTAGAAGTGGCTTTCCCAGAAAGCTGCAGACGTGACGGAGTTATAAATGGGACTTGTTGTGTTACCTTTAACTGAGCAGTCCTGCCGTTGCTTGACCCTCAGTCTCACCTTTGTTCCTCCTGCAGCTCCCCACCCTCAGCTTGGGGATGGGGCCACTGCAGCTGGGTTTTCCCAGCCTCCTTCCCAGGCCTTGGAGGGTGCATCTCCACTCTTGCTCCATGTCCTAGGTCTGGTGCTGCAGGGGGATCAGAAAGCAAACTGACCCATTTTTCATAGGAGAGGAGGGGGGCATCAAAACTGTCCTGAGCTGCTGGGATCTTTCTGCTCCTTTCCCTCTCCCCTGGTGTCAGATGCTACTTCTCCCCCACTCCCTGTTTCATTAGCAAAGGGTTCAGTTGAACAAGGGGAACTGTATTAAACCTTCCATATGGATGAGTAGCTTCCCACCTAACTCACCACATTGCCCTTTTCAATGGTGTCCCCTCAATAACAGTCCCTCCAAGTGACATGGGCCCACTGGCGCCAGTTCCACTGATCATGACACATCTTAACAATTTTACAAACATTTGAATATAAACATTAAAAGCAAATAATTGATCCCCCCAGGCTCCCACCCCACATCCCTTCAGCCAGATGTTGCTAGCACACAGCTGAGTTGGAGTCTCCTCTTTACCACAGACTCCATTGGTTACAAAGTCTTTGAGGTAGTTTGGTCTCCTCACCTGCCCAGTCCCACTCAATATCCTGCCTTGTGAACTGATTTAGAGGTTCCACTACTGCAACCAGGTGTGAACAGAAGATGGACAGAAATTTTATCATTCCTATGATGTGCTGTCCCTCTTTCACATCCAGTGAAGCTGCCACATCTCTGACTTGATCTTGTTGGGATCTGCTTTCAGTCCCTCTGCTGTGAGATGTCGTCCAATGAATGTCATCTCATGCCGTCTAGGTCACATTTTTTCTGGGTTGAGTTTTATGTTCTTGTCCTTGCTTCACTGTAGAAAAGCTTCAAGTTTCTGTCGTGGTCTTGTTCGATTTCTGTATCATTGCTCCCTTGACCTACAATGAGGATATCAACTGCAATTATTCTCTCTCTAGGCTGTCCTTAGGTGAGTCTTCTCTGGAACACCTCTGGTGCTGGGCTTATGCCCATCGGCACATGCAGCCTTCTGTAGGGACCAAAAGATATTGCAAATGTCAGCATGCTGGACTCTTGATCCAGGCTTTAGTGCCAAAACCCACTCCTCAAATCATAGACCATAAAGATTCTTGGCTTTGGAGAGTTCTGGCAAGATGTCATCAGTTGGCCATGGAGAGTAACATCTTTTCAATGCTTAGTTCAGTGGCTTTGGATCTATGCTGACATGTAATTTGCTAGATGGTTTCTTTACCACTACATATTTGCTTGCTCAGACTGTCCTGGCCTCTGTCGGTGCTAGGATACCCAGGCTTTGCAGACTTTTGAGCTCGTCGTATACTAGATTATGTAGTGCTTCTGGAATTTTCCTGTTTGGTAAGCACACAGATTCTACTGTGGTGTCTACTTCCAGCCGCAGCTTTCCTTCAAGGTACCCGTCACCTTTGAAAGGATCTCCGTTTGCTTTTTGTCTCCTCTATCCTTGGGATTCCCTCTTTAACGTCTTGCAGTGCAGTTATAACATTTGGATGGTGCACCCTGATCAGATCCATGGCTTGTCTGGTTGTGCTCTTACCATCCACCACACACTTCCATTGGTACTCTGTTATTTCTCAGGTTAGTTCCTATTAGGTCACGTTTTCCTACAGGCTACATTATGCTCTTATTGTACTTTATTAGATGGCACCTGCTCTTTGCAATGGGCATGTTCAACTCCAATTCTCCCTGAGGAATCACACTGCAGGAGGCCCTGCCACCCAGCTAAAAATCACACAGGGCATCTCTGTATTACCATTGCCGCAGGCACAGAGGTTGGTATTATCGCTTTCCTGTCCCGACAGCCTGACTGCAATATGCTGTCGGACTCAAGGAGCTAGTGATGACATCATCACCACTCTTACGTGGCATCTCCCTTTTGTACAAGTCTATCTCAGTGTTTCAGAGACCGTCTTCTGCTCTTGCACACACACTCAACTGTTCCACCTTGCCACATTCCTTACAACGCTGTCCTAGTGCAGAGCAGTTCTCCTTTACCTGCTCATGCTGTCTCTCACAGTAAATCTGTCTCATGACGGGTATAGAAACCTGGCCACTTGCTCTCCTTTGTTGTCATCTCACTGCATGTACTTCTGGGGATGTGGCGCCTGCCAGGGCTTTCTTCCTCTCTCTTGAGGCTTCGTTTGCATGCTCCTTTTCTAAGCCTCTGTCTATGTGAGATCACCTTCCCAGAGCAGCTCCTCCCCCAGGGGGTGATCCCAAGTGCTGCAGACATTTCTCTCCTGAATTAGGGAATCAGTCTCCAAAATAGCATATACCAGCCACCCTGTGTAAGGCAGTAACACAGAGGTTTCTCCCCTTCCCTTCAAACTGGTCTCTCATGTAAAACCTTTGTGTCACTCCACAAGTGTCATACTGCTTTGAGGAGCAGTAAGTCCCCACTACTGAGGTTTAAGGCATAGACGCCGACTTCTCCTCTTCCCGGTGGGTGACCATCCCCACCCTGGCCACACCCCTGCACTCTCCCCACTCCCTTTCCACCCCTTCCCCAAAGTCCCCACCCCAACCCTTCCCGCCCCCATTCCACTCAAGTCCCACTCCCGCCCTGCCTCTTCTCCACCTCCTACCCTGAGCACACTGCATCCCCAGTCCCCCCACTCCCCCCGAAAGTCTTAAGTGCCACCAAACAGCTGTTAGGTGGCCAGAGGCGGGGTGGGAAGCACTGGGAAGGAGTGGGGATGCAGAGCACTTGGAGGGGGAGAAGGAGGCAAGGAGGGGAGAGCTTGGCTGCCAGGGGGTGCGGAGCACCCACTAATTTTTCCCCATGGGTGCTCCAGCCCCAGAGCACCCACAGAGTTGGTGCCTATGGCTTGAGGTGTTGGTGAGCTTCAGCATGCTGCAGATCGCTCTCCAGGGTTCTAGAGGACTTCAGACCAAGTTCCATGGCTCGGTCTACCAGCTGCTGCACTGCAGAGAACTCACACTCAGATGCAGCCACCACGTTTCATTAGCAAAGAGAGATGCTGAATGCAGGTTACCTTGAACAAGTGGAGTTTTATTAAACCTTGTGCATAGTTCTGTCCATGTGGCCGAACTGCTTCTGGCCTAACTCCCTGTGTTCCCTGTTTTCCTGGAGTCCCCTCAATAGCAGTCCTTCCAGCAGACATGTGTGCTCTGACTCCAGTTCCACTCATTGTGATACACTCCCTCCACAAAAACTTGTTTGGCTCTGCGGTGGGGGAAGACCTCAGCCTGCCTCTTACAGCTCTGAATGGCTATTCTTCAAGGAGGCAGGGAAATGGAAATGAAGAATCAAAAAGGGGTTTCTCCCTGGCAGGGCTGAAATTCATGACAGGGCTGGATCTTCTCACATCACCACACTGGCTCCAGCAGGGTCCAAAAATCAGCTGACTTGCAATTAAGGCATGAGAGTGTTGGCAACACTGCAATTTTCAGCTGAAACAATTGAAGGTCATTTGTGACCTAATCACATTGCAGGAGGCATTGCTACCTCACTAAAATTACCATTGTTGCATACACCGCGGTTGGTATTATCCCTTGTTGCACGGGTCAAGCGGCACCTACCTTCCTCTCCATTCATCAAAGACAAGTCAGAGTTTCAACGAGGGGAACATATCGCTGTGAATCCAAGGGCATCCTCCCACATGTAGACAGTCCCACAGTTTTAAAAATAGCAACGTGAAGTGGAATGATGGGGAACCTCGATAGGTACAGAGTTCAGGTTTGATTCACCCAAGCCAAGTAGACCTTCAGAGTTGACAAGACTAGGTGGGGGGGAAAAGTCTCATGATCACAGCCATCTCCGTTTGTGACATGGCTAGGAGTTTTTGCAGCAGGAAAGCGTGTTGTGGATAAACTGGTTTCATATACCCCATGAGAGTTAATAGTTTAATTCTCTAACAAGTGGAGCTAGAGGTTATGTCATTAAGCTGACTAAGGTTAAGTTGAATAATTAATTAAGGAGAGGTCACGGTGGGTGGACAGTCCTGTGAGGCAGTGAGTTCCCCACCCCTACTTCAAGTAGCTGAGTGTTGGAATTGCTTCATGTAAGCATCTGTCCGGAGTAAATTTTGCTGTGACTTTGCCAGGAAAATTATAGCAAAGGATGTCAGGTTGCATAATTAATGGAAATTATTTGTGGGCTGTGACCACTGTCATGCAGTAGAGTTCCCTATACCTCCTGCAAGGTCCTTGTTATGCTGGAAAGTGTTATGCTGCTATCAAGCAGGTCTTTGATCTATAGACAATCACAGGCCAGACCTGCTAAGCATCAGTCTTTCAGGCTGAATGGAAAGAGCAATTAAGCCTCTCAATGTAGCAAGATAAGTGGAGACAACAGAAGCCACCATCCAATGCAAAGGGCTGCCTGACAAACCTGATCTGAAGCTAAGGACATGCCTTCACTGGCAATGGTAAAGTGCTGCCACAGCTCCCAGCACTCTAAAAAAGCCACCTCTGTGAGGGGAATAGCTACCAGCACTGGGAACATAGCTCAATGTGATGCACAATGGTAACAACAGATAATCAGAACTGAACACAGGTGGAAAGTATGTTGCTTGAGCAAGCCACAGAGTGAAATGTTTTTGCATGAAGTACCCACTGATTGATTTCAAATCGCGAACATATTTATGAATATGAAACTCTGTTAGTCAACAATACATTTTCCTTCATGGTTTTTCCTCTGTTTAACTCAATGAACATTTTCACAGAATGTGCCTGCTTTCGTCAGCATTTTTTGATTTTTGCATCAGAAAACTGAAGAAGCAAAAATCAAAATGTTTTGGCTGAAACCTGAAAAAAATGGGCCAATTTTGTTGTTTACTTTCATCAGCTTTGGACTGAAAACTTTTGGTTCGCAGGAGCTAAAACATTTTGTGTGGCGAAGAAGCGGGGAGGGGAGGTTAAGTTAAAATTGTCCACTGAACACTGACAAAAATGAAAGAAAAAAAGCTTTCATCAAAAAATTGTTGGGAGAAAAAAAACTCATCTTCTTACCAGCTCTACCATTAATATTTGGGAACCCAACTAAAATAAACTAAACTGGTAGAATCAAAGGTTTAGAGTGAAGGGGGTGATCAGCAGTTTAACAGTTTCTGCATACAGCAATTGCTTCATATAAATAGGTAGATGTTTAAAGCCAAAGGGACTTATGATGATCTAGTCTGACCTCCTGTATAACACAGACCAGAGAACTTTAAGTAATTTCTGCATCAAGCCCATGAGAGAGAGTGGGATACAACTTTAAGGGTACGAAACGTAAAACACTGCCAAAGACTTAGCAAATATGTTAAGATTTTCAACCTAAAGACGGCCAGAGCATGACTCAAGGCATTGTTCTCAGAAGCAAGTTGCTACAGGCACAGGTTATCATGGGGAAACAGAGCACATTCCAATAACCACCTCTCTAATAAAGAGGTTTCATTTCTCACTAGGTGTGGGTAAATATTACATCCTGGCTTGTTTGACTAGGTGGGGAAGGAACCTTTTCCTGGTGGATATGATGTGTTTGCCTGGGATACTGTGTGTGTCCTAGGACCAGCCTCTAAGACAAACAGAGCAATCTGTGGAAAATGTTGCTTGTGGGTAGAAACAAGGTGAGGAATGTTTGTGATGGAACAGTCAAAGGGGTGAGCAGTAAAAGAGCTTGAGTAACCAGCAGAAGTCGGCAGGGAATGGGAGCCGGGGAGGGCTGCAGAATCTCTCTGCCCCCAGCACACTGGTCTGTGCAGTGACAATGGAACAGAGAGGGGAGTAAAGTGTACCTGGATAAAGCGCTCCTGCAGATTACATTCTCCCCACAGAGCAAGGGGGCCAAGTATATTTATGCAAATTCTTACACCTAGGCATAAGCTTAACTGCTTTGCTGGACTGGGGCCTAAAATTGCTTAGTGATGTTCCTGCTCATTTGCAATATAAACGTTTTAATAGTTGCACCAGTCATTGAACTGATTAGTCACCAGGTCTTTAAAGAAGGACAGCACCTGGGCAGGGTGGAAGAAGGGTCGACCCTCATTCTGAAACAGTGAGCCATCAAGGCTCAAACCCTTAGCCTGGTGACCGCAGCGTTATCCAGCTAGAAAGTCAGTAGAATGCTTCCCATCATCGGGCTGTCAGATTCCCGCCACTGCGCTCTGTGACAATAGCAAGTATCTAAAGCTACCTGCCAGGTGATTCAGTCTCACCAACACCAAGCCTTTAAAAATGGAGAGTCACCGCCCCAAAAATCATGAGATTTAAAAAAAAAATAATAAACTTTTCAATTGCCTTCTGAGCTCTTTGGGTCCACTCAGGTCACAATCACAAGCTTTTCTCAGCAGCCATAAGGGCTCAAAATGTGCTATTTTAAAATGAAAGCAGAGATTTCCACCTAAATCACATGCATCCAGTAGCTGGGGATTTAAGAACCATGCCAAATATTGCAAGACTCATAAGAGTTGGCAATGGCGGGTGACCTCATTAATGTCTAGGCGATGCGTTTGTGGCTGTGTAGTTCTGCATTGCTTAGTACACTGCCACTTACAGACAAGCTGGGAATGTGAGTCTGAGAGGCAGTTACTGCATTTCTAAGCTATCCATCCAGCTTCACCCACTCAGGAGGGAAGCGTTCAGAGCAGGGAAGCCTGCACTTTCTGCAGGTCCTGGGGCTCTGTGGGAGGAGAAAAGCCGCTTCCCCACAGAGAGTGAACCGCGCTGCGGAGATGGCTGACCTCGGAGCTTCAGGGAACCAGCAGCAGCCATTTCCACACCAGACCTGCACACACACCTCCCTCGCTGAGCAGCTGCAGGCTGGAGCGAGAGCTAATGCAGTATGGGGCAGCGTTATCTCCCACACAAGGATCCGCTTGGCTAGAGAGGGGCAAGGCCCGGATAGCAGCTGTTGCTCTGGCCCGTGGAGCTTCTGTGAGCTCAGCATGGGAAGGAAGACCGTACCACAGGAGTTCCTGCTACCTACTTCCACCCACCCTCTAACTTGGATCAGCTGGGTTCTGCTCCCCTCCACTCACTATAGAAGAGGGTCATGTTACAGCCCTGGAGGGAAATCATAGCCTTACTCATATTGTAAGGCTGTGAGTAGGCCCATGGGAATCAAGGGAGTAAGGTACAGTAGAACAGAATCAAGCTAACTCTTGGAATCATCTTGCAGTCCAATTCCTATTGGTGACCTGCACACCACTGGCTGCAAGATTAAAGCAGTTAATCTACTATGCCACCAACTATCATCTCAGCATGAGTAAAGGGATCAGAATCCAGCCCATAGTAGCTAGGAGTTTCATTCATTCACTCGATTTACAATGTAACAATAAAAGCTAGCCGAACATTCTAGGGATCTTGGCCAAATATTTAAAAACACATTTACAAAACCCCTAAACCCTAATACTACTAAATAAATAATCAGACAGCACAAAAATATACCAGATTCTCCATCTTTCCCCTAAGGTTCTTTAGCCACTGCTGCCTACTGACATACAAGTAAAAGTAAAAATCCGAACAATTTCATCACAGTGTGCAGGAAAAGTGCAATAAACCACAACCCTAGTCACCATTATGGAATACTCCCAATGGAAACCATTGTTGTGATTGTTTGGGAAGCTTTTCTAGAGTAGCTAGGGTTTGATATCATGGTACTGTAAAGAAAAAAAAATGGGGGCAACCAAGAAAGCCAATATATGAATAATAGAGGGCACTAGCATCCCAGGTATGCATCTGGGTGGGTGGGAAAAGAATGAGTCATTATTCTAATGGAGAGTTATCCAGGTAATAAATGTATGAGTAAGCATAAAACGACAATGAATCATGATTGCATGGGCAGAACTGGAGCAGGTTCGTTAGGGATGGGCACCATTCAGAGTTGAAGCTTGGTTATCATAAGAACGGCCATACTGGGTCAGACCAAAGGTCCACCTAGCCCAGTGTCCTGTCTTCTGACAGTGGCCAATGCCCGGTGCCCCAGAGGGAGTGAACAGAACAGGTAATCATCAAGTGATCCATCCCCTGTTGCTCATTCCCTACTTCTGGCAAACAGAGGTTAGGGACACCATCCCTGCCCACCCCGGCTAATAGCCATTCATGGACCTATACTCCATGAATTTATCTTGGTTTTTTTTTAACCCTGCTATAGTCTTGGCCTTCACCTCACCTTGCCATATTGCATGGGCAGGGAAGTGATTAGTGTTCTGGCAATGGTGTGTCAGTGCACAGGCCTCTTGCTGAGCACACGCCAGCTCTGGGACTATGGTAGCTTTTCAGGCTGGCTGTGGCAGCTCTCCACCCCTTGTCCATTTCAGGGGACAGGGCGTGAGGGTTTGGCTAGCCTGAAACATCCACTGTCCACAAAGTTCACACTTTGTGCAGCCTACAGCAGGCAGTGACCATGTAGGGGGTGCAATCTGTATTGGATGCTGAACTTCTCCATGGTTGTGTGCGAACAATTCACTTCTATAGGGTTGGCTAAATTCTGATTCTCAACAGCAGTCAGAGCAAAGAGACAAGTAACTAATAATATGATCAGGCTGCTGGGTGTGGATGCTTAGGAATCTTTGTAGCTCACACAGGAGTAACTTAAGAGCAGAACATGAGAAAAAATAAAAATAAAAAACACCACCACGGAATCAAATCCAGAGACAATAAAGAGAACTTTCCCCACGACTTATAGAACATGGCACAAGCCAAATGACAGCCAGATAAGCCCAAGTGCCACACAAATGTAAGGACTTAGCATAGTATTATCAACATCTAGTATTATTTTATTAAATGATATCTTTATAAAAAGGTTTTTCTCCATATTTTGAACATCTTTCTCTCTCCCCTTCTGAATTTACTACTCTCCTGCCAAACTTTGCTCTCATCCAGGAAAGCTGCCAGTGCTATCTAGCAGTGAGACAGCTTAACAAGCATATGGTTCAGGAGTAAATATTTTCAACAAAGGAACAAATCAAGCCCCATGGCAGTGGATCCAGATTCTTGATACGCAAACAACCCGCATTAATTTACAGGAGAACAGCAACATGGTTAGTTGGGGATGAAGTTCTTTCCTTCACTAGATGCTATAGTCAACGGCAGACATACTTTAACTGTACTGGTCCGGAACACTCGCCTACAACGCTCTTAAAAATGTAGATTGGAATCCAGCTCTTCAGAGAGAGTGCTAATCCCAAGAGATTGCCTGGAAGTAAAAACTTGGTAACAAAACAGATTATTTGGATTTGAGCCCCATAATTGGCTTGGCAGAACGTACACTGTGATGCAACCACCAGCCCTCTGGCTGAGGACTGGATCATATACATGGGAGCCCATTATTTCTACTCCATATTGGCCAGAGAATTCCCCATAATATGATGTAAAACATTCCCTGCATGCCGGCAAATGTGTGCTGTCTCCACAGAGCTCCATCCCCCTGCTAGCTCATGGACAATAAGATTGGGACCAGAAATTGACCCACCCGTAGGGTTCCTCCACCGCAGCATATGACGCTACTGCTAGGTCACTGCATGATAATTAATCATCTGCATGATAGGTGGCACTGGCTATCCATTATTTATTAGGTCAGAGGTAACTTTTTGCAATCCTTTGACTTTGCCATAACAACAAATAATTTTTAGTGCTACCATAAAAAAAATCATCATCAGGAAACATCCCAGAAAGATGCATGGTACTTTCAAGACATGCTCCCAAGTCCACCGGCTGCAGCTGGTAGTCACAACTTCAGAGACTTAATATTGCAATGCAAAGAAAACTTGCATCAGCACATTGTCTAAGTCAATATAGAATTCAGTGGCAACACTATCAGGGAACTAGATGAAGGAGAGGCCAAAAGTCAAAATGAGCTAAAAAAGTGAGAAAGAAATGGCATGAAAGGAAATAGTGATAGGGAAGCGAATATAAAATCACTGCAGACAAAACAGTGGATGATACAAAGACTAGCAGAATGGTAAATAATTAGGAGGCTGGTACATTTATGCATCAATATTAAGTACAAAGTGGTTAAGTATGTTAGCTGTAGACGCTGTGTTTTGAATATCCTGATCTTTGTGCATTTAAATTCTCCACAACAACTTCAAATCAAGGGATTTTTTTTTCCTTTTAAGATTCTGCAACATACACTCAATTCCAGTATACTAGCAACCCTGAGAAAAATTGGCTTACGGGCAAAAGGAAATCTGTGAGTGATTATTGCATTAATATTATAAAGTCTTTGTGCTGGGGATCAGAAATCCCTGACTTTCAAACACATCTATCGTAAGTGAATGTGCAATTAAAGCCCCAGTGGGAATGCTAAGGTATCGATTTCCAAACAATGAGTGCTCAGTATTTCTCAAGCTCAGCCTCATTAAGGGGTTTCAAGTTAGGCACCTCAAAAATGGTCAGAACCCAAGATCACAAACACTGACTTTTTTTAATATTAAGGCAAATATTTTTAGGCATATATTATATTTATACTCACTTTAAGAGCCCTTTACATGGCCAGAGAGGTATGCAGAGGCCACAGTGTAATTGCAAATTAGGCCCTTAGTATTCTTTCTCAATATTAATCTTATTTTTCTCTCAGTTTTTGAACAGGTGCCACAGCAAGCTGGAAACCCCCCATGCTGCTCATGTCACTTTCTTGGCAATGTTTCCTCTGCCAGCAGTGTGCTCCCAAGTGCCAAATGTAATTAAAACCTATTTGCAAATCCATTTTGCCGTGGTTTACACTAGGTGAACCTTTCAGAGAAAACTGGGCAGAGCTCAACTGATATGTTATGGAAAATCCATCTTCAGACTGAGCTGTCTAATAAATCAAAGAACAAGCCTGAGATGCTGCCTGAAGGGGAAATTTTCAAAAGCTCTTAAGTCCCATTTTTCAAAAAGAATTTAAGGAGTTAGGAGCGTAAATCTCATTGAAAGTCAGTGAGGCCTAAGCTCCTACAGGTCCAGATTTTTATAGCTATTTAGATGCCTAAAGATGTAGACAGACGTTTAATGGGATTTTCATAAACACCTTGGTGTCTAATGCCAATTGAAATCAATGGGAGATAGGCATCTAAATACCTTTGAGGATCCAGGTATTTAGGCACTTGTGAAGATTTTTTCCCCCAACACTTTTTCTCAGCAGTTTTGTTTGATAGTCTATACCCTTCTGCATAACAAGTCAGCATGCCAGCGACTTGGTGGCTACAGAGGGCTATTGGTCACACGCTTCAGTTGATATAAATGTAGACTATTGTGAAGCACTGTGACTGGTCTTTCTGGGATACTGTTCCTAGGCCCAAGTTCAGCAAAGTACTTAAACACATGCTTCACGTTAACCTCGTGAATAGCTCTGTTGATGTGACTGAGTCTACTTATATGCTTCAAGATAGGCAGCTGCCTCAATTCCTTGCTTCATCAGGCTTCTCATGCAATATGGGACTATCCCTGCAGGTCAGTGCATGATGGTCTAATTCTCCTTTGTGTCACACCACAGCCAACAGCAAGGAGTAACTCCAGAGGCACAGATTGTACATTTTAGAAGTTTGAATCATGAAGGTCAATGTTCCAACACTACATGATGATAAATTATCTTCTAATCCTCGGTCTTTGATGATAGCATCTCAAATGCATGCACAGCGGCTGGTTGTGACCACAGGCTGGGTTTCAGAGCTCACCGTGATGACTACAGCAAGGTGGCTATTAGCCGTGTGTAGTTTAAAAAGACCTCTGATACATCAGAATACTTCCGTGGTCACCTTTCATCCCCAGATCTTTGTGTGCTTTACAAACAATTAAACAAACCTCATGGCACTCCTGGGAATGCAACCAAATTAATCTCCCATAACAAGCAGTGAAACCTAGCTAACTTATGTGGCTTGGGAAATTAGACAGGCGGTTCAAGGTGTCATTCCCCCTCCCCTCCTCCAGCATAGTAACTGTTACAGATACTGTTGCCAGCTTTCTTGCTGAGGGACCTTCGTTTATATTTACAGGTTGGGGTGGGGCGTGTCACATCTAAAGTGAATACAGAGATAGAACCCTGTGCTTTGAAAGGAAAACCACCAGTGAAGGAAATGAAGAGCCCAAAAACATTCAGGTGGCATCTGCAGATCCCCTGGCCTCCCATTACACATGGATTTCAATGTCAAACTCTTTTCCCTATAGGCCATCAGGAATGGCTCTCTGGATCGCTAATGGTTCACAGGGCAGAGTGCGAGAGCTGATCAGGTAGCTGGTTTTCCTCATTCCCCTGTTTTCTAAAATATGCAACAAACGACACCTACTTCACCCGAGGCAGCCAATGATTAAACACTTTCTTAAACCTCAGACTGGGAATTTGTTACCCACATGAACTGAAGACATGCTCCAGCTCAACCACAAGGCATGAGTAGGATGCAATAAGTACTGTGTCTACAGGCCGTATTATGCAGTGAGTCAGACTAGATGATCATAATGGTCCCTTCTGGCTTTAACATCTGTGGATTATTTCCTACCATTCTTTACAGTGCAGCTAGAAGCATTAAATTGCAAAATAAATGGTCCCTCTTCAGTGCCTATTAAGGATCTGGCCTCTTGGGACCTGGTGAGAGAGTACAGCTGAGTCACCCTTCGGCCTCAGCCTCAGTGCTCTCCAGAAGGTGTTCCGCTGACCAAGGTGAAAGGATTTCCACCCTGGGTATGTGAGAGTTCAGATTTAAAATTATGCCAGTGCTAGCACCGGTGTGGTTCATATGAGATTCCATCCAAGGGTTACCCCCTGTATCCATGCTCTCCACCCCTGTTGAATCACCATGAAAGCAAACACCGACCTCAACATCAGGAATCCTTTGAAAAACCCACCTGTGCCAAGGGCGAGCCATGCTGACTGTCACATCAGACCACAGCAGCACCACTGAGTGCAGAGCACACCTGACCCCCACAGGATAATCTGGGGGAATTCAGGGTTGGGGGAGGGACCTCAGATCATAAAGGTAGGTATATGCAGAGACCAGTGGTGGATGCCTACAGATTCAGAGGGTCCCAGGGCAAGTTAATGATGACTGTCACACATCTTTAAAAAAGAGACACAAAGAGCTCCAACTCAAACCGTCTTGTGTTACATTTACCATATATCTATGCAGCCAAATCACTCACAAACATGCCTGGGTCTTAATTCATCCATTTGCTACCGTTATCCAACAGACAGTTCATTCGAGAAAGCAGATCTCACACTGTGGCTTGTGCACCTAACAGGGACTGAACCATTGTGGCTTCAAGCCCTGCTAGTACCTCGGTTTCCCCCTTTCTTCCTTAGTTAAGAAAACTTTGCCATGTAGGTGTTTCGTCAAACTCTGCCCTTTTGGGAGTCTAATGGACAGAGTCTAAACTAACACTCTAAACCTTCCAGCCATCTTTCCCAGGCTAAATTAGTTCTTTGCTGCTTATAATGACTCAGAGGTGTGTAAAGAAGCCATCATGAAAATGGGAATCAGGCCCTAGAGATCCCTTTACACACAGCAGAGATATTTTCAGTGTTTATCTGAATCCCATCTCTGCAACCTTTTGAAGTTCTCCCATCACTGTAGGGCTTGGTCTACCATGTCAGAAGAGTGCACGCACATGGAATTACTCCAGAATAGCTATTCTGATTTAAATTCACACCCTACCTTTCATACGTAGACAAGCCCTAAGTAAGCAGAGGTTCCATTCTGCCTGTTGCTTTACAATCAGTTTCCCACCTCAGCTTGTAGGTTCGTCATAGGAACTTCCGTTCCATGCTCTCTCTTTGTGCAGAAAAAATGTCCCGTGGCTGCAGGACATGATGTGTGCTCATTTCCTTGGCTGCTACCTGCTGGCACGTGATGCTACATGAGTCCAGAGAACAAATTCCTGCTGTGGGAGGAGGGGATGGAGATTTATGAGAATCGAAGATCACTGAAACAAGGGTGCTACATTGAGCATGCTGCTGCTCTTCTCAATATCCCACACCTAGGGACTGGGATGAAGGCAGCACTAGGTGTTGTTTTGTTTTTTAGCTTTCATGAACGACATCTATGCAGGGCAAAGGGCCTTTGTCAAAAGAAGCCACTCATATTGCTGGCATGTTGTAACAATGGAGGGGGGGAATTATAATGAGATTTAATTGACTCAACCCAGCCTTATTAACAGAAGACCTTAGGGAGATCCTCAGCTGGTTTAAATTTGAAATCACTGCAGCATCATTGACTTCAGCGGCGCTATGACAACTTATATACCAGCTGGGGATCCAGTGTGTGGTCTAATTATATTGCTGTAGCCTTTGCAGAAGTGTGGGGCATTGGGGTCTGTCCCATAAAGAACATCTTCAACTTTCTTCCTATGTGGGATGGATCTAGGATTTCTCTTAGCAAAAGAGAGATGGACTATGTGTATGTTTCTATTTTCTGATGATGACTGTGGCCTTTTGGGACCTTCCTTGGGTAGAACTATCTCCAAGCCTGTCCTCTGCTTCTGCTCAATGCCTTGGTCTTGCAAGTCATCTGTCCTCTCCCAGGATAGTGATACTGTTCCCCAGCACTTCAGAATGAGAGTTTCTTGGCTCCCCCAATGCTGAATGAATCCACCAATCTTGTAGCCAGATCTGTGTCTCTCGTCAACTGTTGTAGGACCCATGCTCAATACAGCTTTCAAACTACATCATGCCACAAGCCTAGGGAGAGTAATCATCAGTCTGGGAGTCCAAAAGGCACTACGGATGTGCGCTTTCGTTTTCTGAGCATATGTGAGCTCTTAAACTTGTGTTCCTAAAAGGAGGGGACATGTTCAGGTCTGGATTCTTCATTAAGCTCCTGTGTTCACAGTCAGGCACCTAAAAATGGCAGCCTGACTTTCAAAGGTGTTCAGTATCTGTAGCCTCCATTGCCTGGAATTGAACACTACCTCCTGAGCCCGTGAACGGGAGTCTAGTGTTAGAAACGCAGGTTTGGAAAGGTTGACCTTATTTTTAGATCTCAATCCTCAGTGAACAGAAAAGAAGCATAAACAACAAGCCAGTGTCGAACCTCTCTCCTTTAAGTGCTACAGCCCCTTCCAAAACCCAAGTTTTCCCCAGCTCTCCCTTAGCTGTTGCCTTGGAATTTAATAGCAACGTCTTCTGTGCATCAGCCAGCAAAAGATGTTTGCGGAACGAAGAGCTCTCATGCAACTCATTCTTCTGCCTTGCTCCCATCACTGACAAAGCGCCTCATGTGGTAACTAGCTTGAGCTGTTTATTCTTCATGCTTTGCAGGAGTGTGTCAAACCCATCTGTGCTGTTCTTAGCTTGGGGATGGAGGGGGAAAGAGAAGGGACTGGTAATATCATGAGGTAAGGGGAACGTGAGTCACTTTGACTCATTCACCCAGAAGCTTGTTTACAAACATCATTTCTGTCCTCAGAATTCCCACACTCGGGCAACAGAAAAATAGATCTTTCCTGTGGAAGACTACGTATCCGTTTCCAAGATGAGACTGCAGCCATGTGGTTCGCTCTGGATGAGATAACTAAAACAAAAACCCCTCCTGCAGATCATATGGTCAACAAGGAGTTTGTGCGTGAGTGTGAAACCAAGAGGTAGACACTACTAACAGACAAATATGGGGAAGGTAGAAACAGATCTGAATGCCAAGCACAAAGAACTGGCATCAGAGTTTCAAAAAAAAATAAAATACAACAACCTCTGAAACAGGAAACAATTCAGCTTATAGGTAGAGACAGCTGGGTTCTAACTCCTTTGGTACGTGACTCCACTACAGAGAGGCCCAGCGGGGTTTAGGCATGGAGGCTGATATCTCATGACTCCCACATAATAACCTCATGACCCCCTGAGGGGTCACGACCTCCGGTTTGAGAATCTGTAAGGTCTATAAAATCTAAAAAATATGACTGCTGTAGAGAAAGTGAATAAGAAAGTATTATTTACCCTGTCACATGACATGTGAACCCGGGGTCACCCAATGAAATTAACAGGCAGCCGGTTTAAAACAAACATAAAGAGTTATTTCTTCACACAATGCACAGTCAACCCATGGAACACATTGCCAGGGGATGTTGTGAAGGCCAATGGTATAACTGGATTAAAAAAAAGAATTAGATACATTCAGGGAGAATCAGTCCATCAATGGCTATTAGTGAACATGGTCAGGGACTGAACTCTATAATTGCCCTGTTCTGTTCATTCCCTATGAAGCATCTGGCACATACCACTATCAGAAGACAGAGTCCTGGGCTAGATGGACCATCAGTCTAACCTAGTATGGCCATTCTTATGGCCTAATCTCCGGCCTGGAGAACTCTATTTATCCCATTTTTTTTTTCAGGATGAGGAGGAAGGAGAACAGACATCAATGTCTTTATGTTTATTTATCTCCGCAGGGGGGTTGTCCACCCATTGTATACTCAGATTAACCTTCATTCTACACAAACCAGCTGCTTTTTCCCCTCTTTGTGCCCGTAAAGTTAATGGTGCCAGAAATCTAGAGTCATAAAACAGAAACAGAGTTAGGCATCACAGCGCTATCTCAAACTCTGCCCTCTTTATAGAAAATTTTAACTCTTTTTAAGGTCTTTGTGACACATTTTAAAGGCCATTGGCACAAACGTAGCCCTCAGCAAGTTAGGAGGAGAACGGTTGTTTCGGTTGATCGAGCCATATTAGCAGTTTACATTCCCTCTTCCTTTGTCTTTGTTTACGACACAGTGTGGATTGACTCAGGGGTAGCTACAGTCATGGTAAATTCCACCACAAAAATAGCTGTTACGTGATTTGATGCAGTTCAATAACGCAACAGAGAAGCACACAGGAAGTGAGAGGGAAGCATTATTTATGGAAAATGTCATTTTGGAGAAGTTAGGCCACTTAGTGAGGGTCTGTTAAAGAGCCACTTAGGCCATAGGGAAAATGTTACACATAAGCTGTGTGGAAGCTCTATCACTATTCCAGGGCAGGGGAATTTCACTGAGCTGGCATACTTTGAAATGTACATTTGTTTGAATGAAGCTAGAAAGGGACCCAAAGTGGAACATGAAATCTGAACAATCCAGGATTTCCAGGAGAGTTTGAGATTCACAATCCAAGCCCAGCCCTGACGTTTTGAGGCTTATTTAGACTGCAAAACAGACATGTCATGTTTTCAGGTTTCTGCCAGTTTGAGCCAAAATCTTACTAGATCCCCTCACAAAAAAAAAAAAAAATCACAGCACCAGAAAACCTGCAATAAGCCCTAACCCTGGGGTAGCTTGAATCTGACCAAGAAAGTCCAACCTAACCTCGATCCAGATCTGCATCTCAACCCTGCCTCCTCCACATACAGCTAACGAAAGTGGAGATTTATTTCTTAAATAGGTTCTGGGGCTTGTTCCCCATTAGAATTCACACATCTCAGTGAAGATGCCAGGTGGAAAAAAAGCTCCGAGAACAGGTGAACCCCAATGATCCTTTTATTAAAATGTAAATTGTTCCTAATTGTTCCATAAGGAAGGAAAATCTACCCACAGCCTGCATTCACCAACCCCAGCAGCTGACTCCCACTCTACTCCCACATGCTAAAAACCCTCCTGACCACACCACCTCTCTTGACTGTAGTGATCCTTCCAATTTCTCCTGCTCCACTTCATGCCCTGCCCACGCCCCATCACCACTGCCTCCCAGACACCAGAAATGGAAACTTCTCTCTGCCATGCGGTAATGGTAAAGAATCATAGAAAGAGCAAGGTTCCTCTAACCCTGAACAAGGAACTCTGTTAGAATCATGAAAACAGCATAATTCTAACTCTACCTTCGCTGTCTTTTTCCTTCGCTGTAGAGCTTCTGTCTTCTCAAGTCCCTCTTACTGACCATCTGGCTACTGATTTAAAGAGACAGCACACATATCTTTACAGACCATACTGATTCCCTCCCTGCAATCAAGATATCCCACTGAACTTCAGCCTCTCTCCCATTGCTCTCATTCATGTTACCAGAGGCCCTCCCAATGGGCCAGTTCTGCCCCTTCTCCCTCTTGGAGGAAATGGAAAACCTCAGATTCTCCTTTCCAGCCAAGTACACAGAGATGGACTATAGACTCAAACCAATATTTTCTGAACACAGAAGTCATGCACACATGTATTTGCATTTGGCTTTGGATTCCAACTCAGCAGCCTTCTACTGTGCAGAGCTGAGTATGAATCCAAACCCAAGTGCAAGTGTGCGTGCTTATTTTATATCCCATGGAGCATGTATGCCCTCTAGGGGAAAACACACACACATATATCTTATAGAGTAAAAATAATTCTACCAGTGGGATCCAGAAAGGGACATCCGAATGCTTGAAGTGTAGCAAAGGGGCAGATAATAGGGCTGTACCATGGTATTATTTCTTCCCTGCATCATCAAGTAAATGTGGAACTGTGACCGAGTGGAACTGTTCTTAATGTTTCCTCTGAATACTGTGTGGGTGCCTCAGTTTCCCCAATGCATTTCTTAAGTCTCCAGTGTGCATAAATGGTCGACACTTTGTATCCTGGCAACAAATGGCTGGGGCCCATCCCCCCTGCAAGGGGATGGCTAAAGGTGAAGAGAGAGGTCAGGTAACCTCCTGGCCTGGGAAAGAGACAAAGGCCAGAAAGGAGGGGCTGGAGGGAGTTTCAGTTTGGAGCTGGCTGGGGACAGGAAGTGAAGGCAGATGTGGGTGTCTGCCTCACTGGGCCCCAGAATGAACCAGTTCTCAGTACCTACAAGCTCTGTTTTAGACCGTGTTCCTGTCATCTAATAAACCTCTGTTTTACTGGCTGACTAAGAGTCACGTCTGACTACTAAGTGGGGGTTCAGGACCCTTTGGCTTCCCCAGGACCCCGCCTGGGTGGACTCGCTGTGAGAAGCGCACGGAGGGTTATATGCTGAATGCTCCAAGGAGAGACCCAGGAAGGTGAAGCCATGTGAGCTTCTTGCCCTGAAGACAGTCTGCTCCAAGGAGAGGAGGTTCCCCAAAGTCCAGACTGGCTTTGTGGGGAACAGTTCCAGAGCATCGCCCGGAGACTCCGTTACTGGAATATATGCAACAAACTGCAACTGCTTGCGTCTCTCCCCGCTTTCCATCCAACAGAAAAATCAGGCCTGTTCAAGAAGTGGTGATGATCTTCCCTTCAAATGCCTGTTGATACAGGGCCAAATCCTCAGCCGGCATGAATCAACAATGCTTAATTGCTGTTGCAGGAACTCTGCTGACTCACAGAAGCTGAGGATCTGGCCCACGTGCTACTAATAATACTAGTGACCAGTATGTGTGATGAAGTATTCATTGCAATTTTTTTTTTAAATACCTTGTTAAAAAATATGTCAATGCATCATTGACCCATTCACTCAGGCTAGTGTGAGAGGAATAGAAGGAGGAGCCACACCCAGCAACCTACAGTAAAGGAGGAAATGAGCATGCCATACACCAGTGACCCCACTCAGGGTCCTCCTTAATAGGCAGTTAACATCAAATAGATACTCTGGGAGTTAGAGGGTCTGTCTCAGGCTCTTTTGGGGAAGGACCATGTATGAGGAGAACAGGAGCATTGGTGGCACCTTAGAGACTAAAATTTATTTGAGCATAAGTTTTCATGGGCTACAGCCCACTTCTTCAGATACACAGAATGGAACATATAGTAAGAAGATATATCTACACACAAAGAACATGAAAAGATCAAAGTTGCCCTGCCAACTCTAGGAGGCTAATTAATTAAGATGAGCTATTATCATCAGCAGCAGAAAAAAAAACTTTTGTAGCGATAATCAAGAAGGCCCATTTCAGACAGTTGACAAGAAAGTGTGAGGATACTTAACATGGGGAAATATAGTTACAGATTAACATGGCTGCTACTCTGAAACATGGCTTAGGAGGATGTGTTGGCCTTAATGGAGCCCTACAGGGACTGGGAAAGCTTGAGTGAGCATCCCTCGTTGGCTCTGGCCAGCGTTCAAGCTGGCTTACTCTGTGTTTTTGTATGCTTTGCTAGAGCCAGGCAGCTTTGCTGCACACTATATCAATATGCAGTAGGGAGCTCTGAATGCGCACCAGCAGGGCTTACACATAACAGCTGGTGTGCCACACAGTGGTGCCCTTTAGAATTCACACCCTCTGCAGTGCACATTGCAGCGCGGACAAGCTCTTTGTGGCTTGAAGGTGTTGATGCAGAGATCAAATCCCGTTCAATGCCTGCTTGGACTCAGCCCTCTTCACGTGGGATTTTAGGGAACACACTTTGATTATTGCCATTCTGCAGAGGGGCCAAACTCCCGCTGCAAGCACAAGGCCTGTAGGAGGGCTCTTTTACCCAAGATCCTGTGAGCATCCCACATGTTCCAGGGGCAAGTGAACTCCGCAGCTTGCTTACCAGTTGATGTTACACCTCTTCCCCCACCGTGATCATGCTGGGGCAAAGTGTCTGACTCTTCAAATCAACATGGCCTCACCCCAATAATTCAACCATCCCTTAATGCAACCGAAGCCCTCCTACAGCAATGCATGCCTGACACCCCGACGGAGGCAGCAGTTGGCATCACTACAGAGGATACTGTAGTTTCATTTTTTATTGCTCCAACCAGCACGTGGAAGAGGGAAAACCAATCACAATATTAGCCACAACAGCCAATGCAGGGGCATCAGTAAGGGGATGTGGGTGGCTCTGTCTGATCTCTAGAAATGGTCTCGCCACATTTTGATTTTTTGGTAAATATTTTGTAGCGGTATGGACAAACTGTTTCACAAAAATATATGGGAAAAGTGTTCCCACTATTCAACCAGCTCTGCTGATTCCTAATGCAATCCAGTGAATGTGTATTGTATACACCATTCCTGTTCAATGGCAGGCATTTTAGGGGAGGCAGCAGCATCTGCGATCCCCTCAAGCCCCAAAAAATGAGTAGAGCCATCACACATTATTTTCATTGACATGCGTTAGCATCCAGACAGTCCTCTAAGGCACAAAGCCACTGAAGACACCCTGACTTATGATTCCAGAATAAACAACGAGGAGTACTTGTGGCACTATAGAAACTAACACATTTATTTGGACATAAGCTTTCGTGGGCTAGAACCCACTTCATCAGATGCATGGAGTGGAAAATACAGTAGGCAGAATATATATACACAGTACATGAAAAGATGGGAGTTGCTTTACCAAGTTGGGGTCAGTTCTAACTAGACAATTCAATTAAAGTGGAAGTGAGCTATTATCAACAAAAGGGAAAAAAAATCACTTTTGTAGTGGTAATCAGGGTGGCCCATTTCAAACGGTTGACAAGAAGTGAGTAACAGTAGGGGGAAATAAGCATGGGGAAATTGGTTTTTAGGTTTTGTAGTGACCCATCCCCTCCCAGTCTTTATTCAGGCCTAATTTGATGGTGTCCAGTTTGCAAATTAATTCCAGTTCCGCGGTTTCTCGTTGGAGTCTGGTTTTGAAGTCTTTTTATTGAAGAATGGCAACTTTTATATCTGTTATTGAGTGACACATAGGCTGGGCGGTACTGTGGAGTGATGGATGGCGAGGGGAAGTACTGGTTGGCTACAGAGAGGGACGTGAGGGAGACAGAACTACAGAAGAGTTACAGAGAGGGAGCCTCCAAAAGTTGAGACAAGCATCCCTACTTGTCCCTGGTTATCCCAACTCCTCACTGACTCAGACCAGGACCCTGGCAATCATGCTGGTTGTCCTCCCCTCCCTACCAGTGGGATCTAATAGACCCCGGTTTAAATCAAACACTGCACTGCCTTCTCAGTGATATGGCAAAGGACACTTCAAATAGGGCAACCCTGCAGAGCAAATATCTCACCAACAGTCGCCCTGTCCAGTGGAAAAAAACAAAGACTTTTTCTGGCTAAGATATGGCTATATCCGGTACTTTCCATTTAATTCAATTCCCTATTTTTATATATTTTTAGATGTGAGCTAGTAAAATAAGAAACTGGCACAAGGTCTAGAGCAGACAAATGCTGCACAATCTGCCCAGGTAACTCCATAAACGCACAGCTGAGCTGCCATAAGCCAAGGACTCCAGTGCAGGGTCTCTGACAAGCCCAGACTAGCAAATGTGCAGTGGCTTTGTAATGGAGATGAACAATTTCTAGCAATGACTCTATGCTACGACCAACAAGAGGCTAACAAGTCTCCAGGGGTGAACAGCTCGTACATTAGTCACACACTAGCCACCTAGTCCTAGAAAATACTGAGTCCTGTAGAATCTCAAGGGGTGAATTTCACCCCTCTGTAGAAAGTCAGCACAAAGCCTATATACCACTTAAGTCCTCAAGGTAGGGTTTGAGTGGCGACCGAGCCTCATGATGCTCTCTGGGCCCAAATGAATTCCACCCTAACTAATCTACAAACCAGAAAAAGGCAGAGCAAAGCGGAGCTGCTACTTTCCAAAAGCCTTAAAATTCTTCTTTCAAATGGATGCTAGCTGGGGTCTGAGAGACAACCGAGCCAAGGAATTTCAAAGATGTGAGGAAACAAAGTGACAAGCACAGTCTGCATGAGGATATGACTCTCTGCTCTGTCAGTGTAAGGCATCAGTGAATGCATTGACCTGCCTTTAGTCATTTATAAATGGGGTTGTGTCATTCCTTGGCCAATGACCTCTTCTCCTTTCAGCTTCCAGCTTGCTTAGGCCACCCTCTTCTCCCCCCCCCCCCCGCAACCCAGCTGGGCGGGGTTCCGGGGAGGAATGTAGCACAGCAGTTGCTTAAGAAATGTGGTGACACAATGCTGAACCACGGTGATGCCAGATCTGCCAAAAACTGACCTGCCTGCACCTAGTTCACTGGATTCAAACACACTGTTCTGCAACTTGTGGACTCTGCTCATCAGGCTGACTAATCACGAGGCTAACTGCTTCCCTTGCAGAGCTCCCCCAGCTGGTAAGAACACTCCATCCAGCAAAGAGAAAGCCTAGATCATGCTTCCATCCAGCAAAGAGAAAGCCTAGATCAAGCCTCCATCCAGCAAAGAGAAAGCCTGGATTGGACTGAACAATTGTTACAACAATCTGACTTGGCTTGAGTTTTTGCTTCCCTGCTTACAACGGGGCAGCCTGTGACAACTACAGCCCTCAGCCGGAGCAGACCTCCAAATACCCAGAGTAAGCAGAGATTCCAGCAAAGTCAACAAGGGTACATCAGTGTGAGCCCAGAGGATAAGATCAGAGATTTAGTCCCGATATGTGTACTCCCATCTCAATCTCCTCTTTGAAATGTGTACATGGAAGTGAAAACAGTTTTCTTCCAATTCTGAAATTATGATTTGCATTGTATTAATGTAATGCCAGCAGACCCTGGTTGTCAGCAGGCAGGATTGAACCGGGGGCCTCTGGAGCTACCGCATGAGCTAAAAGCCAATGGGCTGTTAGCTAAGGCTGTAGAGCAGGCTCATTTTTCTCTCTAAGTGGTCCAGGGGCCACTAGATGGTACAGGGTTACATTAGCACCTAAAGGACCCAACTGAAATTGGGGTCCCATTGTGCTAGGTGCTGTACAAACAGCTGGTAAGAAACAGGTTCTTCCCCTACTGCTTTTGGGCAGGGGACTTTAGGTCACACAGCAGGTCAGTGGCAGGGCTGGGGACAGAAACTACCTCCAGAGTCCCACTTTAGTGCCACTATTCACTGGAGGCTCCAGAGTCTACGAAGATCACTGAGTTATGGGATACCCTGACTGCAGTGAGTAGCAGTCATTTATGATTGGAATGGACATAGCCTTGGAGAACATAATGCTGAGACTTACCCTGCAGGGGGAAGGGATGCACAAGGTAACATAAGGGGTCTTTTCTGTTTGATTGCTATGATATTCCCTAGTTTTTCTCTGCAGTTATAAGGGATAATACATGTCCAGGGAGGTTCAAACTGTGTGCCACTGTCTCTCAGGGCACTAAAAGTACACAATTTCTTTTCTCTCTCTCTTTTCCTTAAGGGAAAAAAAAACCACTTTGAACAGGCATTTCAGCTCATTCCTACCAAAAGAGTTGACTGGATCACCCAATCCATGGCCTGGGCTACACTAGTGGGGGGTGGGTTCGAACTAAGATACGCAACTTCAGCTACGCTATTCACATAGCTGAAGTCGAAGTATCTTAGTTCAACTTACCTGGCCGTCCTCACAGTGGCAAGTAAACTGCCGCAGCTCCCCCGTCAACACCACTTACTCCTCCTACTGAGATGGAGTATGGGCATCGATTAGCGGATCAATTTATTGCATCTAGACAAGACGCGATAAATCGATCCCCAATACATCGAACACTACCCGCCGATCCGAAGGGTAGTATAGATGTACCCCAGTACTTTCTAAAAAAACCCACAGATTTATTGTATTCACATCATCGACCAGGGGATGACAGGACAGAACTGTGACTGTCATTAGCAAGCTTGAGGGCCTAAATCCAGATACCTAACTCCATAAGCAGGCACACAAACAGGGATCCCCAGTAGTTGCCATTGCAATAAGTGAAAATCAGGCAGTTTATTGAGACGTCTATACATGGATTATGGGGGCATATTCTCACTTACTTTGAAGCCCCTTCATGTTGTCAGAGAGGTGTACAGGGGCATGAGTGTAAACAAGAATCAGGAACGGGATGTCTGACTAGAGGCACTTGGGTTAGGAAATGTTGGCCCATGTTTAAGGTGACTGGGACCCCGATGCAATGGTCAAGTACAGTTGTTTCTATGTAATTTGCCCCCATTAAAGCAAAAGTAACTACTAGAACAGAAACCTACAATAACAATGATAATAACCAGCTAACACCAAACAGAGATGATAGCCTAGTGGTTGAAGCTTGGATTGTAAATATATAGGACCTAATCCATAGGGTCTCTTAGATTTTACCAGTTTTATTCAGTTTTCACTGAGGTAAACTCCTAATGAAGCTGATAAGAGTCTGCCTGAGTTACAACTTAGTGAGGCCCTCACTGTTTGGTACACAGAATCACAGGTTCAAATCCTCAAGGCCAGTTCAGTCCATCTGAAGCCGACTGATTCTACTTAATTTAGCGTGAGCAAATTGCAAAGGGAGAGTAGCTTTTGGATCAGACGTTCCAGACCAGACTTTCCAGACTTTCATTGCCTTACGAAAGTGCTCAAAGTGACTCTGGTTCTGTATGCATGCCGAACCTATATCTGTGCCAGCAGATGTGCAGCTTCATATTCAAGTAGCGCTATGCGCCTTTCAAACCAATCTGCACAGGCAGTTACTAATTTGTGCATGCAAGTTGAGCAGTTAGATGAGTAGCTACAAGATCTGCACGTTCAACTCTCAGCTCTCATGCACCGCACTGATGATCCTGTTTCCCTTAAACCAGTCCTAAGTTTGCAAGCACTGTCATTTGAGAAAAAAAAAATCTTGTTGTTGGTCATTATTCTCCTCAACCTACTTATGAACCTTTTACAAAATGGTGTCAGAAAAACAAACCTGGATGAATTATATGTATTTTTTTCTTACAGAGTAAAGTCTTAGGGTGAGATTTTCAAAAGCACTCAGCATTAGCCTAAATCTGCAAATTCCACCCAAATACAATGATAGATGGTGTGTGAAAAGGGATCTTTCAGACAAAGCAAAGGCATGGTCAGCACCCAGAGAGCTTTTGCTAGAAATATATTTCTATAGGGATAATACACCCCACAAGCCAACATTTGCCTTTGTTGAGTTTTAGGGTTGCCATCCAACGCACACAGCCTGTGGAACAGATTTTATGAGTTCTTTCACATGAACTGTACATGTCCGAGAAACGGGGGCAGATGTGTTTTAGCTGGGAATAAGAGAGAATATAGAAATCTGAGCCCCATGGGCAAAAAAAGTTAGAGAAAGTCACATCTCCTTTCTGCTCCTTCACCAAAAAGATATAAGCAGCTAGTTTGGAACGTGGGGCAGGACTTTGAGATGCCAGCTGGAGACATCATAAAAGGCCCAATTTTCAGAGTAGGGTGCTCAGCACTTTCTGAATGTCTTAAATTGAGAGCCCAAAAATTAATACACCCAAAATCACCCGTCACTTATGAAAATCTTGGCCCAGGGCTCAGGCTGAGGGTGAAGGAGTTTCATGAGGTTATATGTGGTTTTCCTGCCCCGCCCCATCAATGTCTACACAGAACAGCTGACAAACTGGAATATTAGCCTTCCAACATTCCAATCCTATCTTGCTTAGGGGGCCAGGTCAATGGTACATACCCCACCAAACCTGGGTGTCTAAGGTTAGAGGCCTGGCTCCATATTTAGGCATCTAAATGACTGGCTTGATTTTCAGAGGGGCTGAGCCCCCTGGCATAATATTTTATATTATTGGTACAATCAGCTCACTGTTGCTGTAGAGATGGAATTACCTTCTCACCCTTCCAAGTGTTTTAACATCAACAGGGAGGTATGTTGGCAGCTTGCTGTTTCCTTGTTCCAGAATAATCATGCCAGGCCATGAAGTTTGAGGACGAAATTGACAAATCTTACAGGGTCCTTGGTAAGGGCTTGATAGCTTTCTTCACCCTTACAGAGAAGCTTGCAGTGAGCAGAACTGGTCACAGTCCAATCAGAGAAGATTTTACATATTACCAGCCCACTGGCCCCCTGCCCCTTCTTCCCACATTCCTGCCATCATGGACAATCCAGCCCATAACACAACAGTCCTGTCTGGGAAGCACCACCCACCCACTCCCTGCCCAAGTCCTTCACGGAGAGAAACATTTGACTCTGTAACCAAGAGAAGACAGTTATCAGATTAGCCAAGCTGTCTCCTTCCAGAATCAGTTCTGCTGAAGGGCACTTCCTCACTGACTCTGTGGCAGAGGGAAAATACTTTCTTTCATTGCCATAACAGGCACAGCAGGGGTGGGGGGCATGGATTAGTGTTCATGTCGCACTCCCCCTCAGTGCGCAGCAAGCTAATGATCCAACCAGCCGACCAAATTCAGTGATGATGAATCCCGGTCACATGCCCCCTGAAGCACGTTGTACATATGCTAAGAAGAAGACAGCCACAGCAAACAACTTCCAAAAAAAATTCCTTATGTGGTGAGTAGGGCTGGTCAGTGTGTTCAAAATTTGCCATGTTGGTGAAAATTTTAGTCCGAATTTCAATTTAAGAAAGGGGCAATGCTCGCACAAAAGTTTTGTCTCGTATTTTGCCCCGTTCTAATCATGAGCGGTCAAGTTCAGAGCATGATTCTATTATTGGCACACTCTCAACTCCTTCCTTTTCCTTTTCTCTATTGGGGGCTCACATATCTACCAAGGTGATGTGTGAGGATGCCATGAGAGCATGGCATTTAAGAGCTGCCTTATGAATAACTAATGCCCCCTGCAGCATAGATCAGAGTAATTGACCTAAGGTGAACCAAACCCACTTATCTTTCTCAGGAGTAGGCAACTTCCACCTACTGGAAGGGTGGATGGTTTCCTGTCTGTGTGTAGTTTGTACCTGTTCCAGTGCTTGTGGTTTGCAGGGTGGTTTGCACCGTCTGTTATCACCTGGTGCACAGTTAATGATAGCATTGATTTCGCAATTGGAGAGATGACTCCTGCATTCATCAACTGGAAAAATAGGAAGCTGTCATTTTGGCAGCTAATTTTTTCTTTTCTTTTCCTCTTTGACTCTCATATTCAGCAAGTCAGGTCAAGCTGAACTTACACACTGAACAACACCTGTTAGTCTGCCTCTGAAGGTTTGTACATGCAAATCATTTGGGGATCTACTATGGAAATATAAAAAGGAAAAGCAACACAAAAGGAGATGGAACCACACCAGGAAAAAAAAAGGAGTATACTGTACAAAATCGACATGGATTCCTGGCTTCACTGGGGGATTATGCAAAGAGGTGCATTATCTCCAAGGGCTGTAAAAGCTCAGCCATACACAGGAATGAGATATCTTAAATCTTCCCAATAGCCATCTGAACCTGCCTGAGCCAGAATAAACTCCCCCATACTAAAAATGTATCCAGAGCAGATAGAACAAACCAAAACTTACCCCTTGCCACATGTGACCCAGCTGCCAGCCCCTGTGAGTAGACTGTAGCCAAGCAGAATCATTCTGAATCCATCCAGAGACACATTTAACGGCAAACAAACAAAACAAAAAACCCATCACACAAGACTAAAGGGGAACCTTTGCAAAATGATGACTTTGGTTGGCTGAAAATTTTTCACCTGAACTGTTTTATGACAGATGATTGGGTTTTTGACTAAATGCATTTTTTTTTGTGGAAAACATCTGTCTTTCCATAGAAAAATTTGACTGTTAATCAAAAAACTGAAAACCCCAAAACTGAAAGTTGAATTTTTCAGTGGGAAGTTTTAATCGAAACTCCCTCTCCCTCCCTGCCCCATTCTCTTCTGAACTTTCCAAGGAAAAATAAACCCTTTTCCAACCAGCTCTGTTGTTGACATTGTTAGAGACCTTATTCCTTCACTCTCACCCTTCCCTGGTCCTTCTCGCATGAACAGAGAGCAACAATACCTGAAGTCCGAAGGTGCAAACAATTCGATGTTTATTAGGGTGAACTTCCAGCAAGCTTAAATTCGAGTTCCTTTTCCTTATTTTCGAATCCCAACTTACTTCCTTGATTTATATAGTAATATTTTCAGCTATACCTTAACCAATCATTCTACTAAAATGTACCTAACCAATCCTAACGTATTGTAACATGATTAGCTAACTAATTATATCCCACCACCTTAATTAGTTTACCCCTAGCAAAATTAATTATACAGCAGACAGAAACAATCACAGAACCAGACAGACAGAGACCATGCAAATAAACATACAAAACAATACAGAAGTGAGGATTTCACAACTACATCTATACAGACATAAGGATTCTCTAGCTGTGTCTATTGATAAGTGAGTTCTTACCAGACAGAAAACTATCAAACTAAATTTCTAGGCTCTTCCCTTTCTCTGGAGGTGATAGAGCGAATCACCTTCCTAACAGCCCCAGATTGCCCTTATTTTAATATGACTAGTTTGGAATGTGAGGACATGACCATACATTTCCCAGTTTATGGCTGCTAAAGAACCAGGCCTCAGACCGTCAGAGTAAGAGAAGGCCTCTACACAGACAGTGATTTTTGATTCTCTCTTTTGTACCTCTATAACTAGCTAAGTGATAAGAATACACCTAAATTCTTAAAGTGTAGGCCTTTGCAGACAGGCTTGAATATCTATATCCTAACACTCCACTCCCTTTTTTTCCCCCCCTTTTGGGATCCTCCTGCCCAGATATCCTTGGAAAAGCATAAGACATATGGTGACACATTTCCCAATAGGGCTAGGCATCGATATTCCATTTGTCCCACTGCCCCTTTGTAGTACCGTGCCCTGCACCTTCTCTCGTACGGGCATACCACACCTAGTCCAATTAGTGTTCCACACTTTCCATTATAGTGGGCCCGAGAAGGTTGGGTCCGGGTTGTCTAGTGCACTGAGGGGGAGGGCTTACTACATTACGAATAGGTTATAATTAGTGGCCGTTTACTAGGGGGTTGTGCCCCCCTTAATTGTTTCCATATACAATGTAACATAAATACAGTTAACAATACACCAGCTGCTATGATAATCCACAGCAATGCAGAGTCCTGACCACAGCAGTATGGTCCAACATCCTGGCCACCACCAAAAACACTGCTTCTCCTCCTTTGATAGGGTTAAAATTTTCTCAGCACCATCCTGTACTGTGTATTGTAAGTGTGTCCAAGTGTTGGCCCTTGCAGCAAGTTGCTCTTGTAATCTCTGTGTACTTTTGTCCATATTGTGTGTCCACTGAATATCCACAGTGAAATTTGGTATTGTCCAAACCAGTTCAACTACTTGGTACGGCATGGGGTGGTAGGTGCTGGTTTGATTGTTTGCAACGATTAAGTCCACTGATCCATTGGTGCACCATAGTCCAGGTGGCAGTGTATAGAAGTTCATAATTTGATCATATACTAATAGGATTTTGCCTCGTAGTGTTATATTGCAGGATTGCATACATTCCCAACAGAATACATCACAGTCCATATACATTACTCCTAAATGCCCTCCCTTTCCAATAGGCCATTGATCCTGCTCCTCCATAGTCATAGGAGAGGGGCACATCCATAGTCCTCCTCTGGATATACAACTGCTTAATGTGATGACAGTCCAATTTACCCCATTCCACCCCCCCACCTATTTCCTAATGGCTCCCAACATGCTCCCCCTTCCCTAGTTACTCCCATAGGGTTCAAGGGCACCACCCTATTTGCATTTCCTTCCCATGGTATCATAGTGACAATTACACAAGAACTCTCCCCGCAGGTGGGGGATGTTATTTTCCAGGAAGATGGGTATGTTTTTGCAATTGTGGATAAATGTGGGCTAGCCTCACTATTCAATACAGAAGGCCACTGTTCCGACCAAGCATCTCTCATAATATCCATTAACATTATCAACTGAGCATTTTGAATACCCATACATGCTTCTCCGCATGTTAATCTTCTGACAGCATCCCCAACCCATGTCACCAGGTCCCCAGTCCAATGAGTTAACTGCAAGTTTACCTCTACTGCTGTCCTCCACCCTGTGGCAACTGCCGATAGTTGCTGTGCCATTAATTCGTTGTTGAAATTTTACATTTTGGCCTACTAATTGTTTGGTTACCCACTCGTACCCCAGATTCCATGTACCCAGCATAGTGTTCCCCGCTTCCCACAGTCCCCTTTTCGGACGACAATTCCAGGTGTGTCCCCTCACCCACCAATTAAATTGTTCTTTCAACCCTTTTATGTACATACTACAGTTAGGATGAATTTGGTCCACCCACCATTCCTTGGGGCGTACCATCCATGTAACAGAGTGAAAGGACACATTAAAAAGTGCTGGTTGCACCTGCTCCCACAATGGTTCCCATACATTTGCTCGTCCGGGAATATTTTCAGCTCCAGGCTGTGGCCACTTTAAATTTGGATTCTTCCAACTTGGCATCCATATCACCTGTAGGGTTACATTCTGTAAAACGGTTAACTCATCATACACCCAGCGTCCCAAAGGGGATTTTATGCCCAATGTAGTATGTACATAACAATCACATCTTTGGGATTATCTTCCATGGAAGTAACATTGTGGTTACATATGGTAACATCACACCCTAAACGTGGGGCCCTATTTTCCCCAGAGGGTTCATTTGCTCCAGGAGACCAGAGGGTTATATTCTTTGGACCTCGGTAACAAACCACATAGCTGGGTAACTGTGTTTCCCACTATCATTGATCATGGCAGCACCCAGGGAGTACCATGCAATATTCCCTGATAAATTTGATATTCTCCACTGGGTTGGAATTCCCCTATCTAATCCATAAACCATGTACCGACACTGCCAAATTCCTGTTGGAGTACTAGTGGCACATCTTTCTCTGGGGAGATTCTCATAGTCTTTCATTAGCTTTATTACCCCAGGTTGCATGTGTCACTGTCCATGTGTTTCCTCCTTTTGACACTTCACATCGCGGGATCTGAATAGAATTTGTAAATGTGACAATTGTGATTAGCACTAGTGATTGTTCCATCCAGGACCAGGGAATTTTCATCCTTTTTGAATTAACCTGTAACACACACACAGAATTTACAGATCCCCTTTTCCAATGCCCTGTTTATACCTTTTTATTTGCGTGCAGTGAACCCACTCCCGTCCTCCATTCTCTATACCCAATAATAGCAGACTGGGCCCTAGTTGGTCAAGGACAAGATAGGCACCCTTTCATGTAGGAGCTGGGAATGGATGGTGTTGACCTGGAATTTTGTACATCACAAGGTCTCCCACCATGGGTAAATTATGCTCCCCGGGCAGGTCATACCATGCTTTGACTTTTGCTGCTCCTTGCTCGTCTCGGCAGGCCACTGCCTGCTCTACCTGTTTTACACTGTCAATTACAGTTAAAATCCATTCTTGCATTAAGCCATGTGTAGTGACTTCCCCAGGTACTGGGGTATGTAGATTTTTCCACCGTTCCATGGGCCTTCCCATGAGAGCCTTGTATGGAGAAAATCCTGTGCCTTTTGATTCTCAGGCCCTTATTCTTATTAAGACAAAGGGCAGTAACTGTGACCAGTTTTTTCCTCCCATTTCCACTTCCTTTCTTAGCTCACTTTTAATGGTGCGATTCATGCTCTCCACCTGCCCCGCAGCCTGTGGGTGATAAACAATATGGAACAATTGTGTGATTCCAGTGTGGGCTGAGAGCTCCCCTAACAGATCTGACCTGAAAGCAGCTCCTTGGTCTGAGTCAATCACCTTTGGGACCCCTCAGAGAGTGAATACCTCATTTACCAGTATTGCAGCAGTTACCGGGCAGTTTGATACTTTGTGGGGAAAGCTTCCACCCACCTGCTGAAAGCATCCACTACCACCAACATGAACCAGTTTTTTCTGTGATCTGGTGGTAGAGATCCTGTGTAATCAATTTGTATCCTTTCCCAAGGGCTTGTCTCATTAATTTTCCCCTTAGCACCTTGTGAGGTGGTTGTGCCTGGCACAATCCAAACAACGTTCTAGATGTTATTTTAAATCAGCTGCCATTCCTGGCCACCAGCACAACCTTTTTAAAGTTCCTAGTGCTTCCTCAAACCCGGGGTGTCTCCCTGCCAAGCTTCCATGCACCCAGCTTAAGAAAGCCGTCCGGCTTCCCTGGGGGCACAGCATTACTGGTCCCTCAGCTGTCAAGACACACCGAATCCCTTCCATTAGTTCCAACTTTGGCATATGTCTGTCCCCAAGTTTTATGATGCCAGCCAGTCCTGGGTCAGATTCTTGCAACTCCCGAATTCGCCCTTCCCAATCTGTATCCACCCCACTTCTTGTTATCACTGCTACAGGCACACTCCCTTCTGGCTTCCAGGGCCATGGGTGTGCCTCTGTTGCAGCCCGGTTGGCCTCTGCATTGGCCAGATTATTCCCTTTGCTTAGGGGTCCTGTTTTCTTGTGTGCCTTTACCTTCACGACATTGATCCGTGTAAAACGGTGACTGAGCTCTTCCACTCGCTTCCACCAGTTAGCATGCTGGATTGTGGAGCCATCTGTTGCCCTGAAATGATTATCTGCCCATCATCTCAGCATTAATGTGGCCTCATGAAATACATAATCTGAATCTACCACCACCCAACATTCTGGCTCAAATTTGGGATCCACTTCATTTAAAGCTGTTAGCAAGGCTGCCAGTTCTGCCTCACCTTGCTTCCAGTGAGAAACCAATGGTACTGATTGTCTCATTTCCTCTGATTCCCACAACAGCTAAACCTGCAGTTTTTTGTCCCCCCCCGATACCTACAACATCCATCTAAAAACCATACCAGTGTCCCCTCCTTTACCTGATTGGGGTTAGCTGCCCGAAACACCTGATGTTGGGTTTTACCTGGGCTGGCTTCACATTGGTGTGGGGTGCCAGCCAGATGGAATCCGGCTACCCAGACTATGGGTTCCTTTAACACTTCTGCTTTAATGTTTTCTGTCTGTAGAGCCAGCCACCATTTGGCAATACGCTGCCCACTCACTTGTCCCTGTAAGATAGTATGCATGTTTAACAGCTGCAGGGGGTCATGATGAGATCGGACTATTAGTTTCTGCATCCCTGTGAGGTATTTGAATTTCCCTACCCCCCAGTAGGGGCACAACAGCACCTTTTCACACCATCCATACTTCAGTTCCACAGCACTCAAAAGTCGAGAGGCAAAGGCCACAGGTCAGTCCTTTGCTCCATACTCCTATGTTAATGCACAACCAATGGTATTGTCAGATACCAAAGGGTACAAATAAAAGAGTTTCTCCCCATCCGGGGAGGCCAGCACTCGAGCACTGGCCAGATTTTCCTTTAGTACTCTCACCGCCTCAGTTCCCTCTTCTGACCGTTCCCAAGTTGAGGCTCGGGTTAGGTCAAATAGAGGCTGGGCTATTTCTGCATAATTGGCCACAAAATCCCTGCAAAATCCAGTTAGACCCAGAAAACTCTGCAAGCTTTTAACATCCGTAGGCAGTGGGAGGGACTGGATCAGTTGCACCCATCTCTTATCGATTTCCCTTCCCATTTGGGACACTTCCACTTCTAAGTAGGTCACTCTTGTCTGTCCCATCTGAGCCTTTTCCCCCATTGACCTTTAACCCTGCTCTTGCCAAAGTTTGCAGGACCTGCTCAGTTAGTTCCCTGTCTTCCTCCTCTGTCTTTGAGATTAGCAACAGGTCATCTGCATATTGTATGCACCTTGCTGAATCCATCCCCTCCAGAATCTGTCTCATGCATCTGTGAAAAATTGCAGGGGATTCCCAATATCCCTGGAGTAGGACTGTCCAGCAGAATTGTCTGCCCTCCCATGTGAATGCAGTTTTATACTGACATGAGGTTGCTAGTGGCGGAGACCAAAACCCATTCGCTATGTCCAACACCGTGAAAATTCGGAATTGGGGTCCAATGCGGGCTAGCATTTCAGGGTACGCTGCCACTACTGAGGCTGGTGAATTGGCCAGAGTATTTAGTGCCCTGTAATCCACAGTGAGGCGCCAGGTGCCATTTGGCTTTCTCACTGGCCACACAGCAGCATTACGAGGGGATGCAACTGCTCTAATCAGTCCCCTCTGTTCCAATTCCCCAGTAGTTGCCCCCACCTCTGCCAATGCCTCCCAAGGAATAGGATATTGTTTCTGCGGGGGAGGGTCCCCTCCCTTTAGCAGTACCTCCATGCTGCCCCTACCACAATCCAGGTTATCCGTGGCCCACACAGGGATGTGTTCCCACCCAGCCGGAGGTGGTGGGAGGGCATGTGCTGTTTTCATGGTCATAGTGGCTATCCCCATAGGAATGGTATAGCCCTGACCGTCCTGCGTCTGCCCCAGTAAACACACCCAATTGGCTAAGTCCAGTACAAGTCCTAATTTGTGTAAATCTCCTGCCCCCAACAGATTTAGCACATCTCCCCTTCCCCCCCAGACTCCTTTGATCTGTCCCTACCTCAGGGTTAATTGTGTCTCCCCTCCCGTTGCCCCTACAATTGTCACAGTTCCTTCTGAGGGCCTCCCCTGCCCCCATGTGGTTAAGCTGATGGCTGCTCCAGTGTCTATCAAAAAATCCCTCATGGGACTCCCTTCAATCGCTCCCTGGAGCGTGGGGCAACCAGATGCATCCAGTCCTAAACTGAGAATATGGACAGGATGCCTCCCAGGGCACCCCTACATCACAGCACCCACCTCAGTCCCTCCCACTGGTTCACGGGGGGGCAGGGGTCCTGGCACTGAAGACATTCCTATCTCCAGTCAAAATTGTGTGTCTGGCATTTCAGGCAGTCCCAGTCCCCTGGCCTCCGGGGCCACATTCCCCCTGATCTGGTAAGATCCTGGGTAGTCAGTCTAGCCTGTAGTCTCTGGATCTGTTGCTCTATAGCTGCCCGCTCGTTCCTGATTACCCCCCTAAAGCCATGACCTGATCCTCTACCTCCTCCCCTCCAGGCTGACCCACCCCTTTCCACCTTGTACTGATCCCCTTCAGTAATAACATGGACCAGCTCTCCCCCCGATGCATCTCCCTCCACACATCTGCCTGTTCCAGAAACTGGGGTAGCTGATTGGGAGCAAGTTTGCAACCTTAAATGTCCCACAAACTGAGGATCGCTCAGCTCCAGCCATTTTTCCAGCAATTCCACACCCCTACCATGCTCCACACCCCCACCAGGCCCTGGTGCCCCTGTCTGGGGTATCACCCATGGACCACCTAGGGATCCACCCAGCACCGTGCCCATGCCTGTATGCGATTAAGTGCATCTCACTCTGTTTCCCCAGGGATTCGCTTCATCTTATTCATCCCCGCAGTACGAGAGTACACCCCAAACAACTGTTTTGCCACCTGTCCAGGGATTAGAAATGGGTGTGCCACTCCTGCCATATCAATTCCTAAGGTGCTCCGTCCCAAAAGACTACGCCATATGATCATCTGGTCTTCACGAGTTAGACCCTCCATCTCCCTGCCCACCTCCACTAGCCACAGCTCAAACTGATCCCAATCCTCCCGGGGTACCTTTCCCAAACAGCCCAGTACTGCCTTCTGGTCCTTCAGGGACAAGGGGCGGATTTCTGCCTGTTCTACTACTTGTGGGGCATGATCCCCTCATCCTGCAACTGGGGCCACTATTCCTCCCTCCTGTAGTTCCTCCCGGGTAGCCTCTCTCGCAGGGCCTGTAACAGTGGATAGCCGGCTTACAACGTCCACTGGCAGTGGTGGGTACAGTGTTTTTTCAAGATAGGATGGTGGAGGTGTCTCTTTCAGCCCCATTAGTGGGGCAGATGGTCTGGGTTCCCCAAGTCCATTGCCCCCCATGTTTACATTGATACAATTCCTGCTCTAAGTCTCCTACTCTCCTCAGCAGTTCATCCCTCTCTCTCCAGATTGCCTCACAAGACTCCTCTGTCCATGCAGCATCCCGTGCCTTCAAATCTGCCACCTCTACTGCTAGCACAGATTTTTCTGTTAAAATTCGCTGCTGTTTCCAATACCCTCCAAGTCCTTAATGTGTTGGAGGAGATAGGCTTCCCTTTTTACCCAGTATGCCATCCCAGCACACAAACCTTGTAATACCATTCCCTTTTTCCTACATTCCTTTCCCTTGGGGTCTCCCAAAACCTCCCCCATCTCCTTCTCAATCTCATCCCAGGTGGATCCCTGAACCTGGTATGGGCCCTGGTTCTTCCTTATCCATTTGTTCAAAAAAAAAATCTGTTACCCCAGCTTGCCAGAACCCGCAACTACCATCACGAGAGTTCGCCATACCCCCTCCAAGCAGCTGCGTGGACTGTTGGAGAGGGGGCTCATGGGCTGCCGCTCACCTATCCAATGCGATGCATCCGGGTCACAGGCACCAAGGTGTTAGAGAGCTTATTCCTTCACTCTCACCCTTCCCTGGTCCTTCTCGCATGAACAGAGAGCAACAATACCCGAAGTCCGAAGGTGCAAAAAAATTCAACGTTTATTGGGGTGAACTTCCAGCAAGCTTAAATTCCTTTTCCTTATTTTCGAATCCCAACTTACTTCCTGTTTGCCCCTAATTTATATAGTAATATTTTCAGCTATACTTTAACCAATCATTCTACTAAAATTTACCTAACCAATCCTAACGTATTGTAACATGATTAGCTAACTAATTATATCCCACCACCTTAATTAGTTTACACCTAGCAAAATTAATTATACAGCAGACAGAAACAATCACAGAACCAGACAGACCCCGTGCAAATAAACATACAAAACAATACAGAAGTGAGGATTTCACAGCTACATCTATATAGACATAAGGGTTTTACAGCTACATCTGTACAGACATAAGGGTTCTCCAGCTGTGTCTATTGATAAGTGAGCTCTTACCAGACAGAAAACTATCAAACTAAATTTCTAGGCTCTTCCCTTTCTCTGGAGATGATAGATCGAATCATCTTCCTAACAGCCCCAGATTGCCTTATTTCAATATGACTAGTTTGGAATGTGAGGACGTGACCATACATTTCCCAGTTTATGGCTGCTAAAGAACCAGGCCTCAGACTGTCACAGTAAGAGAAGGCCTCTACACAGACAGTGATTTTTGATTCTCTCTTTTGTACCTCTATAACTAGCTAAGTGATAAGAATACACCTAAATTCTTAAAGTATAGGCCTTTGCAGACAGGCCTGAATATCTATATCCTAACAGACATGACCCAGAACTATCTTCAATCAGCTGGAACCAAAATTTAGCCTGAACCACCCAATGCCACCTTTAATACATTCATTAATAAAACTGAGCCGGGATGTACTACTGCACCATCATATGGCTCTGATTATGTCTAGCTTGGTTAGACGTGATGCTATCCTATATGCTCTGGATCAAGCTAGAGCTAAAATTCTGTGCCAAGGTTCCTGGATTCTGTGGTACTCCCAGAAATTCTGTGGCAGCTTCATTTAAATTAAAAATGGAGGTGGTCTACTGAGGTAATGATTAATACTCTCAGGACAATTGTTCCTCTGATCTGTTGATGTTAAATCCATTTATTTTAAGCTGGCTCCACTTCTTCCACTTTTGAGGTGTCAAAGGCTTGTCTGTGGACAGCATGTCACTGCCCCCTAGACTGTCAGCAGGAAGTTTTAGCAGCTGTGTACATCTGTTTCAAACGGTCTACAGATGCAAGAAAGCAGCTGTCTGCATCAGGTACACTTGGTTCATGCTTGCAAGGGTTTCTTTATAAGCAGAAGGACTAGAAACATTTTTTTAAATGAAAGTTTAGCTTCATTATGTGGTATTGTGTGGATTCTGGGTCATGCTCAGTGGTCAGAAAGTCTTGGAGCACCAGGGGTCCTTCCTGAATATGATAGATCCTACAGAGTAACTCTCCACTGGCTTGTACCTTATGTAGTCACTTACACCTTGTTTGCCCATGTGCGAACAACTGCAGAGGGAGCAAGGGAAGGTTGCATCAGGTCTGATGCTCCTATGTAGAGGAAGAGATGATGAAATGTTCAAGCATGAGATGTTCACCTTGTCACACAGTAAGAGTCCGACCCAACACCCATTCAAGTCAATAGACAGGCTCCATTTGAACTTTGGTGGGAATTGGATTGGGTTCAGTAGGAACTGGACATGTTCAGTACCATACTGGGCCACGAGCAGGCAGCCCAACATTGCTAAAAATCAGTTTTTTAAAAAAGAGTGAATAGTTATTAAAGCTCTGGAAGTTCATAGACAAGGAAATCAAATCGGCGCCTTGCCCAAACTGTGGGATTTGCTTCGTTCCCTGGAACGTGCACTTTAGTGGTGCTTTTTGCATTCTAATTGTCACTAAGAGCCTTCCCTGTGTCAGCAAGCACACCACTGAGTCCCAGTCAGCAGGCTTCATGGAAAACTAACGGCCTCACTAACACTAGGATAAAAGTCACTTCTCAGCTCGGGGTCTCTGGAGCAACAGTTACATCTATAAAGGTGGTGGAGCCCAGGAAATGTTTCCACTTTGGAAGAAATGCCTCTTTGGCCCTTGATTCTGTACTTCCCAGGCAACATATGGCTGGTGTTCAGTTTGGTTACGAACATGAAACTCAACCCTCATATTTTTAGAAGCTTATAAGCCCTCCAATTAGGGTGACCAGATGGCCTGATTTTATAGGGACAGTCCTGATTTTGAGGGGACTTTGTCTTATATAGGTGCCTATTACCCCATCCCCATCCCAATTTTTCACACTTGCTGACTGGTCACCCTACCTCCAAGAGACCGTGGGCTTGTTTTTGAGAAAAATCTAGGTCAATTCATGTTTCCCATTGCTGCCAGGTGTAACTCAGTAATTTGGGCTGACAATGAGCTTCTGGGTTCATTCAACCCCCAGAGTCAAAGACTAATTCAGAGACTGCAACGCAAACCCTAAGGAAAGGATTCCATGGACTAAAGCCACCGCATTTCTTGGAACTCTGGAGTAGCTGTCTTTTCAGAGAAAGCAATTCCTGTAGGTTCTTAACACCTTGGAGAGGACAACTGCCATGATACGACAGACAAGGCAAATACCTCATACTCATCCTGCTCTATTCTTCTCATTGCACAGGAATTAATAGTGTTAGCAATTACAATCTAGAAGGCTTTGCTTTACAAAGAACAGATAATATATGATGGTGGTAAGTGCTTTGTACAGACCTAGAGAGACATCATCTCCATTTTATAGATGGGGCGGTTGGAGCACAGATGTTGCAGACCTAACTTCCTAGCGCTGAGCACTCCCAGTTCCAGCTGAAGTTGGTGAACTGAGGCACACAGCTCCCCTGCAGACTGGGCCTAAGTGGCTTTGCCCAAAGCCAGATAAAAAGTCAGAGGAAGAGCTGGCAGCTAGGAACAGAAGCTGGGTCTCCTGACTTCCAGTGCTGTCCCTGTGCACCAGACCACACTGCCCCCCTCAATTCTCCCATCCTATATATAAAATCTAGTCCAATGCAGAAAAATCTTAAACCCTAGCTTCATAACTCAAACAGTGATTTCATCTCAGGCATCCGATTGCCAGGATATTGCAATACGTTATGTTCTGTTTACCCAGGGCAAGGAGCTTTATTGTCCCACTTGGTCTGGAGCCAGCTACACCAAAGCTCTGTTTATAACGGCTGCTAATTGTTTCTGTTCGACATGTCTGTGTGCTGACTGGTGCCATATCTCCTGCAGGAAAATTGATTGTCTCTGGGCCAATGCCTTCTAATAATTAACTGTGTGATTGCTGCTGCTGCTGAGCATGCCAGACATTTCAGATTGCAGACGCCTGTGAAGGTGTGGTGGGACCTGCCAAGACACCTCTCTCACTGATCCTATGTACCTGCAACCCCCTTTACACATCTGAGGCTCTGTGGCTACTTCCCCCATTGAGTAGGGGAAGGCAGTAAGGAATCTAGTGTTTGAGGTCACTGATTCACACGGTACCCAGACAGAGCGATGGAGGGGGAGTCTGGGATGCTGCAGAGAGACACCTGCAGGTGGTGCACGGCTCTTGGAAGAGCAAGACCTCCAAAGATCACAGTCTTAAGGCTGCCACTGGAACCATTGTATTCTGCAAGAGACACCAGAGATGGAGAAGACCCACCAGATCATTGGGTCCATCTTCAGGTTATAGCGGCTGGAGGAAAATGCAGCAGCAAGCCGTAGTGGCTTGGGGTCACTCCTAGGCTAAGTCCCTTCTAAGACAGTGCCCCCAAAGTCATGGACCTCTTGGCTTGTATGGCGCCGTCTTAACAGCCAGTGCAGTAGTAGGGAATTGAAGGCCCATGGAAGACTTGACTCCTGAATCCTTTTCAAAATGTTCCATCAAAGATAGGCAGGAAAGGCAGGAGCCTCAGTCAGAGGTGACAAAAGCCACTAGAACAGCTCCATGGTGTGGACTCCACAGGAGAAGGGAAGCAGAGATGGTAAAAGGCCACCATTCCCAGAGAAGTACATGAGACAACTTCCTCAGTTTTAATGATAAAAGCAGATGCGGCCTAGGGATTCTGTCTTCTCTCACTCTGTCCCTTCTGCTGCGTCCCAAGGTCAGTGAGCGGTTTTCCAAACCAAAGTTCAGAAGTGATGCAATGAAAGGTTTATACCCCACGAAGCACTTAAGCCAAACTACCACGGGGCCTAGAGCAATCATCTTGCTACACTAGATGACAGCACGGGGCCCAGTGAGTGACCTTGGCTTAGACAATCATTTACCCTTCGCTTGCACGGGAATAGCACCACTTCCTCTATGTCTGAATAATGATTTTCACAGGTGATGCAACAGGCCAACGGCATATCTCATGGTTTATCTTTGAACCCTTTCATAAGCAACCTGGTGTCTGGCATATGTTTGTCATAAGACCATCTGCTTTAGGTGACATCACACATTTACAGCATAAACTGTGGATATAGCGTACTTGGTCTTTCCTTTGACACAGTCTCTCACCAAAGTAAGTTGTCATGAGATAAGAGGGAAGGACCTCTCATGGATCAGTAACTGGGAAAAGGGGTAAACAGTGAGATGCAAAGTTTGCACATGATACAATATTACTCGAGATATTTAAATCCAAAGTAGACTGCAAAGAGTCACAGAGGGATCTCATAAAACTGGTCAAAGGGGCAACAAAATGGTAGTTGAAGTTCAATGTTGATAAATGCAAAGTAATGCTCTTTGGAAAACCACCTCAACGAAACATACAAAATGATGGCCTCTAAATTAGCTGTTGCCACTCAAGAAAGAGATCTTAGAGTTCTCTGAAAACATCCACTTAATTTGCATCAGCAGTCAAAAAAGCTAAGAATGTTAGGAACTATGGGAAAAGGGATAGATAATAAGGCAATAAATATCATAATGCCACTATATAAATCCATGGCATGCCCATGCCTTGAAAAGTGCATGCAGTTCTGGTCACCCAATCTCAAAATATATATATATATATTAGAATGCAGAGAAGGGTAACAAAAAATGATTACAGCTATGGAACAGCTTCTATATGAGGAGAGATGAAAAAGACTGGGCCTGTTCAACTTGGAAAAGAGATGACTGAAAAGGGATATGATATCTATAAAAAAATCATGAATGGTGTGGAAAGTGCTATTTACCCGTTCACATAACACAAGAACCAGGGGTCACCCAACGAAATTAATAGGCAGCAGGTTTAAAAACAAACAAAAGGAAGTATTTCTTCTCACTACACACAGCCAACTTATGCAACTTGTTGCCAGGAGATGTTGTGAAGGCAAAAAGTATAACTGGGTTCAAAAAAGAATTAGCTAAGTTCATGGAGGCTAACTGGCTATTAGCCAAGATGGTCAGGGATGCAACCCCATGCTCTGGGTGTCCCTAAGCCTCTGGCTGCCGGATACTGGGACTGGACCACAGGAGATGGACCATTTGATAACTGCCTTGTTCATTCCCTCTGAAGCTGCTGGCTCTGGCCACAGTTGGCAGACAGGATGCTGGGCTAGATGGACCATTGCTCTGACCCAGTCTGGCCGTTCTTATCAGCCATATGGAATGTGACCAGTCATACAGCTGCAGGACCCAGCCAAGCCACTTCTATCAATGGTATAGCAATTCAAGGCCACCGCTCAACTCTAGCCTGATAATCCCAGAATCAGTGGCAGGATCCGTCAACACCACCCAGGCAGCCAGGGGAAGATTGAGGCAAGATCCTTTGAGCCAGGTAGAGCAATGAGTCAGTGATCAGCAGCTGGTGCGGCATGTACCTGATTGTTATTGGCCGGCCACCAGCTGCTGGTGCAGGACTTAGGGGAAAGAATAGCAGCATAGGCGAAGAATGGTTTCAAAGCAGTTACAGCAGCACACAATCAGAATCTTGCCAAGATGAATCAGGTCTTTTATAGCACATGAGTGGGGCTGAGTTACAACAGGCCTGATGGTCAGTAACCTCTAACTCCAGTGGCTACTGGTACCCCCGCCCACAGCTTGGACTGGTTGAGTACAGCGAGGCATGGTGGCCTGGCATCTCTCTCAATCTGCTATCTTTTTCTCCAACATCTCAGTTTCCCTTTAAAAAGGGACAATTTCCAAGTGTAACAGTTGTGGAGGAAAACCTGAAAAGCATGACCCGAGTGTGTGCAGAGAGCCAGGAGCAATAGCTCTGAAGGGTGAGAAATGCCCCATTTGTCTCAGTGAGGAGGTTCGCTCACATGCTCATGGATGTTCATTTAAATAGCAACATTGCTGGCTATTCGTCCCTCCTGTGAAAAAGGAGAGGGAGGGTCACAGATATGCATGCTAAATTGTGCAGGAGACATCGTTCTGTGACCCAAGTAGGAGGCAGTTAGGAGAGACCACTTATTCCCCACCCCCTCAAGACGGCGCTTAATGACACGTCAACATATAATGAATGTCAGCACAATCTACTGTGAGATGCATCTCATTTTGGTGACTCACATGGGTGGAGCCTATTTTGTGGGTGGAACTTGGAAGAGTATCACCACCTCCCTCTCCCCACTGCCTTTTTGACTCCTGTATCCGTGTAACTGAACGCTGACTCAGCAGCACGGTGGGTCCTGCTCTTTCCAGCCTCAGAGCACCTCCTGCTGGTTGGGGTCTCTCCCTTGGTTACTGGTCCTGTTGTCTCCACCACCTCTGGCCCCATGTATCTCCTGAACCCAGTGTCCCTTACCTTGGGATGCTGCTCCAAGGCAGTGCCCCCACACTCTGGGTCTCCCAGTTCTGGGGGAACCTCTCCCCCCTAGGCCCACCTTGCCTCAGTGGTGAATGCTAGTTGTCATCTATCCCCCTTTCCCTGGGGCAAACTGCAGTCTGTAATGGTCACTCATCATTGGCTAGGGGGTTGGAGCAGCTGCCTTTCCCTGCAGCCCCAGTACCTCCTTAGGCCTTCCTGCCAGGCCTGAGCTCCCCAGCCCCTCTCTTTCAAAGGTACCCTGTCTCTCCCAGGCAGCTAGATCCTTCTGACTTCAGCCCAGGAGTGAGACTCTCTTGGCTCCTTACTCACAGGCTCTTATCAGGGCCAGCTGTGGCCCGCTACTCCCTTGGCTTCTCTCACTCCTTTTATCCCAGGGGTGGGGTAACAGCCCCGCTATACCCCTTCATTGAAAACAACCAACCAACCGCCCATCTTTGGAATAGAACATGGCAGCCATTCTGTGGGAGGCTATTCACCTGCATGCACCCATGGTGGATGTTAGGAAGAGGTTAGACATTGTTGGGAACTGGAGTGGGTGGATTTAGGCAAGCCCAGAATGATTTGTTATCTTCCAGTTGCCCTGTCATCTCTCACAGATACTCTGGGAGGAGGCTGCCTGTCTTTGATCTGCCCACTGCTCAATAAAGTTCAGACATTCCTCTGTTCAATGCCAATCTCTCTGCCCTTTGTTACACCCGGTTCAAGGGATGCCATCCAGAACATGAGTGGGATAGCTGAGAAGGCCATTGCAGAGAATATAAGGCAATACTTTATGGCAGTGCTATGAATGCGATATAGTAGCATCTATTTTTTGACCTATCATCCTAAAGCTACAGATGTATAGTAAATGTTCTAAGTCAGTGACCATTGTTTATAAAACTAGTCTGGGGTTTTACTCTAGATGTAGATTTTTGGGTCAAACGTCAGTTGCTAGATTGCATGCACAAGAACCATGCGCAATTATCACAATTAGGAATTCTGTTCTTATCGAACTGTTGGTCTGAATCCCTCTGAAAGCGTGCAGTGACTCTGCATCTCAGAGGACTGTACACTCCTGCCAGGCCACACATACAATATATTAGGTCACAGATAAATGATTGATTGTTGCATCAAGCGTCTCCCCCATCTGCCACCAATTTATTTCCCTTCCTTTTCATATTAAAGGCTAAGAAGGAGAATTTTTAGCTGTGGTAGCAATGCCCAGCACTCCACCTCAATGCCATAGGATTTAGGAAAGGATTTGTGACTTAAGTTCCTTCTCTACCTTGGTAGGTCTTGCGCTTATTGGTAGATTTTCTCACCTCAGTGATCTTCCCCACAGCCTGGATCAACTCCTCCTGTGTCTGATCAGGAGCTGAGAGGTGGGGGTGGGGGTGGAACCCAGGCCCACCTTCTACTCCAGGTTCCAGCCCAGGACCCTGTGGATTGCAGCTGTCTATAGTACCTCCTGTAACAACTGCATGACAGCTACACCTCCCTGGGCTACTTCCCCATGGCCTCCTCCAAACACCTTCTTTATCCTCACCACAGGACCTTCCTCCTGGTGTCTGATAATGCTTGTACTTGTTAGTCCTCCAGCAGCACACCTTCTCCCTCTCAGCTCCTTGTGCCTCTTGCTCCCAGCTCCTCACACACACTTCCTCTCCTCTAACTCCTCCCTGCCTGACTGGAATGAGCTCCTTTTTAAACCCAGGTGCCCTGATTAGCCTGCCCTGATTAGCTGCAGGTGATCTAATCAGCCGGTCTGCCTTAATTGGTTCTAGCAGGTTCCTGCTTACTCTAGTGAAGCCCTTGCTCTGGTCACTCAGGGAACAGAAAACTACTCATCCAGTGACCAGTATATTTGCCCCCTACCAGACTCCTGTACCCCACTGGTCTGGGTCTGTCACAGATTATGCTGGCTGGAAATGGAGAAACAATGGGGCCTGAAAGATTTATGTCTCTTCATCTGATTCAGAGCTTGTCCATACCCATTCCTCACCTTAGGGCCCGGAAATCAAACCACATCCAGACCTTGGCGTGTTGGGACTTTGCTTTTATACGTTATGTAAATGAGTGTTCTGCTTCCTAGTATTGGCACATCAAGAGAATATTCCTTGACTCATTGGACTCACATGTGCCCTGGCTCCATCTGCACAGGATGCTGGGGCAGGTGCTTCCCTGCCCCCAGAAGCAGTGTCACAATTAGAGCTGGGTGAACTTTCCTTTGTCAAATGAAAAATGCATTTCTCTGTGCTCCAAGCTACTCATCAATTTGGGTCAAAGTCAATTAATAGTTTCAGCTGAGAATTTTTCAAAAATGTTAAAGTATTTCTGTGTTACTGGCAGATTACGTGTCAGCTCATGCCAAAGCCCCAGGCCAAGTCACTTACGTATTAATACAGATCAAAGTGATTGCTAAATGTATACAAGTGTATTTGGTGTTTAAACATCCTGAAAACTACTGGGATGTTACTGGCATTGTTTCATTTATCTTTACCCCGTTATAATGTAATAGCAAACATTTACATAGTGTGCACCCCTGTAACTAAATAACCCAATCAAGTGAGAAAGAAGCCTTGTGGAATGAAAATGAAGAACTTTACCAGAAAAGTGCTAATTTCAAAGCAAGTGGGCATTGTCTGTGATGATCAGAGGTCAAAGATGCTAAATGTACTCCTCACTCTCCATCATCACAGGGTAGTGATCCCGTCCGCTTGTTTTCTGAGAGAAGAAACTCAATATGGATTTAGGGAAATGTTCTTTCTTTCTGGACTGATTGGACTCTTGCAAGGTGAAACAACTGAAAAAGAAGACAAGAGATCCCCAGTGTTATTCTGGGTAACCCTGAGAGACTTTTGGGAAACTGGCAGATTACTACATCTCTGCTACCATTTGGAATTATGGATTGTGTCTCACCTGTACATATATTTTGCCTGTCAAGAACTCTCTTTTCCTTTTCTTGGCTAATAAACCTTTAGTTTACTATAGAACTGGGTTCTAGAATTACTCTTGGTGTAAAATCTAAGGTACCAGTCAATCTGGGGCGAGTCTCCTGGGACTGGAAGGAACATAAATATGATGTGATTTTTGGTGTAAATGACCTTTTATCACAAATTCTAGTTTGTTTGGGTGGCTAAAGAGTCTAAGGGGACTGTCTGTGACTGGTACAGTGATCCAGGAGTTCACATTTGTCACTGGTGTGGTGAAATCTAATTATAGATCACACCATCAGTTTCGGGTCTCTGCCCTGGTTTCTGGCAGTCTGCCCTGAAGGAGGCACCCGTGGTCGTGAGCCACTCCACACAGCGTGACAATTTCATTTTGAAACTTTTTTCCTCAAATTGTTTCAAAATGTTGTTTTGAATGCAAATATGGCCACTTTTTTTAAACACCATGAAAAGGGGAGGGGTTTAAAACACCCAAAAAGGACAAATGAAGACAAAAATCTTTTAAAAAACCAATAATTTTAGTTGAGTCAAAGCAACTTTCAGTTCATTTTGTTTTTTGATTCAATTATTTTAATTGGTTTCTGTTCATGCAAACAGGATTCCCCCCTCCCCCCCCAGATTCTGCAGTTTGGTCCCCAAACTGCAAACTTCATTATTCAGTCAGCTGTATTCAGTCAGCAGACAATATTGAAAGCCGATATCCAGTTGCCCACCTTTGCCAGGGATGCAGTCCTGATGAGCATAGAGATCACATCACCCTGGCCCCAACTCAACAGGGTTCTTAACCACATGAGCAGTCTTAAAGAAGACTGATGAGAGTGCCCATGGGCTTAAAGTTAGGCACCTCACTGAACCAGGGCTGCTAATGGCATGTGACATCCCAGATGAATACAACAGTCTGTACAGTGTGAAACAAAAGCCTAGACCCAAATGAATATCACAAACTGGGAGAAAATCAGGATCTGGAATGGATTTTTGTACCTCAGGCCTATCGCTACTTTGGATCCAAGATAGTCTAACAAAGCACAGTCAGAGCCGTCCGGGGGGGGCAAATGGGGCAATTTTCCCCAGGTCCCGAGCCCCTTAGGGGCTCCGCAAGCCCTAGCCCTGTGGCGGTCCGGGTCTTCGGCAGCATTTCAGTGGTGGGGTGCCCCTTCAGTGCTGCTGAAGAAGCGGAGCAACTGAAGGGCCCCCAGCCGCCGAAATGCCGTAGAAGACCTGGACCGTCACCAGGTGAGTACAAGGGCCGCAGCTCCCCCAATTTGCCCCAGGCCCCCTGAATCCTCTGGGCGGCCCTGAGCACAGTGACCCTTTATATCCATCTGGCAGGAAAGGAAGAATTTCAGTGAAGAACTCACGCTGAAATGTACCATTTGTAATTGAAGGAAGAGTCCATTCTGAGAGGGGAGAGGTGGTCATCTGCATTGAGGAACATATTGCAACAACAAGCCAGTTTTTCAGAATGCTGCATGAGCAAATGCATCATCAAATGCATGTGTTGTAGGCTGCCTAATTGACGTGCATTCACTGCAAACACACACGGGACCAGTACTGCAGATGTAATTTGTCTGTGCAGTTACAATGACTACACAGGTGGAGCAGACACAATTTGCTCTGGCAACACAAGCCAATATGTAAAACCCACAGGAAATGCTCCAGGTACATTTCTCATGTGGCTTTATAGTTCATAAAAGGAGCTACTTTCACAGACGGTGAGCGTGATCACCACAGAACAGGTTCAGCATGAATAGCTGTAAAACTTTTACATCAAGCCACGCTAATGTGTCTCACCCCAGTAGGGTAGGGTCAGAATTGAGTTCAATCCTTGGTGTCTCCTGAGACTACACAATCAAGGCACCATTAGTGCCAAAATGTGGCAGCTTATCTGCTGCGGCCACACATGCATGGGTATCCGGACAGGGACAATCTAGCTCATGATGACTCTCACATTTACTGGATGAGGCTTAAAAGATGCTTTGGCATTTCAAATCATTGAAAGGCCCGGTCAAGTTTGTCTTCAGCAAATGCCTGTTCCCCACCTACCACAGTGCAGAGCTGTCCTGATAGGTTCAGAGGGTACAATCGACATACGTCTCCCCTGGCACATGCAAAAGAGGAATTTAAAAGAGACACTCCCTCGTGAAAGCAGGTGGCTTTCTATGGGACCTTGCCATCGGTGCCAACAGGCTCGGGGCTGTAATTTCTGGAAGATAAAAAGACATCATGAAGGAGGTTGACACAATCTTACTTCACAGAAACGATATGAAAACATCAGTGATATTGTTCACTCCTCCAGTAGCTTTGATCTAATGATCTCCAAGTGTTTTACAAACGTCCGTAACTAAGCAGCACAACACCCCTCTCAGCTACGGAAGGAAGGAAGAGGCTGAAGTAAGACTCACTTAACTAACCACTATAATGCATCCATGAACATGTCAATTAGTAGTAAATTACACAAAGAAAGACACTGAGTCTACATATCTGTCCATCTTATAGTTCTGTACAGAGCCAGTGATGGTAGCATCTAAGTGTATCCTAAATGAAACTAAAGAACAATGACTATTGCCAGTAAAATACAGGTCTTAAAATTAGGTTAAAAACAAAAAGAGGACTATGTAAATGTGTTCTTTTACATCTAAAAAAGAGAAAGTCCATTGCACCGCTAACGGTGCAACATGGGAACCAGGATCGATAACGTAAGCCTATAGCTTGCCCTGGATAAACTTGTGATCTGCTAGGGTCATTCTGACATCCCTTTGTTTCTGTCCTCTTTCTAATTTTAGTAACGTGTCATCCTGTAGATCATTTCGGTAGCTGGTGCTTTAGGAGCTTTGTGTTTGCCGTTCTAGTTGCTAGCTACATAGCAGTTGAAGGATGGTGGAAAAAAAATCTTTGGGTCCTGGGACAGGTGGTACTCTGCGCTGGGCCTGGAGGGACTATCATAATACAAATACCAGTGCTGGCACTATTAGGAAGAGAAGCAGCACGTTCAGACAGAAGCCACAAATAGGATGTTGCAGCCCAACCCAGTACTGCTTGGGGGCACAGCGCATTCAGGCTAAAAAAAGGGGGCAAGATCTATCTCTGGAGATAAGACACACAAACAAGGAACTGGAGTTGTGGGGAAGACTATAACAAATGAGCTGTAACTTTGCTGTTTGTCAAAGAGGAATTTGTCTACCTATGTGTGTCGCTTCCTCTCACTTTGCAAATGGCACCAACACGCAGAGCATCTATTTAAGTTTCTAGGACTGTGGGAGCAAAAAATCAAATTTACAAGGCAGGGACAATGCTGAAGTGGAGTTTATATATCTCTAGTTTGGGATTAGCCTACAAGTGTCAAAGTGAAAAACTTTTACTCTTCCCCTGCATCAGCCACACTGCTTAGAGCTGGATAAAAACACTTGGGGGGAGAAATTTATTTGCTAAAAAAACAAAAAAAAATGCACTTGCTGTTGACCTGAAACAAGTCATGAATTTGACATACGTTCACAGAATAGTTTCCGACCCCAAAGTTCTCTTGGCCTAGATTCACAAGGGGACTTTAGCACCATTCACAAAGCTACAAGAGGTAAGGGTGTAGCAGTATCAGCTTCCCACTGTCAGGGCACTCATGTGCGAGATACGGGTTCAGTTCCTCCTTCTGTTGATACGGAGCAGGGATCTGAAATTGAGTCTTCTTCCCAGGAAGATGCCTTACCCAGTGGATTGCAGAGTCATTATTCTCACCTGCCATCCCCCTGCCTTTGTGACTATTCGGGTATTTTATACAAAAAGTGGAATCACTTCAGCAGGAGAGACTTGCCCCTGTAGTCAAATGGTTGAGGCATGGTCCTGGAAGAATTCAATGCTCATCTCCACATAAGGCACAGGAGGGAACTGAACTCAGCTCTTCCACATCCTGTGTGTGTCTTCATAATGTCTAACCTAGTGGTTAAGACAGAGCACATTATCCCCTCCCTCCCGATCCACAAAGAAATTAGCCCTTTCAAAGTGCCCAGGAACAAAGCATTTCTGATTAAATTAAACTTTGTTCTACCCAAAACAGACCTTGTCAATTCTGCAAAGGTTTCAGAGTTTTTTAGTTCAGTTTGACTTGAACTAATTTTTTCTCCAAATTCCCCCCACCCCTAGGCACTGCCCAAAACTAGGGAGAAAAAAGTCAGTTATTTGCCCATCGCTACTGCTTGTGCCCATTGACATGGCACTGAAATTGGGTGCAAGATACAAATGTCCATCATTTAATCAAGTGGCACAGTCAAGTGTGCGCCACCTTGCTGGACTGGGAACACCTAGGAACAATAGTGCCACTTAATGAATTCTTCTCAGGGAGTTGAGAGCGGGCATGTACTTCCTCACTGCTGGGTTCAGCGCACAGGCAAGCTTTCAAATCCGTGTATGGTAGATGAGTCCTGATTTGAGGTCAGATCCGATACGCCATTTTGAAAATGGCCCTCTCTGGTTATAGCCAGTGCAGCACTTGAAGGCTCTCACAATGACTGGAGATGAAGTACTCTGTCCGTCTGCAGAGTAGCTCTAACAACCTCCCCGGCAATAGGACTACAGCATGACCTTAGAGCAGGGGCGGGCAAACTTTTTGGCCTGAGGGCCGCATCGGGTTTTGTAAATTGTATTTAGGGGAGGGGGCCGTGGCCCGGCCCAGCCCTATCTGCCCCCCCAGGACTCCTGCCCCATCCAACACCCCCCCCCCACGTTCCCTGACAGTCCCTCTGAGGCCCCTGCTCCATCCATACACCCCTGCTTCCTGTCCCCTGACTGCCCCCAGACTCCTGCCACCCTATCCAACCCCTCCTCTCATTCCTGACTAGGGTGACCAGACAGCAAGTGTGAAAAATTGGGATGGGGGTGGGGGAGATAATAGAATCCTATATAAGAAAAAGACCCAAAAATTGGGACTGTCCCTATAAAATCAGGACATCTGGTCACCCTATTCCTGACATGCCCCCACCGGGACCCCTGTTGCCCCATCCAACCCCTCATCTCATTCCTGACGGCCCCCCTCACGACCCCTGCCCCATCCAACCACCCCTTCTCCCTGTCCCCTGACTGCCCTCCACTGCCCCATCCAACCCCCCTCCTTCCTGACTGCCCCCAGGATCCCTGCCCCCATTCAACCCTGTTTCTGCCCCAACCACCATCTACGCCCTCACCCCCTGACCACCACGCCAAACTCCCCTGTCCTGTGTCCAACCCCCCTGCTCCCTGTCCCCTTACCACGCTGCCTGGAGCACCGGTGGCTGGTGGTGCTCCAGACACACTGCCCAGCTGGAGCTGGGCCATGCCACCACCACTGCGCAAGCACAGACACTTGGTCAGGCCGGGCTTTGCAGCCCCGCTGCCCACAGCATTGTACTGGTGGTGGAGCCAGCGAGCTGAGACTGCAGGGGAGGGGGCACAGCAAGGGAGGGGCTGGGGATAGCCTCCCGGGCCAGGAGCTCAGGGGCCGGGCAGGATGGTCCTGCAGGCCGGATGTGGCTCGTAGTTTGTCCACCTCTGCCCTAGAGACAAGGTTACTTCATTCTCTGATAAGATAATATTGGCTTGCATTTAACCATGGGTAGGGCCCTACCAAATTCATGGTCCATTTTGGTCAATTTTATGGTCATAGGATTTTTAAAACTGTGAATTTCATTATTTCAACTATTTAAACCTGAAATTTCACAGTGTGGGGGGTTATAAGGTTATTGCGGGGGAGGGCAGGGGTTGCCTTACTGCTACCCTTACTTCTACACTGTTGCTGGGGGCAGCGCTGCCTTCAGAGCTGGGCACGAGGCCAACAGCTGCCACTCTCCAGCCACCCAGCTCTAAAGGCAGCACAGAAGGGTGACAATACCATGAACCCCCTAAAATAAACTTGTGGACCCCGCTCCGCAACTCCCTTTTGGGTCAGGATCCCCAATTTGAGAAAGGCTGGTCTCCTCATGAAGTCTGTACAGTATAAGGTAAAAGCACACACAAGACAAGATTTCAAGTGGGAGACTGGATTTCATGGTCCATGACACGTTTTTCCACGGCCACAAATTTGGTAGGCCCCTAATCAGGTGTCATTGACTACCAGACAGGAACCATTTTTGGCCAGTATCAACATGGGGCCAGCTACAGCAGCCCTTAGCAAAGACTCTCTGGAGTAAAGGAACCATGCCTGGAGGCTGCATGTGAGCTGGTGACCTAGAGATGACTCGGAATCTTATAATTAGGCCCAGGAGCTATTCAGTTCCTTCCGAAGGGAGGGAAGACAAGCACCTACATTGAGAAGAACCAAAGCTGAAGAACTCCAGTATTCTATAGTGTATGGTTTTGAGTTCTTTAAAGTTGGCCACAGGACTAGAAATACCTTCATCTCTGAGCACACCTCCCATACGGTGTTGAAAATGTAACCCGACGGAGCCACAATAGGAAGCTAGAAGTGCTGGTATTTCTACTGCATGCAAACAGCCTCAGTGAGTGGGGTTCTGACTCAGACCCCCATTCAAGCCCCAGTAGATATAGATTTGGCTTTGCAGTTGGTTGTTCTTAGTGACAACTGCTCACACTCACAAATTCCTGCTAAAAGTCGGTTGTATGTGCCCTGGCACGAATAGAGGAATGTGTCAGCTATCTGAAGCAGAGGTTGCTCAGATGGCAAGTCTCTTTACGTCAGTGTCTCAACCCTTAACTTTTCCATCCCTTGAAGTGTGCAGCTGGTAAGAAGAGTCCTGATAAGATCAGTTCCAGGCAGACTATGACAAAAGTGGAGTGTAGGTGTCTGGAAGATAACAGATATGTTCACACATCCATGGAGTTCTTAGAGCAGTGGGTGAAATCAACCTGCTGCCACATTCACTGCAGTATTTGCCCATGCAATCAGGGCTTGCTGGGACAAGTCTCGTTTCCTCTTGCAAAGAATGGGTAATTTGCTTGTACACGTTAATCTGCTGAAAGATACAGAGTCAAAATGTCTATTGAATTATTCACCTATTTGTGCAATTGCTTATGTGAGTATAATAAAGATCATCCCTACCGAGACTTGGGGCAGAGGGACAATATTTACTTGTACAAACAATTCTCTTACCACCACCGCTCCCTGCTTATCTCCTCCAAGTACAGCCGCAGCGCTCCTTCCTCTGGGCCAAAGTCTGCTGCCTCCTATTGCTGACAGCTCACAAAGCAACCGCCACTTCCCCTCTCAAGTGCTGACTCATCCCCCTTGGCTTCCACAGCAGCCCTTGGCAAATTCAGGAAGCGATGAGTCACCCGGGCAGAGACATGGAGCTGATCCAGGGGTGTAAGGAAAACATCAGACAGACACCGGGCAATAAGAGATGTGGGGGACCAGAAGAAGGTAGCTAGAGAAGAATACTTAACTCTTCCTTGACGCTTCTCATCCATAGCATCCTGATCCCCATCTTAAGGAAGACGAAAATAGGCAGAGTGGTGTAGTGACCCCAGGTCAGTGGCAGAACTGGAGCCAATCCAATCACTCATAAGGGTGAAGATAGTAGCTAGGCTCACTCGGGAGGTGTGTTCCTTCACCAACAGAAAAACTCCTGTCAGCATAGTGTGTGTCTATGCTATGGGTTTCTTTCACCATAGCGTATACATAGCCGAAGAGTAGAGCTGGGCCAATAAACTGATTTTTCAGTTCACTCACATTTACAAATAGAAAAAAAAATATTTGGGGTCAAATTAACCATTTCATTTGATCCGAAATAAAATGTTCCATTTTGGTTTTGAGCTATTGTTCTTTTAAACTTCTATTTTTTAAATAAATCGCAGGAAATTTCTAAATGAAATGGAAGGGTTTGTTTGTTTTAATTTTGATTGTTTTCAGTGTTTGGGGATTTTATTTTTGAACAAACAATTCAGGAAAGTCAACAGGAATTCGTGAAATGTTTCTGTGCACTGGAATTTGCATTTTTTTGCAGAGAAAAAGTTTCAGATGAAATTTTTTTTGCCCAGCTCTAATTAAGAGACCCTGGTCCTGCTCCGCTCTGCGAATTGCTTCTGTAGGGCTCTGGTGTGTGTCTAAGGCCTCTAGAAAGGCAAAGGATAAGATTACATCATGGAATCAAGGAGCAGTGAGTGACACTTGCCACCTAACCCAATAAGGTTCCTGCATCAACAGCGATGTGTGTTCCTCTTTTTACAAACAGGATTTTAAAAATCAAAGTTAAAAAAAAAAGTCACTCTCTTTTTGTTTTGGCACAAGAGACGAGATGCAGAGTCAATGTTAAAGATAGGTCTGGCAAAAAAAAAACCAGACCCTCAAACTTTTGGGATGTGCCTAAGATCTCTGTGGCTCAGACCTGCTTCCATAAGCTGGATTTTTATTGGGATGCCCAATCCAAATCTCTTTGGAAACATTCACATTCAGATCCCAACTTTGTGGTCTGAGTGCCACCATTAGTCAGCATAGCTGGGATCTTATTAACGGGAACCTCAAACATTCCCCTCTTGGGACCTCAGGGCAGTGTTCTACAATATTTCCCAGCTGTGGAGTGATTTATTAGTACATGCATTGCAGTAATACCAGGAGGCTTCAGCCAGGAGAAGTGCGCTAGGTGCTGTACAGAACCTAGTGAGACATACACCTCAGAAGCTTCCAATCTACATGCCAAGAAGGAGCCAGGGTGGGAGGTGAAGCAGAGAGTGGCAGTGACTTTCCTGGGGCCAAACAGCAGGTCAGTGGCAAATCCAGGGCTAGATCCCATGCCTTACCCACCTGACCCTACTCTTCCCCTTCCATAAAGGGATTTGTAAGCAGCCTTCCTTACTGTTTCGCTGGCCACCACCAGCTGCTTCCCTTTCCTCTGGAGCTTGCTAGTGCTACGCGTGTCTCCCTCCAACCCTGCCTTAAACCCAAAGGGGAGGTCCAATGTATGAGGCTCTTGGGGCCAGGAGAACCACATGGCAGAGTATGATCTGTTTAACCCAAATACACAAAGATTGCAGCACTTGCTCAATATGGAATTTGGTAAGAAACTAAACAGGATTCTATTTATTCGGGCTAAAGCCCAATGGACCTGCTAACCTGAGGTTGTAAGCAAATGGCCACTCACGTTACTGCCTGGGCATCTTGTGTTTACCAGAGGAATCAGCAAAAAGGTTGTACTTGTAGATTAGCAAGCATGGGAAAGGAAATCCAGGATGTTTGTGTGGACATACCAAATGCACTTTTAGCCCATGGCTTTGGAAATTAGCCCCAATAGCTGGATGAAAGCCTTGAGCCTACACTGGCTCAAAGAGAGGAAGCCAGCGCCAGCATCCTATCTAACAGTCCTTGTTCAAGGCTATCATGAAAGAAACATTTTTCTGACCCTAAACATGAAGGAGAGAATCCCATCCTTGCCTTTGCACCGACAGCCCTCAGCATGGGAACCAGGGCACCAGCTATAAAGTGATGCACAGCTTGCAGGGCACAGGTGCCGGTTGAGGGCATAGAGAAGCCAGAGGGTGAGGTAGTGGGCAGATGGATCTCCAGCCCTATGTGCTGAGGGCTCGACCTATTCTAGTGCCCTGTCAGCTGTAATGGTTTGGTCTAATGTTGTTGCTTGGGTTTAGCCTGTGGGAGCTGGGTGGAGTTGGTAGCCTGTGGCATGCAGGAGATCAGCCTAGATGATCTGGTGGTCCCTTCTGGCCTGAAACTCTAGGCTACGAGGACACATGTAGGGCTACAGACTCAGCAGTGCTTGCCATGCGTGGCTATGCAGCTTCTCAGCATGCCGGAGAGCAGTCTGACCTCTATGCACCCACCCAGCCCCACAACAGGCAGATCCATGTGTAGCATGAGAAGATGGACAGTCCATCCAGTGTGACCCACCATTAAGAACAGACTGAGATGCTTTCCCAGATCACCACTTCCAACAGGAGAGCAGGGAAAGCCTCAGTACCATGCAACACAGCCTGTCTGGCTATTCACATTCACTCCAAAAATGGCCAAAAGTTATGCTCGACTGAGGACCATCCAGCCTATGAGTTCATACGGGGCCAGCATCCATTGCAGCCACATCTTCCATGTGGGTTACTGTAGTGGTGTTTGCATAGGCTGGGTTTGAACTTGAATGGGACGAACCATACTTATTGTAGCTGGGTTACTGTCACTAGTCAGCCAAACGAAGCGTCTCACATTCCTTCTCCTGGGCTGACCAATGCATCATTGTGCTGGCGTTCAAGCAGGTCCATTAGTAGTTGAATAAAGAGGTCATAGAGCTGAATGAATAATGGATTTTTCAGCATAGCAGTCAAACAAAACATCTGGCAGAACAATTCTATTATTTTAACTGAAACTGAAGTTTTTCCCCTTGCCCCAGTAGAAAAATTGTTTCCAGTCGAACAAAACATGTTGTTCAACCCTAAATGAAACTTGCAGTTTTTCCATTTCATTTTGGAAGGGTTTCACTTTTTTTTTAATTGCTAAATTTCTTAATGAAATCCTGTTTTGAAATGAAAAGTCAGTGTTTCATTTCGAAACTGTCAAAGTGAAATGCTGACACCGATTTTTCTTCCAACTGAAACTATTTGCAGAATTTGATCCCACGTCACAAACAATTTTGATGGGCCCCAAAATGCATTTTTCAGCCTTCTCCAGAGAATAAATCTCTCAGCACTAGGACTGAGGTATGATGACTCAGCTAGCTCCTTAAAACAGGATAATCTCATGCTCATCTCAGGCAATTGAAAGTAAAGTTTACATTACAGTACCCTCTTGTGGTAGAATGACAGACCTACATGGCTGTAGCGTACATAGAAAATATCCCAGAAGTGATGCGCACCTCAGAGTACCCAGGTCTTTATTTCTCACCGAGGACAGAATTGTCCCCCTGGCTTGTCTAACTTCATAGAACAGGAAGCTCTCTGTAGTTAGAGATTACAACCAGGTTCTGGTACTAGCCCTAGTTTCAGATAAACCGTTTGTCCCACAAATCGACTGATGCAAGTGGTTTGGCTTGAAAATTGCTAGGTTTATTCTGACAGGTTTCAGGAGTAGCAGCCGTGTTAGTCTGCATCAGCAAAAAGAACAGGAGTCCTTGTGGCACCTTAGAGACTAAACACATTTATCTGAGCATAAGCTTTCGTGGGCTAAAACCCTCTTCATCGGATGCATGGAGTGGAAAATACAGTGGGAAGATATATATACACACACACAGAGAGAACACACAAAAAAATGTATTGCCATACCAACTCTAATGAGACTAATCAGTTAAGGTGGGCTATTCTCACCTATTACCTTAATTGATTAGTCTTGTTAGAGTTGGTATAGCAACACCCATTTTTTCATGTTCTCTGTGTGTGTATATATATCTTCCTACTGTATTTTCCACTCCATGCATGCGATGAAGTGGGTTTTAGACCACAAAAGCTTATGCCTAACAAATTTATTTAGTCTCTAAGGTGTTCTTTAGGCTTATTCTGCAAGTGCAGGAGAATTTTTCAGCTGTATTTGAAGAGAATTTGTCTTGTGTTTGAGTTACAGGTCACTTTAAAAAAAAAAATTAATCCCAATAGGAAACTGAATCTTCTCTGTCCTTCATTTCCTACTAGCCAGCTAACTTTCCATATTGTTTACATCTCCTGGAAAACTTCTCCACCAGCTGTATTTGCTTAATTATAATGAACTTTCTTCAAAGTTATTTATGCACCTACCTGTAGTGAGCAGAGATGTGCGTGAACAGTTTAACTGCTAGAGGGGGAACCTTAAAGAACATATGGATTTGTTAGCTCCGTGTCACTGCTGCAGAGGTTTGGCCTCAGCTCAAGGGGCAGAGATCTGAGGTTCGAGAACCAGCATACAAACCCTGGATTTCCACCCTTGTGTGGATTATTTAGTACCAGTGATTATTTGCAGAGGTGGATTTGTTGCAGAACGGTGCCCCATGGTATTTTTCCTGCAGAAGAGGCAGATAATTGGTGAAGCTCATCTTACATCACCCTGATTAAGTGGTGGAGCCAAGAAACTTCTGAACATGATTTGCTTCAGAGGAAGGCTCAGCAAACCTATTCAATAAATAGTTATGGGACAACCTGGCCCTAGAGAACATTCCTCCAACCCTCACAAGTTAGAGAGTGACTTATGCCTTGAAATAAGAGGGTTTAGATTTCCCTTCCAAACACTCATTTGGTTTCTTAGTATTTATTAAAACTCTGGCTATTATTCTCCATGTAAATGTCTAAGCCCTGTTTCAATCCTGCTAAGCCCCTGGTTGCTGTGATACCTAGTGGCAATGAGTTCCACAGGCTCATTGTGTGAAAGTTCAGTACAGCTCTTGGGGTTCACAAACATTTGATTACGCAGAAGTCATCTGAATACTCCAGTGTAATAAGACCTCATATGAAGCCTAGTGAACCAACCCCAGCATTCTGAGCTGCAAAAATATCTACACATCTGGTGTTTGTTTTGTTTTTTCACTGGAACCAGTGACACCGGTGTATCTTCCGGTCAGACAGTTCTACTATCACCTGTCTGAGCTGCTGCATCCAAAGTGAATCTAATTCTTAAATGCCTGGGGCCCATCCTGACAACCCATGGGAGTTGAGTTGTGGTCTTTACTCAGGCTTTTCTCCTTTGGCAGTGGGAGGGAGGAAAGTGATCAGAGAAGCAATGGACAGATGGTGATGAACTGGTCAGAGTGAACCATTGCAGATTCTGGTGATGTCACCTAATGAGGATGCTGAAGCTGGTGAGGAGAGGAAAGGGAGGAGGGCCTGTTAGACTGAGGAGTCTTGGTTTGATGCCTTTGTTAAGAAGCCTCAGGCTGCTAAAGGAGGGCATCTGAGGGGAGCTGGAGCTCAACCATTCATTTTTAATTGGTTGATGAATTAACCAGCCCTCCCACTACCTCAGACAGCAGCTGAATAGCCAGATTCTCTCAATGCCTGGGATGGGGCCAGCTGGCCACCCTGTAAAGCCATTAAGAGCAGGATGCTGGCTGCTGTGTACGCAGCAATACCTTCCATGATCACTTCACCATGAGGGACACTTTACAGGCCCTCAGTCAGCACCCCACAGAAATGAAAGGGGGTCAGGGATCTGTCAGGAGCAGGCTGGGAGGTGTAGCTGGGGGGAAAAGTTGTGACTTTCCAGGCTGAAGTTACACAGTTCACCCATTTCACAGGAGGGTGACAGCAAACCATGTACTGGCTGAGTTTAGGTTGAATCTCAGTGAAAGTCCAGGGGCACCAGCTTGAAAAAATACAAAAACAAACCAGGCTTATGCTATATCCACATTTCACAGGGCTCTTGTAATAACCAGCCTGGACCATTGCTCTTTTCGCTTCAGGTCATAGCTACTTTACAGGAATAAAGTGGCCATCTGTGGAGTCTGATTCTCCACTGGGTTTTAGTACAGTCTAAAAACAGGCAATATGCCCAATCAGCTGAACCTGTACAGCTAATAATGCAGGCACCCTGGAGCTTGGTCATTCCCATCACTATTGCAAAGGATCTGAAATATTGTGGTATTCTTCAGAATCGTTTCTTCTCATTCCTTCCTGCACACTTCCCCTCTCTGCTGCCTGAATGATCCCGGCCATGAACCACAAACAGCACCTGGGACAAATGTGAATACAACCAAACAGGGCCGTCCTTAGCCATAGGCAGAACAGGCAGCCGCCGAGGGCACCACTAGGTCTGGGGGCACCGCTCTGCTGGGAGCCCGGACAGACGAGAAGCAGTGGAGCACGTAAGAGCAGGGCTGCTGGGTCCTAGAGAGAGCTGAATGCAGCACAGTCTAAGGGAGGGGATTGGCTGCTGGGGTCTCTGGGAAGGGGGTGTGACTCCTTGCCGTGGCATGAGGTGAGGCAAAGTCAGTGGCTCTGGCAGTATCCTTTGTTGTCCCCCATAACATCCATTCTTCTCCCCCCTGCCCCATGGAGCACCTCCTCCTTTCTCCCTCCCCCCACAGAGCACCCCTCTCTCCCCCTCCCCTCCCTGGCTGCCTACTGAGGAATGAAGGTGAAAGTAACTCACTTCCTTGGCAGGCAGCCAGGATTGGAATGGTCACACAGGACTGGGCTGGGGATAGCCAGATAGCATGTGCAAAAAATCAGGACAGGGGGTTGGGGTAGGGTGAGCAGATGTTCCACTTTTATAGGGACAGTCCCAATTTTGGGGACTTTTTCTTCTATAGGCTCCTGGTGCCTATATAAGACAAAGCCTCAAATATCAGGACTGGCCCTATAAAATCAGGATCTCTCGATCTGGTCACCCTAGCTGGGGAGCGCATCTCTCCCCCAGGTGAAGCGGCACAGGGCAGGATGAGCTGTTGTGGCTCTATAGGTGCCCCATCCCTGAGATCAGATGCTGTGCTAACTTCACTATGGTCCGTTGGGCTGGCGGTGGTGCCCATTGGCGTGTGATCAGACCTGAGGCTTTGCTGCTGTTGCAGCCACTCTGCACCCCAAAAGGTGGATTTTGGGGTCCTGCAGTTTTCCACCTATCTCCTCTTCTACTGCAGCTGTTGGACCAGCAGGCTGGGGGTTGAGCCAAGCATGAAAGCAGTGCTGTGCTGCCATTTAGATTGTCATTTAACAAATTTGTTTGCCAAAAATGCTTGCTAACAATCCTGAATTCAATTTCAATTTTAAAAAAAATCAATATCTTAGCCAAAAACAGAAAATTAAGTTGTTGACAATTATTTGTGACAAGTTTGGTATAGGGAAGGGAGTGGGCCAGTTTTCATCAGAGAAATAAAACGTTGACTGACTTTCCTATAGCCCGGTTACTGCTAAATAGAGCCCTCCAGCAACTGTAATATGCTCATCTCCTTACTAGTGTACAGAGCAGGGGTTCCCAAACTTTAACAGCCCGCGAACCCCTTTCACTAAATTGTGACATGTCCTGAACCCCCTCCTAAAAATGAATATTTTCAGGGATTTACGTTTAAATTTCCTCAGTGTGATGGATGCCCCAACTGCCCGCCCCGTTCTTCCTGGGGCTCAGGCTGGGGTTCGGGCTGCCGGCTCCCCCGCTGATGGGGGCAGGGCTCAGACTGCCCAGCCCCACTCTTCCTGTTACTCAGGCTGCCAACCCCACACAGAACATTGGGGTTCAGGCTGCTGGCTCCCTTGCTGACCACCAGGACTTGGGCTGCCAGCCCCAACTGCCCAGCCCCACTCTCCTGGGGCTTGGGCTACCAGCCCTGCACGGAGTGCAGGGGTTTGGGCTGCAGGCTCCCACGCTGACCACCAGAACTCGGGCTGCTAGCCCAAACTGCCCAGCCCCGCTCTCCCTGGGGCTTGGGCTACCAACCCCGTGCGGAGCGCAGGGGTTTGGGCTGAAGGCTCCCACGCTGACCGCCAGAACTCGGGCTGCCAGCCCAAACTTCCCAGCCCTGCTCTCCCTGGGGCTTGGGGTGTCTGCCCTGCAACTGGGTCCCATGTGCTGTCTCCAATGCCCAGGGTCCTCTGGCCACCATTAGTGAAATTTTTCTGGCGAACCCCCTGTAATGTTCTGCAAACCCCCAGGGGTTCACGAACCTCAGTTTGGGAACCACCTGTATAGAGCAGGGGTCAGCAACCTATGGCACACGTGCCAAAGGTGGCATGCCAGCTGATTTTTGATGCTCTGGGATTCCGGCTGCTGCCCCATTGCCAGCTCAGGTCCCAGCCGCCGACCCCACTCAGCACCCGTTGCTGGCCTGGGGCCCCCACCCAAGGAACCCCAGGCTGGCAGCAGGCTAAGCAGGCCAGTGGCTGAGACCCCGGATGAGCCAGTCAACCCACTGTCGGCCTGGGGGTCCATTCACTCAGCTGGCAGCAGGCTGAGCGGGACTAAATTCAACGAAATAGGAAAACCAAGAGCAACTAATGACAAAGTGCAAGAACCTAGAGAGCCTTCTGAAGCATGGTGATAGTTTTGATTTAAATGGACTTGAACTATATGAAGAATTGAGTGCACTGTCATCAATGTTGTCACATGCAAAATCGATGATCGACATTGCACAGTTTATTCATACCAGCAATCTTCTTGATGTACACATATATATATCTGTGTATATTGCCACTCGTATTCTACTGACAATTTCTGTAACAGTAGCATCAGGAGAACAGAGTTTCTCAGAACTAAAGCTCATTAAAAACTATCTCTGCTCTACAATGAGTCAGGAATGCTTAACTGGTCTTGCTATTCTTGCAATCAAACAAGACATCACTTTGTCTTGGTCATACGATGACATTATTATTGATTTTGCAGCCAAAAAAGCCAGAAAAAGATTGCTTTTAATTAAAAACAAATCCTTGTTTCAATACCTCTTCATATAAATTTCCAATAAAATGGTGACAAATTTAAAAAATTATATTATTTGCATCATTCTGTCAAATCAGAATTTTTTCTATAGTGCTACTTCATCAGCATTACAGTGTGCTTCATTAAGTTAAACTGGTTTTAACAACATGCATGTGGCAAGTTTTCCAATACTGTAAGCTTATGTTTGTGTTGCTCAGAGCACGTCAGGCACAGGGGCACCAGTTTAATAATCCCACTAGGGCACCATAAATCCTAAGGATGGCCTTGCAACCAAATAAGGACATTTCTACAGGGAAGCGATGTCAGCTCCACATCTTCTGCTCAAGCTCTAATTTAAAGGCAGCTTATCTGCACTGATGGATTCTCCTAACTTGTGCAGAAAGAGGAGCTCATTCAGTCTGATCAATGCCCAAAAGCTCACTGCTTACCCCAGTGTATGGCAGGAAGGCAGACAGCCCAGTGGGGGTTGAATTTTAAAATGGAATCACTATGGCTTGAAACAAGCAACTGTAACCTCAGGAGTGGGGGGGGGGGGCAGCGGGCAGTCCTGTGCCTTTCCTCTCCCCGTGCTGAAGGGATGACACTGCTCAAAGAAAACTCCCCTATGGATTGGCTGATGGGGCTGCAGCTGGTTTTCCTACTTCTACTGTTCTGCTCAGCGTAGCCCATCCCAATCAACTCCTAGGGCTAGTCCCGTGGCACACTGGACACCAGGTACATATCAGCTGCCTGCTTTCAACTGCGTTTTGTGATTAACTTTCCCTCCTTTAAGTGAGGGTTAGTCTCCAGCTACACCCAGCGCCCCAGAGAATGACTGCACGTCACAACGACCTTCAAACGCACTTGCCCAGCACACGGTCGTGTTGCGATCACATTGTCCCAGCAACTTTTAAAAGGCTCATTGGACATCTTCTCTTCAAGCTGAAAAAGCAAACAGCCTTGTTTGCAAGCATCAAGTACAACAATGACCCCCTCATGTCAGAGCAGCTGGGAACTGCAGGAGATACCCAAGAAGACCTCTGTGTTATACAGAAGCTTCCTTCTTACTTTGACACTCTGCAAATTAATTTAAATTGGGGGAATAAGAACCTGATCCAAAAAATCAACAAGCATCTTGCCTTTAGCTTCAGATCTGTGTGGTTGATTTTCATGTCTTACCTAATAGCACCGTAGGTGCAGGCAGAAGTACGGTGACAAGAGACAAAGGCTTACGTTTTTAGTTGTAACCTGGACATGAAACAGAAGCCTTGGTCGGCACAACTGCAGGGCGCAACAAGAGGTACTGGAAAACACTGAGAGTTAAATGTTGTACAACTACTATTGACTGTCCTTGTAAAAATGCTCAGTCTCTCCATTTTTACAGCTCTGGTGAGTCAGCAGTAAAACGGTTAGGTCCTTCGGAGACTTGTTCAGTTCCTGAATGGCAGCAACCGTTAAGAGACAACGTTAGCCCACATTGCCTTATAGTGAGTAACTTTACTCCATGAGGTTGTTGTGCATTATAGCAGCTAGTGGCTCCGAGATTGGGGCCCCAGGGGCAGGCTAGGCAAAACAAAACAGATGAGAGGCAATTCACAGGATGAAACTAACAGCAGGGAGTGGCCTGTTTACAAGTAAAGACAAGGTATTGGTCTGGTCTATCTTGGAGTGCCGAGCGCCACACTGAATCCTACACCGAGGCGGCAAGCGGACAGCCCGCTTGTCTCATGAAAGGAGGATCACAGTCAGCCTGGCCATACTGCACTTCAAAGATATGGAGCTAATAATACTCTACAAGCCACTAGAGGAACTAGTTAATTAAGTCCTGACTCTAGAACGTGTGTTATGATTTAATATTATATGCAACCATTTGTTTCCAGCACTTCTACTTGAATCTCAGTTCTCTGAGAAATAACCTTATAGCTGATCTTACTATAAACATGTCTAAGTGCTGTGTGTCCAGCAGAGCAGTGATTGGAGGTGGAACTGGTAAGTTGGGGGGGTACTGTTTCTTTGGAAGCAGTAAACCTGTGAATACTGAGAGTCTCCAGTGAACCAGGGGCTGGACACTCCAGGGAGTTGGCCTGTAAACACAGTGGGGCCTGCAAGACCTAGAGGGGAGGGCTTGTGTTGATGGTGGTTTCCTTACACCCAGGGCACGTGGCAGCAAGGGGCCTCACAGTCTAGAGTACCCTGGGTAGCATTAGGGTTGGCAACGTTCTAATCGCACAAAACCAAAACACACTAGCCCCGCCCCTTTGTGAGGCCCTGCCTTGCTTCTTCACCAAGACCCCGCCCACCACTTACTACATTCCCTCTGCCTCAGTGGCTCACTCTACCCCACCCTCACTCATTTTCATTGAGGGAAGGGTTTGGGGTGGAGCCTGAAATGAGGGGTTCAGGGGGCAGGAGAAGGCTCCAGGCTGGGACAGGGAGTTGGGGTGTAGGAGGGGGCTACAGGCTGGGGGTGGGGCTGAGGGATTTGGAATGTGGGAGGGGTACGGTCTCTGGGCTGAGGGGCAGGGGATGATGGGTTTGGGAGGAGGCTCTGAGTTGGGACAGGGAATTGGAGTGTGGGAGGGGATGAGGGCTTGAGGCTCTGGGGTGGGGCCAAGGACGAGGGGCTCGGGGTGTAGGAGGGGACTCCAGGCCAGGGGGGTGAGGGATTCAGAGTGCAGAAGGGGGCTGCAGGTTGAGGCAGGGGGTTGGGGTGCAGGAGGGGGTCCATGTTTGGGGGGCTCAGGGCTGGGGCATGGGCTTACCTTGGACAGCTCCTGGTCAGCGCTCCTCTTGCCCCTTCCCCAGCTCCCACTGGCTGCGATTCCTGGCCGATGGCAGTGTGGAGCCAGTGCTCGGGGCAGCACGCTGAGCCGTTTGGCCCCACCCTCCTAGAAGCCAGACCTGCTGGCCGCTTCTGGGGCACAGCGTGTGCCAGGACAGGTAGGGACTAGCCTGCCTTAGCCCTGCAGCAGCACTAGCCGCACGTTTAAAGGCCCGATCGGCAGTGCTGACCAGAGCCGCCAGGGTCCCTTTTCGACCGGGTGTTCCAGTCAAAAACCAGACACCTGGTCACCCTACGTAGCATCACACTCACCCACACCAAACATGAGGGAGGGAAGCGCCAACGGGCGAGTTCTAAAGGCCTGCTCCAGCTAAGGTCAGCTGAAAGAGTCTTTACCATTGATTTTAATGGCGCCTGCCTCCATTTCCAAGGGTCTCTCTGCCCCACCAGTGATCATTGACTTCAGTGGGAGTCGTGGGTATTTGGAACCCCCAAAAATCAGGCTGCAGGGGTCTGCCTTCACTGTACTGTGAAGTCAGGCTCTTACTGGGGTATTGCCTAACCCCACATCCTGCCCACACAAAACCCTCTCACCTGAATGTGGTAGGGGCAAGTTAGAGCCCAGGTTCCCCTTTCACTTGGGGTAAAGTTTGCAGTGAGAAAGCAGGCTCACCCATTCAAGTGCCGACATGCCTCCAAAATTCTATCACATTCTGGGGTGCAATTCAGACCAGTGAGAGGTTGTGTTACCACCTGGCCTGCAACCATGGGTGCCTCCCAATGCTTTGCTGCTGCAGCTCCCAACCTGGGCCACTCACGAACAGCCTACCAGCATGCAGGTCACAGTCTGAGTGTCTGCATATAGCCACAACCTGCCAGCCACACATCAGCCACAGTCCAGCTACCAGCAGCCTTGCTTACCACCGCCAGGGTGACCCCAATCCATTCCCCACAAATGTGTTCTGCACTGTCCAGCCCTCTCCTGGAGAGTGCAGATATCAGAAGTCCAGTGCCCCTGTAAGGGGTCAATACACAACAGCTTGCTACTTTAATTGGAGTTACCAAACATTCAGTTTGCACACCACATTGGATTAGTTTTGATAAATGAACTTTTTGAATTTGTGTTAACTACAAAGAAGTGGGTCTTAAGTGTGTACAAGTATAAGGTATTTAAGTCAGCAACGGTTACAAGACACAAAGATAAAATGCTTTCTAGTAACTAAAACTTAAAACTGGACTTGGATCAAGGTAAAATCCTTCCCACATGTTCCCAGCAACAGATCTGACCAAATTCTCAGGTCAGGATGCCTCCCAAAGCCTGGGGCCTTTGTCTTCAGTGAAAGAGCAATACCTGGGGCATTTTTGCCTCTCACTTTTATAGTCCAGTCCCACTTTAATGTGGATACTTCTGAGGATTACTCCTCAAAGCAACGTTTATTCAGAAAAGAAAGCAACATGGAGTTGGGGGTTACCCTATGTTCTTTTTCTTCTCCCCTGTGTACACCTAAATGCAGATTTGCCTTGACTCCCTCTCGATATCTCAACAACCTTGTTTGCTACATACATGTAAGTTTGGGTAGACACACACACACGCACTCTTTTGTTTAAGATAGCCCTAGTTAGGCAGGAGGGGTTACGCAGGTCAACGTGGGTTTGAACCTGTGCTACCAATACCATACAGAGAGAATTTATAACATTACATATAATGTTGCTTTATACTTTTCATCAGGATGTTATTGGCCAGCGAGTTATTAGTTTTCAGATGGTTCCTCACAAGGCACAGTTTGCACAAAGATAATTACACTAGTGTGTAGGGTGTGACTATAGGGATGCATTCAGTCACACCCTCCCACCATCCCTACTGTGCACCTAGGAGGACAGACAAGTTCCCCCACAAGTCCTTGGGAAAGGCTCAGAGCAGCTCAGCTTACTGCAGCACAAAGCAGGCCCCCAGAGGCCCCAGCAGCACTCCTGGGAGAGTGCAGCACCAGTAACTCCAGTACGGCTGCTCTCAGATGGGTGCTGATCACCTGAGTTCGCTGTGCAGCGAAGATTCATCCTACACATCTAGCTCTGCAGCGCGCACACCCCGTAGGCAGCTCTTGTAAACCACAGCTAGTTGAGGAATGACTGTCACATGACCAGCCATAACAAAGAAGTTGCCACAATACACCAGACTAATGATCCAACTCACATACCCTGACTCTAGCAGTGACATGTACCAGATGTTTCAGAAAGTGCAGTAGGCAGTTAAGGGATAACCTGGGAAAGCTTCCTCCTAAACCCCCACTAGTTAGACGTTGGCAGGGACAGGGGAGGTTATATTACATCCCTTCCAGAACACCTAAGGAGAGCCAAGTTACAACAGTAGTTATTTACATAAACAGCCGATCCTTCTTTTGAAGCCTGCTAAGCTCTTGGCTCAATAATACCTTGGGACAGCAAGCTCCAAAAGTTAATTGTTCGTCATGTGAAAGGGTTTCTTCGTATCATCTCAAATCTGCCACCCTTCAGTTCCACTGAATGTCCCCTTCTTCTTCTGAGACAGGGTGACTAAGAGTCCCTCATCTACCTTCTCCCCACCCGTCATTATTCTGCATACCTCTCTAACACGTCCCCTCACCTCTAAAGTGAGCCCTGTCTTTTCACAAGTGTGCTTCCATTCCTCTAATCACTCATTACCCATATTTACATTTACCACAGTGCCGCCCAGAAGCCCTGAACACTCTGTTTCTGCATGGTTTTGCGATGGGTGCTGAAGATGAGTGATACTCCTGAGTGCCCCATCATGGCCTGGGATGGTCCTGCAGACACCCTGCCTCAATTTCCCAGACAGGTTTCTGGAAATGACCCACTCAGAGTCTTGACAATAATATTCTCCCGCTCTTGGGCATAATTTATTCAGCATAGGCTAGGTCTCGAAGTGAGCTCCCTTTCATCCCCCTCAGGTTCAGGCTTTCCACAGCCCTCCTTCCTAGGACTGTGTGGTTCAAATCCTGTCCTCCCCCACCTGCAAACCCTCCCCTAAGTTCAGGCTTTCCACAGCCCTCCTGCTGGGACTGTGTCTTTTAAGTATGGCCTCTCCGGCCTGGAAACTCACCCCTTTAGATGAGGGTTTCCACAACCTGCCTGCTGAGGACTGTATCCTGGCAGCATCTTCCTATCAGCCCACTCCTTCCACGGCATTCCCCACGGCTTGGGCTCAGAACCTCCTTTTGAATCAGCTTCCCAGCCAACCACACAACCAACCTCTTGATACACCCCGAGTCTAATAACCTCAAACACCTGTCTGTGCTGGCTGGGAGAGAGGGGAGCCTTGCCCCACCTACTCTACACAGTCCCAGGCATTTAGAGGAACAATGGTTGCTCGAACAGAAAGGTCCAGAGCCTCAGATGGTATTTAGGTGCTTAACTCCCATTGAAATCAAAGTTAGGAGCCTATATGTCTTTGAGGATCTGGGACTAACCATTCCCCAGGACCCTCTTCCTCTCTTCCAAACAGTTTCAATTATTTTTCCAGCCTTCACGTGTTTTCCCAGGACACTTGGAATAGGATAACTGGCCTCCAAAGCTTCCTCTTCTGACCTTAAAAGCAGTACCTGTTACTATATTCCATTTGAGTTACCTGTTTTTCAAATGAAGGCAGGCTATTCATTTGTATAATTTCTGTTCTCTTTATCCCATCCCATATACATTCAATAATTTGTTTGTTTGTTTTTGGACTGATGCTGCGCATTGAGGAAAGGTATTGGTGGAGCTGTCCCCAATCTCAGGTGGCTACAGTTAACTCAGAATCTAGCCTGGTGTAGGAGCAGCTCACAATTTCCTCCAACGTGCATTACTTTGCATTCACTACTTTGGTTAGGTCACTCTGAAATTGCTGAGTCTAACTAGGTCTCAACACAATTAGTTAGGTTCATGACCTGCATATTTCACCACTGCAACCATCACCCCCACTTCCAAATCATTAAATATATTAAAACAAAACGGAGTCCTAGCATAGACCCTCATGGCAACCACACTTGAACTTGGGCTAAGATACAAATTGACCCTTTATTGATTGGTTGAAGCAGAAAAGCTAGTTTCTGATCCAGGACAATATTTTGGCCTCGCACACTATGACTATTTAGGCTTGGTCTTCACTAACTCAAAAGGTGTTGGGGAATGGTGACAGAAATAGCACAAGGTTATCTCATTGTAAAATCCTAAATGGGGACACAGCATGTGTCGTTTTTGCCACAAGGCAGCTTGGCAACATCAGCACTAGAGAGTTAGTGATCCCATGGCAGAAACCTATATTTTTGCCAGTGAAGACATAGCTTTAGGTTTTTTTCCAGTAGCCTTTTTTTAAGGGACTCAGGCAGAGACCCTTTGGAAATCCTCATTAATTACGGCATCTGGTTCTCCATTATCCACTACTTTGACATAAGCAAAAAATTCTAAGAGAATCAACTGATTGTATATACTACTACTGTACTATAAACATGTATTGTGTAACGTCGCTTAAGAAAGCTGGTGCCACTCTGGTGATCAGTATCATTGTGAAATGTGCATATTAAACACTAAGTGAGGAATTATGGGTGCTCACTGATATTAAGGCTTTGAGGTCCGTGCCCAAACAAAAGGAGAAACAGGTTTTCTCCCAGACAGGAGGGAAGGTAGCTAGCTACCTGTCTTCAATGTAAATTAAGCACTATGGAATCATCAAAATGGAAACCCTATATACAGAATGATCAGCAGGGGGATGGAACATCACCAGGAAGGGAAGAACAGCAAGAAGTCATCCTGCCTCTTGGAGAGAGAGCCAATGAATTTTGGGGCATATAAAGACAAGCAAAAAGCCATTTGGGGCTCTGTCAATGAGGGGACAAAGAGGGTACAGCACCCTTCGAGCCTAGGGTCGTTGAGTCCTCTGGTCTGGAGGACAGCGGATGCTGAGAACTCAATGTAAGTAAGGAAACATGGAGACAAAGGTTGTAACTCGTTAGAATTACATTTTAGTCACTAGAAGTGTTTGGTTTGTAGCTTTTCCTCTCTCTGTCACTTACTGGTGATCACTTCAACGTCTGGTCCTGAGCGTAAACTTGGTCTTGTTTTATTACCAACCCACCTCAGTGCAGCATATGAAACTGAGGGGTGGGTCTTCAGCGAGGTTGGCGTGTGTGTTCTGTCACCCTAGAGGCGAGAGCCCAGCGAGGGCCTGACCACTGCAGAGGAGGAAGTTCTGGGGAGACTTGGGACTGGAAGGGCTGCTGGTGTCACCCCACAAGGAGTAAGCTGGCTGGTGGGAGCCGGCGTCAGGCCACTGTGCTGGGAGCAGGTTGCTGGAATTAGGGCTCTGAGCCAAAGCTGCCAATAATTCCATGAACTGGCTTCCTTAGCCTGACCTTTTGGGGAGAGGGACACTCTCTTACTGTGAGTCTGTACAGCACCTTGCACTTTAATCTCAGTTGGGGTCTTCAGGTGCTACTATGATACTAATAGGGGACATTTGTAATAACATCTTAGTATGTTAATCTGCCATTCCCAGCAGCCGTACCAGGAACCTGTTGGACTTTCCATTGCAGGAGGTGGCATATCGCCCACCCAGCAATGAAGCCTGATCATTCCAGAGCCTCTTATAATTTATGGTGAATCACAAGCTGCATTTAGAAATAGTAATAGCCTGATGCTGTCCCCACTTCCATCAACTAAGAATTTTAAGAGCCAAAGCCAAGCACCACAATGATATTTTCAACCTCCCTCCACTTCACTATCAACCTCAGCCTGAAAGGCATTAGTCCATTTCATTTAAGAAACAGGATCCAGCATTCCTCCACCCCCACCCCACCCCACCCCAGGAAATGTTTTATAAAAGTACCCTCAACATTTGGTTATTGTCTGAACTACGTAGTAGGAGAGAGTCAGGTCTAGCTCCAGGCTAGTTTTTCATTTCTGCAATATTATGTGGTCCATATATTATACTTCTACTAAACCATAGTTCTACGTGGCCCTTCACAGCCTGTGAGCTATACACACGCACAACATACTCCGAGCTTAGTATGAAAAGCAAAAATACATAGAACTAGAGAATATGATACTGTAGAATCTGCAGTTACTGGACTGATTACACTTCTGTATGCTCAAATAAATTTGTTAGTCTCTAAGGTGCCACAAGTATTCCTGTTCTTTTTGCAGACACAGACTAACAGGGCTGCTACTCTGAAACTTCTTTACCGTGCGTCTCAACGAGAGTGAATGCTCAGGGAATGCACTCAAAAAAATCCGTGTTTAGGCCTTGTCGACACTTTTGCTTTCTTGACAGTTTCCCACTTATGTGTAGCATGAGTGGGAGTGCTCATGGAAGCCGTTCCTGGTGTTTAGACCACTGCTATCCCCATCTGCGCTGAGCACGCTCGGACAACACAGGTTAAAATGCTGGCTGCCAATCTAAGCTACCCGTAAGGGGCTGCTTGGTGAAATCTTAAGTGCTAGCGTGAACAGTGGTAGGCCCTCTGCTGCAAAGTCTGAGAACTCTATTGCAGGCAGCAAGACCACTCATTTTCAAGAAGGTCAACATTTGCTGGATTAGCAAAAATCTATGAGGAGTCCTTGTGGCACCTTAGAGACGAACAAATTTATTGGGGCATAAACTTTCGTGGGATATAACCCACTTCATCAGATGCATAGAGTGAAAAATACAGTAAGCAGTGTATATATATACACACACCCCACATGAAAAGATGGGACTTGCCTTACCAAGTGGGGATCAGTGCTAACAAGGCCTATTCTCAACAGTCGACAAGAAGGAGTGAATATCAAGAGGGGGAAAATTACTTTTGTAGTGCTAACAAGGGCAATGCAATCAAGGTGGACCTCAGCCATTTCCAACAGTTGATAAGAAGGAGTGAGTATCAGCAGAGGGAAAATTACTTGCTGCAGTGACCCATCCGCTTCCAGTCTTTATTTAGGCCTAATAGGCTGGATTGAGGCCTTCTTCCACCCAAAGTATTAAACCAGCGTCTTATTACGAATGAACCACTAGATGGCATTTCAGGAGGACATGACTCCCTATCAGAACTCCAGGTGGCTACAAAAACTCATTGAAGGTAGGGTCAAATAATGAGGTTGATTCATGCCATATGATCAGACACAGCAATCCGAGACTTGCAGAAGTGTTGTAGAAACACTGTTAGTGATTTAGACAGCGACCACTGAATAATGAAACTGGAATCAAGCATTTGAGTCTCATTTTTTCAAAGAGGCACAATAGAAAATATTTGAAAAATAGGTTTTATTACTGGCCCTTAGGCTAGATTCTGCCATCCTTACTCCTGCTGCAGGACATCTTGCTACAGAATTAGTGCACAGTGTGAGGTGCTAATCTGGCCACTAGGTGGCCACTCTAACATCCTGCTCTAAGAAGAAACTTGGGTGTTTGCGATTCTCTTTTAAAGGGAAGCCCATGGCCCAGCTCTACTGCCCTTTTGGCAGCTGCAGCAGCCTGATGCATAAGGGTAGCTAGTGCCTCAAAGCATGCCAAATTCCCTGCACTTGGCAGTGGGATGACTTTCAGAGGGCGAGTGCTCATCATCTTCTGACAGTTTCAAGGTGGGCTCCCAAAGCCCTTCTCTCTTGCAAACTTAAGCCAGTAATTTGGAAGAACAGCCTTCCTAAAATGAGACTGATCATTTGAAGGGACCCTTTGGTTATTGGGAACATTACAAGCCACTTTTAGTCCAAACTGCTGACCGGCCCTCTAACCAGACACTGTGTTCTAAATATTATTTAAAGCAAATAAAGCCCTGGGGCCAGCATCTTAAACCTACTGTTTTTCCTTCATACCTTATTATAATGAATCACGAATTACACTCCGTGAACCATATAGAAGCAGAATCTTAATATAAAGGGTTAGCAAATTTTATCAGCATGTTACAGGCATGAACAGTGTCCATTATAGGTTATAATCAGTGATTGGTGTTCAGGTGGTTACAAGCAATTTATTCACATCTAACAACCTGCAGCAATCGATGCCCATTCAGGGTGGTCCAACCTTTTCAGTGCTGTGGGTCAAGTGCTAGGTTTGGGGCACCTCCCCAGGCCACATACAGAAATATAAATCCACATTCTAGAGTCAGATCTTGCTTTAGGATTTAGCCCTTACAGCATTAATGGGGTGAAGAACTACTGAAATGAAAGAGCAAGAGCTCCCCACTTCGTGAGAATCCGGAGGAAAAGGTTTTCCTTACAGTAGCACCCCAATGTCAATATTACTAAACTATTCACAGTGGCAAGCTGGAGCCAGGGGCTAAAGGTGACCTATCACGGCAATATCACATCCAGGCGTTTTTCAGATGGTACATTTGCCACACTCACTCCTGACTTAGTGAGAAGCCTCTGCAGCAGCCTCACTCATTAGTCTTGCCAACTGGCATAATCCTGGCTGCATTTTCCTTTGGTAAGACACAGATGGATACTACCATTCTTATTTTCCATTCTTGCTCCGTTAACCAAGTGCAATTAACATGCCCCAGGTAAAGAACGAGAAGCAACATTCTTTTTTATTCTATGCATCACTCAGCCATAACTTGTAATTACAACTTCGTGACAGCCTGGTGCTAGAGATTAGACACTTAGATTATGGACGATGCATCAAGTTCTCTAGAACTACAGGTCTTGGACCTGAGATTTGCCCAACTGATACCTGAGGTGCTGGTTACAAAGGCTCCTGCGTGCAGGGCTAGATTAAAGTCTCTCTTATTTTTCGGTATCATGTTACTCTAGGTAGCCTCATTTAAAGCAGTGGGCCCACGGGAGAAGTAAGGTAAGTAGTCAATAACACTGAAGTAACAAGAAGAGGAGTACTTGTGGCACCTTAGAAACTAACCAATTTATTTGAGCATAAGCTTTCATGGGCTACAGCTCACTTCATTGGATGCATGTAGTGGAAAAGAGAGAACGTGAAACAATGAGTGTTACCATACACACTATAAGGAGAGTGATCAGTTAAGGTGAGCTATTACCAGCAAGGGAGGAAAAGAACTGTTTGGTAATGAAAATGGCCCATTTGCAAAGTTGCTAAAGTAACAGCGTCCAGTCCTGAGGGAGGATGTTAAGACTCTGAAAGAAGTCACAGGCTAAAAGAAATTGTTCTCTGGCACCACACTACTACGAAGGGCTGTGGGAAGAGGCTAAGGAGACAGAACTAAAAGGCCTACATTACCTGAAGGCAACCTAGAAAACTGGTCCGAGCAAGGGCTGCAGACCTGCTTTGAATTCGTGAGAGAGCATCACCATTCCCAATCAGGGCAAAACAAGGTTTTCCTAAGAGTTAGCACACAGCAGTTCTCTCAGTCCGCCACTGCAAAGGCAGAGCTAAAGTCAGCAGTGGTGGTTCAGAATCCAGCCCCAAAACTGGGAGAGGCTCCAACATTTGGATATCAAGCCCACAGACAAGTCGTCATCACTGGAGTGACACGATATGGTCCTCACTTGTCAGGCTTTCCACCAAACCCTGAATTTACAGGAAGTTTCTACGGCTGTTAGAAAAGAGATTGAGGGTGTTTGAAGCAAAGGAAACACTAAGGGAAGTAAGAGGCATTACAGCAAACATTCTTCTGTCTGAAGAAATGAGACACTGTTTATTGCAAACCACTCAGGAGAATGGATTCAGCATAGGGCCCAAAGTAAGTTCTTTTAAGCAGCCTGGAACTGCTTACCTCAGAACATATACACACAATTTAAGCATGGGAAACTCTAGCAGCACAAACTCAACAGCTCCTTCCTGCAGATTTTTTTAAATGCATGGAGAAAAAAAACCACACCCAGGCTTGTATTACATGGAGTCTGCTCAGATAGAATCTCTCTGTGCTGGAACAGGCTGCATAACAGAATCATTTGTTGCAGTGTGAAACATGACAAAAATGACTATTTTTAAATATCCCACAGGGGAAAACAAACAAACTACTAAAGGTTACATAGAGAAGCACTCCAGAGAATCAGGAAATGGCAAATGTCATGTTGCCTGCCCTGTGCATGTATGGAGTACCACAAAGTATCTCTCACAGCACAACAGTTTTCCCCATAACCTTACCTTAAGTGCAGCATTTTGTACTTCTGTGCTCGATAGATCAGGAATGCCACACATTTCTATGAAAGTACTTTGCACAATAAACCAGATTAAGATGCAGCTATCCTCAGCAATAGGGATAAACTCACCATCCTAATTAATTAGCCTCAGAGTTGGTATGGCTACTTCCACTTTTTCATGTTCTCTCTATGCAGATATATCTTCTTACTATATGTTTCATTCTATGCATCCGATGAAGTGGGCTGTAGCCCACGAAAGCTTATCCTCAAATAAATTTGTTAGTCTCCAAGGTGCCACAAGTACTCCATATCCATCACTGCTATTGCCAGTGATGGAAAAACAATGGAAGATTTCCCTCAAATGAATAGCACAAATGGTGCAAGACTTGGCGGTTTCTTCTTCTTAGGTCCTCCAAATTTGGGCCTTGATCGCACCAATACAAAACCCCTACCTGTATATACCAGGTCAGCAATGGTTAGTGAACCATGCTCCAGCTGCAAGTGGAGATAAGCCAAGCGATGTGCAGCACCAATTCAGTCACCTGCATTGCCTACTGCAATTAATAACTGGAACAGCTGTGGGAGTAGCACATTAACTCTGCCTTGCAGAGAACTGTCCCATCTCCCTACTTTAATAAGAGACACCTGCTTAAACAGATCTTTGCTTGAGTTCCTCTTTGTCCTAACCATGCACCGTCGGATGCCGACCTATGCATAGTCCTGTATTGCTACTCTGAAATGGAATGTGATCAGTAGGCCATTCAGTGCGTTTCAGGCATATTTTGCAGCAATGAATCAGTTAAACCGCCAGGACTGGCTGAATCCCCTCCTGCTAAGTTCAATTCAATAAAGCTTTTATTTAAGCAATCTACCTCAGAGCATATGGAAGATGGTACACACATCTGCATTTAGCACTGATTGCATTGTGTGCATGCTTTGAACTTGCCAGCGCCGATATGAAGACAGTATTGTGGTGACACCTCTTCCACTGCCAAACAAACTTGGGGGGGGGGAGGCAGGGGGGGCGTGAAATCCGGGACAGAAGAAAAATAGCTTTACCTGACAGGCACAGGAGTACCTTTAAAAACCAACTCGGGTTTATAACGAGGCAGCTGCTTGCATACATCGCCCTTTCCGCAAAAATGGCCCCGTTAGATGTGGCTATTGAACAGAAAGCCAAAGTCTGCTTTAGAAGTGGGTGTTCAGGACGGATGCCTTACATGCATCTAGTTGAGATTAACCCCGTCTGCTTTCCGGAATCTTCCAAGTAGGGGCCAGCTCCTTCCATAAAGCTGATTGCCGCTCACCAGATGAGGCTGTCAAACTGATTTCAGACCCTAGATTGAGCAGGAGGGGTTCCTGGATCCATATGCCAATAACACTCATTTAGGCCTTATGCGATTGTGCTACAGACAAGTGGATTCAAACAGTTCCACAGCAGGACATACATTTAGAAAGTATTTTAAACATGAGGAGATTCCTGTCTTAGGAAAACACGAAAGGCAGAAAAGTTTAAAAACGAGCATACAGTCAGTCACTCTTCAAAGCCCCTTCACTAACAGGCACACTCAGTTCATTTACAGGGAACTGCCTGTAAGGGCCCTGCTTGTCCGCTACAAGCACGAATCACATAGCTCAAGCTTTTACAGAAGGTATTGAACAAAAAAACTGAATGTTTAAAGAATTGGGGAGAGGAATGCAGGTTCATTCCCCGCCCCCCACACACTTTAATACAAATCTTGCGTAAGAACAGGATACCAAAATGCTATTTAAATTAGCATACACTATTACGTACATCTTTGGTCTTCTACAGTGACTACATGACACTGACATTTAAAGCAGACTGCACATAGAGATAAACAATCTCAACTGCCCAATCGCTGATGGACTCCAGTATAATCTACCTGTTAAGATAAACTGTAATGCAGCACTTGCAGCTTCACTTTCCTAATATAGAGATTTGAAGAAGCCATCGCACACAGAAGAAGTTGTTCAGTTTCCACAGTTCTACCCTTCAAGGCAAGAATGCACTGAATAAAGTCTGTACCGCTTTGGGGTAAGTTATAACACACTATTTTTGCCTAACAGTACGTCCAACCAGCATGTTAACAGCTGGTAACGCTTTCAGTGCTAGCGCCAGGAAAGGTGTCGCTGCAGCAATGGCAGCGTTTTCCTTTGAAAACAGGATTCGGTGCAATTGCGCAGTGGACGCTTGACAAAGTGAAGGAGAGATTCCCAACTAGAAGCGATGCCTTGGGAGAATTCTAAAACTCAGCCACAAGTGTCACGCAGAACACTTCACAAAATGCTAGTTAAAATCCATCAGGCAGCAAAATACTAACAAGAGAAGGGTATTGCCTGTGATCCTACAGAGTTTAGTCAGTAAAGACTTCTATTCTTCTCGGAGTGGGGATCACAGAGCTCTATTAAATGCTATTGCTTCCCATTCTATTTCCATTACCCTCCAGGGCAGATCTATCAAGACACTCTCTGTCTGCACAGGTCTCAGTGGCTCACAAGATAATGAAAATAAAGGCAAACTTGAAAACACATGTTGCACTAGCATCACTACCTCCTAGGCATGGCTGCTGAAAGTTAAAGCCCATCTATGCTTTGGGATATTCCTCATGCTCCCAAGTCCAACAGCGCAGACGTCATCTACTGAACATGGATCAAAGGACCAAGATGCAAAGCTCCTGTTCAGCAAAGGACTTACGCCTGTGTTTAAAGCTGTATTAAAAGATACACAGTTACTCCAGAAATAAAAAGTTACTTTAGACGATGTACAGTTTTCCCTTGGCTTTAATAATACCTCTTATACAGCATTTTTCATCCATAGATCTTGAAGTGCTTTTCAAGGGAATTAAGCATTGTTATTCCCATTTTACTAATGGGGAAACTGAGGTGTAGGAAAGGGATTTGTTGGAGGTCACTCAGCAGGCCAGTGGCAGATCTGGGAACAGAACCCTTGTCTCTGGAGTCCCAGGCCAGGGTTCTAGCCACTCAGACATGCTGCCTCCCTTTATGAAAAAAAAGAGCCTGTTTTACTAGTCTGTTGCCTACTGCATTCAAAAGGCAGCTCCTGTTTTCATGGACCGGTACCTGGTGTCCTTGAGAGCTTTGCCCTACTATGTACTGTAGCTCCTGTGCGTGCGCGCGATGATCCTCACTGGTGACTAGCGAACTCTCAAAGCAGCACTGGAAGCTTTAAACGTGGCAGCAGCACCCACACCGCAGCCACCAACTTGTTCCCCTCAGAGGAGAGGGTCCCCACAGTTGCTCTGGATATGTTCACCGCAGGGTTCTTTAGGGCACCTATTTTTTAAGCATTTTGAAACCAAAACCTCTCTGTGAGACAGAAGCCATCCCGTATGGCACTCTGCCCTGGTGAGGGCGTCTTGATGTAGGTTAATCACACCATTCCCTAACAGACTCTGCTTTCAGTGCGAACGTACTCTCGAGTGACAGCAGGGAAATCCCCCTCCGGAAGATGAGTCACCACACAACGGACATGAGCCCAATGAGCGCCGTCCGACCTGCGAGAGCACCACGCGGTGAGAGCGTCTCCACAGAACGCCTTTTAAAAGCAATGGCACCAATTCATCCCCAGGGTAACTCGCTTCACTGGGATGGTGCCAGGGAGCAGCAGCCCTATGTGTTTACAGAGAGGCTGGTCTCCAATGTGCTGCACAGTAGGCCCTTCTCTAAGCCAGCGTGAACGTAGCTACAGCTCTACAACTGCATCAACTCACCCATGCTTCGAACACATTTTCTATGCTGAGAGTTTACAGTGCTGCAACGGACCACTATCCAGTAGCAGAATTCTCTTCCATTGATGAGCGACTTTCAGGTGCACCAATCAACGGCATTATTTTGGATATTTTCTAGGCAATATTCATAGATTCTAGGACTAGAAGGGACCTCGAGAGGTCATCGAGTCCAGTCCCCTGCCCTCATGGCAGGACCAAATACTGTCTAGACTATCCCTGATAGACATTTATCTAACCTACTCTTAAATATCTCGGGAGATTCCACAACCCCCCTAGGCAATTTATTCCAGTGTTTAACCACTCTGACAGTTAAGAACTTTTTCCTAATGTCCAACCTAAGCCGCAGTTTAAGCCCATTGCTTCTTGTTCTAGCCTTAGATGGGAAGATGAACAAGTTTTCTCCCTCCTGCTCATGACACCCTTTTAGATATCTGAAAACTGCTACCATGCGCCACCCCACCCCCCCGTCTTCTCTTTTTCAGATTAAACAAACCCAATTCTTTCAGCCTTCCTTCATAGGTCATGCTCTCAAGACCTTTAATCATTTGTGTTGCTCTTCTCCGGACGCTCTCCAATTTCTCCACATCTTTCTTGAAATGCAGTGCCCAGAACTGGACACAACACTCCAGTTGAGGCCTAACCAGTGCAGAGTAGAGCGGAAGAATAACTTCTCGTGCCTTGCTCACAACACACCTGTTAATGCATCCCAAAATCATGTTTGCTTTTTTTTGCAACAGCATCTCACAGTTGACTCATATTTAGTTTGTGGTCCACTATTACCTAGATCCCTTTCTGCCATACTCCTTCCTAGACAGTCTCTTCCCATTCTGTATGTGTGAAACTGATCATTCCTTCTTAAGTGGAACACTTTGCATTTGTCTTTATTAAATGTCATCCTGTTTACCTCAGACCATTTCTCCAATTTGTCCAGACCATTTTGAATTATGACCCTGTCCTCCAAAGCAGTCGCAATCCCTCCCAGTTTGGTATCATCTGCAAACTTAATAAGTGTACATTCTATGCCAATATCTAAGTTGATGATGAAGATATTGAACAGAGCCTATCCCAAAACATAACCCTGCAGAACCCCACTTGTTATACCTTTCCAGCAGGATTGGGAACTACTCTCTGAGTATGGTTATCCAGCCAGTATTCCCATGTGTTACTCAATATGCAGACAACCACTGATGTGTCAAAAGTTAAAATAAATTACAGGTAGACTTGGATCCTGGCCACCTATAGTCAAGCTTGGAAGGATGAGATTTTTTGCCGGTAACTGCGGGTAAATATGGATTACCTTGTCCATTTGAGCAGCGGGTGAATGCGTCCTTGGGGAAGGCTAGCCACCGGCCCCTCCCCTTCTGCCCCATCCCTTCTGCTCCGCCACCGGAGCACATCACACCACGTCCCTGGCCCGGCCCCAGCGTGGTTGCAGTACTGGGCAGGCAGGCAGGCTGCACTGCAGGAGTACCTCTGGCTCCAGCCTAGTCCCAGCGCCGGGAGGACAAGTTTTGCAGCTTGTCATGGCCTTGTGCACCACGACCCCCAGTCGGCCACAGAAAAGAACAGCAGGCAGAAGGGAGCCTGGTGGAGTGTGGGTGGGGCCATGCCAGGCTATCTGGGGAGGCACAGCCTCCCCCTGCCTACAATACCTGCCGCCCATGCTTGTACACACTCTAATGGTTGAAAATATATATATATATATATCCACTGATGATCATCTACATTTACAGATAGGCAAGAAAGAAAAACACTGCTTGAGAACTTAAGAGTTTAATGTTAGGATATTTACTTTGTATATTTTGGTATGTGATGTTGACAATGTGTTTTAATGGTTATAAAACTAGCTTTTTAAATCTCAGTGTCTACTGATTAAATATTTATTGTCTGGCCCTCCCATAATTTCCCACAACTGAAAAAGATAAAAATAGGGAAAAAAATATCTTAAAAATAAACTTAGTTATTATCTGTCAAAATCATAAGTCTAACACTGTCATACCTACCTATAGTTAAGGGTGCCTCCTACTTTCCATTATGCGATTGTTTTCAGTTGCTTGTAACTTTGTAAGACTGTTTGGTCTGAGACTTTCCATGATGGGTGTTTCTATTTTGGAAAGTTTCAGCTAAAATGGTTCAGCTGTTTCTGATGACAAGATTAGGAAAAATTTTGTTTTGCCCAAGTTAAAAAAATAAGTTCTTACAGCTGTTAAATTGACATGCTCCAGTGCCTCCGTGCTTAGGGACGGGACTACAGTTTTACAGCTGGGGATCCGAAGCAGAGAGATGAAGGTCATTATCAAGTGTCCACTAATTTTGGATGCCCAGTTTGAGAGGCCTACCGCCTGATTTTCTAGAAAATCTAGCATTATACAGCATTGGAGATGTTGAAAGCACAACTCCAGCAGCAGATCCGAGTGCTCAGCACATCTGCAACTCTGGTCTCAGGTATCTCAAACAGGGCACCCAGAAAATGAGGCACACAATTCATGGCCAACTGAGCATTTTGGTGTAAGAGACTTGCCCAGCATCACATAGGAACTCTGTGGCAAAGGAAGGGCTAGAATCCAATTCTCCAGGGCAGCATCCAACTGTCTTACCCAGGAGCCCATTCCCTCTCTCCCTGCAAGGCCTGCCTCATCCATTACACACCTTTCAGTTGCAACAAGTGAGGCAGGGGCCCGACAGACAACAGCCTCCTTCACTACATAACCGTGTTTCTCTCCTAGCGCACCGTCCATCCTGCGCACTGAATGAGGCAGGGTCCTGTGGAGCAATAGCATGTAATCAAACAGTAACATGGATTGGGAACCCCTGACACAAAACTCATTCCATATGCCAGAACCATAACGCATTAATTTGTTACAAAAAACCTATTGGTTATCCTGATAAACGTTAGCTACACTTGCTCAAAACGTATTAAGGCCAAGAGATTTAGAAGAAGACTTTCAATAGCACTTGTGGCCTCTGTTTTCACAAGACATAGCTACAAATAATGTAAAAACACCTGTTATCATTCATCTGCATTTATTATCCAGGCAATAGACCTTCTGTGTCCCTCTCCAATGGAGCAAGACATGGTGCTGTTTGGAACCTGCCTGCAGGTGCCTTCAGTAACCTGTAGAGGTTTTTAAAAAAAGAGAAAGAGAGAGAGATGTATTAACAGCAGCATGAAGACTTGGCTTGTTAGAATTGTGTTATTTCTGAGTTAAAAAACATCCAAAAGTTTCTGTGTGGGCAGGGGGAGGTCAACCTGCGTAGGGCCAAAACATGACACGTGAAATGAGCTGCTGTGAGGGGGAGGAATGTGCGACTAGCTGCTGGATTCTGCAGAGACTTTGGGAGAACCACCTCCCTATCGCAATGCGACTCTGCCACAGGGAAGCCCATAAGAAGGTAAAACATGCACTCAGAACTCGGTGCAAGAGCACTCAGGCTTTAAAGGAGGGGGAAGAGATGTCTTTTGTGTAGGATTTTTCAGATCACTCAGTGCTGGCCTAATGCTGCTTCCACTGGAGTGGGCGATGAAGCTTCCATGGGAGTGGGGTTAGGCTAACGCTGAGTGCTTGGTGACAGGAGTTCAGGCCTGCCCAGAAGGGGAAGGAGGCAAGACTGATGAAGCCAGGGAACCTTGGGAACCAGGGGAAACCCCCCCACAGCCTGCCTTACACTAGCAAAGGACTTCCCACAAGTCACTGCCAGCACTAACTGCCACAGGGATTTTCAGCGGACACCTTCCTGATCCCCAGCCCTGGCACTTCCCAAGCCTGCAGTGCCTCTCCACAGAGCCTGGGCCATTGCTCCCTTTCGTTCCCTATGTCAGGGGGCTTCCACACTCCTCTGTGTGTGTCAGTCAGTCACAGCCAGGGACACCATACTGGAACCCACTAACGACAGGCGTGTTTGAAGTGGGGCTCTGCTCTAATGAACAAGGATGCACCATTGGCACCCATGGTTCTTCTTCAGGTCGTGGGGGAAAGCGTCTCTGTTCAGTCATATTTCCTCACTCTACTGACAACACACGTCCCTCCTTTCACTCCCCTCTGCCCTGGCACAGCTGCAGGAGAGTACAGGGGATCCAGCCCTACTCACCCCTCTGCAGACCTTTCACTGTGTTTCAACCCTGCCCTCCCTCCTTCCTGTCCATCCCCAGCCCCTGAAATGGAGCTGCTGAGGGGAACCCAAGGGATGACTCTGGCCTGCAGAAGCCCCATGTGGGACAGGGCAGGAGCTGGAAAGAACACTGCTTGATTTTCACAGCCCAGCTCAGGTTGGCAGGGCTGGCTCTTAAAAAGGATCTAGTTTTTAATTTTAAACTGAGCAACTCTGGTACGGAATCACTGGGAGGCAAACAGAGAGATACTCCTAGGGTCATTTTTAACAGAGTCACCCCTAACCCAGCTGCTGCATGTGGAGTTTAAACTGGACATTGACAGGGCTTCATTTTCTGCATTCCCCGCAACCCTCAGCCTAACTCACCTTCATGCGATGTCCGTCTCCAGGATACCCTCCTGTTTGGTAGGCAAATCTTTCTCTAGCGTTTCCATTTCTTCTTCCTTGCTCCTCCGGCGGCGCTTCCGACAGTGACTTGTAGAGGGAAGTCAGCAATTAATCCAAGCTAGCTTGGTTAGTAGCAGAAATTCACTCTTTCAAATCAGACGTACTCCCCCTGCCCCCACCAATCCTTTAAAATAATATTTTAAGACCCATAGAGCACTTCCCAGAGCCCTGTATAAAACACGATCAACCTTCCCAGCACACCCAAAAGATCATTAACTAGTCTCCACAATTTACAGATAAACCAACTTGAGGTCGGCTCTCCTCCAACCTCCATTAAAAATCAATGCAGACTCCCATTGACTTCAGTGACAGTTGAAAAGGGTCCTGGGGCTCCAATTCAGCAAAACACTGAAGCCTCAGACCTTCCTAGAAACGGCTATAATTAAATTGGTACAAGAACGTTGCCTTCCAGTGGTCAAGTGAATTGTCCACAGCCACAGAGAGTGTCCAGGGAAGAGCTAGACTGGAGTTCTAACCCATGTACTCAGACCCACTGCCTCCACCTTCAATTCATTGGTCATTCGTGGGCCCCATTTCTCATTGCCACTTGCCTGTTTACCAAATCAAGGGATAACTTCTGTCCTGTTCAGTGCTTGTTCCAGGTATTAGCAGGCCCGGTATAGGGGCTACTCCTTTTGTCATCAGTCAGGAGGTTCTTGGTGGAGTAAGAGGGAGTCCACCATCCTCAAAAATAAACGTGTAAGATCTCTGGGGCAAGAACGGTCCTATTGTTTGCCTGCACAGCGTCCAGCAGAATGAGGTCCTGGACCACAACTGTGGCTCCTAGACACTACCAACGGCTACCCTACAGAAAAATCCAATGCTGGCAGGAACCCAACAATAGTTTTAATCTGTCAGGTTGGGTCTGCATCCCTTGAAATCAATGGCAAAGCTACTAGCCACTGCAGTGCTGTAGGATTGGGTGTTCAAAGGGGACAGAGCCAGTGTCGGCTGGCTTGGGCTTGAGATGTGGGGGCTAAAAAGAACAGTGAAATGTTCAGACTTGGGCTGGAGCCTGGACTCTGACATCTGCCCCGCTCACTGGATTTCGGAGCCTAGGAGCACCTACACTGCTATTTTTAGCCTCACAGCCCAAGCCCCAGGAGGCCAGGCCAGCTGGCCTGGGCTCTGCGACTCTGTGCCGCAGGTCTTTTATTGCTGTGTAGATGCACCCTGGGGTTATTAGGAGCAATGAGAAATCAATTGTATTGCAAAGCCACGATGAGAACCATCATGAGCACATCCCTTGATGTATTCCTCAAAAGGCTACTGGTTCTGCCACGAGGGCAGGGGACTGGACTCCATGACCTCTCGAGGTCCCTTCCAGTCCTAGCATCTATGAACCCCTGATGTTTCCTTTCCAGGCCAAAGCCCTCTGTTGCAGAACCGATGGAGGAGTTCTTTAGACAGACCTCGCTAGTGTTCACAACAAAGAGATGTAAAATACACAGGCATACTTACTGACTGCATATGCATATGCATATTATCAGGCCAACCAGCACCACCATTGCAACGATCAAGCAAATCACTACAACGGGGCCTTGGTCTCCTCTCAGGTAGAATATGTCCACTCGCTCGCATCTTGCGCCAGTGTAGCCTTTCTCGCAGCTGCAAGAGGGAGGGAAAGCAGGACAACAAAGACTTGACACTGCGACGAGAACACCCAATGGTCACAGGAATGGGAATCAAAGGCCAGTCCTTCAAACGCGCACACGGACACAATCGTCGAGGGCTGCATGGTAACTCCGCCGGCTGCCCTGTGCAAGGGGCAGCCCATAGTCATGCTGCCCCAGGAGCAGAGCACAGCATGAAGTGTGGCTCCCACGCCGTCCCTCCCCCTTGCTCTGGGGAATCACTATGTTACTTCACTTCCTTTCCTATGGCAACCAGGGTTCCACCACCTGCTGGGGGTATCAGGCGGAGCAGGGACCACACACCTGGAGCCACAGACTGAGAAAGGGCTGTGACAATCCAGCCCTATATGAGTAAGGCTTTGCAGGATCGGGGTATTGTATCACTTACTATCCGCTGTATCAAAACCCGGGGCCCAAAGGAGCCTTTGGGTGAACCCTGCCACCAGGCTGCTGCAGCTGTGATCAGGGATGGGTTAAAGCCAAGCACAACCTTTTTTTCAGCTTCAAGCTTGCTCATACATACTTGGTGGGGCAGGTACTACCCGAAGTGTTAATACGCCACCCCTGAGCACAGGGTGCCCCTTGGACCCTGGAACTCCTCAGTGTGAGGGACCCGGGCCGGTGATCAGAGACGAGTGGTTTGATTTTTCCTGCAGGGTCTTGGGCTTTGGCTCTCCAAGCAGAGCCACACTGAGAACACTTGCTGCCAGCATCACTCACAGCAGGCAGAGAGAGAGCAAACCTGCCTGGAGACCACCCATGCACTAATGTGAATCGATACCAACCGGAGACAACCTCCTATTACAACAACAGGGTACTCAGTTTATTCTGGGGAACAGACTGGCTAGTAAAGGCTCATTATCTTGGGCAGATTTCACTGCATTTTCAAATTTCTCAAGGTTAACTGCAGCATTCGCAAGGGTGCTGCGTTACGCTCGGCTTGGAACATGGGGAGTCACTGTCCACTGCTGCCAAAAATCACCCTGGGCCTTGAAAATCTTTTTGCTGCAGAAACCGATGGCTGGGTAACCTCATTAGCTGACTTGTGAGCCAGCCACGACAAGCCAAGTCCCAGTCCCCCTGATGAAGTGCTATCAAAGAGAGGACTGAATGTGAACACCCCTCCGGCTGTCTGGTGAAGCCGATTCCATACCTTCTGTTCAGAGGGGCAAATGAAATCCACAGTATATAAGGTACAGAAGTGAAGAGAGCACATACAGCACATGGAGAGGGATTCAGGGCAAAACTCTTCATCCTGAATCTCTCTGCTTTCCTCCCTTAGGTACTGTGGGGTCAATCCACTGTAACGTCTCTCCATCAACAGCAGCGCCCCACACACACACCTGACCACAGGAAGGCAAGCATCAGTGGGAGGTTGATCTGAAAGGGCCTGTCTATCCTGGGGGGATGGCACTAGACTAGTGGCAGCGCTGGGTATAAGTGGCCTGCATACAGCAAATCTACCACCTCGGTTTGAACCAGTGCCGCAGCAAATGGTGTAGCTACATTGGGGCAATACGAAAACCATCCCTGCTCACACTGGGTCTTCCTCCCACCTCTATCCGCCTTTCCTATTGAAAACGGTCAGGCAGGGAAAGCCCCATGCAGTGTGAGCATGCTAGACAGGGCCCAGCAGCAAAAAGAAACAAAAAAAAGCCATGATCGCGATCTTCGGCACTACCGCGGCCGCTTCAGAATTCGGCGGCAATTCGGCAGCTGGTCCTTCGCTCCAAGAGGGACTGAGGGACTCGCCGCCGAAGAGCCGGATGAGTTGCCCCTTTCCGTGGGCCGCCCCAAGCACCTGCTTGCTGGGCTGGTGCCTGGAACTGGCCCTGATGCTAGAAATGCTGCACCTTTCGTCCAGCTGCCGCATATTTGCAGTTCCCATCAGCACACTAAGTCACCTCTATCTTTCCCAGTGAGCCCCATCTTATCACCGTGTTACCTAGATGTGTTCAAACAGGGTTAGCTGACTCTAGCGGTATAAACACCTGTGGCTCATCTACACTCGCTCTCCCACAGTTTGTACTGGTGGGACTGCTACAGCAACAGCATGAAAAGTCAGCCGCAAACAGACTGCAGGCGCTTCTGACTGTATAGTCCCTGGGGCACCCTACACAGGGCAGAGCAAACAGCGAACACTGAACAAACGCACAGTCACCCAAGCAGGCCACAAACCGTCAGAGGAATGTTAGTGTGGATATGGTAATTAGCATTATCTGAAGCTCACTAATCCCCCAAACCACAAGCACCGAGGCACCAACATGAAGCGTGCATCTGTCATTCTAACAGCCATTCCAGTACAAAGCCCAGCCAGTTCGCCAAAGGTCAGCAGGCAAGGGGCTGGGGGAACGTTTCAGGGGCCAAAACCTGAGACTCATACATATCTTGGCCCCTCATTCATGAACGGAGGGTAAAAGGTTGTTCAAACCTTGCATCCCACCTTCACCATGTACCTGTGCAGCTGTCTTCTTGGAACACTTGGGGGGGAGGGCTTGCAAGGGGGAAGAACAGTGACCTTTGTTCCTACCCCCGAAATCTTCATGGGGCAGCCACTGACTTTCTGCCACCAGGTGAGCGAGGCCATGTCTACACTACCACTGCCGCCACCATCGCATCGTTTGCGCACGTACATTTTGCTCCTTGTGTCAGAGGTGTGCGTCCTCACCAGAAGCACTTGCCTCGATTGTACTGTCAGCGTGGTACGACTCCTGAACGCCATTAACAGTTGACAGAAACAACACAGCGTCTACACAGACACTGCGGTGACCTAACTACATTGACCTTGACTCCACACCGCTCATGGAGGTGGAGTTAAGTCAGCATAGTGGGGCAGTTACATCGGCAGGAGCGAAATTTAAGCATAGTTCGGTGGATGTAAGCTGCCTTGAGTCAATCTAGCTCTGTTGTGCAGACCAGGCCTCAGTGTGCACACAAGAGTGAGGGAAGCAGGATCTCTAGCCCTCACTTCAGCCAGGTTCTTATGCTCTCACTTTAAGCACAAGTTGCTCCACTAAGGCTACATCTAGACTACCCGCCGTATGGGCGGGTTAAAATCGATTGCTCGGGGATCAATATATCGCATCTCATCTAGACACGATATATCGATCCCTGAGCGCGCTTATATCGATTCTGGAACTCCACCAACCCCAACGGAGTTGCAGAATCGACAGGGGGAGCCGCAGACATCGATCCCGTGCGGTGAGGACGGGTGAGTAATCCGATCTTAGATATTCGACTTCAGCTACGTTATTCACGTAGCTGAAGTTGCGTATCTAAGATCGATTTCCCCCCCGTAGTGTAGACCAGCCAATAGTCACGTCCTTAAGGCTAACCATGTGTTCTCTTGTTGAGCTGGGGCCTTGGTGAGGAAGTCCTGAATAGGAACGGCTTGGTTTGGACAATGGAAAACCTTTCCCCTACTTTTCAAAATTACCAGGGTAAATGCACAGTGATCAGCTTCCACAGACTAGGACCTGAGAGACCTTGGGTTCAGGTCCCTGCATCACACAGACTCCTGCGGGCCTTGAAGATACGTGCAGCGCTCATACTACAGCAATGAGGCCAGATAAGTACCTAAGACATCAGTTTTGAAAGCTACTTTTATTTCTGTGCAAGATGAAAGTTTAGATTATATAGTCCAAGGGTCGGCAACCTTTCAGAAGTAGTGTGCCGAGTCTTCATCATTCACTCTAATTTAAGGTTTTGCATGCCAGTAATACATTTTAACATTTTTAGAAGGTCTCTTTCTATAAGTCTATAATATATAACTAAACTATTGTTGTATGTAAAGTAAATAAGGTTTTTAAAATGTTTAAGAAGCTTCATTTAAAAATTAAATAAAATGCAGAGCCCCCTGGACTGGTGGCCAGGATCCAGGCACTGTGAGTGCCACTGAAAACCAGCTTGCATGCCTCCTTCGGCACCCGTGCCATATGTTGCCTACCCCTGATATAGTCAGTCACCAGCTTCTCCTGGATATCATTATTGCTCCTTACGGCACTCTCAGTGCAATGGAACTGTATGTTGCAAGACTTTAACCCAGCAAGGAAGAGTAATCATGTGCAGGAGACCTAACCAGTAAAACTGGAGTGTTATGGGCCACGTTTTCCCAGCAGGAAGTGGATATAAAATGAGGACACATTTTGAAGAGTGCAATGCCCAATATTTTCACCTTTCCCATCCAATTCTTAAAGTGCAAAAAAAAACTAAACAGAAAAACCCACCAACAGTTTAAGATATTTCAAAAAAAACCAACCAAACAAAAAAAAAAACACGAGGATTTTCACTCCATGCACCTAAAGAAGTGAGGATTTTTACCCACGAGAGCTTGTGCCCTAATAAATAGGTTAGTTTTAAAAGGTGCCATCGGACTCCTCGTCGTAAGATAATTTTGTTCAACTTGGACAATTCACTCCAGGTAATTACAGCAAATGGAGAAATATATTGCACTGTGTGAGAACACTGAATGAAGGACAAAAATGTGGTTAGAAAAACAAGCAAGATACCTGTGTCACATCATAACAATATTACTATGAAGAATATGGGTATTATATCAATCTGGCATAACTAAGCTATGTTTTATGCAAGATAGGTCCTGTGAGGTATCATTGGAAAGGTTACACTCTACTGAATGTGTTTATCCAATCTGTGTACATGTATCATTTCTGCCTCTGAAGTTAGGAATATTGACTATGTAACCATTACAACTGTGTGTGTATTTGGGGGAATGCCCACCAGACAATCGGCAATCAGCCTGGACGAGCCATTAAGCAGAACAATAAGACTTTGAAGATACTAATCTCCCACCTTGCTGAGGTGTTGCTTTGACATGGCAGGGTCATGTGATGAAGTCACCTGGCATGGAGTACCACCTTGGACACTGCTGGTATTTTTCCACTGAAAACAAAGGATTCCTGCCTTTTGTAAATTCTATTTAAGTCTGGGCAGTAAGTCAACCACGGCTCTTCTCCATTGCTTCCCCGCCCAGGAAGGAAGACTGCTAAAAACACCTGGAGAAAGGCAGGGCTGAGTCTAGCCTTTCAGGAGACATAACTGGAACTCTGAGCTGCAAACACCCTGCAGCCTGCTTAAAACCACATTTAGGGTGAGAAATTACTATTTGTAACCTGTTTCTTTGGTGTATTAAGCTTAGTTTATGTGTTTTGTTTTATTTGCTCAGTAATCGCCTTTGTTCTGTTTGCTGTCCCTTATCACTTAAACAAAAATAAGTTTATCTACAAAAGGTAAATTTTATTTCAAAACCCAGTTTGTTCAATTTATATCTTGGGGAGGGGGGCAAAAAGCTGTGCCTATCTCCTTCCACATTCAGGGAGGGGGCCATTTTTAGGAGCTTGCGCTGTGCAGATCTTTCTGTACAGCGCAAGACAATATTATTTGGGTTTACACTCCAGAGCGTGTGCACACAGGAGTGCTGCCCATTCCCCTAGCTGAGTCCTCCCATGGAGAGCTGATCGCAGACTCTGTGTGATTCTACCGTTGGGCATGTCCCTACTTGTGTGTGGGCTGAAAAGAGCCTTGACAGACGGTCGTAGCAACACAGAATGAGGGAAGCCCAGGCTGATGCGACAGGCGGGCTCAGTGGGACCCCAGCACATCAGGTGGCACCCCAAAAAGGTAGGGGTCCAACCCATCACAACCTGGACACATCTTTGACCATTCCAATTCAGAGCAAGCTGATCCAGTGTCCCTTCCCGGCAAAGATCAGAAGGGCAGCTTTACTGGGAAATTGCTGGGAAGCAGCAGGCTGACAATATTTTAATGAAATTGAACAGCAGCTTAGCTAGGATTGCAGGGGAAAGATCAAACCCTTTGGGCTGCTACTTCATGCAATCTTAGCCCTTCTCCAAACTGCTTTAGGAAACGTATCCTGCTGCTGCTGGAGACAGAGAGAGCTTTGCCATTAACTGCAATATGAGCAAGATCAGGCCTTTTATGAATATTTTTGATCTCTAGTTAAAAAATTGTTTACCTCTGACTTGTACTCAAAGTACCTAGGAGGACAACTAGCCAAGCTTTCTATTTACATTTCCAATGAGAAGAAAGGTTTCAAAAAAGGCTCCTTCCCACTATCACCACCTGTGTGTGTCTGTGTTACTGGAAAACCTAAATACTATTTGACACAGAAGGTTTTGCTTGTGTCCTTTCAGCCAGCCTGGGAAAGGTTCCAACCTTGAACCAGATTCAAGACTTTCATGCTCTCACGTTTCAGTAGAAGCGTCTGCGTCACCCTTTCAAAAAGCTCCTGACACTTTGGAACAGCCCCCTAGTGCCGAGAAGCAAGTGGGGGCTACACGGACCAAGTTAGTTAGGAGTCGGTCTGCCGATAGTGAAATATTTCCACCGCGTCAAGCCCCGGCTAGTGCAATTTTATGTCCTTCCCCTTGGTCTGGAAGTTTTACTTACACGCAAGCTGGTGTCTCTTCTGCCATTACATAGCGACATCGCCCTTTCACACAGTAATGCTTGTATTCCTCGGGGCACTTAGAAAAGTGCCCTCTCCGACGCAACTGCGTGATATTATCTGCAAAAACAAGAGCGAGTTTTCAAGAGGACACAAAACCAGGTTTAAGCTACGGACGATCAACTTCACTGCCAAGCTCCTCACAAAACATTTCCATCCTGTATGTTATATAGGTGGATAAAACACTGGCCCGAACCCCAAAGGTAAAATTCCAGAGGAGCTATAAGGTGTCAGATGAAGGAGTTAATTCAAAATAAGCACACTGTCAAACCCCCACCACCACCTGGAGAAGCATCCACACCACTGCAAGAAAATTCAAAGCAAAAATCAGCGAGCTAGAAGACTTGGCAACTGAAGAGGGTCTTGATCCAGCAGACATCCTAGGAACATGATCAGATGGCAAGAGTCAATGGGATCCAATACCTGGCGATGGGACAGATTAGCTCCGAGGTAGGGGCGTAGTGACGTAGCTAAAGGAGTCCATAGAATCTACAGGGGAAAATTCTGATTGCACAGGACCATGCAGTTGAGAAGAACGTGTATGGATACAAATCCCAAGTTATAGGAATACACATTATGTGAGTAGATCTCCAGATCAGGAAAGACTGTTACAGTGGGTGGCTTCAACTTCTCAAATAAACTGCTCCAATGTCATACCAGGGCAAAGCTTCCTGAAGCTACTTCTCAACACTGGTAACAACAGCTAGTTCTCGAGCGTGCAAAAGGAGAGGCTATTATCTACGGAGCCCTAAGTAACCCAGGACTTGGGTCAATACGTAACTACAGTTGGGTCATTAAGTTACAGTGAAAGCCATATAACTAAGTTCCAGATCTTTAAGGGGGGAATCCTGCAAACTAAGTAGCTCAGTGACACTAAATGGTAGAAAGTGATCCAAAGAGCCAGTCAGAAACCCCAAAGTCAAAAGGGAAAAAGGAAATTAAAATCTTAGGATAGAGACTACTTACATGGCCATGAAAGAATCACAGCAGATATTCACAGCCCGAAAGAAACACATCCAGCTATGGCAAAGGAAACAACTAAAATTATGATGGCTAAGAGGGAATCTGAAGAGCACTTCTGGGACACAGCTTGGTCTCTACATGGCTGAAAACAGTGTCTCCAGTGTTGTAATATTGGGCCAAACAACTGCTGGCCTTTCCTTGTCTATCCCCGCGCTACTTACCATCTCATATACTATCAAAATGCTGACTCCCACTCCTGCTCGCCAAGGATGCCAGTTTCCACTGCCCACTCGTTCAAACAAATCCTTCAGTGCATTCACCCAAGCTGCCCCTTATGCTTGAGAGGCACTCCTAACAAACATCTGCAGGGCCACCTCACTGTCCTTCCTCCCGATCCCTCCTTCAAACGCTCCTTTGCTGTGATCGCTACAAAAAACTTGGCAATAGCTAGGCAGCTGATGTGCCGAAAACACGGCTGTCTGACCGTTTCCTTGTCATTCCCAGTCTGTAACCACTTGGTCTATTGTCTTATGGGAAGCAGTTTAAGGAAGGGATCCAATTTTTGTTCTGGGTTTATGCAGCACCCAACGCAGTGGGGCTCCGATCCGCAACTAGGGTTTCTAGGCACTGCAAATAACTACTACCGTGCCAGAGGCAGACCTTCAAAGCATGGAAACTTCAAAAGGCTAGTACAGTGAGAGGTGCCAGACACTACAGGCACAGAGAATACCCAGAGACTTGTGCTGCGATAAATGTTACGTGTATTTGTGTGAGCAAGAGATTGTATTCTAGCTGGGGAGAAGGTTACGGTTTTCTCCAGGAACTAAAATCAGCCAGGGCAATTACTACAAGTTTTCACACAGGTAACTGGCTCCACTGAAGTACGGCTCCTAGGCAGAACTGCATATACTGGTTCAGACTGGGTTCAAGCAAAGAATGGGCTGTTGGTATAAAGGAGCAGTGTGAACTGACTCAGGGCCTCCCCCGATCCTCTAACAGAGAGAGCAAAACCCTATTGAAGGGTTGGAAGGACTGGAACTCGTCAGCCTCTCCAAGAGAAAGATGGAGGACACGTGGTAAGCTTAGCATGTGTCTTGACTGTTTACTGTTGTGTGACATTTTCTCTAGTTGTTTCCATCCGAAGTAAACAGACTGTGCTCTGTAAACGCGGGCAGGTTGCTGGTAACGCTGTCGCCCACGTGGGAGAGAGCAGAATTGCATGTGCTGGATTGAGGTCAGGCCTGCTGGGGGGAAAGCACAGTGAATGGCAGGGAGATGCAACCCTAAAACCACCATCTGGAGGGAGAGGGATGTGGATTCCGGACACGCTAGTAAAGCAGGTGCCAACTCTTACCAAGCCTGTAGGTGTCAGCTGAGCACTGAAATTCATAGCTGGAAACCAGTCCAGCTCACCTATATGTTAATATCGTTCAAGACAGGTGTTAGACTTGTAAGGATGTGTTTATACTCTAGAAAATGCTTGTAAGTTGCTGCATTACTCTTACTTGTAACATCTATATTCCATGTTACAGAGTACAATAAAAAAGTGTATTATAATTGTAAAAATGCCTGCCCTGAACTTGTGACTACAGATGGGAAGAGTAGCTTCCCCTGCCCATCCAGGAGGACTATTAAAGTGGGCCATTGTAGGGCAAAAGCTTTTTTGATGCCCCATCCACCCATGGAGAAGAACATGCAGAAGGATTCGTCCCATTGGTTGGAAGGTAGGAAGAGGGAACACAGACAGACACGAAGATTGTTCATCTCTTTGCTGTTTGAACTCTTACAAGGGCGAGAGTTAAGCAACAAAATGCAGAGATCCCCAGGGTCAACCGGGTTAGCCCTGAAAAGACATTCAATTCAATGTCACCTTTTGGAACCATAGACTGAACTCAGTTGTGCATATAGGATACCTGCATTAACCGATAAATAACTCATTTCCTTTTCCTAGTTAATAAATCATTCATTAGTTTCCTATAGGATTGGCTACCAATGTTGTATTTGGTGCGAGATTTAAGGTACAAACTAACCTGGCATAAGTGACTGGTCTCTTGGAACTGGGAGAAACCTGAATATTTTGTGATTTTTGGTGCAAGTGACCATTTATCACAAAGTCCAGCTTTTGCCTGGGTGACAAGATAGACCAGAGAGCCCACTGGGACTGTCCGTGACTCCATGGCACGACTGTCACAGAGATCCAGGAGTTCACATTTGTTACTGAGTTGGTGAAATCTAGGTATAGAACATACCACCAGGTTGGTGTGTGTGCCCTGTGGTTGGCACACTCAGTTGTGAACCACTCCAGACAGCATGACGATCTCCACCCATAGGTGGCTGGAGACTTGAGACCCATAGGGGTACCCTGGAGGGGGCGCAGTTAACCCGGGAATTCATTTAACCTGGTTAACCCTACTAACCATGTTACAACAGGGTCCCTGGACATGGTTGTCACTGGAACCCGGGGCGGGTACTTGCGGGCAGTGGGTTGGGTAAGTGTGCTCTTCTGGCCCGGATCTGAGCACAGCTCTATACACCGATTAGGGTATTGGAGAGGCAGGCACAGGGATGTATTCCCACTCACAGCCATATGCTGTGTGAGCCAAGGAGCTGTCACACACATGAACAGATGTTCCCCTTGGCTCTGGCATGGCTCCTCTGAACCAGGAGGGTAGGGTCCCATAGCATCACCCAGCACAAAGTGAATAATATAAATTACTTGCAAAAAAAGAAAAAAAAGTAAGTGTTCGGTTGTGACAGGGCATTAACAATCATGACCCTCAGGTCAAGAAATCCCAGCTGTCCAAGTTACTCCCACAGACAACACTCGCAGCGTTAATATTCTAAAAGTTACGCGTAAAAACCAGGAGCAGACATCATCACATAGGCACAACGTGACTTTATGGACCCCATATTAGGAGTGGGATTTCCTGACTCTGGAGGGCCTGATAAAGCAGCTTTTGTTCCGTGTTAAAGAGATTTCCCTGGCATTTCACTGAAAGGAGGAAGAGGAAAATAATCTTAGCTACCTGCCTTGGGAGGTTACCAGCTTTTCCAGCAGAACCTGCCAGGCTCCCCAGACTAGCAGCTCTTCCCTAGGCAGAGTTCTCAAGTGCTGTAAGCTCCCGGCCACCGCAGTTCTAGCAGAGCCAACTTCAATTCTGGCCTCTTTAACTGCTCCTAAGTGTCCTGGTGGGAAGCTACTCAGCCTGAGGAGCTTACAGGTTTAGTCTGGTAAAGGTTACACTGACTGATCTCAAAAAGCACCTACACCATAAGAGAAGGCACACGCATACCTTTTTCCAGTCACTACTGCATAAAAGACAACAACATTATTCAGTCTTCTAATGTTCCTGCTGGTCAATGGCCATAATTCTTACCAAACATAATGAGTCTCCTCTCAACAGCCAAGCGAGTGGCTGCATAAATCCTCTGCCGACCAGCATGAACCATTCTGTGCTTCTACCCATGTCAAAGAACAGCCACCTTCTGCTCTACCATGAAAGCCAGACTTGGTCAGGGCAAGATGGACACCACACTCTTCTCCGCTCTTTTGCCGTACCATCCACCCGTCCATGCCCACAGCAAGTGTCACTAACCGCGGTGCACTACTGCTGCAATCCAATGGACCCAGAACATCTACTCCGCTTCAGGGACTCTTCTGAGTGCTTGAAATTAACCCTCCACGCTTCAGTAATTCACTGTACGACGGGTGTGATCCAGGAAAATGGCCTCTCTCAATGAGTCCCCGTTTTGGATACCTGCAGAGTTCCTCCAAGAGTTCAGTCAACTGGCACTGAACCGCTAATCTTCCCACACTCTTCAGGAGTGGAAGTCATTACCAGAGACATTTCAGGGAAGGTCCCAGCAGCACAAAAGTGCTACCACACTGCAGGGCAGGGGGAAGAAGCTAGAGGAACAGAAGTTAACATGGGAAGAAGGAAGGAGCAAAGGACATGCATGATGGAAAGGGAAGATGCGGATTAGGGAGACAAAGGCACAGCAATAACCAACAATTTCTGTAGGACATGTCTGAACATTTTTGCTTCCATGAATATTCAAATGCCTGAACCTCACTATTGCAAGTACTCCTGGAAAAGGTATTATTTGAGTATTTATTACTCAATACCTATTTCTTAATTGTACCTTAGGTTATGAGAGTCCCAGGGTGCACCCATTCATGAAATGAGTCACCCAATCAGGGACAAGAAATATCACCAAGGAATTGAAAGAACCATCATAGCTCAGAACACCATGAATACAGACAACCTGCACAGACTGTGAATTATTCTTTGAAGAGATTCAGGAAGAATTTCAGACAGACATTCAAAAATTTGATAACCTGCAGCAGGACAACATGCCAATGGGGGCAGTGGGGCGGAACTCCACAAACAGGTTGTATGCTATTCAGTGTGAATTATTTGGCTAGTTTAAGTTTAGAGCGCTTTTCTTCCCCCCCCCCCCCCCCCCCCCGTTTTTGGTGTAATTCTTAATATTTAACAAGCTTAGAGTTTTAGGAAGGTCCTACCTGGCTCTGACTATCTGAGCTCACCAGCTGTTAACCTGTGTTGAGTATGCATGAAATGCCAAGCTCTCATATTCTCCTATTCACTAAAGCAAACTTACCTGCAAATTGAACTGTGAACACCTGAATTCCCTAGCCAAGAGCAGGGGGCAAATGATGTAGCAGAGAAACGAAGCTCTCCTCCCTCCCAGAAGTAATCATCACAAGGGTTAAAAGTTAATTCTAGTACAAAAGAATAATTAGTCTGGAGTGTAGCCTTACCATGCTGGTGCTAAGCAATACTCTTAAGAACACAACACCAGCACCCCATGGGATTATGTTCTCACTGGCCAGGATATCTAAACCTAATTGCTCTCTTCCTTGTTTGCAAGAGAGGGATGGTAGCCCAAGAGACTGTTTCACAGGGGGATAGCATGGCAGTCACTCGGGTCAGCCTTGCTTTTTGTGGGTTCGGTGTCCCAAGATCATACATTTTAAGAAACTGCCTGATGACACTAGCACTGCTGAGCATTTTGATATATTGACATGTCATCTCACTCTCACCACCCCATAATCAGCAAAAATTTGCATGATGTGGGGCATACAAAAATCAAGGTAGAAGACTTCTAACACCTGAAATGCATGTATTTAACATTTGCAATATCAATCACTAACCATATATGTGAATAACAGGGGTACATGAGGAGGGGATTTGAGGGTTACAGCACAGATCTCAATCTTCATTTGATGTGAAAAATATTCTTTTTAATGTGAAAAATATTCAACAAATATTATTACACATACACCAAGTTATAATTCTAATAATAATTTTAACCAAATGCTTCATTTGGAATCATAAATGACGACTAGTTTTCTCTCTCATTCAAACTACAGTTGAGTGTCCTGATGTAGAATCATAGGACTGGAAGAGACCTCGTCTAATCCAGTCCCCTGGTCCCCTGCACTCATGGCAGGACTAAGTATTATCTAGACCATCCCTGCCAGGTGTTTGTCTAACCTGCTCTTAAAAATCTCCGACGATGGAGATTCTACAACCTCCCTAGGCAATTTATTCCAATACAGGTCACTACTTGTCAATCGACATTCTCATCTGCAAATGCTAACACTGATTTTGTCAGGTCATTGCAACACACACACACACACACACACTACTCTTCACCTCCATGTCCTGCACAGAATATGGTACAAGGCCATTTGGCATTGTTATATCCACATTTCACAGATTTACATGGTACCACACTCCCACAAGAGCACTTGATAAACTTCAGAATATCTGGAGGAGCAAGTGAGACATTGTCTGGTACAATTTTTGGAAACAGATTTGGAAAGGTCATCACATATCCACCCATGCTGAAGTGGATCGAGTACTGATGCAAGAGGAGCCAAAACATTTTCCCACACACATATGAAGATGTGCTTGTTTGACGTTTTCCTATAAATGCTTCACAGCTGGTGATAAGGAACTGAGAGCTTTGCTGTTTACACGGTACCTTTGCCAATTTATGCGGCCGATGATTTCTACCGTGCTTCAGACACAGTGGCACAATTTCATGACTGTATGCTACAGACACTCAATTTGGCTGCCCAGCAGAGAAGGAAACATGTGACTGCCCAGCAGAGAAGGAAACTACAGTTCCTTTGACAAGGCCAAAATAGGATGCTCCTGTACCATAGTCTAAGAGTGCATGCGCAGCTAGGAGTCCTGGTACAATGTTCCGGTGTTGCCCAGCAGTAGCACAGCTGTCCATTACAGCTCTCTCAGACTGGGCACTCTGTGATCACTACAAACATTACGCACTCTTCAAGCTAATAGTGCAAGAATAGGGCAAGTACATCAGCATCACCTGATAACACCGACATTTCCAGTGGCTGCTCTTTTGCAACCCGCACCGTTTGTTGTGCAAGGATGCTGTTGTCTATTTCATCCAAGCTGGCCGTAGATCTTTGCTGTTGATCACCACGCCTGCCTGGTTTATTTCAACTGGGAGGATGTTGTGTCTGCCTGCAATAACCAGCTAGTGCATCGCTGGTGAAACTTCTTGTCTTGAACGAGTTCTGCACAAAATGATGTCAATCAACTGTTTCTTATTTTCAGTTACTGTCAAGACAATTTTCAGTGGAGGCAGATGTGTACTTGTACTCAACTGACGCACTCTGCTTGCTTCTGTAGCTCGGTTAAATCCTCTTTGTGCTGAAGTCTTTGCCCCTGTCAAAGACAAGTCATACATCATTTGCTGAGAAGGTGACTTCTTCTGAAATATGTCTAGTTGACACCTCTGTCAGCAGCTGCTTCTTTAGGTTAGATTTAGCCTGGCAATCCTCATGTCACCAGAGTCAGTGAATGTTGACACTGATACAGGAGTGAATGCCTGTGATAAAATATTCTTGAAGTTAACCCTTCGTGAACTTGCTTTTAGGCCTATCACTCTTGAATAGATAAGGTTTATGCCAAATACCTTTGTTGAACCAACCTGTACATGCTTTTTTGTCACCAGCAGCATCTCGTCTATCCTCGGTATTGTGTCACAGAACCCGGCAGGCCAGCTACGTTCAAATTCTTGTATTTGGCAAATTCCAGTTGTAAGTACATCATTGGCATTGACTGGTGCCACACTACTATTGTCTCTGTGTGCTTCGATGGGCTTAAGGGACTGATGCATACCCCCAGTTTCTTACCAATGACTTCTCTGTTCATTGCATCTGCAACAATCCTAGGCTTCATTTCTTCTTTGGGGATCTCTTGTATTGTATTTGATGTGTGCTTGGTTTATAATATGTTAGCGTCTCTTACTGTTCAAGACTGGAAAAATAATTCTCACGAGTGACTGTGTAAGAATTTGTTAAGTCAGCGCACTCTGAGTACAAAAATATGCCTTCTGCCCGAGTTCGAGTGGGGAGGACAGGGCTGTATTATCAAAAGTATAGTGACACAGACATCACATGTGTACCTCCTAGCTAATTATATTCCAGAAACAAAATATTACTGGCGTTTTCATTAAAAATAATCGAAATTCAGTGAAAGTGGTTTCACTGTCATCTGGCTTCTAAAGCAGGAGAAAGTAGTAATAAATACTCAGATTTCAAAATGCTCAACAGTGACATGGTGTCATCAGGCAGTTTCTTTCAATTTAAGGTCTTGAAATTGAGAAGTCACAACACACTCACACGCACACACAGCGCTTGCATTTGGCTACTGGACTCGAATGTGTCACCACTAGATCACAGATCCCAATTACATCAGGAATGGTCTAAGTGGGTATTTTAAACTGTTGGGTGTATCATAAAGAAATGAGTTTGTTTGCCTTGCAAAAAGAGCTGACGGACACTGCTCTCATTTAAGTTGTAATACCAGCCTACAAAACAGCAGCCCGAACTGCAGCCACACATCTCTGTCTCCCTGAAAGAGAGGACATTACCCCAGCAGCAGCCAGATCTTGCTATGAGTGCAGGATTGGAGGAGGAAGAACAGGTGTCCGAAGTGGAAATCCCATGCTGCCAGGGGAAAACATTCTAGTGTGGGCATGGCAAACTGGCTGAAAATCAGTTCCTAAGATCATTCCATTCCAGTCAATGCACTGCGTTTCCCCAGCTCGTTAAGGCTCCCATTATCAATGCATTCCGTACTGTCAGAGTTTCCTGGCACCGCAATTCACCGGTTATAAGGCTGAAATGAATCTAAGTTGCCTCTCTAACATACTGCTTCTCTCGGTTCCCAGTATTTCTCTAAAGGCCTTTCTAAATTCTTCCTACACATTACCAATAAAAATAAGCGTGGCCCATTGACAAAGTCTCAAGTGTGCACGCTGCTTTAGTTTCTCTTTCTTCAAATTGTAACGAGACAACTGTAGGAGGGATTTTCACATCTCCTTGGCCTAACTCGGCTCTCACTGAAATCAAAGGTCAGACTCCCACTGACTTTGATGACAGCTGAGTAAGGCCCATGCTGAGTGCTTTAGAAAAACCCACCTTTATAGTGTTATTTTTTTAAATACAAATAAAGAATAAAACATTTTAAATCCTAAAGTCTCTTTTCAGTAGATAGCAAATTTTTGCTGCATTGATCCTTTTTGTGCGAGTGGCTGATACTTTGTCACCTTGTTGCCAGACAGGTGTTGCCTGCAAGCGTCTCATTTCCTCCCATCGGCCAGGATGATAGTCAGTGACACCCCTCCTAAGCCCCTGTTTCCACACCAGGTAGAGCCAAGTTAACAAGATCTTCAAGCAGCACCACTGCTGCACTGGGGAGATCTTGGTTAATTTCATTTGGGGGCTTTGTTCCAAATAGGTGGGGAGCAAGGGCACAAAACTGAACCTAAAGAAAAGAACTGGTACATTATACCAAGATGTACCCGTCTTACCTGATCCCAGCAGAAAGTAGCCTTCTGCTATTTTACTGGGTGGCAGGAAGTCACCACAATTCAATTAATTCCTATGTCTGATTTTGCCCATATTATATAAAGTCTAAGGGAATCAGACTATGAGTTGGGGAGCAGTGACAATTCCCTAAGGGATTTTCCCTCAAGTCTCCTGCGTTTTTAAGAGCATGATGCTATACCCACATTGCTATGATACATGCTCACAAGAGATGGGCACGCGCATGTCAGGAAAGCAATAGACCCACATTAGGTCAATAGCAGTTCTGATGCTTCTTTAAGACCATCCCGGGTCTGATGTATAAATTACACTGGAGACAATGGGGTCCAGGTGTGCATATCCGAAGGCTGAAAAACATCTGGGATGAAGGACACGCAGAAAGCATAAGAAAATTTCTCTGGCACACTGCAGTCCTGGCAACCAGATCGGAGGGGAAGGGGGGAGATTTCCCTTTCTGGATAACATCAACGTGAGTGGAGTCTAAATGCAGCTGAGAAGGTCTGAAACACCAGCAGCACATTCCAGAAACACTGCCCAATGACAGCTCGGAGTAAGGGCTTTTGAACTCTCCCTCTGATGATGCAGCAACAAACAGCATGATCATAAGGAAGTCTAGTGGCACCATGGCCAGCGTTAACCTTGTCAATGTGCAGCAGGAACATGACAATTAGCTCTTCGATGGGGCCTGGGAGAAATGGTTTGCAAAACTGAATCCAGAACAGTTTGCAGCGTAAAGAGCTTAATTTCAGGAGTTGTACACAGTGCGGCCACATCCCCAAGGCAGACAGCTAGGGGCTTGCTAACATTATCTTTCATTTTCAGGCTGCAAAGACACAGTTATTAAAACACTGTTGCAGAATCAGTTTGCACCTTGCAGGCTTGTCTACTCCAGGATGGACACTGGAGCATTGAAAATGCCTTGGCTGTTTGCAGCACCAGGCCAGAAAGCACCATTGAGACCTATACTGACTGTACCATTTCAACTCACTGGTTTGCTTTTAACCTGAATCAGTATCTTGTCATAATGCAGTTACCTGCGCAGTCCTCCAGAGAGCTGCATACGGGCCTCTTCACTCCGTAGTCAGCAGTCACGTTCCAGCCGTCACCCACACAGTTGGAAACTGCTAGGCCTTCAATTAAAATAAAAAAAGGTTACTCTAGGGTCTTCAAAGGACTCCATTTGCTCTGGCTTGGCGTGGGGCAGACGCCACCAACGATAGCTAGCTGGGAATTAGAAAGGCCTGAGCTTAATTTACAAATCTGGTGCACATTCCCGGCCACACACCTGTGCGTTGCCTCTGCTCACCTCTGGAGTGGAACTGAGCTCCACGCAACGTCACAGCACGTTTCATTGGGGACCTAACCTCACCAACGTCTCCTACTTTTATCACTTTGAACTGTGGGACAAGAGCAACGATATGTCAACAAGTGAAGGGAAAGTAACGTCTGGGTTAGAGGGAAGATCACTACTCTAAGACTCATGCAGTCTGATGGATTCCTTGGCCACGTAATTCCTGTTAGGCTCAAACTCTAGCAATCAACGCAAACGTGCTGAGTGACGCAGGGTGATCTTGGAACCGCACAACACGGCCTCTCTGCTCTGCACGCCAGACCCCTGCACAAACAAGAGAAAGTGTGCCTGGCTCACTCCAGCAAATACCTCGTCATTAACATTTAAGCCTCACCACGCCCAGCCCTGCAGTGATCGGGCAGTGTCCCGCCCTATCACACAGCAAAGCCATGGTGGGAGAGACCTGGGCACACCTGCCCCCTCAGCTGGCAGGAAGACGGCACGAGGTGGCAGGCTCCCAGAAAGGCCAGCAAGAGGCAAAGGCATAGGCAGCTAATGTTTCAAGCTCAGGATAGGCGAGAGGGGCCTGAGCTCAGAAAGCAGAGGGTCAGGCTCTCTCTGTGGGGCAGGCTGAACTGCCCCGTAAGGGAGGGGGCTGGGACCTGCGATTGCCACTGTGGCCCAACGTTTTCTCATTGGAGCCCGTGGGAAAGGCAGGAAATTACAGGACTGGTGCTCAGTACAGGTCTGTGCTGCTTCCAGCACCGCACAGGACAGAAACAGCCAAAGGGCAAATGCACAGCACCTGTGAGTACCACTGCTGCCGCCTCTGCCAACTCTGCCCTATCCTCCATCCTAGTGTCTCCCCATCTCTCATCCCTCTTCCAGCTACTGGCCCCCTGGCGGTCCTCACCAGCACATCCTCTGCTGCTCTGCTCAGAGCTGACAGAGGGAGAGCAGCATGCAGCAGCAGACACTCATTCGCCCTGCTCCTCACAATGCTGATTGGGGCAGGGAAGCAGGCAGAAGGCTGGGAAGAAGCAGCATTTTACTACTGGAACCAGAGCCCCTAGCACCTCTAGGCAGAGCCTTGACAGAGGCTTTTCTTTCTCACCTCCTCTCCTGAGCAGGCAAGCCCAGCTGCCTTTCCCTTCTCCCTCAACTCACCCTTCGCCGCTGTGGGGAAACCCACAAGAGGCTCCTTTCTCACCCTACCTGCGTTGGGGGCAATATCAGGGACCGAAAGTCAGGGAAAGAGAAGACAGCATCACAGAGCTCCACTACTTATTACCATGGTCCTGCTAACTTCACGGCCCATTTTTGTAAATTTCACATTTTAGAAGTCTTGAATTTCAGGGTTTCTGAAATTTCACAGTGTTGTAACAAACAAACTACAGGGATATGTATTTAAAAATGGAAAATAAGCATAGAGCATAAGAACAGCCATACTGGGTCAGACCAAAGGTTCATCTAGCCCAGTATCCTGTCTTCTGACAGTGGGCAACGCCAGGTGCCCCAAATCAGAGTTTCTCAAACTAGGGGTCCCACCCAAAACGGGGTCAGATCCCTCATAAGCAGCTGAGTCAGAACTAGGATTGCTACATGACTGCTCGAGGCTTTTCAAACAGAGCAATTGCCTTTGGTTGTGCATCAAGCTTTATCCTTAGAGATGCTTGATGACCTGCTGTGTCAGTGGACCTAATTGCTTCATTTGAACATCTTGTAAAATTAAGGACAAGACTGAAACAACCTTCTCTCCTCTCCACAGAGGAACAGATGGGGGAGTGAAGTGCCACAGATCCTTAAGAAAGTCATGAGGCGGGACTGTATATGGGGGGCTTTTTGCAAGTGACCAGTGATTTTGGTACCTCAATTCAATATTCCTGAAGGAGCCTGATCTTCAGAAAATGGGGAGCACCAACCCTCTGACAATGACACCATTTCAAAGCATCTCAAAAGTTGGATTCCTAAAAACGGAGACATCCAAAAGTCACTAGTCACTTTTAAAATCCTACCCTTACGTGTATTTCTAACTCTGCTCCTATTGATGTCAATGGAAATTTTACCAGAGATAGATCACCAGTGAGTGCCTTTGAAGAATCCAACCCCCGAGCTCCTTGCCCATAGTAAGTTATCCTTATGCATAGTTTGATACCACTGTTTAAAAGTAAGTCAAGACAATCATAGATCTGTTTTCCATTTTACTTAGCATGGGTGTCACACCTAGATCACCACAGTTAGAAACAGAAGCGATCAGACCAACCGCATGACCCTGGAAATATAGAATACAGTACCCAGATAGTTAACATATCACATATTTCACATACATGCCTTGCTGAGTTTTCTGCCAGGCTTGCTATTCTCAGTCACTGATCTAGGATAATTGCAAGGGAAGGGCAAGAGAAACAATTCTTTTCCTTATTTTAATCCTGCCATAATAGAGTCCAGGGGCAGTCGAGGGGAAATAGGTGAGAAGCGGCAAGTTACACCTGTTATGAGAAGAGAGCTCCCTCCTCTTCCTCAGCACTGTGTCCACAGAACAAAGTCTTGACAGCGTATAAATGTTCTGGTGGGATATTCTGCCAACCAGCTTGTTGCACAGAGGGCAGAGTTACTGCTTTGCAGGTGGTTCTGTGTGTATTTCAGTCTCCCTGGGAACAGGCCGCACCCTCTCCAGGCATGCCTCTCATGAATGAATGCAGTCGAGTGGGGAGAGAAGCGGCGGGTCATAGAAGCAGGAGGCTGCAAAGCAGCACCTGCTCCGAGCACATGCATCTACTCCACAACACCACACCCACAGCCAGAGTAACACAGACCGCACCCAAGGCAGCGGCACACACCTGCTTTTGAGGGACATGGGTGGGGAGAGAATCACCCCTCTCAACCGGCAGAGCTGCTTCTCAGCCCGTGGGAAGACTGCAGTAGCTTCTGCATCCCCACACCTGCTCCACCCGGGCAGGAGTGGGGGGGAAGAGGTAGATACCTTCTGGTTCCTCACAGCCCCGCCTGCTTCCAGCTTCACAAAGCTAAGCTTCATGGAGGCAATGCAAATTGCTGGCACAGCTCCCCATCTCACAGACAATGGAACCGCTCAAACCACAGGGGCAGGATTACCCCAACTGTTTTTTGTTGTTGTTTTTAAAAGAGCAAGAGCTACACAAATATTTTCCACTCAATCACCAATAACAAACACTAAAACAAGGTCACTGGGAGAATGAAAGAGACCGAATGTAAAATCTTGGCATCCAACGTTTGCTCACACACTCACCCCCAGATCATTCAGTCTCACAGCTGGACAGTTCATCCACACAGCAGCTAAAGCCTCAATCCCCTGATGTTTGCCCACCTGTTGAATGCAAGCACAGGAGCAGTTCCATTGACATCAGTCAGATTACTTATGGGTGAAGTTCAGCATAAGTCTAAGCGACAGCAGGATCAGGGCCTAAATCATTATCTTAGATGCACTTGCAGCGCTACAAGGCCAACTAAGTACAGATCTGGGGTGCCTACTTTCAGACACCTTAACGCGACCTGATTTTCAAACAGTGAGCACTTAGCATTTTCTGAAAATCAGGCCCCTTTCAGCTTAGGTCTCTAAAACTGGAGCCAGCCAAAACTGTTAGTTGCTTATGAAAATCTTGGCTTAAATGTCTAATATGACTCAAATTCAGGAACTGTAGAATAGCAAAATAGAGTCACTGCAAAACCAGTGTAATTGTAGCTGGGCAGAACTCCCTTCTCTCCTGAATTGTTAATATAGCAGCAATCAAGCGCTATCACATTCCAGCAGATGGGACAAGGATCTATCCCACGTGTTAAATACAGAGCCAGTACCATGTCAGGAAGCCTTTCCCAACAAGTATTTCTCACCCAATCTATACTAGGGCACTGCTGTTTTAAAGCTTTCGGTTTAACTAACTTCATTTTTAGTTCTGTGCTTAGGGCCCAATCCTATCCCCCTGCCCCCCAAGTCACCTGGCTAGGGTGACAAAAGTCCCTTGCTCTCCCAGTGGTTGACAGAGATAAGGACCCGGATGACAGTTGGCTGGATTAAATTCAGTCTGCGTGAGAGAGGGGTGATGCTGACTTTCTCCCACTGACCTGCTGTGACACCTTGGGCAAGACATTTCCCAAAGCCAGTGGGAGGGCTGTTCAGAGTAAAAGTGAAGAGAAAGGGGCTCTAAAAGGCTGATTACAGGGGTTCATGGTTTCAGATTTCATAGGACTGTTGTCCAATCACAAGTTACTGGACTCTGTGGCATTCACCTACTTAGAAGAAAAGAATAATTCCTCCTGCCACACAAATTATTAGGTTATCCAGGAGATCAGACTAGATCAGGGGTCGGCAACCTTTCAGAAGAAGTGTGCAGAGTCTTCATTTATTCACTCTGATTACAATTTCACGTGCCAGTAATACATTTTAACGTTTTTAGAAGGCCTCTTTCTATAAACCTATAATGTAGAACTAAACTATTGTTGTATGTAAAGTAAATAAGGTTTTTAAAATGTTTGAGAAGCTTCATTTAAAATTAAATTAAAATGCAGAACCTCCCAGACCGGTGGCCAGGACCCGGGCAGCGTGAGTGCCACTGAAAATCAGCTCGCGTGCCGCCTTTGGCACCCCGCCATAGGTTGCCTACCCCTGGACTAGATGATTAAACATAGTGGTCTCTTCTGGCCTTAACATCTATGAGTGGAGCCCAGGACAGGTAGTGCCCCACAAACTTTAGCTGGAGGTTGTGGGTTCCCCAAAGCAACTGAGTTTGTCGTCAACTCTTTTGAGCCTTCCAGCAACAATAAAAAAAATGTTCCTGCCAAACCCCCTAAGAACTCCCTTAGCTTGCCAGTCAATAACAAAACAATATTGTATATTATGCATAATTTCTTAATGACAGTGTCTGCGCACACACTAATTTTATTGAAACAAGAGTACTCAGAGCTTGCCAGTCCAAAAATCCCCATGCTGCAGGTCAGTTACAGCCCAGAGGAGAGAAAATTCTATTCAATTACACTACGCTGGGAAGTAAGAAATCGCTGAATGTGCAGAAACCCATAGGAACACATCTTGTACCCCAGCTGGCGTGTTAAAGGTCCAAGTGGATGCCACTAAAGCACAGAAATCCCGTAGCCCCACCTCACCCATGCAGCCCAAACCCCACGGACCAATAATGAAAAGGCACGTATGGAGTGAAGCAGGTTGATGCTGGGAAGGCAGTACTCCCCTCTGCCATGTATTTCCCACAGACCCAGATCTGCCAGGCCCATGTCCCTTCCATTTAGGGTGACTAGATGTCCTGATTTTATAGGGACAGTCCCGATTTTTGAGACTTCCACTCAAAGGTAGATGGAATAACGCATGCCTCCTCTCTGTACAAACAATGGACTTTCAACTTACAAGTCTTATTTAAAATGGGTGAGCTGAAATCTAGCATATCAGGGTAGGGATGAAAGCAGCCCGAAGCCAGCAAAATATTAAAATATTTGTTGCACTGATTTCACTAAAAAAAAACCCTGCAACACCAAAAGAGAATGCCCTGCTTATCACCAGGCATTAGCTTCTATGGATTTTAAGGCTACTGAAATGCTTAGGACTCAGATCCAAATTCAAGGTTTTCATGGCAATCTTGGCAGATTGTCACTGCAGGAATACCTGGAAATAATCATTTCTGACCCCCTGCCCAGAACAGGGGCAGTGTGTGTTCAGACAGAAATCAGAGCCAGCTACAGACAACACTGCACACACTATGTCAAAACAGAGTAACCAGATAGCAAGTGCAAAAAAATCGGGACAGGGAATGGGGGGTAATAGGAGCCTATATAAGAAAAAGCCCCCAAGATCGTGACTGTCCCTATAAAGTCGGGACATCTGGTCACCCTATGTCAAAAGCAAGTAAGTTACCACTTGTATATAGGACTTGGAAAAGTTACTCAGAGTCTACTAGCCCCCGGACTAAGCATAATCATCAGGCAGAGACACACTGGTACCCCAGATACACAATCCCAAATCCCCCAAGGGCTACACACACACACACACCCATCCCAACTCATGCCTTATCCTGCTCAGTGTCTGGGCACCGCCACTGCTTTGGCTCCAAAGACCTGGCTCTTTCACCAGCTGAATGCTGCCCCCCATCCATGCCCCATCCTTGCCAATAAATCTGTATGCACTGGGGTGACAGCAGTTTCAGCTCATAGGGTCCCCTACACAGAGCTGATGTGCCCCCCCCCATGAACCAGCAGTAGCAGCCCCACTCCCCAGCATCCTATTGTAAACAGTGGGGAACAGCTCTGTTCCCCCACCCCAATAGAAGCCCCCGCATCAGGTAGAGCAGCAGTCTCTCTGCCGGCTCAGGCAGACATGGCTGCATCGGTTTGCAGCATATTTGTATCTGAAAGTTCTTTTGGCAACCCCAAGGACTGGAGAGGTATGGCCAGAAAGAGCTCCGCTGACATTAAGGCACCTATATGCGGTGGATGGATCTGGCAGCTGCTAGGAGTGAAGTCCTTTTGAAAATCCAACCATGAATTCCCATCCCCACCCTCCCAAGCCTTCCCACAATGAAACCTTTGCCATCAGCAGGATCTCTCTCTGGCTAAGTGGATTTGTCAGGCCCTGCTGATGTACATATAAAATGCCATAGTTGTTTATTTAAATGCAGTTACTAAGAAGGGATTAGGAACAGTGTCCTGTTCTGCTGTTGGTTTTCAGACTCCTGTAAAAAGCCCAGAATTCTGGATAGGGAACTGTGCTGTGTGGCATAAAACCGGCAGGAACCCAGCACTTCTCTGAAGATTGGTAAAACATTTTATATGGCAACTTTCATCTGGGTTGTTTACTTCTAAAAAGGGGTGTTTTTTTTAAATAAAACAAAACAGGACCTTTAACGCTTACTTCACCACCACCACCACCCCCCCAAGATGGCGAGAAAATTTCAATCCAGCCTTAGGTAAAGCAAAGCCTTTAAAATGGAGTCCCTGCCATGAAAACACAGGTGAGATAGGTCTATTTTTCCACCCGCATGCTCCATTCCCATTGATACTGATTGTTATAGACATGCACTGCGAGGAAACAGCACAGGCATTCTCAAAACAACCAACGGGGATCATGTGAAGTCTTGGGGCTGGATCCTGCGAATGGGAGCCCTCAGAAGATTGGAAAGGGAGGATTAATTCCATCCCGAGGGCCCACAGAAATACATATCTAACACAACACGTGGAGTACAGCCTCATGATGATGCAGGGGAGCTTCCCCTCATATTACTACATGCACTCAGAGAACAGACCTTCAGCCTGATGGAAAAGATGAACATTGAAAGCCTCACACCTCTCACTAATGCTGGACAGAATGGCAGGTTTAAAGCCCCACAAGCATCAAATTGAAAACTGTACCTCTGCAGACAGTGAGGACAACCCAACCCACCGAAGAGAACATGCACAGGGGAGATATTATGAATTTGTGCCCTTTCTAGCTTCTTTATCATGTACAAGATAGCTTGAAGGGCTTGCTGTTGGAAACTGATTTCCTCTCCCTCTTAAGGTCCCAATGCCCCTGGAAGACAGTGTCATGACCGGACAAGCAGTGAAACGACAGCACAAAGGCAAAGTGGAGCAATTGTGAAGGAAAGTGATTGTTAGCCAGTTGTAACTCCAAAAACTCTGCAACACATTAGGAAAGAGCTGGGCTTGTTACAAGATTTGGCAAAGGGGGGCGCAACACACATCACCAGGCCTCCACCAGCTCTGCCATCGAAAGCAAGACTTGACACTCCTACCCATGTCGATGGCCTTGTCTACACTAGACAATGTTGCTGCTCTAACCAGACCAGTATAGTTAAGGCAGCAAAGAAAAATCTAGTGTGACAGAGTGACACCAGTGTAAGAGTGCTTTTAAGCTTAGACAAAGCCTAAGGCTGAAAAACAAAAGACTCTTGGACCCTTTTTATACATCTTAAAGGACTAAAATAGGAGATAAGTCTAAGTCTTGTAAAAATCCTTTACAGTTCATCTTTAGGGCTGATATTATACCGAGGCAGAGTGGGGGAGCCATGAAACCATCACTTTTGCTAACAACTCAGTAAATCTATCTATCCCTCAAATACTTGCAAGCAAAGTCAGCGGCTCAGAATTACCATAGAGCCCATTCTGACAGGTTTAATTTCAAAGTTACCAGGCTTCTTCCATCTTATTTTAGGTTGAGTTTTCTCTTCCCCTTTCATGAGATTTTTCTTGGTGTTTTTTTAAAACAATCATTTAAATGACTCCTTTGAAAGATGGAAGAAGGACCACTCAGAGGAGCCTGGAAGAGCTGTGATGTTTCAGGCATGCATTTTAGGTTAATAAGCAGCAATTCAACCATTAACTGATAAACATGTATTTTGCTTACCAACTTCCATGCTAGCCAAAAACCCCTTTACTATTTATTCTCAGATGTTAAGAGCGATCAAACATCTAAAGAGGGTTGTTTGTTTTTTTTGTTTTCTGAAAGCTTTAAACAGAGCATGTTTTGAGCACAGAAGATTTGAGGGCCACACTTTATGAAGAATATCTTCAATATAAATGGCTAATAAGGATTAAGAGATACTATACACGTGTTACCAACACCAGTACTGCATTCTACATGGTTATAAGTGTATCAGTCAAAGCTGTTCTTGATTGTTATAACCCAGGTGTTGACTATAATGACTGATTAACCAGTTGCAAGACAGCCATTAATCACTCATTAACCTTTCACGTGCCATTTATAAACGCACCTTAATCTACAGGGTGACTGATTCTTCATTTACTTCGGTCAAGGAGCCCAATACTCTATTGGTGTCTCCTGCTTGGACCACTAACAGCTCTGACCACATCCTTCCAGCAGCCATCCCACCCACACCCCCTATCACACCGCTACCACCTGATGAGGTTTTTAACTGAAAATATCTCAAAGGGTCTATGCAGAAAACTGCAGCTTTTAAACAGGACACATCAGGCGTTTCGTAGCCAGATACACTCAGTGCTCTAACCCTGACCCCGGACCGCACAGCGCCGGTGTGCAAGAAATAACCCAGTTTGGAGTTACAAGGGCATGGCAGGGAGGAGGGTAGACAAAGCCCCTAGCTACGCCATGCAGCGCTGGTTTTCTTTTACTAACATTTCAACGCACGAAGAACTTGAATCCTCAAGTGCCTTAAAATACAATGTTTGTTCTACAGCTAAAAATAGCCCCTCCGCCCCCCGCTCCGGGCAGATTTCGAAGGCGGAAAGACTCAGAAACCCCTGGAAACAGGATGAGGGCCAGCGAGGTGACCATGCAAACAGCCAGGCTGACAAGCCCCCGCTGGGCAGCCCGGGAAGGGCCGCATCAATCCATCTGCCACGTTTGAATTGGGGGCGACTCCCCTCTCCCAGCAGCGCCGCTGGAGCCACCCTCCTCCTATTGCAGCAGCAGGTGGGGGCTGCCCTTTGCTCCTTCCCCCCAGCCCGTCCCCGCCTTACCCAGCAGCAGCAGCAGCCCGGGGCCGCTGCCCAGGAGCACCGCGTCCATCGGAGCCCCGGGGGTGGGGGAGAAGCCGCCTGCCCGCAGCAGCGCTCCAGCTCCAGCTCCAGCAGCACCCGGGCAGCGCGCGCCCCGCAGCGCACATAAACCCGGCCACAGCAGGGATTGGGCCAGCGCAGCCCGCCCCCTGCCGGCAGCCCGGGGCGCGGAGCGCGCGCCGCTTCCCCTGGGCTCCGGGGCGGGCCGGGTGTTGCGAGCCCCGGGGCCTCGTGGCAACTCTTCGCGCCCCGAGCGCTGCGCCGCAGGCAACAGGGGGCGCTCAAGGGGCTGCGCTAGGCAGCGGGTGCAAGGAGGGGTGGTGGGCCCAGAGCCTGGAGGGTGAACGCGCAGCTTGCAAGCTAAGCTGATGGGAGACCCAGCTTGTGTCCATCCCCGCGCTGGGGTGTGAGGGGGGAAACAGAACTGGCGTAAAATCACACCTGTTCGTGAAACGGCTGCACTTGGCGGGGTGGGGGAGGGTACACAATCAAATCTGTGTAACATGCACCCTGCAAGCTAAGCTGATGAAAGACTCTGGTCTCCATCCGCGCACTGGAGGTGTGTGTGTGTGTGTGTAAACAGAACTGGTGTAAAATCACACCTGTTCGTGAAATGGCTGCACTTGGCAGTGTGGGGGAGGGTACACAATCAAATCTGTGTAACATGCACCCTGCAAGCTAAGCTGATGAAAGACTCTGGTGTCCATCCGCGCACTGGAGGTGTGTGTGTGTGTGTGTGTGTGTGTAAACAGAACTGGTGTAAAATCACACCTGTTCGTGAAACGGCTGCACTTGGCAGGGTGGGGGAGGGTACACAATCAGATCTGTGTAACATGCACCCTGCAAGCTAAGCTGATGAAAGACTCTTGTCTCCATCCGCGTGCTGGAGGTGTGTGTGTGTGTGTAAACAGAACTGGTGTAAAATCACACCTGTTCGTGAAACGGCTGCACTTGGCGGGATGGCGGGGGGCACAAAATCACATGCACCATGCAAGCTAAGCTGATGAAAGACTCTTGTGTCCATCCGTGCACTGGAGGTGTGTGTGTGTGTGTGTAAACAGAACTGGTGTAAAATCACACCTGTTCGTGAAA